>NC_091283.1:532098726-533312476 GCF_032444005.1 Ranitomeya imitator
TTAGTATGGATTAATTCAGTTAAGCTGGAAGCTCTGGGAAGCAGATTTACCCTCCACACCTTTAGTCAGGTGTGGAGATTTTTGTAAACTCTGTGTGGATTTTTGTAGTTTTTAATACTGACCGCACAGTATTCTATCCTGTCTTATCTATCTAGCTAGACTGGCCTCCTGTGCTTCATCCTGGTTTCATTCTGTGTATGTCTTTTCCCTCTCCACTCACAGTCATTTCTTGTGGGGGGCTATCTATCCTTTGGGGATTTTCTCTGAGGCAAGATAGTTTTCCTGTTTCTATCTTTAGGGGTAGTTAGTTCTCAGGCTGTGACGAGGTGCCAAGGGAGTGACAGGAGCATCCCACGGCTACTTCTAGTGTTGTGTTGAGCTTAGGGACTGCGGTCAGTACAGGTACCACCTCCTTCAGAGCTCATCCCATGTTGCTCCTAAACCACCAGTTCATAACACACAGCACAAATAGAGGAATTCCTACTCTTCTATTATGTAGCACACAGACAGAAGCAGCAAAGGCAAAGAGGACATTAAACAGCAATCTTGAACTGTGTTGCTGTGAGTCCAGGACATTAATAAGGAAAACCAGTGATGAGCCTGCAACATTTCTGGCACATGGCAACTGATTTCATCAGCTAACATGTGCCTATAACAGCCGCAGGTAGAATAGCGATCCACCCTTGGCTGTTAATGTTAAATGCTGCTGTCAATCTCTGATAACACTATCACACCAGAAGAATGCCACTGATGCCACCCATCTGCACCTCTGTCACATGACCATGGATTGGCATGATAACCCAGGGCCTGCAGCAGATCCCTGTGGTTGTCATTGCTGAATTGCTATGAGCGGTGCACAGCGGTCGGCGCTCATAGCAAGTGAGCACTTTGATCGGACGATCGCAGCTTCTTGTCTCCATGAAGACTATTGAAGGGGGGGGAAAAATTCAAATCGCCCCCTTTCAAAATAAAAAAATAAAAATACACATTTGGTATCAATCAGAATTGCCCGATCAATATATAAAACTTGTTCCAGAATTACTTTTTGTGATCATCGCAACATTGCATTAAAATGCAATAATGGACGATTAAAACATTTTATCTGCACAAATGGTATCACTAAAAATGTCAGCTTGGAATGCAAAAAAAAAAGCCCTCATGCAGTCCAAGATCATGAAAAATGGAAACGCTACAGTTTTCGGAAAATGGTGACTTTTTTTTTCCCCTAAACCTTTTTTTTTCACTACTTAAATAAAAAAAAGCCTATATATTTGGTATCTACAAACTCTTAATGACCTGGAGAATCATAGGGAATGGAAGGTCAGTTTTAGCATTTAGTGAACATGGTAAAAAAAACTAAACGAAAAAACAATTGTGGATTTTTTTTACTTTTTTTTTTTTTTTGTAATTTCACTGAACTTTTGAATTTTTTTTTCTTTCATCAAAAGTACAACCGATCCCGCAAAAACAAGACCTCATATGTTCATATTGATGGAAAAATAGAAAAGTTATGGTTCTGGGAAGAAGGGGAACAAAACCGCAAAAATGGAAAAACCTAAGGTGGTGAAAGGGTTAACATGTTAAGTCAGAGGAAGGCATAAACCTCATGAGGTAGATGCTGATTATCGCATATTGGCAGAAAAATTTCTTCCCAACTTTTCATATGGCAATCAGAGTAGTTCCGTGGATAAACATCCCACTGTAGACCTGGGGCGGTCCTCATGTGAGCCAGTTTGGCCGGCGTCACACTACCGTGTTTTACGGACGTAAGAGAGGTGCAGAAAATACGGATTGCATACGGTACAATGCTTCTCTATGCCCCTGCTCCTATCAGCCGTATTTTACTGATCCGTATTATACGGTGTTCTATGGCCGTAGAAAATCGCAGCATGCTGCGTTTGTCACCGTATTGCGCAAAAAATACGCCAATGAAAGTCAATGGGGGCCAGAAAAATACGGAATACACACGGACCAGCAGTGTGACTTGCGAGAAATACGCAGCGGTGTTAGAGAGAAAAGCTGGCAATTCAGTGCGGTGTACAGTAAAATCACACTGACAGGTTACAATAGAATAGGTAGAATAAATGTGTACACATGGTATAGGGGTATATGTGTGTGTATATATATATATATATATATATATATATATATATATATATATATATAATATATAATTGCCTAGAATACTACTTCCTGCAATTTGTGCCAACTTCCGTGGCTTTGTCCGGAGCTAATGTCCGGAGCTAATGTCCGGAGCTAATGTCCAGAGCTAATGTCCGGAGATAAGTGACGTCAACAGTGTCCAGTGTCTGATTGGTTGCCGCCTGCTGCGAGCGACCAATCAGAAACGTGCCGTACTGTGACACACTCCGCCCGCCATTTTGGTGTGATTTTTGAATTTTTACCTCACAGCAAGTTTCTACTGCGTGGAGGCGGGCCCAGTGACGTTGCTCTTCAAGCTCCTGCCGAATTTCGTCAAAAAAATGATAATACCATTTACCAAAACTATATATATTTAGTTGTGAAGTGGTTCAGTGACATTTTCACACCAATTTTGAACTTTTGTTTGGTGTTTTCTCCATATACTGCCTATTATTCACTGACTGTTATACTGAGAGACTGCCGTTTATTAACCTCTTCTTTGCCACATTGGGTATATTGCTCTATTATTTGCCACATAAGGACATTGTCCATTATTGCCCAGCAATTTCTTAAATAACAAGAATTGTCAAGAGCTGGTAAGTGCAGCCATTTTTTGTTCTTTCTTACTATTATTTATTAATTGTATTATTCTTACATTTGAATAAATAAAGTATATATGGATTCTAGACTCCCGATTCTTTAGAATCGGGCTGCCATCTAGTAATATATAATTGCCTAGAATACTACTTCCTGCAATTTGTGCCAACTTCCGTGGCTTTGTCCGGAGCTAATGTCCGGAGCTAATGTCCGGAGCTAATGTCCAGAGCTAATGTCCGGAGATAAGTGACGTCAACAGTGTCCAGTGTCTGATTGGTTGCCGCCTGCTGCGAGCGACCAATCAGAAACGTGCCGTACTGTGACACACTCCGCCCGCCATTTTGGTGTGATTTTTGAATTTTTACCTCACAGCAAGTTTCTACTGCGTGGAGGCGGGCCCAGTGACGTTGCTCTTCAAGCTCCTGCCGAATTTCGTCAAAAAAATGATAATACCATTTACCAAAACTATATATATTTAGTTGTGAAGTGGTTCAGTGACATTTTCACACCAATTTTGAACTTTTGTTTGGTGTTTTCTCCATATACTGCCTATTATTTTTGTTCTTTCTTACTATTATTTATTAATTGTATTATTCTTACATTTGAATAAATAAAGTATATATGGATTCTAGACTCCCGATTCTTTAGAATCGGGCTGCCATCTAGTATATATATATTTGTCTAAGGGTTTTTCCGTCTGTCTGTCTGTCCAGGAAATCCCACGTCTCTGATTGGTCGAGGCCTGGCGGCCTCGACCAATCAGCAACAGGCACAGTATCGACATAGAAATCCCGCGTCTCTGATTGGTCAAGGCCGCCAGGCCATATACTACGGGGACATGCATATTCTAGAATACCCGATGCGTTAGAATCGGGCCACAATCTAGTATATATATATATATATATATAATATATATATATGTCATTGAGACACATATATGTATATATATTAATATTTCATCCAGGGCGAGATAGCTTTAAAGTTGCCGGCTTTTGCGATCTCCTTCCTAAACCCGACATGATATGAGACATTATGTCCCCATTTTTTTTGCATATTCCACACTACTAATGTTGGTAGTGTGTATGTGCAAAATTTGGGCGCTCTAGCTATTAAATTAAAGGGTTAAATGGCGGAAAAAATTGGCGTGGGCTCCCGCGCAATTTTCTCCGCCAGAGTAGTAAAGCCAGTGACTGAGGGCAGATATTAATAGCCTGGAGAGGGTCCATGGTTATTGGGCCCCCCCCTGGCTAAAAACATCTGCCCCCAGCCACCCCAGAAAAGGCACATCTGGAAGATGCCACTGGTACTATGTAAGAAGAAGCAGCAACACTCACCAGTCCTGTGTGGTCCAAGTTTTTATTGATAAAACACAAACATGGTATCTTCACGGCATCGGGAAACAGACGAACAAGGAGGTGAGCAGGATGTGACGATGGCCGTTTCGCGCCGACGATAGCACTTCCACGGCTCACCCGTGGAAGCGCTATCGTCGGTCCAATAAAAACTTGGACCACACAGGACCGGTGAGTGTTGCCGCTTCTTCTTACATAGTACCAGTGGCGTGACTTTTTTCCAGCGTGCACCTCGACCGGAGAGTCGGACCCATAGAAGTGACACGCACACCGTCTGTATCGCTGTTGGTTAAGGAAGGGCTGTGCGGCAGCTTTGCTCTAGATTGCTTTATATCTGGAAGATGCGCCTGTTCTGGCACTTGGCCACTCTCTTCCCATTCCCGTGTAGTGGTGGGATATGGGGTAATGAAGGGTTAATGACACCTTGCTATTGTAAGGTGACATTAAGCCAGATTAATAATGGAGAGGCGTCAATTATGACACCTATCCACTATTTATCCAATTGTATGAAAGGGTTAAAAAAACACACACACATTCTTAAAAAGTATTTTAATGAAATAAACACACAGGTTGTTTTAATATTTTATTTCTCTCTCAATCCACCTGAAGACACTCGCTCTGTAACAAATTAAAAATAATAAACCAACAATATACATACCTTCCGTTGATCTGTAACGTCCCACGATGTAAATCCATCTGAAGGGGTTAAAATTATTTTACAGGCAGGAGCTCTGCTATAATGCAGCTGTTCGTGCCTGTAAAACCCCGGGGAATTAAGGTAATGTAGGTCAATTACCTATAGTTACCTTCATTCGCGGTGATGCGCCCTCTGCTGGTTGTCCTCATATGAACTCGAGCCTGGGAGCTTTCCAGGAAAGTTCCCATGCTCGAGTTCATATGAGGACATCACCACACTTGGAATGTTTTTCCTGTTTTTAATTACACTATTTGGTAACATTAGGGTTGTTCAAAAGTACAAATCGTTTGCAAAAAAAAGCCCTCACAAGGTTATATTGCCAGAAAAATAGTCCCAGGATATTTTTAAGAACCGCCATTTTGATCTAGAAATGGGGTCTCCAGAGTCCATGGGCTTTTGCCTGGTATTGCAGCTTAGCCCTAGTGAAGTGAAAGATGAAGAGCTGCAGAAGGAGACAATTCTACTTTCCTCCCCCTTTGTTTCCCACTCTGAGACAAATGGTGTATGGGTTTTTCAGGACTTTTTTTTTTGTTTTCTTTATTGAGGTCTTTCTTCTGAAATAACATGATTGTAAGTTTACGCACCAAGAGTCTACTTTGTAGATGATGACACTGTGGACCATTTTGCCGCCAAACATTTACCGTACATAGAATATACAAACATTTAGTCTTTGGGTTTAGCAAGGGAATGAGATGCCACCATAAGAGGATGGAAGTAGACAACTGGAGAATTCTAATATTTTCAGGATTCTAAGAGTCTGTCAGTACAATTACTGGTTATGCAATAAGTAAATGAACATTTCTTCAGAGTGAGCAAGAGACTTGTGCTGTGAATTCCCCTTGGCTGAGCAGGTCGAGAAAATAAATTTTCATGAATGTTTGGAAGCCATACACTGGTTGTATGTTTAGGCAGCCTTTTTCTTCATTATGATTGTCACGTTAACCAAGAATAACATCGAGTGCGGCTATAGTATTGTCTGCCTATATTGACCTTTTAGACAAATTGCAAGTATTGTTGGACCCTCAAAATCATGACTGCTGAAAAGGTTGGTTTTTTTTGTGCTGACCAGGAGCATATAAATGAAGTTGTCCATCAAATATCTGACGGAAAAGGTAATTTAGAATATAGCTGCATGGAGATGAGACTTTGAACAGATCAGGTTGTGTGTGGGCAAGAGACTAGAGTTGTAGTCACAAACTTTATTTGGACATAAATCTGAATACTATGATTAATGGATGTCATTCAGATCCATTGCCCCGGGAAAAGAAAATTAAGCCTCTAGCTATGCAAGCTGTTTTTTCAAATTTTTGTAAGGGTAAAAAATAGCTGGTTCTATAAAGTTAGAAAGAAGAAATATAAGCCAGCTCACCAGTGATGCTTAAACCAAGCTTCAGGAACACGGACCCGCTGTGTCCAGGCGTATAAAGTCCAAAAAAAAAGGAAGAGAATGTCCAGCTTCACCAAATCCGTAAAAAAGAGTTTTCTTTATTCATAAACTTTAAGCATAGAGGATACAGACTTCAGCACAAACCATATGGGTAAGAATCTCAAAGCGTTTCTGGAGACTAAGCTCCCTTAACCATGACCATGATGCTTAAAGTTTGTGAATAAAGAAAACTCTTTTTTATAGATTCGGTGAAGCTGGACATTCTCTTCCTTTTTTTGAGGGGTTCTATAAAGTACATTGGTACCTGTAATATGACTCCACTGTTGTAACGGGTCAACTACACCATGTTCCAAATTATTATGCAAATAATATTTTTCTCGCATTTTCCTAAATGGTCGGTGCAAATGACAGTCAGTCTAATAAAAGTCACCCGTTAGAGTATACATCAAATTTTATTGAAGAAACCTCCCAATGATAACAGTATAATCTTCAAAATGAAAATAAACTCAAAATGCATTGTTCCAAATTATTAGGCACAGTAGAATTTCTAAACATTTGATATGTTTTAAAGAACTAAAAATGCTCATTTGTTGAATTTGCAGTATTAGGAGGTCACATTCACTGAGCAAAAAAGCTATTTAACTCCAAAACCTCCTAACAGTCCAAGTTGCATGCTAACATAGGAACCCTTCTTTGATATCACCTTCACAATTTTTGCATCCATTGAACTTGTGAGTCTTTGGAGAGTTTCTGCTTGTATTTCTTTGCATGAAGTCAGAATAGCCTCCCACAGCTGCTGTTTTGATGTGAACTGCCTCCCACCCTAATAGATCTTTTGCTTGATGATACTCCAGAGGTTCTCTATAGGGTTGAGGTCAGGGGAAGATGGTGGCCAAACCATAAGTTTATCTCCTTTTATGCCCATAGCAGCCAATGACTCAGAGGTATTCTTTGTCGCATGAAATGGTGCATTGTCATGCATGAAGATGATTTTCCTCCTGAAAGCAAGTTTCTGCTTTATATACCATGAAAGAAAGTTGTCAGTCAGAAACTCTATATACTTTGCAGAGGTGATTTTCACACCTTCAGGAACCTTAAGTCCTTCCCGACCCATGACGCCACGTAGGCGTCATGAAAGTCGGTGCCATTCCGACCTGTGACGCCTATGTGGCGTCATGGAGGGATCGCGTCCCTGCAGAACGGGTTAACTCCAATGTCACCTGATCTGCAGGGACAGGGGGAGTGGTACTTCAGCCCAGCTTCACCCCCCCGTGGCTACGATTGCACCTCCCCATACTTACTTAGTCCCGGTGTCCCTCCTGGGGTGTCCCCGGTCTTCTCCCATGGGCGCCGCCATCTTGGAAAATGGCGGGCGCATGCGCAGTGCGCCCGCCGAATCTGCCGGCCGGCAGATTTGTTCCTTGTACATTTTGATCGCTGTGATAGCTTCCCCATAGGTAGGGAAAATAATAAAATATAGAAAATATATTTATTTTTGTTTTTCCGTTAGGGGTAGGGTTGCACTTAGGGTTGCACTTAATGTTGCACTTAAGGCTGGGGTTGCACTTAGGGCTAGGTTGCACTTAGGGTTAGGGTTGCACTTAGGGTTGGGGTTGCACTTAGGGTTAGTGTTGCACTTAGGGTTAGTGTTGCACTTAGGGCTAGGGTTGCACTTAGGGCTAGGGTTGCACTTAGGGCTAGGGTTGCACTTAGGGTTGGGGTTGCACTTAGGGTTAGTGTTGCACTTAGGGTTAGTGTTGCACTTAGGGCTAGGGTTGCGCTTAGGGCTAGGTTTAGAATTAGGGTTAGGGTTGCAATTAGGGTTAGGGTTAGAATTAGGGCTAGGGTTGGAATTAGGGTTAGAATTAGGCTATGTGCTATGTGTTCGGATTTGGCTGTGGATCCGCAGCGGATTGGTCGCTGCGGATTCGTAGCAGTTTTCCATCACGTTACAGTTCCACGTAAAACTATGGAAAACCAAATCCGCTGTGCCCATGGTGCGGAAAATACAGCGCGGAAATGCTGCATTGTATTTTCCACAACATCTCAATTCTTTGTGCGGATTGTGCAGCGTTTTACACCTGCTCCATAATAGGAATCCGCAGGTGAAATCCACACAAAAAACACTGGAAGTCCGCGGTAAAGCACAGTGCGTTTTACCTGCAGATTTTTCAAAGACGGTGCGGAAAAATCCGCACACAAATCCGCAACGTGGGCACATAGCCTTAGGGTTAGGGCTGGAATTAGAGTTAGGGTTGGAATTCGGGTTAAGACTACGGTTAGGGGTGTGTTGGGGTTAGGGTTGTGGTTGGGATTAGGGTTAGGGGTGTGTTGGGGTTAGTGTTGGAGTTAGAATTGAGGGGTTTCCACTGTTAAGGCACATCAGGGGGTCTCCAAATGCGACATGGCGCCACCATTGATTCCAGCCAATCTTGCGTTGGAAAAAGTCAAATGGTTCTCTCTCCCTTCTGAGCCCCGGCATGTGCCCAAACAGTGGTTTACTCCAACATATGGGGTATCGGCATACTCAGGAGAAACTGGATGACAACTTTTAGGGTCCAATTTCTCCTGTTACCCTTGGGAAAATAAAAAATTGCGGGCCAAAAAATTATTTTTGAGGAAAGAAAAATTATTTTTTATTTTCACGGCTCTGCGTTATAAACTTCTGTGAAGCACTTATGGGTTCAAAGTGCTCACCACACATCTAGATAAGTTCCTTTGGGGGTCTAGTTTCCAAAATGGGGTCACTTTTGGGGGGTTTCTACTGTTTAGGCACATCAGGGGCTCTGCAAACACAACGTGATGCCCGCAGAGCATTTCATCAAAGTCTGCATTTCAAAACGTCACAACTTGACTTCCGAGTCCCGGCATGTGCCCAAACAGTGGTTTACCCCCATATATGGGGTATCCGTGTACTCAGGAGAAACTGGACAACAACTCTTGGGGTCAAATTTCTCCTGTTACCCTTAGGAAAATAGAAAATTGCGGGCTAAAATATCATTTTGAGAAAAGCAAAATTATTTTTTATTTTCATGCCTCTGCGTTATAAACTTCTGTGAAGCACTTGGGGTTCAAAGTGCTCACCACACATCTAGATTAGTTCCTTGGGAGGTCTATTTTCCAAAATGGGGTCACTTGTGGGGGAGCTCCAATGTTTAGGCACAGAGGGGATCTGCAAACGTGACATGGTGTCCACTAATGATTGGAGCTAATTTTCCATTCAAAAAGCCAAATGGCATGCCATCCCTTCCGAGCCCTGCCGTGCACCCAAACAGTGGTTTATGTTATGATACGGTGGTCTAGGAGCAACATGGAACGAGCTCTGAAGGACGTGGTAACTGTACTGACCGCAGTCCCTAAGCTCAACACAACACTAGAAGTAGCCGTGGAATGCTCCTAACTCTCCCTAGGCATCTCGTCACAGCCTAAGAGCTAACTACCCCTAAAGAAACAAGCAGGAAAACTATCTTGCCTCAGAGAAAATCCCCAAAGGATAGATTAGCCCCCCACAAATAATGACTGTGAGTGGAGAGGGAAAAGACATACACAGAATGAAACCAGGATGAGCACAGGAGGCCAGTCTAGCTAAATAGATAGGACAGGATGGAATACTGTGCGGTCAGTATATAACACTACAAAAATCCACGCAGAGTTTACAAAAAAAACTCCACACCTGACTAAAGGTGTGGAGGGCAAATCTGCCTCCCAGAGCTTCCAGCAAGACAGAATTAATACACACTGATAAGCTGGACAAACATAGAAAGCACAGAATGGATAAGTCCACAATCTATGGACAGAAAAGAGCAAGCAAAAACTTAGCTTAGCTGAACTGGTCAGGATAACAGGGAACTCCAAAGAGCTGTGAATCCAACCAGGAACCATTTCCAAGTGGCACTGGCTGAAGACAGAGCCAGACCTAAATAGCCGAGCAGAAGAGAAGATAAGTGGAGGCAGCTGATGACAGCTAACTCCAAGGAGCAGCCATACCACTAGAAACCACAAGAGGGAGCCCAAGAGCAGAACTCACAAAAGTGCCACTTACAACCACCGGAGGGAGCCCAAGAGCGGAATTCACAACAGTACCCCCCCCCCTTGTGGAGGGGTCACCGAACCCTCACCAGAGCCCCCAGGCCGATCAGGACGAGCCAAGTGAAAAGCACGAACCAAATCGGTGGCATGGACATCGGAGGCAACAACCCAAGAATTATCCTCCTGGTCATAACCCTTCCACTTGACAAGATACTGAAGCCTCCGCCTCGAAAAACGAGAATCCAAAATCTTCTCAACCTCATATTCCAAATCTCCCTCAACCAACACCGGGGCAGGAGGGTCAACCGAGGGAACAACGGGCACCACATATCTCCGCAACAAAGATCTATGTCTCAAGGAGTTTGATCACATAGTGGAAAAGAAGTGACCTAGACCATGGTAAAAACTAATATTTTATTAAAGAATAATACAATTTAAAAACAGGGTATAACAAATAAAGAAAGGTGCTGGACCCTAAAAAAAGAGAGGGACACAAAAGCCATAGGCTACACCCCAATTGTGGACCTAAGCAGCATACAGGCACAATCAATATGCCTTTGAAAAATGTATCATATATACATAATTACCAGCAATAAGAAAATCATGGGCTCAAACTGTACTAATATTATTAATGATATTTATGGGTGTGCTACGCTCATCCTCTTGATATGGCACATGATAATCTGCAACAGGCACTATGTGTTATGCTGAAATGGGTAAATTGCCTTAAGATCGGCCACAAGGGTGGATGCCCCGGCGTCCCTCTGCCCCGACGCGCGTTTCGCACTGCTTCTTCGGGAGGCGTGTCAGGGCAGGGGGCTGGCCGGTTTAAATATAGTGGGCAAGTTGTTTATTGTATCTAGGGCATTCCGTAACTTAAATCAGGTGGATGCAAGTGATTCTTGGCCTGGCCGCCAAGCCCGGCGTATAATTGTGCGACCGTACAGGAAGTGAAGCAGGAAGTTCCCATGTTTCAATAGTGTACGGACACCGAAATTTCAGCACAGAGGCAGTGGTGTACGAATTCCGGAAGTTTCACAAAAAAGCCTCTAGTGGATATGCCCGGCTAAACACATGTAATGTACGGACACCGGAAACAATATGGCAGGACTCTGATGTACGGATATCAATCGTATCCAAATGAAGGTTCAGGTGATCAATTTGGGCAGTAAGATGGATATGGCGGCGCCTGCACGGATTTGCGCGATCCTGCCATAATGGAAGACCAGGTCGCGGTCGTGGGGCAAGAGGCAGCAGGTCGTCCAATAGTGCGACTATGCCATCTCACTCCCCCAAGTGACCGCTTGCCGATCCTCCCAGGTCCGCAATCCGCGCAGGCGCACTATCCTAAAGGACGCATCTGAAGAAGAAAAATAGATGTATAATGTATAATATTGAAAGATGGGAATATAATAATGAATAAAAATAATAAAGATAAATGAAATTATAAAATCGGGGGTCTAAGTATAGACAGAAAAGGTAACCTAACCGTAATGATGAATCTGGTGAGATGATAAAAAATATATATAAGAAAGTGACAAAAGGGTAGAATTATCCCAATAAAATGTTGAGTGTGAATAAAAGTGCACTCTATTATGGATAGTAATGTGATCAGAAAAATAATGTAATAATTGGTATGGTGTTATCCCTAAAACTGGATTGTAGACTCTTCACAAGATTTTTTATATATAAAAGAGATAGCAGTTGTTGTCTCTTCCTATGAAATATATTCATATACCTCTTATTTTATATTTTATTTATTTTTTCATTACATTTGGGGGTTTTATATTCCAGTTAGGGCTTTATATTCCCTCATTTCAATTTATGAGGGATTATTTTATTACACACATTTGCACTGGTAAGTAGGTGCATAACGTATATTAGACACATTTTAGACTATTTTAGTATGATTATATAAATTGATTATCTAAACATATAATATATTCGGTTCAATATTTAGATATTTGTGCACATACACAGTGGACATATGTCACTAATATATTTGAGACACCACCACATAGTGACTATATGCGCACATACAGATTGGTACACATTACATCACATTTTATATAGAAAATCCTTTTATATATAAAAAATCTTGTGAAGAGTCTACAATCCAGTTTTAGGGATAACACCATACCAATTATTACATTATTTTTCTGATCACATTACTATCCATAATAGAGTGCACTTTTATTCACGCTCAACATTTTATTGGGATAATTCTACCCTTTTGTCACTTTCTTATATATATTTTTTATCATCTCACCAGATTCATCATTACGGTTAGGTTACCTTTTCTGTCTATACTTAGACCCCCGATTTTATAATTTCATTTATCTTTATTATTTTTATTCATTATTATATTCCCATCTTTCAATATTATACATTATACATCTATTTTTCTTCTTCAGATGCGTCCTTTAGGATAGTGCGCCTGCGCGGATTGCGGACCTGGGAGGATCGGCAAGCGGTCACTTGGGGGAGTGAGATGGCATAGTCGCACTATTGGACGACCTGCTGCCTCTTGCCCCACGACAGCGACCTGGTCTTCCATTATGGCAGGATCGCGCAAATCCGTGCAGGCGCCGCCATATCCATCTTACTGCCCAAATTGATCACCTGAACCTTCATTTGGATACGATTGATATCCGTACATCAGAGTCCCGCCATATTGTTTCCGGTGTCCGTACATTACATGTGTTTAGCCGGGCATATCCACTAGAGGCTTTTTTGTGAAACTTCCGGAATTCGTACACCACTGCCTCTGTGCTGAACTTCCGGTGTCCGTACACTATTGAAACATGGGAACTTCCTGCTTCACTTCCTGTACGGTCGCACAATTATACGCCGGGCTTGGCGGCCAGGCGAAGAATCACTTGCATCCACCTGATTTAAGTTACGGAATGCCCTAGATACAATAAACAACTTGCCCACTATATTTAAACCGGCCAGCCCCCTGCCCTGACATGCCTCCCGAAGAAGCAGTGCAAAACGCGCGTCGGGGCAGAGGGACGCCGGGGCATCCACCCTTGTGGCCGATCTTAAGGTAATTTACCCATTTCAGCATAACACATAGTGCCTGTTGCAGATTATCATGTGCCATATCAAGAGGATGAGCGTAGCACACCCATAAATATCATTAATAATATTAGTACAGTTTGAGCCCATGATTTTCTTATTGCTGGTAATTATGTATATATGATACATTTTTCAAAGGCATATTGATTGTGCCTGTATGCTGCTTAGGTCCACAATTGGGGTGTAGCCTATGGCTTTTGTGTCCCTCTCTTTTTTTAGGGTCCAGTACCTTTCTTTATTTGTTATACCCTGTTTTTAAATTGTATTATTCTTTAATAAAATGTTAGTTTTTACCAGTACCATGGTCTAGGTCACTTCTTTTCCACTATGTGATCAAACCCCTTGTGATATAAGTATTGTTATGGTACGGAGTCCCCCATTTTGGAAGGACACTGATAGCAATTTATAGAGCAAACTATTGTGAATAAACAAAGATCTATGGAAAACATTATGAAGGGCAAAAGAGGCAGGAAGAGCCAAACGAAAAGACACCGGATTAATAATTTCAGAAATTTTATAAGGACCAATAAACCGAGGCTTAAACTTAGGAGAAGAAACCTTCATAGGAACATGACGAGAAGACAACCAAACCAAATCCCCCACACGAAGCCGGGGACCAACACACCGACGGCGGTTAGCAAAACGTTGGGCCCTTTCCTGAGACAACGTCAAATTGTCCACCACATGAGTCCAAATCTGCAGCAGCCTGTCCATCACAGAATTAACACCAGGAGTAGGGTTGAGCGAAACGGATCGTTCATTTTTAAAAGTCGCCAACTTTTGGCAAAATCGGGTTTCAAGAAATCCGACCCGACCCCTGTGTGGGGTCGGCCATGCGGTACGCGACTTTCGCGCCAAAGTCGCGTTTCAATGACGCTAAAAGCGCCATTTCTCAGCCAAAGAAGGTGAACGCAGAGTGTGGGCAGCGTGATGACATAGGTCCTGGTCCCCACCATCTTACAGAAGGGCATTGCAGTGATTGGCTTGCTGTCTGCGGCGTCACAGGGGCTATAAAGAGGCATTCCCGCCGACCGCCATGTTACTGCTGCTGATCTGAGCCTAGGGAGAGGTTGCTGCCGCTTCGTCAGAAGCAGGGATAGCGTTGGGCAGGGTCCATTAACCACCAAACCGCTTGTGCTGTAGCGATTTCCACTGTCCAACACCACCTTTTGTTTGCAGGGACAGTGGAAGCTACATTTTTTTTGCCTCAGCGCTGTAGCTCATTGGGCTGCCCTAGAAGGCTCCCTGATAGCTGCATTGCTGTGTGTACGCCGCTGTGCAAACCAACTGCTTTTTTTTCAAAGCACAAATCCTGTTGTTCCTTCCTTTCTGCACAGCTATCTTGTTTGTTTGTCCACACTTTTTATTTTATTTGTGCATCAGTCCACTCCTTATTGCTGCCTGCCATACCTGGCTGAGATTACTGCAGGGAGATAGTAATTGTAGGACAGTCCTGTTTTTTTTTTTTTTTTTTTTTTAATTCTCCCTAAAAAAATAAGTTGTGGGAGATTAAGATTGGCATTTCTGCTAGAGTGCCATCCCTGTGTGTGCCATCTCTCTCACATAGTGGGCCATAGAAAGCCTTTTTATTTTTCTGTTTTTTTTTTGTGGGGTTTATAAATTCTCCCTGAAAAAAAAAAAAACAGTGGGAGATTAATATTGGCCTTTGGGCTTGTGTGCCAGTCCTGAGTGTGCCATCTCTCTCTCAAATAGTGGGCCATAGAAAGCCTTTTTTTTTTATTTTTTATTGGGTTTCTAAATTCTCCCTGAAAAAAAATCAGTGGGAGATTAATATTGCCCTTTCTGCTTGTGTGCCACTCCTGACTCCTGGGTGTGCCATCTCTCTCTCTCAAATAGTGGGCCATAGAAAGCCTATTTATTTTTTTTATTGGGTTTCTAAATTCTCCCTGAAAAAATAAAAAAAAATCAGTGGGAGATTAATATTGCCCTTTCTGCTTGTGTGCCACTCCTGACTCCTGGGTGTGCCATCTCTCTCTCTCAAATAGTGGGCCATAGAAAGCCTATTTTTTTTTTTTTTATTTGGTTTCTAAATTCTCCCTGAAAAAAAAAAAAAAAAAAAGTGGGAGATCAATATTGACATTTGTGCTTGAGTGACAGTCCTGCGTGTGTGGCATCTCTCTCATTTGGTGCCACCGAAAACAGAGTGTGTAACATTGTGCCTGATTTTCCTTGCGGTCTCACCCACCTGTAAAGGGATATCTAAATCATACTGAAGTTATAGCTCACCGTGTAAGTTGCTTTACAGCAACAAATACCGTTACTTTGGTTACAATGAGGAAGTCTGGTGGAAGAGGTCGTGGCCGTGGGCGTTCATTGTCAGCTGGTAATGGTGGTAGTGGAGCATCAGGTGGTCGTGGGAAAAAAAATATTGCACCTAAGTCTGGAGCTGTGGAGCCAGGTTCGTCGTCTGGCTACAGAAGGCCTCGAACGCTCCCTATTCTGGGAGTAGGAAAACCGCTTTTAAAGCCGGAGCAGCAACAGCAAGTTTTGGCTTACCTTGCAGACTCAGCCTCTAGCTCTTTTGCCTCCTCTTTTGAAACTGGTAAATGTAAAAGCAGCGCGTCGTTAGTGGATGTTCACGGTCAGGGACAAGTTGCTTCCTTGTCCTCTTCAGCAAAAACAACAACAGAGAAGGATGCAGCAGGCGACACAACGGGTTACTCCATGGAGCTCTTTACATATACCGTCCCTGGCTTAGAAAGTGAAGCAGTTAACAGGCCATGCCCATTACAAGTTGAATCTGACATGGAGTGCACTGATGCACAGCCACAGCCAGACTACTATGCTGGTCCTTTGACTCAGACCACAACATTGCCCTCGCAGGGTACTGATCCAGAATCAGACCCTGATGAGACTATGTTGCCCAGTCACGAACGCTCTACCACCGACTTACACGGTGACACAGACGAAGTTGCGCACAAGCTAGAAGAGGAGGTTATAGATGACCCAGTTGTTGACCCCGATTGGCAGCCATTGGGGGAACAGGGTGCAGGCGGCAGTAGTTCTGAAGCGGAGGAGGAGGGGCCGCAGCAGGCATCCACATCGCAACAGGTTCCATCTGCCGGGCCCGTAGATGGGACAACACGCGTGGCAAAGCCAAAAACTGTTGGAGGACAGCATGGCCATCCGGTTAAAGCTCAGTCTGCAATGCCTGAAAAGGGATCCGAGGCTCGAAAGAGTGCAGTCTGAAATTTTTTTAAACAACATCCAATTGATCAGCGCAAAGTCATCTGTCAAAAATGTTCAACTACCTTAAGCAGAGGTCAGAATCTGAAAAGTCTCAATACAAGTTGCATGCATAGACATTTAACCACCATGCATTTGCAAGCCTGGACTAACTACCAAACGTCCCTTGAGGTTGTAGCACCCTCGGCCAATGAAGCTAGTCAGCAACGCTACATCCCTGCCGTCACTGTAAGGCCACCATTTTCCACATCACCTGCAGTATCTGTGCAGGTTTCTTTGCCAGGCCAAAGCAGTCAGGGTCTGGGAATCACCAGTTTCGTAGTAGGAAACACTGCATCTAGGTCACAGGCGGAAACAATACCGTCTCCAACCGTCTCTGTCTGCCATGTCCACCGGCACACCCGCTAGTTCCACGATCTCCAGCTCTCCAGTCCAGCTCACCCTACATGAGACTCTGGTTAGAAAAAGGAAGTACTTATCCTCGCATCCGCGTACACAGGGTTTGAACGTCCACATAGCTAGACTAATCTCGTTAGAGATGATGCCCTACCGGTTAGTTGAAAGTGAAGCTTTCAAAGCCCTGATGGACCACGCTGTACCACGCTACGAGCTACCCAGTCGACACTTCTTTTCGAGAAAAGCCATCCCAGCCCTCCACCAGCATGTTAAAGAGCGCATCGTCCATGCACTCAGGCAATCTGTGAGCACAAAGGTGCACCTGACAACAGATGCATGGACCAGTAGGCATGGCCAGGGACGTTACGTGTCCATCACGGCACACTGGGTGAATGTGGTGGATGCAGGGTTCACAGGGGACAGCAATTTTGGGACAGTTCTGCCTAGCCCACGGTCTAGGAAACAGTTGGCTGTAACCGTTCGCACCCCCTCCTCCTCCTCCTCGTCCTCCTGCAGAAGCGAGAGCTCGTCCACAGACCGCAGTCGCACAACCACTCCATCCGCAGCTGCCACTGTTGCACACCAGGTGTCCCATTATGGGGCAGCTACTGGCAAGCGTCAGCAGGCTGTATTGGCTATGAAGTGTTTGGGCGACAACAAACACACCGTGGAAGTTCTGTCCGAGTTCTTGCAGAGAGAAACGCAGTCATGGCTGGGCACAGTAGATCTTGAGGCAGACAAGGTAGTGAGTGATAATGGAAGGAATTTCATGGCTGCCATCTCCCTTTCCCAACTGAAACACATTCCTTGCCTGGCTCACACCTTAAACCTGGTGGTGCAGTGCTTCCTGAAAAGTTATCCGGGGTTTTCCGACCTGCTCCTCAAAGTGCGCGGACTTTGCTCACATATCCGCTGTTCGCCCGTACACTCCAGCCGTATGCAGACCTATCAGCGTTCTTTGAACCTTCCCCAGCATTGCCTAATCATAGACGTTGCAACAAGGTGGAACTCAACACTGCACATGCTTCAGAGACTGTGCGAACAGAGGTGGGCTGTTATGTTTTTGTGGGAGGATACACATACACGGGCAGGCAGTAGGATGGCAGACATGGAGTTGTCAGGTGTGCAGTGGTCGAAGATACAAGACATGTGTCAAGTCCTTCATTGTTTTGAGGAATTTACACGGCTGGTTAGTGCAGACAATGCCATAATAAGCATGAGCATCCCCCTAATGCGTCTGCTGATGCAAAGTTTGACGCACATAAAGGAGCAGGCATCTGCAGCCGAGGAAGAGGAAAGCCTTGACGACAGTCAGCCATTGTCTGGTCAGGGCAGTGTACAGGACGAGGTAGCGGGCGAACAGGAGGAGGAGGAGGATGATGGGGATGAGTATTTTTTTAATGAGGAAGCTTCTCCGGGGCCACTGGAAATTGGTGGCGTGGCAAGGCCGGGTTCTGGGTTTCTGAGGGACACAAGTGACGTAGATTTGCCTGAAACTGCCCCTCAACCAAGCACAACCGCAGATTTGACAACTGGAACTTTGGCACACATGGTGGATTATGCCTTACGTATCCTCAAAAGGGACACACGCATTACGAAAATGATGAACGATGACGATTACTGGTTGGCCTGCCTCCTTGATCCTCGCTATAAAGGCAAATTGCAAAATATTATGCCACATGAGAACTTGGAACTAATATTAGCAACCAAACAATCAACTCTTGTTGACCGTTTGCTTCAGGCATTCCCAGCACACAGCGCCCGTGATCGTTCTCACACGAGCAGCAGGGGGCAGCAGACCAGAGGAGTTAGAGGTGCAGAAATCCGAAGTGGCATTGGACAGAGGGGTTTTCTGACCAGGTTGTGGAGTGATTTTGCTATGACCGCAGACAGGACAGGTACTGCTGCATCAATTCAAAGTGACAGGAGACAACATTTGTCCAGTATGGTTACTAACTATTTTTCATCCCTTATCGATGTTCTACCTCAACCGTCATTCCCATTTGATTACTGGGCATTCAAATTAGACACCTGGCCAGAATTGGCAGAATATGCATTGCAGGAGCTTGCTTGCCCGGCAGCTAGTGTCCTATCAGAAAGAGTATTCAGTGCTGCAGGTTCAATATTAACTGAAAAAAGGACTCGTCTGGCTACCCAAAATGTTGATGATCTAACCTTCATTAAAATGAACCACAACTGGATTTCGAATTCTTTAGCCCCACCTTGCCCGGCCGACACCTAGCTTTCCTATGAAAAGGTATTGCCTGTGGACTACTCTGAATGACTTTACCAATCTCGTAATTTGCAGCAGCTGATTGTCCAGCATACGACATGTTTACACCTCCCTAAATGGCCAAACTCCCCACACAGGGCCGTGGTATCGCCACTTGGCGCAAGCACCCGTGAGAGTGCTGTTTGTCTGAAGAGGTGGGAGTGCCCGCATTTGGTCTACGGCACTGCCACTGGGTCCCTCATAGTACAATAAAGTGTCTCTGGCGGTGGTGGTGCGGACCCAACGTCAGACACACTGTTGTAACATGAGGGGCCCTGGGCATGTACCGCCGGCCAAAAGAGAGTTTCCCCACCCCCAGCTCAAACATTGCTCTACCACTTGCACAATTATCTCTCACAGTTCCACCTATGTTTAGTCTATGTGCTGACATCCGTAAATTCCTGCCACTGACAATACCATTGTGTTGACATGTATGATGGTACTTAACATAGTCAGGGGCAGTGTCCTATATTTACCCAAGTAAATACTTTGTGCCAAATTACTAGGTCTGAAACTACGCAGAGGAGCCCACACCTGTACCTAATGATTACACCCTTTTGGTTTTTCTTTTTGTTGTAATGCGAGACATTAACATGTATTGATTTTTTGGGACTACTAACTGGCAGACACTCATTACAATCGGCTGCCGCTGACAACACCAATGGTGCCCACTGCCTGTGTACCCCTGCAAGAGAATTCAAAGTGCCTACAGCCCAAATTTATTATGTTAGGCCTTCGAAGCCTGTCTGCGGTTCCTCCTTCCACTAGGCCTCCACTGACCTGTCTACTGCTGCCCGTGTTCCCCTGGAACCAATTTTAAAGTGCCTACAGCCCTAATTTATTATGTTAGGCCTTCGAAGCCTGTCTGCGGTCCCTCCTTCCACTAGTCCTCCACTGACGTGTCTACTGCTGCCCGTGTTCCCCTGGAACCAATTTTAAAGTGCCTACAGCCCTAATTTATTATGTTAGGCCTTCGAAGCCTGTCTGCGGTCCCTCCTTCCACTAGTCCTCCACTGACCTGTCTACTGCTGCCCGTGTTCCCCTGGAACCAATTTTAAAGTGCCTACAGCCCTAATTTATTATGTTAGGCCTTCGAAGCCTGTCTGCGGTCCCTCCTTCCAATAGTTCTCCACTGACCAGACCAATGCTGGCCGTGTACCCCTGGAACCCAGCTGATAGTGCATGGAGCCTCCTTTTTTTTCTTTGTTTTATATTTAGAAAGCCCAGATGAACTACGCTGTACCACGGTTCAAGCTACCCAGTCGACATTTCTTTTGCGAGAAAAGCCATCCCAGCCCTCCACCGGCATGAAAAAGTCTGCATTGTCATAGCACTCAGGCAATCAAACAGCAGAAAGGTGCACTTGACAAGAGACGCATGGACCAGTAGGCATGTCCACAAAAAGTTACGTGTCCATTACGGCGCACTGGGTTAATGTGTTGGATTGCATGGTCCACAGGGGACAGCCTACAAATTCTGTCTGCAGTCCCTAATTCAAATTGTCCTCCGCTGACCACACCACTGCTGCCCGTGTACCCCTGGAACCAATTTTAAAGTGCCTACAACCTAATTTTGTTATGTTAGGCCTACTACGCCTGTCTGCGGTCCCTCCTTCCAATACTCGTCCACTGACCACACCACTGCTGCCCGTGGACCCCTGGAACCTATTTTTAATTGCATAGAGCATCCTTTTTTTAATAGTAGGCGTACAAAGTCTGTCTGCGGTCCACTATTGAAATTGTCCTCCAATGACCAGAGCAATGCTGCCTGTGTACCCCTGTAACCTTTTTTAAACTGCATTGAGCCACATTTTTGGTTTAAGGCCTACTACCTGTGTCTGTCTGTGCCACTCAATACAGCTGTCCTCCTTTGAAAAAAGCAGAGCGTCAATAGTTTTGTTTTCAGCCTCTAGGAATTTGAAAACTGCATTGGGGCTACTACTTTGGTAGGGCCTAATAACGGTGTCTGCCGCTCCAAGGTGTGCCCCAGGTTTCCTCTCTATTGCTTGGGTCTTCCAACTCTCGTTTAGTAGTTGTTGAAAACTACACTGCATTAGGCCTACAAATTGGGTATGGGGTGTAGAGACGGTGTGTTCCACTCCAAGGTGTTCCCCAGGTTTCCTCTCCATTGCTTGGGTCTTCCGACTCTCGTTTAGTAGTTGTTGAAAACTACACTGCATTAGGCCTACAAATTGGGTATGGGGTGTAGAGACGGTATGTTCCACTCCAAGGTGTTCCCCAGGTTTCGTCCACATTGCTTCGATCTTCCGACTCTCGTTTAGTAGTTGTTGAAAACTACACTGCATTAGGCCTACAAGTTGGGTCTGGGTTGTAAAGACGGTGTCTTCCGCTCCAAGGTGTTTTTCAGGTTTCCTCTCCATTGCTTCAATCTTAAAGCTCTTGTTTAGTAGCTGTTGAAAACACTGCATTCGGCCTACAAGTTGGGTCTGGGGTGTAGAGACGGTGTCTTCCACTCCAAGGTGTTCCCCAGGTTTCCTCTCCATTGCTTCGATCTTCTGGCTCTCGTTTAGTAGTTGTTGAAAACAACACTGCATTAGGCCTACTAGTTGGGTTGGGGCCTTCTATCTGTGTCTGCCGCTCCTTGCTGTTCTCCTCCAGTGAACAAAGCTGTGCCGCCAGTTTACTACTGTTGCCAATTTTGAACTGCATTTAGAATACTTACTGATTTGGGCCTACTCTCTGTCTCAGCCTCTCATTCCAGTTGTCCTCCACTGAACAAAACAATGCCCCCTGGTTAGTCCTGTTACCAATTTTGAACTGCATTTAGCCCACTTTATTCTTTGGGCCCATATCTGTTTCCCCCTCATCCTGCCCATTGCCCAGCCAGTGATAGATGAGTCTGCTGGTACATTGACCCATAATGCAACATTCCCCGTGCACGCTACACTGCAAGATTGTGACCCTGCTGAAAGTCAGGTCCCCCTTCCCGCATACCATACCACATTACACGGGGACAAAGAGGAAGGTGCAGATGAAGGTGCAGGTTCCTTCATCAGGTGGGGGGAGGAATACTCGTTGGCGACGTCACTGGCACAGGGCCCCTCATAGTACGCAAAAGTGTTGCTGCCGGTGGGAGGCGCCCCCGCCGTGCAAACACACCGCTGTACTTTGAGGGGCCCTGTGCCAGTGCCAATGCCAACGAGTGGGCCCCCCCTGCTTGCTCAGGATCACAGCACTTGCAAAGTTGAAATACTTACCTCTCCCTGCTCCACTGCCGTGACGTGGTCCAGATTTACTGGGCACACTAATTACTTGAACCAGCTTTAGCCAAATTACCCCCAATTTCAAATGCCTTCCAATTATTATAAGCTAAATTACGATTGACAAGCTTCAGTAGCAAGAATGGATGTTTTTGCCAATACTATGGGCTCTGTACATGTTTTCCTGGCCTCTACTCACTGCCGACTATGCTCCCCATTGACTTGCATTGGGTTTCGTGTTTCGGTCGATCCCCGACTTTTCGCGATAATCGACCGATTCCACTCGACTCGACTTTTGAGATAGTCGGGTTTCGCGAAACACGGCTCGACTCTAAAAAGGTCAAGGTCGCTCAACTCTAACCAGGACAATCAGAAGGCTCAACCTGCCCAGAAGAAAAACGAGGATGAAAACCAAAATTACAAAAGAAAGGTGAAACCAAAGTAGCCGAATTAGCCCGATTATTAAGGGCAAACTCTGCCAACGGCAAGAAAGACACCCAATCATCCTGATCAGCAGACACAAAGCATCTCAAATAGGTCTCCAAGGTCTAATTAGTTCGCTCAGTTTGGCCATTTGTCTGAGGATGAAACGCCGAAGAAAAAGACAAATCAATGCCCATCCTAGCACAAAAGACCCGCCAAAATCTAGAGACAAACTGAGAACCTCTGTCAGACACAATATTCTCCGGAATGCCATGCAAACGAACCACATGCTGAAAAAATAATGGAACCAGATCTGAGGAGGAAGGCAACTTAGGCAAAGGTACCAGATGGACCATTTTAGAGAACCGGTCACAAACAACCCAGATAACAGACATCTTCTGGGAAACAGGAAGATCCAAAATAAAATCCATGGAAATATGCGTCCAGGGCCTCTCAGGGACCGGCAAAGGCCAAAGCAACCCACTAGCGCGGGAACAGCAAGGCTTGGCCCGGGCGCAAGTCCCACAGGACTGCACAAAAGCACGCACATCGCGCGACAAGGAAGGCCACAAAAAGGACCTAGCAACCAAATCTCTGGTACCAAAAATCCCAGGATGACCAGCCAACACTGAACAATGAACCTCAGAAATTACCTTACTTGTCCATCTATCAGGAACAAACAGCTTCCCCACTGGACAGCGGTCAGGCCTATCAGCCTGAAATTCCTGAAGCACCCGCCGCAAATCAGGGGAGATAGCAGAAAGAATCACCCCCTCCGTAAGAATGCCACCCGGCTCAAGGACTCCAGGAGAATCGGGCGAAAAAGTCCTAGAGAGGGCATCAGCCTTAACATTCTTAGATCCCGGAAGATACGAGACCACAAAATCAAAACGGGAGAAAAACAGGGACCATCGAGCCTGTCTAGGATTTGGCCGCTTGGCCGACTCGAGGTAAATCAGATTCTTATGATCGGTCAGGACCACAACACGGTGTTTAGCTCCCTCAAGCCAATGTCGCCACTCCTCAAACGCCCACTTCATAGCCAACAACTCCCGATTGCCGACATCATAAATGCGTTCCGCAGGCGAAAACTTTCTGGAAAAAAAAGCACACGGTTTCACCAAAGAACCATCAGACTCCCTCTGAGACAAAACGGCCCCTGCCCCAATCTCAGAAGCAAGAAAATCAAAGAAACAATGGACACAAGAGCTCAAAATAACAATATTAACAGCTTTATTAGAGACAGATAAAAAAATATGTAATAACAATAAATGCGTAAAAGACACCATATATGTAAGATACAAAAGATAAAAGCAGAGGAGAGCCTAGTGCCACGCACAAATACGCAAATACAACAACAGGCAAATCCGATAGTAGCTATAAGGTCAAGAAGCCATATATGGGAGCATATAAATGTAATCAAGGTGATGAAAAAAGTATAATCCCAATATTCGCTATAATTCCTAATACCAAAAGAATGGCAGCTACATAAGAGATAAGGCTCCAAGATACTGAGCGGACAACAGGAAGATAACGTAAGTATATAACCAGATGTATGGGTGTCACATTAGAGCATAGTGCAAATAGACATAACCCACATGGCGAAATAGCATCTATCAGATCAGAGAAATTTGGCGTTATGGTCTGATTACCCCTAGTGGCTCATTAAGCCGAACATTGCACATAGTCCCAGGAAGTCCCATGCAAAAGGGGAAGACTGAGCCGATAGAAGATAGATATATTACCGACCTGCTGCTGTCATGCGTGGAAGAGGAAGCAACTATTGCGAAACGCGCGTCGGGGCCTCCTCTTCCACGCATGACAGCAGCAGGTCGGTAATATACATGTGCAATGTATATACATGGTCTCAAGGAGCCATCCTTCTTAGCAACAAAGAAGAAACCCGCTCCCAATGGTGACGAAGACGGCCGAATATGCCCCTTCTCCAAAGATTCCTTAACATAGCTCCGCATGGCGGCATGCTCTGGCACGGACAGATTGAAAAGTCGGCCCTTAGGGAACTTACAACCAGGAATCAAGTTAATAGCACAATCACAGTCCCTATGTGGCGGAAGAGAACTGGACTTGGGCTCATCAAATACATCCTGGAAATCTGACAAAAACTCAGGGACCTCAGAAGAGGGGGAAGAGGAAATTGACTCCTTGACAACCCCAACTAGTCACCGACATAGTTTTCCAATCCAGCACCGGATTATGTTCCAGTAACCATGGAAATCCCAGTACAACAACATCATGCAGGTTATGCAACACCAGAAAACGGCAATCTTCCTGATGTGCAGGAGTCATGTACATAGTCATCTGTGTCCAGTACTGAGGTTTATCCTTGGCCAAGGGTGTAGCATCAATGCCCCTCAAAGGAATAGGGCTCTGCAAAGGCTGCAAGGAAAAACCACAGCGCCTGGCGAATTCTAAGTCCATTAAGTTCAGGGCAGCGCCTGAATCCACAAATGTCATGACAGAAAAGGACGACAATGAGCAAATCAGGGTCACAGATAAGAGAAATTTAGGCTGTATAGTCATGGCCAAAAGTTTTGAGAATGACACCAAAATTATATTTTCACATGATCTGCTGCCCTCTGGTTTTTATTAGTTTTTGTCTGATGTTTATATCACATACAGAAATATAATTGCAATCATATTATGAGTACCAATAGGTTATATTGACAGTTAGAATGAGTTAATGCAGCAAGTCAATATTTGCAGTGTTGACCCTTCTTCTTCAAGACCTCAGCAATTCTCCCTGGCATGCTCTCAATCAACTTCTGGACCAAATCCTGACTGATGGCAGTCCATTATTGCATAATCAATGCTTGCATTTTGCCAGAATTTGTTGGTTTTTGTTTGTCCACCCGTCTCTTGATGATTGACCACAAGTTCTCAATGGGATTAAGATCTGGGGAGTTTCCAGGCCATGGACCCAAAATCTCTATGTTTTGTTCCATGAGCCATTTAGTTATCACCTTTGCTTTATGGCAAGGTGCTCCATCATGCTGGAAAAGGCATTGTTGGGCGCCAAACTGCTCTTGGAGGCGGTTGGGAGAAGTTGCTCTTGGAGGACATTCTGGTACCATTCTTTATTCATGGCTGTGTTTTTAGGCAAGACTGTGAGTGAGCTGATTCCCTTGGCTGAGAAGCAATTCCACACATGAATGGTTTCAGGATGCTTTACAGTTGGCATGAGACAAGACTGGTGGTATCGCTCACCTCTTCTCCGAATAAGCTGTTTTCCAGATGTCCCAAACAATCGAAAAGAGGATTCATCAGAAAAAATGACTTTGCCCCAGTCCTCAGCAGTCCACTCCCTGTACCTTTTGCAGAATATCAGTCGGTCCCTGATGTTTTTTCTGGAGAGAAGTGGCTTCTTTGCTGCCCTCCTTGAAACCAGGCCTTGCTCAAAGAGTCTCCGCCTCACAGTGCGTGCAGAAGCACTCACACCAGCCTGCTGCCATTCCTGAGCAAGCTCGGCACTGCTGGTAGTACGATCCCGCAGCTGAAACAGTTTTAAGATACGGTCTTGGCGCTTGCTGGTCTTTCTTGGGTGCCCTGGAGCCTTTTTGACAACAATGGAAGCTCTCTCCTTGAAGTTCTTGATGATGCGATAGATTGTTGACTGAGGTGCAATTTTTGTAGCTGCGATACTCTTCCCTGTTAGGCCATTTTTGTGCAGTGCGATGATGGCTGCACGTGTTTCTTTAGAGATAACCATGGTTAACTGAAGAGAAACAATGATACCAAGCACCATCCTCCTTTTAAAGTGTCCAGTGATGTCATTCTTACTTAATCATGACTGATCGCCAGCCCTGTCCTCATCAACACCCACACCTGTGTTAATGGATCAATCACTAAAACGATGTTAGCTGCTACTTTTAAGGCAGGACTGCAATGATGTTGAAATGTGTTTTGGGGGTTAAAGTTCATTTTCTGGGCAAATATTGACTTTGCAAGTACAGTAATTGCTGTTAAACTGATCACTCTGACATTCAGGAGTATATGCAAATTGCCATTAGAAAAAATTAAGCAGTAGACTTTGGAAAAATTAATATTTGTCTCATTCTCAAAATTTTTGGCCATGACTGTATAGTACTAATGGTAACAGACATAGCGACTCTTAGTACGCGTAGGGCAATCAGAGATAACATGGGCCGGATCACCACAGTAAAAACACAGCCTATTCTGATGTCTGAATTCCTGCCGTTCTATTCTAGTCAAAATCCTATCACATTGCATAGGTTCAGGACTTTGCTCAGAGGATACTGCCATATGGTGCACAGCTTTGCGCTCGTGCAGACGCCGATCAATCTGAATGGCTAGAGACATAGATTCGCTCAAACCGGCAGGCGTAGGAAAGCCCACCATAACATCTTTAAGGGTTTCAGAAAGACCTTTTCTGAAAATAGCAGCCAGAGCCTCTTCATTCCATTTAGTGAGCACAGACCATTTTCTAAATTTATGGCAGTATAACTCTGCCGCTTCCTGACCTTGACACAAGGCCAACAGGGTTTTTTATGCATGATCCACAGAATTAGGTTCGTCATACAATAATCCGAGCGTTTGAAAAAATGCATCTACATTCAATAATGCCGGATCCCTTGTTTCAAGAGAAAAAGCCCAGTCTTGAGGGTCACCACGCAGCAAGGACATGATGATTTTTACTTGCTGAATGGGATCACCAGAAGAACGGGGTTTCAAAGCAAAAACAATTTGCAGTTATTTTTAAAGTTCAAAAACTTGGATCTGTCCCCAAAAAACAAATCCGGAGTAGGAATTCTGGGCTCTAAAGCCGGAGTCTGGACAACATAGTCCTGGATACTCTGTACTCTTGCAGCAAGTTGATCCACACGAGAAAACAAACCCTGAACATCCATGCCAAAGCATATATCCTGAACCACCCAGATATCAAGAGGAAAAAAAAGACAAACCAAAGCACAGAAAAAAAAATGGTTCAGAACTTTCTTTTCCTTCTTTTGAGATGCATTTAATTCATTTTTGGCCACTTGTACTGTTGATACGGTGGTCTAGGAGCAACATGGAACGAGCTCTGAAGGACGTGGTAACTACTGACCGCAGTCCCTAAGCTCAACACAACACTAGAAGTAGCCGTGGAATGCTCCTAACTCTCCCTAGGCATCTCGTCACAGCCTAAGAGCTAACTACCCCTAAAGAAAGGAGCAGGAAAACTATTTTGCCTCAGAGAAAATCCCCAAAGGATAGATTAGCCCCCTGTTGTGAATTCTGTGGCCAAGCTCCCTCCTGTGGTCGTGAGTGGTACTGCGGCTGGTTCTGTCTATAAGCTTCCTTTGGTGGATGAGAGTGGTACTGCGGCTTCTGAGTTTCCTTCCTCAGGTGACGAGGTTAAGTCGTTAGGTGCTGCTCTACTTAACTCCACCTGGTGCTTTGATCCTGGCCTCCAGTCAATGTTCTAGTATTGGTCTTGCTTCCTCCTGGATCGTTCCTGTGGCCTGTCTATCCTGCATAAGCTAAGTTCTGCTTATGTTATTTTTGTTTGCTATATTTTCTGTCCAGCTTGCTATATTGGTTTTTTCTTGCTTGCTGGAAGCTCTGAGACGCAGAGGGAGCACCTCCGTACTGTTAGTCGGTGCGGAGGGTCTTTTTGCCCCTCTGCGTGGTTGTTTGTAGGTTTTTGTGTTGACCGCAAAGCTATCTTTCCTATCCTCGGTCTATTCAGTAAGTCGGGCCTCACTTTGCTAAATCTATTTCATCTCTGTGTTTGTATTTCATCTTTACTCACAGTCATTATATGTGGGGGGCTGCCTTTTCCTTTGGGGAATTTCTCTGAGGCAAGGTAGGCTTATTTTTCTATCTTCAGGGCTAGTTAGTTTCTCAGGCTGTGCCGAGTTGCATAGGGAGCGTTAGGCGCAATCCACGGCTACCTCTAGTGTGGTGTGATAGGATTAGGGATTGCGGTCAGCAGAGTTTCCACGTCTCAGAGCTCGTCCTATGTTTTTGGTAAATGTCAGGTCACTTTGTGTGCTCTGAATTTCAATGTCCATTGTGGTTCTGAATTACCTGTTCATAACAGCCCCCCACAAATAATGACTGTGAGTGGAGAGGCAAAAGACATACACAGAATGAAACCAGGTTTAGCACAGGAGGCCAGTCTAGCTAAATAGATAGGACAGGATGGAATACTGTGCGGTCAGTATAAAACACTACAAAAATCCACACAGTTTACAAAAAAACTCCACACCTGACTAAAGGTGTGGAGGGCAAATCTGCCTCCCAGAGCTTCCAGCAAGACAGAATTAATACACACTGATAAGAACGACAAACATAGAAAGCACAGAATGGATAAGTCCACAATCTATGGACAGAAAAGAGCAAGCAAAAACTTAGCTTAGCTGAACTGGTCAGGATAACAGGGAACTCCAAAGAGATGTGAATCCAACCAGGAACCATTTCCAAGTGGCACTGGCTGAAGACAGAGCCAGACCTAAATAGCCGAGCAGAAAAGAAGATAAGTGGAGGCAGCTGATGACAGCTAACTCCAAGGAGCAGCCATACCACTAGAAACCACAAGAGGGAGCCCAAGAGCAGAACTCACAAAAGTGCCACTTACAACCACCGGAGGGAGCCCAAGAGCGGAATTCACAACAGGTTTACCCCCACATATGGGGTATCAGCGTACTCAGGACAAACTGGACAACAACATTTGGGGTCCAATTTCTCCTGTTACCCTTGGGAAAATAAAAAATTCCGGGCTAAAAACGATTGGAGCTAATTTTCCATTCAAAAAGTTAAATGGCGCACCTTCCCTTCAGAGCCTTGCCGTGTGCCCAAACAGTGGTTTACCCCCGCATATGAGGTATCGGCGTACTCAGGAGAAATTGCCCAACAAATTTTAGGATCCATTTCATCCTGTTGCCCATGTGGAAATGAACAAATTGAGGCTCAAAGAAATTTTTTGTGAAAAAAAAAAAGTACTTTTTCATTTTTACGGATCAATTTGTGAAGCACCTGGGGGTTTATAAAGTGCTCACTATGAATCTAGATAAGTTCCTTGGGGGGTCTAGTTTCCAAAATGGGGTCACTTGAGGAGGAGCTCCAATGTTTAGGCACACGGGGGCTCTCCAAACGCGACATGGTGTCCGCTAAAGATTGGAGCCAATTTTTCATTAAAAAAGTTAAATGGTGCTCGTTCCCTTCCGAGCCTTGCCGTGTGCCCAAACAGTGGTTTACCCCCACATATGAGGTATCAGTGTACTCAGAACAAATTGGACAACAACTTTCGTGGTCCATTTTCTCCTTTTACCCATGGGAAAATAAAAAAATTGTTGCTAAATATGATTTTTGTGACTAAAAAGTTAAATGTTCATTTTTTCCTTCCTTGTTGCTTCTGCTGCTGTAAAACACCTGAAAGGTTAATAAACTTCTTGAATGTGGTTTTGAGTACCTTGAGGGGTGCAGTTTTTAGAATGGTGTCACTTTTGGGTATTTTCAGCCATATAGAACCCTCAAACTGACTTCAAATGTGAGGTGGTCCCTAAAAATAAAATGGTTTTGTAAATTTTGTTGTAAAAATGAGAAATCACTGGTCAAATTTTAACCCTTATAACTTCCTAGCAAAAAAAAATTTTGTTTCCAAAATTGTGCTGATGTAAAGTAGACATGTGGGAAATGTTATTTATTAACTATTTTGTGTCACTTAACTTTCTGGTTTAACAGAATAAAAATTAAAAACGTGAAAATTGCAAAATTTTCAACATTTTCGCCAAATTTCTGTTTTTTTCACAAATAAACGCAGAAATTATCGACCTAAATTAACCATGAACATGAAGCCCAATATGTCACGAAAAAACAATCTCAGAATCGCTAGGATCCTGAGTTATTACCTCATAAAGGGACACTGGTCAGAATTGCAAAAAATGGCTGGGTCATGAAGGGGTTAAAGGGCCGCCCTACCAGCGGTTTCCCCATGATTCCAGCCCAAAACATGACTTCTCCACCTCCTTGCTGACGTTGCAGCCTTGTTGGGACATGTTGGCCATCCACCAACCATCCATTACTCCATCCATCTGGACCATCCAGGGTTGCTCAACACTCATCAGTAAACAAGACTGTTTGAAAATTAGTCTTTATGCATGCCTGGGTCCACTGCAACCGTTTCTGCTTGTGAACACTGTTTAGGGGTGGCCGAATAGTAGGTTTATGCATCACAGCAAGCCTTTGAAGGATCCTACACCTTGAGGTTCGAGGGACTCCAGAGGCACCAGCAGCTTCAAATATGTTTGCTGGTTTGAAATGACTTTTTAGCAGCTGCTCTCTTAATCCGATGAACTTGCCTGGCAGAAACCTTCCTCATTCTGCCTTTATCAGCACGAACACGTCTGTGCTCAGAATCAGCCACAAATCTCTTAACAGTAGGATGATCACTCTTAAATTTTTGGGAAATATCTAATGTTTTCATCCCTTGACCAAGGCATTGCACTATTTGATGCTTTTTGGCAGCAGAGAGATCATAGTAACATAGTTAGTAAGGCCGAAAAAAGACATTTGTCCATCCAGTTCAGCCTATATTCCATCATAATAAATACCCAGATCTACGTCCTTCTACAGAACCTAATAATTGTATGATACAATATTGTTCTGCTCCAGGAAGACATCCAGGCCTCTCTTGAACCCCTCGACTGAGTTCACCATCACCACCTCCTCAGGCAAGCAATTCCAGATTCTCACTGCCCTAACAGTAAAGAATCCTCTTCTATGTTGGTGGAAAAACCTTCTCTCCTCCAGACGCAAAGAATGCCCCCTTGTGCCCGTCACCTTCCTTGGTATAAACAGATCCTCAGCGAGATATTTGTATTGTCCCCTTATATACTTATACATGGTTATTAGATCGCCCCTCAGTCGTCTTTTTTCTAGACTAAATAATCCTAATTTCGCTAATCTATCTGGGTATTGTAGTTCTCCCATCCCCTTTATTAATTTTGTTGCCCTCCTTTGTACTCTCTCTAGTTCCATTATATCCTTCCTGAGCACCGGTGCCCAAAACTGGACACAGTACTCCATGTGCGGTCTAACTAGGGATTTGTACAGAGGCAGTATAATGCTCTCATCATGTGTATCCAGACCTCTTTTAATGCACCCCATGATCCTGTTTGCCTTGGCAGCTGCTGCCTGGCACTGGCTGCTCCAGGTAAGTTTATCATTAACTAGGATCCCCAAGTCCTTCTCCCTGTCAGATTTGCCCAGTGGTTTCCCATTCAGTGTGTAATGGTGACATTGATTCCTTCTTCCCATGTGTATAACCTTACATTTATCATTGTTAAACCTCATCTGCCACCTTTCAGCCCAAGTTTCCAACTTATCCAGATCCATCTGTAGCAGAATACTATCTTCTCTTGTATTAACTGCTTTACATAGTTTTGTATCATCTGCAAATATCGATATTTTACTGTGTAAACCTTCTACCAGATCATTAATGAATATGTTGAAGAGAACAGGTCCCAATACTGACCCCTGCGGTACCCCACTGGTCACAGCGACCCAGTTAGAGACTATACCATTTATAACCACCCTCTGCTTTCTATCACTAAGCCAGTTACTAACCCATTTACACACAATTTCCCTTTTTCTTTCCCATGTTACTTGAAAACTGTGGCCTGCTTAATAATGTGGAACATCATTTTTAAGTAGTTTTCTTTTAATTAGAATCACCTGGAAAACTAATTATCACATGTGGTTAAGATTGATTTCAGTGATCCATTGAGCCCCGAGACACAATACCTTCCATGAGTTTATTTGAAAAACAAAAAAATGTAATCTTTGACACTTAAATCTAATTTGCATAATTATTTGGAACACTGTGTAATGAAATTCCCCCACTTTCAATGGTGTTATTATTTATTTATATAGCACCATTAATTCCATGGTGCTGTACATGAGAAAGGAGTTACATACAGGGTTATAGATATCGATTACAGTAAGCAGGTTTACATTGACAGACTGGTACAGAGGGGAGAGGACCCTGTCCTTGCGGACTTACATTCTATGGGATAGTGGGGAGAGACAGAAGGTAGGGGCGAGGCGGTGGCTCTGGCGATGGTGAGGCGGCAGAATGGTTATTGCAGGCTGTAGGCTTTCTTGAAGAGATGGGTTTTCAGGTTCCGTCTGAAGGAGCCGAGGGTGGTGGATAGTCGGACGTGTTGAGGCATGGAATTCCAGAGGATGGGGGATATTCGGGAGAAATCTTGGAGGCGGTTGTGTGAGGAACGAGTAAGTGTTGAGGAGAGGAGGAGGTCTTGGGAGGATCGGAGATTACGTGAGGGAAGATATTGGGAGATTAGTTCAGAGATATAGGGAGGGGACGGCTTTGTAGATCAGTGTTAGCAGTTTGAACTGGATTCGTTGTGGAATTGGGAGCCAGTGGAGGGATTTGCAGAGGGGAGAAGCAGGGGAGTAGCGAAGAGAGAGGTGGATTAGCCGGGCAGCAGAGTTGAGGACAGACTGGAGTGGTGCAAGAGAGTTAGCAGGGAGGCCACAGAGGAGGGTGTTGCAGTAGTCGAGGCGGGAGATGATGAGGACATGCACAAGAGTTTTGGTAGATTGTGGGCTGAGGAAGGAACGGATTCTGGCAATATTTTTGAGTTGGAGGCGACAGGATGTGGCAAGAGTTTGGACGTGCGTATTGAAGGACAGGGCAGAGTCGAGAGTTACCCCGAGGCAGCGGATTTCAGGTGCGGGAGAGAGCGTGATGCTGTTTACCAAAATAGATAGGTCAGGTAGGGGGGATACGTGAGATGGGGGAAAGATGATGAGTTCAGTTTTGTCTACATTGAGTTTTAGGAAGCGAGAGGTGAAGAAGGAGGATATGGCTGACAGCCACTTCGTGATTCTGGACAGCAGAGAGGTGACATCTGGGCCAGAGAGGTAGATCTGAGTGTCGTCCGCATACAGGTGGTACTGGAAGCCATGGGACTTTGAGTTGTCCTACGCCAAGAGTATAGATGGAAAATAGTAGGGGCCCTAGGACAGAGCCCTGAGGGACTCCAACAGAGAGAGGGCGGGATGAGGAGGTGGTGTGGGAGTGGGAAATGCTAAATGTGTGGTCGGAAAGGTATGAAGCAATCCAGGACAGGGCAAGGTCTTTGATGCCAAGGGAAGGAAGAATCTGTAGCAGTAGGCAGTGATCGACTGTGTCGAAAGCAGAGGACAGGTCAAAAAGGAGGAGGATGGAGAACTGTCTGTTAGCTTTGGCTGTGACTAAGTCATTAGTAGTGTTGAGCGATACCGTCCGATACTTGAAAGTATCGGTATCGGATAGTATCGGCCGATACCCGAAAAATATCGGATATCGCCGATACCGATATCCGATACCAATACAAGTCAATGGGACACCAAGTATCGGAAGGTATCCTGATGGTTCCCAGGGTCTGAAGGAGAGGAAACTCTCCTTCAGGCCCTGGGATCCATATTAAGGTGTAAAATAAAGAATTAAAATAAAAAATATTGATATATTCACCTCTCCGGCGGCCCCTGGACATCACGCTGGTAACCGGCAGGCTTCTTTGTTTAAAATGAGCGCCTTTAGGACCTGCGAATGACGTCGCGGCTTCTGATTGGTCGCGTGCCGCTCATGTGACCGCCACGCGACCAATCAGAAGCCACGACGTCATTCGCAGGTCCTAAATTCCTAGAATTAGGAGTTTAGTGAATGAGTCATTCGCAGGTCCTAAACGCGCTCATTTTAAACAAAGAAGCCTGCCGGTTACCAGCGTGATGTCCAGGGGCCGCCGGAGAGGTGAATATATCAATATTTTTTATTTTAATTCTTTATTTTACACATCCCTATGGATCCGATACCGATACCCGATACCACAAAAGTATCGGATCTCGGTATCGGAATTCCGATACCGCAAGTATCGGCCGATACCCGATACTTGCGGTATCGGAATGCTCAACACTAGTCATTAGTAATTTTTGTCAGGGCAGTTTCGGTGGAGTGGTGGGGGCGGAAGCCAGATTAGAGGTTGTCAACGAGAGAGTTAGATGAGAGGTGGGAGGAAATTTGAGCATGGACATGCTGCTCAAGGAGTTTTGAAGCAAACGGGAGCAGTGATATGGGGCGGTAGCTGGGCATAGCAGTTGGGTCAAGGATAGTTTTTTTGAGGATGGGTGTGATGGTGGCATGTTTGAAGGCCGAGGGGAAGGTACCAGAAGAGAGCGATAGGTTGAAGAGATGGGTTAGGGCTGGAATGAGCATGTTGGTGACGTTGGGGAGCAGGTGGGAGGGGATGGGGTCAAGTGCACAGGTGGTGAGGTGCGATTTGGAGAAGAGGCAAGTAAGCTCTCCTTCAGTGATGTTGGAGAGGGAGGTTATTAGGGAAGGGTATATGGAGTGGTTGGGGTGATGGAGCTGTAAAGGTTAGTCTTGTTTGGTCGATCTTGTTTTTGAAGTAGGTGGCAAAGTCCTCGGAGGAGATGAGGGGAGTTGGAGGTGGCAGTGGTGGGCGGAGGAGGGAGGTAAATGTGCTGAATAGTTGTTTTGGGTTGTAGGATAGTGACGATACAAGGTTGGTGAAATAGGTCTGTTTAGCAGAGGTGAGGGCAGACTTGAAGTCAAATGTAGCTTGTTTGAAAGTAGTGAAGTCGTCTGGCAGGCGTGTTTTCTTCCAACGCCGCTCCGCCACCCTGGATGCTTGTTGCAGTTTTTTTGTGATATTGTTATGCCAAGGTTGCCTATTGGTTCGTCGCACTGAGCCATGCATGAGAGGGGCGATTGAGTCTATGGCTGATGTGAGGGTGGAGTTATAGAAAGCGGTGGCACTGTCCGTGTCATGGAGTGACGATATGGAGGACAGGGGTAGGAGAGAGTCTGAGAGTCTGTGAATGTCTAGGTGTGCGAGGTTTCTGTGAGGATGTGGTAATGGCTGGACATGGGGGGCAGGTGAGGAGGACAAGGATGAGAAGGTGAGTAGATGGTGGTCAGATAGGGGGAAGGGAGAGGTTGTGAGATTAGATAAGGAACAGAGGCGGGTGAAGATGAGGTCTAGTGTATGTCCGTCTGTGTGGGTGGCTGTGGAGGACCACTGAGTGAGTCCAAAGGATGAAGTAAGGACCAGGAGCTTGGAGACTGCTGGCTGGCTGGTGTCAGTATTATGGAAAATAAGTGTTCAGGGACCACAACAATACTGCCGCTAAGACTCGCACTATGAAAAGTTAGAGCTGGTCGCTCAGTGCTAAGGCACATTGTGCATAGTTGCCTTCTGTGGCATTGACATAAAAAACAAAATATGTGCTAGGATTTCAGGGCATGAGTTGCCATGGCTGCATGCAAGCTATACATCAGCAAGCATAATGCCAAGCGTTGGATGGAGTGTTGTGAAGCGTGCTGCAACTGGTATCGGGTGCAGAGGAAACGTGTATTATGGAGTGAATATTGATGCTTCTCCATCTGGCAGTCTGATATATAAAAGTCTGGGTTTGGTGAATGTCAGGAGAACATTGCCTGATGGCATTGTGCCAACTGTGAAGTGTGAAAGAGAGAAATATGATATGGGGTTATTTTTTAATGGTTGGCCCAGAACCCATGGCAAATTTTAATGAATTGTCATGGCAAGACATTTTGAACTATTGTCTGCTTCTAACTTTGTGGGAACTGTTTCAGGAAGTTCCTTTACACTTTCATGTGCCCCTCTACACAAAGCAAGACCAATAAAAGCATAGTTGGGTGAGTTTGGCGTAGATCAACTGGCCACATAGAACTGTGATCTCAACCCCATGGAATGCTTTTGGGGTAAACTAAAATGAACATTGCAAACCTAAAACCAGTGTCTAATCTAACAAATCCTCTTTTGAATGAATTGATACTTTTGCTTTGCAGCGATGGGGTGATGGGTTAAATCCGGCCTTACTGCTTGCATCTGTAAGGAGTTGGTATGTTCTCCCCATGTTTGTGTGGGTTTTTCCTGGGTTCTCCAGTTTCCTCCCACACTCCAAAGACTTACTGATGGTGAATTTAGATTTTGAGTCCCAATGGGGACAGTAATGATGATGTCTGTAAAATGCTGAGGAATATGATGGCGCTAGAGTCCTGCAGTTTTAGGTATTAAAAGCAATTCATGGTTAATGAATGGGATGTATTTCTTCCGTCCCTTCCTGACTCTTTCCTTGGTACCACCCTCCACCAATCTGTATTATCTAAATCTCCAACAATTTTGATACTCTGGTCATCTCTCTAATTTTACGATTTACCAAAAACTGCACCTTTGGGTATGTATATTCTCCCTTGACTAATCACAAACCATTTCCTACAGAGACAATAATCTCTCAAATCCTTGCCAAAAAGAAACTGACCCTGGATGTAAAAACTCTTAAAGGATCCAAAGCCTAGATTGCTCTCTAAGCTTTACAACAACTTACTGGCACCCCATAAGATATCAAAACAAACGTATTTACTGCAATGACATTGCATTACATTCACATGGTTTATCCTGATTTGTACTTTAGCAATTAAGTTCTTGTAAGCTCTTATCTCGCTGGTATAGGACCTGAGTTTTCTACACCATCTTGGTCTGGCCGTTAATATGTTGATGCTCACAAAAAGTGGGAACACTTGCCCATTTGTGGTTGTTTTGTGCGGTGATCAAGCCATTGTTGAGGGGTATTCTACAATTTATTTGACTTGGTTTTTCTTAGTGTCCTGTTATTCCCTGAGGAAGTTCTTCTATCTAAACAATTTTCCAATTATTGGCCTTCCAAACATAACTTAGTCTACTAACGGCAGCCTCAAAGCAACTAATTCCACTAGATTTGATATAGAACTACACTCTGAATGAATCAAAAAGCACAACAAATTTTTAATCTGTAGAATGGTTTTTCCCCACTGGAATTCTCACTATGATAAAACATAACTTGGTCGTAGGTGGGCACACTCATGGCTCCCAACCAGAGGCGTAGCTAGGGTTTTGGTTCAGGGGGGTGAAGCTTCTGAGTGGGCCCATAACCAGGTAACCTTGAATACAGCTGGGTGACGCATCCTAAGAGTGGATGTAGGAGAACCTCAACAGATGATCACGCTTTTACTGAAGATAATCTCTATATAAAGACCAACATGGATATTACCGCCATATGGTCAGTGGTAAATACCAGCCCTACAGAACATATAAGAGATCACAGCAGAGTTACAGATAGTGACTTACCGCTGACGTCATTTCTGATGGAATCGTTCACTTTTCCATCTGGCCCAGACCGACATGACAACTCCTCCACCCAGGACTCGGCTGCAGAGAATACAACAAAGACACGTTTCACTTCTCATATTCCAGCCCCATCACCATCTATTCCCAACCTGCACAAACTCCTCATCCTACTGGTACCCGAATACTGAGCCGCTACTGCCGTATGTGTCCCTATTACTGCACCTGCTGTGTGGTTCTCTGTGCCCTCTAAATTCTAAAGCACCCCTCTATAATATAGTAATGCCGGGTGCAAGTGCCCTAGAAAACACTGCCCATATTTTGCCCCCTAGAAAGTAATAATGCCATGTGCCCATTTGAAAGTCACAGTAACCCAAGTTCCCCAATAACAATAAGTGCCCACTTTACATTTAATAATGTCCTAAGTCTCTCCCCTATACAGCTCCCCTATACACAGTATGATGCTCTTATACACAGTATAATGCCAGTCACTGTATAGTACCACCCACACAGTATACTGACCTCTTAGTAGCCTCCAAACTGTTCGATGGCTCCAACACAGTATAATGCTACCTCACTGAAATCCCCACACTGTACGATGGCCCCCTCACTGTAATCTCCACACTGTATGATGGCCTCCTAGATAGCCTTCATATTGTATAATGCACCAGACAGTCCTAAATGTAGTATAATGCACTCACCATAAGCCTCCATATAGTATTATGCACTCCCCATAGGCCTACTATATATTGTATAATTCACCCCCCATAGGCATAGTCTATAGCACAAGGCAGCACCCATAAGCAGACTCTGTAGTATAATGCAGCACCCCCATAGACAGATCCTGTAGTATAAAACAGCACCCCAATAGGCAGATCCTGTAGTATAAAACGGCACCCTATAGGCAGATCCTGTAGTAGAAGGCAGCCCCCCATAAGCAGATCCTGTAGTATAAGGCAGTACCCCTATGTCATGTCTTCAGATACTTACCTGTCCAGCCGACACGCCCAAGACAATATCCCTCGCTATTTTCCACCCAGATTCTTGGGCTCAAGGCGCTTTGGTGGCTCGCGCATGCGCAGATGCGCTTCTTCTGCCGCTAGGGTGCCTGGGAGGTCGTGACTCGGTGGCTCCGCCCCAACATGGCGGCACACACTGGGTATTTCTGTCCAGTGTCCCGATTTTTTTTTTCCATCTTTTTACTAGCACTTGCTGTCAACTGTGATTTTTTTTGCAACAGAGTGTTTTTGGTTTTACTGTGCTTTTTTGTGTTTTCAAGTCTATTGGTGGTGTGAACATGTCTCTACGGGCTTGTTCACTGTGCGCGCAGCTCATGTGCTCTGGTTTTACATAATTGTTTTCTTGTGTCCACAAAACTGGGGAGGTCTCCACCCCTCTTTTTTTGAGTTGTGCGCACAGGAGCCGTTCTGTCCAGCGTGTCCACATGGACATTCCTTTTCTGAATCCTGCTCATACAGGTATTGTACATATGACCAGGCTTTAAATATATCAGATAGGGATTACATACATTAGTTAGGACTGCTCTGATATGGGGTATACCTTGACATTTGGTAGAGCGGTTTAATATACATTTTTTGCAAAAAACGTGTCAACCAAATACTCTGTTTTTCCATCTTTTTACTAGCACTTGCTGTCCACTGTGATTTGTTTGCAACAGAGTGTTTTTGGTTTTACTGTGCTTTTTTGTGTTTGCAGATCCTGTAGTAGAAGGCAGCCCCCCATAGGCAGATCCTGTAGTATAAGGCTGTACCCCTATGTCCCATCTTCAGATACTTGCCTGTCCAGCCGGCACACCCAAGACAATATCCCTCACTATTTTCCACCCAGATTCTTAGGCTCACGGCGCTTCCGTGGCTCGCGTATGCACAGATGCGCTTCTTCTGCCGCTAGGGTGCCTGAGAGGTTGTGACTCGGTGGCTCCGCCCCAACATGGCGACGCACACCGGGTATTTCTATCCGGTGTCTACTCTGGTAAGATGCCTGTGTATCTGTGTTGCTGTGGCACCTGCTTTATTCTGGTGCTCCTCTGCCTGTGTTTGGTTTGTCGGTTCCCAGGTTGTCCTGTTCCCAGCCATACTCATCAGTTCTGTCGTGTCCTATCCTATTGTCTGCTTTGTGTCTCAGCTGCCCTCTTCTCCTAAACTTCCTTGTGCCTTTTGTTTGTCCTAGTCTTTTAACGGCTCCACTTTTTACTATTTGGTTTTTGCCTTCCTTTGCAGCTTCCAGCCATTGTTTGTTCCAGATCCTCCTGATTCCGTCTTCGTTCCTTTTCTTTCTTGGTACCTGATTTCTCTTCTCCTTGTTTTTTCCCCAGTCATCCCTTTAGCTCCAGCAGTTGTGATTTATCCCCCTTGGGCCTACTCCAAACACTCCCTGTGTAGGGGGTGGATCCATCTGGTCCGCTCATCCTTGGGGGGCTCTGGAGCCGCGACCCAGCGGGTCCGCTTTCGGGTTTTTTCCCTAGACCTCTATCACCCTATAGGCAGATCCTGTAGTATAAGGCAGCCCCCTATAGGCAGATCCTTTAGTATACGGCAGCCCCCCTATAGGCAGATTCTGTTGTATAAGGCAGCACCTGTAAAAAAAACAAATACTCACCTCTCTTCCTCTGCAGCTCTGGGCGCCCGCTCATCTCCCAATAGCGGGCGCCGGCTAGTGACATAATCGCGCCCCCCGTCAGTGTCTGCGTCGGTGACGTCAGATGCTGAGAGGGAGATGATGGGAGAAGGGAGCGTAGTGCTCCTTCTCCCATCAATGCGATCAGCTGTATCGGGTAAATGCCGGTACAGCTGATCTTCCACTGCCGGCATCGGGGGCCCCCCGCCTGCTCAGGGGCCCCATAGTGGCCGGGCGGCAGAGCAGGGAGATCGATTCTCCTTGCTCTTACGCAGAATGTAACTGTATCGGCGCGCTGCAGTACAGTTACAGTAGCGTAGCTTCGGGTGGGCCCCCTCTGAGCTCCGGGCCCTGGGCGACCTTCCCCTCTGCCCCCCCCCCCCCCGGTAGCTACGCTACTGCTCCCAACTGTACCAGATTCAGTGGGTCTCTCTAGATTTGAGGGGGATTGTATGGCTGTCCTGGCACGTCAGGGCTTTCTCCCTACCTCCATTCACTCTGTGCAGGGTCTTCTGTCTTCATTGCTCCGTAGCTCCTCCTCGGGGATGGGGCCAGTGTGTCTCTACTCTGCACACACTTACATTCAATTAAATAATCTATTCTCTTCTTGAGATTTGGTCTTCCTGCTAACAAAACCCACAGCATCCCTCTTTGAAGGCTGTAGCTAAAGAGATTTTTTTTCTTCCTATAAAATTAATAAAAATGAAAAAACAAAACCATTACAATTACAATGTCATTTTATTTGTATTTATATTACTCATATAGCGCCATTAATTCCACAGCGTTTTACAAACATTTTTGGCACTGTCCCCATAGGGATTCTTGATTGTGAGCCACAATCAGTAGGTCTTCAGAGTGCACTTAAAAAAAAAAAAAAATAAATAAAATATATATATATATATATATATATATATATATATATATATATATATATATATATATATATATATATATATATAAAAAAAAAACCTTATATATCCACAAATAAAATTGCCATATTTGGTGTCCCTATAATTGTAAAAACCAGCACAACACTGTCATCACATTATTTAGGGCTCATCTCCACTTGTGTGAGAAAAAAACGGTCCGATTTACGGACCGAAAAAACTGATGTAACGTCTGCGAGTGTCATGCGAGTGTCATGCGATTTTTTTATCGCAACATCCGTATGACATCCGTATTGCTGTCCGATTTTTACGCACGGGTCTCCTTTGAAAAGCCGGTAATTCAGCGCAGAGTACAGTAAAATCACAGTGACAGGTTAGATTAGAGTAGATATATACACATAGAATAGGTATACAGTGGGGCAAAAAAGTATTTAGTCAGTCAGCAATAGTGCAAGTTCCACCACTTAAAAAGATGAGAGGCGTCTGTAATTTACATCATAGGTAGACCTCAACTATGGGAGACAAACTGAGAAAAAAAAATCCAGAAAATCACATTGTCTATTTTTTTATCATTTTTTTTTGCATATTATGGTGGAAAATAAGTATTTGGTCAGAAACAAACAATCAAGATTTCTGGCTCTCACAGACCTGTAACTTCTTCTTTAAGAGTCTCCTCTTTCCTCCACTCATTGCCTGTAGTAATGGTACCTGTTTAAACTTGTTATCAGTATAAAAAGACACCTGTGCACACCCTCAAACAGTCTGACTCCAAACTCCACTATGGTGAAGACCAAAGAGCTGTCAAAGGACACCAGAAACAAAATTGTAGCCCTGCACCAGGCTGGGAAGACTGAATCTGCAATAGCCAACCAGCTTGGAGTGAAGAAATCAACAGTGGGAGCAATAATTAGAAAATGGAAGACATACAAGACCACTGATAATCTCCCTCGATCTGGGGCTCCACGCAAAATCCCACCCCGTGGGGTCAGAATGATCACAAGAACGGTGAGCAAAAATCCCAGAACCACGCGGGGGGACCTAGTGAATGAACTGCAGAGAGCTGGGACCAATGTAACAAGGCCTACCATAAGTAACACACTACGCCACCATGGACTGAGATCCTGCAGTGCCAGACGTGTCCCACTGCTTAAGCCAGTACATGTCCGGGCCCGTCTGAAGTTTGCTAGAGAGCATTTGGATGATCCAGAGGAGTTTTGGGAGAATGTCCTATGGTCTGATGAAACCAAACTGGAACTGTTTGGTAGAAACACAACTTGTCGTGTTTGGAGGAAAAAGAATACTGAGTTGCATCCATCAAACACCATACCTACTGTAAAGCATGGTGGTGGAAACATCATGCTTTGGGGCTGTTTCTCTGCAAAGGGGCCAGGACGACTGATCCGGGTACATGAAAGAATGAATGGGGCCATGTATCGTGAGATTTTGAGTGCAAACCTCCTTCCATCAGCAAGGGCATTGAAGATGAAACGTGGCTGGGTCTTTCAACATGACAATGATCCAAAGCACACTGCCAGGGCAACGAAGGAGTGGCTTCGTAAAAAGCATTTCAAGGTCCTGGAGTGGCCTAGCCAGTCTCCAGATCTCAACCCTATAGAAAACCTTTGGAAGGAGTTGAAAGTCCGTGTTGCCAAGCGAAAAGCCAAAAACATCACTGCTCTAGAGGAGATCTGCATGGAGGAATGGGCCAACATACCAACAACAGTGTGTGGCAACCTTGTGAAGACTTACAGAAAAAGTTTGACCTCTGTCATTGCCAACAAAGGATATATTACAAAGTATTGAGATGAAATTTTGTTTCTGACCAAATACTTATTTTCCACCATAATATGCAAATAAAATGTTAAAAATCAGACAATGTGATTTTCTGGATTTTTTTTTCTCAGTTTGTCTCCCATAGTTGAGGTCTACCTATGATGTAAATTACAGACGCCTCTCATCTTTTTAAGTGGTGGAACTTGCACTATTGCTGACTGACTAAATACTTTTTTGCCCCACTGTATATACATATATATATATATGTCAGGGAGACACCTATATATATATATATATTTATATTTAATGCAGCGCTAGATAGCTTTAAAGCTGGTAATTCAATTACCGGCTTTTGCTTTCTCCTTCACAAACCCGACATGATATGAGACCTGGTTTACATATAGTAAACCATCTCATATCACCATTTTTTTTGCATATTCCACACTACTAATGTTAGTAGTGTGTATATGCAAAATTTGGGTGTTCTAGCTATTATATTTAAGGGTTAAATGGCGGAAAAAATTGGCGTGGGCTCCCGCACAATTTTCTCCGCCAGAGTAGTAAAGCCAGTGACTGAGGGCAGATATTAATAGCCTGGAGAGGGTCCATGGTTATTGGCCCCCCCTGGCTAAAAACACCTGCCCCCAGCCACCCCAGAAAAGGCACATCTGGAAGATGCGCCTATTCTGGCACTTGGCCACTCTCTTCCCATTCCCGTGTAGCGGTGGGATATGGGGTAATGAAGGGTTAATGCCACCTTGCAATTGTAAGGTGACATTAAGCCTAATTAATAATGGAGAGGCGTCAATTATGACACCTATCCATTATTAATCCAATTGAAAGAAAGGGTTAAAAAAAATACACACACACATTATTAAAAATTATTTTAATGAAATAAAAACAAAGGTTGTTGTAATTTTTTATTTAACGCCCAATCCACTCAGTGAAGACCCTCGTTCTGAGACAAAAAAAAATAATAAACCAACAATATACTTACCTTCCACAGATCTGTAAAGTCCAACGATGTAAATCCTTCTGAAGGGGTTAAAACATTTTGCAGCCAGGAGCTTTGCTAATGCAATGCTACTCCTCGCTGCAAAACCCCGGGGAATGAGTCTAAATATAGATCAATGAGCTATATTTAGCTTCATTTGCGGTGAGGCGCCCTCTGCTGGCTGTTCATAGATCGTGGGAACTTTCCTTGAAAGCTCCCAGGCTTTCTAGGAAAGTTCCCACGATCTATGAACAGCCAGCAGAGGGCGCCTCACCGCAAATGAAGCTAAACATAGCTCATTGATCTATATTTAGACTCATTCCCCGGGGTTTTGCAGCGAGGAGTAGCATTGCATTAGCAAAGCTCCTGGCTGCAAAATGTTTTAACCCCTTCAGAAGGATTTACATCGTTGGACTTTACAGATCTGTGGAAGGTAAGTATATTGTTGGTTTATTATTTTTTTTTTGTCACAGAACGAGGGTCTTCACTGAGTGGATTGGGCGTTAAATAAAATATTACAACAACCTTTGTTTTTATTTCATTAAAATAATTTTTAATAATGTGTGTGTATTTTTTTAACCCTTTCTTTCAATTGGATTAATAATGGATAGGTGTCATAATTGACGCCTCTCCATTATTAATTAGGCTTAATGTCACCTTACAATTGCAAGGTGGCATTAACCCTTCATTACCCCATATCCCACCGCTACACGGGAATGGGAAGAGAGTGGCCAAGTGCCAGAATAGGCGCATCTTCCAGATGTGCCTTTTCTGGGGTGGCTGGGGGCAGGTGTTTTTAGCCAGGTGGGGGCCAATAACCATGGACCCTCTCCAGGCTATTAAGATCTGCCCTCAGTCACTGGCTTTACTACTCTGGCGGAGAAAATTGTGCGGGAGCCCACGCCAATTTTTTCCGCCATTTAACCCTTAAATATAATAGCTAGAACGCCCAAATTTTGCATATACACACTACTAACATTAGTAGTGTGGAATATGCAAAAAAAATGGTGATATGAGATGGTTTACTGTATGTAAACCAGGTCTCATATCATGTCGGGTTTGTGAAGGAGAAAGCAAAAGCCGGTAATTGAATTACCAGCTTTAAAGCTATTTCGCGCTGCATTAAATATAAATATATATATATATATATATAGGTGTCTCCCTGACATATATATATGTATATATACCTATTGTATGTGTATATATCTACTCTCATCTAACCTGTCAGTGTGATTTTACTGTACTCTGCGCTGAATTGCCGGCTTTTCTAAGGACACGGGTGCGTAAAAATCGGACAGCACTCGCATGGTGCGAGTGCTGTGCGTTTTTTTTCTCGCACCCATTGACTTGCATTGGCGAGTCTCGTCCGAGAATCTCAGCAATACGCAGCATGCTGCGATTTTTTTCTCAGCCGACACAGATTTTTCTCAGTCCGATTTCGGCTGGGAAAAAAATCGCAAATGGAGTGTCACATATTGATTAACATTGGTCCGAGTGCAATCCGATTTTTTATCGGATTGCACTCGTCCGTTTTCCTCACAAGTGGAAAGGGGCCTTTATGGTGAGCGGTAAGCTGTGTTTAAAAAAACAAAACAAAACAACAACAAAAAAAAAATTTTTTTCATGCATTAAACCCTTAAAAAATGCAATACTGAGGTAGCGTAAGTGTTGCATTTTTTTTTCCTGCACGCGTCCGCACCACACAACGCAATAACTTTCCTCTGATTATTGTGCTTTTTGCTATGTTTATTGTTAATTAATTTTTGGTTCAGACTTAAAGCAACGTTTTTAATAATAAATTCCCTGTAGTAAGTTAAAACCTAATGGTACATGTACAGAACATGGGGTCCTTTGGTTAACATTGTTTTGATCAAAAGTAAAACCCATCCCACTGTGACACGGTGTACCCCAATCTGGATGGTATCAATTGAAGCATGGCTCCCCTTTTTTGTTTTTCTGACTGTTCATTTTGTCTATATAGCTTTCCACAGTCAGGTGTCTGAACAGTCAGGATTTGGTCCTGCTCTTCCCTTAAAGGGACACTGTCACCTGAATTTGGAGGGAACAATCTTCAGCCATGGAGGCGGGGTTTTCGGGTGTTTGATTCACCCTTTCCTTACCTGCTGGCTGCATGCTGGCTGCAATATTGGATTGAAGTTCATTCTCTGTCCTCTGTAGTACATGCCTGCACAAGGCAATCTTGTGCGTCTGCTGACACTTAGTGAGATGAACTACAACAGCTGGGTACTGTCCCAATTGAGGTAAGATTTGTTGTAATGGAACGGCTTTTACGTGTTTATTTTGACCCCCCCCCCCCAAAAAAAAAAAAAAAAGTTTAACCCTTTCTTATGTGCCACATAGAAATGGAGCAAGTTGGAAGCAGGTGTATGGAGCGGACTCGCGTAGCGAGCCGACCCCATACCCAGCAAATGATGGCTGTGTATTATTGCAAGGACCTGTCGCTAACAATTGAGGGTGGAGCAGAGCTTGCTCTGTCCACGATGCTTAATCTGTTAAATGCCACTGTCGATCTAACAGCGGCATTAAACACGTGCCAACAAGAGCACATGTGCCAACAAGAGCACACGTGCCAACAAGTGCACACGTGCTTACTTCTGCCCATTGGTGCACTTGTAACGTGACTGTGGGTCGCCGATGGGTTGTCTTGACAGCTGGGGGTCAGGTGATGACCTCCGTGACTGTCATTATGGTACCCCTTTGAAACTATGCCTGTGGCAGAGGTTCAAAGGAGACTTATTTCTGCTATATGAAGCGATGTCGAAGCATTGCTGCATATAGCACAAGAAATCAAGAAATTGGATGATTGCATCTTCAAACCCCCTATGGGTGCTAACAATCAGTAAAAAAAAAAAAAATATGAAAATAGAATTTCGAATTACCCCCACCTTTCTCCCCAGTGAAAATAGATATTTAAAAAATTAAAAATATATACATATTTGGTATTTGTGCATTGAGAAAAGTCAGATCTATGAAAATATTTAAAACCATTAACACAATCGGTAAACATCGTAAATGGAAAAATTTCAAGGACACCAAAATTACGCTTTTTTTGGTTGCCGCAATTCCAGAAAAAATGCTGAAACAAGCAATCGAAAAGTCACATCTATCTCCAAATTAGACGTTGTCTCTCTTTGCAAACAATAAGTTATCATGCAACTCCATTGGATGAAAAAGAAAAATGTTACAGGTCTTGTAAAATGGCGACACCACTCCAAACATTTTTTTTGCAAACTTCAGGTTTCTTTATTTTGGTGGTGAAAAAAAAACAAACACTGGACATGTTTTGGTGTCATCGTAATCTTATTGAGGAAGAGAATCATATTGCACGGTCATTTTTAATCACAAAATGTACACCATTAAAAAAAAAAACTTCAGAATTGATTTTTTTTTGTTGAGTTTGCGTACACTATGTGGCAAAATGAATGGTGTCATTCAAAAGTACAACTCGCATATGTCTATGGGGACAGACATATAAGAGTTATGGCTCTAAGAGGAGGGGAAAAAATGGAAAGCAAAAAATGAAAATGGGCTGCGGATTTAATGGGTTAATAGGTACCCGAAGTGAAAAAAAAATGGATTTATTTTTAGAAAAAAAATATAACATACATACAATTACCCTGTAGTGAGTATATAAAAAACAAAAATGAGCAAATTCTATTATCTTGGGTTCTGTCTAAATTGCCCCAGTGTGAGTGCATACCTATGCATTGCACTACTGCCACCATTTTTTTTTTTTTTTGGGGGGGAGGGGGGGTTGCATTTTTAATAGTACAGAAAAGCTATGATTCTGTGCTTTAAAAATGCCACCATATTTTTTTTATTTTGAAGCTCCACGTAGTATCCTATGGAGGGGGTGCGGGGCACAAAAATGCAGTTTAGCAGTGTCGGTGTCTCTAGATGCACCAAGGGCGGAGTTTTCATGAAATCCTATTGCTTGCTTGGAGATTAACCCCTTTACCCCCAAGGGTGGTTTGCACGTCAATGACCAGGCCAATTTTTACAATTCTGACCACTGTCCCTTTATGAGGTTATAACTCTGGAACGCTTCAACGGATCCTGGTGATTCTGACATTGTTTTCTCGTGACATATTGTACTTCATGATAGTGGTAAAATTTCTTTGATAGTACCTGCGTTTATTTGTGAAAAAAATGGAAATTTGGCGAAAATTTTGAAAATTTCGCAATTTTCAAACTTTGAATTTTTATGCAATTAAATCACAGAGATATGTCACACAAAATACTTAATAAGTAACATTTCCCACATGTCTCCTTTACATCAGCATAATTTTGGAACCAAATTTTTTTTTTGGTTAGGGAGTTATAAGGGTTAAAAGTTGACCAGCAATTTCTCATTTTTACACCATTTTTTTTTAGGGACCACGTCTCATTTGAAGTCATTTTGAGGGGTCTATATGATAGAAAATGCCCAAGTGTGACACCATTCTAAAAACTGCACCCCTCAAGGTGCTCAAAACCACATTCAAGAAGTTTATTAACCCTTCAGGTGTTTAATAGGAATTTTTGGAATGTTTAAATAAAAATGAACATTTAACTTTTTTACACAAAAAAATTACTTCAGCTCCAATTTGTTTTATTTTACCAAGGGTAACAGGAGAAAATGGACCCCAAAAGTTGTTGTCCAATTTGTCCTGAGTACGCTGATACCCCATATGTGGCAGTAAACCACTGTTTGGGCGCATGGGAGAGCTCAGAAGGGAAGGAGCGCCGTTTGACTTTTCAATGCAAAATTGACAGGAATTGAGATGGGACGCCATGTTGCGTTTGGAGAGCCACTGATGTGCCTAAACATTGAAACCCCCCACAAGTGACACCATTTTGGAAAGTAGACCCCCTATGGAACTTATCTGGATTTGTGGTGAGCACTTTGACCCACCAAGTGCTTCACAGAAGTTTATAATGCAGAACCGTAAAAATAAAAAATCATATTTTTTCACAAAAATTATATTTTTCCCCCCAATTTTTTATTTTTCCAAGGGCAAGAGAAGAAATTGGACCTCAAAAGTTGTTGTCCAATTTGTCCTGAGTACGCTGATACCCCATATGTGGGGGGGGGGGGAACCACCGTTTGGGCGCATGGGAGGGCTCAGAAGGGAAGGAGCATCATTTGGAATGCAGACTTAGATGGATTGGTCTGCAGGCGTCACATTGCGTTTGCAGAGCCCCTAATGTACCTAAACAGTAGAAACCCCCCACAAGTGACACCATTTTGGAAAGTAGACCCCCTAAGGAACTCATCTTGATGTGTTGTGAGAGCTTTGAACTCCCAAGTATTTCACTACAGTTTATAACGCAGAGCCGTGAAAATAAAAAATCTTTTTGTTTTCCCACAAAAATTATTTTTTAGCCCCCAGTTGTTATGTTTGCTAATGACAGGTGTTATGAAGGCAATCCAGAAACACAGTGTGCTTAGCGATCAGAGCGCACACAGTGATCTGACAAATACCCAAAAATACAAGAACGAGCTCTGAGACGTGGAAACTCTGTAGACTGCACACCTGATCCTATCCTAAACACAACTAAAAGCGGCTGTGGATTGCGCCTAACAACTACCTAGGCAACTCGGCACAGCCTAAGAAACTAGCTAGCCTGAAGATAGAAAAATAGGCCTGACTTGCCCCAGAGAAATTCCCCAAAGGAAAAGGCAGCCCCCCACATATAATGACTGTGAGTAAGATGAAAAGACAAAACGTAGGGATGAAATAGATTCAGCAAAGTGGGGCCCGATATTCTAGGACAGAGCGAGGACAGTAAAGCGAACTTTGCAGTCTACAAAAAACCCTAAAGCAAAACCACGCAAAGGGGGCAAAAAAAACCCACCGTGCCGAACTAACGGCACGGCGGTACACCCTTTGCGTCTCAGAGCTTCCAGCAAAACAAAAGACAAGCTGGACAGAAAAAAAGCAACAAAAAAAGCAAAAAGAACTTGGCTATACAGAGCAGCAGGTCACAGGAACAATCAGGAGAAGCTCAGATCCAACACTGAAACATTGACAAGGAGCAAGGATAGCAGCATCAGGCGGAGTTAAGTAATGAAGCAGTTAACGAGCTCACCAGAACACCTGAGGGAGGAAGCTCAGAAGCTGCAGTACCACTTGTGACCACAGGAGTGAATTCAGCCACAGAATTCACAACACCCAGTTTTGTATTTTCCCAAGGGTAACAGGAGAAATTGGTCCACAAAAGTTGTTGTCCAATTTGTCCTGAGTACGCTGATACCCATATGTGAGGGTAAACCCCTGTTTGGGCACACAGGAGAGCTCGGAAGGGAAGGAGCACTGTTTTACTTTTTCAACGCAGAATTGGCTGGAATTGAGATTGGACGCCGTGTCGTGTTTGGAGAGCCCCTGATGTGCCGAAACAGTGGAAACCCCCCAATTATAACTGAAACCCTAATCTAAACACACCCCTAACCCTAATTCCAACGGTAACACTAACCACACCTCTAACCCTGACACACCCCTAACCCTAATCCCAACCCTATTCCCAACTGTAAATGTAATCTAAACCCTAACCCTAACTTTAGCCCCAACCCTAACTGTAGCCCCAGTTTAGATGAAGAAATGTATTTATGGGAATAATATTTTTTTTTTTTTTCATTATTTTGGAATTTTTTTTTATTTTTTTTTACACATTTGGAAATTTTTTTTTTTACTTTTTTACTTTGTCCCAGGGGGGGACATCACAGATCAGTGATCTGACAGTTTGCACAGCACTCTGTCAGATCACTGATCTGACATGCAGCGCTGCAGCCTTCACAGTGCCTGCTCTAAGCAGGCTCTGTGAAGCCACCTCCCTCCCTGCAGGACCCGGATCCGCGGCCATCTTGGATCCGGGGCTCAAGCAGGGAGGGAGGTGAGGAGACCCTCGCAGCAACGCGATCACATCGCGTTGCTGCAGGGGGCTCAGGGAAGCCCGCAGGGAGCCCCCTCCCTGCGCGGTGCTTTCCTGCACCGCCGGCACATCGCGATCATGTTTGATCGCGGTGTGCCAGGGGTTAATGTGCCGGGGGCGGTCCGTGACCGCTCCTAGCACATAGTGCCGGATGTCAGCTGGGATAAGCAGCTGACACCCGGCCGCGATCGGCGGCGCTCCCCCCGTGAGCGCCGCCGATCGCGCTGGACGTACTATCCCGTCCAGGGTCAGATAAGCCCAGGGCACCTCGACGGGATAGTACGTCTAAGGTCACAGAGGGGTTAAGGCTGTGTTCACATGTATAAATGCTGCATTTTTTTTTCTTGGCTCCTCAATTCTGCTGTGTAGAACACAGCTTAATCGGTTTTGGTGCTATTTTAAATTTTTTTTTTGGGAGCCTACAAATCAGCATGGAAAAAAATGCAATTTTTTTAAGTGAAGAATTCACTGTACTGTAATAAACACTGCTTTACAGCTTCATTGTATAAGAAGGAAAGGGCATAAAAATGCAGTACAAATGCAATAATTGGAGAAGATTGTTATTGCGTAGTTTTGATGTAGACTCCTGCTGAAAACACTATTTTTGCAACCTGTGAACACAGCCTTATAGACTGAAAAAAAAAAAGACGTCACATAGTGAAGCTGACATAAGAGTGATCTGGCTGCTACGACGATGAACAAAAAATATAATTTATAGACCTCAACTACAAATGAGACTGATGCACAGATGATATTGCGCCCACCCTGACTAATCAAAAGCCACGCTGTGAAGTTAAAGATTTGCGGACCTGCTGTCCATCCGCCAGGTACCACTGACCTGGATGCTGAACCCCTGCATCAACCTGCTCATGTCTAGTCCCAAAACTCCTGGATACAGCAGACAGTCCCAGATTTGGGTCTACGTCCTGCAGTCTCAGGCATCTGCTGAATGTTCCTCACTGCTGGGTAGAAAGAAATGGTAAATGGGGCGTTCCACTTGCTCCTCCAGAATGGCTCTACTCCTCTTCCCTATCCCTCTCTGCTTGCCATGTGACATGATTTGTTCACCACCATATTTTGCCGTAATTGCTTTTTTTTTTCCTTTCAGATAGTGATGCAGTATATAATTGATAACCATTAAATATGACTTCATTATCACCCTTTTCCTACCTATGTACTCAAGAAAGTAAGGGCCCATTGTTTTTTTTTAACGATTATAATCACTTTTCACAAAAAATTTTTATTAATGTCATACTTTTCACAAATATAAGTCTTTGATTTAAATGTGCTTTCTACATACTTCATACTGGACTGTTGCTTCTCTGACTATTCATGTTTCCTTATTAGACCACGAATGTTATACTTTGGTATTTTTAATTGCTTTAATATATACGTATTAATTGGTGTTAGGTGGTTTATGCTTACTCCATTTCTGGTGGTTCCACAAGTGTTAAGTACACAAGATGCTAGCGCAGTGTGGTGGTACTTAATTTAGATTCCCTGCGTTCCTACTTCTGTATCAGCCCCTGTGTATCCCTTTTTGGGGCTTGTCCTATCATGCTAGGATTCATAGCAGGAGATAGAAGCCTCTTAATGGTTGCCACATACTAAGACAAAGAATAGCTGGTTACTGACTGGTTATTGTGCCTTTCGTTTTGTTAGTTTATGCTAAATCTTGTCCGTTTGATTTATTAGCTTTTCATCAAGAAACATGCAATCAATTTCTTGTGAGCATTAAATCTTTGCCATTCATGTCTTGGAAATGCACCACAGGCCTCTAATAACAGGTGGCGCTCTATTTTAAGACTTTACTGTCAAAGTAATTACGCAATACCTCTAGAAATGAATTACCGTATCTCTATTCAGGAGCATGGAGAATGTGATTCATGTGGCAAGTGACCTTGTTGCGTGGATTGCAGACTAATGTAGGGTGTATTAGCCACTGATTTTTAAGAATACTATTTTAGTATATCCATGGTTTTTCAAGATGAGTCTCTAAGGCTAGTTTCACACTAGCGTTTTGAGGAGCTGTGGAGGGCTGCGGACTTTCTCCGTGAAGCCCCGATCTCGGCCGCTAGCTCCACCTACTTCTGCATGCGGCCTGCGTACCTATCTTTAACATTATGTACGCAGGTCTTGCCACTGTATGCAGATGCTTCCGCATGCATCGTTTTGATGATGCAGAGAAAAAAATAATTGCTACAAGCTACATCCTACGCTGGTCGCCACATTGTGAAAACGACGCATGCGGAAGCATCCGCATACAGCGGCATGACCTGCGTACCTAATGTTAAAGATGGGTATGCCGGCCGCATGCAATAGGCGGAGCGAGCGTCAGAGGTGCGGCCGAGGGTGGGGCTTCACGGAGGAAGTCTGCAGCTCCTCAAAACGCTAATGTGAAACCGGCCTGAACTGAATTTTTATAAGGACTTCTAATGGGGTGATATTTGTTCTTTGGAAATGCCATTGATGATCACCGTCATTTGGCCCTTCCTCTGGGCTAATGTGCATTTGAGAAGTTTAATGGAAGATTGGTATTTAAGGTTAACACTTCCTATGTTTTAGGATGACTTTGACTCTGGAAATTGCAGTGAATGGGGCCACAATCATACAGGGCAATAATGAATGAGTAGCCTAAAGAGGTAAAGGTCAGATCAACTGGAGAATTTGGATACCAGTTGCAGAGACTTGTAGTATTGCAAGATCTGAGAAGCAAAATCTAGCAAAAGGATTCTTTAACACCTTAACGACCGCCAATGCGTTTTCTAGCGGTGGTAGTTAAGGGTACTTAAACGTTAATTAACGGCGCTGTGGAAAAAGCGTATAGCGCCCCCCCAAAGTTGGATTTTCTCTGGGGTCTCGGCTTCCGGGGATAGCCGAGACCCCAGAGAACATGATTCGGGTCAATTTTTACCGACTCCCGGGTTGCGATCACTGGTAATTAACCGTTTACCGGCGGCCACAAAAAAAGCACGATTTGCCATTTAATTTCTCTCTCCTCTGATGTGATCGCACATCAGAGGAGAGAGAAATAGGGTCTCTGTTCGCCCCCCGATACTTACCAGTGTCTCCCGATGTCCGTGGGTCCTCCCGCTTCCTCCCCCCATGGGTGTCACCATCTTTTACCAGAAAAAAATGGCGGGCGCATGTGTAGTGCTCCCGCCAAGATCTGCCAGCTGATACTCGGCAGATCTCGGCTGCCGGGGGGAGCCGAGACCCCAAAGAACATAATTTGGGTTGGTTTTACTGACCTAGTTTTGCGACCTCCGCTACAAACAATGTTGCGGCGGCCGCAAAAAAAAAAAAGTCACATGCTATTTCTCTGTCCTCTGATGTGATCGCACATCAAAGGAGAGAGAAATAAGGTCCCCATTTACCCCCCTATACTTATCAGTGTCTCTTGGTGCTCCTTGGCACTCCTGCTTCCTCCGTAGTGCGCCTGCCGAGATCTGCCCGGCAAAAATAGGAAGAATTTTCCTATTGGTTTATTTTGGTCACTGTGATAAACCCTATCACCGTGATCAAAATGAAAAAAAAAAAAGTAAATAATCCCCCCCCTTTATCACCCCCTTAGTTGAGAAAAAATAATAAAACAAAGAAAACGTATTTATTTCTATTTTCCCATTAGGGTTGGGGCTAAAATTAGGGTTGCGGTTGGGGCTAAAATTAGGGTTAGGGTAAGGCTGCTTTTACACTTACTGTGGTTTTGCATCCCGTTTTAGCAGTTCCAATAGATTTCAATGGGGCCGCATAATCGGGCCACAATAATTTTACATAGCGCTGTACACCGTATGGCCGTGAGGGCTGTATTTACAACTGTGAAAAAATATTGAACCTGCTCTATGTTTTTCATGGCTAATGGACAAGGCCCCCATTGTAATTCAATGGGGTCGCAAAAACAACGGTAGGTTGTTTTTGCGGTGCACCGTGACGTCCGGTTTTGCGGACCGCCTTTTCTTTCCAATATTTTGCCATAGTATTGCAAACCTGAAAAAATCAATCCGCAAGTTTTTTGCGGTCTGTTATTGCGGCAGTCCATGAAAGTTGCGGCAATACAGCCCACAAAAAAGACTCGCAATAACGGGCCGCAAAAAAACGGCAATTGTTAAAGAAGCCTTGGGTTTGGGATTAGGGTTATGGTTAGGGTTGGGATTAGGGGTGTGTTGGGGTTAGGGTTGGAGTTAGAATAGGGGGTTTCCACTGTTTAGGTACATCAGGGGGTCTCGAAACGTGACATGGCTCCAACATTGATTCCAGCCAATTTTGCGTTGAAAAAGTCAAATGGTGCTTCTGTTGTGAATTCCGCTCTTGGGCTCCCTCCGGTGGTTGTAAGTGGCACTTTTGTGAGTTCTGCTCTTGGGCTCCCTCTTGTGGTTTCAAGTGGTATGGCTGCTCCTTGGAGTTAGCTGTCTTCAGCTGCTTCCACTGATCGTCTTTTCTGCTCGGCTATTTATGCCTGGTTCTGTCCTTCAGCCAGTGCCACTTGTAAATGTTCCTGGTTGGATTCACATCTCTTTGGAGTTCCCTGTTATCCTGACCAGTTCTGCAAAGCTAAGTTTTTGCTTGCTCTTTTCTGTTCACAGTTTGTGGACTTATCCGTTCTGTGCTTCTATGTTTGTCCAGCGTTATCAGTATGAATTAATTCTGTCTTGCTGGAAGCTCTGGGAAGCAGATTTACCCTCCACACCTTTAGTCAGGTGTGGAGATTTTTAGTAAACTCTGTGTGGATTTTTGTAGTGTTTTATACTGACCGCACAGTATTCCATCCTGTCCTATCTATCAAGCTAGACTGGCCTCCTGTGCTCATCCTGGTTTCATCCTGTGTATGTCTTTTCCCTCTCCACTCACAGTCATTATTTGTCGGGGGCTAATCTATCCTTTGGGAAATTTCTCTGAGGCAAGATAGCTTTCCTGCTTCTATCTTTAGGGGTAGTTAGCTCTTAGGCTGTGACGAGATGCCTAGGGAGAGTTAGGAGCATTCCACGGCTACTTCTTGTATTGTTTTGAGCTTAGGGACTGCGGTCAGTACAGTTACCACTTCCTTCAGAGCTCGTTCCATGTTGCTCCTAAACCACCGTATCATAACATGCTCCCTCCCTTCTGAGCTCTGCTGTGCACCCAAACAGTGGTTTATCCCCACATATGGGGCTTCAGTTTACTCAGGACAAATTGGACAATAAAGTTTGTGGTCCAGTTTCTCCTGCTACCCTTGGGAAAATAAAAAAAATTGGGGGCTAAAAGATCATTTTTGTTGAGAAAAAAAAAGATTTTTTTTATTTTCACGGCTCTACATTATAAAATTCTGTGAAGCACTTGGGGGTTCATAGTTTTCACCACACATCTAGATAAGTTTCTTGGAGGGTCTCGTTTCCAAAATGGGGTCACTTGTGGGAGGTTTCTACTGTTTAGGCCATCAAGGGCTCTGGAAATGCAACATGACGCCCGCAGACCATTCTATCAAAGTCTGCATTCCAAAACTGTGCTTCTTCCCTTCCGAGCTCTGCCATGCACCCAAACAGTGGTCTTTCCTCACATATGGGATATCATCGTACTCAGGACAAATTGCACAACAACTTTCATGGTCCAATTTCTCCTATTACCCTTGTGAAAGTAAAAATTTGGGGGTGAAAGATCATTTTTGTAGAAGGGGTTTTTACTGTTTACAGTTGTGGCCAAAAGTATTGACACCCCTGCAATTCTGTCAGATAATACTCAGTTTCTTCCTGAAAATGATTGCAATCACAAATTCTTTGGTATTATTATCTTCATTTAATTTGTCTTAAATGAAAAAACACAAAAGAGAATGAAGCAAAACATTGATCATTTCACACAAAACTCCAAAAATGGGCCAGACAAAACTATTGGCACCCTCAACCTAATACTTGGTTGCACAACCTTTAGCCAAAATAACTGTGAACAACCGCTTCCGGTAACCATCAATGAGTTTCTTACAATGCTCTGCTGGAATTTTAGAACATTCTTCTTTGGCAAACTGCTCCAGGTCCTTGATATTTGAAGGGTGCCTTCTCCAAACTGCCATTTTTAGATCTCTCCACAGGTGTTCTATGGGATTCAGGTCTGGACTCATTGCTGACCACCTTAGAAGTCTCCAGTGCTTTCTCTCAAACCATTTCCTAGTGCTTTTTGAAGTGTGTTTTGGGTCATTGTCCTGCTGGAAGACCCATGACCTCTGAGGGAGACCCAGCTTTCTCACACTGGGCCCTACATTATGCTGCAAAATTTGTTGGTAGTCTTCAGACTTCATAATGCCATGCACACGGTCAAGCAGTCCAGTGCCAGAGGCAGCAAAGCAACCCCAAAACATCAGGGAACCTCCGCCATGTTTGACTGTAGGGACCGTGTTCTTTTCTTTGAATGCCTCTTTTTTTCTCTTGTAAAATCTATGTTGATGCCTTTGCCCAAAAAGCTCTACTTTTGTCTCATCTGACCAGAGAACATTCTTCCAAAACGTTTTAGGCTTTTTCAGGTAAGTTTTGGCAAGCTCCAGCCTGGCTTTTTTATGTCTCTGGGTAAGAAGTGGGGTCTTCCTGGGTCTCCTACCATACAGTCCCTTTTCATTCAGACGCCAACGGATAGTATGGGTTGACACTGTTGTACCCTCGGACTGCAGGGCAGCTTGAACTTGTTTGGATGTTAGTTGAGGTTCTTTATCCAACATCTGCACAATCTTGCGTTGAAATCTCTTGTTAATTTTTCTTTTCCGTCCACATCTACTCCACATAAACTGTAAAGCGCTGCGGAATATGTTGGCGCTATATAAATAAAGATTATTATTATTATTATCATCTAGGGAGGTTAGCCACAGTGCCATGGGCTTTAAACTTCTTGATGACACTGCGCACGGTAGACACAGGAACATTCAGGTCTTTGGAGATGGACTTGTAGCCTTGAGATTGCTCATGCTTCCTCACAATTTGGTTTCTCAAGTCCTCAGACAGTTCTTTGGTCTTCTTTCTTTTCTCCATGCTCAATGTGGTACACACAAGGACACAGGACAGAGGTTGAGTCAACTTTAATCCATGTCAACTGGCTGCAAGTGTGATTTAGTTATTGTCAACACCTGTTAGGTGCCACAGGTAAGTTACAGGTGCTGTTAATTACACAAATTAGAGAAGCATCACATGATTTTTCGAACAGTGCCAATACTTTTGTCCACCCCCTTTTTTATGTTTGGTGTGGAATTATATCCAATTTGGCTTTAGAACAATTCTTTTTGTGTGTTGTGTCATCTGGTTTTCTTTCATCCCTTCTCCCCTGTTGCGCTGCTTTCGGCCAAGCAGGGGAGAGCGGATGACAGCCGGCTTAAGCACCACACGCAGGGGAACAGCGCTTACTGTAGTGCTGCTTCCTGGTGGCCGTCTGTGTGGTCCTGATGCAGCACACGGGCGGCCGCTCGTGTGCCACACTGATGTACCACGTGAGCGCACCGATATGAATATCTCCGGTACCAATTTTTTTTTTCCCCGGTACCAGGAATATCTGGACGTGTGAAACCGCCCTTAAGAGCATGCAGTGTGCATGCTGTGAGGATACACAAGTCTGCAGTTACATAGTGACTGCAGACTAAAATGCAAAGTCTAGACAACACCTTTTAGCATTAAAGCGTTTTCTTAGTGTTTTGTAAACTTTCATGACAAACGTGCAACATATGGGCATTTTTTAAAGTGGTTTCCTCTTGTATAAAATTAATTTAAAACATTTTTTTTCCAGGAACATTGCCTTGGGTTATTTCAGCAGATTTTGCTGCAGAAATTTTCTGCAGATGATCCACATGTTGCAAATTTGCAAACAGTCTGTATGGCTGGTTTCGAGTTTGCATTCAGGAGGGCTGCGGATGGCTGCGTACTTACACCCTTCTTCCTCCCTGAAGCTCTGCCTACTGCCGCATGTGTCCTGCGTTTCTTTTGTGTACCTATCTTTAATATTGGGTATGCAGGGACATGCGTTGTATGCGGATGCGTCCGCATGCAGCAATTTGACGTGTGCGGCGACCGCACGGAAACGCAACATTTTTTTTTTCTCCAAAGTGTCAGGCCACGGTCAGTCAGTATTTTACATCAGTAGTTGTAAGCCAAAACCAGGAGTGGGTGATAAATACAGACGTGCTGACGTGTTTCTATTAAGTTTTCCTCTGACTGACTTTTGGCTTATAAATCCTGAGGTAAAAAACTCACCGAACACTCAATGTGTACATGTGGCCTTATTCTTTGTGCATTTTTAGTGTTTAGTTTTCTTTTAGGCCACGGTCACACGTTCAGTATTTGGTCAGTATTTTACCTCAGTATTTGTAAGCCAAAACCAGGAGTGGGTGATAAATACAGAAGTGGTGCATATGTTTCTATTATACTTTTCCTCTGGATTGTTCCTCTCCTGGTTTTGGCTTACAAATACTGATGTAAAATACTGTGTGAATGTGGCCTAAGCGTTACCTTTAGGCTATGTGCACATGTTGCGGATTTTGCTGCGAATCTGCAGCTGTTTTCCATGTGTTGTACAGTACCATGTTAACGTATGGAAAACAAAATCCGCAGTGCCCATGCTGTGGGAAAAAACGTGCGGAAACGCAGCTGTGTTGTATTTTCCGCAGCATGTCAATTCTTTGTGCGGATTCCGCAGCGTTTTACACCTGCTCAATAGGAATCCGCATAAAAACCACGGTAAATCCAGTGCTGTTTACCTGCGGATTTTGCAAAAACGGTGCAGAAAAATCCGCACACCTATCTGCAACATGTGCACATAGCCTTAAAGGGTATGTGCAGCGTTCAATTTGAGCGGTTTTTTTTTTTTTATGTTATCATGCATTTATTGACATGCTGTTGATTTGAAGAAAAAATAAAAGCAAATTGATAAAATATGCAGAGGGGAAAAAAAGCTGCGACAGACTTCATAAGTCTCCTTCATCTTGTGAGCTCTGTAAAGCACAGCGATTACGCAAAAAAAAACAAACAAAAAAAAACCTTCTGCATAGACTGTAGCAGAATTGTTTTCCTTCCTCCCTGCATAAAGCAGCAGTAATAACTGCACTAAGTTTTTGTTCCACAAGCAGCCCGTGTAAAGTGTGCTGTGAAGTGTCTGCCGGCCGTGCACATGGCTGTGCTCCTCCACATGTTTACATGACGGGCAAACATGGAGGCTTTTTTCCGGGCCCAGCCCCGCTCCTGCTCTGCTGCCTCCCCTCCTCCCTCCATGAATGAAGTCCGCTCTGTTCTCCACTTTATGAATGAGTGCCAGACTTCTGAATGGAACTCTGACCAGCTCCGCCCCTGATTGGCTGGCCGTTCCCTCCCCTCCTTCCATTGGCTGGGCGGGGCTGGCGGCCTGCGCTCTGATTGGCTCTCGCGTCTCAGGCTGGCTTTCATTCACAAAAAAACTCAATGAAACAAAAGAGGAGAAGGGGAAATGTGAGACCATGAAAGAGGAAACTCACCAATCGCGGCCTCCCCTGGGCAAACAACTGTCTGAGCTGCGAGAAAAACAAGTCCTTTCAAATCAGCACTTTAAATCTGGGGCTGCAGGGCTCCATTCCCTCCCCTCTCTGGTGATTCCTCTCCTGCAAAGCAAATCCCGTCCGCTGAGACCTTCCTGCAGCTCCTAGAACCCTGAGGTGAGGGATCCGATCGCTTTAGTCACGATCCGGTGGTGTTACTGGGTGTAGAGGAGGAGGATCATGGCGCACACACCCCGGCAGCCCATGTGAAGGGGGATCTGGCGCTTTAGAGCAGAGATTCTGGCAGAAAGGCGCGATCCAGGGATTTCGGGTACTTTTAGCTGCAGGGTCCAGTCCTCGGATCGATCTGATCGCTTCCTGGATCGATCTGATCGGCTCCTTGGAGAAGGTTGTGCGGGGGCAGCAGCCATATGTTCTGCTGGGACCGAGTAGGAAATAATAGCTCTGAGGGTTATGGAAGATGCAGGGCTCAGGAGGAATGTCCTGGAAACCAGTCTGGGCACACTGGGAGCCCCAGACCTGATCAATCGTATGTGTATTGTGGGGTCAAACAGATTGGTTGCCAATTTGCCTACTTGTGCCAAAGATAGGTTCAACTAAAAAACCTGGGATAGATGCTTAGATTTTCTATGAAAAAAAAGTGGAAACTGCAAGGATTATGGCCTACTTGTACCATGTATTGGACAATCCGAGTCGTGGACAATCCGAGTCGTGGACTATCCGAGTCGTGGACAATCCGAGTCGTGGACTATCCGAGTCGTGGACTATCCGAGTCGTGGACTATCCGAGTCGTGGACAATCCGAGTCGCGTATAATAATTCCTTGTAGGCAACGCTGACCATATGTGTACTGGAAAAGCTTCTATGAAAGAAAAAACCTGTGCCCAAAATAAGACTGCAATGGCCTAAAACAGTCTGGATTGTGCATGCTTATAAAATGGCATCTATGGGCAGCTTTTTTTTTAAAGTAATTCAGGAACTTTGGGTTTCTGGTTCTCCAAACTTCATCTGGGTACATAGATCTAGAGTTGTGGGCTTGTGACCTGACCCCCTGCTCTATTGGTATAAATCCATGGCTAATTGGCCACAGCTTTTCTTGACTAGACACCCCCCCCACTCCCCTTCTCCTCCCCCTCCCCCCTCCTGTATGCATTTTTGTGAATGGGTCTCATTATGTATGCATGTTTGTGCTCTCCATTCATGCTCCTCTCTCCCCCTCCTCTTTCCTGTCCTTGCAGACCCCTGATCCTCCATGACAACACACAGTTAACAAATGGACCATAGGATGAGAGGTTACCTGGATCAGCAAGTGCCTTATACCCTGACAAATGTGAGTCTTGAGCCTTTCTCCTCCTGCTCCTCCTCCTATCTACTCCCTACAACTTTCCTGTAATGGTCACAAGATCCTCTCGCTTCCTCAGATTGCTTATGTAACCTCACGCTGCCATCTGAAATATTTTCATTTGACACTTGGATTTTTTTTCCTTTTTTTTTTTATTCGTCGGGGGGGCAGAACCCACAAGGGCATGGAGACGTAGACCGATACTGTATGGCCGGCAGGAGAAAATTCATGGATGCAGATCTCCCGCCCCAAGAATCTGAAGGTAATGTCAACATTTAGCTATTGTCTCCAACACAAAAGAGGGTAAATATTTACATGTCTGCAGCAACTTATTGTCATGTGTTAGTTTTTGTGATAAGAATGGACATGTTCACATCGCTTTCCATTGTCGGGGAAATATTTCTCCATCCGCTCTCTTGTTTTATTGAGCGAATCCCTGAGAGAGATTTATAATAAATAACTAAAATATATATATATATATATATATATTTTTTTTTTAGTTATTTATTATAAATATATTATATATATATCTATATATATATATATATATGTATGTATGTATGTATATTTTTGATACTCAACTGTTAGTTAGTGATCAGTCATGAAACCTGCCATCCTCTACTAAATGTCCAGATGTTGCAGAGCAGCGTTACTTACCCCGATCATGTCTGCCTGTCCATCACACATGACAGACTTGTCTCTGCTACATCTGTGCACGTTACATGTAAGTATCCATGCTCTATGTCTATATGGAATGTCGTGTATAATTTACCCCAACTGTATCATCTGCGCTTCTCCATATTTAGCCATCCGGATGCACAAAGACCGTTACATGACAAACACGGCTCTGCTTCGTCTGTGTACATGGCATATAGCAGAGCTACATGTAGGCTTACTTTGCTTTATTATCTATATGGAAAGTCATTAGAGATGTATAATGGGGGTATGAATAATTTGCTGCCATGTATTGTATACGCTTCTCCCGATGGGCGAACACCATGACATGACAAGTGTTGGCTCTGCTACATCTGTATTTAGACTATGGCTAGAGTTACGTGAATGCCTGCTGCGCCTTTCTTATGCCTTGTATGTATATGGGGGGCTATGAGGGGTTATTTTGGTACAGGGTCTAGAGTCTGTGTAGATGTCATGATCACCGCCTGGGATTCTCGGAGTAATGGTTCTTATTTATGTAGTGCCTTCCTATTCTGAAGCCTTTTACAATTAAGTATATTAAGACACAATGGCTGTAAACTCTTGTGATTTCTGTAATAAAAGGCGAACAATTCCTGAAACCCGGATTCTGGATTCACCCTCTTCCTTTCCTTTTCAGATCTCTTCCAGGATTTAATCCAATTCCAAGAAACCTGGTTAACAGAAGGTAAGTCCCCCCCCTGCATTATTATTGCACGGTCGGCACATCTGTATTTATTCCTCCCCTCCCCTGTATTTATTTTAGCCCGTTCCACAGATGAGCGATATTTTTCTTTTCTGCCAACGTTTTGGGACTTGTTTAACTTCAGGATTATGAATAAAACAATTGTGCTGTGTATTTGCTTATGAATAGGATCTGGCTCTCGGCCCGTACCCCCCCACCCCCACCAATCCACATTTTTTTTTTTTCCTTTTTTTTTTCTTAACTGAAACTGGTGTTGCAAGAGTTAAAGCAGTAATTTGTTGAAGTATTTGCCGTGTGGTCTTCTCCATGCATTTCACTTTGAATCTCTATCTGCAATTTATTGTTTTTTTTTGTTTTTTTTTCCAAACATGAGTTTGAAAGGAAAAGCAATTCCTTGGAGTCTAATTAGACTGAAAGCAAATGGAACACTGGATGGAGATTTTTATGCCGTCTGTACAAGCTTGAAAGGAATTATCATTTATTAATCTTGCACCCACCTATTCTGCAGTGTCTGGGGAAAAAAAAGCAATTGGTGTGGTGTTTGTTAGGCTACGTTCACACTAGCGTTATGCTAGTGTGCGTCAGGTTAGCGTCGGGCGACGCAGCGGCGACACACGCGTCATGCGCCCCTATATTTAACATGGGGGACGCATGCGTTTTTGTTTGTTGCGTTGTGCGATGCATGCGTCTTTTTTGCCGCAAGCGTCGGACCAAGAAAACGCAACAAGTTGCATTTTTCTTGCGTCCGATTTTCGGCAAAAAATGACGCAGCGGCGCACAACGCTAGTGTGAACGTAGCCTTATATTGTATTGGTGCGTAGGAGCTAACATTCTAGGCCGTTCTGGCACAGACAAGTTTACATTCTAGGCCGTTCTGGCACAGACAAGTTTACATTCTAGATCGTTCTGGTAAATGGACGTTTGCAACCTAAAGCCTTGCTGTTGTGTACGCCAGGTGATCCATGACGGTCTTTAGGCTACTTTCACACATCTGTCTTTTGGCGCCATGCCAATTCCGGCGTCACGCCGCAATGCCGGATCCAGCGTAATATGTGAAAACCGGAAGGAACGGATCCGGTTTTCTGCCTGATCCGATGGCCAGATCCGGCGGTAAACTGGATCCATTCCTTCCGGTTTTCATCCGTTTCATCCATTTTTCCATCCGTTTTTTTGATGGATCCGGTTTTTAAAAACGCCCCCTATGTGTCCTATGTGTCCCATAGTTTCTGAGCATGCTCAGTGTAAAAAGCCGGATCAGGCCGCTGGATCCGCCTTTTTCCGGATCCGGCGCTATCCGGCGTCCATAGACATGCATTGTAGTGAAAAGCTGGAAGGAACGGATCCGGCTTTTTCGCCGCAGACAAAAAACATTACAGTAGACGTTTTTTCCAGATGCCGGATTCGAGTGTACGCCGGATCCGGGAAAAAAACGGAAGAAACGCTGGGCCATCCGGCGCTAATACAAGTCCAATGAGGGAAAAAACGGTTCCGGTTTTTCTCCAAAGAGCTGGATTTAGCCTGAAACTAAAAACCTGATGTGTGAAAGCAGCCTTATAAAGACTACAATATATGATCATTGCCCTGCAGGAATCTTGATGTAATCTGTATAAATGGGAAGTATTTGGTTTAGGACTGACTGAGGATAGTGGTACATTGGAGCCTACACTCTCTAGATCATGGCCATTTGCAGTCTAGGTTAGCGATTATAATGGAGCCTAGGAGGTTGAAACGTAGAGCAGGGATCGAAACCATTGGCACTACCGCCCCCAACATGCCCTATAGTCTCCAAATGTTGGGAGTTGTAGTTTCACAATAGCTGGAGTGCCGAAGGTTGCCAGTTCCTGATCTATAGCAAAGTGCTCCATTCGAGATAAGGAGCATAGAGCATAGAAATTGATATCCTAGATTAATGGTGCATAGGCATGTGCATCTAAAGCGCAGTGGATTTGTAAATTTCACTTTCTGACACTCACTGAAACTTTCCATTGTTTGCCACATCATAAAGACTAATATTTTTTGTACTCTATTAGCCAAGTGTAGGTTTAAAGAATTAATGCAAAGTAGATATTAGATATCTTGATCCTTGCCAGCTTTCCTATGGTAAATGAATTGTTGATGACAATTGGACAATAACATATGGTGTACATTAACACAGGAAATGACCATGAGGGTTCATGCCTATAGCACATTAATGCTGGAGCATTGTGATGTGGGCTGTGGCGTGGAGCGAGCTGCCTTGTTGGTGCATTGATCGTTTTCACTACAAAGGCTGACCTTTATTTTTTTTTTCCCTAGAACAGATTTGCATAGCAAAAATGTAGGCGACTCTCGTTTCCTAAAGTGCGTTCTGTGTAACGGTGCGTGGTTACGTGGTGTGCGAACCATCCCATCTGTACTATGTCTTGTATAGGATTCCTTATGGGATAAGGTTTCTGCGATGCTAGTGATACACAGATTTGTCTCAGGCCGTTGTGCTCATTTTATACTATGTGATCATCATGGGCTCCGTATGAATCGCAGAGGGTCTTGTCCGTATTGATGCTCGCAATCTATTCTGCTTTCATAGTTACACCACTAACCCGGCTCTGTAAATCTGTAGTACATGTTCACAGAATATTGGCACTTTTAAATACCGTGTACGGTAGTTTGACCTTATGACTTGGTTTCAGTGAGTGTCGCACATGACTAGAATCTGAATATTTTCAGGCAGAGGTATGTTCCGTAATCTATTAATGGCAGGTACGTTCCCTAGTCTACCATGCAATGTGAATTGGATTCCATGACCCCATACCTCACCCCCCAAAAATATAAAATCAGATACTTTTTTCTTTCCATAATATATATATATATATATATATATATATATATATATATATACATACATACATACATACATACATACATACATACATACATACATACATACATACATACATTCATTCATTTTTTTTTGCTTTGTCCATTGACATTTGAAGTATTTTGATCAGTTTCGAAGCCAGTGATCCCAAACATCAGATCCTGCACACATGAACACTGATATGGTCTCAACATCAAAACTTCTTGTTTTTCTTTATCTCTTTTTGCCATCAAGATTAAAAAAGGGGTACAATTTAGAAGATTTATTTGAAAATGTAGTATCAAATATATTGTAGGTTTCGGGGGTCACTAGGACTATAAGTTCATAGACCTCAAAGGAAAAGTAGCCAATAAGATAAGTGCTGGTTGCAACAGATGTGTGATCTTTGCCTACTTGGGTTTGTGCTGTCATGTTCGTTGTGCAGCTCCTGCCACTTTTAGGGCCTTACTGTAAAGAATGCCTATATTCCTTAAAAACCAGTTACGGTAAGCTATTAACCCCAAGCTATACGCTGTTTTACTAGTGTGGGCTACTTGTTAACACTTCATTTATGTTCTCACTTGGTATACATAGTGAAAAATGCTTAGGAAGTAATTAAGGTTTTAATGTCCAGAAGACAGTAGAAACCTACATATGTTGTCCATAGTAAGCAATGAATTAAGTCCTCGTCGGCCAACGTTCCAAAAACTACTATGTGGTCAACCAAGAGTCTTGCAATTTCGTGTTGGTATTAGGATATATTTCGACAAATTCGCTTAATTTTACCTGTTTTTGGATCTTGGTCATTCTCACCATTTTTCAGTACTCAAAATTGTGTTTTTTTCTATTTTCCCTATACGTTGATTATTGGATCAGACAGGTTAGGTGGTTAAATCCAGTTGTCAGGTGAATGTGTGGTTTTGCCCCTCTCGGAAATGGTCTATAATATATAAAAATGGCTTTTGGTCCTTGTCCAGCTTGTCCTGGCTACTGAAGCCTGAATTAATGCATTGTCCTTTTACGGCAATAACCATCTGAAACCTTTAACGACTTCAAGTTTTCCATGAAGAGGTTAACAAGACTAATGAAGATTCAGGACTAATGATTCTTGCCTTTTAAATAATTGGTTCAGTGATAGGAGCTTTTTCTCTTCTGTCGCTCCGGGTGTTATACAGTCAGACCTTGGATTGTCAATTCTAATGCAGGTGAGCATGCAGGTCTCTATGAACCACTTATAATAATGGATAACTTAAGATCTGGTGTTTGGCACTGCAAGTTCCTATGCGTTTGGACATGAACCTCCTGCGTCTTCCTCAAAGGACCCATCCTTATGACACCGACGCTATGCTTTTTAATATTGGGATTACAAAATCGCTTAGAGCCCCAGTCTCCATCTGGTTTGATATCACTGGTAGGTTTTTGATATATCTTGTATCATCTGTTGCTTTTGATCTGACCATTTGTGATTGTGGTTTTATTCTATTGACATATATGTTGATGTATTATCAAGGTAGGTGTCACATGTTGGGGTCATAATCCTGATTATTTTTTTATGGTCTTTTTTTTTTCATTGTTATCTTTTAAGGTTACATAGGGACTGGCGGGTACCTAATTGCCTCATTATATAGTAATAAACCTATCAGGTCTATAGAATTTCTTTAGTGATGGTATATTGATTGACATTTTAGAAGTAGTTTCTAGACTGAAATATTTCCAGCACTGCAGCATTTTTTGTGTTCGGCTTTTAGGACTGATGATATCCCAGTCACTACAGGATTTTTGTCTCTTTGTTTTGCCTTTTTGAATAGTTTCAAATGGATACTGTTTTATTTGACATTGTCACTAGTAAAGTTTTTTTTTTTTTTTTTTTTAATTTTATAATGGTCTTTTTCTGGTTTCTATTTCTAACCCTTTAATTGAATTAGTTAACCAGAGTCTTCAGTATTTTGCTACTTCTATTAGCAATAATGTATGTTGAACTTTGCCACGTTCTGTTTGTTTTTCCATTATCTGTGCTCTATTGACCTACCATGCTGTATAACCTATAGCCCATGCTCACTTTATGGCTCGAGGTGTGAAAGGAAATACAATAAACCCTTGTTATGCAAGTTTATTTCAATAAATAGTCCACTCGTTCAATGAGGATTTATAGACCTCTTTATTTTAGTTTTCTATTAATTTTATACGCTTGCATTAAATAAGGCTTCATATTTTCTAGAGGTTTCCCACTTGTATCTACAGGTTATACCTCTGTTTTGCTTTAGTCAGACATTGCAAAGCATGGACTTCATCTTTTCCTTCCTCAATAAACTACGAAGACTGCTAACGCCACAGCTTGACATACAATCTATTTTTCCTATTTCCTAGAAATCAACATTTTTCTTACTTTTGATCCATTGTTGAGGGACGTGTTTAGAAAATAGAAATATTTGACTAGTGAACTTGTATCACTTTTTTTTTTTATTATTATTTTTAAAGCTAGAAGTATTTCTGTTGGTAATGGCATCCTGGTTCTGTTTATATATCCATCACTGTTAAACTGGAGCCAAGCTAGCCATGCATGGTGGCCACCTTGGACAGCTTGAGGGCATCAGGCCAGGCTTGAACAGTGTTGAGTTGGATTTTATCATTCCGTTGGTATCGACGGTAGTGATAATCCATTGTGAATCATAATTTGATATTAAAAAAAAAATCTTCAAGAACAAGACTTGAATATAAAACCAGATTCTCCCTCAACATATAAAGAGCATGATGAACAAGAAACCAGTTACTGGGGTAGTCATGATTGCATTAGGTTTCCATAAAAAAATGGAACAAAAAAAAAATAAAAAGGATAAAAAGGAACAACTATTTTCTGGTCTAAAAGCTATCTTGTCAGGTTCCATCACTCTTACGAGCTAACAAATGTTAAAAGGTATTTTAATCTGATATTTTGATAATATATCAACAGTTTATGTACTATAAACTTCCGGTAAACTATAACTTTCTGGTAAATGATTTTATTTCTTAGAAGTAATGAGGTTACAGTAGATATATTGTTGACCAGCTTCTCGTTAGTTGAGTTGGAGAAAAAGCTGAGCATTTTGAGTTTGGTTCCAAATGTGTTTCACAGTCATCCATTTTGGGAAGTCACGTCCGGGGCTTCTGTGATGTAGGGCAAATAGAGTTTAATGGTTCTGTATGTGATTGACAATCACAGAAACTGTTCAGATGTAACACTTCTTGTTAAGTATTTCAATGTCTCCTCTGTTTTTTTTTCTTTTTTGCGCATTTGGTCTTTAATTGGAGTCTTTGAAGTTCCAGTTCAGAAAATCTTCATTTACAAGTGTCTGCCGAGATATGGGAAGTGGCAGGACTCATAGATTGTAGTGTTGATTTAAGATTGCTCTTATCTGCTAAAAAATCTGTATTGCCCTTGCCTATAGAGGAGCACATGATTTTGCGTTGTTATGATATTGCTGGGATACCAGTTTATAACACATATATATATATATATATATATATATATATATATATATATATATATATATATATATATATAAATAATATATATATATATATATATATATATATATATATATATATATATATATGTGTGTAGCAACAGGGTTGAGGATCCAGGTGAACTGCATTGGAGCGGATTTTTTGCTTGGATCTGTCTGGTTTGCTTTGTCTTTTCATGTATGATTTACTGGTGGAGCCATTGAGGTTTTTCTATAGAATTAATGTTGTGATGGAGATATGTTTTGTTTTAACTTTTTATTTATAAGCTAGAAGAGATAGTAGATACATAATCCTCAGGCGTCGGGACCTGTCTGGTTGCCCAACGTCCCCATGTAACTACAGGCACCACGCAGATAAAAGGACCCACTGATGGATCCCATCACTCCAGCTATTCACTGACAATTTTTGACACTAGGCCATTAGATCAGCTGAGTCTTGCATCATTTTACGAAATCTTGTCTGTAGGTCTAGAAACCTCTCAATCGGCACCAATCTCCTGTGAAGTTCAGCTGATATTTAATAATTTGCCTTTTTTTTTAGATTTTTTTTTTTTGCTTCTATATTTGTATTTTTTTATCATTTAGGTATGGTTATTTTACATTTTTGCAGATTTTACCTATGGTTACTTTATTTACTTTTGTTGTGGAAGTTTGTGGAGTTTGAACTGGAAACTGAGTTTGGGTTACCGTACTATGTAAATTTTCCCATATATTAATAAAACATTTGGTTAGTTTTCTTAAATGAATTTATGTATATCTGTTAGCCTTTGCTCTTACAGAATATATATACCTCATTAGATCGGAGTATAACCTAATTCCAATTGCAGCTTCCCAACGTAAGGTCCATCTGTGGCGAGTCTACATTGTATATAATCTATACTTTACATGCCCCACATCCTGTGTGCATCATATCTTCAGAATAAGCCATAGACTTTGTCCATCAGTTAGATTAGCTGCTGTGATTTGATGTAGTCCTTTGATCTGTTTTCCTTAACCATTTGGTTGGGTCTTTTAGAGTATGTACTAGCTTAAGCAAATCCTTAGGACTGTAGTGGAGGTCTCTGCTACAGAGGACAGGAAGAACTAGGTGATGAAGGGACAATAGCACACTAACTCCTTGGGTCTACAAATGACATTCCCTTTGATGTGCTAATAATTGTGCTTACCCAACCTTACTTCCTTGGTTCCCCTTTCCAACATTATTACATGTGAGGGTGATCAGTTGTGGTTTGATTTGGTTAATAGTGAAAGTGGCTAAATTATGTGGTTAGTGGCCCGAAGCTTGTTTGAGCGTACTCCTGCCTAAAGCGAAGGAAATTAAACCATAGAGTCCAGCTTAAAATTTAATAAATCAATTAGAGGATAATCCCGTTGACAGCTGTCTTCAGATTCTATACTCTGACCAACTGGTTTTGAAAACAAGTGTTGATGTTGGTGCTCTCGATGTTGTAAAACTACAACTCTGAGCATAACTTAATGGCTTGCCTAGAATTGTAAGTTTGCAAAAGCTCAAAAAACATCAGGTTGGAGATCACTTCTCTGCATGTTGAAGACTGTCAACTTCTCGGTTTTTAAAGTTAAGCTCCACTTTTGGTTGGGTCTTCCCACTTAATGAAGTGGTAGAGTTAAATTTGAAAATAGTTGTCATTTTGGATCCGTGGAGGGTTTGTGAGGAAGAAGAAACGACTGGTTGACATGTTTGTGTCACAATTTCCTATTAGTAGCGTTTTTTATATTCACTTCAGAATTGCAGTCACCAGTAAGTTTACCTTCTATTAAATCAAGATTTAATATGGGCTTATCTGAATTTCCAATAAAGGAGTAAGTAATTCGAGAGATTCCTAAAAAAATCTTTTTAACAGGTTAAGGTTTGACAAAATGTCTGCCGTAATGAAGCCTATAAGCCTGTGTATAAAAACATGGTATGATGTAATCTTAATTTCTCCAGATGGAACCTTGGTTCTTATGAAAATTTCCTTCATGGTGCTACTTTTCAGAAAATGAGCAGTATCCGATACATCCTCCACTGACTTGGTGACGTCAAATTTATTTTGTAACGGTTTTAGATCATCTTTTTTTGCATCAGTGTTTTTATATTGTGTATGAATGTTCCCTTTTTTTACAGGATTTTTTTTTTTCTTGAAAGTCGAGCTAAAATGGAAATGCCTACATGTTTGTGGTTACTTGTTGGCAGGGACCCTAACTGTGTATTCTGAGTTCTGTTTTTTATGTTATTCCTTGGCACAGGCCAGCCTAAATCCTAAGATTGCATCATCCTGCCTCTAAACAGGAGATTGCTTCAAATGCAGAGAGTTGTGCCTTATTTTATAAAACAGGGAATCCTGTGACACATTTTTATATTGTGATTGTGTCTATTAGACCTCAGGTTTCGTGACTTATCTTCTACATCTACTGGGTATAACGAAAATTTAAAATTGCAACTAAACAATTTTAGTCCAGGGAAGAATCACTGTAGCATTTCTCCATATGAAGTCTATTGTGCTTCATTTTATTTTTTGATTGCTGATACATCAAATGAACTTGTATTAGATAGTATTGTTTTTAACCTCCAAATTGATGAGCCTAGCTCATTGGCAAACTATATACCAGCGGTCTCCAACAATTAAAACCCCTATACACATTTGATGGCCATCAGTCGCATTCGGGCCAGCTGCTCTTTAACAACTCCCCCATACACAGGAACGCTCAGCCAAGCACTAATATGATCTCTGATAGTCCCTACCAGGCTCTTCTGGTAGTAGTTTATCTCCAGGGAGAACAAAAGTATCAGCTATTTGAATTCCAATGTGCCAATCATTATCTTTCCCCAACACAATCTGTCTGGGGTGAGTCAGGAGTAAAGGTACCGTCACATTAAGCGACGCTGCAGCGATATAGGCAACGATGCCGATCGCTGCAGCGTCACTGTTTCGTCGCTGTGTGGTCGTTTGGGAGCTGTCACACAGACAGCTCTCCAGCGACCAACGATGCCGAAGTCCCCTGGTAACCAGGGTAAACATCGGGTTACTAAGCGGAGGGCCGCGCTTAGTAACCCGATGTTTACCCTGGTTACCATTGTAAATATACGAAAAAAACAAACACTACATACTTACATTCCGGTGTCTGTACCCCGGCCTCAGCTTCCCGCACTGACTGTGAGCGCCGGCCGGCCGTAAAGCAGAGCGGTGACGTCACACACGCCGATTCAGCGATGTCTGCGGGAGATCCAGCGAAGAAATAAAGTTCTGGCCTTTCTGCTCCGACCAACGATGTCACAGCAGGATCCAGATCGCTGCTGCGTGTCAAACACAACGATATCACTATCCAGGACGCTGCAACGTCACGGATCGCTAGCGATATTGTTGTTAAGTTGTTCAGTGTGAAGGTACCTTAACAAATGGTGGGTTGGAAGCCACCAAAATTCATTATAAATTTCGCCAACTAATATGGCGCTTTTTTTTTTCTTTTCCTGAGAACCTGATGAAATTGTCCAATTTCTGATGGTAAAAAAACGAAGACACCCACCAAACTCACATTCTGATAAAAAGCACACTGACTGAACTTTTTTTATAGTCTTTTTATTGCCTAAAATATAATAAATTACTGTTATTATGAACAATTAAGCAATTTGAAATGATCTCTAAAACAGGGGTTCCCAACTCCAGTCCTCAAGGCCCACCAACATGTCATGTTTTCAGGATTTCCTTAATCTTGCCCAGGTAATAATTGCATCGCCTGTGCAATGCAAAGGAAATCCTGAAAACATGACCTGTTGGTGGGCCTTGAGGACTGGAGTTGGGGTCCCCTGCTCTAAAAGGCCTAAAGGTAAAAAAAAAGTTTACTTTTTTTTTTTTTTAAATTACAAAAAGGAAACTGGGCCGACCGATGCAAAAGTTTGGACATTCTTGGAAATTTGTGTGCTCTGATACCCTTTGACCAAAATTTCAATTAATTAATTAGCTTATGATTATGGCTTGTTCACGGATTGTTCGGAAAGAGCAGATGATGCAAATTTCACAGCTTTTTAAAAACCCATCCTCCTGTAACCTTGTTTCAAAAAACGGCAGCCATCGGTTCTTCTAAGCAGCTGCCTAGCACTCTGAAAATGATTTAGGCCCACAAAGCAAAAGAAGGCTATAAGAAGATGGCAAGGCGTTATCAAGTTGCCCTTTCCTTAAGGTACCATCACACTCAGCGACACTGCAGTGATATAGACAACGAGCCAACCTAAACTAGATCGCTGGAGCGTCGCTGTTTAGGTCGCTGTAGAGACATCAAACACAGCAGCTCCAGAACGATGCAGGAGCGATCCAGTGACGTAACGGCGACTCACTTCTCGTTCTCGCTGGTTGTTAGCTCTATGTAAAACATTGCTGGCATCATTGCTTTTGATGTCAAACATGACGATACACGCCGACCTGACGACCAAATAAAGTTCTGGACTTCTAGCTCGGACCAGCGATGGCACAGCGGGATCCAGATCGCTGCTGCGTGTCAAACACAACGAGATCGCTATCCAGGACGCTGCAACGTCACGGTTCGTTGTTGTTCTCTTTGCAAAGTTGCTGAGTGTGACGGTACCTTTAGTTCGAAATCTAATTAAGAAATGGCAGGTAACAGGAACAGTGGAGATCAAGATAAGGTCTGTAAGACCATGAAAAATTTCAGTGAGCGATGCTCGTAGGATTGCTATAGGGGCAAATCGGAACCCCTGCTTGACTGCAAAAAACCTTCACAAAGATTTAGCAGATTCTGGAGTTGTGGCACATTATTATACTGTTCAGAGACACCTGCCCAAATATGGCATTCATGGAAGAGTCATCAGAAGAAAACCTCTCCTCTGTCCTCACCATAAAATTCTTTAACTTGCTTAATTGTTCACAATAACAGTAACTTTGACCAGGGGTACCCAAACTTTTACATGCTACCATAGATATATATATTATATGCATACAAATGGACAAAAACCTGAACCTTAAATGCCCAGGATACTTGTTTTGGTTCCTGGAGCCTATTGCAGGAATCAGAATTGAAAGTTTTGGATCAGCACTTTGCAGTGGTAGCAAAACAGTGGAAACACCGGTAAACCTTAGCCTTGCACATTGATAGCCAAGCAGGTGCTCTCATTTTAATATGCTTTTTGAGGATCTTAGCAGACGTTTGGACGTTTATTTTTCAGTTTCCTATTTGGAAACATTGGAGTAATGGAAGTTTTTGGGCAGGATTGCCTTGTTTATACAGTTCAACTTGTTAAAAAAGCAAGCCCAACATCAGCATTTATGAAAAACAGGACACATTAAGCTGTAGTTACTAGTAAAAGGATTTCTGGCATTTGTGAATGGAAAAAGACAATTTGGAAAGGAGTTTTAAGGGATGTTAAACAACTTTCTGCAACCCCCTGGCTCAATTTACACATGATCTGTGATTCTTTCCCTGGGACTTTATGAGCTTTGCGATGTTTCTTGTGGCTGTAGTGGCAGAAAAAGAGCTGGAAGCTGGATTATATGGAATAACCTCTCCCGTAGGGTGTTGCTAGTCTGCTGGTATTTTATGCCATTTCTGGGCCAACTCTGCATCTCATAAACTTGTACTTCATGGTCGCCATTGACTTGTAGACTTCACATCAATTGAGTATATAGACTTCCTGGTATTTAATTTCTTCAAATGCTCTTAGTAGTGTGGTGGTGTGTGCTTTCTTTACAATATGCCTATTGCCTTTTATATAGCAAGACATTTTATGGCGAGAACAAATTATTTTAGAGCTGGATGTCATGCCTTTTGGATTTCAGAATAGCATGCTTTTGAGATATTTCTAGACTTTTTCTCTATAATGTCAGATGCCATAGAGCTACATTTGGAGCACCCCATAGGGCCGTGGGATACTCGGTACCGGGCCAGACACAGTTCTTAAAGGGGAAGGTCACGGCAGCAGTGACCTGGTCCGTGGCCCTGGGCGTCCAAGTAAAGGGGATGAAGTGCAGTGGAAAATTAAGTCTATGGGGAAATGTTTGACGCCACCTGTGGTACTCGACCAGGGATGGCCGACGCTGCTTAAAGGGGACCACTGGGGCTGATGGTGTTGCAGCAGAGTTGGTATAGCTCCCCACAGGTAGAGCTTAGTACTCAGGGCTACCGGTGCAGTTCGTAAGGGATGATAGATGGTGGGGTGCAGGAAATGATTGGAGGACATAGGTATTGCAGTTTCCTTTACCTTTTTTCTGGTGATTTTCAGGTGAAGTCCGGGGCACAGGTAACAGGTGTTGATGGGGTCCGGGCGGTCTGGGAGCAACTTGGGATCCATTTAGCCAGGTGGGTTCAGAGGCCTTCCCTTTGCGCTGTATTCTCTGTGCCTTGCTGCCTGAAGCTTTACACAAGTTCCTCTCTGTGTCTGTTACTCTTAACTCGTATGGTTGACAGCATGAGCCTTTCATGGGCACTGTCTTCTCACTGACAGCCCCAGGCTCCTGACCTGCTGTGGTGCCTCCAGGTGTTAGATGGGCCAGGAGACCTGCAGGGGTTCTGGTTGCTAGGCCTTTAGTCCCCATGCAACCACGGACTTCGGTGTCCGGTTTCTTGTGCGCTTAATCCTAAGAGCTCAGTCACAGCTCCATTCCCAGTCTCTCTCCTCACACGCTTCCTCTCCCTTCACTGTCTCACGTAACTCTCTAACCCTGCCTCCAGGCCAGAACTTATAGGGAAGCTAGGGAAGGTGTTGTATGTGTGTTACCTGCTAAGGGGATCTCTCCTTACTTCCAGGCATGACAACCCACCCTCACTCGTGAGGAAGGCAATGCCATTGTGGCATCCGGACACCTGGGATGCCACACATTCACTGAGGTTTTTTTATAGACGTTTAATGTGGGGTGTTATCTTTAAAACATGTAAAGGATTCCGACATAAGACTATCCTGAAACGTATTATCCCATACAGAAACTCCTTTACATATGTGACTTATTAGGGTAAATGGAGGTCAAGAAGCTGGTTCCATGCTCCGATTCCATTGTACAAGCTGTAGTAGAAATCCACTCATTCAAAGACAAAAATAATATGCAAATTGCCTCTTCTGAGAAAAAGAGGACTTCAACTCTATAGCGCCACCTGTTGGAAGTAGCGATCCTACAAGTCACAATCAACTCGTTAAAGAGTTGATTGTGACTTGTAGGATCGCTACTTCCAACAGGTGGCGCTATAGAGTTAAGTCCTCTTTTTCTCAGAAGAGGCAATTTGCATATTATATTTCCCAGAGGAGCATTGCACGGCGAATAAGCCTCCTTACCTTGACAAGCCAGAGATGGTATGTCACTCCATAAGGAGAAACGATACCCCTTAGACCCTCATTCATAGGGTCATCTATGTGGACTGACCAGAGATCAATATACGGTACCTGTGTTTGTGCAGGTGAATTGGTTATGTGCTTTATATATTTAAGAAACCGTGAAGGACATTATTGGAAATTTTACGCAAATTTCCAATGATGAGACACTTGTTTGCTGAAAATGTGATCTGCCAGGTTACAAAAATCATCATCTGTAGACTGGCTGCATCAGCTACCAGAGTTTGGACACTTATGTGCCACTTGGGAACCAAATTTAAAAGGGATATATTAGTAAGTTAAAGCAGAGATTTATGGATTGAATCATTATAATGTATACGTCATTATACTTTTTCAGTTGCAAAACTGGAAGCTTGATCATAACCCAAGAGAAGAAAACATGCACAATTCTCTGGAGTCCCTTTGGATAATGAAATATTTGCGTTTCAGATTATGCCATTTTATATCTTTATGGAATAATAGTAGCCCTAAAGGCACGGCTTTCTTTTCAACAGCACGTAAAATATAAATCTCTCAAGTGCCTTGGCCCACCCAGTCTGCGCCGCCCTCCTACCTGCTATAAAAGAAACCTCAGAGCTGGCGTGGCAAAAAGCATGAGAGTCTAGGAGCCAGTCTGACTGAATCCATAGAGAGCTCTGTAATGACAGCGAGAAGCTGTTTGCCAGTAATAAAGGCATTGGGGAGCTCTGGCCTGATCGTGCAAAAAAAAAAACAAACATGGCTGCATTCACTGTGCTCCTAAAATTCAGCGTAATCGAAATATTCCCTGGACTTTATGATCACTGTAACCCATCCTCTGCCCTCTTGTTCTAGTTGTACCTTGTTGTCCATGCCAGAACTGTGAATCAGATCCCATGTACACCGCCGTCCCTCTGTATCCTTGAGGCGTCCCCTAGGTGCAGAAAACCAGGTGCTTCCTTCTAACTGTAACCTCTCCAGATTCATTTGTATCTAGCCGTTAAGGCACTAGACGAAATGTAATTACAGCTCTGGTGTAAAGAACCACTTGGCCATAAACGTGACAAATTACATTGTAAGGCAGAACATCTGAGGTAACAAATGGCGGTATCAAGGAAAAATGTAACTACACCCAGCGAAGACCGAACTGTTCTCGAGTCATTTGTCTTGGCCTTCCAGATACTACCATGATTCAGCAGTCTCATTAATAACCACCACGGATTGAGATAACCGACCTCAATGGATTTCCTTATTTTATGGTGGTCGACATAACTGTGGAACCACAGACACAATCTTGGCTGGGAAATGTTAGACGAGTCCTATAATCCTTTCTTTCTCTGACTTTGCTTATCTAGGTTTATAGCTATATATTGTCGACAGAATAACCTTTTCTGCCAACTCTCCACCCGATAGCCAGAAAAAAAAAGACCCATGTGAGTGTCCCTAGATCTTTATGAAGCATTCAATTTTTGGGGGTTGCAGTTTTTTGCACGTGCGCTGTAAATTTCCTGGGCATTTTGGCTGGTCAGCGGTATATGCATGCAGTGCGTGCTCAAATTTGGCACACTGGCTACCTTTCAGTTGGTGCCTTAGTCATGTTCTGTAAATGCCTTTTCAGAGGAAAACTGGTCCCTTATTTGTGCTACTACATCTGAGAGCAACATTGATGTAGGGGCAGGGACGCTGGAGAGATGTATCCTATATTGGGCTAACTCCTGCAGTTTTGATAAAATCACTTTTTTTATGCAGCAGCTCTCTAAATGCTGAGCTCTGTATAACTCCGCCCACACCACTGATTGGTAGCTTTCTGTGTACAGTGTGCATAGGCAGAGAGCTGCTAATCAGTAGCAGGTTATATAGAGCTTGTGAATATGGAGGACTACCTGGCAGCAGGTTTACTGGTTCTATTGATGAGAACACTGTTTTATCAGGAGATTCTCAAAACGGCAGCAAGCAGCCCAGTATGTGACGCATCGCTGGAATTGGGGTCCTTGTCTCAACATTATGGTGCTCTTAGATTAGGTGGCAAAAACCTGGTGACCGATTACCGTCAGGGAATTGTTCAAGTTTTTTTGAAAAATTAGCAGAACGGAGTAAATGCATTAAAGTAACACAACAGGGCTATGTTCACACGTTTCATTTTTGGTGCTTTTTTTCTGCTGGCAAACCTGCTCTCTTGGCAGTAAGGTGCTTAAAACCCCCCCCAAAAAAAAACAAAACCGGTTTTGCTGCGTTTTTCATGCTGATAGTTTAGTGCCTGTTGTTCCTGAGTTTTCTGCACACAAAAAAACGCAGCAAAACCGGATACCTGCATTTTTTACACTTCCTCATTGCTTTTTATGGGTGAACAAACGCTGCAGCTTTAAAAAAAAAAAAAAAAAGCAGCAGTTTTCCAATTCCGTCAGGAAAAAGTGTGTGAGATTGCTGAAATCTCGTGGCTTTTGCTAGTCCTGTAAAACGCAGCTTTTAATTTGCATTAAAAAGCTCAGCAAAAAATGTAATGTGTTTTTATTTTTCCCTGTAAATCCTCCACCATTTCTCTGGAGGGCCTGTTTGGTCTTGGCTCGCTATCCTCCAGTGAAGGTTTTCCATCAATCCCCAGGTGACCGCTGCAGCTAAGTGATGATGGTAGAAGGATCCGCAAAGGTCTGCTTAACGAAAAACAGCGGGCTAAATAGTGGTGGGTTTACCGTTATTGCTCTTTTCCCTTTTTTATAATTTTTTTTTTTAAACCTTGAACCTTTTTTTTTTCTCATTAAAGCATGTGACTTTAAAAACACAGAACGTATGTACATAAAATACTGACGTCTTAATGAGGCCTAAACCCGTTGCATGCCGTGTCACGTGTTCCTATAGAGCAGGTTAATTGTTTTCTCAGTAATGTTTGTTTATGGAGTTACTGGGAAAGAAATGCAAGATTAACCTCTTGTGATCCCGGGTGTCGGTTACATCACAAAGGGTTAATTTCTGCAGATCACAGGCCTGCTTTGTTTTGTAAGGGGATGATCCTACTGTAAGCGCACAGTGGGTGGATCGGGTCCGCAGACAATGGAAATGCATTAGATTTCCAAGTGAATAGATACAGGAAACCCCGTTTCCTACTTACAAATGAGGGATCAAAAAATCGTATTGATGTCACTAGTAGCCATAGGTCACGTGTTGCCGAAACAATAACTGCACTACTTTTCCCTTTGCAAGTTCAACTGATGCAATTGATGCCACCCAACTTTCCTAAACGGCTGAATGGCAAAAGCTGCCTATTTGTGCAAAACTGTGAATAACTAAGGCTACGTTCACATTAGCGTTCCGCTAATGTGCGTCGCTGTTGCGTCGGCGACGCAGCGGCGACGCAGCGGCGACGCGCCCCTATGTTTAACATAGGGGACGCGTGCGTTTTTCTACACGTGCGTCGTTTCCAACGCTAGCGTCGGACGCAAGAAAATGCAACAAGTTGCATTTTTCGTGCGTCCGATTTTCGTCAAAAAACGACGCACGCGTCGCAAAACGCAGCGTTTTTGCGCGGGTTTTGCACGCGTTTTTTGTGCGTCGTGCGTTGCGTCGCCGACGCACCGGCGCGCAACGCTAATGTGAACGTAGCCTTATAAGCCGACTTAAAATCTCGGCAAAGCAGCATGACAAAACCTGGAAAATGTTATACCAGCCATATGGGATGTAACCCAGCTTTCTGTGGATCAGAAGGGCTTCCAACCATTATGAAAGTCTGCATAAGCATTGCCCCCTGCCATCCAATAGAGGCGGCTATATTTTAGCATTATATAACCCGGTAGGGATTGTCACCCAGCTTTCCGTAGCTTACATATCCCCACTATCGGAGAAGAGCAGACGGTGAACATGTGGGAAATGAATATATTCTGCTGCAACCCTTCTGCTCCTCTAAAGCTGGCCCAGCCGCTGCAGGAGACGTCTTACTTCGCACAGATCCTTTGCATCCTAGATCACTTTACAGAAGTCTGTGCCAACGTGCCAGCTTTAAATAGTTTCTGCTATCTGATTCTGGGGCTTGGGAATGCACCGGAAGTAACACTGCCAGTTTAGTGCTGGCTCTTCTACTAGTGTTACTCAATGACCAGCAGACAATATAATACTTCCTTCCCAAATGTCAGAGTGCAATCTCTAACCTATTAACGGAGGGGATAATTTTAGACTCGAACTTTGTGCTGCGTCTTATTTTTCCCCACTTTAGGAAGTATTAACCCCCTGTGATGTCCTACACCAATGAGATCTTTTCAGTAGGTATGTCCTTGAGAATGGTGATGTGCTCCTCACTGTATTTATAAGCTGAATACAACCAACTATAATGGTTATAAGCTATAGTTATAAGCTAAGTTATAGGCTATGGAGGCAGCACGGTATGCAGAAGTGGTGCCACTGAGCTCCACTGCCTAACGGGCAAACCCCATTCTCTAACAGCCGCAACATATGCAGCCGCAGGGCCTCGAGCATAATATACGAGCAAACCCGATGCAGCCGCAGGGCCTCGAGCATAATATACGAGCAAACCCGATGCAGCCGCAGGGCCTCGAGCATAATATACGAGCAAACCCGATGCAGCCGCAGGGCCTCGAACATAATATACGAGCACACCCGATGCAGCCGCAGGGCCTCGAGCATAATATACGAGCAAACCCGATGCAGCCGCAGGGCCTCGAACATAATATACGAGCACACCCGATGCAGCCGCAGGGCCTCGAACATAATATACGAGCACACCCGATGCAGCCGCAGGGCCTCGAACATAATATACGAGCACACCCGATGCAGCCGCAGGGCCTCAAACATAATATACGAGCACACCCGATGCAGCCGCAGGGCCTCAAACATAATATACGAGCACACCCGATGCAGCCGCAGGGCCTCGAACATAATATACGAGCACACCCGATGCAGCCGCAGGGCCTGGAACATAATATACGAGCACACCCGATGCAGCCGCAGGGCCTCGAACATAATATACGAGCCCACCCGATGCAGCCGCAGGGCCTCGAGCATAATATACAAGCACACCCGATGCAGCCGCAGGGCCTCGAACATAATATACAAGCACACCCGATGCAGCCGCAGGGCCTCGAACATAATATACGAGCACACCCGATGCAGCCGCAGGGCCTCGAACATAATATATGAGCACGCCCGATGCAGCCGCAGGGCCTCGAGCATAATATGTGAGCGGACCCGATGCAGCCGCAGGGCCTCGAACATAATATACGAGCACACCCGATGCAGCCGCAGGGCCTCGAACATAATATACGAGCACACCCGATGCAGCCGCAGGGCCTCGAACATAATATACGAGCACACCCGATGCAGCCGCAGGGCCTGGAACATAATATACGAGCACACCCGATGCAGCCGCAGGGCCTCGAACATAATATACGAGCCCACCCGATGCAGCCGCAGGGCCTCGAGCATAATATACAAGCACACCCGATGCAGCCGCAGGGCCTCGAACATAATATACAGGCACACCCGATGCAGCCGCAGGTCCTCGAACATAATATACAAGCACACCCGATGCAGCCGCAGGGCCTGGAACATAATATACGAGCACACCCGATGCAGCCGCAGGGCCTCGAACATAATATACGAGCCCACCCGATGCAGCCGCAGGGCCTCGAGCATAATATACAAGCACACCCGATGCAGCCGCAGGGCCTCGAACATAATATACAAGCACACCCGATGCAGCCGCAGGGCCTCGAACATAATATACGAGCACACCCGATGCAGCCGCAGGGCCTCGAACATAATATATGAGCACGCCCGATGCAGCCGCAGGGCCTCGAGCATAATATGTGAGCGGACCCGATGCAGCCGCAGGGCCTCGAACATAATATACGAGCACACCCGATGCAGCCGCAGGGCCTCGAACATAATATATGAGCACGCCCGATGCAGCCGCAGGGCCTCGAGCATAATATGTGAGCGGACCCGATGCAGCCGCAGGGCCTCGAACATAATATACGAGCACACCCGATGCAGCCGCAGGGCCTCGAACATAATATACGAGCACACCCGATGCAGCCGCAGGGCCTCGAACATAATATACGAGCACACCCGATGCAGCCGCAGGGCCTGGAACATAATATACGAGCACACCCGATGCAGCCGCAGGGCCTCGAACATAATATACGAGCCCACCCGATGCAGCCGCAGGGCCTCGAGCATAATATACAAGCACACCCGATGCAGCCGCAGGGCCTCGAACATAATATACAGGCACACCCGATGCAGCCGCAGGTCCTCGAACATAATATACAAGCACACCCGATGCAGCCGCAGGGCCTCGAGCATAATATACAAGCACACCCGATGCAGCCGCAGGTCCTCGAACATAATATGCAAGCACACCCGATGCAGCCGCAGGGCCTCGAACATAATATACGAGCACACCCGATGCAGCCGCAGGGCCTCGAACATAATATATGAGCACGCCCGATGCAGCCGCAGGGCCTCGAGCATAATATGTGAGCGGACCCAATGCAGCCGCAGGGCCTCGAACATAATATACGAGCACAGCCGATGCAGCCGCAGGGCCTCGAACATAATATACGAGCACACCCGATGCAGCCGCAGGGCCTGGAACATAATATACGAGCACACCCGATGCAGCCGCAGGGCCTCGAACATAATATACGAGCCCACCCGATGCAGCCGCAGGGCCTCGAGCATAATATACAAGCACACCCGATGCAGCCGCAGGGCCTCGAACATAATATACAAGCACACCCGATGCAGCCGCAGGTCCTCGAACATAATATACAAGCACACCCGATGCAGCCGCAGGGCCTCGAACATAATATACGAGCACACCCGATGCAGCCGCAGGGCCTCGAACATAATATACAAGCACACCCGATGCAGCCGCAGGGCCTCGAACATAATATACAGGCACACCCGATGCAGCCGCAGGTCCTCGAACATAATATACAAGCACACCCGATGCAGCCGCAGGGCCTGGAACATAATATACGAGCACACCCGATGCAGCCGCAGGGCCTCGAACATAATATACGAGCCCACCCGATGCAGCCGCAGGGCCTCGAGCATAATATACAAGCACACCCGATGCAGCCGCAGGGCCTCGAACATAATATACAAGCACACCCGATGCAGCCGCAGGGCCTCGAACATAATATACGAGCACACCCGATGCAGCCGCAGGGCCTCGAACATAATATATGAGCACGCCCGATGCAGCCGCAGGGCCTCGAGCATAATATGTGAGCGGACCCGATGCAGCCGCAGGGCCTCGAACATAATATACGAGCACACCCGATGCAGCCGCAGGGCCTCGAACATAATATATGAGCACGCCCGATGCAGCCGCAGGGCCTCGAGCATAATATGTGAGCGGACCCGATGCAGCCGCAGGGCCTCGAACATAATATACGAGCACACCCGATGCAGCCGCAGGGCCTCGAACATAATATACGAGCACACCCGATGCAGCCGCAGGGCCTCGAACATAATATACGAGCACACCCGATGCAGCCGCAGGGCCTGGAACATAATATACGAGCACACCCGATGCAGCCGCAGGGCCTCGAACATAATATACGAGCCCACCCGATGCAGCCGCAGGGCCTCGAGCATAATATACAAGCACACCCGATGCAGCCGCAGGGCCTCGAACATAATATACAGGCACACCCGATGCAGCCGCAGGTCCTCGAACATAATATACAAGCACACCCGATGCAGCCGCAGGGCCTCGAGCATAATATACAAGCACACCCGATGCAGCCGCAGGTCCTCGAACATAATATGCAAGCACACCCGATGCAGCCGCAGGGCCTCGAACATAATATACGAGCACACCCGATGCAGCCGCAGGGCCTCGAACATAATATATGAGCACGCCCGATGCAGCCGCAGGGCCTCGAGCATAATATGTGAGCGGACCCAATGCAGCCGCAGGGCCTCGAACATAATATACGAGCACAGCCGATGCAGCCGCAGGGCCTCGAACATAATATACGAGCACACCCGATGCAGCCGCAGGGCCTGGAACATAATATACGAGCACACCCGATGCAGCCGCAGGGCCTCGAACATAATATACGAGCCCACCCGATGCAGCCGCAGGGCCTCGAGCATAATATACAAGCACACCCGATGCAGCCGCAGGGCCTCGAACATAATATACAAGCACACCCGATGCAGCCGCAGGTCCTCGAACATAATATACAAGCACACCCGATGCAGCCGCAGGGCCTCGAACATAATATACGAGCACACCCGATGCAGCCGCAGGGCCTCGAACATAATATATGAGCACGCCCGATGCAGCCGCAGGGCCTCGAGCATAATATGTGAGCGGACCCGATGCAGCCGCAGGGCCTCGAACATAATATACGAGCACACCCGATGCAGCCGCAGGGCCTCGAACATAATATACGAGCACACCCGATGCAGCCGCAGGGCCTCGAACATAATATACGAGCACACCCGATGCAGCCGCAGGGCCTCAAACATAATATACGAGCACACCCAAAGCAGCTGCAGGGCCTGGAACATAATATACGAGCACACCCGATGTAGCCGCAGGGCCTGGAACATAATATACGAGCACACCCGATGCAGCCGCAGGGCCTGGAACATAATATACGAGCACACCCGATGCAGCCGCAGGGCCTCGAACATAATATTCGAGCACACCCGATATACTCTGAGAACACCCGAGCAGGTTCGCTCATCACTAGCGATACATTAATCAATAGGGCAGTCCGTATAGGTTCTTGATATCTAGTATCAAATGGAATTCGTTAGATCCTTGTGTTTCCCAGGGCCTGTCTCTGGGAGTATACACCCTGTTTTGCTCGTATGTTTTTTTTTTTTTTTTTTTTTTAACCATTTATGATCATTCATGGTTCATTTCACTAGACTAGCCAAATATCGCTCATTATAGTTGAAATCTGGCATAGCATAGGCTTTGATCTAATAAGTGTATGGGCTTTCTAAGATCTTGTGCAAGCCTAGATGGTTCCACCAGGGTCTTCTCTGCCTCTTATTTGGATTATATCAAGTCATCTGATTGCTGGTCTTCTTCTTCGCCTTGTTCCTTTTATTCTTCCGACCATGATGTCATTCTCCAGTGACTGCTTCATTTGCATGTGTCCAAAGTAGACAAGTCGTAGGTTGGTGATCTTTGCGTCGAGTGACATGTCTGTCTTGATGTGTTCCAAAATGGATTTTTGTTCTTCGCATCCATGGTATTGATCACATCGTTCTCTAGAAGAATGTAATTCTCAGATACTGATGAAGTTGACCCAAGCATGGATGGATCTGTCCGTGTAAATAATGAAAGGGTACGAAGTATATAACTAAAAACAAGACAACTGGAATAATGAATATCCTATAAAGATTAAAAAAATCAATTGAACCAGACAATAAACGTGGTGCCACCATCCCATCTAGACGAGGTAGTAAACCTTTATTCCAGTTAATTTGTGTAAAGCGCCATTCCCACTGTAAGATTAGACCGAGTACAGTCAACTAGATCTTCACGGAAAGGGGCAGTAAGCCATGCTGGGGGCTCCCAAGTAATTTAGCCAAATGTTTTAAAACCTTTCTCCAGTATTGCCCCAATCTGCAATTCATTTTTCCTATAGAAACATTTTGTTTTATGTGGCTTTGACTCCCACTTTAGAGAGATTAGGCTTTCACCAGTTCTGGGCTAGAAGATTTCTGACAGCCGCTATCCTAATATATTGTAGCAGTTTGTAGGAAATATTAGTGAAAGTAACTAACTGGTCTGCCTCCTGACGGACATATTTTCAAAGTATGTATCAATGTTGTACCCAAGACAGCGCCGACCAATCTCTACATCTCTCGATAAGCGCCCGACCTGAAATATGACCATTGTGTATATTGGCCACTTTTTGACAAGATATGGGACTTTCTTAAGATGCTTTTCTTAAAGAGAACCGGTCATGTCAACCTGCCACTCCTTAAACCCCACCCCCCCCAAAAACAAATCTGTGGGTAAAGGGTTAATTTGCCAGTAAATAGCGTTAAAATCCTGCCTGCTGCCTTAAAGGAGCAGCAGCTATAGAGGCCAAATGAACTTGGAGTGACAGCACACTCAACGTATAGTGAGTGGGGACTGTGATCGCTCCGTGCAGTGCATTATGGGTGAAAGTGAGCAGCTACAGGGAGGATATAACCTGCAGATTAACCATATAGCTGCAGGTAAATGGTAGAAAGGGAACCTTTTCTATCCAAAAATGCCATCTATTAAGGTTCTGTAGTAGTATCAGTACTTTGAGTCTCTGACTAGATGTTATAGATCCTTTCCTGGAGCGGTGCAGGGTGCAGTGATTGACCTGTAGGAATGATCTTGTTCGTGTTTATGGCTAGGTAAATAAGGACTAAGTGGATCAGCTTTCCGTTCCTCACTTTTCAGCTTACAGTGCACCAAGAACAACATGACACTTTCAATTGATACCCGACTCTTTCACTTCAAAAATACTGCAAAGGGTTAATACTTTTTTTTTTTTCTTTCCTCCCTCTCCTTCACTGTTTTTTCACTGGCTTAAATGATTCAGGAGATTGTGGGGTCTATCAGCAATCCCATTTGGAGACAGCTGGACTTATGCCAGTGTTACATGCATCTAATGAAAATTGCATTGGAATCTATAATTGTTCATCTTTCACAATAGTTTCATGCATTGGGTGTCCGTGTAAAAGATGAAATTGTGTGAATCTTAGTTGTATTGTACCTGGATTTAATTTTTTTTTTTACTGGATTTTTTTTAGTGTATGTATGACATGTAAACCATTTTATATATCCATGGTTACGACCACTTGTGTACTGACATTTGGCTAGCTCTTAGTGGTCGTAACCATGCATACCTAAGTTACTGTAATGCCCTGCATGAGGTTAGTGACCTCGCGAATCAGGAGAACTATATTACATTTCTAATTGGATGTATTTGCGAATATTGTTACACCTACTACATATTGGGATAGGATTTTGGATATAGGAATATCCCTTTGATAGGGGACAATATACTTCTTTTATCGTTCATTTCTAACTGTCCATAATGGGATCAAGGGCAGGAAGTGCAGGAAAACCCTGCCCCCAAGATCACTACTTTTCAGCCCTCATACTTTTTTTTTTTTGAATTTTTTTTATATATGTGTGAATATCAATTTGCAACGTGATTTGATCTAAAAAGTAGTAATTATAATTTTTTTTTCTCTGCAGCTCAAGTACCAGACAGTGATGAACAGTTCTTGCAGGACCTGCAGTCAGAGAATCGTAAGTAACCATTGTAGTTTTCACATCCATCGTCGTGGGCAACAAAAACACAAATGAGAGACTTGATTGTACATGGGGTCACGAAGACGGGGTTAACAGTTTCAAGGCCGGCGGAAAGTTTCCATGGAGAAGGTGGTGGAATGTAATGTTTGCGGATGACATTCCTTGTAACCATTTGCAATATTCCTATTTGTGTAGGTGTTTGGATATTCCCTTTATGGAGGCAAACTCCTGTCCTGACTAGGCAATTGGAAGCCATTTAAAATTTTCTTTGGATTATGATATTCAGAACAATATGCATACATGGGACTCGTGAACACGACCATAAAAATTAGATGAGTGCCATCCGTGGTTTTGACAGGTCGCAATCATCCCCATATTATTCTATAGGGCTGTGCACATGCTGATTATTCTTCATTGGGCCTATTCGGTCGGAGGAAAAAAATCGCTGCATGCAAAAGCGGCCTCCAATAATCTGATGACTCTCGCCCATTCATGTGTGTGGGTAAGGAAGACATTCGAGTACAGATCGATTTTCAGACTGATTTGAGAAGATGAGAATTTTTTAAATTCTTTAATTCTCTACATCTGTGAAAATCAAATCACTCTCCGATAACTATATTCTAACCAATTTTCTCAGGTCAGATTAAGTTGTGTGACCCTAGCCTTATTGTCATAGTCTGTTTTGGTCAGTGTTGTCTGCATTACATGCATTGTCCCTTCTCTCTGGCCAATATGGCGCCCATCTGACAAAAGGGCTTATCTGATGCAATATAAACCAGTGATGCTGTAGACTAGGTAGATGTAGTAATGTAAGATGCTGTGTAATATCACTGGATCTCCCGGAGTAATGACTCTTCTGTTCACTTGTCCGCTCAGACTTTCCGTTCTGTCTCTTCCCTTTATAGGAACAGACGAATGGAATGAATAAGTGATCCGTTGCATCAGTTATCTAAACAAACACAAGCGCAGAGGCCCCACTGATTATTGTGGGATCCATTTAGTAGTATGGAAAAAGTCCAGCATGCAAGACTTGTACTTCCTTTCTGTAAAACAGAATTTATTCAGAGCTCATAATAACCGATGAAGCCTTTCTGCTTCCGGCTACATGACCTATGGCGCGGATCACTTATTCTGCTTGTCTATTCCTAAAATGAAATTGTCCGAGCAGACACGTGAACATAGCCTTAGCTTCTTGAGTGGAGGAGTGATCCTACTGGCCCCTGATATCAGATCAAGGATTTGAAGCAAATGACCTCCTTGGGAATTGCAATGCAACCAGTCATTAAGTAAGTGTCCAAGTAATACGCTCTGCAGTGACTCTTATTGAACCTACCATGTCCTCTTAAATTTGGAGACAAAAAATTGCCATGGGGCAGGAATTAAAATGGGTGGTTGACCGCCCCTAGTGTAGAGGACCTATTGTAGGACAGGAGGTGTAAGGGTATGTTAACATAGAGAAGGATTTTGAAGTGGCTTGTGCTGCTAACTCCACCTCTAAAATTGCTTCAAATACCGTACTTGATGTGGATTCTGCTCCAAAATCCCCATCAAACTCGCCTTAAAAACTGTGAGCCTACCCCAACTGTAAAATGCACTATGTACAATGTGCCATGTTTTACAGATCCTAGTAATTGTGGCTAACATTTTAATATTCTGGGCCGTAGACACCTATTACGATCTTTCACACCTATTACGGTAGACCATACACCTGAAGAAGGCTTCAAATAGCCGAAACGCGTTGTCTATTTAGTGTCAATAAAATGTTACCTACAAGCAACCGGAATTTCTACACCTCTTGGTGGCAAAGAGCGCCATTCCCTGGTCCTTCTGTCTGGCATCTATTACGGTCTTTTATGATTCCTTAAGGTTTTCCGGTGGGTCTGTATAAAAAAATCAAAATGGTTGTGATTTTTGGATAAACTGTTGAGCGGGAAAGAAATGAAATTGCCATTGCTATAAACAACTGGTAAATTCTCTTTAGGTGCCGAGACCAATTGTACGCAGTCCTCTAATGGTTGAGCTGGAGATTTGTAGCTACACTTACCCACTAAATGCACCAGCCCTTTGCACCATGGTCCTGCCCTACGCTAATGTATGTGATTCCATTAGAGGTCATTAGTGCTCCGAGTTCCCGCTCCTCACGTGGATGGAGGGCAAAGACTCTGTATTGACTGGTTATAGGACACCAGCTGCACGCCAGGCACAGCAGGCAGGCTTTTAGCCATGCTGATTTGATAAAAGGAAAAGATTGTTTATAAGGCTCTGGTTTCAAACTCCCACGTATGTAAAACTTGGTTGCAAGTTGTTTCCGGGAACTACATGGAATTAACCGGAAAAAATAAAGCAGTGCAATGTAGGGGTTAATGCTATAGGTGTGTTGCTATTACATTTGAATTTTTTTTTTAAAGTGTGAAACGGCATCTGCGGCCTGGCCTTTCACTGTTATGGATGCCGGCTTTTCTCAGGGTTTATGTTTCTCCCATAACAGATTGCGCAGAGCGGTTTCGGAAATGTCTGGTCTGTAGGAGCGTCACGCTTAGACTTGTCCCTGAACAATGTACATTGCTCTGTGGGTGCCCTCAGTTTAACCCCTTTATGGCATAGTCTTGCACAATTTTATTTTCTATGCCTTCAGCCTGGCAGTCCTCCCTCCCGTTTCTTATCTCTCTGGCAGAGTAATGGTTAAGTGTATATCCTTTATAGCTGCAAGGTCATGATGTTGATTTTTTTTTTTTTTTGTCACATTATGCGCTTTAAAAAACAAAACAAAAAAAACCTAAATGAATAATTACAGTATTCTACGCAACCTAGTACCACAGCAGCAAAAAAAAAAAAAAAAAAACGGTTTGGAAAATGTAAATCCGAGCAATTTGTTTTTTTTTCTTTAGCTTTAGTTGTCAGAACTTTCCTTTTTTTTTACTTTGTCTACATAGGTGTTTTTGCATGGTTTTTTTTTTTGGGGGGGGGTTAAAAAAATGCATAGTTATTTAAAGTTGCAGCCACCTAAACCATATTTACTCATTTTTCAATCAATGGAGCTGTGCTATGGCTTGTTTTGTTTTTCTTTTTTGGTGGCGAGGTGTCCTTTTTTCTATTACCACTTTGGGGTGCATAACATTTTTTTTTTTTTTTTTTTTTGGGCGTGAAGTTTGGGAATGTAAGATAAAAGAGAAATGCCAATTCAGGCATTCCAAGGATTTTTTTTTCCCCTTTTCTTTTCTTTACAGATAATGCAATACTATTTTTTGGGGAGGGAAAGCTAAAGAATTGGTGATTAAAACTTTAATTACTGTTTATTATTTAATCCTGCAGTCGTTTGATCACTTTTACAAATGCTTCAGACGAGACCATCTGTCTGGGCTTCTTAGAAGTACAATAACAAATATAGCAGTGATTGGGCCAGTTAGCCCCTTTCTGCAATGATAGTTCAGCTACACCCAGCAGGCAGGGAAATAGGGGGGACTTGGGGCTCCAGAATGGGTGCCCATCTGGGATGCAACATTAAATGATGTTATCATAGATTACCAGTTGAAAGTGAATGGTAAAACAACAGTGATTGTAGCTCGCTAAAGTTGGAGAAAGGTGCTGGCTGTTGTAACGCAGCAGGCACCTTCCATGTATGACGCTGGCTCAAGTCCTGAGCCTGCTACATACATGCGCACTTGACTCATGGTGAAAATATACATCACAGGTTATATGTAAATTAAAATGCATACCTAACTTTAATTCAAGCATTTTATTAATGACTAGATTGTGGCCCGATTCTAACGCATCGGGTATTCTAGAATATGCATGTCCCCGTAGTATATGGACAATGATGATTCCAGAATTCACGGCAGACTGTGCCCGTCGCTGATTGGTCGAGGCAACCTTTATGACATCATCGTCGCCATGGCAACAATTATGACATCTACGTCGATACTGTGCTCGTTGCTGATTGGTCGAGGCCTGGCGGTCTCGACCAATCAGAGAGGCGGGATTTCCAGGACAGACAGACAGACAGAAAGACAGACAGACGGAAAAACCCTTAGACAATTATATATATAGATTTCTATGTAATTTTATAATTTAGTATAGTAAAAGCCTAACATCCAAGGGCGGAGATACAGGGAAGTGATTCCCATATAGTAATTATAATGGGGAGCCTCTCGCAGAGCTGGATTATGCCATCCTGAGATAAGATCAGCCTTGTAACTCCTGCCGCCCATCTCTGGCAGGATAAAATGAACCTGTGACCATTAGGCTGATTTCCCCTTTCCCTATTGCTTATAGTTGGTAGCATTTTGTAGATTTACATTACTATAAAGAATCCATAGCAAGTTCCTTGTCTGGTCTGTGGTATATAACCCTACAGTGGTAACATTATTGCCTGAATCTCACTTTTTTTTTTTTTACCACATTAGCATGGAAAAATATATTTTGGAACAAACTGTGTAATCTTTAACCCCATTTCATTCTTTTTAATAAGCCTCCATTATGTAGGTTAGTAAAGAGAGGCTGGCTTATACAATACGTGGAGATGTGATAATCCTGCTGCTGGGGACAGTAGAGTAATGAGCTGGTCCTCCATGTCCTCTTAGCACTATGCTGCGATTACTGTGCATTTACAGATAAAGGGAAATGGCAAATCCATCTGCCTGACTGCTTTATCTGCATTTGTTACTTAGTTAATTCTCTTTAAGGGCTTATAAAATATTAATGCAGCAATAAAGGAAATGGCTCTTAAATACTTCATTACAGTATGTTTGTTCTCTTTAGTTTGTGTTTTGTAGAGGAGGCCCGAAGACGCTTGGTAAGGTTTCTGTACCGTGATGATTTTAGAATGGTTTACCTGGGAAAGCCCCCGATGTTTTCTGAATCTAGGAGTGACGTTTTCTGCGATATAGCCTGGGGCAAATGTTGGTTTTCAGGACTAGGAAACGTCACTTACGAATAATTGCTTACAGCACAGCCAGCTCTTCACAATTCATGATGGTAGAAGTGGACAGGAGCTCTGTATTCTGTGAGGAAACACTTGAAACACAATCCTATGTCTCTGGGGAACACTTCCTTTGGCTTCACTAATGGTCGTCTTGTGAAATCTCTTCTGATAAACCTCTGCATTCTCCTTCTAAGTAGAGCTGACGTATTGCATACTAGCAGATATTAATTCAGGACCATTACCATCTTGTTCTTCTCTAAATGTCCAAAAAACAAGAATAACAAAAAATTATTAAGTTAAAACCTTGAAATAAAAAATTATTTCAAGGTTTCTTCGACTGACCTAAAACGTATTCTTACTGGAAAACAGTTTATAGCCTTGATAGGTCATTCATAGAATTGTGCTCGTAAGTAGTGATGTTGTATAAGGGAGGATACAACTCTTTACAGTTGTGGCCAAAAGTATTGACACCCCTGCAATTCTGTCAGATAATACTCATTTTTTTCCTGAAAATGATTGCAAACACAAATTCTTTGGTATTATTATCTTCATTTAATTTGTCTTAAATGAAAAAACACAAAAAGAATTGTCCTAAAGCCAAAAGTGGATATAATTCCACACCAAACATAAAAAAGGGGGTGGACAAAAGTGTTGGCACTGTTTGAAAAATCATGTGATGCTTCTATAATTTGTGTAATTAACAGCACCTGTAACTTACCTGTGGCACCTAACAGGTGTTGGCAATAACTTAATCACATTTGCAGCCAGTTAAATATAAAGAAGTCTAGCACTCAACTTAAGCGGCGATAGATTTGATTTATTTGTAGCACTTGAAACGTTTCAGTCCATAAGGACTTTCATCAGTCACGTGCTGTTAGAAGCCCATAGGGCTGGGTTCAGAAAGAGCAGGGATGCACAGAATGTGCAAAAAGCGCCGCCACAGCTTGCGTTCTAGAGAATGGAGGTAAAATAGAGCTTAATTAGAGTGCTGTAATGGTGGGGCAATGGCCGCACATCAGGATGTAGCGCCCACAGGCTGAAAGCGCTGGTGTTCGGGATGAGGGGCACTGCCTCCAGACACGGTATCCACCGCTAGTCACTCCCTGCTCTTTCTGAACCCAGCCCTATGGGCTTCTAACAGCACGTGACTGATGAAAGTCCTTATGGACTAGCGGTGGATACCGTGTCTGGAGGCAGTGCCCCTCATCCCAAACACCAGCGCTTTCAGCCTGTGGGCGCTACATCCTGATGTGCGGCCATTGCCCCACCATTACAGCACTCTAATTAAGCTCTATTTTACCTCCATTCTCTATAACGCAAGCTGTGGCGGCGCTTTTTGCACATTCTGTGCATCCCTGCTCTTTCTGAACCCAGCCCTATGGGCTTCTAACAGCACGTGACTGATGAAAGTCCTTATGGACCGAAACGTTTCAAGTGCTACAAATAAATCAACTCTATTGCCGCTTAAGTTGAGTGCTAGACTTCTTTATATTTATATTGAAGGTCTGGGAACCTAGTCTAAGCACCACAGTATAGCTGTGCACACGGTGTTTTCTCTCACTTGCAGCCTGTTGACATGGATTAAAGTTGACTCAACCTCTGTCCTGTGTCCTTGTGTGTACCACATTGAGCATGGAGAAAAGAAAGACGACCAAAGAACTGTCTGAGGACTTGAGAAACCAAATTGTGAGGAAGCATGAGCAATCTCAAGGCTACAAGTCCATCTCCAAAGACCTGAATGCTCCTTTGTCTACCGTGCGCAGTGTCATCAAGAAGTTTAAAGCCCTTGGCACTGTGGCTAGCCTCCCTAGATGTGGACGGAAAAGAAAAATTGACAAGAGATTTCAACGCAAGATTGTGCGGATGTTGGATAAAGAACCTCAACTAACATCCAAACAAGTTCAAGCTGCCCTGCAGTCCGAGGGTACAACAGTGTCAACCCGTACTATCCGTTGGCGTCTGAATGAAAAGGGACTGTATGGTAGGAGACCCAGGAAGACCCTACTTCTTACCCCGAGACATAAAAAAGCCAGGCTGGAGTTTGCCAAAACTTACCTGAAAAAGCCTAAAATGTTTTGGAAGAATGTTCTCTGGTAAGATGAGACAAAAGTAGAGCTTTTTGGGCAAAGGCATCAACATAGAGTTTACAAGAGAAAAAAAGAGGCATTCAAAGAAAAGAACACGGTCCCTACAGTCAAACATGGCGGAGGTTCCCTGATGTTTTGGGGTTGCTTTGCTGCCTCTGGCACTGGACTGCTTGACCGTGTGCATAGCATTATGAAGTCTGAAGACTACCAACAAATTTTGCAGCATAATGTAGGGCCCAGAGTGAGAAAGCTGGGTCTCCCTCAGAGGACATGGGTCTTCCAGCAGGACAATGACCCAAAACACACTTCAAAAAGCACTAGAAAATGGTTTGAGAGAAAGCACTGGAGACTTCTAAGGTGGCCAGCAATGAGTCCAGACCTGAATCCCATAGAACACCTGTGGAGAGATCTAAAAATGGCAATTTGGAGAAGGCACCCTTCAAATATCAGGGACCTGGAGCAGTTTGCCAAAGAAGAATGGTCTAAAATTCCAGCAGAGCATTGTAAGAAACTCATTGATGGTTACTGGAAGCGGTTGGTCACGGTTATTTTGGCTAAAGGTTGTGCAACCAAGTATTAGGCTGAGGGTGCCAATACTTTTGTCTGACCCATTTTTGGAGTTTTGTGTGAAATGATCAGTGTTTTGCTTTTTGCTTCATTCTCTTTTTGTGTTTTTTGATTTAAGACAAATTAAATGAAGATAATAATACCAAAGAATTTGTGATTGCAATCATTTTCAGGAAGAAAATGAGTATTATCTGACAGAATTGCAGGGGTGTCAATACTTTTGGCCACAACTGTAGCTATGGTATCCATAGTGGTTGTCAGTCTTGGGCAGACCTTTCTTGGTCCGATATTGTCCATCTCTACTGATGGTGGAGATCATGTGAGATGAAATGGTCATCCCACTAAATAATTATCAATTGGGTTTGTGTGACTGGAGAGGTAGTATGCATGGTTGACTGGCTCCGATTCCTTTGTGCTTTGGTACTACAGTCTCCATAGACCCATAGTAAATGGAGCATAGTTATGCATGCACACTGCTGCCCCATTCACACTTTGGTACCTCCATTTTTGTGATCGGACATGGTCCTAGCAGTAAGACACTGGTCACTCACCTACCTACCCCTGTGCTCCTTCATTTATTATTTAAACATTTATGACCCATCAACAGATTATCAGGGTTCTAGTTGACCATTCAATTCACTGACCTGCTTGCTGGCAGAAAATTGTATGGTCAAAGTGGCTCTTGCTGCAATTAACAGATCAATGGCTCGGCTTTTTTGTGTTTTTGCTTTTTTTTGCAACAGCCGTTATTTTACAGCATATGTATTGTTTAGTAATCTCTGCCTTTACTATATGGGTTTCTATGGCCATATTCAGGTCTTTGCTTTGGGAAACACTAGAAAGAAATCGGGAGCCATCGGTTGTCTGGATTCTGTTTCATCACACAGAATTTCCCTGTAACTTCATTCTGGATAATTCTGTTTACAGGCAGCAATAATATTCACACAGTCTGCCCCAGAAGGAAGTAGCATCCCCAGTGAGGGCCTTGCAACTATGTTACACCATCCCCTGACATTAGTCACATGGCTACACTGGAACTGCAAACAAGCAATTTCTAGTGAGTAGTGCGAGAAGGACCAATAAAGACGTCATTGCCTGGTGTCTAATTATTTTAAATACGCTTCTCTGGGCTCCTCTACTGTCACGTGGCTCCCACAGGAACATGATGCAAAAAGTCATATTTTTACATTTAGATAAAATTGATTGTTTTGTTCACTAGGTATTTAGTAGCTGGACATTCAATGTGTCTTGGCTTATTGTGTGTAGTATTGTATTATTATTGTTTAACTTCTAAACAGGGCTGTGGAGTCGGTGTCCATTTTGGTGGAGTCGGTATAATCGGTGTCCATTTTGGTGGAGTCGGTATAAAATGGACAGACTCTGAAAATATATAATAATTGGGTACAGTAGTTCAGTGCAGGATCTGCTACAAAATTTTTAAAAAGAATTTGGGAAGGTTCTGAAATATCCTATAAATGTCTGTTCTGTTCCTGCTCTAAGGATCTCCGCTTTAAGTTGAGATGAATCTGTGCCGCACTTTATCCACATGCTCAGTAGTGACCAGTGCTGTGGGGTCGTAGGTTTATATTTACGGTATATGGGCATAGCCCAAATGATTTACGGTATTTGCACATATAGCTCTTTCAAAAACAAGTCCAACAATACCTTTTACATGGCCAGTCCGTTCCTCCATTATGGTCTCTGCACTTTTTAGTGGATGGAGATGTCAACAGCCAGTTATTATTTGCATGGTCAAGATTGGTCCGAGATGGAGGAGAGCTAGGAGACTAGTTGAAGGAGTCCTGTACTGCCTGAGCCAGAAAATAAGAGATCAGCAATAAAAAAACAGAGCCTTCTGATTGGCTGCAGTGGTCACATTGCTCCCCCTGCCATAAATAAAAGCAAGAAGATGAGCGGAGGTTTAATGGGTATGTTGTTTGGTTCTCCCACACCACTTTATTTGAAGATTAGCATTGCCTTATTTTCAGTTTAACAGAAATGTCTATTTTCTAGTTACAGTGGCCGAAACTGAATTTTCTAAGCCCCGTTTTAAAATCTGTAGTAAACCCCCTATCCGTTAATACTCCTAATTTTTGCGCTTAGTGATATCGCAGTACGAAAAAAATCTTATTGATGTCACAGGACATAATCTTCCACTATTGAAGAAATGATGAGAATGAGCACAGTGATTTCACGGCACATATGTAATGTTCAAAGTAACAGGGTAGAAATATTAATACATCATGTTAATGTCAATTTAGAGATGATCAACTCCTTGGTCATGGTCATAGCCCATCACTTTTCAGGCACAGTGCACTGACTGATTTCACAAAACATGAATAATATACACAGCAAAGTCACAGTATACAGATAATAGACACTGAAGTCAGAGGAGTTATCCAAGCAATGGGGAAGAATGTAGACACTCTAAATAAGATGAATTTTACTATCTGGTGAGTACCTACGTTCTTCAATGTTGCTTGGATTTACGTTGTTGCTGGTTTGGTCTAAGCACCTGTTCATCTTGTGTGCTCTACAACCGCTGTATTACTACCATGTTCTACTGCAGCAATCATGTTCAGTAGTGCCAAACCTTGTATTTCTTTGCTTATCGGGCAAAGTAAAGGGTTAATTTGTTGATTCCACTGCTACATTATACAAAACAGATAATTTTGCCGCTGTATAGATTTAAGGAACAATGTAATATAATGAAAGAACCCATTAAATATCCCTGTACAGTGAAATCGCAAAGGTTTTCCATCACTTTAATTGGTGGTGGTTTGACCTCTAGAATCAACACAGATCCAGATTGTTTCTTCAGAAAGGAAGAGGACTAGAATTGTAGTGCCACCCACAGGAAGTAGCAATCCTAAAAGTCAATATCGACTCTCTTAACGAGCCTGGTCACATGACTTGGGATAAAAGCCAAAACCAGAACCTCAATTTGTAGACACTGTTTCTGGGTACTGCCACTCATTAGAGCATAGTGTGAGATTTGGGTTGGCTGGGTGAGAATCATCTGACCGGGATCCGGGGGTAAAGGGTAAATATTTCCCATAGGAGCTTAAATGTCTCTTCACCTTGGCATGTCAGGCTTGACCTGTCACTCTCTGCAAGGAGAAAATTAACCCTTGGGCACATCCAGAGAAATTTGAATAGCTCAGTGTGGCTGGGAACCGCAGTGATGACCACCTTAGGCCGAATTCAGACTTCTGTATAGAATGGTTCAAGTGAGGGGCGGGACTTCAAACTTGGCCATGAGTCTCCTAACCCGAACTTCTATAGTCTCACTGAGGTGTAGGTGATCAGTCTAGAAGACCCGGTCAGTAATTAAACCATAATATGTAAACATATGAATTCATCTTAGAATTGGTGGGAATTCCAGTGGTCAGTGGATATTCTAGAAAGATGGCATACCCTAGTGTTCTATGCCATCCCCTTTATAAGGTGGAACTACTTTGGTGCAGCGATGTATATAAACTGTGCTATCACATTGCAAGGAATTAATAGCATTTGCTTTTAGCCAGCTCAGTCCCTACAACTGCAACCTGTGCACCCCCCATAGTTCCGCCCCTACCTAGTTGGACATGTTACAAAAACTTGTAACGTTTAATATGTGAAGTGTTTTCTGCACAGGAGGTATGACGCGGCTAAATGTGTTTTTATATCCAGAGGATCAAGAGGTCAGTAACCAGGCAAGACTTAAACTACGTCATGGAAGTTAGAGTTGGAAAAGGGGAAAAAAACAAACCTAGGAGAATAAAAAAAAAAAAAAAAACTTCAAGAAAAACAAATACTGTTTTAGCCAGAACTTTCTCAAAATTCTAAATTAATCATGTGTTAAACATAAGAAAGGAACCGGTATGTCTAGAGTAAAACTAATTCTTCATAATATTAATCTGACTTAATTGAAATATTAGTTATTACCAGTGGAAAACATTTGTCGTGTTACCTGAAAGTACCTTGAAATGTCCTCCAGGCCTGTACTTTCAAATATTGGGTGGGTCTTGTAAAGCATTGCCAGACTACTTGAGTGTTTATAATTGCTGTTAATTGCGAAGTAGGAAGTGCAGTTCATGGCTTTGAGGATTAAACCTCGTAGGGAAAAAAAAAGAGGATAGGCTGCACTAGCGTAAACTATTAATATGAAATGGTTAACTATCGTTAATGGCCCACTTAGACAAGACAATACTCAAAGAACAAGAGTTCGTAGGAATGCTCGTTCCCGACTATCTGCCCAACTAAACAGGATTGCAATAGCCCAATGACAGAGCAAAACGCTCGTTCATCAGCTGCGCAAAATGTAAAAAAAATTTTTTTCCTTTTTAACCTGGCTTAAAAATGTTTAAAATTCTTTATTGGCAGCACATCATCCTGTGATCATCTACTCAAGATTGGTTACGTGCAAACCAAATTAATATGATTGTTCATTACCAATTGATTTTTAGGTTTTAGACCATGTTTATACAGGATGATGTGCTGCCAATAAAGTTTTAGATTGTGAGCCCCGAGGATGACAAGAATATCTGTAAAGCGCTGCGGAATATGATGGCGCCATATAAGTGAGCTTAATAAATAATTCTGCAGTACCGTAATACTGCTGTATCAACTTTTATATTTTAGACAAGGTTTGTTGAGCGCTTTAACTCACATTTAATGTGGGTTTTTGGCTCTTTATCCCTGTTGTAAAGCCTCATACACACATGGGTATTTCTGAACTGTAACATGGCAACAATAGACATGTAGAAGGCTCTGTGCTATATACATATGCCTCCGAATTGTGACCTACAGTTCGGCATGGCATGAAACTAAATCATTTTCTCCCATGGAAGCAATGCAATAACTCTAATGCAGTGCTATGCTGACTGCATGGAGTGTCTTTTACTACATAGTGAGATGCTGAATAAGACCTAAAATTTTCTCATAAAAAGCTACATGAGTAATGCGGATTTGCAAACCATTACTGTTAATATACACTGGTTTCTTTTAGTCCATTTACATAGGTCTTCTTTTTCTTTAAAAGTTGCTTTTCACAGCCCACCGGTGAAAATCAAAAAGGAACAGCCAAGCCCTTGTTCGGACCCCAGTCTTTCATGCAGCCAAAAACAGTTTCAGTATCGGAATGGGGAACAGTGCCTTTATGCCAGGTGAGGATCGAGGTTGCTTTGCTCCATCGTTAAAGTAAGGTTGGACCAACATTTACTGATTGGTTGTACTGGTTCGGCATTGTAGTTAAAATTTTTCCTTTTGTCTCTAGTGCCTATGACCAAACATCAAGACAAGTCAACATCAAGTCCCCAAATCAGGGTGCTCAAGTGTCGCCAATCGCCCACTTTCCCAGACAGGACCGAGGATATGTCAACCCACAGAGCTCATCACAGTCTGCTCAGTCTGGAGGCTATCTCATGGAACATGGGTAAGTGTAGTTGACCAGAAATGCAAGCACCATCTTCAAAAGTGTTCTTCAGTAGAGAGATCCCATATTACAAGATCTGTTGTCCTTTTTAAACTCTAGCCATGAACAGCCCAAACGCATACCACCAAAAATCTACCCCAGCTCTAAAAAAAAGTGTTTATTGCTGCCTTCTTCTAACGCCTCCACTATAATATTCAGATCCCGATACCAGCAGCAACTACCCGAGATGTGCCAGTCCTTTCCATCCACACAGAACATGAATAGGGAATCTTCAGCTAACTACCAACGCCAGATGTCTGAGCCATGTGTCCAGTATCCACAGCAAAGCTTCAAACAGGAGTACCATGATCCCATGTATGACCAGGCAAGCCATGCTGGAACCAGCAGGCCTCACCGGTACCAATCCAATGTGATAGTCAAGCAGGAGCAAACAGACTATGCATATGATTCAGGTAAGACATGGTGAATTGGACCTGTTGGAACAACTTGACCATCCAAGCCTTCTTCCATTTCTTAACCAAATGTTCCACATCTTGCATGGGCACTACTGAACCAGTTCTAAGTGTTCCATATATAATATAATATATAATCATATACCTCTGATTTCGGCGCTCTTTCTGGCAGTCCTATGACCTTGCTATTGTTAAGCAATTGCTGTGAAGACATATAGCCATCATGATGAGCAGCGCTGGTCCGGGAAGCAGTTTTATTGTTTTTGGTTTTTTTTTCTTCATTTTTTGCACACTTCAGCAGTTAGGGGATTGCCCCATAGCGGAAAACCCTTTTCATACACCTTCTTCCCACTCTCTATCTGATCGGCTCAGTGGAAGCAAGTATTACATGGTCCTCCATTCAGTGGAATGGGTTCCATGTAACACTTGATTTTGTTTAATTTTTTTTTTTCCTGCAGGAAATGAGCATGCAAAAATTCCTGCATTAGATGATGGCTGGAAATTCGCATAAAGACTGCCAAAGCTGATCGAAGTAGGCCCTGGAATAAACCCCACAATTCGATCATATGCAAGGCACATGAAATCACTTAAAACTAATAAGCCCTGGATAACCCCTCTATGTATGGGGCTAAGAACTAACAGGCAGATAACTTGCTAACTCCTGCCTGTTCTGCATCAGGGCAGCGTCTACCGGCTGAGCTGGTGATTTCTTTGCTTCATTTCACCTCTCGTCAATGGAGCAGTTCTTCCTACTCCGGTAAGTTCTATTAATGGGGCGTTGTTGCAGACCTCTTGCTGACTGACAGCTGACTCCTCGCAGTTGGGCAGCGGGAAGCCTGCCTTCCAATCTTCATGACATCGGCAGAGACACCCATGCAACACTGGAAGAGAAGATGCTGCCCGGTCAACGTGACATCAGCAGATGGGTTGCTGGCGGGAGCGATCTGTGCCTGCTGTAAGTCAGCAGAAATCTGCCATGGGCACATCGGATAGTTAGCAACTACCTGCCTTTTGGTTCTTGGCCCCATGCGTGAGAATAAGAAGTCCTGGAGAACTCCTTTGTGTTTTCATGACCCCTGCATACAATCATTTTGTAGGCTTTATTCCAGTCCTTGGAACTGGCCATGGCTGATTTTGGTTAAAATACAATCCAATTTTAAAGTTTGTTGGATAGGTCAATGACCTCTAAATTAAGAACAACAAACTAGGTTGTTGGCCTCATTAAAGGGATTGTCCCATGAATAAAGTTAGTTTTCATTTAGTGTTTAGTGACGATTCTCTGGTAGATGTTGATCGTATCATCTGAAAGTCTAGAGTCATTATTTGGTCGGCCATATAGATGGAGGAAGAGGAGGCCATGGTCTCTGTAAATCTCTGTATTCCTGTTGCCTCAATGCAGTCTGTCTTTCTCGCTAATGAGCTAATGTCTGTCTGCTCCATCCAACATCGCGTCGCCACATACATTAGAATGTAAATAATCGGCTAGTTTCAGGCACCTATATGAATTCAGAAAAGTGTGTTCTAAAACTCCTAAGAATGGCTGGCCGTGAAATGACACCGCTAGACCTGTCAGAAGCCTGGTTTGTGTTAGAAATGGAGTTTTAATTTCCTCTGGTTTCCTCTGCTCCTGGAAAGCTGTAATGTATAGATGAATAAATGGTCTTGTCTGTATAGTGATACTTTTATGTGAGGTTTTGAATTTAGTCTAGTGCTAATCTATGAAGTTGGAGGGGCATTTGACTCCTTGACTAAATATTACATTTTTATTTAGTGATGTAACGGCCGGAGTATATAGAGCTATTTATACACATTCACACAATATGGCAGATTTATCAGATCTGTCAAACCGTGAAACTTTGTCCTTGGCAACCAATTACAGCAGAGCTTTTATTTTTTCAAATGGAGAGTTAGAAATGAAAGCTGTAAGGTGACTGGTTGCTACAAGACAATGATGATGGTAATACTGTGAGACTGTTCTGGTAAATCTGCCAATAGGTCTTATTTCATTTAAAGGGTTTTACTCATACTTCTGAACTTTTGAGAACTGACCATGAAGTTACACCTTTTGTTTCAACCTACATTCAATTTTGCGCCCCTTTCTCATGAAATAGCAGCGGTAAAGCACAGCTGAATACAGAGCTGTTCTCTGCAGTCCTATGTAACGCTATTACCACCATACAGTGACAGTATAGTGGTAGATTCCAGTTCTACACAGGCGCTCTGCAGACCTCGTGCGCAAAATGTACCGATAATTCCAGTGACTCACCCGTGGCCTTCTCTGTGATCAGTCACATATATATATATATATATATATATATATATATATATATATATATATATATATATATATATATATATATATATAGGTTTTTTTTTTTTTCTTGTCCATCTGGTCCTGACTGTCACGACCACTTCTTCTATCCATGACTTCTCTCTGCATAATGTAACAGGCATTTTTTTGGCATTATTTTTCCAGCACTGCTACTCAAACCACATAGTGCTATATCAATCCAAAGTATCACCTTCCTGGTTTATGCTACCTTTTTGGACTTCCTACAGGTCCATTACCATTGCTTTACTATAAGGAATGTCCAAGAGGACCCTTTTTCACACATGCAAGGAATAGATCATTGACTTTTATGGTGTAGATCAATACTTAAAGATGTACAAAGGGAAATGAAATAGTATACAAACTCTAAAGGAATGTACTATGGACTTTAATGACTAATTGTCTAAATGATTTTATGATTACCGTTAATTGCCATGTGCATGAAACTAAAACTGGCCATATACATGCAATAATTGTGGGCCAAACACTCTCTAGGCAGATGTAAGAATCTCTGTTTCTAAGGCCAAAAAGGATCTGACCAGCAAAACCTGTCAGATACGTTGTTCTGTTTTTGTAGCCCCAAGAGGTATAACATTTTTGTGGCATCTTGTTAAAGGGTATCTGTCCATAGGATCAACCCTCCCAAGCCATCTATATAGCCACGCAGGTGCAGAAGATGTTGATTAAAATGAAGCCTTTATGTCTGTGACCCAATGTGTTACTCCCAAGAAATCTGTAACATCTTTTCTGCTCTCCATAAAACCTTAGATACTTTCTCCCCGGTCTGCTGCAGATCCATGTACAAAATCACAGAATTTAAAAAAAAAAAAAAAAAAATCTAGGAGAACGTTTGAGGTAAACCAACATGTGGGATGGAGGCATGCTTGTTTCTATAGAATAGTTTTTCATTTTGCTCTCAGACAAGCATCTGCCATAGTTTCTGTAGGGGGAGACTTTACAGGAGTAGCTAGCTCTGATAGATGTATAGCTAAGGAATCTGGCTTCCCTATAGATTCGTGTAGGCCGTTATCAAGAGGAGTCTAGAAATGGAAACACCTGGCCCAAATTGTCCAAAGTTAAACAATAACTTTGCAGCAGAGGGTCCGTGTGTTGTGCAGCTGCACTTTCTTTACTGTCCCCTGACCTTGCATTTTTTAGCTCCAATTTTTCTGCATCCTCTTAACAGGATTGCATTACGACCTTGAATCGTAGCTGGCTCCCTCCCACCTGCCTGCTAGTCACTGACACTCATACATGGGCTTCTCGCTTTCTGAATGGAGTCTGAGGAATTTCATTCACAAAATGGAGGACAAGAGAAAGACAAGAAGTCCCCGTAGGGCTGTTCTGGTGCCGGCTTACAAAACTCGGCTGCGTTTTCATAGGCGGCTGACATCATTCCAGAAATATGGGCTGTCTTGTGGTAACACTATCTGTTACTGTATTTCTGCCCAAGGCTATTAAGGCGCTGAGAAAAAAAAACATCCCAGCTATGGAGGTTACAAATACTCCACTGACACAGCCAAACTGCAGCCCGAGCAGCTACATTTAAAGGAGAAGCTCCAGGAATAAGGAGGACATTATGTGGAAAGTTCTGTCTTTGGGAGTCCTGAGCCAGGAGTGTAATCTACAGATGCAGTTTGGGGGATATTTATCAATGATCTCAGGGTTTGCATCACTTCTAGCTTCAAAATATTAGCCGTGCATGACTAATCTATAACGACTGTGGTCAAAGACCTGGAGCTTTTAAGAACCCAGCCAGAGAATATTAATGCAATCATTTTGTACAGTGGCTTGCGAAAGTATTCAACCTCCCACAGCTGCCACCCCTTGGCATTTTTTGTTTTGCTACCTCATAACCTGCAATTTCAATGGTTTTTTTGTTGTTGTATTTTTTTGAGGGTTTGCATCAGTTCCTGTAATGCCCATGCTGACAACTGTGAACATTTTAGTTTTCTTTTTATTGTGATGCAAACAACAAATAGGACAAAATAGCTGAAAACTTCAGTGTGCGTTGAGTCCACCATTTCCGACCGCGCATGCGTGGCAGGAACTCCGCTCCCTCCTCCCTGGACCTTACAATGGGGCAGCGGATGCGTTGTAAAACTGCATCCGCTGCCCCCGTTGTTCTTGTTTTTTTTTTGCAGTTTGCGTCAGGCCGACGCATGGCGACTGCCCCGTACTGACGCTAGTGTGAAAGTAGCCTTAGTCAGTACTTTGTAGAGCCTCCTTTTGCAACAATTACAGCGGCAAGTCTCTTTGAATAAGTCTCTATGGGCTTTCCACATCTTGTCACTGGGATTTTTACCGTTCCTCAAGGCAAAACTTCTCCAGCTCCTTCAAATTAGATGGTTTCATCTGGTGAACAGTAATCTTCGATTCTGACCACAGATTCTCAATTGGATTAAAATCTGGGCTTTGACTAGGCCACTCCAAAACATTTACATGTTTCCCTTTAAACCACTCAAGTGTTATGACAGTATGCTTTGGGTCATTGTCTTGTTGGAAGGTGAACCTCCCAGTCTCAAATCGCTGATGTACTGATACAGATTTTGCTCAAGAATATCTCTGTATTTTGCACCATCCATATTTCCCTTGACTTGGACCACTTTCACTGACCTTGCTGTCGAAAAACATCCCCACAGCATGATGCTGCCACCACCATGTTTCACTTTTGGGATGGTGTTCTTGGGGTGATGAGCTGTGTTTGGCGCCAGACAGATAATTTACCTTGGTGGCCAAAACGTTTAATGACCACAGCACCTTCATCCATTTCATCCTATCTCTGCTTGGGAACTCTGCAGCTTTATCAGGGTTACCTGTTTGGTCTCTGTGCTGCCTCTGTTTAATGCCCTCCTTGCCCGGGCTAGGGTTTGGTGGGCTGCCTTCTCTTGGCAGGTTTGTTGTGGTGATGCTCTTCAGTGATTGGGATATTTTTTTTTAGAACCCAACCTTGACTTGTACTTCTCAACAACTTTGTCCCTGACTTGTTTGGAGATCTCCTTGGTCTTCATGGTGTTTGGTTAGTGGTGCCTCTTGCTTAATGGTGTTGCAGCCTCTGTGGCCTCTCAGAGGTGTGTATATATACGGACAGACCATGTGACACTTAGATTGAACGCAGGTGGTCTTCCTTTCACTAACCATGTGACTTATGAAGGTAATTGCTTCCACCAGAAATATAGGGGCTTCATCACAAAAGGGGTGAATGTATATGTACATGTCAATGTTTAGTTATTTGATCTCATAAATTTAATTCATGCCTAGATTTTTCTTTCCACTTCACCAATTTAAACATTTTTTAGTGCTGATGCATCAGACATATCTGATTACTATCTGTGTTTAAATATTTTTATAATATGACAAAATGGGTAAAAAGCCGAGGGGGCGAATACTTTTGCAAGACACTGTATGTAGGACATATATACACACACACAGACACGCACGATGGTGAATGGATGTTTGAACATGTGAACAGATTGGTATATCCCATGAAATGGTAGTAATTCTGGCAACCAAAGATGTTTGAAGGTGTGTATTGACTTTAGACAACTGAGAGATCTAATCGGCTGTCGAAAGTACGTGGCTACAGTTTATTCCCCTTTCCCCATTAAAATATAGATGCACACTCTGCTGAATGTGAACATGTATAAGGGGGAGTCATTAGAAGGGGGTGTATAATGGGTGCAGGCCGCATTTTTTGAGGTCAACTCAAATTGTCCTACACTAGATAACTGTAGGCCGACAGCTGCCCCTGCTAACTACACATCTGCTTTCCCAGCTTGGTCTGTCTAGTGTCTGACAAACATAGACCATGGTCACAGAAATCACATTTGACACATAATTTCGGCACGGAGTCCCTACCAAACTCTGTGAAATCCTACCGTCTGCATCCCATACATGTAAATAGATTTTACGTAACCCTATTCACATGCAGCTAAATTCCGCTCTGAATTTTTTAGGGAGGCCGTTGCTTTGGAAATAAGTAGCATACTACTTTTATTTCAAGTAGATTTTATAGGGAAAAGCCTTGCATTAACTCTATTTAAGCTGCAAAAAATCCAAAATTCGAGGGTCAGAACATGGTTTAATGGTTTTTAATGTACAGCTCCCCCTGTACATTACAATTTTTGACCACTACAATCAGGTGTCCACCTCTAGAAGAATCTTGTATGAAGCACTTGCATAGTAATGTAACTTTATTTAACATTTTGGCTTATGTCACAAGCCACTGAATTTAATTTCTTTTTATTTATTGTATCTAAAACATCTAAACAGCTGGGGTCCGGGGTAATGTAAACTCCAAAGGTATCAGAAACGGAAGCACAATTAGGCTTTTCATATGTGTTTACAATCCGCTTCTCCATTGATTTGGGCTAATATAAACCTACAGCACATCTGGCTAATTAACTTATTTGCCATGTGTATTTTTAGGACATTTAGATTCGCACCAGATTTCTGATTTTTAGTGCAAGAACATTTCTGGATTACATTTACTTTTTTCTTTTTTTCTTTTGATCAACGGGTTTTTTTCTTTTCTGTTCCATTCTTTCTTGACAGATGTTCCTGGCTGTCAGTCCATGTACAGGAATGTGGAAGGCTACCCAAACATGGATGGTAATTATGACTTGTGTATTATATTTGTCCTTTTTTTATTTATTCTTTTTTTGGAAGTGGGAGGTCGTAGTCGTAAAATAGAATCTCTGATTGTAGGTTAGAGATGTCAGATATATCACAGAACCTGATTTTGAAAGGGTAAATGACGTTCAAGAATGGTCATTGCGCATAAAACACCTTTTTATAGAAAGATCCCTGGACCTAAACTGCTTGAGCTTCTACTACAATTTCATAAGATCTGTATTGAAGTACAGTTCATGGGCTATAGAAAATCACTTTTTTCTAATATAAAAAAATCCTTTTTTTTACCATATACACTTTTTTCCTGTTCTTCTGCCATTGTCATCAACAAAGTTGTTTATAGGATTAGAATCTTTAATGATGCAATCATATTAAGTTGTCTTTTCAATTTTCCTTATAGGTTATGGTTATGAAAAGCCCATGAGAAGTTTTCCTGATGATGCTTGTGTTGTGCCAGAAAAGTTTGAAGGTTGGTGTCTTAATATCACATAAGTTCTAATTTTGGTAGATGTGATAAAATGGGAAGTATATTCAAGCTTCTTGTCTTAAACGTGGCTACAAATTATTCTTGGGTCCATATTTCCTTTGCTGTTTGTTGGTTCCCGATGCCTAATGACTAAGTGTCTACAGGGTGGGCCATTTATATGGATCCACCTGGGTGGGCCATGTATATGGATACACCTAAATAAAATGGGAATGGTTGGTGATATCAACTTTCTGTTTGTGACACATTAGTATATGGGAGGGGAAAAACTTTTCAAGATGGGTGGTGACCATGGCGGCCATTTTGAAGTCGACCATTTTGGATCCATATAAATGGCCCACCCTGTACATACACATGTAGTAGACTTACTTGTTTTCCTTGTCTTCCTTGTCTTTAGCATGTCTACCATGGTGGACAGGAAAGATCTCGAATATGTTCTTATCTACAGGGAATGTTAAATCTGGGAGTACAATTTTAAAAAAGGAGGCCTTGAATAATTTGTGTTTGAAAGGGAATAAATAAAATTTGCTTCTGCAAAAAAAAACTAGCATGTTCTGGATCATATGTTGGTGATGTATGAGTTGACCTGATCTTTGTGGGATTACAGCAGGCGATATCAAACAGGAAGTTGGAACCTATAGAGATGGACCTCCATACCAAAGACGTGGATCGTTGCAGCTATGGCAGTTCCTTGTGGCTCTGCTGGATGATCCTGCAAACTCTCATTTCATCGCCTGGACAGGACGGGGCATGGAGTTCAAGCTGATAGAACCAGAAGAGGTAAGGCTGCAGGCATTCCCATTCTGAATAATGTGCTTTGCTTTTCACCATGTACACATTTTTATAGACTTTTACTGAGTTTCTCCCTTCTCCTTATTTTTACATTTTTAATAAGAGTGTGTACTTTACCCCTAGTGTCAAAGTCTACTTTTTTAATATAAACCAGTTGTTTTTTTAATAGCAGAATCAGCTGCTTTGTGATTGCACTATGTTTTGAGCCATAAAAAAAACTGTATTGTTCCCGAGCAAAAGGCTAATATTCTTGAGTGGCACTAAATTCTACTCAAATGTTACAAGAACCAAAATCCATGTTCTGTAGAATATGGATTTTTGTAATTGGCTCTGTACGAATTCATCAAAATTCACTCTAGGCTGGAGCTTCTGGACGCAACCAGACTTCAGAGGACAATGCGCATTATAAGGTTGCGTCATATGTTGTGATGTCAGGGCACACAGGGACCTCCGAGGCCATCGCTGCCTGGAGACACCAGAGATGCTACCAGGGACGGAGCTGCATGGGAGACTAATTGGATAGGCTGGTTTGGTTTCCAGTGCCCGTTGTCAATGACCGTGTGTGTGTCCCATCACACACACACTCTCACGCACTCTTGACGGGCATGCACTTAGCGCCCCTTTACATGGGCTAAAGCAAGCAGAGTGGCACAGGGCCATCATTAATACAATATGACAAGTTAATACAGGACCTTAAGTGTTCGTGTAGACAACCGTATTTTCGGTCCAAGTGATCCAACAAAACATCGGGTTACACTCGGACCAATGTTATTCTATGAGGCTGTGCACGTTGGATTTTTTGCTGAGGGCGGAGTATATCCGAGAAAAAAAAAATTGCAGCATGCACGATTTGCATTCATAAATCGAATCACACTCTGACATGCAAGTCATTGTGTCCATAAAAACAATAATTTTTTTTAATAAAAATCGAACCACAGTCAGATAACAGAGTGCAGACCAATTTTCAAACAGAATGGAGAATTTCCCCCCCTCTCATCTTCTCCACAGCAGAGATAATTGGATGACACGGTATGATCAGCATGTGATCAACATAATCGGACTGATTTTATTCGATGAGAGAAAATATGGTCTTGTGACCCTACTAGCCTTAAAATGTGTATCTTTGTGAGGGAGAACCTCTTAAAAAATAAAATTAAAGCAGCCAGGCATTTACTAGCAGGCCAATTACATTGAGGTAAAAGGTAGACATACTATCCTAGTAGTGAGGTTAGGCTACGTTCACATTAGCGTTACGCTAATGTGCGTCGCTTTTGCGTCGGCGATGCAGCGGCGACGCGCCCCTATGTTTAACATAGGGGACGCGTGCGTTTTTTTGTTAGCGTTTTTCGACATGTGCGTCGTTTTCGACGCTAGCGTCGGACGCACGAAAATGCAACAAGTTGCATTTTTCGTGCGTCCGATTTTCGTCAAAAAACGACGCACGCGTCGCAAAACGCAGCGTTTTTGCGCGCGTTTTTGGTGCGTCGCGCGTTGCGTCGCCGTTGCGTCGCCGGCGCGCAACGCTAATGTGAACATAGCCTTAGTCATTTCTTGACTTATAGTTGTGATAATGTCAAATCTCCCTCAAAACTTAAGAAATTCTAGCCATCCTAACCTTTATTTTACCTCCACCCAAGCTTGTCCATACAACTGGATTAGTTCTTTTCTCGAATGTCACAGCTGGGTGAGTCTCTGCAGTATCAGCCTGGGCAAGCTGAAAGGTCTTGTATGCCTAGAGGCAATGAAAACAAAGTACGAAAGAGAGGAAGAAAATGATTGTTAACCTCTTTCTAGCTATTCAGTCTTATTAGAGTCTGTTTTGACACTTGTGAACTATTTTTGCAGGTTGCCAGACTTTGGGGCATGCAGAAAAACCGGCCAGCCATGAACTATGACAAGCTCAGTCGGTCACTGCGCTATTACTATGAGAAGGGAATTATGCAAAAAGTGAGTATATTAAAGGAAGCATTTTTTTTGTTTTGTTTTTTCTACCCTTTGTCTATTTTGGGTACAATAGTAGATAAAAATAAAAAGCGTCCTTTTCTCATTTTTAACCTGCTTTAAAAAAGGCTTCTAATTTAATCCAGTTATATAATGTAAGACACAACCCCATTAAAGAGTTATTCCCAAAATGTAAAAGATGTAACTTCTTCAAAGAATAGGTGATGACTTGTGGACCATTTTTTAAAAGGGTTCTCCAGAAGTAGATAATGGTACTTGCATAAATGAGCACTAGACATGTTGTAGTTATATATTTCTTAAATTGCCTTGCATTTAACGTTCTAAACGAAATATGGTATATGTAGAAAGATACTGATAGAGGATGCTGGTTGTTAAAGGGGGTTTACCAGGACTTTTTATTTTTTTCTCATGGGCCTAATAAATTAAAGGCTTTTAGTTGCTAACTACAAGCCTTTTCTGAGCTGGCAGATATCTTCGCCGGCCAGAACGGTCATTGATCGCTCCTGCCAGCGACTCTGCGGATTCCAGTGACGTTTTCCACTTTGTTCTGTTGACGCGCATCTCTGCCGATGTGCTGCTGAGTAGAGTTCAGCGAATTTCTTCGGGTCCCTGCTTATTCGGCAAGCTATAGCTCTTGCCGAATAGGCTGCAGAGGGAACCCGGATACATGCAGCGCTCCAGCTGTTCGGTGCGCAGCTGCATGTGTCGCGGCTGTGTCACTGTCACAGCACATGGAGAGCCCAACAAACAGGCTCTCCATTCATGTGCACCGTGACACAGCCGTGACATATGCAGCTGTGGAACTGATCAGTTGGCGCGCTCCATGTATCCGGGTTCCCTCTGGAGCGTATTCGGCAAGCGCTATGGCTTGCCGAATAAGCGGGGACCTGAAGAAATTCGCTCAACTCTACTCCTGAGTGGCTGCCAGCTCTCCGATGTATAACTGCAGGGAGCCAGCTGAGAATCCGCAAGATGTCGACAGAGGAGACTGGAAGATGAAGAGCAGGTCTGTTGAGGTGAAGCAGCAGAATCAAAGCATGAGTGGGGTACCACAGGGGTCAATATTGGGCCCTCTTTTAGCATATTTATTAATGACCTTGTAGGGGGCATACAGAGTAGAATTTCAATATTTGCAGATGACACTAAACTCTGCAGGGTAATCAATACAGAGGAGGATAATTTTATATTACAGGATGATTTATGTAAACTAGAAGCTTGGGCTGATAAATGCACTTGGGTTGAAGTAATAAGATATATAACTATGTGCTTAATTCTAAAACTCTGGGCAAAACCGTCAATGAAAAAGACCTGGGAGTATGGGTGGATGGCAAACTCACATTTAGTGGTCCGTGTCAGTCAGCTGCTACAAAGGCAAATAAAATAATAAGATGCATTAACCCCTCTGTGACCTTAGACGTACTATCCCGTCGAGGTGCCCTGGGCTTATCTGACCCTGGACGGGATAGTACGTCATAGCCGATCGGCCGCGCTCACGGGGGGAGCGCGGCCGATCGCGGCCGGGTGTCAGCTGCTTATCGCAGCTGACATCCGGCACTATGTGCCAGGAGCGGTCACGGACCGCCCCCGGCACATTAACCCCTGGCACACCGCGATCAAAGATGATCGCGATGTGCCGGCGGTGCAGGGAAGCACCGCGCAGGGAGGGGGCTCCCTGCGGGCTTCCCTGAGCCCCCCGCAGCAACGCGATGTGATCGCGTTGCTGCGAGGGTCTCCTCACCTCCCTCCCTGCTCGAGCCCCGGATCCAAGATGGCCGCGGATCCGGGTCCTGCAGGGAGGGAGGTGGCTTCACAGAGCCTGCTTAGAGCAGGCACTGTGAAGGCTGCAGCGCTGCATGTCAGATCAGTGATCTGACAGAGTGCTGTGCAAACTGTCAGATCACTGATCTGTGATGTCCCCCCCTGGGACAAAGTAAAAAAGTAAAAAAAAAATTTTCCAAATGTGTAAAAAAAAAAAAAAAAAATATTCCAAAATAATGAAAAAAAAAAAAAAATATTATTCCCATAAATACATTTCTTCATCTAAATAAAAAAAAAAAAACAATAAAAGTACACATATTTAGTATCGCCGCGTCCGTAACGACCCGACCTATAAAACTGTCCCACTAGTTAACCCCTTCAGTAAACACCGTAAGAAAAAAAAAAAAAAACGAGGTAAAAAACAACGCTTTATTATCATACCGCCGAACAAAAAGTGGAATAACACGCGATCAAAAGGACAGATATAAATAACCATGGTACCGCTGAAAGCGTCATATTGTCCCGCAAAAAAAGAGCCGCCATACAGCATCATCAGCAAAAAATAAAAAAGTTATAGTCCTGAGAATAAAGCGATGCAAAAATAATTATTTTTTCTGTAAAATAGTTTTTATCGTATAAAAGCACCAAACCATAAAAAAATGATATAAATGAGGTATCGCTGTAATCGTACTGACCCGAAGAATAAAACTGATTTATCAATTTTACCAAACGCAGAACGGTATAAACGCCTCCCCCAATAGAAATTCATGAATAGCTGGCTTTTGGTCATTCTTCCTCACAAAAATCGGAATAAAAAGCGATAAAAAAATGTCACGTGCCCAAAAATGTTTTCAATAAAAACGTCAACTCGTCCCGCAAAAAACAAGACCTCACATGACTCTGTGGACCAAAATATGGAAAAATTATAGCTCTCAAAATGTGGTATTGCAAAAAATATTTTTTGCAATAAAAAGGGTCTTTCAGTGTGTGACGGCTGCCAATCATAAAAATCCGCTAAAAAACCCGCTATAAAAGTAAATCAAACCCCCCTTCATCACCCCCTTAGTTAGGGAAAAATAAAAAAAAATGTATTTATTTCCATTTTCCCATTAGGGCTAGGGTTAGGGCTAGGATTAGGGTTAGGGTTAGGGCTAGGGTTAGGGCTAGGGTTAGGGCTAGGGCTAGGGTTAGGGCTAGGGTTAGGGCTAGGGTTAGGGCTAGGGTTAGGGTTAGGGCTAGGGTTAGGGCTAGGGTTAGGGCTAGGGTTAGGGCTAGGGTTAGGGTTAGGGTTGGGGCTACAGTTAGGGTTGGGGCTAAAGTTAGGGTTAGGGTTTAGATTACATTTACAGTTGGGAATAGGGTTGGGATTAGGGTTAGGGGTGTGTCAGGGTTAGAGGTGTGGTTAGGGTTACCGTTGGAATTAGGGTTAGGGGTGTGTTTAGATTAGGGTTTCAGTTATAATTGGGGGGTTTCCACTGTTTCGGCACATCAGGGGCTCTCCAAACACGACATGGCGTCCGATCTCAATTCCAGCCAATTCTGCGTTGAAAAAGTAAAACAGTGCTCCTTCCCTTCCGAGCTCTCCTGTGTGCCCAAACAGGGGTTTACCCCAACATATGGGGTCCAATTTCTCCTGTTACCCTTGGGAAAATACAAAACTGGGGGCTAAAAAATAATTTTTGTGGGAAAACAAAAAGATTTTTTATTTTCACGGCTCTGCGTTATAAACTGTAGTGAAACACTTGGGGGTTCAAAGTTCTCACAACACATCTAGATAAGTTCATTGAGGGGTCTAGTTTCCAATATGGGGTCACTTGTGGGGGGTTTCTACTGTTTAGGTACATTAGGGGCTCTGCAAACGCAATGTGACGCCTGCAGACCAATCCATCTAAGTCTGCATTCCAAATGATGCTCCTTCCCTTCCGAGCCCTCCCATGCGCCCAAACGGTGGTTCCCCCCCACATATCGGGTATCAGCGTACTCAGGACAAATTGGACAACAACATTTAGGGTCCAATTTCTCCTGCTAACCTTGGAAAAATACAAAACTGGGGGCTAAAATATAATTTTTGTGGAAAAAAAAATATTTTTTATTTGCACGGCTCTGCGTTATAAACTGTAGTGAAATACTTGGGGGTTCAAAGCTCTCACAACACATCAAGATGAGTTCCTTAGGGGGTCTACTTTCCAAAATGGTGTCACTTGTGGGGGGTTTCTACTGTTTAGGTACATTAGGGGGTCTGCAAACGCAATGTGACGCCTGCAAACCATTCCATCTAAGTCTGCATTCCAAATGGCGCTCCTTCCCTTCCGAACCCTCCCATGCGCCCAAACGGTGGTTCCCCCCCCACATATGGGGTATCAGCGTACTCAGGACAAATTGGACAACAACTTTTGGGGTCCAATTTCTCCTGTTACCCTAGGGAAAATACAAAACTGGGGGCTAAAAAATAATTTTTGTGGGAAAAAAATTTTGTTTTATTTTTATGGCTCTGCATTATAAACTTCTGTGAAGCACTTGGTGGGTCAAAGTGCTCACCACACATCCAGATAAGTTCCTTAGGGGGTCTACTTTCCAAAATGGTGTCACTTGTGGGGGGTTTCAATGTTTAGGCACATCAGTGGCTCTCCAAACGCAACATGGCGTCCCATCTCAATTCCTGTCAATTTTGCATTGAAAAGTCAAATAGCGCTCCTTCCCTTCCGAGCTCTCCCATGCGCCCAAACAGTGGTTTACTGCCACATATGGGGTATCAGCGTACTCAGGACAAATTGGACAACAACTTTTTGGGTCCAATTTCTCCTGTTACCCTTGGTAAAATAAAACAAATTGGAGCTGAAGTAAATATTTTGTGTAAAAAAGTTAAATGTTCATTTTTATTTAAACATTCCAAAAATTCCTATTAAACACCTGAAGGGTTAATAAACTTCTTGAATGTGGTTTTGAGCACCTTGAGGGGTGCAGTTTTTAGAATGGTGTCACACTTGGGCATTTTCTATCATATAGACCCCTCAAAATGACTTCAAATGAGACGTGGTCCCTAAAAAAAAATGGTGTTGTAAAAATGAGAAATTGCTGGTCAACTTTTAACCCTTATAACTCCCTAACAAAAAAAAAAATTGGTTCCAAAATTATGCTGATGTAAAGGAGACATGTGGGAAATGTTACTTATTAAGTATTTTGTGTGACATATCTCTGTGATTTAATTGCATAAAAATTCAAAGTTTGAAAATTGCGAAATTTTCAAAATTTTCGCCAAATTTCCGTTTTTTTCACAAATAAACGCAGGTACTATCAAAGAAATTTTACCACTATCATGAAGTACAATATGTCACGAGAAAACAATGTCAGAATCACCAGGATCCGTTGAAGCGTTTCGGAGTTATAACCTCATAAAGGGACAGTGGTCAGAATTGTAAAAATTGGCCTGGTCATTAACGTGCAAACCACCCTTGGGGGTAAAGGGGTTAAAAGAGGCATAGATGCTCATGAGGAGAACATAATTTTACCTCTATACAAGTCACTAGTTCGACCACACTTAGAATACTGAGCACAGTTCTGGTCTCCGGTGTATAAGAAAGACATAGCTGAACTGGAGCGGGTGCAGAGAAGAGCGACCAAGGTTATTAGAGGACTGGGGGGTCTGCAATACCAAGATAGGTTATGACACTTGGGGCTATTTAGTTTGGAAAAATGAAGTCTAAGGAGTGATCTTATTTTAATGTATAAATATGTGAGGGGACAGGACAAAGACCTTTCTGATCTTTTTAATCATAGACCTGAGACAGGGACAAGGGAGGGAAGAAGGTTTAAGCATAATAGCAGACGCGGATTCTTTACTGTAAGAGCAGTGAGACTATGGAACTCTCTGCCGTATGATGTTGCAATGAGTGATTCATTACTTAGGCCATGTTCACACTTTGCGGTTTTTACCGCGGAACCGCGGCGATTTTGCAGCTGCGGGTCCGCTGCAGTTTCCATTGCATTTACAGTAACATGTAAACCCTATGGAAACCGCAAACCGCAGTGCACATGCTGCGGGAAAAACCGCGCAGGAACGCAGCGGTTTACAACCCGCAGCATGTCACTTCTTTGTGCAGAATCATGGTGGTTCTGCACCCATAGGAATGCATTGATCCGCTTACTTCCCGCATGGGGCTGTGCCCACCATGCGGGAAGTAAGCGGATAATGTGCGGGTAGTACCTGGGGTGGAGGAGGGGAGACTCTCCTCCAGCCCCCGGGAACCATATTTGTATATAAAAAAAAAGAATTAAAATAAAAAATAATGCTATACTCCCCCTCTGAAGTCTCAGCGCTGCACGCGGCCATCCGGTCTCAGGTTTGCTATGCATGCAGGACCTGCGGTGATGTCGCGGTCACATGACCGTAACGTCACGAAGGTCCTTCTCGCATAGCATCTCTGGAACCGGACCGCCGCCTGCAGCGCCGAGGAGATCGGGACGTCAGAGGGTGAGTATATCATTATTTTTATTATTTTTAACATTACTATTGATGCTGCATATGCAGCATCAATAGTAAAACCACTGCAGGATAAACCCGCAACACAAACAGCGATAAATCTGCAGGGATAACCGCAGCGGGTTTGCCCTGCAGATTTATCAAATCCGCTGCGGGAAAACCCGCGGGAGAACCCGCAGCCCCCTTCCCACGTGTGAACATAGCCTTAAATTTAAGAGGGGACTGGATACCTTTCTTGAAAAGTATAATGTTACAGGGTGTATATACTAGATCCCTTGATAGGGCGTTGATTCAGGGAACTAGTGTGATTGCCGTATGTGGAGTCGGGAAGGAATTTTTTTCCCCAATGTGGAGCTTACCACATGGGGTTTTTTTTTGCCTTCCTCTGGATCAACATGTTAGGGCATGTTAGGTTAGGCTATGGGTTGAACTAGATGGACTTAAGGTCTTCCTTCAACCTTAATAACTATGTTACTATGTATGTCTGTGATCGCTCTGAGCCGACACCGGGCAGCACTAGCAGGTAGTTGGCAACTACCTGCTGGTCAGTTCTTATCCTGTTGAGAAAAAATTCAAATGGTCCCGGATAATCCCTTTAACGGCATTTTGGATAATAAATAAGAATATAGAAATGTGTTTGTTTTGTGACGCCCAGGAGACCGGGATACCCAGCACCGGACCAATGGAGTCTGTCTCTTGAGGGGGATGTCACGGGTGGCTTGACCCGGTGCTGTGGCCTCAGGCAATGCACAGTGTAAGGGGTATCATGAGGGGACAGGCACTTACTTGATCAGCAGGAGGTTCTCCCAGCGGTGACGATCTCGATCCTGGATAGATGGCTATTGTCCAAATGAAAGACCGAGGCACTGAAACGTTTAACCAGTTTACTTTAACATAAAAGGATTTACAACCAGTCCTGTCACCGGAGTCTGTATGGGAACTCTGAGTTACTTTGACCCTGCCGGGGTCTTCGCCTCTTATTGTGCGCAATTTCTGTGTGGCCCTGCTGCTGTATGTGAACTGGCTGCCGGCCCAATCTGTCCCCTCCGGGTCCTGGTTCGACGGGCAACCCGAGTCCTTTTATCGGTTTACCCCCTCTGGGAGTACCGCTGAACTCTGTGTCTGTTGCTGCATCCGACCCTAGTGAAGCTGATATCACCTCACGTTCTTCCGGTTGCTGTATTATATATAATGAATACAGCCACGGATCCGGTATCCGTCTTTGCGCCTGTTCTGGGTAGTGATTAATGCTACCCGGTTCTCACAATGTCCTTTTTCTCTATCCCTCTTCTCCTCAGGCCGGTGATTTAGGCCTGGTAACAGTCACAGGGCTGTTAGAGATTCAACTGTATGACCTCTCACTATCAGCTCCTTGGCCCAACTGCCATTTCTTCTCTCAGACCAGAATGGATCAAGGGGAGTCTCTGGAGCTCCCCCTTCTGGCCGGAGGTGGTAGAGCAGTCTTGCTATTTTAGTATTTGTACTTACTGTCAGTAACTATTTTTGTGGCAAATACCCCTAGGGGTGCCACATTCCCCCTTAGTTAAGAACAGTACTCCGGGACTGTGGGACAATAACATTTTGAAATAACAATTAATATGTACAGAGTCTTAAAAATGAAAAGTTACAAAAACCACTCAAGGAAACAAAAATAGAGTTCTGTAAAAAGTCACTTCAAATAGCGTCCATTAATACAGTTCTATCCTTGAAGGTATTAGGAACGGCACTGTACTTAGTGTCCAGGAATTTAGTTCCATTTTTCCAACGGAGTTATCCATATAAAGTCTAAAGAAAATTCAAAAAGAGCAAAAAGCAAAGTTCAAAAAGCAGTCTTTCCGGAGCTTTGATTTAGTGCCTCCGGGCTGATAAAAAGTTCAAGAATATGCAATAAGTTCATACAGACAAGTCTCTGTAGGCACTGGGCTTAAACGTTGCAGACTGATAGCAATGACTATACTACATTTTCTGTTTAACTATATACGGCATAACATATATACAATTCACATTATGAGCTTTATAGTTGGTAATCTGCATACCTGGCCGGTAATTGACCCTGGGTACTACGCTGTGATCTACGTAATAGCGGTGTCTCTTCATGTGGTGTACTACTGTCTACTGCGGATGTAGTATCTGCCCGCTCTGCTAAAGATAATTCCACGACTATGGAGTTGGCAAGTCCACCGTGAATGGGATTACTCTGACCAGGAATCTGTTCTTCCTGGCCTGGAACCTCCTGTAGTATGGGGTCAGCCTCTTCCTGTCTTGGGACTTCTGGTATTGGGTTCGGTGTTGGGTAAAAGGCCACCATGGGAACCACTACTGCACCATGGTATGTTAGTAGGGTTTTGGGAAAGTCTCCTATACAGGTGTGATACACTTCCTCTTCTTTTTCCTTTACTGGTTGAACCTGTATGGGTTGAATAACTTCTGGTTCTGGCTGGACAACGTCTGGCTCTTTCAATGCTTCCGGACATAATTTAAGATTGTCTCTTGACACTAGTACAGATGTTAAGCCTCCGTTTTTGCTAATGAGACACATTTTAGGATTATCCACTCTTGTTGGTAAAACTGTGTAGGGTACGGCTTCCCACTGATTGTCCAGTTTATTGGTTCGACGATTTCTCTTGAGCACTTGGTCACCCGGTCTTAATGGGGTCGCTAGAGCATTCTGGTTGAAAGTTCGCTCTTGTCTTTCTCTAGTTTGCTGAAGGCTTCTTTCCACACTCTCTTGCACTTGGCGATACTGCTTTTGCCGTATGATATCCCAATTGGAGTCTTGAACTTCTGCGTCTGGTTTCAGAATTCCCATTTCTAGATCGATTGGTAATTGACCGGGTCTTGCACGCATAAGGTAAGCTGGGGTGCAGTTGGTGGAGCTCACCGGGACATGATTATACAGATCCACCAAGTCAGGCAATTTCTCTGGCCATTGATTCCTTTCTGTCTCAGGTAAAGTCTTTAGTAGGTCTATTACAATATGGTTCATCTTCTCGCATAAGCCGTTTGTTTGTGGATGATAGGCCGTCGTCCGGATCTTTTTGCAACCATACATATTACAGAATTCTCTGAAGATCTCTGATTCAAAGGCTGTACCTTGGTCGGTGAGAACCTGTTCCGGATATCCATGGGGTCTACAAAAGTACGTTTGGAACGCTTTGGCTGCTGTTTTTGCTGTCAGATCTTTTACGGGTACTACTACCAAGAAACGTGAATAATGGTCCACGATGGTCAAGGCATAGACATAGCCGGACCGGCTTGGTGTCAACTTCACGTGGTCCATGGCTACAAGTTCAAGTGGTTGTTTGGTGATTATGGGCTGCAGTGGTGCTCTTTGGTTCTTTTGATCGTTTCTTCTGAGGTTGCACGGGCCACAATTTCTGCACCACTGTTCGATTGATTTTCTCATCCCGACCCAATAAAATCTTTCTCTTAGAAGTACTTCTAACTTTTTCCAACCGAAGTGACCAGCACCATTATGGTAAGCTTCGAGGACCATCTTCACATCTTGTTTAGGCACAATAATCTGCCAAACCAATTCATGTGTTTTCGGATTGGTGTATCTTCTACAGAGCTTCCCTTGATACAGGAACATTTTGCCTCTCTCTTTCCAGAGTTGATGCGTCTCTTCTGGGGCATCCTCATAGGGATATGCACTTTGCTCAGTCAACAGTTCCTTCACCAACTTCACAGCCGGATTGCTGTCTTGGGTGTCAGCCCATCTATGGTGTGCTAACGGATTAAAATTCACCTCTTGTTGTTTCTGATAGGTACTTGACTGATGATGTTTTGCCTTGGGACGATGGAAGGCTGGTAGTTCAATTTCTTCAAGCTCCCCCGTTTCCTCTTCTACATCTCTCAAGTGTGGCATCCGGGATAGGGCATCGGCATTTCCATTCTTGCGGCCTGCTCGATACTTGATTATGAAGTTGTAATTAGATAACCGGGCTATCCATCGCTGTTCTAACGCACCTAATTTGGCTGTGTCCAGGTGGGTCAACGGATTGTTGTCAGTATAGACAATAAATTCTGCAGCGGCCAGATAGTGTTTGAAACGCTCCGTCACAGCCCAAACTACTGCCAGTAGTTCCAATTTGAAGGAGCTGTAATTTTCTGAATTTCTTTCAGTAGGCCGGAGCTTTCTACTTGCAAAGGCGATGACTTTCTCCCGACCTTCTTGCTTTTGTGACAGCACCGCTCCTAGTCCCACATTACTGGCATCGGTGTAGAGGATGAAAGGTTTATGGTAATCTGGGTATGCCAGAACCTCTTCTCCGGTTAGTGCCTTCTTTAGTTGTTCAAAGGAGTCTTCCCTTTCGTCGTTCCACTGAAAAGGAGGGTTTCGGTTTGAAGGTTTCTTCGTCTGCCCTACCAAGGTGTCTTGCAAGGGTGCTGCCAACTTGGTAAATCCTTTTATAAATCTGCGATAGTAACCCACCAATCCCAGGAATTGTCTCACTTCTTTTGCGCTGGTAGGTCTTGGCCAATCCCTTATGGCGCTTATTTTCTCGGGATCTGGTGCTACTCCCTCCGAACTCACGATGTGTCCCAGGTACTGTACCTTTGGCTTGAGAAGGTGACATTTGGATGGCTTGACTTTCATGCCATACCTGGATAAGGCTTCGAACACTTCTGCCAGGTCTATTAAGTGTTGTTCGTAAGTCTTTGAGTAGACGATCACATCATCTAGGTACAGGAGGACGGTCTCGAAGTTCTTGTGTCCGAGGCAGCATTCCATCAGCCGCTGGAAGGTACCGGATGCGTTGCAGAGTCCGAACGGCATGCGATTAAATTCACATAGACCCATTGGTGTGGTGAATGCCGTCTTTTCCTTATCTCTCTCAGCCACAGGGACTTGCCAATACCCGCTTGTTAAGTCTAAGGTGGAAAAATAATTAGCAGATTTCAAAGCAGTTAAGGACTCTTCTATCCTAGGCAAGGGGTAGGCGTCTTTATGGGTGATGTTATTAATCTTCCGGTAGTCTACGCACATTCTCATGGTTCCGTCCTTTTTTTTGACAATCACTAGAGGGGCCGCCCAGGGGCTACAGCTGTCTCTTATTACCCCGGCCTGTTTCATTTCCCTCAGCATATCTTTTGCACATTGATAGTGAGCGGGCGGTATGGGTCTATATCTTTCTTTTATTGGGGGATGGTCACCTGTGGGGATTGTGTGTTCTACCCCTTCTATCCGTCCGAAGTCCAATGGGTGTTTACTGAAGACTTGTTCATATTCCGTCACTAGCCTATACACCCCTTGTTTTTGATGGGTAGGTGTTGAATTTATGCCCACGTGTAGCTGTTGGCACCAATCCTCCATTTCTCCATCTGAGCCATTGCCTTCCACCTGACAGGTTGGTTCTAAGGGCTCAATGGTTGTGATGGCATTGTTGTCAACAGTATATAGCTTTGCCATTGTAGCATACCTTGGCAAAGTGACCTCTTCCTCTCCACAGTTCAAAAGTCGTACCGGCACTCGTCCCCGGTGTACCTCGACTATCCCTCGTGCTGTGAGTATAGTGGGCCTGCTGTCGGTGTACACTGGTTCTATTAAGGCTTGATAATCTCGTCCCTTAGTACCAATGGCTGCTCTACACCATACCAGCATTTCTGTTTTTAGTGGGATTACAATAGACGTTGGATCACTTACCCTCACACTGCCGATTTCTCCACCTGCAACTTCTACCTGTTGCCTTAACATCAATACTTTTATTTCCCTCCGGAGAACTCTCTGCTGGCAGGATTGGGCAGTTTCAGCAATTTGCTGTAAGACAGAAATGACTTCGGAAAAGCAGTTCTCTAACACATTCATTCCTATCAATACAGTTGGTTCACAGTTCCGCCGGTCAACATCAACAACAATTATACCCTGTTTCTTCAGTTCTACTTTACCAATCTTTATGGTCATCTCCCTGAATCCTAGTTTCGGTACCAACTTACCATTACTGGCCCATATATCTAGTTCAACATCAGAGGGCCCTTTATCAATATCTGCATCAGCCCAGTACCTCTTATAAAGGATATACGGTATAGATGAAATCTGGGAACCTGTGTCCAGCAAAGCGTTGAGGGGAATTCCGTCCAGCACGATAGGGATAATGGGTCGTCCTCCGATGTACCTGTCGTGCCAGGGTGTTGGGCCTTGAAAGTTCATTCCTGCGAAGCGGCCCGCATTCCCAGGGGATTCCCGTTTAAATCACAATCTCGTGCAAAGTGGCCTGGCTGCTGGCAACGGCGGCAAATGGGCTGTCCATCCGGTTGGTAGCGGTCACGAGGTCGTCCTCTCCATGTCGGGTATCTCCGGGGTCTCATCCATGGAACATCCTCTCTACAGTTTGCCAACTCCATCTTGTGTCCTCTCATCTCCTGCATGGTTTTAGCCATTGAAGCAACAACATCAGCTAAAGAGTCAAGCTTTTGTTGAAGAGCCTCATTAGTACTGGGCCCCAGGGGCTTAGCAATGGCCCCAGACATAGCTGATGTCACTGGCACTCCCTGTTGTTGAGGTGCCTCTGCCATGGGTTGCGCAGGATCCTGATCCCGAGGTGCCTCTGCCAGCTGGAGACGTATAGCGCTCTCCTTTAATTGGGCAAATGTCAATTCAGGGTTCTTAAAAACAAGCATGCTCACATGCCCCCGGTGAGAAGGGGTGTAGAGTCCCTCAATAAATTGATCTCTTAGCAGTTTATCCGCTCCGGTGTTAAAAATGGGTTCAGCCAGTGTAAGTGATTTAAGGGCTTCCTGCAGGTTTAAGGCAAAGTCTCTCACGCCCTCATTAGCTTTTTGTTTGCAACTAAAGAATCGTATTTTAGCTTTGCTGCTGGCCGTGGTTTCAAACGTAGCTTTTAATCCAGCAAATATGCGTTCAACAGTGCCTTTTAGATCAGCTGCCCATGCTGTGACTTCTCGCTTAGCATGGCCACTTAACTGCATCATCAGGAGACTAACACGCTGAACTTCACCCACAGGGAACATGTCAAAATGGGCCAGCATCTTTTCTCTGAAATCGTCAAGGGTATTAGGCTCACCTTCATACATTGGAAGCCATGGGCCACTCGGGGTATATGGCATCAGCACCGGCATGATGGGCGCCACTCCTTGCACCGCTGCGCTGCCGGACTCTCTATTGACACTCTGTCTTTCAGCTGCATTAGCGTTGCCGAGTGCTGCGGCGTCTCCGTGCTGCGACATACTGTGCCCCCTTAGTTAATCCGGACCCTTCCGGTCCTCCGCTTCCGTCGGGATAGTGTAGATTCGTTCCGCTGTGCAGCAGGATCGATTTTCCCCTTGCTCTGATGTCAGAGCGCTCAGCTTGGTGCCGCCCACAATGACACGCCCCCTGCTGCTCCCACCCACCGCGCTCTGTAATGGCGGATTCTGAAGTTTTTCAGTTAGACTGGGGCTCAGGTGATGGCGTAGCTCAATTAACAGTCTCGTGCCTAACGGTTATGAAGTGATTACCTCAGGGGATGGCGGCCATCTTTACTCCATTATAACCAATGGGGAAAAGTCACTTTCAATAGTTTTCAATGGGGAATGGATTTTTCTTTAATAAAGTCAATTTTCAAGATTTTTCATCCCAGTTTTCACAGTTTTGGGCTCCAATCACGGCACACAATACCCGGTATACGGGCTGGCTAGATCCTGTTCGTGACGCCAATTGTGACGCCCAGGAGACCGGGATACCCAGCACCGGACCAATGGAGTCTGTCTCTTGAGGGGGATGTCACGGGTGGCTTGACCCGGTGCTGTGGCCTCAGGCAATGCACAGTGTAAGGGGTATCATGAGGGGACAGGCACTTACTTGATCAGCAGCAGGTTCTCCCAGCGGTGACGATCTCGATCCTGGATAGATGGCTATTGTCCAAATGAAAGACCGAGGCACTGAAACGTTTAACCAGTTTACGTTAACATAAAAGGATTTACAACCAGTCCTGTCACCGGAGTCTGTATGGGAACTCTGAGTTACTTTGACCCTGCCGGGGTCTTCGCCTCTTATTGTGCGCAATTTCTGTGTGGCCCTGCTGCTGTATGTGAACTGGCTGCCGGCCCAATCTGTCCCCTCCGGGTCCTGGTTCGACGGGCAACCCGAGTCCTTTTATCGGTTTACCCCCTCTGGGAGTACCGCTGAACTCTGTGTCTGTTGCTGCATCCGACCCTAGTGAAGCTGATATCACCTCACGTTCTTCCGGTTGCTGTATTATATATAATGAATACAGCCACGGATCCGGTATCCGTCTTTGCGCCTGTTCTGGGTAGTGATTAATGCTACCCGGTTCTCACAATGTCCTTTTTCTCTATCCCTCTTCTCCTCAGGCCGGTGATTTAGGCCTGGTAACAGTCACAGGGCTGTTAGAGATTCAACTGTATGACCTCTCACTATCAGCTCCTTGGCCCAACTGCCATTTCTTCTCTCAGACCAGAATGGATCAAGGGGAGTCTCTGGAGCTCCCCCTTCTGGCCGGAGGTGGTAGAGCAGTCTTGCTATTTTAGTATTTGTACTTACTGTCAGTAACTATTTTTGTGGCAAATACCCCTAGGGGTGCCACAGTTTGTTTTTTATATTGTGATATATGCCCAAGATGATCACAATTTCCATTATTGATCTGAAATGGCAAACAAACAAAAATCCATATTGCTAGGTTTTATATTATGTTTTTTTTTTGCATTTTAAGATATTGTATTAATGATAAGGTTCATTATATGCTCAAATGCTTAAAATAATATTTGGTATTGTGTTCTAATTAGGCTATATTCACATGCAGCATTTTTGTAGGTTTTTTTTTGCATAGCTAAAACCTGGCAGTAAATGCTTTCCACACAGATTTTGATGCATTTTTTTGCGATGATTTTTAGCTGCATTTTTAGATGCGAGTTACATGTCTGATGTCTACAGTACATGCTTTTAATAAAGTTACCGTACTTTTATTCTAAAAATGCTGTAACATCACTGCTTGTGAACACGGCCTTACAGTCTGATAGCTTAGTAGGGTTTTTAATAATTTTTTTTTTTCTGTACAAAACATTTTACCAAATGTATTTTTGTCTTATTTCAGGTGGCTGGCGAGCGTTATGTCTACAAATTTGTGTGTGAACCCGAAGCGCTATTTTCCTTGGCTTTTCCTGACAATCAACGTCCTGCCTTGAAATCAGAGTTTGACCGACAGATCAGCGAAGAAGATACTGTCCCCTTGTCACACCTGGATGAAGGCGGCATGTACCTTCAAGACGTGGGAACGGTCCCTTCCCAAAACTATAAAGGCAGCTACAATTACTAGCCGTGGCCGCCATGTAATCTTGTATATATGGATACATTTTGTTAGGAATCATATGAATGTAGATGCTTTTTTTGTTTTTATTGCCAGAACCTGGTGTTTTCAAGCAACATGGACTCTAGCGGGTAGGTGCTGAAGATACCGCTGTTAGTTATTAAAACCCAGGTTATATTGGGGCGTTTGTAACATGGCTTTTTCAAGATACACTCCTTGGCTGTGGTGTATTTGAGCACCAAGTTTTCGATTTCTCTTAATACGGCTAAGCTTATTAATGATTGATTTCAGGAAATGCATGTTCTCTAGCATCGAGCATTGAAGGCAAAATCCTTTCCTTCAGTTTTTTTTTTATTTTTTTTTTTAAAGTGGCATTTAGGTTTTTGGGGTGTTTGTGGGTTTTTATTTCTTTTGTGTTTTTATATTGGAAAGGATTTTTGTTGAGTGGATTTCAGCAAAGACCCCATCAAACCAGTGCAATAATCCAGGAATCTACCAATGCTTTTGTTTTCTGCCTTTTGAAATTAAACTGTTTGAAGAAACTCCTGTCTTGATTTTCTTATATTCCTTATTGAATGTGTTTTTGTTATTTTTGTTTAGATTTTTTTTTCCTCTGTCCTGTCTACAAGCCAACAAAGTATCTGTTCTTTTTAAAGTTTTTTGATCGTTATTAATCTTTGTAAACGATTTGGTTGCTCGGGATACATAAGGCTCTGCTTTTTTCATAGAAACAGTGCCACTCTTGTCCATGGCTTGTGACTGGTATTGCAGCTCAGCCCATTTATCTTCAGTACCAATCAGAATGCACAGAAGTTGCAATACAAGACCCATCCCCTGCACAAATGTTATGCTGTTCTTGGAGAGCAGACCTGCTTTTCCAATATTGGTCCAGCATGTAAAAATGTCTGTACACATAGTTGTCAGCTGTAAAATGTTTTGGATTCCCCTTCCCCCACATAATGTAATTTGTACATTTAAAGGGCTGATATTGCTGCATTAAAGTAAATGAGGCTGGATTGCAATAACATGTTTTAAATGTAATCCTTTGCTGCAATGTTTGTTTGAAATAGGAAAACTGTTAAATTTTGTCAGAGCTGTATATATGTATTTATATTGCATAGAGAGATAGATAGAAGAAAAGCGGGTAATTCAGCACTCGCGGTAGTGTAAAATCACTGCAGGAGCCGACAGGATAGAGATGAATTACATACAGTAAATACATATAGAATGGGTAGATATATAGATGTCTGTGACAAATACAATTAGTACAGTGTGCAGCTTACTGTACATGTATTTAATTAAAGATTCTTTTTTGGGAAAAAATGGTATGGGCTCCCGCAAAATTTTCAAAACGAGCAGAGGGAAAGCCAGCGACTGGGGGCAGATGTTTATAGCCTGGTAAAGGGGTAATGCCCATGGAGCTTCCCAGGTTATTAATATCCGCTCACAACTGAAAGGTGACATCAACCCCACAAATATTACCCCACTTGCCACCGCCACAGGGCAAGTGGGAAGAGCACCAGAATTGGCCCATCTAATAGATGTGCCTTTTCTGGGCAACTGTGGGCTGCTATTTTTAGGCTGGGTGGGCCAATATCCATGGCCCCTTACCAGCTTGAGAATACCAGTCCCCGCTGTGAGCTTCAGCAAGGTTCGTTGTAAAAAAAATGGGGGGGACCCACGCTGTTTTTTTAAATTTTGTTAAAAATTTTAAAAAAAGCGTCAGGACCCCTCTATTCTTGATAACCAACCTTGCTGACAGCTGAGGGTTGCAGCCCTCAGTTTTGTCTGGCTGGTTATGAAAAATAGGGGGAACCCACGTCACTTTTTTTTTAAATTATTTATTTATAGTGCAGGAGCTGCAGATGAATACTCTCATCCACCGCTCCTGCTCTCGCTGTTATTAGTGGCTGTAGGTGTCAGATGATGGGATAAGTAGTCCCATCAGCTGACACCAGTGCCCGGAGGTAAACTTTATAACTCCGATCACAGCTGAGGGATCCCTGCTGTCTTCTGACAGCGGGGAGCTGCAGCTCTGATCGGTGGGGATGATTTCCCCGCTGATCAGAAGCGGTCTTTGCGCGCTATCTTGCATATGACATATTGTCGGGCCCCCATCCAAGTGAATGGGGTTTGGGTCCACTCTGCTGAATGACAGGCTGTATGGACGCACCATGCAGCCTGCCATCTAGATGTATCGGAGCAGATTGTGAGGTCACATCCGGCTATCCTTGACTTCTTGACTGCTGCAAAAAAGTCAAACTGCGTATTTGCAGCATTTTTTTCACCATCCATTCAATGGGTGAAAAACACTGCAAAAACGCTGAAAGAAGTGACATGCTCTGTCAAAAAATAAAAACCACTGCAAAGCACAACATCCTGATGACAAAAAAAACAATGCATATGAGATTCCTGAAATCTCATAGGCTTTGCTGGTACCATTAAAAAGTAGCTGAAAATTAGCATAAAATATGCCCAGTGTGAACATACTCTTACACACTGCACTCTTTTGTTATGAGAAAACACCCGGTGTCAAAAGCTCATTATGGAACTTAACCTTAACATGGTTTTTAACCCCTTCATGACCCAGCCTATTTTGACCTTAATGAACTGGCCGTTATTTGCAATTCTGAGCAGTGTCCTTTTATGAGGTAATAACTCGGGAACGCTTCAATGGATCTTAACTGTTCTGAGATTGTTTTTTCGTGACATATTAGGCTTCATGTTAGTGGTAAATTTAGGTCAATAATTTTTGCGTTTATTTGTGAAAAAATGGAAATTTGGCTAAAATTTTGAAAATTTTGCAATTTTCAAATTTTGAATTTTTATTCTGTTAAACCAGAGAGTTACGTGACACAAAATAGTTAATAAATAACATTTCCCACATGTCTACTTTACATCAGCACAATTTTGGAAACAAAATTTTTTTTTGCTAGGAAGTAATAAGGGTTAAAATTTGACCAGCGATTTCTCATTTTTACAACGAAATTTACAAAATCATTTTTTTTAGGGAACACCTCACATTTGAAGTCAGTTTGTGGGGTCTGTATGGCTGAAAATACCCAAAAGTGACACCATTCTAAAAACTGCACCCCTCAAGGTACTCAAAACCACATTCAAGAAGTTTATTAACCCTTCAGGTACTTCACAGCAGCAGAAGCAACATGGAAGGAAAAAATGAACATTTAACTTTTTAGTCACAAAAATGATGCCTTAGCAACAATTTTTTTTTATTTTCCCAAGGGTAAAAAGAGAAACTGGACCCCAAACTTTATTGTTCAATTTGTCCTGAGTACGCCGATACCTCATATGTAGGGGGGAACCACTGTCTGGGCGCACGACAGGGCTCGGAAGGGAAGGCGCGCCATTTGACTTTTTCAATGAAAAATTGGCTCCAATCTTTAGCGGACACCATGTCTCGTTTGGAGAGCCCCTGTGTGCCTAAACATTGGAGCTCCCCACAAGTGACCCCATTTTGGAAACTAGACCCCCCAAGGAGCTTATCTAGATGCATAGTGAGCACTTTGAACCCCCAGGTGCTTCACAAATTGATCCGTAAAAATGAAAAAGTACTTTTTTTTCACAAAAAATTTATTTTGGCCTCAATTTGTTGATTTCCACATGGGCAACAGGATAAAATGGATCCTAAAATGTGTTGGACAATTTCTCCTGAGTACACCGATACCTCACATGTGGGGGTAAACCACTGTTTGGGCACATGGCATGGTTCTGAAGGGAAGGAGCGCCATTTGACTTTTTGAATGAAAAATTAGCTCTAATCGTTAGCGGACACCATGTCGCGTTTGGAGAGCCCCTGTGTGCCTAAACATTGGAGCTCCCCCACATGTGACCCCATTTTGGAAACTAGACCTCCCATGGAACTAATCTAGATGTGCAGTAACCACTTTAAACCCCCAAGTGCTTCATAGAAGTTTATAATGCAGAGCCATGAAAATAAAAAGTCATTTTTCTTTCTTCAAAAATTATTTTTTAGCCTGCAATTTTTTATTTTCACAAGAGTAACAGGAGAAATTGGACCCCAAAAGTTGTTGTCCAGTTTGTCCTGAGTACGCTGATCCCCATATGTGGGGGGAACCACTGTTTGGGCACATGTCGGGGCTCAGAAGGGAAGTTGTGACTTTTGAAATGCAGACTTTGATGGAATGGTCTGCGGGTTTCATGATGCGTTTGCAGAGACCCTGATGTGCCTAAACAGTAGAAACCCCCCACAAGTGACTGCATTTTGGAAACTAGACCCCCCAAGGAACTTATCTAGATATGTGGTGAGCACTTTGAACCCCCAACTGCTTCACAGACGTTTACAACGCAAAGCCGTGAAAATAAAAAATAATTTTTCTTTCCTCAAAAATTATGTTTTAGCAAGCAATTTTTTATTTTCGCAAAGGTAACAGGAAAAATTGGACCCCAATAGTTGTTGCCCAGTTTGTCCTGAGTACGCTGGTACCCCATATGTGGGGGTAAACCACTGTTTGGGCGCACATCAGGGCTCGGAAGGGAGGGAGCACCGTTTGACTTTTTGAACGCAAGATTGGCTGGAATCAATGGTGGCGCCATGTTGCGTTTGGAGACCCCTGATGTGCCTAAACAGTGGAAACCCCTCAATTCTACCTCCAACACTAACCCCAACACACCCCTAACCCTTATCCCAACTGTAGCCATAACCCTAATCACAACCCTAACCCCAACACACCCCTAACCACAACCCCTAATCCTAACCCTTATCCAAACCCTAACCCTAATCCCAACCCTAACCACAACTTTAACCCCAGCACACCCCTAACCCTAATCCCAACCCTAACCCTAATCGTAACCCTAATCCCAACCCTAATCCTAACCCTAACCACAACTTTAACCCCAACACACCCATAACTCTAACCCTAATCTTAACCCTATTTCCATCCCTAGCCCTAATTCCAACCCGAACTCTAATTCCAACCCTAACCCTAAGGCTATGTGCCCACGTTGCGGATTCGTGAGATTTTTCCACACGATTTTTGAAAAATCAGCAGGTAAAAGGCACTGCATTTTACCTGCGGATTTACAGCGGATTTCCAGTGTTTTTTTGTGCGGATTTTACCTGGAGATTCCTTTTGAAGAACAGGTGTAAAACGCTGCGGAATCCACACAAAATTGACATGCTGCGGAAAATACAACGCAGCGTTTCCGCACGGTATTTTCCACACCATGAGCACAGCGGATTTGGTTTTCCATAGGTTTACATGGTACTGTAAACCTGATGGAAAACTGCTACGAATTCGCAGCGGCCAATCCGCTGTGGATCCGCTGCCAATCCGCTGCGGATCTGCGGCCAATCCGCAGCCAAATCCGCACCGTGTGCACATTCCCTAATCCTAGCCCTAACCCTAGTTCTAACCCTAACCCTAGTGGAAAAGAAAAAAAAAATATTTTCTTTATTTTATTATTGTCCCTACCTAAGGGGGTGATAAAGGGGGGGGGTAATTTACTTTTTTTTTTATTTTGATCACTGTGATAGGTTATATCACAGTGATCAAAATATACCTGGAACGAATCTGCCGGCCGGCAGATTCGGCAGGCGCACTACGCATGCGCCCGCTATTTTGGAAGATGGCAGCACCCATAGAGAAGACGGACGGACACCAGGAGGCCCGGTAAGTATGAGGGGGGAGATCTGAGCATGGGGGGCGGATCGGAGGACGGGGGGTGGCATCGGAGCATGGGGGGAGCGGACAGGAGGGCGGGGAGCAGACAGGAGGACGGAGGGGAGAGGAGCACTGGACGGAGGACCGGGGAGGAGATCGGTGGCGGCGGTGGGGGGGTACATCAGTGTTTCCAGCCATGGCCGATGATATTGCAGCATCGGTCATGGCTGGATTGTAATATTTCACCAGTTTTTTAGGTGAAATATTACAAATCGCTCTGATTGGCAGTTTCACTTTCAACAGCCAGAGCGATCGTAGCCACGGGGGGGGGGTGGTGAAGCCACCCCCCTGGGCTGAAGTACAACTCCCCCTGTCCCTGCAGATCGGGTGAAATTGGAGTTAACCCTTTCACCCAATCTGCAGGGACACGATCTTTCCATGACGCCACATAGGCATCACAGGTCGGATTGGCACCGACTTTCATGATGCCTACGTGACGTCAAAGGTTGGGAAGGGGTTAAAATCTACAATGGGTCAGTTGTGTAATTCAGTGCAGATTTTACCCATTTTGCAATGGAAAAAGTGAAATCTACCCTGGTCTGCTACAAGCGGATTTTGGTGCAAACTAGTCCTGTTCATTGTTATTGGCACCCATGAAGTTTAAGTACAGAATGTGGAATATCACTTGCTTAATTTTTTTCCATGAGATAGACTGTAACTGTCTATCTCTATCTAAAGCACTAAACTATATCCTATACTTTCCCTATACTTGAGTTGTGTACCAGAGTTACCTTAGGCATTACTTTTGCAGTACCCACACAGCAGCATCAGCATCATACCTATCACACAATACATTAGTTACATTACACCCTACTGTTTACATTTCATTTTACCGTAAAATACATGACACTATTAGAACTACGCAATTGTTGTCTTTAGTGACAGGAACACAACAGTCGGTCACGCCCTTACATTCCTCCCCTCTTTAAACATGGTTGTCCTCGACCATAATGAAACCTGCAAGATAAGAATGCACACCTAAAAAATACACTTTCAGATTAAATCCATATAATATCAACTCACTTAATCCAGGGGCATGAAAGTGTCTATCTGCTGGTCAATACAGATCCCGGTCAAAACTGATCTCGCTCATCATCTGTTTCCTCCCCTCCCCCTTTTGTTTGCCACAGTCCCTTAACTCATTACTTGCCAAATTAGCAATTTTCATTTATTTTTTTTAAATGACAGATTTTTAATGATTTGGGTCCTAATGAATCAGAAACATAATTTGCCAAATTTTTACAAGTACGGATTTTTCAGAAAAGGGCGTCCCAATTTTGGGACATTGGCAGAAAGTGATAGCAAAAACTCAGAAAAGATAGAACTTATTCAACTTTATTTTTTTTTGCATTTTTTGCTTACAAACTATTATGCAAACAATATGTTTATGCACTTTTTTCAAAATATTATATTACAAAATTCTCAAAATAACTCGTTTAGGGGAATGGAATACAGCAAAAAACTTAGCATGAAGGGGAACATCACACCGTTTGCAAATTCTGGTTGTTTTTTGCTTACATAAAGCACAGCTTCTTTGTGTAGCAATTGGCTCTATCAAATGATTACCAGGATCAAATCTGACATCATCACTAACTCGGCCACCTACTGTAATTGTTTAGTCCGTTGAGGTCCACATCGCTTTGGGGTTGATTGTGTTCTTTTGCTTAGATAGGCCAATGCAATCCTCCTCCTCTCCTTACACTTAGCAGTGGCACACTTTCTTCTGGATTTGCCTTTTGATATTCCCACCAGGTGTTGACAACGGCAATGTCTATCATTTGAGTGAAAAGGGGCCACCTCCACTTTTTGGAACGGATTCTGACATGATAAAGGGAGATTTGTTTGTCCACTAATTCAACTCCCCCACCCCCCCATGTGGGAATTATATTCCTGAACCATCATCGGCATTGAGATTTGGACATGTTTTTTCTGTTTTTAAGAGTACCTATGAGCTGTGGACAAAGGCTCTATTGTGCCGAAGTTCGTGCCAAACGTGACAACCTTATTATCCTTCCATTTCACCACAAGAATGTTATTTGCTTTATCAAACCGGTAATCACAAAATCCTCTTTCCTTTTGATTTTCAATCTCCTTGCTTGGCATAAGAGGACACTGTTTTGTGCGATTTTTCTCTCATAGTGCCAGTAGCTTGGATGTTTTTGTTTTTTAGCATCACCAGAGCATCAATACTTGTAAAGAAATTGTCAAAAAATAACTTGTAACTGAATGACTGGGAATAAGGAATTACATTTGTAAGTTGTGAAATTACTCTCAAGCCCTCTTTGTCAGACTTACCACAGTATGGCACAAATTTGCAGAGGTAGCCGTGGGAACTGCACAGACACCAAATTTTGTAGCCGAATTTTATTGGCTTACCTCGCATGTACATTTTTGTAGGGTGTTTGCCATTGTAGCGGACCTTCATTTCATCTAAGGAAAGTTCCTGGTGAAATACACCAAATTTCAGTAATTCCCAGTACTTCAAAGAATAAAATATCTTTGTACATCTTGTCAGACTTGTCAATTTTAGAATTGTCATTTAGGTGTATATATTTTTTAATTTCCTTAAAACGGTTCTTTGACATTGCTTTGTACACCAATGGAACTTCCACATCTTGAGCTTGTTCCCAGTACATGTCCTCTTATGGGAGAGAATGATATCCAGACAGTAATAATATGCCTAAGAAAACGTGTAATTATCGGTCGTCCATGACAGCACCATGGAGAAAGGGGATCCGTCCTTCAGGAACAGGAAACCTACAGATACATAAGGGAGGCACCTCTCCCACGCATCAGTAGGTTTTCTGTTCCTGGAGGACAGGATGCCCTACAGATATATCCGTATTTCATCTGGAATACCCAGGCCGGCTGTCCGACTCCGGTAGCAAGGGGGTCTCCTACCTCGGGCAGTGCGGGTCCCTGGAAGCGCCATGGTGGGTCCGGGTAGGGCTCCATGACAGTGAGCGGAGCAGGGGAGCGGAGTCCGGAGGATGTCCGTCTCCAAGTGCCATCAATGGAGGTGAGTATTCCACCCCCCGGGTCCGTGCGGTCTTCCTGGAGCCTCTGCGGCTCCTGCGTCCCATCGGTCGTCCTGCTGGGGGGCTTGGCGTGGTGGTGTGCGGCGGGGTCGGCCGGAAGCGCCGTGCCCAGGCTTCCCTGCACGTCCCTGTGCGCTCTTTCAGATACCGGAAGTGACGCGGCAGGGGACGGGGCCTAAACCGGAAGTCGGCCGGCTTCTGCGGCAGACGCCGTTTTGCTGTGGCCACATGCAGCAATGGCAGCGGCGTGGGGGGCGGTCGGAGGCTATAGGGGGACTGGCGGCCACACGGGGAGGGGGCGGTACCGCTGGCCAAACACCTGCTGTCAATCCGGATCCGGGGGAAGGGCTATATATAGCCGCACAGCAAGCTGCAGGGCTGCTAATGAGCCCATCTGCAGCAATGGATGAGCCAGAAGCTCCCGTCGGTCTGCTGGAGCAGGAGCAGGACAGAGCCTCGGATAGGTCCCGTGCTAACCCCCAGCCGAAGACCCGCGAACGCACTGATCAGCCCAGTCGCAGGACTTTGTCTAGATTTAAGGATCCGGTTCGCTCCCCCAGTAATCCAGTACCTACCGCTGCTGCCTGGGTAAGAGATCTTCGTGAACGTGCCCTGATGCAGTCTTTTCCTATGTTTTTTCCTTAGGGGAAAAAGTGCGCTGGTAAAGCAAAGAATAAGGAGTGAGCGCTATGTGGTTGCCCTTTGCCAGACGCCTACCCTAAAAGACTATGTCAGTCGTGTGTGCGACAGACGGTAGGGAGTAAGGAAAAATATATATACATTGTATAGCGGTAGTGGTAGTTAAATTACATAGGGTTTTTTTCCGCTCCCATAAGTGGCGGAAGAGTCTCCCGATTTTACTTCAAACCTTAGAGAAATTATCAGGAGAGAAGTAAAAGATTCCTTAAAATCCTTGTCCCAAAGGGAGCCTTCCAAGAGAAGAAGGGAGTCTAGCATCTCAGATTCAGATTCGTCTACTGCCCCTTCGAAAGAATATGATTCGGAAGCCTCCGTCTCCTCGGCATCCTCTTCAGAGGAGGATGCTAATCGATTCTGTTTCCCACTAGACCAGATAGACAGACTGGTTAAATCAGTCAGATCCACCATGGGGGTGGCTGACGAAAAACAACAACTTTCGGCGCAAGACCTAATGTTCGGCGGTCTAGACCCAAGAAAACACAAATCATTTCCACTTAATGACAGGGTTCAAAACCTTGTCAAAAGACAGTGGAAAAAGCCAGAAAAAAGGGCTCCCTACCACCGGCCTTTAAGCGGAGATATCCCTTTGACGACCCCTTGGTGAACACGTGAGATAAGGCACCAAAATTAGATGCAGCGGTGGCTAAAGCTTCTAAGAAATCCTCTATTCCCTTCGATGACATAGCTTCCTTAAAAGATCCTCTTGATAAGAAAGCAGACTCGTTTCTTAAAGGGACTTGGGAGATGTCGGCTGGTGCTCTAAGACTTGCAGTAGCTGTGACATGCGCAGCCAGATCAATGATGGTCTGGCTGGACCAACTAGGGTCTAATCTAGAAGATGGAGCCTCTACGGAATCCATATTAAAATCCCTACCAACAATCCAGAATGCCGCTGCTTTTCTCGCAGACGCATCCGCAGATTCTGCAAGGATGGCAGCTAGGGCTGCAGGGTTATCAAATGTGGCACGCAGGGCCCTGTGGCTGAAGTGTTGGCTCGGCGACATTCAGGCCAGGTCCCGTCTTTGCTCTATCCCGTGCAAAGGAGAATACCTGTTTGGTCCGGTTCTAGACAAACTACTGGAGAAGGCCGGTGACGAGAAAAAGAAATTTCCCAGTCTACCGACCACTTCTTATAGGCGTCCCTTCACAGGGAAAAGATTCTTTCGCAGAAGGCCGGCCAGGGACCAGGGCAGATGGGACGATAAAAAGAAAAGAGGTACTGGATTCATGTTTGGAGGTGGGGGACGTCAGGAGCCATCCCATGAGATCAAAAAGCCACCCCAATGACTAGTCGCCCCGGTGGGAGGTAGACTATCTGCCTTCTACCAAGCCTGGTCCAAAATTTCCAGTAGCAATTGAATTTTGGGAATAATAGCTACGGGTCTACGGCTAGAGTTCTCCTCTATCCTTCATAATTTCTTCAGGGTTACCCCGCTCAGGTCCTCTGCAGCAGAACAGATGGCCCTGGAAACGTAAATTCATGACCTGCTCAGTAAGAAAGTCCTATCAGAGGTTCCGGAAGGAGAACGGGGCAGAGGATTCTACTCTCCTCTATTCCTGATATGTAAACCAGACGGTCTCTTCAGAACTATTATCAACCTTAGGGCTCTTAAAAATTTTCTGACCATACAACCGTTTAAAATGGTGACCGTTAATACCGCAATAAAACTACTGTTTAAAAACTGTTTTATGGTGGTGTTGGATTTAAAGGACGCCTATTACCATATTCCAATTTATGCAGGACACCAAAGATTCCTGAGGGTAGCGGTCCGGTTAGATGGGGTGGTCAGACATTTCCAGTATAGGGCTCTTCCCTTTGGTATATCGGTCGCCCCCCTTGTATTTACTAAGGTCATGGCTGAGGTAATGGCCCACCTACATGAGTCTGACATTCTGATAATCCCCTACCTGGACGATCTCCTCACAGTGGGTAAAACAGAGGAGCACTGTTTAGAACAACTACAAAAAGTAATGTCTGCCCTGGAGCGTCTGGGATGGTTACTAAATGTCAAAAAGTCCCGGGTACAGCCCATGAAGGTGCAGCGATTTTTAGGCCTGACCTTGGATTCCCAGGATCAGGAATGCCGTTTGCCTCACGAGAAAATAGATCGCCTGCACCTTCAAGTGCTAAACGCCTCCAAAAACCTTACCATGTCCCTTAGAAGAGAGATGTCTCTGTTAGGTTTTCTCTCTTCCTGCATTTCAGCGGTCCAATGGACCCAGTATCATACAAGGATACTTCAGAGCTAGGTGTTATTAGAACAAAAAAATTGGGGGTGTCAACTAGAGAGCCAGCTGACCTTGTCCCAAAACATTATTGTATCCCTCGAATGGTGGCTAGACCAAAATAATCTATCCACCGGGGTTCCCTGGGAATACAACGTAACCCGTATAATCACCACAGATGCTAGCCCTTCTGGTTGGGGGGCTCACATGGGTGAGATTATAATTCAGGGACTTTGGGACCAGCTTCAAATAGAAATGTCCTCTAATTTGAAGGAGTTAATGGCGGTGGAGCGGGCAGTTAAAAAACTCCTGGTCTGTCTACAGGGCCACCACGTGCGGATATTCTCCGACAATCGGGTCACCTGTCATGATTCCAATGGCAGGGAATCACAAAAGGACAAGCACCAACGAGCTCTAGGGTGATGGAACCTGAGCTGACCGCGACCCTAAACCTGAACACACAAATAACAATAGCCGGGGAACGTGCCTACGTTGATCCTAGACGTCTCGCACCAGCCGAAGATCTAACTTCCCCTATTAGAAGAAACACAGACCTCTCTTGCCTCCAGAGAAATACCCCACAGAAATAGCAGCCCCCCACATATAATGACGGTGAAATGAGAGGAAGGCACATACACAGTATGAAAACAGATTCAGCAAAATGAGGTCCGCTAAAACTAGATAGCAGAGGATACAAAAGTAAACTGCGCGGTCAGCAAAAAACCCTTCAAAAAACCATCCTGTAATTACTTGAACTCATGTTCCAACTCATGGAACATGAGGAGCAATTACAGCCCACTAAAGCAACCAGCAGCAAAGAGACAATTATATGCAAGCTGGACAAGACAAAAATAAAGCAAAACGTGGAACAAGAAAATCAAAACTTAGCTTGTCCTGAAGATTACTGAAGCCAGAAGCTGAGGTAACAAAACACTCTGATAACCTTGATAGCCGGCGGGGAAATGACAAGAAAGCCCGGTTAAATAGGAAACTCCCAAATCCTAATAGAACAGGTGGACACCAGAGACAGCAGAACACAAATCACTCAGTACCATCAGTAACCACCAGAGGGAGCCCAAAAACAGAACTCACAACAGTACCCCCCCCCCGTGAGGAGGGGTCACCGAACCCTCACGAGAACCACCAGGGCGACCAGGATGAGCCCTATGAAAAGCGCGGACCAAATCATCAGCATGAACATCAGAGGCAACCACCCAAGAATTATCCTCCTGACCATAACCCTTCCACTTGACCAAATATTGGAGTTTCCGTCTGGAAACACGAGAATCCAAGATCTTCTCCACAACATACTAAAATTCTCCCTCCACCAGCACCGGAGCAGGAGGCTCAAGCGAAGGAACAACAGGTACCTCATACCTCCGCAACAACGACCGATGGAACACATTATGAATAGCAAACGATGCCGGGAGATCCAAACGAAACGACACAGGGTTAAGAATTTCCAAGATCCTATAAGGACCGATGAACCGAGGCTTGAACTTAGGAGAAGAGACCTTCATAGGAACAAAACGAGAAGACAACCACACCAAGTCCCCAACACGAAGTCGAGGACCCACGCGGCGACGGCGATTAGCAAACTGCTGAGCCCTCTCCTGGGACAACCTCAAATTGTCCACCACATGACTCCAAATCCGATGCAACCCATCCACCACCATGTCCACTCCAGGATAATCAGAAGGCTCCACCTGACCAGAGGAAAAACGAGGATGAAACCCCGAATTACAAAAGAAAGGAGAAACCAAGGTAGCAGAACTAGCCCGATTATTAAGGGCAAACTCGGCCAGCGGCAAAAAGGTAACCCAGTCATCCTGATCAGCAGAAACAAAACACCTCAAATAAGTCTCCAAGGTCTGATTAGTTCGCTCCGTCTGGCCATTCGTCTGAGGATGGAATGCAGACGAAAAGGACAAATCAATGCCCATCTTAGCACAGAACGTCCGCCAAAATCTAGACACAAACTGGGATCCCCTGTCAGAAACGATGTTCTCCGGAATCCCATGCAAACGAACCACGTTCTGGAAAAACAGAGGGACCAACTCAGAGGAGGAAGGCAACTTAGGCAAGGGTACAAGATGAACCATTTTAGAAAAGCGGTCACACACAACCCAGATGACAGACATTCTTTGAGAGACAGGGAGATCCGAAATAAAGTCCATGGAAATGTGCGTCCAAGGCCTCTTCGGGATAGGCAAAGGTGACAACAATCCACTGGCTCGAGAACAGCAAGGCTTAGCCCGAGCACAAACCCCACAAGACTGCACAAAAGAACGCACATCCCTCGACAAGGAAGGCCACCAAAAAGACCTGGCCACCAAGTCTCTAGTACCAAATATTCCAGGATGACCTGCCAACGCAGAAGAATGGACCTCGGAGATGACTCTACTGGTCCAACTATCCGGAACAAACAGTCTCTCAGGCGGACAACGATCAGGTTTACCCGCCTGAAACTCCTGCAAAGCACGTCGCAAGTCTGGGAAGACGGCCGACAAAATCACCCCATCCCTAAGGATACCAGTGGGCTCAGAATTTCCAGGGGAGTCAGGCACAAAACTCCTAGAAAGAGCATCCGCTTTCACATTCTTTGAACCTGGCAGGTATGAAACCACAAAATTGAAACGAGAGAAAAACAGTGACCAACGAGCCTGTCTAGGATTCAGACGCCTGGCAGACTCAAGGTAAATCAGATTTTTGTGATCAGTCAAGACCACCACACGATGTCTAGCACCCTCCAGCCAATGACACCACTCCTCAAATGCCCACTTCATGGCCAAAAGTTCCCGATTACCCACATCATAATTCCACTCAGCGGGTGAAAATTTTCTAGAAAAGAACGCACATGGCTTCATCACCAAACAATCGGAGCTTCTCTGTGACAAAACCGCCCCCGCTCCAATCTCGGAAGCATCAACCTCAACTTGGAAAGGAAGCGAAACATCAGGCTGACGCAACACAGGAGCAGAAGAAAACCGGCGCTTAAGTTCCCGAAAGGCCTCCACAGCCGCAGGAGACCAATCAGCAACATCAGCACCCTTCTTAGTCAAATCCGTCAAAGGCTTAACAACACTAGAAAAATTAGTTATAAAACGACGATAGAAATTAGCAAAGCCTAAGAACTTCTGCAGACTCTTAAGAGATGCAGGCTGCGTCCAGTCACAAATAGCCCGAACCTTGACGGGATCCATCTCAATAGTAGAAGGGGAAAAAATATACCCCAAGAAAGAAATCTTCTGGACTCCAAAGAGACACTTTGAGCCCTTTACAAACAAGGAATTAGCCCGCAGGACCTGAAACACCTTCCTGACCTGCTGAACATGAGACTCCCAGTCATCAGAAAAAACCAAAATATCATCCAAATACACAATCATAAATTTATCCAGATATTCACGGAAAATATCGTGCATAAAGGACTGGAAGACTGAAGGAGCATTAGAAAGTCCGAAAGGCATTACCAAATACTCAAAATGGCCCTCAGGCGTATTAAATGCGGTTTTCCACTCATCACCTTGCTTTATTCGTATAAGATTATACGCACCCCGAAGATCAATCTTAGTGAACCATTTAGCCCCCTTAATGCGAGCAAACAAATCAGTCAACAAAGGCAAAGGATACTGATATTTTACGGTAATCATATTCAAAAGACGACAATCTATACAAGGCCTCAAGGACCCATCCTTTTTGGCCACGAAAAAAAACCTGCTCCCAAAGGGGACGAAGATGGACGGATATGTCCCTTTTCCAAGGACTCCTTAACATAATCCCGCATAGCAGTATGCTCTGGCACTGACAGATTGAACAAACGACCTTTAGGAAATTTACTACCAGGAATTAAATCTATAGCACAATCGCAATCCCTGTGAGGAGGAAGCGAACTGAGCTTAGGCTCCTCAAAAACATCCCGATAATCCGACAAAAATACAGGAACCTCAGAAGGAGTAGATGAAGCGATAGAAATCGGAGGTGCATCATCATGAACCCCCTGACATCCCCAGCTTAACACAGACATTGTTTTCCAGTCAAGGACTGGATTATGAGTTTGTAACCATGGCAGACCAAGTACTAGAACATCATGTAAATTATACAATACCAGGAAGCGAATCACCTCCTGATGAACGGGAGTCATACGCATGGTCACTTGTGTCCAGTACTGAGGTTTATTCATAGCTAAAGGTGTAGAGTCAATTCCTTTCAAAGGAATAGGGACTTTCAGAGGCTCAAGACTAAACCCACATCGCTTGGCAAATGACCAATCCATAAGACTCAGGGCAGCGCCTGAATCTACATAGGCATCGACGGAAATGGATGATAATGAGCAAATCAGAGTCACAGACAGAATGAACTTAGACTGTAACGTACTAATGGCAACAGACTTATCAACCTTTTTTGTGCGTTTAGAGCATGCTGATATAACATGAGCTGAATCACCACAATAAAAGCACAACCCATTTTTCCGCCTATAGTTTTGCCGTTCACTTCTAGACTGAACTCTATCACATTGCATTGTCTCAAGTGCCTGTTCAGAAGACACCGCCAAATGGTGCACAGGTTTGCGCTCCCGTAAACGCCGATCAATCTGAATAGCCATAGTCATAGACTCATTCAGACCCGTAGGCGCAGGGAACCCCACCATAACATCTTTAATGGCCTCAGAAAGGCCATCTCTGAACTTTGCAGCCAGGGCGCACTCATTCCACTGAGTAAGCACTGACCATTTCCGAAATTTTTGACAATATATTTCTGCTTCATCTTGCCCCTGAGAGAGAGCTAATAAAGCTTTTTCAGCCTGAATCTCCTGGTTAGGTTCCTCATAGAGCAAACCCAATGCCAGAAAAAACGCATCCACATTAAGCAACGCAGGATCCCCTGGTGCCAATGCAAATGCCCAATTTTGAGGGTCACCCCGCAGGAAAGATATAATAATCTTAACCTGCTGAGCAGGGTCACCAGAAGAGAGAGATTTCAAAGAAAGGAACAGCTTGCAATTGTTCCTAAAATTCAGAAAACTAGATCTATCTCCAGCAAAGAACTCTGGAATAGGAATTCTAGGTTCAGACATAGGAGCATGTACAACAAAATCTTGTTTATTTTGAACCTTAGCAGCAAGATTATTCAAGCTGGAAGCTAAACTCTGGACGTCCATGATAAACAGCTAAGGTCAGAGCCATTCAAGGATTAAGAGGAGGAAAAAAAAAAAAAAATCATCCTGGCTGCAATTAAGGCTAGGCAGCAACCTCAGAGGAGAGAAAAAAAAAAAACTTCCTCAGACTACTTTTCCTCCTACTTCAGCCCAAACATTTTGGCCGGATATACTGTCATGATTCCAATGGCAGGGAATCACAAAAGGACAAGCACCAACGAGCTCTAGGGTGATGGAACCTGAGCTGACCGCGACCCTAAACCTGAACACACAAATAACAATAGCCGGGGAACGTGCCTACGTTGATCCTAGACGTCTCGCACCAGCCGAAGATCTAACTTCCCCTATTAGAAGAAACACAGACCTCTCTTGCCTCCAGAGAAATACCCCACAGAAATAGCATCCCCCCACATATAATGACGGTGAAATGAGAGGAAGGCACATACACAGTATGAAAACAGATTCAGCAAAATGAGGCCCGCTAAAACTAGATAGCAGAGGATACAAAAGTAAACTGCGCGGTCAGCAAAAAACCCTTCAAAAAACCATCCTGTAATTACTTGAACTCATGTTCCAACTCATGGAACATGAGGAGCAATTACAGCCCACTAAAGCAACCAGCAGCAAAGAGACAATTATATGCAAGCTGGACAAGACAAAAATAAAGCAAAACGTGGAACAAGAAAATCAAAACTTAGCTTGTCCTGAAGATTACTGAAGCCAGAAGCTGAGGTAACAAAACACTCTGATAACCTTGATAGCCGGCGGGGAAATGACAAGAAAGCCCGGTTAAATAGGAAACTCCCAAATCCTAATAGAACAGGTGGACACCAGAGACAGCAGAACACAAATCACCCAGTACCATCAGTAACCACCAGAGGGAGCCCAAAAACAGAACTCACAACAGTCACTGTGGCATATATCAATCATTAAGGCGGAACACGTTCCAAATTCCCTAATGAACGTGGCAAATCGTCTATTCCAGCTAGCATAGCAGCACTTTCTCTCGATGACAGCTCTTCACATAAGGGGAGCAGAAAATACTATGGCGGATTACTTAAGACGCATCACTTTGAGGCAGGGAGAATGGTCACTAAACGACGCTATCTTCAATCTCATTGTGGAAAGATGGAGTCAACCGGACGTAGATCTTTTTGCCACAAAAGAAAACAGAAAAGTGACACAATTCTGCTCTCTGAACCCCAGAGAAAATCCTCTGTCAGTAGACGCCCTCCTCATAGACTGGAACTTCAGGCTAGCTTACCCTTTTCCTCCCCTGTCTCTACTTCCTCTGGTGGTGAGGAAAATCAGGAAGGACAAGGCCAGAGTTATAGTAATTGCCCCCTTTTGGCCCAGAAGGCCGTGGTTTTCATGCCTCAGGACTAGGGTTGAGCGAAACGGATCGGACAAATTCAAAAATCGCTGACTTTCGGCAAAGTCGGGTTTCATGAAACCCAACCCGATCCTAGGGTGGGATCGGCCATGAGGTCGGCGATCTTCACGCCAAAGTCGCGTTTCGTATGACGCTTTCAGTGCCATTTTTCAGCCAATGAAGGAGGACGCAGAGTGTGGGCAGCGTGATGACATAGGTCTCGGTCCCCACCATCTTAGAGAAGGGCATGACAGTGATTGGCTTGCTTTCTGCGGCGTCACAGGGGCACGCCGACCGCCATCTTACTTCTGCCGATCATAGCATAGGGAGAGGTTGCCGCAGCTTCATCAGATGAAGGGATATAGTTAGGGAGGGAAGATTAACCCCCAAACTGCTTGTGCTGTAGCGATTTCCACTGTCCAACACCACCAATTGTTTGCAGGGACAGTGGAGGCTATATTTTTGTGCATCAGCTCTGTAGCTTATTAGGCTGCATTATAAGGCTCCCTGATAGCTGCTTTGCTCTTTGCACTCCGCTGTGCAAACCAACTGCTTTTTTAAAAGCAAAAATCCTGTTGCTCCTTTCTGCACAGTTATCTTGTTAATTTGTCCACACTTTTGTGTGCAGCAGTCCTTTTTATTGCTGCCATACTTTTCCTGAGATCATTGTAGGGAGATTGAAATTGTACTACAGTCCTTGTATTTTTTCATATATCTTCCAGCCACTTTCTGCCACTGCATCGATTCAAAGTGACAGGAGACAGAATTTGTCCAGTATAGTTACGAACTACTTTTCCTTCCTTATCGATGTTCTCCCTCACAGGTCATTCCCCTTTGATTACTGGGCATCTAAAATAGACACCTGGCCTGAATTGGCAGAATATGCATTACAGGAGCTCGCTTGCCCTGCTTCTAGTGTGCTATCAGAAAGAGTCTTCAGTGCTGCTGGTTCAATACTGACCAAAAAAAGGACACGTCTGGCTACCCAGAATGTTGATGATCTAACCTTCAATAAAAAGAACCAATCATGGATTTCAAATTACTTTGCCCCACCTTCTCCTGCTGACACGTAGCTTGCCTGAAAAATGTCTTGCTTTTGGCCTCCTCTTACTGACTTCTCCAATTCCGCCATTTGCAGCTGCTGAATGTCCACCATAGGCCATTTTTATACCTCCCTAAATGGGCTGACTCCTCCCACAGGGCCGTGGTCACCACCTGGCGCAAGCACCCGTGCGAGTGCCGTTTGCCTGGACAGGTGGGTGCGCCCACTCTCGGGCGACGGCACTGGCACAGGGTCCCTCATAGTACAATGAAGTGTGTTGTGAATTCAGCTTTTGGGCTCCCTCCGGTGGTTGTAGAGGGTAATGCAGTTATGCCTGGACTGCAGGAGTGGACAGGTGTATCTACTAATTGCAAAACTGACTGGGGTATATAGCTTTGCTGGATCCTTTAGTCAGTGCCATCAGTACTATACAACCTAAATTTCTGTTATCTGTGACCTTGATCTGCTCATTATCATCATTTTCTGTCATGGCATTTGTGGATTCAGGCGCCGCTCTGAACTTAATGGACTTAGAATTTGCCAGACATTGTGGTTTTCCCATGCAGCCTTTGCAGAACCCTATTCCTTTGAGGGGCATTGATGCTACACCATTGGCTAAAAATAAACCTCAGTTTTGGACACAGCTGACCATGCGCATGGCGCCAGCCCATCAGGAAGATTGTCGTTTTCTGGTGTTGCATAATTTGCATGATGATATTGTGCTGGGTTTTCCATGGTTACAGCTACATAATCCGGTGTTAGATTGGAAATCCATGTCGGTGACTAGTTGGGGTTGTCAGGGGGTTCATGATCAGGTTCCTTTGATGTCAATTTCCTCTTCCCCCTCTTCTGAAGTTCCTGAGTTTTTGTCTGACTTCCAGGATGTATTCGATGAGCCCAAATCCAGTTCCCTTCCACCGCATAGGGACTGTGATTGTGCTATTGATTTGATTCCAGGTTGTAAGTTCCCTAAGGGCCGACTTTTCAACCTGTCTGTGCCTGAACATACCGCCATGCGGAGCTATATTAAGGAGTCTTTGGAGAAAGGGCATATTCGGCCATCTTCTTCACCGTTGGGAGCGGGGTTCTTTTTTGTTGCCAAGAAGGATGGCTCCTTTAGACCCTGTATTGATTATCGCCTTTTGAATAAGATCACGGTTAAATTTCAATACCCCTTGCCTTTCCTTACTGATTTGTTTGCTAGGATTAAGGGGTCTAGCTGGTTTACTAAGATTGACCTTCGAGGGGCATATAATCTTATTCGTATCAAGCAGGGTGACGAATGGAAAACTGCATTTAATACGCCCGAAGGCCATTTTGAATACCTTGTGATGCCATTCGGACTCTCTAATGCCCCATCTGTGTTCCAATCCTTCATGCATGATATCTTTTGGAGTTATCTTGATAAATTCATGGTTGTATATTTGGATGATATTTTGATTTTTTCCAATGATTGGGAGTCTCATGTGAAACAGGTCAGGATTAGTGTTGAGCGATACCTTCCGATATCGGAAAGTATCGGTATCGGATAGGATCGGCCGATATTCAAAAAATATCAGATATCGCCGATACAGATACCCGATCCCAATGCAAGTCAATGGGACCAAAATATCGGAATTAAAATAAACCCTTTCTTGCCTTGTAGGTTCATTCTACATGAAGGAAAACAACTAAGAATAATGCCGGATGTATTTGGGGAGGTGGCGGAGACATTAAAGTCATAGAGGTTTATCCCAATCAAATAGAATAGCATGTTTTTTGTTTTTTTTTAAGACGTTCGGAGTGACAAAGATATTGACTATGTAAATTTTTTATTTTATTTTGTCAGATATTGATGTCTCACTATTCCACGCCCTTCCCCTTCTTTTTTTTCTTTTTTTTTTTTTCTTTTCCCACACTTTCATCTTCATCATCATCAGCATCTTTGACATCAACTTCTTCTTCACCTTATTCATCTTCTTCTTCATCCTTTACCTTTTTTTTTTTTTATTACATTCTTCATATTCATTTTATTCAACTATTATTATTCTTCCTATTCTACATATTCTTTTTATTCCACTGTTATTATTCTTCCTATTCTACTTCTTCATCATATTCTCATTTGTGACAGGCATTCCCGTAGTTGTTATCTATAAAAGTTGGAAGATTACACCTTCCGTTCTGCCAGTCACAAAAGTTACATTTGTCCACGTTCAGTTTGGCCTGCAGCATCAGGCTTTATCCAGGGGCACCACGAGGAGGAACGGACTCACCCCCATACACTGCTTAGTCTTCTTCTGCATATAATTTAGATAATATCTTTTGCTCTGATATTAAGTCTTATGCTTAATGTTCTTCTGCTCTTTGTTCTGCAGCCTCTTGTTCTTCTGCTTCTCGGTCTTCCATGTCGTCGTCTCCAGGGTCGTCGTCTCCAGTGTCGTCATCTCCGCCGTCGTCGTCTCAGCCGTCGTCGTCTCCGCCGTCGTCGTCTCCGCCGTCGTCGTCGTTGTCATCGGGGTGGTCTTCCGGGTCGTCGTCGTCGTCATCGGGGTGGTCTTCCGGGTCGTCGACTTTAGGGTCTTCAACTTGGAAATGTAGCAGAAGGTACAAGAAAGCTGAGAAAATGCCAAGAACCAGCTGATGGAACTGGAACTCGGATGGCTACCCGAAGGTTCAAGAGCCTATGGAACTACCGAGGACCAGCTGACGTTACTGGAACCCGGTTACTAAGCAGGAGGTACCCGTGCTAAAAAGCACTACCAAGGACCGCCTGACGTTGGCGGAACTTGGATACCCAGAAGGAGGCACCTAAGCCAAAGGCTCTGCCCGGAAGCAGCTGACGGTACTGGAACCAGGATGGGGAGCAGAAGGTACAAGAGCAAAAGACACTGCCGAGAACCAGCTGACGGTACTGGAACCCGGATGGGTAGCCGAAGGTCCAAGAGCCAATGGAACTACCGAGGACCAGCTGACGTTACTGGAACCCGGTTACTAAGCAGGAGGTACCCGTGCCTGAAAGCACTACCAAGGACCACCTGACGTTGGTGGAACTTGGATACCCAGAAGGAGGCACCTAAGCCAAAGGCTCTGCCCGGAACCAGCTGACGGTACTGGAACCAGGATGGGGAGCAGAAGGTACAAGAGCAAAAGACACTGCCGAGAACCAGCTGACGGTGCTGGAACCAGGTGGTGGACCTGAAGGCCCACAGGAGAGGAGAGAACAGCTAGGCCGCGAGGCAGCCGCAGTTACCGAACCCCAACAGTCCTACAGGGGGAGCTGGGCCTACTGGCACTACAGAACCAGCCTTGACTACCAGTTCACGCAGCCCACATAGGAAGCTCCTAAACTGGAGGCACCCTGGAGTTGGCTAACCCGACAGCACCACGACGGGGCAAGCATAGGCATCTCAGTGAGCTTGACACAACCCGGAAACAGCTGACGGTGCTGAAACCAGGCTTGGCACGAGGGAGTACCTGTGTCAAAAACACTGCCGAGAACCAGCTGGCGTTGCTGGAACCCAGATGCGTTGCCCCAGTGTGCAAGAGCCAATGGCACGACCGAGGACCAGCTGGCGGTGCTGGAACCCGGTTACTAAGCTGTAGGTGCCCGTGCTTAAAAGCACTACCAAGGACCGCCTGGCGTTGGCGGAACTCGGATACCCAGGAGGAGGCACCTAAGCCAAAGGCTCGGCCCGGAACCAACTGACGGTGCTGGAACCAGGTGGTGGACCCGAAGGTCCACAGGAGAGGAGAGAACAGCTAGGCCGCGAGGCAGCCGCAGTTACCGAACCCCAACAGTCCTACAGGGGGAGCTGGGCCTTCTGGCACTACAGAACCAGCCTTGACTACCAGTTCACGCAGCCCACATAGGAAGCTCCTAAACTGGAGGCACCCTGGAGTTGGCTAACCCGACAGCACCACGACGGGGCAAGCATAGGCGTCTCAGTGAGCTTGACACAACCCGGAAACAGCTGACGGTGCTGAAACCAGGCTTGGCACGAGGGAGTACCTGTGTCAAGAACACTGCCGAGAACCAGCTGGCGGTGCTGGAACCCAGATGCGTTGCCCCAGTGTGCAAGAGCCAATGGCAACGAGGACCAGCTGGCGGTGCTGGAACCCGGTTACTAAGCTGTAGGTGCCCGCGCTTAAAAGCACTACCAAGGACCGCCTGACGTTGGCGGAACTCGGATACCCAGGAGGAGGCACCTAAGCCAAAGGCTCGGCCTGGAACCAGCTGACGGTGCTGGAACCAGGTGGTGGACCCGAAGGCCCACAGGAGAGGAGAGAACAGCTAGGCCGCGAGGCAGCCGCAGTTACCGAACCCCAACAGTCCTACAGGGGGAGCTGGGCCTACTGGCACTACAGAACCAGCCTTGACTACCAGTTCACGCAGCCCACATAGGAAGCTCCTAAACTGGAGGCACCCTGGAGTTGGCTAACCCGACAGCACCACGACGGGGCAAGCATAGGCGTCTCAGTGAGCTTGACACAACCCGGAAACAGCTGACGGTGCTGAAACCAGGCTTGGCACGAGGGAGTACCTGTGACAAGAACACTGCCGAGAACCAGCTGGCGGTGCTGGAACCCAGATGCGTTGCCCCAGTGTGCAAGAGCCAATGGCACGACCGAGGACCAGCTGGCGGTGCTGGAACCCGGTTACTAAGCTGTAGGTGCCCGCGCTTAAAAGCACTACCAAGGACCGCCTGACGTTGGCGGAACTCGGATACCCAGGAGGAGGCACCTAAGCCAAAGGCTCGGCCTGGAACCAGCTGACGGTGCTGGAACCAGGTGGTGGACCCGAAGGCCCACAGGAGAGGAGAGAACAGCTAGGCCGCGAGGCAGCCGCAGTTACCGAACCCCAACAGTCCTACAGGGGGAGCTGGGCCTACTGTCACTACAGAACCAGCCTTGACTACCAGTTCACGCAGCCCACATAGGAAGCTCCTAAACTGGAGGCACCCTGGAGTTTGCTAACCCGACCGCAACACGACGGGGCAAGCATAGGCGTCTCAGTGAACTTGACACAACCCGAAAACAGCTGACGGTGCTGAAACCAGGCGTGGCACGAGGGAGTACCTGTGACAAGAACACTGCCGAGAACCAGCTGGCGGTGCTGGAACCCAGATGCGTTGCCCCAGTGTGCAAGAGCCAATGGCACCGAGGACCAGCTGGCGGTGCTGGAACCCGGTTACTAAGCTGTAGGTGCCCGCGCTTAAAAGCACTACCAAGGACTGCCTGACGTTGGCGGAACTCGGATACCCAGGAGGAGGCACCTAAGCCAAAGGCTCGGCCTGGAACCAGCTGACGGTGCTGGAACCAGGTGGTGGACCCGAAGGCCCACAGGAGAGGAGAGAACAGCTAGGCCGCGAGGCAGCCGCAGTTACCGAACCCCAACAGTCCTACAGGGGGAGCTGGGCCTACTGGCACTACAGAACCAGCCTTGACTACCAGTTCACGCAGCCCACATAGGAAGCTCCTAAACTGGAGGCACCCTGGAGTTGGCCAACCCGACCGCACCACGACGGGGCAAGCATAGGCGTCTCAGCGAGTTTGACACAACCCGGAAACAGCTGACGGTGCTGAAACCAGGTTTGGCACGAGGGAGTACCTGTGACAAAAACACTGCCGAGAACCAGCTGGCGGTGCTGGAACCCGGATGCTTTGCCTATCAAACATTGTCTTCCTACAGCCCCAACTAGCGGTGTTGGAGCAAAGGGTAAGCAGGGGGAGCAGAGTGTAGGCCGAAGCCTGCACTGGAGTCAGCTTTGTGTCTGCGTAGCGTTTGCAGGACACTTTGCCGGCTACACAGTGGGGGAACAGCAGGCGGTGCTGAACCCCACTAACACATTGGCTGGTGTTTTCCTCTGTGCAGCTAGCACTTCCAGGCTAAAACTGGCGGTGTTATGAGCCCAGGGTCAGCAGGAGGAGGAGAGGAGCAGAGTGTAGGCCGAAGCCTAGTTGAACCAATTTCAAAGGTAACCTTTAACCCCCCCTCAGGTGTTGCAAGGTACAAGAGCCACACCTTGTGCAGCATTAATGCTGCACAAGTAAAAGGTTGCTCTATTTAGTTTGCTCCTTGCACACGCTGAATAAAACATGTACACTATTTAGCCCATTATACTGTCAAACAGTAGTCGAGGCGTGACTTGTCTTTTTAAGGAGATGCAGCACAGGTGTCAAAATTTACACCTAGGTGCTGGGCGAAGATTCCTGAGCGTAGTTATTTGCTGTACAGGAGTCTGCGCTCATGTTATCCCTTGGCCATGCGCTGTGAGCGATGCCTGTCTTCTCACCTCATTTCATGTTGGCCGGTGCGGTTAGCGATGGCCATGAAACCCAGACCCGCAGTGTCTTTTAATATAGTCACACTGCAGAGCTGGGATTCGTGACCTTGCGCAGTAAATTTTGTCGCCTGTCCCTCATGTCCTTACACCTGCATCAGACTGGGCGGCCTCATCTGATCCCTTCTCGCATGCCGCGGCCATGAGGCCGCACATTCTGAAGAAGGCGGAAGGAGATGAGTAAAGACAGGCGAAGATATTCACTGCTCGTGCCCATCAATCACACCCTTGCAGTCAAAATAAGCAAGACAACGAGGAGCGTGGTTTCAGGCAGGGCGGACGCAAAGCCGCAGCCAGCCAACCAAAGATGTCAGAAGACGGGCAGCGCTAACAAGGGGGGTGCTGCGTGTCATTAAAAAGGAAAGTCACACCTCAGGGACATTGTAATGGTCTCTAATGAGACACATTTTGTACGTGTTGAGTTCCACGTGGGCAAGGAGAAAAAGTCAGTCACCTTGTACAAATGCAGCAGTACTGCTGTACAAGGTGGCTGTTATACATAGAAACACCTGGGGGTTGGGGGCAGGCTCACTTCAATTTCAGTTCATGTGCCTGCGTGGCTTTTGCAGGTCACGTTGCCGGCTACACAGCAGGGGAACAGCTGGCGGTGCTGAACCCCACTAACACATTGGCTGGTGTTTTTCTCTGTGCAGCTAGCAATTCCGGGCAAAAACTAGCGTTGTTAGAGCCCAGGGTCAGCAGGAGGAGGAGAGGAGCAGAGTGTAGGCCGAAGCCAGCACTGGTGGCAACTTTTGGTCAGTTGTGCCAGCGTGGCTTGTGCTGGACACGATGCAGGCTACACAGCAGGGGAACAGCTGGCGGTGCTGAACCCCACTATCACATTGGCGGGTGTTTTTCTCTGTGCAGCTAGCACTTCCAGGCTACAACTGGCGGTGTTATAGCCCAGGGTCAGCAGGAGGAGGAGAGGAGCAGAGTGTAGGCCGAAGCCTAGTTGAACCAATTTCAAAGGTAACCTTTAACCCCCCCTCAGGTGTTGCAAGGTACAAGAGCCACACCTTGTGCATCATTAATGCTGCACAAGTAAAAGGTTGCTCTATTAATTTTGCTCCTTGCACACGCTGAATAAAACACGTACACTATTTAGCCCATTCTACTGTAGAACAGTAGTGGAGGCGTGACTTGTCTTTTTAAAGAAAAGCAGCACAGGTGTCGAAAATAACACCTTGGTGCATGGGCGCAGCTTCCTGAGCGTTGTTATTTGCTGTACAGGAGTCTGCGCTCTTGTTATCCCTTGGCCATGCGCTGTGAGCGCTTCCTGCATGGCTGGGATTCGTGGCCTTGTGCAGTAAATATGTTTGCCGCTCACACATGTCCTTACACCTGCTTCAGACTGGGCGGCCTCATCTGATCCCTTATCGCATGCCGCGGTCATGAGGCCACCCAGTCTGAAGAAGGCGGAAGGAGATGAGTGAACACAGGCAAACATATGCACTGCACATGCCCATCAATCACATCCTCGTTGTCCAAAAAAATAAGACACCGAGGGGCGTTGTTTCGAGCAGGGCAGACGCACAGGCGCAGCCAGCTAACCAATGATGTCAAATGACGGGCAGCGCTAACAAGGGTGGTGCTGCGTATCATTAGAAAGGAAAGTCACACCTCAGGGACAGTGGAATGGTCTCAATGAGACACATTTAGTACGTGTTTAATTAAACGTGGGCAAGGAGAAAAAGTCTGCCACCTTGTACAAATGCAGCAGTACTGCTGTACAAGGTGGCTGTTATACATAGAAACACCTGGGGGTGGGGGGCAGGCTTCCTTCAATTTCAGTTCATGTGCCTGCGTGGCGTTTGCAGGACACGTTGCCAGCTACACAGCAGGGGAACAGCTGGCGTTGCTGAACCCCACTGACACATTGACTGGTGTTTTTCTCTGTGCAGCTCGCATGTCCGGGCAAAAACTGGCGGTGTTAGAGCCCAGGGTCAGCAGGAGGAGGAGAGGAGCAAAGTGTAGGCCGAAGCCTGCACTCGTGGCAGCCTTTGGTCGGTTGTGCCAGCGTGGCTTGTGCTGGACACGATGCCGGCTACACAGCAGGGGAACTGCTGGCGTTGCTGAACCCCACTAACACATTGACTGGTGTTTTTCTCTGTGCAGCTCGCATGTCCGGGCAAAAACTGGCGGTGTTAGAGCCCAGGGTCAGCAGGAGGAGGAGAGGAGCAAAGTGTAGGCCGAAGCCTGCACTGGTGGCAGCTTTTGGTCGGTTGTCCCAGCGTGGCTTGTGCTGGACACGATGCTGGCTACACAGCAGGGGAACTGCTGGCGTTGCTGAACCCCACTAACACATTGACTGGTGTTTTTCTCTGTGCAGCTCGCATGTCCGGGCAAAAACTGGCGGTGTTAGAGCCCAGGGTCAGCAGGAGGAGGAGAGGAGCAAAGTGTAGGCCGAAGCCTGCACTGGTGACAGCTTTTGGTCGGTTGTGCCAGCGTGGCTTGTGCTGGACACGATGCCGGCTACACAGCAGGGGAACAGCTGGCTGTGCTGAACCCCACTAACACATTGGCTGTTGTTTTTCTCTGTGAAGCTCGCATTTCCGGGCAAAAACTAGCGGTGTTAGAGCCCAGGATCAGCAGGAGGAGGAGTGGAGCAGAGTGTAGGCCGAAGCCTAGTTGAACCAATTTCAAAGGTAACCTTTAACCCCCCTCAGGTGTTGCAAGGTACAAGAGCCACACCTTGTGCAGCATTAATGCTGCACAAGTAAAAGGTTGCTCTATTTAGTTTGCTCCTTGCACACGCTGAATAAAACACGTACACTATTTAGCCCATTATACTGTCAAACAGTAGTCGAGGCGTGACTTGTCTTTTTAAGGAGACGCAGCACAGGTGTCAAAATTTACACCTAGGTGGTGGGGGCAGATTCCTGAGCGTTGTATTTGCTGTACAGGAGTCTGCGCTATTGTGATCCCTTGGCCATGCGCTTTGAGCGCTGCCTGTCTTCTCACCTCATTTCATGTTGGCCGTTGCGGTTAGCAATGGATATGAATCCCAGGCCCACAGTGTGTTTTCAAAAAATCACACTGCGTGACTGGGATTCGTGGCCTTGTGCAGTAAATATGTTTGCCGCTCACACATGTCCTTACACCTGCTTCAGACTGGGCGGCCTCAGCTGATCCCTTATCGCCTACCACGGCCAGGAGGCCGCACAGTCTGAAGAAGGCGGAAGGAGATGAGTTAAGACAGGCGAACATATGCACTGCACATGCCCATCAATCACACCCTCGCAGCCAAAATATATGAAACGAGGGGGGTTGTGTCGGGCAGGGCGGACGCACAGGCACAGGCAGCCAACCAATGATGTCAGAAGACGGGCAGCGCTACCAAGGGGGGTGGTGCGTGTCATTAAAAAGGAAAGTCACACCTCAGGGACATTGTAATGGTCTGTAATGAGACACATATTTTACGTGTTTAATTCTACGTGGGCAAGGATAAAAAAACAGCCACCTTGTACAAATGCAGCAGTACTGCTGTACAAGGTGGCTGTTATACATAGAAACACCTGGGGGGGTGGGGCCAGGTTCCCTTTAATTTTAGTTCATGTGCCTGCGTGGCGTTTGCAGGTCACGTTGCCGGCTACACAGCAGGGGAACAGCTGGCGTTGCTGAACCCCACTAACACATTGGCTGGTGTTTTTCTCTGTGCAGCTAGCACTTCCGGGCAAAAACTAGCGGTGTTTGAGCCCAGGGTCAGCAGGAGGAGGAGAGGAGCAGAGTGTAGTCCGAAGCCTGCACTGGTGGCAGCTTTTGTTCTGTTGTGGCAGCGTGGCTTGTGCTGGACACGTTGCCGACTACACAGCAGGGGAACAGCTGGCGGTGCTGAACCCCACTGACACATCACCTAGTGTTTTTTCTGTGTAGACAACACTTCCAGGTGGCAACTGACAGTGTTGAAACCCAGGGAATCAAAGAGGAGCAGAGTGTAGGCCAAAGCCTGCAGTGGAGCAAGTTGAAAGGGAACCTTTAACCCCCCGCCCCCAGGCATTTGTTGCTGAAAGAGCCATCTTGTACAGCAGTAATACTGCACATGGAAAATGGTGGCTCCGAAAATTATGCTCCTTGCAAACGCTGAAGTACACACTCATATAATGTGTCCCCTCACACCGTCAAACCATCCCGGAAGTGGGACTTTCCTTTGTAATGTGACACAGCACAGCCGTCATTCCAACCCCCTTGGTGCCGTGCGCCACCTCCTCAACGTTGTTTGGTTCTGTCACGGAGCCCGCGCTGTAATGTTATCCCTTGGCCATGCACAGTTAGCGGTGCCCGTCTTCTGACATCATGTAGGTGTCAGGCTGGCAGTGCCTGTGCGTCCAAGCTGCCCGAGATCCAACCTCGCAGTGTAATCTAATGTAGTCCCACTGCGGGCCAGGGATCCATGGGCATGCGCAGTGCATATCATCGCCTCTCACTCACCTCCTTCCTGCTTCTTCAGACTGTGCGGCGTCACGGCCGTGGCATGCTATTAGGGATCAGCTGACGCCGCCTAGTCTGAAGAAGCGTGAAGAAGGGGAGTGAGAGGCTAGTATATGCACTGCGCATGGCCATGGATACCAGGCCCACTGTGGGATCACATTAGACGACACTGCGAGGTGTGATTTCGGGCAGCGTGGACGCACAGGCGCAGCCAGGACGACAACAAATGATGTCAGAGGACGGGCAGCGCAAACTGTGCATGGCCAAGGGATAACATAACAGCGCAGGGTCCATGACGGAATCAAACAACGCTAAGGAGGCAGCGCACGGTGCCAAGGGGGTAGCAATGACGGCTGTGCTGCGTCACATTACAAAGGAAAGTCCCACCTCCGGGACGGTTGGACGGTGTGAGGGGACACATTACATGAGTGTGTAGTTCAGCGTTTGCAAGGAGCATAATTTCAAGAGCGACCTTTCCCTTGTGCAGTATTAGTGCTGCACATGGTGGCTCTTTCAGTAACAAACGCCTAGGGGGGGGGGGACAGGTCCCCTTACATTTTAGTTGTGCCAGCGTGGCGGTTGCATGACACGTTGCCGGATACACAGCTGGGGATCAGCTGACGTTACTGAACCCCAATAACAGAGGAGCGACTGTTGACTGTGCACACAGCACTTCCAGGCACCAACTGGCGGTGTTAGAGCCCAGGGACAGCAGGAGGAGCAGATTGGAGGTATTGCCGCACACACAGCTGGGGATCAGCTGACGTTACTAAACCCCAATAACAGAGGAGCGACTGTTGACTGTGCACACAGCACTTCCAGGCACCAACTGGCGGTGTTAGAGCCCAGGGACAGCAGGAGGAGCAGATTGGAGGTATTGCCGCACACACAGCTGGGGATCAGCTGACGTTACTAAACCCCAATAACAGAGGAGCGACTGTTGACTGTGCACACAGCACTTCCAGGCACCAACTGGCGGTGTTAGATCCCAGGGACAGCAGGAGGAGCAGATTGGAGGTATTGCCGCACACACAGCTGGGGATCAGCTGACGTTACTGAACCCCAATAACAGAGGAGCGACTGTTGACTGTGCACACAGCACTTCCAGGCACCAACTGGCGGTGTTAGAGCCCAGGGACAGCAGGAGGAGCAGAGGAACAGAGTGTAGGCCGAAGCCTGATTGGAGCAAGTTGAAAGGGAACCTTTAACCCCGCCCAAGACGTTTGTAGCTGAAAGAGCCATCTTGTGCAGCACTAAGGATGCAAAAGGAAAAGGTGGTTCTTTTAATTATGCTCCTTGCAAACACCGAAGTAAACACTAAAAATGTGTCCCCTTATACCGTTAAACCGTCCCGGAGGTGCGAATTTCCTTCGTAATGGGACACAGCACAGCTGTCATTCCTATCCCCTTGGTGCCGTGCGCTGCCTCCTCAGCGTTGTTTTTAAGCTGTCACGGAGCCTGCGCTGTTCTGTTAGCCCTTGGCCATGCCCAATTAGCGCTGCCTGTCTTCTGACATAATTTGGTGTCAGGCTGTCAGTGCCTGTGCGTCCACGCTGCTCCAGATCCCACCTCGCAGTCTCGTCTAACGTAATCCCACTGCGGGCCTTGGAACCATGGGCATGCACAGTGCATATCCTCGACTCTCACTCCCCTCCTTCCCTCTTCTTCAGACTGTGCGGTGTCACGGCCGTGGCATGCTATTAGGGATCAGCTGACGGCGCACAGTCTAAAGAAGGCGGAGGGAAATGAGCGAGAGCCCGAGGGGAAGATATGCACTGCGCATGCCCATGGATCCCAGGCCCGCAGTGTGACTCAATCAGAAGACACTGCGAGGCGGGATCTCGGGCAGCGCAGCTGCACAGGCGCAGCCAGCCTGACACCAAATTATGTCAGAAGACAGGCAGCGCAAATAGGGCATGCCCAAGTGATAACAGAACAGCGCAGGCTCCGTGACAGCTTAAAACAACGCTGAGGAGGCAGCGCATGGCACCAAGGGGGTAGGAATGACGGCTGTGCTGCGTCACATTACGAAGGAAAGTCCCAGCTCCGGGACAGTATAACGGTATCAGTGAACACATTTTATAAGTGTTAAGCTCTGCGTGTGCAAGGAGCTAAAAAAAAGAGCTACCTTTTCCTTGTGCAGCATTACTGCTGCACAAGATGGCTCTTTCAGTAACAAACGATGGGGGGGGGGGACAGGTTCCCTTACATTTAGGTTGTTGTGCCAGTGTGGCGGTCGCAGGACACATTGCCGGCTACACAGCTGGGGATCAGCTGACGTTACTGAAACCCAATAACACTGGGTTGTATGTTTTTACTGTGCAGCCTGCACTTCTGAGCCGCAACTGGCGGTGTTGGAGCCCAGGAATAGCAGTTCAGGTGGTAGAAAGATGAACACAGCAGGAGACCTGGATGACACCCAATTACTTAATCAGGCAGAGGAGTGGCAAATTCCTGCGAGATCCAGGCCTGGTTCATTTTCAGGAAAGTCAACGTTATCGGAGGATAGTCGCATGCGACAGTCTGTTAGTACACCACCTGCGGCACTAAAGACACGTTCCGATAAGACACTAGCCGCAGGGCAAGCCAGCACCTCCAATGCATACTGGCTTAGCTCTGGCCATGTATCCAGCTTAGAGACCCAAAACTTGAACGGGGAAGAGACGTCTGGGAGTACAGTAAGAGGGCAAGCCATGTAGTCTGTCACCATCTGACGGAACCGTTGCCTCCTGCTGACTGGAGCCGCCGGTGATGGTGTAGACATTTGGGGCGGGCACACAAAAGTGTGCCAGAGTTGTGCCATACTGGGCTTGCCTTGGGCAGAGGCACTGCTTCTGCTCCCTCTTTGGGCAGAGCCTCCCCCACTGCCTCGACGCACTGAGCTGCTTTGTAAAGCACTAGCAGCACTCCTCTCAGTTGGACAGGAGAAGATGATGGAATTCACCAGTGTGTCGTGGTACTCCCGCAATTTAAGCTCCCGGGTCAACGCAGGGATGAGGTTTTGGACGTTGTCCCGGTAGCGAGGATCGAGGAGGGTGAACACCCAATAATCAGGCATGTTGAGAATGTGGTCGATGCGGCGGTCGTTTCTCAGGCACTGCAGCATGAAATCCACCATGTGCTGCAGAGTGCCAACTGGCCCAGAAACGCTGTCCCCTGCTTGAGACATGATCTCTGCCCGCTCGTCATCACCCCACCCTCGCTGTACACACTGACCACTGGACAATTGTGTCGCTCCCTCCTCTGGACGGAGCTCTTCCTCCTCCATTGACTCCTCCTCATCCTCCTCACAAATTGGCCCCTGCGTACCCCTTTGTGAGGAACCACGTGGCGCTGACTCTCCAGAAGCTGATGGAAAAGGTGACTCCTCATCCTCCACCTCTTCCACAACATCATCCCTTAACCCTTGCAAAGTTTGCTGAAGCAGGCAGATAAGGGGGACAGTCATGCTGACTAGTGCATCATCTGCACTTGCCATCCGCGTGGAATAATCAAAAGGACGCAAAACCTGGCAGACGTCCTTCATAGTGGCCCACTCTGTGGTTGTGAAGTCTGATCGGCGCTGACTGCGACTTCTTTGCGCCTGATGCAGCTGGTACTCCATAACTGCTTGCTGCTGCTCACACAACCGCTCCAACATATGTAACGTGGAATTCCACCTGGTAGGTAGGTCACATATGATGCGGTGTTCCGGAAGGCGGAATCGGCGCTGCAGAGCAGCAATGCGGGATCTGGCCAAGCTGGAACGCCGCAAGTGAGCACACTCTAGGCGGACTTGTGCAGCAGGGCATCAAGATCCGGATAGTCCCTCAGAAAACTCTGCACAACCAAATTGAGCACATGTGCCAGACATTGGATGTGAGTGAGGTTGCCACGGGCCAAAGCTGCCACCAGATTTCGGCCATTGTCACACACTACCATGCCTGGCTGGAGATTCGCTGGCAGTAACCACACATCGCTCTCCTGCTTGATGGCATTCCAGAGCTCCTGCGCTGTGTGGCTTCGATGCCCCAATGAAACTAGTTTCAAGACGGCCTGCTGACGTTTGGCCACGGCTGTGCTCATGTCGGTCATAGGTAAACGTTCACGGGTCCATGTGGAGGTGGACTGTGACGGATCCTGCAGAGAGGAATCTGAGGAACTGGTGTAAGAGGAGGAGTCGATGCGTACAGACTGGATTCCTGCAATCCTTGGAGTGGGCAGGACACGTCCTGAGCCACTCGCACGATCTGTACCTGGCTCAACAACATTAACCCAATGGGCAGTGAGGGAAACATATCGCCCCTGTCCATGCTGACTGGTCCACGCATCGGTGGTGAGGTGGACCTTGCTACTGACGGCGTTCAGTAGCGCATGTTTTATGTTTGCCTCAACATGCCTGTGCAGGGCAGGGACAGCCTGCCTGCTGAAGTAAAAGCGGCTGGGCACCTTGTACTGTGGGACTGCCAATGCCATCAAGTCACGGAAGCTGTCAGTCTCCACCAGCCTGAACGAGAGCATTTCCAGGGACAACAGTTTGGCAATGCCTGCATTCAGAGCCTGTGCTCGGGGGTGGTTGGCCGAGAATGCCCGCCTTTTCTCCCATGCCTGTACTACCGATGGCTGTAGAGTAGACTGGGAGTGTGAGTGTTATGCTGTGCTATCAGGCAACACAGTGTGCAGTAATCAGCGCACATACAGTGATATGGCAATAACCCAAAAACAATAGAACAAGCTCTGAGACGTGGAATCTCTGCAGACTGCAATACCTGAACCTATCCTCACACAACTAAAAGCAGCAGTGGATTGCGCCTAACACTACCTATGCAACTCGGCACTGCCTGAGGAGCTGACTAGCCTGAAGATAGAAATACAAGCCTGACTTGCCTCAGAGAAATACCCCAAAGGAATAGGCAGCCCCCTACATATAATGACTGTTAGCAAGATGAAAAGACAAAACGTAGGAATGAAATAGATTCAGCAAAGTGAGGCCCGATATTCTAGACAGAGCGAGGATAGCAAAGAGAACTATGCAGTCTACAAAAAACCCTAAAGCAGAACCACGCAAAGGGGGGCAAAAAGACCCACCGTGCCGAACTAACGGCACGGCGGTGCACCCTTTGCGTCTCAGAGCTCCCAGCAAAAGAGAATAGCACAGCTGGACAGAAAAAACGGAAACAAAAACAAAGTAACACTTATCTAGCAGAGCAGCAGGCCACAGGAAAGATGCAGTAGCTCAGATCCAACACTGGAACATTGACAAGGAGCAAGGAAGACAGACTCAGGTGGAGTTAAATAGCAAGGCAGCCAACGAGCTCACCAAAACACCTGAGGGAGGAAGCCCAGAGGCTGCAATACCACTTGTGACCACAGGAGTGAATTCAGCCACAGAATTCACAACAGTACCCCCCCCTTGAGGAGGGGTCACTGAACCCTCACCAGAACCCCCAGGCCGACCAGGATGAGCCACATGAAAGGCACGAACAAGATCTGGGGCATGGACATCAGAGGCAAAAACCCAGGAATTATCCTCCTGAGCATAACCCTTCCATTTGACCAGATACTGGAGTTTCCGTCTAGAGACACGAGAATCCAAAATTTTCTCCACAATATACTCCAATTCCCCCTCCACCAAAACAGGGGCAGGAGGCTCCACAGATGGAACCATAGGTGCCACGTATCTTCTCAACAACGACCTATGGAATACATTATGTATGGAAAAGGAGTCTGGGAGGGTCAGACGAAAAGACACCGGATTGAGAATCTCAGAAATCCTATACGGACCAATAAAACGAGGTTTAAATTTAGGAGAGGAAACCTTCATAGGAATATGACGAGAAGATAACCAAACCAGATCCCCAACACGAAGTCGGGGACCCACACGGCGTCTACGATTAGCGAAAAGCTGAGCCTTCTCCTGGGACAAGGTCAAATTGTCCACTACCTGAGTCCAGATCTGCTGCAACCTGTCCACCACAGAATCCACACCAGGACAGTCCGAAGACTCAACCTGTCCTGAAGAGAAACGAGGATGGAACCCAGAATTGCAGAAAAATGGAGAGACCAAGGTAGCCGAGCTGGCCCGATTATTAAGGGCGAACTCAGCCAACGGCAAAAATGACACCCAATCATCCTGGTCAGCAGAAACAAAACATCTCAGATATGTTTCCAAGGTCTGATTGGTTCGTTCGGTCTGGCCATTAGTCTGAGGATGGAAGGCCGAGGAAAAAGATAGGTCAATGCCCATCCTACCACAAAAGGCTCGCCAGAACCTCGAGACAAACTGGGAACCTCTGTCAGAAACAATATTCTCAGGAATGCCATGCAAACGAACCACATGCTGGAAGAACAAAGGCACCAAATCAGAGGAGGAAGGCAATTTAACCAAGGGCACCAGATGGACCATTTTAGAAAAGCGATCACAGACCACCCAAATGACCGACATCTTTTGAGAAACGGGAAGGTCAGAAATGAAATCCATCGAAATATGTGTCCAAGGCCTCTTTGGGACCGGCAAGGGCAAAAGCAACCCACTGGCACGTGAACAGCAGGGCTTAGCCCTAGCACAAATCCCACAGGACTGCACAAAAGCACGCACATCCCGTGACAGAGATGGCCACCAGAAGGATCTAGCCACTAACTCTCTGGTACCAAAGATTCCTGGATGACCAGCCAGCACCGAACAATGAAGTTCAGAGATAACTTTACTAGTCCACCTATCAGCGACGAACAGTTTCTCGGCCGGACAACGATCAGGTTTATTAGCCTGAAATTTCTGCAACACTCTCCGCAAATCAGGAGAGATGGCAGACACAATGACTCCTTCCTTGAGGATACTCGCCGGCTCAGATAACCCCGGAGAGTCGGGCACAAAACTCCTAGACAGAGCATCCGCCTTCACATTTTTAGAGCCCGGAAGGTACGAAATCACAAAATCAAAACGAGCAAAAAATAACGACCAACGGGCCTGTCTAGGATTCAAGCGCTTGGCAGACTCGAGATAAGTAAGATTCTTATGATCAGTCAATACCACCACGCGATGCTTAGCTCCCTCAAGCCAATGACGTCACTCCTCGAATGCCCACTTCATGGCCAGCAACTCTCGGTTGCCCACATCATAATTACGCTTAGCAGCAGAAAATTTCCTGGAAAAGAAAGCACATGGTTTCAACACTGAGCAACCAGAACCTCTCTGTGACAAAACCGCCCCTGCTCCAATCTCAGAAGCATCAACCTCGACCTGGAACGGAAGAGAAACATCTGGTTGACACAACACAGGGGCACAGCAAAAACGACGCTTCAACTCCTGAAAAGCTTCCACGGCAGCAGAAGACCAATTAACCAAATCAGCACCCTTCTTGGTCAAATCGGTCAATGGTCTGGCAATGCTAGAAAAATTACAGATGAAGCGACGATAAAAATTAGCAAAGCCCAGGAATTTCTGCAGACTTTTCAGAGATGTCGGCTGAGTCCAATCCTGGATGGCCTGGACCTTAACCGGATCCATCTCGATAGTAGAAGGGGAAAAGATGAACCCCAAAAATGAAACTTTCTGCACACCGAAGAGACACTTTGATCCCTTCACGAACAAGGAATTAGCACGCAGTACCTGGAAAACCATTCTGACTTGCTTCACATGAGACTCCCAATCATCAGAGAAGATCAAAATGTCATCCAAGTAAACAATCAGGAATTTATCCAGATACTCACGGAAAATGTCATGCATAAAAGACTGAAAAACAGATGGAGCATTGGCAAGTCCGAACGGCATCACCAGATACTCAAAATGACCCTCGGGCGTATTAAATGCCGTTTTCCATTCATCTCCCTGCCTGATTCTCACCAGATTATACGCACCACGAAGATCAATCTTAGTAAACCAACTAGCCCCCTTAATCCGAGCAAACAAGTCAGATATCAATGGCAAGGGATACTGAAACTTAACAGTGATCTTATTAAGAAGGCGGTAATCAATACACGGTCTTAGCGAACCATCCTTTTTGGCTACAAAAAAGAACCCTGCTCCCAATGGTGATGACGATGGGCGAATATGTCCCTTCTCCAGGGATTCTTTCACATAACTGCGCATAGCGGTGTGTTCAGGCACGGACAAATTAAATAAACGACCCTTAGGGAATTTACTACCAGGAATCAAATTGATAGCACAATCACAATTCCTATGCGGAGGTAGGGCATCAGACTTGGGCTCTTCAAATACATCCTGAAAGTCAGACAAGAACTCTGGGATGTCAGAAGGAATGGATGACGAAATAGACAAAAATGGAACATCACCATGTACTCCCTGACAACCCCAGCTGGTTACCGACATAGAGTTCCAATCTAATACTGGATTATGGGTTTGTAGCCATGGCAACCCCAACACGACCACATCATGCAGATTATGCAGTACCAGAAAGCGAATAACTTCCTGATGTGCAGGAGCCATGCACATGGTCAGCTGGGCCCAGTACTGAGGTTTATTCTTGGCCAAAGGTGTAGCATCAATTCCTCTCAACGGAATAGGACACCGCAAAAGCTCCAAGAAAAATCCACAACGTTTAGCATAATCCAAATCCATCAGATTCAGGGCAGCGCCTGAATCCACAAACGCCATGACAGAATACGATGACAAAGAGCATATCAAGGTAATGGACAGAAGGAATTTGGACTGTACAGTACCAATGACGGCAGAGCTATCGAACCGCCTAGTGCGCTTAGGACAATTAGAAATAGCATGAGTGGAATCACCACAGTAGAAACACAGCCTGTTCAGACGTCTGTGTTCTTGCCGTTCAACTTTAGTCATAGTCCTGTCGCACTGCATAGGCTCAGGTTTACTCTCAGACAATACCGCCAGATGGTGCACAGATTTACGCTCGCGCAAGCGACGACCGATCTGAATGGCCAAGGACATAGACTCATTCAAACCAGCAGGCATAGGAAATCCCACCATGACATCCTTAAGAGCTTCAGAGAGACCCTTTCTGAACCAAGCTGCCAGTGCAGATTCATTCCACAGAGTGAGTACTGACCACTTCCTAAATTTCTGACAATATACTTCTACATCATCCTGACCCTGGCATAAAGCCAGCAAATTTTTCTCAGCCTGATCCACTGAATTAGGCTCATCGTAAAGCAATCCAAGCGCCTGGAAAAACGCATCAACATTACTCAATGCAGGGTCTCCTGGCGCAAGAGAAAACGCCCAGTCCTGTGGGTCGCCGCGCAAAAAAGAAATAATAATCAAAACCTGTTGAATAGGATTACCAGAAGAATGAGGTTTCAAGGCCAGAAATAGCTTACAATTATTTTTGAAGCTCAGGAACTTAGTTCTGTCACCAAAAAACAAATCAGGAATAGGAATTCTTGGTTCTAGCATAGATTTCTGATCAATTGTATCTTGAATCTTTTGTACATTTATAACGAGATTATCCATTGAGGAGCACAGAGCCTGAATATCCATGTCCACAGCTGTGTCCTGAAGCACTCTAATGTCTAGGGGAAAAAAAAAAAAAAACTGAAGACAGAGCTGAGGGAAAAAAAAATGATGTCAGGACTTCTTTTTTCCCTCTATTGAGAATCATTGGTTTTGGCTCCTTGTACTGTTATGCTGTGCTATCAGGCAACACAGTGTGCAGTAATCAGCGCACATACAGTGATATGACTGTTATGCTGTGCTATCAGGCAACACAGTGTGCAATAATCAGCGCACATACAGTGATATGGCAATAACCCAAAAACAATAGAACAAGCTCTGAGACGTGGAATCTCTGCAGACTGCAATACCTGAACCTATCCTCACACAACTAAAAGCAGCAGTGGATTGCGCCTAACACTACCTATGCAACTCGGCACTGCCTGAGGAGCTGACTAGCCTGAAGATAGAAATACAAGCCTGACTTGCCTCAGAGAAATACCCCAAAGGAATAGTCAGCCCCCCACATATAATGACTGTTAGCAAGATGAAAAGACAAAACGTAGGAATGAAATAGATTCAGCAAAGTGAGGCCCGATATTCTAGACAGAGCGAGGATAGCAAAGAGAACTATGCAGTCTACAAAAAACCCTAAAGCAGAACCACGCAAAGGGGGGCAAAAAGACCCACCGTGCCGAACTAACGGCACGGCGGTGCACCCTTTGCGTCTCAGAGCTCCCAGCAAAAGAGAATAGCACAGCTGGACAGAAAAAATGGAAACAAAAACAAAGTAACACTTATCTAGCAGAGCAGCAGGCCACAGGAAAGATGCAGTAGCTCAGATCCAACACTGGAACATTGACAAGGAGCAAGGAAGACAGACTCAGGTGGAGTTAAATAGCAAGGCAGCCAACGAGCTCACCAAAACACCTGAGGGAGGAAGCCCAGAGGCTGCAATACCACTTGTGACCACAGGAGTGAATTCAGCCGCAGAATTCACAACATGTGAGGATGACTGGGAAGGTGGTGCTGTGGGTGGAATTACACAAGGTCTCTGGACAACAGTGCCAGAGGTTCTTCCATGGCGATCCTGGGAGGAAGCCAAACCAGCTGTGCGTGAGCTGGAGGAAGAGGCAACACGAGCTGAAGAGGTGGTAGCTGCCGCTGTTGGTTGGCCTACATCTTCAGTCTGTTTCTGTAACTCCACCGCGTGCCTGGTCCGCACATGTTTCCACATATTTGTGGTATTGAGGTTGCTGACATTTTTCCCTCTTTTTACTTTCTGATGACACAGCTTGCATTTGACAAAACAAATGTCATCTGCAACTGTGTCAAAAAAGGACCAGGCACTGCAAGTCTTGGGAGCACCCTTTTTGGCTTTGGAAAGAGACAGGCTCCTAACGGGTGCCAAAGTGGAGGCTACAGGCTCCGCAGTCTTCCCCCTCCCTCTCCCTCTTTGGCCCGTAAGGGGAAGCTCTTCCTCAGAGCTGCTCCCACCACCTTCCTGTTCCTCACGCCACTATGGGTCAAGGACCTCATCATCTCCACTACCCTCTGCCACCAACTGCTCCTCCTGGGTAGTCTCGGCAGCACAGTACGCATCAGAAAGCGGCACCTGAGTTTCATCATCAGATGCGTACTGCGCTGTGGTCACCGGAGGCACTGGCCCACCTGCCTCTTCAGAGTCAGAGAGAAAAAGCTGTTGGGCATCACTGCACACTGCCTCTTCTTCCATTTCTCCAATGCTGCTTGGCTGGCCCCCTGTTTCCAAGCCAAGAGATTCAGAGAACAGAAGTAGAGACGGCTCCTGTCCTGGACTCTCTGACTGACTGGCCAATTTGGCAGGTGGTGAAGAGACAGATGGCTGCTCTCCAGTGCTCTGTGCCTGAGAGGATGTGGCACTAACTGAAGTCGATGCCGAGGCGTTAGCTGCCATCCACCCGACAACGGCTTCAATTTGGTCTTCACGCAGCAGCGGTGCACGGCGCTCTCCGACAAAGCTGCGCATGAAGGACTGTTCCCTGCTGAAACTGAGTGACGACGAGTCACCGGCGCCCGCAGCAGGCACAGAATCACCACGTCCTCTCCCTGCTCCTCTCCCTGCTCCGCGCCCACGCCCACGTGCCTTACTCCCTGCCCTCTTCATCTTGGTTGACAGATAAAGATACGCAGAAAAGTACTAAGGCCTTAGTGTGCTTATTCCTGAAATGCTCCTCCTAACAGGTGTAAGAAACACTAATGTTGTAAAGTGTGGACTAAACTTTATTATTTTTCAAATGTGGCCTACACAAGTGTTAAGTTGTGTTTGGTGAACTTTACTTTTTTTTTTGCGCAGATCGGGCTACAGAGCTAGTTTAAATCACACGGAGACCGTGCAGACAGCCGTAAACGGCGCTGCAAGGCCAAAAAACCCTCCTCTAGGTTATCCTATTTAGTGTTTTTCCACTATTTAGCTGGAGACGGGTGGAAAGACACTAATAGGAATTTTTTAAAAAAATTTTTAAACAGGCTGCACTATTTGAAAAAAGTAAATTGTTTTTCAAGGTATGAGGCAGTAACGCACCCTGAGCTGAATCCAACCGGCTATAGCTGCACACAGACTACAGGGCGAGCTGCGCTCACACAGAGACCGTGCAGACAGCCGTAAACGGCGCTGCAAGGCCCAATAAACCCCCTCTAGGTTATCCTATGTAGTGTTTTTCCACTATTTAGCTGGAGACGGGTGGAAAAACACTAATAGGAATTTTTTTTTTAAAATTTTAAACAGGCTGCACTATTTGAAAAAAAGGGAAATTTTTCTCAAGGTATGAGCCAGTAACGAACCCTGAGCTGAATCCAACTATGGCTGCACACAGACTACAGGGCGAGCTGGGCTCACACGGAGACCGTGCAGACAGCCGTAAACGGCGCTGCAAGGCCCAAAAACCCCCCTCTAGGTTATCCTATGTTGTGTTTTTCCACAATTTAGCTGGAGACGGGTGGAAAAACACTAATAGGGAATTTTTTTTAAAATTTTTAAACAGGCTGCACTGTTTGAAAAAAAGGAAAATTTTTCTCAAGGTATGAGCCAGTAACGAACCCTGAGCTGAATCCAACCGGCTATAGCTGCACACAGACTACAGGGCGAGCTGGGCTCACACGGAGACCGTGCAGACAGCCGTAAACGGCGCTGCAAGGCCCAAAAACCCCCCTCTAGGTTATCCTATGTTGTGTTTTTCCACAATTTAGCTGGAGACGGGTGGAAAAACACTAATAGGGAATTTTTTAAAAAATTTTTAAACAGGCTGCACTATTTGAAAAAAAGGAAAATTTTTCTCAAGGTATGAGCCAGTAACGAACCCTGAGCTGAATCCAACCGGCTATGGCTGCACACAGACTACAGGGCGAGCTGGGCTCACACGGAGACCGTGCAGACAGCCGTAAACGGCGCTGCAAGGCCCAAAAACCCCCCTCTAGGTTATCCTATGTAGTGTTTTTCCACAATTTAGCTGGAGACGGGTGGAAAAACACTAATAGGAAATTTGAGAAAAAATGTGCAGCAGGCTGCACTATGAGCAAAAAAGGACAACTGTGTGAGGCAGTGTGAACCCCCCCTGAGCTGAATACAACCGGGTATATGGCTGCACACAGACTACAGAGTGAGCTGCACACACACACACACACAGAGACCTTGCAGAACGCTGTTAAAACAGCGCTGCAAGGCAAGAGCAAGGTGAACAGTGAAGAACACACAGCGTTTTGCTAAATTAGCCTTTGGAAAGGAAAATAAAGCAATTAGCTAGCTCAACTGGCCCTCAGTTAGAACACAGCGTCCTGTCCCTAACTGAAATCACAGCAGAGTGAGCGCAAAATGGCGGCAGCGTTTTTTATAGTGCAGAGTGACATCATTTCAGCAGCCAATCACAGCCTTGCCAGTACTTACATGCCCACCATGCTAAACAGGATGTGCCCACACTTCCAATCATTCCTCATTGGCTGCTGTGTTCTGTTTGAATTCTGGGAACTTCCGATTCCGGTATCCGATACGCGGGAAGTATCGGAATTTGGTATCGGAATTCCGATACCGCAAATATCGGTCGATACCCCATACTTGCGGTATCGGAATGCTCAACACTAGTCAGGATGGTATTTCAGATCCTCCGTAATAATGCTTTGTTTGTGAAGGGGTCAAAGTGCCTCTTTGGAGTGCAGAAGGTTTCTTTTTTGGGTTTCATTTTTTCTCCCTCATCTATAGAAATGGATCCGGTTAAGGTTCAGGTCATTCATGATTGGATTCAGCCCACATCTGTGAAGAGCCTTCAGAAATTCTTGGGCTTTGCTAATTTTTATCGTCGTTTCATTGCCAACTTCTCCAGTGTGGTTAAACCCCTAACCGATTTGACCAAGAAAGGTGCTGATGTGACGAATTGGTCCTCCGCGGCTGTTTCTGCCTTTCAGGAGCTTAAACTCCAATTTACTTCTGCCCCTGTGTTGCGTCAGGCAGATGTTTCTCTTCCATTTCAGGTTGAGGTTGACGCGTCCGAGATTGGGGCAGGGGCCATTTTGTCTCAGAGGAATTCTGATGGTTCCTTGATGAAACCGTGTGCCTTCTTTTCTCTGAAGTTTTCGCCTGCGGAACGCATTTATGATGTCAGCAATCGGGAGTTGTTGGCTATGAAGTGGGCATTTGAGGAGTGGCGACATTGGCTTGAGGGGGCCAAGCACCGTATTGTGGTGCTGACCGATCATAAGAATCTGATTTACCTTGAGTCTGCCAAACGGCTGAATCCTAGACAGGCTCGATGGTCCCTGTTTTTCTCCCGTTTTGATTTTGTGGTCTCGTACATTCCTGGTACTAAGAATGTTAAGGCGGATGTTTTTTTCCTGATTCCCCTGGGGTTCTTGAGCCGGTCGGCATTTTGAAGGAAGGGGTGATTCTTTCTGCCATCTTTGCGACGGGTTCTTCAGGAATTTCAGGCTGATAAGCCTGACCGCTGTCCTGTGGGGAAACTGTTTGTTCCTGATAGATGGACTAGTAAAGTGATTTCTGAGGTTCATTGTTCTGTGTTGGCTGGCCATCCTGGGATTTTTGGTACCAGAGATTTGGTTAGTAGGTCCTTTTGTTGGCCTTCTTTGTCACGGGATGTGCATTCTTTTGTGCAGTCCTGTGAGATTTGTGCGTGGGCTAAGCCTTGCTGTTCCCGCGCTAGTGGGTTGCTTTTGCTATTGCCGGTCCCTGAGAGACCTTGGACGCATATTTCTATGGATTTTATTTCCGATCTTCCTGTTTCCCAAAGAATGTCGGTTATCTGGGTTGTCTGTGACCGATTTTCTAAGATGGTTCATTTGGTGCCTTTGCCTAAATTGTCTTCTTCTTCTGATTTGGTTCCGTTGTTTTTTCAGCATGTGGTACGTTTGCATGGTATTCTGGAGAATATTGTGTCCGACAGTGGTTCCCAGTTTGTTTCTAGGTTTTGGCGGGCCTTTTGTGCCAAGCTGGGCATTGATTTGTCTTTTTCTTCTGCATTTCATCCTCAGACAAATGGCCAGACTGAGCGAACTAATCAGACCTTGGAGACCTATTTGAGATGCTTTGTGTCTGCTGATCAGGATGATTGGCTGGCTTTTTTTGCCATTGGCCGATTTTGCCCTTAATAATCGGGCTAGTTCGGCTACTTTGGTTTCGCCTTCTTTTTGTAATTTTGGTTTTCATCCTCGTTTTTCTTCTGGGCAGGTTGAGCCTTCTGACCTTCCTGGTGTGGATTCTGTGGTCGACAGGTTGCAGCAGATTTGGGCTTATGTGGTGGACAAGTTGGTGCTGTCTCAGGAGGAGGCTCAGCGTTTTGCTAACCGTCGTCGGTGTGTTGGTTCCCGGCTTCGGGTTGGTGATCTGGTTTGGTTATCTTGTTCCTATGAAGGTTTCTTCCCCTAAGTTTAAGCCTTGATGTATTGGTCCTTATAGGATTTCTGAGATTATTAATCCGGTGTCCTTTCGCCTGGCGCTTCTGGCCTCTTTTGCTATTCATAATGTCTTCCATAGATCTTTGTTGCGGAAATATGTGGAGCCCGTTGTTCCCTCTGTTGATCCTCCGGCCCCTGTATTGGTCGATGGGGAGTTGGAATATGTTGTTGAGAAGATTTTGGATTCCCGTTTTTCGAGGCGGAAGCTTCAGTACCTTGTCAAGTGGAAGGGTTATGGCCAGGAGGATAATTCTTGGGTTTCTGCCTCTGATGTCCATGCCGTTGATTTGGTTCGTGCCTTTCATCGGGGTCATCCTGATCGGCCTGGGGGCTCTGGTGAGGGTTCGGTGACCCCTCCTCAAGGGGGGGTACTGTTGTGAATTCAGCTTTTGGGCTCCCTCCAGTGGTTGTAGAGGGTAATGCAGTTGTGCCTGGACTGCAGGAGTGGACAGGTGTATCTACTAATTGCAAAACTGACTGGGGTATATAGCTTTGCTGGATCCTTTAGTCAGTGCCAGTTGTCCAATGTTCTTGAAGGATTCACTTCCCTGCTGGTCTCTCCAGTTCGCTGTGTTTTTCTACAAAGATAAGTCCTGTCTTTGTTTTTGCTGTCCACCTGATGTGGACCTTATTGTTCTGTGCTTTTTCATGTTTTTGTCTTGTCCAGCTTGGTCTGTGAAGGATTTTTTGCAGCCTAGCCATTTCTCTGGAGATGCAGATATACCCCCCATGTCTTTAGTCAGATGTGGTGATCCGTATTTTCTGCGGTGGATATTTTTTAGTGTTTTTATACTGACCGCATAGTACTCTGTTCTATTCTTTCTTTTTAGCTAGTATGGCCTCCTATGCTAAAATCTGATTTCATATCTGCGTATGTTATTTCCCTCTCCTCTCACAGTCAATATTTGTGGGGGGCTATCTATCCTTTGGGGATTTTCTCTGAGGCAAGATAGGTTTCCTGTTTCTGTCTTTAGGGGTAGTTAGATCTTAGGCTGTGCCAAGGGGTCTAGGGAGTGTTAGGTACCCTCCATGGCTACTTCTAGTTGTGCTGCTAGGTTCAGGGTTTGCGGTCAGTACAGGGACCACCTTCTCCAGAGTACGTCTCATGCTGCTCCAAGGCCACCAGATCATAACAGTAGTGTCTCTGATGGTGGTGGTGCACAGCCAACGTCAGACACACCGTCGTAATATGAGGGGCCCTGTGCCAGTACCGCCACCCATGAGAGAGTGTTCCCCCCAGCTCGAACAGTGCTCTACCACTTGCAATACTTACCTCTCCCTGCTCCACCACTGTGTAGTCTGTGCTGTTAAATCCTTCGATGGCACTGCCAATACAAATTTGTTGAAATGATAGATGATAGTAAAAATATACAGGGGCCCTGGCATCCATTTAGACCAGTTAATACTTTGCGCCTACTACCACTGTCTGCTACTTAGCAGAGGAGCCCACCCCAGTACCTAGCTATGCCGCCTGTTTAGTCCTTTTACCAATTTTGAACTGCATTTAGCCTACTTTTTTATTGTGGGCCTACAAACTGTGTCTGCGCCACTCATTACAGTTGTCCTCCACTGAACAACGCAATGCCACCTGTTTAGTCCTGTTACCAATTTTGAACTGCATTTAGCCTACTTTTTCATTGTGGGCCTACAAACTGTGTCTGTGCCATTCATTACAGTTGCCCTCCACTGAACAAAGCAATGCAGCCTGTTTAGTCCTGTTACCAATTTTGAACTGCATTTAGCCTACTTTTTTTTATTTTGGGCCTACTAACTGTGTCTGCGCCACTCATTACAGTTGTCCTCCACTGAACAAAGCAATGCCACCTGTTTAGTCCTGTTACCAATTTTGAACTGCTTTTAGCCTACTTTTTTATTTTGGGCCTACTAACTGTGTCTGCACCACTCATAACAGTTGTCCTCCACTGAACAAAGCTATGCCGCCTGTTTATTCCTGTTACCAATTTTGAACTGCATTTAGCCTACTTTATTATTTGGGCCTATATCTGTGTTTCCTCCTCATCCTGCCCATTGCCCGGCCACTGCTAGATGAGTCTGCTGGTACATTGACCCAGACCACTACATTCCCCTTGCACTCTACACAGCCTGAATCTGACCCTGCTGAAAGTCAGGTTCCCCTTCCCGCATACTATACCACCTTACACGGGGACAAAGAGAAAGGTGCAGATGAAAGTGCAGGTTCCTTCATAAGGTAGGGGGGCATACTCGTTGGCGACGTCACTGGCACAGGGCCCCTCATAATACACAAAAGTGTCTCTGGCAGTGGGAGGCGCAACACCCGCCGTCAAACACACCGCCATACTATGAGGGGCCCTGTGCCAGTGCCAAGTGCCAATGAGTGGGCCCCCCGCTTGCTCAGGATGACAGCACTTGCAAAGTTGAAATACTTACCTCTACCTGCTCCACCGCTGTGATGTATTCTGCGTTTCCTGGGCCCACGAAAATCTTGAGCCAGCCCTACCCCCCCACAACTTTAGCCAAATGACCCCCTGTTTCAATGCCTAACTATTATAAAGTAAATTAAGATTGACAAGCTTAAGAAATAAGAATTGATGTTTTTGGCATTAAAATGGGCATGGAGGTGTTTTCCTGTCCTCCACTCACTGCCGACTGATTCCCCATTGACTTGCATTGGGTTTCGTGTTTCGGTCAGCCCCTGACTTTTCAAAATAATCGGCCGATTTCACCCGACCCGACTTTTGACAAAGTTGGGTTTCGCGAAACCTGACTCGATTCAAAAAAGGTAAAAGTCGCTCAACTCTACTCAGGACCATGTCGATATCCGACCAATGGGTCTTACCAGACATTCCAGATCTCCTATCCCAGGGCCCAGTCTACCATCCTCGGGCAGTTGGTCTTCATCTGACGGCGTGGATTTTGAACGGTCGCTGTTAAGAGATAGAGGTTTCTCGCTGGGCCTGATTAACACGCTGCTCAAAAGCAGGAAAATAATCACCACCAAAATTTACAGTGGGGCAAAAAAGTATTTAGTCAGTCAGCAATAGTGCAAGTTCCACCACTTAAAAAGATGAGAGGCGTCTGTAATTTACATCATAGGTAGACCTCAACTATGGGAGACAAACTGAGAAAAAAAAATCCAGAAAATCACATTGTCTGTTTTTTTATCATTTTATTTGCATATTATGGTGGAAAATAAGTATTTGGTCAGAAACAAACAATCAAGATTTCTGCCTCTCACAGACCTGTAACTTCGTCTTTAAGAGTCTCCTCATTCCTCCACTCATTACCTGTAGTAATGGCACCTGTTTAAACTTGTTATCAGTATAAAAAGACACCTGTGCACACCCTCAAACAGTCTGACTCCAAACTCCACTATGGTGAAGACCAAAGAGCTGTCAAAGGACACCAAAAACAAAATTGTAGCCCTGCACCAGGCTGGGAAGACTGAATCTGCAATAGCCAACCAGCTTGGAGTGAAGAAACCAACAGTGGGAGCAATAATTAGAAAATGGAAGACATACAAGACCACTGATAATCTCCCTCGATCTGGGGCTCCACGCAAAATCCCACCCCGTGGGGTCAGAATGATCACAAGAACGGTGAGCAAAAATCCCAGAACCACGCGGGGGGACCTAGTGAATGAACTGCAGAGAGCTGGGACCAATGTAACAAGGCATACTATAAGTAACACACTACGCCACCATGGACTCAGATCCTGCAGTGCCAGACGTGTCCCACTGCTTAAGCCAGTACATGTCCAGGCCCGTCTGAAGTTTGCTAGAGAGCATTTGGATGATCCAGAGGAGTTTTGGGAGAATGTCCTATGGTCTGATGAAACCAAACTGGAACTGTTTGGTAGAAACACAACTTGTCGTGTTTGGAGGAAAAAGAATACTGAGTTGCATCCATCAAACACCATACCTACTGTAAAGCATGGTGGTGGAAACATCATGCTTTGGGGCAGTTTCTCTGCAAAGGGGCCAGGACGACTGATCCGGGTACATGAAAGAATGAATGGGGCCATGTATCGTGAGATTTTGAGTGCAAACCTCCTTCCATCAGCAAGGGCATTGAAGATGAAACGTGGCTGGGTCTTTCAACATGACAATGATCCAAAGCACACCGCCAGGGCAACGAAGGAGTGGCTTCGTAAGAAGCATTTCAAGGTCCTGGAGTGGCCTAGCCAGTCTCCAGATCTCAACCCTATAGAAAACCTTTGGAGGGAGTTGAAAGTCCGTGTTGCCAAGCGAAAAGCCAAAAACATCACTGCTCTAGAGGAGATCTGCATGGAGGAATGGGCCAACATACCAACAACAGTGTGTGGCAACCTTGTGAAGACTTACAGAAAACGTTTGACCTCTGTCATTGCCAACAAAGGATATATTACAAAGTATTGAGATGAAATTTTGTTTCTGACCAAATACTTATTTTCCACCATAATATGCAAATAAAATGTTAAAAAAACAGACAATGTGATTTACTGGATTTTTTTTTCTCAGTTTGTCTCCCATAGTTGAGGTCTACCTATGATGTAAATTACAGACGCCTGTCATCTTTTTAAGTGGTGGAACTTGCACTATTGCTGACTGACTAAATACTTTTTTGCCCCACTGTACGTCAGGAACTGGAAAAGATTTCTTCAAAACTCAGGGGTAGTAGCTGGTCATTCAACACCAATAGACCAGATATTGGAGTTTTTGCAAAAGGGGTTGGATATGGGGTTATCCCCAAATACTCTTAAAGTACATGTGTCAGCCTTAGGGGCCCTCTTTGGCTGCAACATTTCTGAAAATTATTGGATCAGTAGATTCATTAAGGCCGCAAAAAGGTCTAGGCCAATAGTGAAGAATAGGGTCATGCCGTGGGACTTAAACTTAGTCCTCACGGCCATGACAGAAGCTCCATTTGAGCCAATTTCTTCGGCTTCTATTAAAAACCTGTCTCTTAAAGTAGCCTTGCTGGTGGCCCTAATGGCAGCTCGTAGGGTAGTCGGCATCCAGTCATTATCCAGGCTTCCCCCTTACATGCAACTTAGAGATGATAGAGTGATACTTTCCCCTGATCCAGCATATCTTCCTAAAGTAGTGTCTAGATTCCATAGAACACAGGAAATAGTTCTTCCATCTTTCCTCCCTAATCCTACTAATGATAAATAAAGGAAACTACACACTCTAGATGTAAGAAGATGTATCCTAGAGTATCTAGCAGTGACTGATCCTTGGAAGATAGATAATGACCTATTCGTGTCCTATCAGGGTAGCAGGAAAGGTCATAGAGTATCAAAATCTATGCTAGCTAGGTGGATCAGGGAGGCTATCTCGCTGGCATACGTCTCAAAGGGCAAGCCTGTGCCTGAAGGTCTAAGAGCGCATTCCACTAGAGCTATGGCAACCTCGTGGGCAGAGAGCTTAGAGGTGTCGATCGACCAAATATGTAAGGCTGCTACTTGGTCTTCTCCAAACACTTTCTATAACCATTATAGATTAAACCTGGGTGCTTCCTCGGACCTCTCTTTTGGTGTAAGGGTGCTGCAAGCTGTAGTCCCTCCCTAGCTAGTTACTCTCTGTAATTCTCTCCGTGGTGCTGTCATGGACGACCGATAAAGTCTTAGTTACTCACAGGTTAACAGTGTTTTTCGGAGTCCATGACAGCACCCGTACATACCCTCCCGTCTTCTTAAGTTCTGGGTGTACACCTCTTCCTTTTTTTATATAATCCACTCCTGGTGAATAGTTAGCAGTAGTATAGTTGTATATAAATTATGCTGTTAACCTCGGTGGTCCTCTTGTGCTCTGCAAACCAACTGATGCGTGGGAGAGGTGCCGCCCTTATGTATCTGTAGGTTTCCTGTTCCTGAAGGATCCCCTCTCTCCGTGGTGCTGTCATGGACTCCGAAAAACACCATTAACCGGTGAGTAACTAAGACTTTCTTCCTCGCTGATGGAAAAAGAGGGTTTATTTTTTTGGTTTGCATATAGCATACTTTGGGTCAAAATAATATCCATAACATCATGGGAAAAAAAATCTTCAAATACTTCAACTTCATTTTAATTTTATGAAAGGTCACAAATGTTGCTTATTTCGGACGCATCCTGGTCTGTACTGCTTTCATATGTTGGTTGACATTTTTTCCATTTTGGAGTTGCTGCACATTGTAATATTTCTGTTGCATTTTTTTTTCTTGCTCACAACTGGTTTTGAAGTTTGATTCCTTGGTCGTTTTCTGCTACTGGTACTTGAAGTTCCTGCTGAGGTGGATGGTAAATTCTCAGTTGATGCCACCTCAGGAGCCTCTTCAATTTCTGTTGAAGTGTGCAATACCTCCAAAGTTCCTGCTACATCATTCAATTCATGAGCAAGAAGCTCATTTTTCTGAAAATCTTCCTCATCAGTTGCCTCATCAGGCTCAGGGGGCACAATCACTATTTCAACATCAGAAACTTCCTCTTTTTGGTCATCTTTTTTTATATCAATATGCCATGTTCTTACTGCTGATACAACAAAAAACAAAATTAGTATAGTAACATTTAGAAAACTATAGATAAAAATATATATTATTTTAAATATATATATAAATATATTTCACATTTCACTATCCATTCATAAAACAAGCTAAATAAACAATTGTGATGAATAAAAATATAAAATACCAACCTTACATACTGTGATGTGATCGTAAACAATGTCTGAGGAGCCAGCAAGTTACAGGGTCTGTTCTCCTGAGTGTCTCCAGTACAGCTGAGATATCAGGTTTCACAAAGCATATATAGTCAGAAAGGTACTGGGGAAGGCGGATGGAGGGGTGAGGGATTTCCAGACTATCTGGTAAGAAGGAAGAAATGAAACTAAAAGACCCCTGCCTGCCTTATCAGTTGTAAATGATTTGGGGTTATGTATAAAAACTAGTGAATCAAACAAAAATTTCCATATAAAAAAACCCATTGAAAATAGATAGTGCATTCTGCCAATGTCCCAAAAATGGGACGGCAATTTCACTTGAATATAACTCTGGCCTTGGTAAATCTACATCAATGCCATTGCATTATATACCTTCCTTCAAGTATAAGCAATAGTTCTAATAACTTTGTGATCACAGAACTGTGATTTTAAATAATTTCAGCTTATGATCCTAATTTTGAAAAAAACCTCGAAAATAGGAGCTTTGAAAGCTCTCTGGGTGGAAGAATATTCAATTAAAAATGACAATGACATGATTTCCTGTTTTGAAAACATTCATTTTGTTGAATGTAAGCCCGCAAGGGCAGGGTCCTCGCCCTTCTGTATCAGTCTGTCATTGTTAGTTTGTTTACTGTAAGTGATATCTGTAACCCCTCCTCATGTAAAGCACCATGGAATCAATGGTGCTATATAAATAAATAATAATAATTTTACAAACACAACACAAAAAATTGGACCTAATTATAAAATCTTAGTTGCTAGAAGCAAAAGATTAGGCGTCCCAAAAAAAGGACATTGGTAGATAATGGGCTAAAGTTCCACAGTTCTACCCCATAGTACCTGGGGAAAAGTTCATGGATAGAATCGTTTAGTGCACACAGTTCATAGAGGCTTCAAGGGTTTTGGGCCCTTTACAGTTCAATATTTCAATCCAGCAGGGAGACACAAACATGCACAAAACAAACTGGAAGGGGAAAACAAAACACAAGTTTGGCCATCCTGGCCAATATAGGGGGTTCCCAGAATGCTTAAGGCCACCTGTACTCAAGAATGCAGAACAGTTCTTGGTTCTCTGTGCAACAAGCACAAATATGCATGGCTGTCATCTTACCTCTGCTCCAATCATAGATTTCTCTCACAGCCATCCTGAGACCCAGGTTTTCTGGGTTCCGGTCTTCCCAACATAAGTGGCTGACTGTGGGACCTGGCACACATACATTGTTGTGCCCATTGACTCTGCTTGGCTGGATCCCTTGCTGCTGGCCTTCGAGATACTGCTGGAGCTGGATTTTCTGCTACTGTTTTGAGTTCTCTCCACTGTTCCTGGAAGAGTGGGATTTAGCGATGATGGCGCTCAGGGGGTAGTATCCTGCAACTGAGGCGTGGCCCCCTAGCTGCAGTCGCTCATGTTCCAGAACCACAACCACCTAGAATTCGTCCTCTCTTGATATTATTGACCGCCACCACATACCACATACCATCTTCCTTGATGAATGTAATGCGGTCCCATTCTTGTGGAGTACGCTGGTACCGCAGAGACTCAGCATTACGTACACCCGCTCTCCATATTCGGCTTCCCAGATGATGTCAACCACTGAATGGAGGTAAAATATTGTACATCCAACTGGCAACAGCTCCTTCCCTAGGACACTTCACCTTGATCCTCACCCATCTCTCTTGTTCAATTACCCCTGCTACCCATCTAGATTCTTCAGCGGTTGGGGCTGGGGTCTTCTCCACATACATAGCTGGTGGGGGCTTGGGGACGGTGGTTTGAGGAAGACTTACCAACTGTGCCATGACTGGGGCTTGCTGTTGTTTCATTCGGTCACCAGGCTTCAGCCTCAGAGGCCCGGCCGCCTCCACACTAGGCCCTAGTTCCGCTCCTGCCGCCTCAGCCTTTGCTGGTGCCTTCTCCAGGACCTCATGCTCCTTCAGCCCTCCTAGAAACTGCTGCTTCTTGAACTCCTCTACCTGTTGCTTCCACTCCATCCGGCCTATCCCATTCTGGATAACAAAACCATAGAACCATTTATCAAGCCTTACAGGAATCATGTGAGGCTCCACCAACATGTCCTCTCATTCCTTCCCCGCTTTCTCCAACAATGGCATTGGCATGCTCTTCTCAGGGTGTTCTTTTCTGGGACTCCACACTTCCCTGGGTGGGAGTTACTTCTGGCACTTCAGCCCATGTTTCGCGTGAGTCTCCACTGGCACCACTCACCACAGGATGGCTTCTCCAGACAGGTTACTCACCAGGCCTGTCGGGCTTTCGTGCTACTTTGTTATCCACACCCACGACAATTTCAAAAATCACCATAGAAAATGCAGTAAAATGCATAACAGTATTCACACTACGCAATTGTTGTCTTCAGGGGCAGGAACACGACAGTCTGTCACACTCTAATACCACAGTTGGATGTATTTAAAAAAAAATGTTCCTGTGCTGAGATAATCTTGTAAATGTGCCCCTGCTTTATACTGTGTAATGGCTGAAACTGACAGTGCAAGAACAGGGTCTGATCATACCATAGCTCCTGGGAAGGGAGGACAGCATGGGACCGCAAATTAGTTTTTCTTTGAGGTAAAACATTGCTTATAAACAGGCAGTGAAATGTTTAGCCTCAAAGCGAGAATCAGCTGCCTGTCTGTATACTATTTAGCTTCCAACCCTGCCCGGGAGCTGTGGTATGATCAGACCATGTCCCTGTACGGTCAGACACAGCCATTACACAGTACACAGAAGCCACATTTATAAGATTATCTCGGCGCCGAGACTTTTTTTTAACATCCAATTGTGGAACTAATTTTCATTCCAAAATCTATTCATTAAAATGCACTTTGTAGGAAAACCCCTTTAAAAAGGGGAAACACTGTGCCACTTGTAATTAAAAACAAAAAACTTTCAGACACCTACTAAAAACAAAATATGTCCTGCCTGTATTGCAAAACTTGTTAAGGAGGAACAATCTTTCTTTATGGCTGAGTTGAAGGACATAATCAGAGAAGTTCAAAATCACTGTGGCTAACCTTATTCCCCCTCAAGCTTCACCATCTACTTCCCATTACAAAAGACTGAGAATGGACTTACCGTATATACTCGAGTATAAGCCGAGATTTTCAGCCCAAATTTTTGGGCTGAAAGTGCCCCCCTCGGCTTATACTCGAGTCACGGTAGCGGTGGGGTCGGCGGGTGAGGGGCTGAGGGCGCTGGGGTATACTTACCTAGTCCCAGCGATCCTCGCGCTGTCCCTGCCGTCCCACGGGCTTCGGCGCTGCAGCTTCTTCCTCTCTTCAGCGGTCACGTGGGACCGCTCATTACAGAAATGAATAAGCGGCTCCACCTCCCATAGGGGCGGAGCCGCTTATTCATTTCTCTAATCAGCGGTGCCGGTGACCGCTGATAGAGAAAGAAGCTGCGGCACCGAAGACAGGAGGGGACAGCGCGAGGATCGCCAGGACTAGGTGAGTATAGCATATTCACCTGTCCTCGTTCCAGCCGCCGGGCGCCGATCCATCTTCCCGGCCGGCGCCTCCATCTTCCCGGCGTCTGCGCTCTCTGACTGATCAGGCAGAGGGCGCGATGACGCATATAGTGTGCGCGGCGCCCTCTGCCTGATCAGTCAGAGCAGAGACGCCGGGAAGATGGAGGCGCCGGAACGAGACGCCGGGAGCTGCAATCAAGGGAGGTGAGTATGTGTTTTTTTTTCTTTATTGCGGCAGCGGCGGCACAAATTTATGTGGAACATCTATGGGGCACAGTGAACGGTGCAGAGCACCGTATATGGCACAGCACAGCTATGGGGCACAGTGAACGGTGCAGAGCACCGTATATGGCACAGCACAGCTATGGGGCACAGTGAACGGTGCAGAGCACCGTATATGGCACAGCACAGCTATGGGGCACAGTGAACGGTGCAGAGCACCGTATATGGCACAGCACAGCTATGGGGCACAGTGAACGGTGCAGAGCACCGTATATGGCACAGCACAGCTATGGGGCACAGTGAACGGTGCAGAGCACCGTATATGGCACAGCTAGGGGGGGCACAGTGAACGGTGCAGAGCACCGTATATGGCACAGCACAGCTATGGGGCACAGTGAACGGTGCAGAGCACCGTATATGGCACATCTATGGGGCACAGTGAACGGTGCAGAGCACCGTATATGGCACATCTATGGGGCACAATGAACGGTGCAGAGCACCGTATATGGCACAGCTAGGGGGCATAATGAACGGTGCAGAGCACTATATGGTTCACACCTATGGGGAAATATGAACGGTGCAGAGCACTATATGGCACAGCTATGGGGAAATAATGATCTATTTTTATTTTTGAAATTCACCGGTAAATGCTGCATTTCCACCCTAGGCTTATACTCGAGTCAATAAGTTTTCCCAGTTTTTTGTGGCAAAATTAGGGGGGTCGGCTTATACTCGGGTCGGCTTATACTCGAGTATATACGGTAAATCTTTTTATTCCTCTGAAATAGAATCTTTCTTACTACTTTGAGGAAGGCCTAAAGGAAGTGGAATTACTGTATTTTTCGGACTACAAGACCACATGTTCAGTATGTGGTCAGTATTTTACCTCAGTATTTATAAGCCAAAACCAGGAGTGGAACACTCAGAGGAAAAGTATAATATAACATGTTCCAAATTATTATGCAAATGATATTTTTCTGGGATTTTCCAAAATGGTCGGTGCAAATGACAGTCAGCCTAATAAAAGTCATCACCCGTTAGAGTATACATCGAATTTTATTGAAGAAACCTCTCAATGATAACAGTATAATCTTCAAAATTAATAAAAACTCAAAATGCACTGTTCCAAATTATTAGGCACAGTAGAATTTCTAAACATTTGATACAGGAAAGATACATATCTTGGTACCGTGTTAGCCAGTAGATACAAAAATATTTAGAATTGAGAGTCCTCAGTGGTTTATTCCTTTTAATGGCTAACTGAAAAGATGGTAACAAATTGCAAGCTTTCAAGACTACACAGGTCTCTTCATCAGGCAAAGACTAAAAAAAATTCTGAAGAATCACATATTTATGCACAACATAGCACAGAAAAAAAATTGGATAAGACAGGTGACATGAAGCAGAATTAGCATGAGTGATAAACAGTTATGTCCATAAATATTGGACCAAGTTCTTAGATAAGGAATGTTTTATTGTCCTCTGATTGGGGTCTGGTTCTGTTGTGATGACCCCTCATAGTCTGAGGGGCAAGTTCAGGTTAGACCTGAAATGTCTATGTCTGGACCTGGTCAGCCTTTATCTGCACTTGCCCTTTCTGGTGCCATGGGAATGAGTCAGAAATGCTTCAGGTACAGCTTGCATTTAATGTGGTCTTGCTTTAAATACATTTAGGAGGCCTTTATGGCACAGCGAATATAAAAAACGTAGAGTAGGACTGCCCCATTATGAGAATGCCGTGACGTGGCGGGGTGGCTCAAAGAATTGATCAATTGTTTGCTAAATGTCTCATTTTGAAATACAGTCAGAAATCAATATGTGCATGTGCACTTTATGTATTGCGTTTTGACCATAAGCAGTGCTCGCTTCTGCCCTCTTTTGCTTTCATGTATGTCTGGGCGCACTGCAACTGTTTCTGCTTGTGAATACTGTTTAGGGGTGGCCGAATAGTAGGTTTATGAACCAAAGCAAGCCTTTGAAGGATCCTACACCTTGAGGTTTGAGGGACTCCAGAGGCATCAGCAGCTTCAAATATCTATTTGCTGGTTTGTTATGGCTTTTTAGCAGCTGCTCTCTTAATCCCATGAACTTGCCTGGCAGAAACCTTCCTCATTATGCCTTTATCAGCACGAACACGTCTATGCTCAGATTCAGCCACAAATCTCTTAAAGGGACACTGTCACCCCCTCTAGCCGTTACAAACTAAAAGACCCACCTTGTGCAGCAGTCATGCTGCATTCTAACAAGGGGGCTCTTTTAGTTTTTGCTTCTGTTATTCTCTCAATAAAGCGTTTTATAATTTTCCCCAAATACCTATCTTTGTACCTGGAGGCAGGTCTGAAGCCTCCTCTGTGAAGCGCCCAACTGCCGTCACTCATCTCTTCTGGGGCGATGGTCACCGCCCCCTGCGCACTGTTCTTCTTAAATCCGGCACCGGTGCTGTGCGTGCCTGCCTGGGGCAGGTGCATTGAGAATTGGCAGTCATAGCTCAGATGCCGGGTTCCTGACTTCGCCTGTGCGGGCAGTACGGCCACCCTGTTACTGAATCCCCGCCCCGCACTGTGCATAATGCATAACACAGTGCGGGGCGGGGCAGTTCCTTCCTCTGGACGTCTCTCTGCACTGGCTCTCCTGACCTACGCCTGCCACAGTGTCCCAAGCCAGCAGCCACGGATCTTGTCAGGAGGTGAGCTCTAAGTCCCCCTGGATCCTATCCGGCTGCCTTTTCAGCGAATGTGTGCAGATGTGGTTGTTAGAATCTGTTTAGTTTGCGACTATCCGCCATTTTCTTGTGGAGTTCTGGCTGCTGGTCTTTTTCCTCTGGTGCTGGGTTTGTCTTGGGTCAGGTGTTTGTTTCACTCTTTATTAACCAGCACCTGTCTCCCAGTCCTTGCTGGACAACAGTGTTTATCTGCTTGAGCTTTAGCTTGGTGCTTTGCTTTGTCTTCTGTGTGTGTTATTTGTGCAGTGCTGGTACCTCTGGTTTCTGTTTCTGGTTAGTTTCTGTTTTTATTGGCTTTTGCAGCCTTCTCTTTGTTTTCTATTAGGCGGTCACCCATTTTTGTACCCAGTCCTTAGTTCTTTTAGGGAACCCCTTCCCATTATCTATAGGTCTTCACTTGAGATTAACCTAGGATCGTCGGTGGGCCTATTCGCAATGAATGGGTCGCCCACTCCATCGTAGCCTAGTCATAGTGCAGGGTCAGTTTTCCCCCTTCTACCTTAGTCCTGTGTTGCAGATCTGTAACAGTGGTTGTGCTTCTTGCAAAAGCCACAGCCTCTAGTTTTCTAGCTGAGTCCTTAGTTTCTCCACTAGAATGAGGCCGGTCCCTTTACCTGTGACCTGGTCCCTCCACATCTGGATACGGGCCCCACGGGTGGCTTCTGTACTTCCCATGCCCCTAGGACCTCTTCTGTCCTCCTGTCATTTCACTTTCCTTCTGCTCCCTCTGTTTGGGAACCCTTTCTGTCTTAATCTTTCTGCTTCCTCTCTCACTTCTCTCCTGTCTGCCCTCTCCTTCTCTCTGCAGACTCCTTGACTCCACCCATACCCTCTACCTATGTAACCCCCTCCAGGCTTGGATGAGGCCATCCTCCCTAAGGGTACGCCCAGGTGCCCAGACAGAATTGTCTAGTGTTGGATGCTGTGCTGCATCCACATTTACGTACACACATACACGTTCTTTTCACTAAATTAGAATATCATCAAACAGTTAATTTATTTCAGTTCTTCAATACAAAAAGTGAAACTCATATATTAGTCATTACAGAGTGATCTATTTCAAGAAGTTTATTAACCCTTCAGGTGCTTCACAGGAATTTTTGGAACGTGGAAAGAAAAAATAAACATTTTCTTTTCTTTCACAAAAAATTTCCTTTAGACCAAATTATTTTTACTTTCGCAAGGGTAACAGGAGAAAATGGTCTATACATTTTGTTTTGCAAATACTACTGAACATGCTGATATCCCATATGTGGGGGAAATCTACTGTTTGGGCGCACGGCAGGGCTCAGAAGGGAAGGAGCCCCATTTTACTCTTTGAATGTAAAATATGCTGGAATAATTAGCGGTTGCCATATTGTGTTTGGAGAGCACCTGATTTGCCTAAACAGTGGAAACCCCCAAACCATTTTGGAAACTAGACCCCTTAGGGAACTTATCTAGATGTGTACTGAGCACTTTGAACCCACAGGTGCTTCACAGAAGTTTATAACGTAGAGCAGTGGAAATAAAAAAAAAATAACATTTTTCCCAAATAAATCTTTTTAGCTCCATATTTTGCATTTTCAGAAGGGTAAAATGTGAAATTGCTCCATACAATTTGTTGTGCAATTTCTTCTGAGCATGCCGATATGTGGGGAAATACTACTGTTTGAGCGCACGGCAGGGCTTGGAAGGGAAGGAAGGAGCGCCATTCGACTTTTGGAATGCAAAATTGGCTGGAATCGATAGCGAACGCCATGTTGCTTTTTGAGAGCCCCTGATGTACCTAAACAGATGAAACCCCCAACAAGTGACCCCATTTTGGGGAATTTATCTAGATGTCTGGTGAGCACCTTGAGCCTCCTGGGGCTTCACAGAATTTTATAATATTGAGCCATCAAAATAAAAAAACAAATTTTCTCCACAGAAATGCTATTTAGCCCCCACTTTATTATTTTCACAAGGATAGCAAGAAAAAATGGACTCCAAATTTTGTTATGCAATTTCTCCTGAGTATGCCAATACCCAGTATGTGGTGGAAAACTACTGTCTGGGAGCATGGCAGGGCATGAATGGGAAGGAACGCCATATTACAGTGCAGGTTTTGCTGCATTGGTTTGAGGGGGCCTTGTCACATTGGCAGAGCCCCTAAGATACCAGAACAGCAGAAACCCCCATAAGTGACCCCATTTTACAAACTACACCTCTCAATGAGTTCATCTAGGGGTGCAGTGATCATACCACAAGTGTGTCACAGAATTTGATACAATTGGGAAATGAAGGAAAATAATTACATTTTTACCACACAAAATTTGTTTTAGCCCCAGATTTTACATTTTCACACTGGGAAATGGGTACAAATGGTGCCAAAATGTGTCATACAATTTCTGCTGAACTTGGCAATACCTCATATGTGGCTGTACAGTACTGCTTAGCCACACAGCAAGACTCTGGAGGGATAAAGAGCTATTTGACTCTTGGCGAACAAATTATTATAGAATAGTTTCCATACTCTATATAAAGAGCCCCCAAATGCCAGAAAAGCAGAATCCCCCCTCAAGTGACCCCAGTTTGGAAATTACACCCCTTTAGGAATTTCTCTACAAGTGTAGTGATGATTTTGACTCTATAAGTGTTTTCCAGAAACAGGCAGCAGTGTATGTTACTGAGTGAAAATGCAAACTGCCGTTGTAGTGAGCAGTACGTTGCAGTCACCAGTATGTTATGCCCAGCCCGTGCTTCTGGATACATGCACCCATAAATTAGGTGGGCTCTCATCACTACAGAAATGCCAAACATGTGGATGATATATGTGGTTTAGGTACACTGTGGGGCTCAGAAGGAAGAGGGGCATTTGAATTTGGAAGCACACAATTTCTTTTGGTAGGTGAGAAGACATTTCGTTTTTCCAGAGCCTTTGTGCTAAAAGTAACGTGGAAGCCCCTTATTTTTCCGTTAACAGATGACAGACCTGAGTGAGGACTTGCTTTTTTTGTGGAATAAGTTGAAGCTTTTATTGGGAACATTTTACATAACATTTGGGATCACATTTATCTGGCGCTCTACACTAAGCAGTTACTTTGGGGTTTCTATCTAAATCTCTGATTGACGAGAGAGATGAAACCCCCGATCCAAACACTATAAAGAGGCAGCAGAGTTACTCTAGACTCCATCTGGCCTCTGTTCAGCGGTGTCCTTCTTTTTAGAGGTGTACAAAACTGGCTGACTGCGCTTTTATGTATGACTAAAAAGATGGACACCACCGAATCACAGGTCTTATGGCGTCCAGTGTCTCCATCTACCTTATTATAGGGAATCTTCCGCCTGGGTTCCGTTTGAATAGACTATTTCAGAGATTTACACAAAAACCCCGGTGTTAGCGCTCAGCAAAGTGCACGGGATAAATGTGCACCGAGCCATGCTACGATCTTTGGGAGGCAGAATAAAAAAATCAACTGCATGTGAAAAATTGGTTTTATTTATTTTTTATGCCATTTGTCATGCGGTATAAGTGATTAGGTGACTTTATCCTTCGGGTCGGTGCGATTACAGTGATACCAGATTTATATTGCGGTTTATGTTTGGCTGCTGTCACACACTAAAAGATGCTTTTTGCGTCACTAGATTTGAGAGCCATATATTTTCCATATTTCGTCCGACAGAGTCATGTGACAGCTTGTTTTTTATGGGTCGCGCTGACGTTTTTATTGGTACCATTTTCAGGCATATGACATTTTTTGATCACTTTCTATTCTGATTTTTGGGAGACTGGATGAACAAACACCAGGAATTCTGGAATTGTTTTTTTCTTTTTTTTTAACCCCTTTCTGCCATTAGACGTACTATTGCGTCCATGTGGGGTGGGCTTTACTTCCCAAGGACGCAATAGTACGTCATATGCGATCGGCAGCGCTCACGGGGGGAGCGCCGCCGATCGCGGCCGGGTGTCAGCTGTTTATCGCAGCTGACATCCGGCACTATGTGCCAGGAGCGGTCACGGACCGCCCCCGGCACATTAACCCCCGGCACACCGCGATCAAAGATGATCGCGATGTGCCGGCGGTACAGGGAAGCACCGCGCAGGGAGGGGGCTCCCTGCGGGCTTCCCTGAGCCCCCCGCAGCAACGCGATGTGATCGCGTTGCTGCGAGGGTCTCACCTCCCTCCCTGCTCCCTCCAGCCCCGGATCCAAGATGGCCGCGGATCCGGGTCCTGCAGGGAGGGAGGTGGCTTCACAGAGCCTGCTCAGAGCAGGCACTGTGAAGGCTGCAGCGCTGCATGTCAGATCAGTGATCTGACAGAGTGCTGTGCAAACTGTCAGATCACTGATCTGTGATGTCCCCCCCTGGGACAAAGTAAAAAAGTAAAAAAAAAAAAATTTCAAATGTGTAAAATAAAATAAAAAAAAATATTCCAAAATAATGAAAAAAAAAAAAAAATATTATTCCCATAAATACATTTCTTTATCTAAATAAAAAAAAAAAAAAACAATAAAAGTACACATATTTAGTATCGCCGCGTCCGTAACGGCCCGACCTATAAAACTGGCCCACTAGTTAACCCCTTCAGTAAACACCGTAAGAAAAAAAAAACGAGGCAAAAAACAACGCTTTATTATCATACCGCCGAACAAAAAGTGGAATAACACGCGATCAAAAAGACAGATATAACTAACCATGGTACCGCTGAAAACGTCATCTTGTCCCGCAAAAAACGAGCCACCATACAGCATCATCAGCAAAAAAATAAAAAAGTTATAGTCCTGAGAATAAAGCGATGCAAAAATAATTATTTTTTCTATAAAATAGTTTTTATCGTATAAAAGCGCCAAAACATTAAAAAATGATATAAATGAGGTGTCGCTGTAATCGTACTGACCCGAAGAATAAAACTGCTTCATCAATTTTACCAAACGCGGAACGGTATAAACGCCTCCCCCAAAAGAAATTCATGAATAGCTGGTTTTTGGTCATTCTGCCTCACAAAAATCGGAATAAAAAGCGATCAAAAAATGTCACGTGCCCAAAAATGTTACCAATAAAAACATCAACTCGTCCCGCAAAAAACAAGACCTCACATGACTCTGTGGACCAAAATATAGAAAAATTATAGCTCTCAAAATGTGGTAACGCAAAAAATATTTTTTGCAATAAAAAGCGTCTTTCAGTGTGTGACGGCTGCCAATCATAAAAATCCGCTAAAAAACCCGCTATAAAAGTAAATCAAACCCCCCTTCATCACCCCCTTAGTTAGGGAAAAATTAAAAAAATGTATTTATTTCCATTTTCCCATTAGGGCTAGGGTTAGAGTTAGGGCTAGGGTTAGGGCTAGGGTTAGGGCTAGGGTTAGGGCTAGGGTTAGGGTTAGGGCTAGGGTTAGGGCTAGGGTTAGGGCTAGGGTTAGGGTTAGGGTTAGGGCTAGGGTTAGGGTTAGGGTTAGGGCTAGGGTTAGGGCTAGGGTTAGGGTTAGGGCTAGGGTTAGGGCTAGGGTTAGGGCTAGGGCTAGGGCTAGGGTTAGGGTTAGGGCTAGGGTTAGGGCTAGGGTTAGGGCTAGGGTTAGGATTAGGGTTAGGGCTAGGGTTAGGGCTAGGGCTACAGTTTGGGTTGGGGCTAAAGTTACAGTTAGGGTTTAGATTACATTTACGGTTGGGAATAGGGTTGGGATTAGGGTTAGGGGTGTGTCAGGGTTAGAGGTGTGGTTAGGGTTACTGTTGGGATTAGGGTTAGGGATGTGTTTGGATTAGGGTTTCAGTTATAATTGGGGGGTTTCCACTGTTTAGGCACATCAGGGGCTCTCCAAACGCGACATGGCGTCCGATCTCAATTCCAGCCAATTCTGCGTTGAAAAAGTAAAACAGTGCTTCTTCCCTTCCGAGCTCTCCCGTGTGCCCAAACAGGGGTTTACCCCAACATATGGGGTATCAGCGTACTCAGGACAAATAGGACAACAACTTTTGGGGTCCAATTTCTCCTGCTACCCTTGGGAAAATACAAAACTCGGGGCTAAAACATATTTTTTGTGGGAAAAAAAAAGATTTTTTATTTTCACGGCTCTGCGTTATAAACTGTAGTGAAACACTTGGGGGTTCAAAGTTCTCACAACACATCTAGATTAGTTCCCTGGGGGGTCTAGTTTCCAATATGGGGTCACTTGTGAAGGGTTTCTACTGTTTAGGTACATTAGGGGTTCTGCAAACGCAATGTGACGTCTGCAGACCATTCCATCTAAGTCTGCATTCCAAATGGCGCTCCTTCCCTTCCGAGCTCTGCCATGCGCTCAAACGTTGGTTTCCTCCAACATAAGGGGTATCAGCGTACTCAGGACAAATTGGACAACAACTTTTGGGGTCGAATTTCTCCTCTTACCCTCGGGAAAATACAAAACTGGGGGCTAAAAAATAATTTTGGGGGGAAAGATTTTTTTTTTTAATTTTCACGGCTCTGCGTTACAAACTGTAGTGAAACACTTGGGGGTTCAAAGCTATCACAACACATCTAGATGAGTTCCTTAGGGGGTCTAGTTTCCAAAATGGTGTCACTTGTGGGAGGTTTCTACTGTTTAGGTACATTAGGGGCTCTGCAAATGCAATGTGACACCTGCAGACCATTCCATCTAAGTCCTCATTCCAAATGGAGCTCCTTCCCTTCCGAGCCCTCCCATGCGCCCAAACAGTGGTTCCCCCCCACATATGGGGTATCAGCGCACTCAGGACAAATTGGACAACAAATTGTGGGGTCGAATTTCTCCTGTTACCCTCGGGAAAATACAAAACTGGGGGCTAAAAATAATTTTTGTGGGAAAAAATTTTTGTTTTATTTTTACAGCTCTCCATTATAAACTTCTGTGAAGCCCTTGGTGGGTCAAAGCGCTCAGCACACATCTAGATAAAATTGACAAAACAAAGAATATAGACGGCACCAGGCTCAAAATGCACCCAATCTTTGACGCAAAGCAGCACAATGTCTGCGCAGGATTCGTGTAGCAAGCACAGATAAAGCAGACTACGGCGGTGCTCCACATAGAAAAATCAAGTCCATTCCATATAGTAAAAAAGAAGAATATGTGGCACTCACCCAGAAAAGCTGCTGAATTAAAGTCCTTTATTCATGATGCGATAAAACAGAACACTTTTGGAGAGGCGGCTGGGATCGGGAGATGGTGCTGGGAGGAGGAGAGGTGGACGACGATCGTTTCGCGCAAATGCGCTTCAACGGGTCCAGGTGCACAATTAAAAACGTCATATCCTTTATAGAGGACCAGCTGACGTATCATTAACAGGTGTGTGAGATAAAAACACATAGGGTTAAGTGCAAAACACTATTAACAAGCACATGTAAATTACAACATTATAAGACATATATGAAAAAATCATGTCTAACTTTACAAAAAAAATCATGTCTAACCTTACAAAAAAATCGACATGTCTAATTTATCATTAAGGCCGATGGGGCCCTGAGCATTAGTATCCATTATCCACTTTGCCTCCCGCTGCAGTAAGATTTTATTGCGATCTCCGTCTTGCACGGGACATTTAACTATTTCTAAGCCAGCGAACCGTAACACATTAGGGTTCGCATTATGATAATCCTGCATATGTTTAATAAACCGAGGGCACCCTTTGCCGGATAACACTGAATTATAATGCTCTTTGAATCTAGTGACCATCGGTCGTATTGTTTTGCCGATGTAGTAAAAAAGACATGGGCAGAGAATTAAATAGACAACATATTGGGTTTTGCATGTAATTAAATGCCGAACAGAATGGCAAACAGGACCTACACGAATTGGATTGTCTAGGAGTCTTAAGTGACAAAACTTACAGTTGCCGCATCTGTGGTTACCTGTTGGTTGTGACCGCGTAAGCCAATTGTTACCCGTCGAAGATAATCTATTGTTGACTAGCAAATCCCCCAAATTTCTCGTCCGCTTATAACCGAATCTTGGACGACTCATGGCTATTGCTGCCAAATCCCGGTCGTTTTGCAAAATATGCCAATTTTTATTTATGGCTGCATAAATATTTTTATCGATAGGGCTATGCGTAAAAGTAAACGTAAATCTTTTTTGTTGCTCGTCGACTTTGCGAGGGACCTGTTTTTTGCGTTTACGGGTTTTTAGTAATTCATTTTGGGTGAGCTGTTTAACGCGTTGTTCTGCTGTTACTAAAATCTGGGGAGGATAATTTCTTTTTAAGAAGTCATTTTTTAATTCCATTAACTGGTGTTCGAAGCTTGTCTCGTTGTTATTAATTTTCCTGTAACGTACCATTTGACTATATGGGAGACTATTTTTAGTGTGTTGCGGGTGCGCACTAGAAAAATGCAACAAACTGTTTGTTGCAGTTGATTTTTTATGGACTTGCGTATTCAATCTCCCATCTGTAATATTAAGTTTAACGTCCAGAAATTCAAGGGTATTACCGCCGTAACAGGCTGTGAATTGCATGTTCTCATTATTCACTTCATTCAGATACTCAACGAACAAGTCAAAATCATTATGAGACCCATCCCAGACGATAAAAATATCGTCTGCGAATCTAAGAAATAAACGAATAAATTTCAAAAAAGGGTTCGTGATGGAGGTAATATACTTTTCTTCAAACGCAGCCAAAAATAAGTTGGCAAAAACGCAAGCCACGGGCGTACCCATTGCGGTACCGGTGCGTTGTAGGAACCACTTTTCGCCAAATTTAAAAGCATTATGGGACAAGATGAACCGTAAACTTTCAACAATAAACGCAACGAAATCCTGATCCTTGTTCGTATTTGAAAGAATGGTTTCAATAGCCGCAATGCCTTTCTCCTGCGGAATCCTCGTATAAAGGCTAACAACGTCAATAGAGGTTAATACATAAGATGGTTGCCAGTTAATAGATTGCAAAGCCACCAAAAAGTCCCCTGAATCCTTTACAAACGAGGGGATTTTATGCAGCAATGGTTTAAGGAGCCAGTCGAGAAATTGGGACAAGGGTTCCGTCAGTGACCCAATCCCGGAGATTATCGGGCGACCTGGAGGATGAGTAGCGTTCTTGTGCACTTTAGGCAGACTATACCAATGCGGTGTAGAGGGATGGATGGGAAATAATTTTTCAGCTCTGCTTTTTAGCAAAGTGCCCTTAGACACATATTTATTTAATAAACATCTTAATTTTTCTTTGTACTTCTCTGTTGGATTGTGGTCCAAAGAAATATAGGTATTTTTGTCGTTTAGTTGGGACATAGCTTCATTGACATAATAACTTTTGTCAAGCAGGACTATGTTACCCCCCTTGTCCGCTTTTCTAATAATGACATCCTCCCACTGCTGCATTTCCCGTATTGCGGATTCCTCCATATGTGACAGATTCTTTATTGGCTTACGATATAAAATGGCCTCAACATCTTTGATTAAAAGGTCCTGGAACAAATCAATCATATTGCCCGGAGAAACGGGGGGCATAAACGTGGACTGTAGGCCACCTTTAAAAGGCTCAACACCTAAATCTATGTCCTCAGCAGCTGTAGGTCCAATGCTGTTCTGCGAAGATTCGTCAAGATTGGCCAACATCCATGCGTCTTCCAGGTCCTGTGGATCAGCGGGAGGAAACGCAATGAAGCCCAAAGTTCCAATAGTGGCCGGATTTTCCGTTGACGTGGTATGCGGCTTATTGCTCCGGTTTTTAGAGCCAGCGAAATATTTTTGTAAATGTAATTTTCGTGTAGCCTTAAAAAGATCGATTTTAAAGTTAGTTAGATTAAATTCGTCCGGAATGCAAAAATTAAGGCCTAAAGATAGCACAGTCTTCTGTGTGGGAGATAGAATCTTATTAGACGATATTTTTATCGTCTGGGATGGGTCTCATAATGATTTTGACTTGTTCGTTGAGTATCTGAATGAAGTGAATAATGAGAACATGCAATTCACAGCCTGTTACGGCGGTAATACCCTTGAATTTCTGGACGTTAAACTTAATATTACAGATGGGAGATTGAATACGCAAGTCCATAAAAAATCAACTGCAACAAACAGTTTGTTGCATTTTTCTAGTGCGCACCCGCAACACACCAAAAATAGTCTCCCATATAGTCAAATGGTACGTTACAGGAAAATTAATAACAACGAGACAAGCTTCGAACACCAGTTAATGGAATTAAAAAATGACTTCTTAAAAAGAAATTATCCTCCCCAGATTTTAGTAACAGCAGAACAACGCGTTAAACAGCTCACCCATAATGAATTACTAAAAACCCGTAAACGCAAAAAACAGGTCCCTCGCAAAGTCGACGAGCAACAAAAAAGATTTACGTTTACTTTTACGCATAGCCCTATCGATAAAAATATTTATGCAGCCATAAATAAAAATTGGCATATTTTGCAAAACGACCGGGATTTGGCAGCAATAGCCATGAGTCGTCCAAGATTCGGTTATAAGCGGACGAGAAATTTGGGGGATTTGCTAGTCAACAATAGATTATCTTCGACGGGTAACAATTGGCTTACGCGGTCACAACCAACAGGTAACCACAGATGCGGCAACTGTAAGTTTTGTCACTTAAGACTCCTAGACAATCCAATTCGTGTAGGTCCTGTTTGCCATTCTGTTCGGCATTTAATTACATGCAAAACCCAATATGTTGTCTATTTAATTCTCTGCCCATGTCTTTTTTACTACATCGGCAAAACAATACGACCGATGGTCACTAGATTCAAAGAGCATTATAATTCAGTGTTATCCGGCAAAGGGTGCCCTCGGTTTATTAAACATATGCAGGATTATCATAATGCGAACCCTAATGTGTTACGGTTCGCTGGCTTAGAAATAGTTAAATGTCCCGTGCAAGGCGGAGATCGCAATAAAATCTTACTGCAGCGGGAGGCAAAGTGGATAATGGATACTAATGCTCAGGGCCCCATCGGCCTTAATGATAAATTAGACATGTCGATTTTTTTGTAAGGTTAGACATGATTTTTTTTGTAAAGTTAGACATGATTTTTTCATATATGTCTTATAATGTTGTAATTTACATGTGCTTGTTAATAGTGTTTTGCACTTAACCCTATGTGTTTTTATCTCACACACCTGTTAATGATACGTCAGCTGGTCCTCTATAAAGGATATGACGTTTTTAATTGTGCACCTGGACCCGTTGAAGCGCATTTGCGCGAAACGATCGTCGTCCACCTCTCCTCCTCCCAGCACCATCTCCCGATCCCAGCCGCCTCTCCAAAAGTGTTCTGTTTTATCGCATCATGAATAAAGGACTTTAATTCAGCAGCTTTTCTGGGTGAGTGCCACATATTCTTCTTTTTTACTACACATCTAGATAAGTTCCTAAGGGGGTCTACTTTCCAAAATGGTGTCACTTGTGGGGGGTTTCTACTGTTTAGGTACATTAGGGGCTCTGCAAACGCAATGTGACACCTGCAGACCATTCCATCTAAGTCTGCATTCAAATGGCACTCCTTCCCTTCTGAGCCCTCCCATGTGCCCAAACAGTGGTTCCCCCCACATATGGTGTATCATCGCACTCAGGACAAATTGGACAACAAATTTTGGGGTCCAATTTCTCCTGTTACCCTCAGGAAAATACAAAACTGGGGGCTAAAAAAATAATTTTTGTGGGAAAAAAATTTTGTTTTATTTTTACGGCTCTGCATTATAAACTTCTGTGAAGCACTTGGTGGGTCAAAGTGCTCACCACACCTCTAGATAAGTTCCTTAGGGGGTCTATTTTCCAAAATGGTGTCATTTGTGGGGGGTTTCAATGTTTAGGCACATCAGTGGCTCTTCAAACGCAACATGACATCCCATCTCAATTCCTGTCAATTTTGCATTGAAAAGTCAAACGGCGCTCCTTCCCTTCCGAGCTCTCCCATCTGCCCAAACAGTGGTTTACCCCCACATATGGGCTATCAGCGTACTCAGGACAAATTGTACAACAAGTTTTGGGGTCCAATTTCTTCTCTTACCCTTGGGAAAATAAAAAATTGGGGGCGAAAAGATAATTTTTGTGAAAAAATATGATTTTTTATTTTTACGGTTCTACATTATAAACTTCTGTGAAGCACTTGTTGGGTCAAAATGCTCACCACACCTCTAGATAAGTTTCTTAGGGGGTCTACTTTCCAAAATGGTGTCACTTGTGGGGGGTTTCAATGTTTAGCCACATCAGGGGCTCTCCAAACGAAACATGGCGTCCCATCTCAATTCCAGTCAATTTTGCATTGAAAAGTCAAATGGCACTCCTTCGCTTCCGAGCTCTGCCATGCGCCCAAACAGTGGTTTACCCCCACATGTGGGGTATTGGCATACTCAGGACAAATTGTACAACAATGTTTGGGGTCCATTTTCTCCTGTTACCCTTGGTAAAATAAAACAAATTGGAGCTGAATTAAATTTTTTGTCAAAAAAAGTTAAATGTTCATTTTTATTTAAACATTCAAAAAATTCCTGTGAAGCACCAGAAGGGTTAATAAACTTCTTGAATATGGTTTTGAGCACCTTGAGGGGTGTAGTTTTTAGAATGGTGTCACACTTGGGTATTTTCTATCATATAGACCCCTCAAAATGACTTCAAATGAGATGTGGTCCCTAAAATAAAATGGTGTTGTAGAAATGAGAAATTGCTGGTCAACTTTTAACCCTTATAACTCCCTAACAAAAAAAAATTTTGATTCCAAAATTGTGCTGATGTAAAGTAGACATGTGGGAAATGTTACTTATTAAGTATTTTGTGTGACATATCTCTGTGATTTAATTGCATAAAAATTCAAAGTTGGAAAATTGGGAAATTTTCATAATTTTCGCCAAATTTCCGTTTTTTTCACAAATAAACGCAGGTACTATCAAATAATTTTTACCATTGTCATGAAGTACAATATGTCACGAGAAAACAATGTCAGAATCACCAGGATCCATTGAAGCGTTCCAGAGTTATAACCTCATAAAAGGACAGTGGTCAGAATTGTAAAAATTGGCCCGGTCATTAACGTGCAAACCACCCTTGGGGGTAAAGGGGTTAATGACGTTCCATGAGTAGTAAAATTAATCAGGCAGCTTTATTCTTCGGGTCAGTACTATTACAGTAATACCACATTTATATTTTTTTTACATTTTGCCGCTTTTTCACAATTAAAACTATTTTATAGAAAAAATAATTGTTTTTGCGTCGCTTTATTCTAAAAGCTAAAACTTTTTTTATTTTTGAGCTGTTAGAGCTGTATGACAGCTTGTTTTTTGCGATACAAGATGACGTTTTCATCACTACAATTTTTTTTATGTGACTTTTTTATCGTGTTTTATTCTACTTTTTGTTTGGCAGCATGATGAAAAACCAAAGGTTTTTGCTAATTTTTTTTTTACGGTGTACACCGAAGGAGTGAACAAGTGTGACCATTTTATAGGATGGCTCGTTCCGGGCTCGGCGATACCAAATATGTGTTCTTTTTTGTTTTTTACATATATATGTATTTATTGGTTTAATATTTTTTCTTTTTTTTTATTTTGAGTTTTTTTAATAGTTTTAAAACTTTTTTTTACTTTTTTTTTACTTTTTTACTTAGTCCCTATATGGGACATCAATATTTATTTGTCTGATCACTGATCTCTTAAATGCAATACACATGTATTGCATTGTATGAGTCCTGTCAGTGTTGCACAGGCAGATCGCTTGTTAGACTCAGCTGCAGGCAGACCCTGAGGGCATCACATGACCTCCAGCTGCCAGGACAATGCTGGATCCCCTGTGATGTGATTAGATCTCATCACATGGGGCGTCGGAGAGGTGAGTATAGCAAGGGTCTCCCTCTGCTATCTTCTAAATGCCGCGATCGTGGCATCTAGCAGATAGCAAAGGATTAACATCATTGGAACATGATCTAATCAGGTCCCGATGATGTCACCTGTCAGAGCAACCGCTCTGCACAGGAATCGCAGCACTTGCAAGATTCTGGGGGTCCTGTTATGATGCGGTGGTTTAGGAGCAACATGGAACGAGCTCTGAAGGAAGTGGTAACTCTACTGACCGCAGTCCCTAAGCTCAACACAAAACTAGAAGTAGCCGTGGGATGCTCCTAACTCTCCCTAGGCACCTCGTCACCGCCTAAGAGCTAAGTAACCCTAAAGATAGAAGCAGGAAAACTATCTTGCCTCAGAGAAAATCCCCGAAGGATAGATTAGCCCCCCACAAATAATGACTGTGAGTGGAGAGGGAAAAGACATACACAGAATGAAACCAGGATGAGCACAGGAGGCCAGTCTAACTTGATAGAAAGGACAGGATGGAATACTGTGCAGTCAGTATAAAACACTCCAAAAATCCACGCAGAGTTTACTAAAAATCTCCACACCTGACTAAAGGTGTGGAGGGTAAATATGCTTCCCAGAGCTTCCAGCAAGACAGAATTAATTCATACTGATAACGCTGGACAAACATAGAAAGCACAGAATGGTAAGTCCACAATCTGTGAACAGAAAAGAGCAAGCAAAAACTTAGCTTTGCTGAACTGGTCAGGATAACAGGGAAATCCAAAGAGATGTGAATCCAACCAGGAACCATTTACAAGTGGCACTGGCTGAAGGACAGAGCAGGCATAAATAGCCGAGCAGAAAAGACGATCAGTGGAAGCAGCTGAAGACAGCTAACTCCAAGGAGCAGCCATACCACTTGAAACCACAAGAGGGAGCCCAAGAGCAGAACTCACAAAAGTGCCACTTGCAACCACCGGAGGGAGCCCAAGAGCGGAATTCACAACAGGGTCCTGAGCACTGGGAGACCACTCAAGCATTCATAAACATCGGCGCTGCATGGAGCCCAGCAAGCGCTGACATATATCTAGAGTGGGCTGTCAGGAAGAGGTGAATGGCAAGTTGAGTAAAAGGAAAAAGTGTGGTAGAAAAAGGTGCACTAGCAACCAGGATAACTGGAGCCTTGAAAGGATTGTTAATAAAGGGTCATTCAAAAATTTGGGGGAGATTCACAAGTAGTGGACTGCTGCTGGAGTCATTGCTTCAAGAGCCACCACACACAGACGTATCCAGGACATGGGCAACAAGTGTCGCATTCCCTGTGTCAAGCCACTCATGACCAATAGACAATGCCAGAAGCATCTTACCTGGGTCAAGGAGAAAGAACTGGACTGTTGCTCAGTGGTTGAAGGTGCTGCTTTCAGATGAAAGTTAATTTTGCATTTCTTTGGAAATCAAAGTCCTAGAGTCTGGAGGAAGAGTGTAGAGGCACACAATCCAAGCTGCTTGAGGTCTAGTGTGAAGTTTCCACAGTCTGTGATGGTCAGCGTCGGACTGGAGCACCTTGGGCCCACCAGAGAAAATCATTCTTGGGGCCCACTATGTAGCTACATAGAAATAGATACAAGACCACCAATTGTGCGGTAAAAAGCGCTAATATCAGGGTATAATATAAGGTAGTTCACGTCTTAATAATGTAGCAAGGGTTGGGGTAGCCCCCTCACAGAATATAATGTAGTCCCCTGAGAGAATGCAGTTCCACCACAGAATATAATGCAGCCCCCCCATAGAGTATACTGTAGCCCCCCATAATATAATGTAGTACCCTGAGTATAATGCAGTCCCCCCACAGAATATAATGTAGCCCCCCAGGGCCGTATTTAGATTTTCTGCTGCCCTAGGCACTTTTAGTGCTGCCTCCCCCTTTGGTGAGTATGACACTATCGGTAGTGACTTTGGCAAGAATCGCTGATGTGAAAGTCGCCTTTTGCAGCAGGTCGGGCAGTTTTTCTGCATCTGCCGTGTAACAGATCACTTACAGCAACACTGCATTCGGCCTCATTCATTCCCTATGGGATTTGCGGCACTTGCCGTGATCTGGCAAATGTGGTACCATACCTCCCAACTTTTGAAGAAGGGAAGGAGGTATAAAGTTTGTGGCGCGCGTAGTGCGCCGCAGCAAATTTTAGGCCACGCCTCTGACCACACCCATTTCACAACTAGTCACACCCATATCCACGTCCCAACCACAGCCATTTAGCACTGCTGATCACACTGTTTTATATACAATAATTATAAACAAAAAGAAATATGGCCACACATAATAGCCACACATGATGCTCCATACTGTATAATGGCCACACACAGTTCTCCATACTGTATAATGGCCACATATGATGCTCCATATTGTATAACGGCCACACATGATGCTCCATACTGTATAACGGCCACACATGATGCTCCATACTGTATAATGGCCACAAATGATGCTCCATACTGTATAACGGCCACACATGATGCTCCATACTGTATAACGGCCACACATGATGCTCCATACTGTATAATGGCCACACATGAAGTTCCACACTGTATAATGGCCACACATGATGCTCAATACTGTATAACGGCCACACATGATGCTCAATACTGTATAATGGCCACACACAGTTCTCCATACTGTATAATGATCCCACATGATGCTCAATACTGTATAATGACCCCCCCCTCTGTATGCATGGCGGTTCATATCCCCCCCTCCTATATGCATGGCTCATATTCCCCCTCCTCTATGCATGGCTCTGGCTCATATTCCCCCCCCCCCCGAATGCATGGCTCATATTTCCCCCTCCTGAATGCATGGCTCTGGCTCATATCCCCCCCTGAATGCATGGCTCATATTCCCCCCTCCTGTATGCATGGCTCTGGCTCATATCCCCCCCCCTGAATGCATGGCTCATATTCCCCCTCCTGTATGCATGGCTCTGGCTCATATTCCCCCCCAATGCATGGCTCATATTACCCCTCCTGTATGCATGGCTCTGGCTCATATCCCCCCCATGAATGCATGGCTCATACTCCCCCTCCTGAATGCATGGCTCTGGCTCATATTCCCCCTTCCTGTATGCATGGCTTCTCTAGACCACCCCCCCGCTCCCGCTCCTGCTCCTGCATGGCATGCCGGCTTATGTTCTCCTTCATCCCCCCGTCCTCCCCATCCCTCATACTCAACTGACCGGCGTCACTTGTTCCACACACCGCGCGGCCGCGCCGACATCCCTCTGCCTCTGTCCCGACTCCCGATGCAGCACCTTCTTCCTGTGTGAGCGGTCATGTGATACCGCTCATTAAGGTCATGAATATGCGCATATTTATGACCTTAATGAGCGGCACCTTGTGACCGCTCATTCAGGTGGAGCTGCAGACTCTGAGACCAGGCATCGCTGGAGCAGGGTCAGGTGAGTATCGTCTTCAAGGAGGGTGGGTGGGAGGTTGGCGGGCAAGCGCGGGGGGGGGGGGGGCTGGAGCAGTGGGGGCCCTGTGTCAGTGCCTGGGCCCACTGGAGAATCCTCCGGTTCTCTGGTGGGCCAGTCCGAGCCTGGTGATGGTTTGGGGAGCCATGTCATCTGCTGGTGTAGGTCCACTGTGTTTTATCAAGACTAAAGTAGAGCAGCCATCAAGCAGGAAGTTTTAGAGCACTTCATGCTTCCCTCTGCTGATAAGCTTTTTGTAGATGAAAATTTCATTCTCCAGCAGGACTTGGCACCTGTCCACACTGCCAAAAGTATCAATAATTGGTTTAAAAACAACAGTATCACTGTGTTTGATTGGCCAGCAAACTCGTTTGACTTAACCCCATAGATTCGGTATTGTCAAAAGGAAGATGAGAGACACCAGATTCAACAATGCAGAGGAGCTGAAGGCTGCTATCAAAGCAACCTGGGCTTTCATAACACCTCAGCAGTGCCACAAGCTGATCGCCTCCATGCCACGCCGCATTGATGCAGTAATTTATGCAAAAGGAGCCCCAACCAACTATTGAATGCATTTGCTGAATATTAATTTCAGTAGGCCAACATTTAAAATAATTTTTCAAGCTGGTGTTATAAAGTATTCTAATATACCGTATATACTCGAGTATAAGCCGAGATTTTCAGCCCATTTTTTTGGGCTGAAAGTCCCCCTCTCGGCTTATACTCGAGTCATATACCCGGGTGTCAGCAGGGGAGGGGGAGCGGGGGCTGTGTAATCATACTTACCTGCTGCGGCGCGGTCCCTGCAGTCCCTGGCTTCTCCGGCGCTGCAGATTCTTCCTGCACTGAGCGGTCACATGGCACCGCTCATTACAGAAATGAATAGGCAGCTCCACCCCCATAGGGGAGGAGCCGCATATTCATTGCTGTAAATGATCGGTGCCATGTGACCGCTCAATTACAGGAAGAAGCTGCAGCGCCGGAGAAGCCAGGGACTGCAGGGACCGCGCCGCAGCAGGCAAGGGGAGCGCAGCGCTATAATTACCTGCTCCTCGCTCCGGCTCCGTCTGCAGCGTCCTCTAGCAGTGACGCTCAGGTTAGAGGGCGCTGTGACGTAGTCAGTGCGCGCCCTCTGCTGAGCGTCAGTGCTGGAGACGGAGCCGCAGAGGAGCAGGTAATTATTGAAAGCGCCGGCGTCCTGAGAAGAGAGGTATGTGATTTTTTTTTTTTTTATGGCAGCACCAGCAGCATTCTAAGGAGCACCTATAGGGCCATAATGAAAGGTGCAGAGCATTAAAGGGGCAGCATTCTAAGGAGCACCTATGGGGCCATAAAGGTGCAGAGCATATATGGGGCACAGCATTCTAAGGAGCACCTATGGGGCCATAAAGGTGCAGAGCATATATGGGGCACAGCATTATAAGGAGCACCTATGGGGCCATAAAGGTGCAGAGCATATAAGGGGCACAGCATTATAAGGAGCACCTATGGGGCCATAAAGGTGCAGAGCATATATGGGGCACAGCATTATAAGGAGCACCTATGGGGCCATAAAGGTGCAGAGCATATATGGGGCACAGCATTATAAGGAGCATCTATGGGGCCATAAAGGTGCAGAGCATATATGGGGCACAGCATTATAAGGAGCACCTATGGGGCCATAAAGGTGCAGAGCATATATGGGGCACAGCATTATAAGGAGCACCTATGGGGCCATAAAGGTGCAGAGCATATATGGGGCACAGCATTATAAGGAGCACCTATGGGGCCATAAAGGTGCAGAGCATATATGGGGCACAGCATTATAAAGAGCATCTATGGGGCCATAAAGGTGCAGAGCATATATGGGGCACAGCATTATAAGGAGCACCTATGGGGCCATAAAGGTGCAGAGCATATATGGGGCACAGCATTATAAGGAGCACCTATGGGGCCATAAAGGTGCAGAGCATATATGGGGCACAGCATTATAAGGAGCACCTATGGGGCCATAAAGGTGCAGAGCATATATGGGGCACAGCATTATAAGGAGCACCTATGGGGCCATAAAGGTGCAGAGCATATAAGGGGCACAGCATTATAAGGAGCATCTATGGGGCCATAAAGGTGCAGAGCATATATGGGGCACAGCATTATAAGGAGCACCTATGGGGCCATAAAGGTGCAGAGCATATATGGGGCACAGCATTATAAGGAGCACCTATGGGGCCATAAAGGTGCAGAGCATATATGGGGCACAGCATTATAAGGAGCACCTATGGGGCCATAAAGGTGCAGAGCATATATGGGGCACAGCATTATAAGGAGCACCTATGGGGCCATAAAGGTGCAGAGCATATAAGGGGCACAGCATTATAAGGAGCATCTATGGGGCCATAAAGGTGCAGAGCATATATGGGGCACAGCATTATAAGGAGCACCTATGGGGCCATAAAGGTGCAGAGCATATATGGGGCACAGCATTATAAGGAGCACCTATGGGGCCATAAAGGTGCAGAGCATATATGGGGCACAGCATTATAAGGAGCATCTATGGGGCCATAAAGGTGCAGAGCATATATGGGGCACAGCATTATAAGGAGCACCTATGGGGCCATAAAGGTGCAGAGCATATATGGGGCACAGCATTATAAGGAGCACCTATGGGGCCATAAAGGTGCAGAGCATATATGGGGCACAGCATTATAAGGAGCACCTATGGGGCCATAATGAAAGGTGCAGAGCATTAAAGGGGCAGCATTCTAAGGAGCACCTATGGGGCCATAAAGGTGCAGAGCATATATGGGGCACAGCATTCTAAGGAGCACCTATGGGGCCATAAAGGTGCAGAGCATATAAGGGGCACAGCATTATAAGGAGCACCTATGGGGCCATAAAGGTGCAGAGCATATATGGGGCACAGCATTATAAGGAGCACCTATGGGGCCATAAAGGTGCAGAGCATATATGGGGCACAGCATTATAAGGAGCACCTATGGGGCCATAAAGGTGCAGAGCATATATGGGGCACAGCATTATAAGGAGCACCTATGGGGCCATAAAGGTGCAGAGCATATATGGGGCACAGCATTATAAAGAGCATCTATGGGGCCATAAAGGTGCAGAGCATATATGGGGCACAGCATTATAAGGAGCACCTATGGGGCCATAAAGGTGCAGAGCATATATGGGGCACAGCATTATAAGGAGCACCTATGGGGCCATAAAGGTGCAGAGCATATATGGGGCACAGCATTATAAGGAGCACCTATGGGGCCATAAAGGTGCAGAGCATATAAGGGGCACAGCATTATAAGGAGCATCTATGGGGCCATAAAGGTGCAGAGCATATATGGGGCACAGCATTATAAGGAGCACCTATGGGGCCATAAAGGTGCAGAGCATATATGGGGCACAGCATTATAAGGAGCACCTATGGGGCCATAAAGGTGCAGAGCATATATGGGGCACAGCATTATAAGGAGCACCTATGGGGCCATAAAGGTGCAGAGCATATATGGGGCACAGCATTATAAGGAGCACCTATGGGGCCATAAAGGTGCAGAGCATATAAGGGGCACAGCATTATAAGGAGCATCTATGGGGCCATAAAGGTGCAGAGCATATATGGGGCACAGCATTATAAGGAGCACCTATGGGGCCATAAAGGTGCAGAGCATATATGGGGCACAGCATTATAAGGAGCACCTATGGGGCCATAAAGGTGCAGAGCATATATGGGGCACAGCATTATAAGGAGCATCTATGGGGCCATAAAGGTGCAGAGCATATATGGGGCACAGCATTATAAGGAGCACCTATGGGGCCATAAAGGTGCAGAGCATATATGGGGCACAGCATTATAAGGAGCACCTATGGGGCCATAAAGGTGCAGAGCATATATGGGGCACAGCATTATAAGGAGCACCTATGGGGCCATAAAGGTGCAGAGCATATATGGGGCACAGCATTATAAGGAGCACCTATGGGGCCATAAAGGTGCAGAGCATATATGGGGCACAGCATTATAAGGAGCATCTATGGGGCCATAAAGGTGCAGAACATATAAGGGGCACAGCATTATAAGGAGCACCTATGGGGCCATAAAGGTGCAGAGCATATATGGGGCACAGCATTATAAGGAGCACCTATGGGGCCATAAAGGTGCAGAGCATATAAGGGGCACAGCATTATAAGGAGCACCTATGGGGCCATAAAGGTGCAGAGCATATATGGCACAGCATTATAAGGAGCACCAATGGGGCCATAAAGGTGCAGAGCATATATGGCACAGCATTATAAGGAGCACCTATGGGGCCATAAAGGTGCAGAGCATATAAGGGGCACAGCATTATAAGGAGCATCTATGGGGCCATAAAGGTGCAGAGCATATATGGGGCACAGCATTATAAGGAGCATCTATGGGGCCATAATCAAAGGTGCAGAGCATATATGGCACAGCATTATAAGGGGCACCTATGGGCCCATAAAGGTGCAGAGCATATAAGGGGCACAGCATTATAAGGGGCATCTATGGGGCCATAAAGGTGCAGAGCATATATGGGGCACAGCATTATAAGGAGCATCTATGGGGCCATAATCAAAGGTGCAGAGCATATATGGCACAGCATTATAAGGAGCATCTATGGGGCCATAATCAAAGGTGCAGAGCATATATGGCACAATATTATAAGGAGCATTTATGGGGCCATAATCAAAGGTGCAGAGCATTATATATGGCACAACATTATAAGGAGCATTTATGGGGCCATAATCAAAGGTGCAGAGTATATATGGCACAACATTATAAGGAGCATCTATGGGGCCATAATCAAAGGTGCAGAGCATATATGGCACAACATTATAAGGAGCATTTATGGGGCCATAATGAACGGTGCAGAGCATATATGGGGCAGCATTATAAGGAGCACCTATGGGGCCATAATCAAAGGTGCAGAGCATATATGGGGCACAGCATTATAAGGAGCATCTATGGGGCCATAATCAAAGGTGCAGAGCATATATGGCACAATATTATAAGGAGCACCTATGGGGCCATAATCAAAGGTGCAGAGCATATATGGCACAGCATTCTAAGGAGCATCTATGGGGCCATAATCAAAGGTGCAGAGCATATATGGCACAACATTATAAGGAGCACCTATGGGGCCATAATCAAAGGTGCAGAGCATATATGGCACAGCATTCTAAGGAGCATCTATGGGGCCATAATCAAAGGTGCAGAGCATATATGGCACAGCATTCTAAGGAGCATCTATGGGGCCATAATCAACGGTGCAGAGCATTCTATATAGCACAGTTGTATATGGAGCATCTATGGGGCAATAATGAATGGTGCAGAGCATTATATGGGGCACAGCTTTATATGGAGCATCTATGGGGCAATATTGAACGATATGGAGCATCTATTTTTATTTTTGAAATTCACCGGTAAATGCTGCATTTTCTACCCTAGGCTTATATTCGAGTCAATAAGTTTTCCCAGTTTTTGTGGCAAAATTAGGGGGGTCGGCTTATACTCGGGTCGGCTTATACTCGAGTATATACGGTACTGAGATAATGATTTTTGGGTTTTCATTGGCTGAGGACTATAGCTTTCATAAACCATAATACTCAACATCAACAGAAATAAACACTTGAAATAGATCACTTTGTTTCTAATGACTTTATATAATATATGAGATTCACTTTTTGTATTGAAGAATTGAAATAAATGAACTTTTTGGTGATATTCTAATTGAGTGAGAAGCACTTGTAGCTCTGCTACATGCACATTTATATATACACAGACACTATACACTTCCACTTTTTGCAGTTCCTTCCAGGCTTGTAACTGATCTCCTGACCTGAAAGGTCCTCAAGTTAATCAGGTGGAAGGTCCTTCAGCTACTCAGCCTGCATGCAAGTCCCAGCAGCTACATCTCCTGCTCTGCACTTATCACATAGATCAAATGGAGCAAGAGCAGTTCTCTCTGTGATCACGAAGGACGCAGTGTCTGCATTCTGTTCCATCACAGGAAGCTGCCTCCGGACTATAAGTTTTTCTTATTGAGTTTTTCTTGTTAAAAAGTCCATCTTGTAGTTCAAAAAATGCTGTAATTACAACTTCTAAACCAGAACAGAAGAAGAAATACTACTTCTCTGCTGAGAATATGGATGAGCATTTACATGCAATGAGAGGAACTGTGAATATTGAACAGATTAAAAAATCTTGCTCAGTCTAAGATTATTATTATTATTTATTGTTATAGCGCCATTTATTCCATGGCGCTTTACATGTGAGGAGGGGTATACATAATGAAAACAAGTACAATAATCTTAAACAATACAAGTCATAACTGGTACAGGAGGAATGAGGACCCTGCCCGCGAAGGCTCACAATCTACAAGGGATGGGTGAGAAAACAGTAGGTTAGGGTAGAGATGGTCATGCAGCGGTTTGGTCGATCGGTGGTAGCTGCAGGTTGTAGGCTTGTCTGAAGAGGTGGGTCTTCAGGTTCTTTTTGAAGGTTTCGATGGTAGGCGAGAGTCTGATGTGTTGTGGTAGAGGGTTCCAGAGTAGGGGTGATACGCGAGAGAAATCTTGTATACGATTGTGGGAAGAGGAGATAAGAGGGGAGTAGAGTAGGAGATCTTGTGAGGATCGGAGGTTGCGGGCAGGTAAGTACCGGGAGACGAGGTCACAGATGTATGGAGGAGACAGGTTGTGGATGGCTTTGTACGTCATGGTTAGGGTTTTGTAGTGGAGTCTCTGGGCAATGGGGAGCCAGTGAAGGGATTGACAGAGGGGAGAGGCCGGGGAATAGCGGGGGGACAGGTGGATTAGTCGGGCAGCAGAGTTTAGAATAGATTGGAGGGGTGCGAGAGTGTTAGAGGGGAGGCCACAGAGCAGGAGGTTGCAGTAGTCAAGGCGAGAGATGATGAGGGCATGGACTAGGGTTTTTGCAGATTCATGGTTGAGGAATGAACGGATTCGTGAAATATTTTTGAGTTGAAGTCGGCAGGAAGTGGAAAGGGCTTGGATATGTGGTTTGAAGGAGAGATCAGCGTCAAGGATTACCCCGAGGCAGCGAGCTTGTGGGACTGGGGAGAGTGGGCAGCCATTTACTGTAATGGATAGGTTCGTTGGGGGGGTCGCGTGAGATGGGGGAAAGATGATGAATTCTGTTTTGTCCATGTTAAGTTTCAGAAATCTAGCAAAGAAGAAGGATGAAATAGTGGACAGACATTGAGGGATTCTGGTTAGAAGGGAGGTGATATCTGGTCCAGAGATGTAGATCTGTGTGTCGTCAGCATAGAGGTGATACTGAAAGCCATGAGATTCTATGAGCTGTCCCAGGCCAAAGGTGTAAATGGAGAAGAGCAAGGGCCCAAGGACTGAACCTTGTGGGACTCCAACAGATAGAGGATGAGATGTTTGCTGATTTAAGAAGCAACAGTCTTTCTGATTAACAAAATATTAAGCAGAAGATCTTGAAGGAATGGTAAGATGCAGAAACGAGCTTAGTTTTGCCGAAAAATTTCAAGAATCATTTGCTATTTGACCTAGAAATGTTAAAATGTGGGAAGAAATTCCCCATTTTCACGTTCCATTGGCTAATCTAATTAAGAAGACGTCTATCCCCTTTGAGTATTCCTCAAACATTAAAGGATCCAATGGAGAGGAAGGCAGAAGCATTGCTTATAAGGAATTGGTATGTTTTGTCAGCTATCATAAAAGCAAATGATGTATCCACATCAGTTGCACAGTCCATACATATAAGGTTTGACAATCTAGAGAGCCATCTGAAATTAAAAACATCCAGAGAAAATTGGAATAAGTCTAGTATAATGCCAGAGGATGATCTCTACAGATACTGAGGTTTCTCGAAGCCCTTTTACGATGGTGAGGTAAATTGCACATTTGGGGATCTGAGTTTCTTTGTCTCACTAAATACAAACCCATTATTTCTAAATACATGGTGTATGCTCTACATATCGGTTATTGGTCGTACTAACTTGGTGAAAATGATCCTAATGCCACAACTATGATGTCATTCACAATAGCCTACTTTGGATACCACTGAAATACCTCTATAAATTTCAATCATTTAAAAAAATAATAATATGGAAAAAAGCATATATCGTATTTAGAGATGAGCTAACTTGTTCGGAAGACTTTCACTAATCTCAAATTCGGCATGAGCGTAGCACATTCAGATTCGTGTTCAAATTCCTGAGCACTTTCCTCAAAGTTGGCAAAATTCTGGCACAGTTTGGTAAATGATCAAGTTTCCACTAATGCTTTTGCTACAACTTTGGCTAGGATAGTAGTGCCGTATGATGAGAGGGGGATAATGTTTTATGAGGGGAGGGTGGGTTGTAGGTCAGAGGAGCGGTGGAGTGTTTTTTTTTTTGTAACTTAATGTGTGTAGATTCCGGTAACCAATCAGGGCTCAGAAACCATCCACAACATTACAAGAGCTTCAGTCATTGGCTGCCAAAGTCACATGTCCCTCTTCATATAAAATAGTCATATTGCGTTGTTGGCACCATTTTCTCAGTGTAAGAGTGCAGAGAGGCTGCTGCGGCAAGTTGTCATATAGTTGGATAGGATCCTGTCCTGTGTGAAATCGACCTTCCAGCATCTAACTAGTTTGTGCTAATAGAGTTGTGTATTCAGGAGTCCACATTTCTTAATCCAAATTGCAGTCATGACTCAGGAGGTAACATTTACTAATCAGAATCATTTTGGATAATATTGGGGTGCAGGCACCAGGCCACATTTCCTAATCAAAATTGGGATAAATCTATGGTGCAGGCACAGGGACTAATTTCATAATCCAAATCGTTTGGGATAATACTTTTGTGCAGGCACCATCCCACATTTCATAATATAAATCATTTGTGCTAATAATGTGTTTCAGGCACCAGGCCTCATTTCATAATCAAAATCATTTGTGGTAATTCTGTGGTCCCACGATCAGTCCACATTTCAACATATACAGTATTTTTCAGATTATAAGATGCACTTTTTCCCAAAACTTTGTGGGGAAAATGGAGGTGCGTCTTATAATTCAAATATACCTTACCATCCACGGGGGAGTAGGTTCCCAGGGTCGCTGCTTGAGGAGGCAAGAGTGGAGCGTTGCTGCAGGCCACAGTCTGGGATAAGGTGGTGTTCTGATGTACAATGCTATGGGTGATCAGAGGTGCGGGGGTTCCGCCACCATTTTGTGAAAGCCCGGAGCCCCCACACTTCCATGGTTTACTTTGTGGTGGACTCTGGAAAAATGGTTGCCGGGGGCAGCGCATGCATAGATGGAGATCTCCGCACCAAGATCTCGGTAGATGAGATCTCAGCACCAAGATCTCCATCTGTGCATGCACCATCCCAGCAGCCATTTTCCCAGAGTTCACCGCAAAGAAAACCATGAAAGTGTGGGGATCCGGGCTTTCATAAAATGTTGGCAGAGCCCCCGCATCACTGAACACTCGCAGCATCGCACATCCAAAGACCCCTATCCCCCAGTTTGGTGTCCGCAGCATCGCCCCACTCCTGCCACCGTCAGCAGTGACCCTGGGAGCCCGCTTCACCACAGTCACCCCCCCTCCCCCCCCGGTAAGCAATAAGACCCATGGAGTGTAAGAAGCACCACCTTTTAATTTAAAAAAAACATTTTTTTCCTATTTTTCTCCTCAAAATTTGGGGTGCATCTTATAATCTGGTGCGTCTTATAAACTGCCACACGTTATCAGCCAATAAATACTGATTATTAATTTAGTGACAGATGACTGACAGGTTTGGGCCTGGGGTTGTGAAATGACTGGTTAAAAGAGGAGAAGGATACATCTAACATGAGTGGCTGTCTAGGGAAAAACCACGCTTAAGATTGTCCACAAGCATGTTTCGATACTCCAGCATGCGCGCGTTTCTTTCCAGGGAAGAAGCATCTGGCAAAACTTACTCTTGTATTGTGGATCTAACAAATTGGCAACCCAGTAGTCAGCACTATTTCTAACCCTAACAATATGGACATCATGTTGTAGATAGTGTGCTCATGGGTGGGGTGCTCCTATGAGGTTCAAATCCATAGTGTCATGGTGGCGGGATAACACTTAAGCTTGCTTCCTACGTCCCTTCCCACCAACCACAGAAAAAACCGAGGGGATCATTATCCCCTTCATCTCCTGACTGTTGAATGCTCATTAACTCTTCCTCCTCGTCCTCCTCCATTTGCTCCTCATAGTAACATAGTAACATAGTTAGCAATGCCGAAAACAGACATTTGTCCATCCAGATCAGTCTATATTCTGATTGAGAATCAATCCCTAGATCTACGTCCTTGTAAAGAACCTAATAACTGTAAAATACAATATTGTTACGCCGCAGGAAGACATCCAGGCCTCTCTTGAACTCCTTGACTGAGTTCGCCATCACCACCTCCTCAGGCAAGGAATTCCAGATTCTCACTGCCCTAACAGTAAAGAATCCTCTTCTATGTTGGTGGAAAAATCTTCTCTGCTCCAGACGCCAGAAATGCCCCCTTGTGACTGTCACCTTCCTTGGTGTAAACAGATCCTCGAAGAGATATTTGTATTGTCCCCTTATATACTTATACATGATTATTAGATCACCCCTCAGTCATCTTTTTTCTAGACTATATAAACCTAATTTTGATAATCTCTCTGGGTATTGCAGCTCCCACATCCCCTTTATTAATTTTGTTGCCCTCCTTTGTACTTGCTCTAGTTCCATTATATCCTTCCTGAGTACCGATGCGCAAAACTGTACACAGTACTCCATGTGCGGTATAACCAGGGATTTGTACAGAGACAGTATAATGCTCTCATCATGTGTATCCAGACCTCTTTTAATGCACCCCATGATCCTGTTTGCCTTCGCAGCCGCTGCCTGGCACTGGCTGCTCCAGGTAAGTTTATCACTAACTAAGATCCCCAAGTCCTTCTCCATGTCAGACTTACCCAGAGGTTTCTCGTTCAGTGTGTAATGATGATATTGATTTCTTCTTCCCATGTGTATAACCTTATATTTATCATTGTTAAACCGCATCAGCCACCTTTCGGCCCAAGTTTCCAACTTGTTCAGATCCATCTGTAGCAGAATACTATCTTCTCTTGTATTAACTGCTTTACATAGTTTTGTATCATCTGCAAATATCGATATTTTACTGTGTAAACCTTCTACCAGAACGTTAATAAATATGTTAAAGAAAATAGGTCACAACACCGACCCCTGTGGTACCCCACTAGTCACAGCGACCCAGGTAGAGAATATACAGTGGGGAAAAAAGGTACAGTGCCTTGCGAAAGTATTCGGCCTCCTTGAACTTTTCAACCGTTTCCGACATATAATGCTTCAAACAAAGACACCAAATGTAAATTTTTGGTGAAGAACCAACAACAAGTGGAACACAATTGTAAAGTTGAACGAAATGTATTGGTTATTTTAAATTTTTGTGGAAATTCAAAAACTGAAAAGTGGGGCGTGCAATATTATTATAAATTTGCATTTGGTATCTTTATGTTTGAAGCATGATATGTGGGAAGAGGTTGAAAAGTTCAAGGGGCTGAATACTTTCGCAAGGCACTGTATTTAGTCAGCCACCAATTGTGCAAGTTCTCCCACTTAAAAAGATGAGAGAGGCCTGTAATTGACATCATAGGTAGACCACAACTATGAGAGTCAAAATGAGAAAATAAACCCAGAAAATCACCTTGTGTGATTTGGCAAGATGTATTTTTCAAATTATGGTGGAAAATAAGTTTTTGGTCATTAACAAAAGTTCATCTCAATATTTAGTTAGATATCCTTTGTTGGCAATGACAGTAGTCAAACATTTTCTGTAAGTCTTCACAAGGTTGGCACACACTGTTGTTGGTATGTTGGCCCATTCCTCCAAGCAGATCTCCTCTAGAGCAGTGATGTTTTGGGCCTGTCGCTGGGCAACACGGACTTTAAACTCCCTCCAAAGGTTTTCTGTGGGGTTGAGATCTGGAGACTGCTTAGGCCACTCCAGGGCCTTAATAAGCTTCTTACAAAGATTCGAACTCGGCTTCAGGAAAATGGCCGCCGCGATGTCCATCTGCGCACGCGCGGCATCCCGCGGCCATTTTCCTGAAGCCCCGGGAAGCAGGAGACTCCATCTGCGCACGTGCGACCTCAGGAAGATGGCTGCGCCCACTGAGAAACCGCTGAATAGCGGCGAGCGCGCTCTTTTTCTACAGCTGCGCAGTGCATTCGGCACTTGCGCATGCGAGAAGCACTACGCCACCAACGGGAACATAAGCAAGATGTGGGGAGAAACAGCGCTGTGACCACGCCCATCTGACCTGACCAGCCTGATTGACAGGCGAAAAAGGCCACTTTTGTAAGGTATTTCGGCAGCATAGGTAGGGAATCAGGGGACAAAAAATACCCTATTGTAAAGCACAGCTCAGGCCCTATTTAACGGTATTTTTATCTTCTACTGAAAAAACGGGGTGACAGGTTCCCTTTAAGCCAAAACCCCTTACATATATCATGGATAAAGAGGCATAGGCAATGGTATTACTTCATTAAAAACATCTTTTTTATTAGATAATTTTAAAAACAAGTATAATCAACAGGGGAATTCTCTTGGTACATATAGCAGGGAACAATATCCGAAACCAGGCAATATTATAAAAAGTATACAGATTAGTTCATAATATACTCCAATGGCAGCAGATAAAATCATCCACAATGTAAATAAAAAAAAAACAGTATTCTATAAAATATCACTTGGGAAAATCCCACCTAAAGTGTATTGCACAGTGTAAAAATAATGAACAATGTTATATTACCTTAGATGTCCTACTAGATATTTATAAAGTGCATAGTGCTTTCCTATAGTCTGCTGTCCATGATATTAGAAAAAGCTTTGAACTTACATTAGTATACATCCTGGTTAGGAACGTTCCACAGCGACCTCGACAGCGCCGTTTCGCCTGACTGGCTTCCTCAAATAGCCCCCTGTTGAAATTCCCCTGTTGATTATACTTGTTTTTAAAATTATTTAATAAAAAATGTTTTTAATGAAGTAATACCATTGCCTATGCCTCTTTATCCCTGATAGCTATATATATATATATATATATATATATATATATATCTATATATATAAAAGGGGTTTTGGTTTAACATATGACATTCTCGTAATACTCTTCTGGATAATCCAAATGCTCTCTTGCAAACTTCAGATGGGACCGGACAGGTACTGGCTTAAGCCGGGGGACATGTCTGGCACTGCAGGATCTGAGTCTTTGGCGACGTAGTGTGTTACTGATGGTAGCCTTTTACGGTGATCTCAGCTCTATGCAGGTCATTCACTATGCCCCCTCATGTGGTTCTGGGATTTTTGCTCACCGTTCTTGTGATCATTTTGACCTCACAGGGTGAGATATTGTGTGGAGCCCCAGATCGAGGGAGACTATCAGTGGTCTTGCGTGTCTTGCATTTTCTTATTATTGTTCCCACAGTTGATTTCATCACACCATGCTGCTTGCCTATTGCAGATTCAGTCAACTCAGCCTAGTGCAAGCTACGATTTTGTTTCTGGTGTCCTTCGACAGCTCTTTGGTCTTCATCATAGTGGAGTATGGAGTGTGACTGTTTGAGGTTGGGGACAGGTGTCTTTTAAGCTGATAACAAGTTAAAATACGTGCCATTACTACAAGTAATGAGTGGAGGACAGAGGAGCCTCTTAAAGAAGAAGTTACAGGTCTGTGAAAACCAGAAATCTTGCATGTTTTTAGGTGACAAAATATTTATTTTTCACTATATTTTGCTAAATAAATATTGCCAAAGCAGGCAAGGTGATTTTCTGGATATGTTTTCTTATTTTGACTCTCATAGTTGTGGTCTACCTATGATGTCAATTACAGGCCTCTCTCATCTTTCTAAGTGGGAGAACTTGCACAATTTGTGGCTGACTAAATACTTTTTTCCCCACTGTACCATTTATAACCACCCTCTGCTTTCTATCATGAAGCCAGTTACTTACCCATTTACACACATTTTCCCCCAGACGTAACATTCTCACTTTGTGTACCAACCTCTTGTGTGGCATGATATCAAACGCTTTGGAAAAATCAAGATATACCACGTCCAATGACTCACCTTGGTCCAGTCTATAGCTTACCTCTTCATAAAAACTGATTAGATTGACAGGAGCGATTTTTCATAAAACCATGCTGATATGGAGTTAAACAGTTATTCTCATTGAGATAATCCAGAATAACATCCCTCAGAAACTCCTCCTCGGCTCCTGCACCTTCACTAACAGTTTGTCTGGTATATACACCAACTTAGAAAAACAGAGATCCCTAAAAAATAACTTTTATTAATATGATTAAAAAAGACTATATTTATCCACAATCAATATAAAACAGTATTAAATGTACCTAGTAGACCCTAGACCGAGCTACAATGCACCCTGCCTGACAGTGGAGGTTGGCACCCTACTTTGCTGCGGTAGGCGCCCCCACTCCTCGACGGCTAGCCCTTACAAGCCCTATAAGGACCTATAATTAAAGAAAGACTAATTAGCCCTACTGAAATCTATGCTAATACCCTGCCTAACAGTGGAGGTTGGCACCCTAATTTACTGCGGTAGGCGCCCCCACTCAACGACGGCTAGCCCTAGGGTCCCTAACAGTCCCTAAAGTTCGGGATAGACAAAAAGATATGTCCCACAAACACCACTGATACCCGTAAAGGAGAAAAAACAAAAATAGAAAAAATATATCCAAAACAAAGAATAAGTATATATCAAAAATATATATATATATACTAGCACCTTATAATACTAGTGTAGAAAGATGCTATGATGGAAAAAACATATACCTCAGGTGCTGTACAGTAAAGATACATTAACCCAAATACGGGTATACTGGATGCAATAATATGTCCACACAAGATAATACACAGCACTTAGATGAAGTCCATTTTTTTGTTACACTACAAGGGTGCAAATGCTTGATGTAAAATAACCAGTAGTGCATGTCCATAAAATATGGCACATTACAATGACAAAAAATGGACCAAAAGACAAAAAAACGAGGAAAATACCTCTAAAAGGCACACAGTCAGAACCACAACCACCACTCGATAATAATATAGCGAGAACTCCTCAGAGTACTTATAATGAGGGTAAAAGGACTCAATCGTCCTTTTTATGCAAATGGTCAATCAGATCCATATTATAGCCAAAGTACTCATCTATTTGCTGAAATCTCATGGTGTGGGTCCGGCTGTAGCCAAAAGGACACAGGGCGATTATGTGTAGATGAACATCACCAGCGTCTGTCAGATACTTCCCCAGCAATGCCGGGCATTTTTGTCTTTTGGTCCATTTTTTGTCATTGTAATGTGCCATATTTTATGGACATGCACTACTGGTTATTTTACATCAAGCATTTGCACCCTTGTAGTGTAACAAAAAAATGGACTTCATCTAAGTGCTGTGTATTATCTTGTGTGGACATATTATTGCATCCAGTATACCCGTATTTGGGTTAATGTATCTTTACTGTACAGCACCTGAGGTATATGTTTTTTCCATCATAGCATCTTTCTACACTAGTATTATAAGGTGCTAGTATATATATATATTTTTTTGATATATACTTATTCTTTGTTTTGGATATATTTTTTCTATTTTTGTTTTTTCTCCTTTACGGGTATCAGTGGTGTTTGTGGGACATATCTTTTTGTCTATCCCGAACTTTAGGGACTGTTAGGGACCCTAGGGCTAGCCGTCGTTGAGTGGGGGCGCCTACCGCAGTAAATTAGGGTGCCAACCTCCACTGTTAGGCAGGGTATTAGCATAGATTTCAGTAGGGCTAATTAGTCTTTCTTTAATTATAGGTCCTTATAGGGCTTGTAAGGGCTAGCCGTCGAGGAGTGGGGGCGCCTACCGCAGCAAAGTAGGGTGCCAACCTCCACTGTCAGGCAGGGTGCATTGTAGCTCGGTCTAGGGTCTACTAGGTACATTTAATACTGTTTTATATTGATTGTGGATAAATATAGTCTTTTTTAATCATATTAATAAAAGTTATTTTTTAGGGATCTCTGTTTTTCTAAGTTGGTGTATATGTTTTTCTGGGATTCCGCATTATTGTGATTTGGTTTTTCACAGTTTGTCTGGTACCATGAGCCCCCTAGATCGCTGTTGTCCACCCTCCCATGGCACCTGTTTGTGCGACGACACTGCGGCATGAGAGATATTGTTTTCCCTTCCCCATCTTCCTCTGGGACCACCACCTCCTCATGCAGACTATTTAAAGTGTCCTCCAGCATGTAGATGGCCAAAATAGTGATGTTGATGCATCGTCTGCACTAACCATATTAGTAGACAATTAGAAACTGTACAGACGTCCTTCAGCTGTGCCCACTCCGCAAGCATGATTTGCACCATGTCCGTACTGAGTTGGTCCAGGCTATACAAAATACTACACCAGGGCTCGTCGTTGGTGCCACAGTTGCTGCAACATGTGCATAGTGTATTTCCAACATGTCATCACATCACATACCAATGGCTATGGGGTGCATTATACTACTATGGGGGTGCATTATACTAATATGAGGGTGCATTATACTGCTATGGGGGTGCATTATACTACTATAGGGGTGCATTATACTTCTATGGGGTGCTTTATACTACTATGTGGTGCATTATACTACAATGGGGTGCATTATACTCCTTTGGGGTCACTATACTGCTATGGTGGTGCACTATACTACTATGGGGTGCATTACACTACTAGGGGGTGCACTATACTGCTATGAGGGTGCTTTCTACTATGGGGTGCACTACTATGGGAGTGCACTATACTACTATGGGGCGCATTATACTAATATGAGGGTGCATTATACTGCTATGGGGGTGCATTATACTACTATGGGGGTGGATTATACTTCTATGGGGTGCATTATACTACTATGGGGGTGCATTATACAACAATTGGGGTGCATTATACTCCTTTGGGGTCACTATACTGCTAGGGGGGTGCATTATACTGCTATGGGGCTGCACTATACTACAATGGGGGTGCATTATACTATTAGAGGGTTCACTATACTTCTATGAGGGTGCATTATACTATTATGGGGTGCACTACTGTGGGAGTACATTATACTACTATGGGGGTGTATTATACTGATGTGGGGGTGCATTATATTGCTATGGGGCTGCATTATACTACTATGGGGGTGCATTATACTGCTATGGGGATGTATTATACTACTATGGGGTGCATTACACTACTCTGGGGGTGCAGTACACTACTATGGGATGCATTAAACTACTATGGGGGTGCATTACTCTACTATGGTGGTACATTACACTACTATGGGGTGCATTATACTGCAATGTGGGTGCATTATACTACTACTATCTGGTGCATTATACTACTGTGGGGCTTCATTATACTACTATGGGGGTAACATAGTAACATAGTAACATAGTTAGTAAGGCCGAAAAAAGACATTTGTCCATCCAGTTCAGCCTATATTCCATCATAATAAATCCCCAGATCTATGTCCTTCTACAGAACCTAATTGTATGATACAATATTATACTGCCCGGGGGTGTGCATTATGCTCCTATGGGGGTGCATTATACTGCTATGGGGTGCATTATACTACTACTATCTGGTGCATTATACTACTGTGGGGCTTCATTATACTACTATGGGGGTAACATAGTAACATAGTAACATAGTAACATAGTTAGTAAGGCCGAAAAAAGACATTTGTCCATCCAGTTCAGCCTATATTCCATCATAATAAATCCCCAGATCTATGTCCTTCTACAGAACCTAATTGTATGATACAATATTGTTCTGCTCCAGGAAGACATCCAGGCCTCTCTTGAACCCCTCGACTGAGTTCGCCATCACCACCTCCTCAGGCAAGCAATTCCAGATTCTCACTGCCCTAACAGTAAAGAATCCTCTTCTATGTTGGTGGAAAAAACCTTCTCTCCTCCAGACGCAAAGAATGCCCCCTTGTGCCCGTCACCTTCCTTGGTATAAACAGATCCTCAGCGAGATATTTGTATTGTCCCCTTATATACTTATACATGGTTATTAGATCACCCCTCAGTCGTCTTTTTTCTAGACTAAATAATCCTAATTTCGCTAATCTATCTGGGTATTGTAGTTCTCCCATCCCCTTTATTAATTTTGTTGCCCTCCTTTGTACTCCCTCTAGTTCCATTATATCCTTCCTGAGCACCGGTGCCCAAAACTGGACACAGTACTCCATGTGCGGTCTAACTAGGGATTTGTACAGAGGCAGTATAATGCTCTCATCATGTGTATCCAGACCTCTTTTAATGCACCCCATGATCCTGTTTGCCTTGGCAGCTGCTGCCTGGCACTGGCTGCTCCAGGTAAGTTTATCATTAACTAGGATCCCCAAGTCCTTCTCCCTGTCAGATTTACCCAGTGGTTTCCCATTCAGTGTGTAATGGTGATATTGATTCCTTCTTCCCATGTGTATAACCTTACATTTATCATTGTTAAACCTCATCTGCCACCTTTCAGCCCAAGTTTCCAACTTATGCAGATCCATCTGTAGCAGAATACTATCTTCTCTTGTATTAACTGCTTTACATAGTTTTGTATCATCTGCAAATATCGATATTTTACTGTGTAAACCTTCTACCAGATCATTAATGAATATGTTGAAGAGGACAGGTCCCAATACTGACCCCTGCGGTACCCCACTGGTCACAGCGACCCAGTTAGAGACTATACCATTTATAACCACCCTCTGCTTTCTATCACTAAGCCAGTTACTAACCCATTTACACACATTTTCCCCCAGACCAAGCATTCTCATTTTGTGTACCAACCTCTTGTGCGGCACGGTATCAAACGTTTTGGAAAAATCGAGATATACCACGTCCAATGACTCACCGTGGTCCAGCCTATAGCTTACCTCTTCATAAAAACTGATTAGATTGGTTTGACAGGAGCGATTTATCATAAACCCATGCTGATATGGAGTTAAACAGTTATTCTCATTGAAATAATCCAGAATAACATCCCTCAGAAACCCTTCAAATATTTTACCAACAATAGAGGTTAGACTTACTGGCCTATAATTTCCAGGTTCACTTTTAGAGCCCTTTTTGAATATTGGCACCACATTTGCTATGCGCCAATCCTGCGGAACAGACCCTGTCGCTATAGAGTCCCTAAAAATAAGAAATAATGGTTTATCTATTACATTAGTTAGTTCTCTTAGTATTCGTGGGTGTATGCCATCCGGACCCGGAGATTTATCTATTTTAATCTTATTTAGCCGGTTTCGCACCTCTTCTTGGGTTAGATTGGTGACCCTTAATATAGGGTCATTAGGGGTAATATAGGGGTGCATTAAACTGCTCTGGGAGTGCACTATACTACTATGGGGGTGCATTATACTGCGATGGGGGTGTATTTCACTGCTATGGAGGTGCATTATACTACTATGGGGGCGCATTATACAGCTATTGGGGTGCATTATACTGCTATGGGGGTGCATAACACTACTATGGGGGTGCATTATACTGCTGTGAGAGTGCATTACACTACTATGGGGGTGCATTATACTACTATGGGGCTGCATTATACAGCTATCGGGGTGCATTATACTGCTATGGGGTTGCATAATACTACTATGGGGGTGCATTATACTGCTATGGGGGCACACTATACTGCTGTAGGAGTGCATTATACTACTATGGGGGTGCATTATTCTACTAAGAGTGCATTATACTACTATGGGGCGCATTATACAGCTATGGAGGTGCATAATACTACTATGTGGTGCATTATACTGCTATTGGGTGCATTATACTCCTATGGGGGCACACTATACTGCTGTAGGAGTGTATTATACTACTATGGGGGTGCATTATTCTACTAAGAGTGCAATATACTACTATGGGGCGCATTATACAGCTATGGAGGTGCATAATACTACTATGTGGTGCATTATACTGCTATTGGGTGCATTATACTCCTATGGGGGCACACTATACTGCTGTGGGAGTGTATTATACTACTATGGGGGTGCATTATTCTACTAAGAGTGCATTATACTACTATGGGGCGCATTATACAGCTATGGAGGTGCATAATACTACTATGTGATGCATTATACTGCTATTGGGTGCATAATACTACTATGGGGGTGCATTATACTACTATGTGGTGCATTATACTGCTGTGGGAGTGCATTATACTACTATGGGGGTGCATTATACTACTATGGGGGTGCATTATACTGCTATGGGGTGCATTATACTATATATGACTATGGGGTGCACTATACTACTATCGGGGTGTATTATACTGCTATATATGATTATGGGGTGCATTATACTATTCTATGTGACTATATGAGACCAGTATGGAGAGACATAAGGCAGAATGAGAGGACACGTGGGGTCCAGAATGGGAGGACATGTGGGGTCCAGAATGTGGGATATTATTAATACTGCTTTCAGTGTGGGGGAGGAGAGGTCCTGTTACTGTGCAGGGCAACACAGTCCCTTTATTTCATCATTTGGCGTAGTGTAGAGGTTGGGGAAAAATTGGGGAATGTGCTCTAGATAACTGTTATTTTCTGCAGAGACGAGTCCTCCTGGCTGGAAGCAGTCATGGTGGTGATGAAGATAAAAAGCGAAGATGAAGGACTTCAACTAGAGTTGTCACCGGTGAATCAGTGTATTACCAGTACACTGACACTATACACTGTATACTGTATAGGTCCTGTGTATAATTTCACTGGTGATCACTGTATATTACCTGTACATGACACTATATACAGAGCTCCTATGTATAATGTAATTGGTGAACATTGTATTACTTGTACACTATATACTATATGCAGAGCTCCTGTGTATAATGTCACTAGCAATCACTGCTTTACCTGTACACTATACACTATATACAGAGCTCCTGTGTATAATGTCACCGGAGATCACTGTGTTACTTGTACGCTATATACAGAGCTCCAGTGTATAGTGTCACTGGTGATCACTATATTGCCTGTACACTGACACTATAAACATAGCGCCCGTGTATAATGTCACTGGTGATCACTGTATTACCTATTACCTGTACACTATATACAGAGCTCCTGTGTATAATGTCACTGGTGATTACTGTAGCACCTATACACCATATACAGAGCTCCTGTGTATAATGTCACAGGTGATCACTGTATTATCTGTACACTGACACTATATACAGAGCTCCTGTGTGTAATGTTACAGGTGATATCTGTATTATCTGTACACTGACACTAAATACAGAGCCCCTGTGTATAATGTATCTGGTGATCACTGTATTACCTGTACACTGACACTATATACAGAGCTCCTGTGTATAATGTCAATGGTGATCACTGTATTACCTATACACTTGACACTATGTACAGAGCTCCTGTGTATAATGTCACTGGTGATCACTGTATTACCTGTACACTGACACTATATACAGAGCTCTTGTGTATAATGTCACTGTTGTTCACTGTATTATCAGTAAACTGTCCCTACATACAGAGCTCCTGTGTATAATATCACAGGTGATCACTGTATTATCTGTACACTGGCACTATATACAGAGCTGTGTATTATGTCACTGGTGATCTCTGTATTATCTGTACACTGACCCTATATTGAGAACTCCTGTGTATAATGTCACTAGTAATCACTGTATTACCTGTGAACTGACACTATATACCGAGCTCCTGTGTATAATGTCACTGGTGATCACTGTATTACCTGTATACTATATACAGAGCTCCTGTATGTAATGTTACTGGTGATCACTGCATTACTTGTACTCTATATACTATATGCAGAGCTCCTGTGTATAATGGCACTGATGAATACTGTATTACCTGTACACTGACTCTATATACAGAGCTGAGCTCCTGTGCACAATGGCACTGGTGATCACTGTATTATCAGTACACTATACAATATATACAGAGCTCCTGTGTATAATGTCACTGATGATCACTGTATTATCTGTACACTGACACTATATACAGAGCTCCTGTGTATAATGTCACTTGTGATCTCTATATTACCTGTACACTGACACTATATACAGAACTGTGCATAATGTCACTGGTGATGACTGTATTATCTGTACATTATACACCATATACAGAGCTCCTGTTTATAATGTCACTGGTGATCACTGTATTATCTGTATACTGATACTATACACAGAGCTCCTGTGCATAATGTCACTGGTGATTTCTGTATTACCTGTGCACTGACACTATATACAGAACTCCTGTGTATAATGTCACCAGTGATCACTGTATTTTTATGTACACTAACACTAAACACTGTGTACTATATACAAAGCTCCTGTGTATAATGGGACTTATGGTAAAATTATTATTTTTTCAATTAATGATCAGTATTGTAGTATTCGGTCACTATGTGGTGGTAATATGTGGTCCGGCCATGGTGTGGCTGTATTTGTGGCTTGTACGTGATGTAATCGTTCATTTTAAAAAATGTATGTGACACATTCCCTTAAAGAAACATAAATAAAAACATACCTAAAATGAGTATTGGATATTTTAACAAATATGTAATAGTTTAGAATAGAATAGGGCCTGGACAAAAGAGTCTACCTAGTCATGGTGGCGGCTTAAAAAAATCTTTTAGCCAAAACAAAAGTTGCTCTTGGCTATGCATATTATCTGGTGTTAGATGGGAGCTGATGTAAGGGGGTGACAGAGACAGCCATATGCCTCTCCCTTCTTAAACAGTCTTGGCATCAGATATGTTCTGTTTTCTAGAGTTTTATGTACATTGCTGTATTCGTTTAATGCTATTGTAATGTGTATGTGTTTTACATCTATTTTGTATAAAGGTTCCGTTACACTAAATGACTTACCAACGATCACGACCAGCGATACGACCTGGCCGTGATCGTTGGTAAGTCGTTGTGTGGTCGCTGGGGAGCTGTCACACAGACAGCTCTCTCCAGCGACCAACGATCAGGGGAACGACTTCGGCATCGTTGAAACTGTCTTCAACGATGCCGAAGTCCCCAGGTAACCAGGGTAAACATCGGGTTACTAAGTGCAGGGCCGCGCTTAGTAACCCGATATTTACCCTGGTTACCATTGTAAAAGTTAAAAAAAAAACACTACATACTCATATTCCGATGTCTGTCACTTCCCCTGCCGTCAGCTTCCCGCACTGACTGTGTCAGCGCCGGCCGTAAGGAAGAGCACATCGGTGACGTCACCGCTGTGCTCTGCTTTACGGCCGGCGCTGACAGTCAGTGCAGGGAAGCTGACGACGGGGGACTTAACAGACATCGGAATGTGAGTATGTACTGTTTTTTTTTTTTACTTTTACAATGGTAACCAGGGTAAATATCGGGTTACTAAGCGCGGCCCTGCACTTAGTAACCCGATATTTACCCTGGTTACAAGTGAACACATCGTTGGATCGGCGTCACACACACCGATCCAACGATGACAGCGGGTGATCAGCGACCAAAAAAAGGTCCTGATCATTCCCCAACAACCAACGATCTCCCAGCAGGGGCCTGATCGTTGGTCGTTGTCACACATAACGAGATCGTTAGTGGGATCGTTGCTACGTCACAAAAAGCGTGACGTTGCAACGATATCGTTAATGAATTCGTTATGTGTGAAGGTACCTTAAGACTAGGGAAAGATATAGAAGGGTAGAAATAGATTAGGACAATGTTTGGAATAGATTAGTGGGACACAATAGAGATAGGAATTGAGAGTGCCAGATCAAGTATAGTTAGAATAAGGGGTTTTCCAGTTGGGAGGAGCTAGAGATTGGTATAGTACAGAGCAGTGGGTTATAGTGGAGAGACTTCCTGTTTAGGTAGGAGAAGTGATTCAGCAGTGAGAGGGCAGATGGATAGTCGGGGAGGTGAAGATTGCTGAGGCAATGAGGGACCCCAGGCTAAGCAATGTGCGAGTGGTCACCTTCTAATGAAGTAACCATTCCAAAGAGGATTCGGGGCCTACAGCCGGGACTAGGCAGAGCTGAGCACGCCTTTTACCTTTTCCAATTGAAACAGGACAGGGGGAATGGGAAGAAGTTGGTGGACCTAGGGGCACGGGCGTCGCAGAAGAGAAAGGAGTGTCTGTGGAACAGGAGTTGTCGGAAAAGACAGGGAGAGCTCAAGGAATGTAAAATGTCTTCAGGATGGGAGTTGTCAGAGAAGGCAGGGAGAGCTCCAGGAATGCAAATGAATGGAAACTGCTATTTTTCTATCAAGAACCCTGTTTTCAAGTAAAGTTGAACTGTTGAGTATGGACATGGAGTCTGGAGATGTTTGTGTGAACCGTGAATCTAGAGCTAAGAGTACAGAACCAGAAGGAACCCTGGAATCTAATGTGAGTTTTCTACTTGGTATGTATCACACACAGCAGACGGAACTTTGTGTTTCCCTTGTGGGGTGCCAGGGTGTGGCAATGCAACAGCAACTCACCATGACTACCACCCTGGCCACCTCACAATGATAACGTGTGAATGGTGTGGACATGGTGCAGTGAAACTGGGACTGTGGAAGGTTTGAGGGTTGGAGGCAGAGCTGAGGTGGAGCCTGGGCAGAGTCTCAAGGGAACCCAAAAATGTTGTCAGTATGGGGCCCCAAAATTCCTGATGGTAGCCCTGCACATGGGTAATCCTTTTGATATCTGTCTCTGGTGCAGTTAGATGGAGTGTTTAAGAATTTTGATCAGCTTTGGAAGGAATTTGGACTGGAATATAAAATGTTCTATCAACACCTTTAATTGCTTCATGCATGGAACACAAGTAGTAATATATCAGCTATACAGTAGATGAGCAAAGCAGTATTTTCATTAGTATGGTAAGGCTACTTTCACACTAGCGTCGGCCCATCGCAGTGCGTCGGGCCGATGTACCATCGCATCCTGTGACAGCGCAGCACAACGGGGGCAGCTGATGCATTATTACAACACATCCGCTGCCCCATTGTGAGTTGCGGGGAGGAGGGGGCGGAGTTCTGGCCATGCATGCGCGGTCGGAAATGGCGGACATGACGCACAAAAAAACATTGCAAGCAACGCTTTTTTGTTTCGATGGTCCGCCACAACATGACGCAACCGTCGCACGACGGTTGCGATGTGTGGCAATGCGTCGCAATGTGTCGCAATGCGTCGCTAATGTTAGTCTATGGGGAAAAACGCATCCTTCAGACAACTTTGCAGGATGCGTTTTTTCTCCAAAACGACGCATTGCGACGCTAGTGTAAAAGTAGCCTAATGGGGTGTGGGAACAAGGCAAGGGTTATTTCTATGTTTCACAGGCTCCTCTTGCATTAATATATTTTTAAAAAACTCCCTTTGAAGTTAAAGTAAACCTGTCAGCAGGATTGTGCTGAGTAATGTACAGACAGTGTCAAGTTGTAGCCGTTATACTGATTAAAATGATACCTTGGTTGATGAAATCCGTCTTGTGGTTGCTGTTTAATCTTTATTTTCAGTTTTCAGTTAATGATATGCTCGTGTTCCAGGGCGGCCTGTGGGGAAGGGTCTTCATGTGGTGCTCTGTTTAGGTATTCACCAGTATGGCTTCTGACAGGTCACGAATCCCTCAGTGACCTACCCCTATAATGTGTATTTAATTATTTTTTTTGAAGGCATACTTCAATTCCTAAAAAAAATTTCAGACTTAAAATGGCACCGGCCACACTTACGCAGTAGCATATATCGGTGATCCAATAGCTGCTACTGCGCAGGCGCCACCATCTTGCTAGAGAAAAAAAAATTGCCTCCTCCAAGATGACGTCGCCGGCGTCTGCTCAGTAGCATCTATCGGATCGCTGATAGATGCTACTGCAGAGGCACGGCCAACACCATCATAGTGGAGACAATTTTTCTTTTTCTCTAGCAAGATGTTTCCTATGTAGTAGCAGCCATCGCATCGCCATTTTCAGACTAATTTTTTTTAATGAATTTATGTATACCATCAAAAAAAATAAAATACACATTATAGATGTGATCATGCTGTAGTGCAGGTGCCGCTGCCTGTCTGCAGAACGTGATTTAAAAAAAAAAAATATATATAATATTCATTATGTAAAATAGGGGCAGGTCACTGAGGGATCAGTGACCTGTCAGACGCCATAAAGATGAATAGTTAAGTAGAGCACCACAGGTTCACTTTAAAAGACATCATGAAACAGTAAACAGGCATAGAATGTCAGGATGCCACAAGAAGGAAACTGGAGTGCAGAAAAAGCTGAGAAGCCAGCCAAGGTCCAGCAACACAAAAGTCTAAATGCAATACCAAGATACGAGGATGTGTCTCACTAAGCCTTATATAGGCCCGGGCCGGGCTAATGCGTACATGGGATCATGCCGTCATGCAAAGCCTGACGTGGAGTACAGCAGAGTCTAGCGGACTGGGGAGAGGGAAGCAAGGAACGGATCCGTGACAGGTGTATAACATTTTTGTTCCTTACATCGGGCAGACAATTCTACCGCCGTAGATACCTTTTCACAGGATTTGTACATGGACTTGGCATATATGCCTTTCTTCCAATTCCTCCGACTGTATCAGTCCTAAAAAAAATCCAGGAAAGTCCAACCAGAGTGATCTTGATTGTCCCTTTGTGGCCAAAAGAAGCTGGTTTTCATTCCTGAAGCATCAAGCTTTAGAAGAGCCAAACTTTCTTCCGCCTCATGGAGGATCTCCTGACACAGGGGCCACACCGACACCAAGAAGCAAGGAATATGAACCTTTCAGCCTAGATCCTGAGTGTAAAAAATTGAAGTCCCAGGGACTCTTCTGGATGGTAGATATGGTAATATCTACCATCCAGTAAAGTAGGAAGGACATAGCTTCAGCGATATTCAAAAAAAAATCCTGAAAAAAAATGTTCTCAGCAAGAAGCACGTTTCCACTCTTTGGATGTTATTAAGAGTGGTTCTCCACTATGTTGAGATTGCAAGACCTTGGCGTCTAGATCTCAACCTGTTCATCCAGTTCAGCAGGAGAAACAAAAAGAAGATTTCCAAGACAACATTGGCAATATGGATAAAACCAACAATTCATCAATCCTATACTGTTGGAGGCAAAGATCCTCCTTTGAACATCAGTGCCCATTCTATTAGAGCAGCCTCCACATCATGGGTGGTGAGAGTAAAGGCATCAATAGACCAGATTTATGGAGCAGTAACATGGTCAAAAGTGAAGACATATTGTAAACATTAGAAATTGAATATGTTGTCTAATCAGCAGATGGCATTTGAACAAAAAATACTACAAATGGTGATCCCATCCCAAAAAGTTGTTAATTTAGTATTACTCCTGGTATACAGTCAGGAGGGACATCCTGGAACCTCTTAGTATTACTCCTGGTATACAGTCAGGAGGCACATCCTAGAAGCTGGAAAGGAAGAATTAGTCCTACCGATAATTCTATTTCCAGGGGTCCATCATGATAGCACCCTTACATTCCAACCCATGGAAAGTTTTTTATTTAAATTCAACATATGTTAAAAAAAACACCTCTCATAAAATGGGTTGCATCAATTCTGATGTGGTACTTTGAAAAGATGCTTTAGGGTGATTGTGGGAGAGTTAATTTAACCTTTTGTGCATGTTCCTGTCCCTATAGAGATGAGAAGGACAACCTCCTGGTATGTTGTCAGGAAGGACTCCTGGAAATACAATTTCAGGACTAATTCCTTGTTTTCCCACTAATGTGAAGGCCATAAAATGCTCATCTCTACTATCTTTTAGTAATAAAACTGTGCCAAATGTAGATATTAGAGGGCACCTGATTATAAACCAAATCCAATATGGTTAAGGGATATTAAGCTTCGAAGGACGGATTAAACCTTAATCTTCTCGTTAAAGACTAATCAGTTAGTTAATCCCTATTTACTGTACAGTGTAATCTTCTTAGCACAATTATTTTTTTTTTTGCAGACAAGCAAGAGTGATTTTTCTTTTTTTTTCTGCTTTGAATTTATCGAGAAAGATGAATGAGAGAACAGGTCACTTACTGCTTCAATAAATAACCCCCAAAATGTCAATTGAACTAGTTTAAATGGAACTGTTTCCCCCACCCCTCCAGGCACTACAGCTTCCTCCCTTCTCCCCCCAGAAATGCTATTTACATGCAGGTATAATGTTAATCTGCACTTAAACAGCATTTTATTTAGGTTTTGCTATAGGGAGCTGTAAGAATAAGCACTTACTACAGTAAGCCAGGCTGTAATCACTCACCCTGCAAAGCAGGCAGCCAGTCAAGGTGAGGGAGAGTGATTACGCTGCACTTACTGTACTGTAAGCTGTAATTGTGGCAGCCTTCTGCACCGGCCTAATGACTGGAAGCAAGTGAGTGCAGGGAGAATGAAACTTAAAAGGACTGTCCACTACTGGACAACCCTAACTTAATTCATTACGAACCTGAATTAAAATGTGTATACTCTCCACCTGCAGCAGTGCCATTTTAGCTACGCTTCCTGTCTGCAGCAGCTCATCAATATTCCATCAGGACGGAAGTCCTAAAAGGCTGACGAGCGGTCACTCATCGGCGGCTGTAGCCAATGTCACGTCACTGCCAGAAACAGTGATTTTCCTGCATGAGATAAAGAAACTCTGTTTTTATTTTAATTCAGGTCCTGAATTTATTTAGCTGGTGTTGTCTGGTAGTGGACAACCCATTTTAATGCCTTCACCCCGAAGCCTGTTTTCAACTTCCTGACCAGACCATTTTTTTCAATTCTGACCACTGTCAATTTATGAGGTCATAACTCTGAAACGCTTCAACGGATCCTGGTGATTCTGAGATCGTTTTCTCCTGACATATTGTACTTTATGATAGTGGTAAAGTTTCTTCGATTTGACTTGCGTTTATTTGTAAAAAAAAAAATGGAAATTTGGCAAAAAATTAGAAAATTTTGCAATTTTTAAACTTTAGTTTTTATGCCCTTAAATTAGAGAGTCATATCATTCAAACAACTCCAATAACATACAAGGGTATTTCTAAATCATAAATCATATAACGCCCTGTAAAACTCTTTTTATTAGAAAAATATTTAAAATACCACCAACCTGTGGTACTCCCAATAAAACGGACACAAAAACAAAAAAAAAAACACCGTGAACAAACTGGTAAGAGGACCTAGTAATCCTATACTGATACCTAAGCTGGCACCTGCCTACCTGCGGGGGTTGGCGCCCTAGGGGAAACGTTGTGGCGCCCCCACTCCACGGCGGCTGGCCCTGCGGTCCCTGTTGAACCCTAATGTCCGCCCAGGATCCCACTGCCCAATCGCACCACTAAAGGAACCCCTCACTGCTAGACATAGATAAAACCTGCACCTAAGGATTACTGAACCCCACACCGTGTCATAAAAACAATAAGGAACATATGGGAGACATATACAGTGACAGTTAGATATAAGCAGTCTTGGAGCTCCAAGTTGTACTCCAATAAACAATCAATGTTATTAACAATCTGCTGCAACCATGCTGTCAAAAATAAACATGAAGTATGCTGGTGAGTATGCCTCCAGATAGCAAATGGTTAATACTCATCCAGCCCCAGCATGCCGTCCTCATCTCCCCACTCCCGCCTCAACGCGTTTCGCCTCTTCTGCTCATCAGGAGGCATTGATAAACAAAATGTGTCCCAATGATAACTGATGCATATAACTCACCGATTCCATTACCTCTGATTTTAAAAAGGCCACCCGGGCTGCAGGTTTATCCCACTTCCGGTCAGCCTACGTAACCTCCGAGTCTGTTTGGAGGCATATTGAGCAAAATCACAGTAGCACACATGCCTGGGAGGTCTGCTGCGCAGAATCCCCGTGGAACGCATAAAAGATCACGCGATATCCACAGCAGCTTTCGCTCCAGTCTACTGCGCAGAATCACAATGGTAGACATGCCTTGGAGGTCTACTGCGCAAACTCGTGGTGGAACGCATTACCGATCGCGCCATATCCACAGCAGTTTATGCGCAGGTCCACTATCACCCCTCTTTACGTGCCAAATACCGCGATATCATAGGCAGCTCTCGCGCATGATATTATATTAACCCCTTCATGACCAGGGGATTTTTCGTTTTTCCGTGTTCGTTTTTCGCTCCCCTCCTTCCCAGAGCCATAACTTTTTTATTTTTCCGTCAATTTGGCCATGTGAGGGCTTATTTTTTGCGGGACGAGTTGTACTTTTGAACGACATCATTGGTTTTAGCATGTCGTGTACTAGAAAACGGGAAAAAAATTCCAAGTGCGGTGAAATTGCAAAAAAAGTGCAATCCCACATTGGTTTTTTGTTTGGCTTTTTTGCTAGGTTCACTAAATGCTAAAAATGACCTGCCATTATGATTCTCCAGGTCATTACGAGTTCATAGACACCAAACATGACTAGGTTATTTTTTATCTAAGTGGTGAAAAAAAATTCCAAACTTTGCTAAAAAAAAAAAAAATTGCGCCATTTTCCGATACTCGTAGCGTCTCCATTTTTCGTGATCTGGGGTCGGTTGAGGGCTTATTTTTTGCGTGCCGAGATGACGTTTTTAATGATAGCATTTCGGTGCAGATACGTTCTTTTGATCGCCCGTTATTGCATTTTAATGCAATGTCGCGGCGACCAAAAAAACGTAATTCTGGCGTTTCGAGTTTTTTTCCCGCTACGCTGTTTAGCGATCAGGTTAATACTTTTTTTTATTTGATAGATCGGGCAATTCTGAGCGCGGCGATACCAAATATGCGTAGATTTGATATTTTTTTTATTGATTTATTTTGATTGGGGCGAAAGGGGGGTGATTTAAACTTTTATGTTTTTTTTATTTTTTTCACATTTTTTTAAACTTTTTTTTTTAACTTTTGCCATGCTTCAATAGCCTCCATGGGAGGCTAGAAGCAGGGACAGCACGATCGGCTCTGCTACATAGCAGCGATCTGCTGATTGCTGCTATGTAGCAGAATTGCACGTGTGCTGTGAGCGCCGACCACAGGGTGGCGCTCACAGCGACGGGCAATCAGTAACCATAGAGGTCTCAAGGACCTCTATGGCTACAATGGAGACGCATCGCCGACCCCCGGACATGTGACGGGGGTCGGCGATGACGTCATTTCCGGCCGCCCGGCCGGAAGCGGTAGTTAAATGCCGCTGTCTGCGTTTGACAGCGGCATTTAACTAGTTAATAGGTGCGGGCAGATCGCGATTCTGCCCGCGCCTATTACGGGCACATGTCAGCTGTTCAAAACAGCTGACATGTCCCGGCTTTGGTGCGGGCTCACCGCGGAGCCCTGCATCAAAGCAGGGGAGCCGGCATCGGACGGTATAGTACGTCCGATGCCGGTAAGGGGTTAATATGAGGTCCAGTAGGAAGCCTTTTACCTTTACCTTTATACAGGTAAATGGGTTTCACATAGAAAAATGGACCATATTCTCTTGGGGACACGATGATGTTTTCAGTGATACAGTTTTTCTACTTTTATTCCATTTTTTATCAGTATAATGAAAAACTACACTTTTGTTATTTTTTTATAGTGTTAATCGTATGGGGTATGGTACAATTATATAGCTTAAATACCATGATTAAGGCTTCTAGCTGAATCGCGGCAAATATGTATTGTGGACTTTCATGGTGACCAGCGAATTTTCTCATTTTTACTACTTTAATAAAGAAGGTTTTTTCACTTTTAGTTGGATTTATCTTCACTGGAGAACCACCCTCTTTCTTTTGTATAGTTTTATAGCTTAGGTCATTTTGAATGCAGCAATACCAAACATGTACTTTTTTTGTTTTCTTACATTTTTATATAAAACAGCCTTTTTATTGGCAAAATAATTTTCTATTATTTTTTAATACTTTGATTTTTTTAATGTTTACATTTTTTGTCCTTTTTCCCCCAATTTGGTACTCCAATTGGCCTTCTGGAGTTATTATACCCCCAATTGCACCCATAAACTGATTATGTATGTTCCTTATTCTGGTTCCCATACAGTAATTGTCACCCATCTTGTAATAATGTCCCCCATCCTGTAGTAATGTCCCTCGTTCGGTAGTAATGACCCTATCGTTGTAAAAGTGTCCCCCATTTTGTAATAATGTTTCCCATTCGGTAGTAATGTTCCCTATCCTGTAGTAATGGCACCCGTTTGTAGTAAAGTCCCCATCCTGACGTTTTTCACATACATCTTTTTTTATAAAAATCAAAACAAAAAAAATTCCTCTCACCCATCCTCACTTCCAAGACAAGCATCCTCTTTCTCCTCCATGGCTGGAACAGAAGCGGCGAATTGCAGTAATGTCATATACTGCCTGCAACAGGCATGCTAACATCCTTTGCAAGTCTCTGATAGGTCGTTAGCTGGTATAGGTACAGTGGTTGGACGCATTGCAATACAATTCAACCTAATGTACTTTTACGGACGAATATACAGCTAAAAAAAGTGCTTGTATTGGAAGACCCCTTTTTCTCCTTGGCACGGTCGCTGTCACTCTGAGTCATCAATGAGTCTGGAGCTCCGGTCCTCTGTGTGCAATATAGCCTCAGGGGCCGTATGTATATCCAGTAAATGTTGATAAGGGCTGCATATTGGCTTGGGAGAATTTTAGCTCATTTCTTCTTACAAAACAAATATTGTTGGTGTTCTCCCATGAGGTGCTCACTTCAAGTCCTTCCACAACATTTATATAAGAGGACACAGCTGGACTGCGGCCAGGTAAATACAAACTTTTTTCTTTTTGAACTGAAAGCCACAATATGGGCAGGATGGAGACACGTTGGGCAGGATCGAAGATCAAAAGGGGCAGGATAGAGACAGCTGGAGCAGGATGGGAGACTCCTGGAGCAGAATGGGAGACACCATGGGCAGGATGGCAGATCATCTGAGTTGAATTGGAGACACATGGTCCAAGATGGGAAGTCATATGGGGTGACACATGGGGCCATTATGGGAGGACATATGGGGCAGGATGGAGGGGGCTAATTAAGGGATATCATTACTGCTGCAATGTATTTTATTTTTGAAGACACTGTTTTCAGTTGAAGGGGAGGTCCTGATACTTAGTAGGGCAACACTGTGTCACTTTATTTCTTCACCTGGCGCAGTGTAGAAGTTGGAGAAAAATTGGGGAACGTGCTCTAGGTAACAGTGTTATTTTTTGCAGAGACGAGTACTGGCTGGAAGAAGTGATTACTATCTGTTCTGGCTGAAAAAGAAAAGCAAAGATGAATATCTTTAGCTACAGATGTCACTGGTGAGTCAGTGTTTTACCTGTACATTTACACTGTACACTGTATGCTATGTACAGAGCTCCTATGTATAATGTCACTGGTGATCCCTGTATTACCTGTACACTGACATTATATACAGAGCTCCTGTGTATAATGTCACTGGTAATCCCTGCATTACCTGTATACTAACACTATATACAGTGCTCCTGTGTATAATGTCACTGGTAATCCCTACATTCAGGGCCGCCATCAGGGCATTACAGCCGTTACTGCTGTATGGGGCCCGGTCAGCAGCAGTACACAGAGGGGCCCGCAGATGCGGGGCCCCACTGTTGTGCTTCTACTGATCGGGCCCCATCATGCACTAAAATACTGTGCACTGCGGCGCACATGTTGGCGCTGGGGCCCGGGAGCCGTTTTGGAGCTGTGCACGGCCGTCTCACCTAGTCGGCTGCGCAGCTCCTGCTCGGCTGTAGCTAGAATGTATGGGCTCCCTGCAGGTCCTGACTACAGCCCATACATTGTAGCCGTCTCAGTAGTGAATGTGCTAGAATGTATGGGCTCCTGTCAGGTCCTCTCAGCAGCCCATACGTTCTAGCTGCTGCTTCACTGCTGGAAACACTGGACGCCCCGGGAACGACTGAGGTAAGTATAAAAAACATTTTTGTTTTTTTTAAATAGGTGAGGTGGGGGGGAGTGAGACTGCAGATGATGAAGTGTGTTTTAGGGAGTACTACACATGGTGAAATAATAGGGGGCTGCAAATGATGAAGTGTATTTGAGGGGGTACTGCAAATGAAATGATAGGGGGCTGCATATGAAGTGAAGGGGTGATGGGGACTGCAAATGATGATGTGGGGGTGATGGGAACTGCGAATGTCATGATGTGGGGGTGATGGGGACTGCGAATGATGTGGGGGTGATGGGGACTGCAAATGACGATGTGGGTGTGATGGGGACTGCAAATGATGATGTGGGTGTGAAGGGGACTGCAAATGATGTGGGGGTTATGGGGACTGCAAATGATGGGGTGATGGGGACTGCAAATGATGTGGGGGTGATGGGGACTGCAAATGATGATGTGGGGGTGATGGGGACTGAAAATGATGATGTGGGTGTGATGGGGACAGCAAATGATGTGGGGGTGATGTGGACTGCAAATGATGTGGGGGGACTGCAAATGATGATGTGGGGGCGATGGGGACTGCAAATGATGATGTGGGGGTGATGGGGACTGCAAATGATGTGGGGGTGATGGGCACTGCAAATGATGTGGGGGTGATGTGGACTGCAAATGATGTGAGGGGACTGCAAATGATGATGTGGGTGTGATGGGGACTGCAAATGATGTGGGGGTGATGGGACTGTAAATGATGTGGGGGGACTGCAAATGATGATGTGGGGGTGATGGGGACTGCAAATGATGATGTGGGGGTGATGGGGACTGCAAATGATGTGGGGGTGATGGGGACTGCAAATGATGTGGGGGTGATGGGGACTGCAAATGATGATGTGGGAGTGATGGGGACTGCAAATGATGATGTGGGGGTGATGGGGACTGCAAATGATGATGTGGGGGTGATGGGGACTGCAAATGATGTGGGGGGACTGCAAATGATGATGTGGGGGTGATGGGGACTGCAAATGATGTGGTGGTGATGGGGACTGCAAATGATGTGGGGATAATGGGGACTGCAAATGATGATGTTGGGGTGATGGGAACTGCAAATGATGTGGGGGTGATGGGGACTGCAAATGATGTGGGGGTGATGGGGACTGCAAATGATGATGTGGGGGTGATGGGGACTGCAAATGATGATGTGGGGGTGATGGGGACTGCAAATGATGATGTGGGGGTGATGGGGACTGCAAATGATGTGGGGGTGATGGGGACTGCAAATGATGATGTGGGGCTGATGGGGACAGGAAATGATGTGGGAGTGATAGGGACTGCAGATGATGAAGTGTGAGGGGGTTCTGCACATGATGAAATGATGGGGCTGCAAATGATGAAGTAAGGGGGACTGCAGATGAAGTGACGGGGGGATAGGGGACTAAATGATGATAGGGGACTAAATGATGAAGTGGGGGTGATGGGGACTGCACATGAAGTGAGTGTGATGGACCTGGACAGCAATTGAATTGAAGGTGGGGGTGGGAAGAGCAAATGGTGTATTGAAGGTGGGAAGAGCAAATAATGAATTTTGAGGGTGGGGAAGAGCAATTGATAATGAATAGAGGGTGGGAGAGAGAGAAGACATGGCAATGAATTGAGGCAGAAGGGGCATGTAACTATAATTAATTGGGGTAAGGGTTAGAGCGGGAGGTAAATAGTGGGGGTCGTTGAGGATAAAGTGACTGGTAATAAATTGGGAGAAAGAATACAGGTGCAAATTAATTTATATATTAAATGGGGAAAGTGGCTATATACAGATAGTGGGGGCACAGTGGCGGATTATAATTTATATTTGGAATGGTGGGTTGCATAATAAACAATTATATATTAATGGTGGGTGAACGTCTGTAGTCAGATGTGTAATGTGCTCTGGAAGCGGTGCTCTAGATAACTGTGTTATTTTATGCAGAGACGAGTCCTGGCAGAAAGAAGTGATAGCGGTCTGCGCTGGATTAAAAAGAAATGCAAAGATGAAGGACTTTAGCTAGAGACATCACTGGTGAGTATGTTACCTGTACACTGACACCATACACTGTATACTGTATACAGAGCTCCTGTGTATAATGTCACTGGTGATCACTATATTATCTGTACACTATACACTATATACAGAGCTCCTGTGTATAATCTCACTAGTGATCGCTGTATTACATGTACACTGTACCCTATATACAGAGCTCCTGTGTATAATGTCACTGGTGATCCCTGTATTACCTGTACCCTGACACTATATAAAGAGCTCCTGTGTTCCATGGTTTAGCGGTATTTGTTCCTTCTATGTGCTATTATTCGGTCACTGTGTGGTGGTAATATGTGGTCTGTTCATGTTGTGTTGGTATTTGTTCCTTGTATGTAGTTGGTCACCATGTGATGGTAATATGTGGTCTGGACATGCTGCAGTGGTATTTGTCCCTTGTATGTGATATTGTTCAGTCACTGTGGTGGTAATATGTGGTCTGCACATGGTTTGGCGGTATTTGTTCCTTGTAGATAGTATTATAGGTTACTATGTGGTGATAATATGGTGTCTGGTCATGGTGTGGTGGTATTTGTCCCTTGTATGTGGTATTATTGGTCATTTGAAAAATTGAAAAATAAATAAAAATACACCTAAATTGTATTGCATATTTTAACAAATGTTTAATAGGTTAGAGTAGAGTAGGGCCCGGCCAAAAGAGTCTACCTTGTTGTCGTCTCAGATAAAAAAAAAAACCTTTTGGCCAAAAAAAAAGCTGCTGGCTATGTGTTTAATCTGGTGATGGGAACTGTTAATGTGTGATTTGTGAGAAGTGGAGTTTTGCCAAGAGACAGCGGTGGGGCTGTGGACAGTTCGAGGGGTGGAGCCTGGGCGGAGTCTTAAGGGGGCCCTGAAAATTTTGCCAGTATGGGGCCCTGAAATTCCTAGTGGCAGCCCTGCCTACATTACTTGTATATTAACACTATATACAGAGCTCTTGTGTATAATGTCACTGGTGATCCCTGTATTACCTGTATACTATATAGGGAGCTCTTGTGTATTATGTCACTGGTGATCCCTGTATTACCTGTATACTATATAGAGAGCTCCTGTGTATATTGTCACTGGTGATCCTTGTATTACCTGAATACTATACACAGAGAGTCTATAAAGTCACTGGTGTATCTGACATTATCTGTACACTGACACTATATACAGAGCTCCTGTGCATAAAGTCACTGGTGAATCCATTTGTTACCTGTACACTTACACTATACAATGTATACTATGTAGCGAGCTCATGTTTATGATGTCACTTATAGTAATATTGGTATTGTGTTTTATTTACTAATGATCAGTATCATAGTATTCAATCCCTATGTGGTGGTAATATGTGATCTGGACATGGTGTGATAGTATTTGTCTCTAGTATGTGGTATTATTGGTCATTTTAAAAAATGTATGTGACACATTCTCTTAAATAAAAATAAATAAAAATATACCTGAAAAGTGTAATGTTTAATAGGTTAGAGTAGAGTAAGGCACTGCCAAAAGAGTCTAGGCTTAAAAAATCTTTTGTCCAAAACAAAAGCTGGTGGCTATGTAGGCTAGCTCGATGGGAAGTGTTAATATGTGATTGGTGAGGATGTGGTGCAGAAGTGGAGTTTTTCCAAGAGAGAGTGGTGGGACTGTGGAAGGTTTGGGGGTGGAGGCGGAGTTGGAGTGGAGCCTGGGTGGAGTCCCAAGGGGACCTAAAAATGTTGCCAGTATGGGGCCCCGAAATTCCTAGTGGTAACTAGGGTTGAGCGAAACGGGTCGAAATTTTTCAAAAGTCGCCGACTTTTGGCAAGGTCGGGTTTCATGAAACCCGACCCGACCCCAGTGTGGGGTCGGCCATGAAGTCGGCGATCTTTTGAATCTAGAATCGGAATTCCGATACCGATTCCCGATATGTTTAAGATAACGGGAATTGGTATCGGAATTCAGATTTAAGTGTAAAATAAAGAATTAAAATAAAAAATATCGCAATACTTACCCTCTGACGCGCCCTGGTACTAACCGGGAACCTTCCTTCCTTAGAATCAGCCTTCCAGGACCCAGCGGTGACGTCGCGGTGACGTCGCGGCTTGTGATTGGCCGCGCGGCCACCCATGTGACCGCTCGCGCGGCCAATCACAAGCCGCGACGTCACCCGCGACGTCACCGAAGGTCCTGGAAGGGCTGATTCTTAGGAAGGAAGGCTGCCGGAAAGAAGCAGGGCGCGTCCGAGGGTGAGTATATTCCTATTAGGGTGAGTATATACCTAATAGGAATATACTCACCCTCGGACGCGCCCTGCTTCTTTCCGGCAGCCTTCCTTCCTAAGAATCAGCCCTTCCAGGACCTTCGGTGACGTCGCGGGTGACGTCGCGGCTTGTGATTGGCCGCGCGAGCGGTCACATGGGCGGCCGCGCGGCCAATCACAAGCCGCGACGTCACCGCGACGTCACCGCAGGGTCCTGGAAGGCTGATTCTAAGGAAGGAAGGTTCCCGGTTAGTACCAGGGCGCGTCAGAGGGTAAGTATTGCGATATTTTTTATTTTAATTCTTTATTTTACACTAAAATATGGATCGCAGGGCCTGAAGGAGAGTTTCCGCTCCTTCAGACCCTGGGAACCATGGAAACCCAATGCACTGCATTGGGTTTCGGGTTTTGTCCGACCCTGACCCAGACTTTTTTATAGGATCGGCCGATTTCACTCGACCCGACTTTTTCAAAAGTCGGGTTTCGTGAAACCCGACCCGATCCTATAAAAGTAAAGGTCGCTCAACCCTAGTGGTAACCCTGATGATGACAAACTGTTCTGATTCAAATTCAGCAAAACAAGCCCAAACCATGACACTACCACCAAATGATATAAGGTTTTTATGCAGTAATGCAGTGTTTTCCTTTCTCCAAATGTAACTCTTCTCATTTAACTTCTTAGCGCAATATGATGTGACTGTGCATTATTGCTGGGGTGTTCATGTGTGGATAGGGCGCTCAGGAGCTAAATTCGCTCTACACTTGGTAATGAGATATGACGGTGGGAAAAAATTTAAATTCTGAAGGGTTCACATACTTTCAAGCACCACTGCATACAGCACTGATTGTTAGGCTGCCGTCACACTAGCAGTATTTGGTCAGTATTTTACCTCAGTATTTGTAAGCCAAAACCAGGAGTGGAACAAATGGAGGAAAAGTATAATAGAAACATATGCACCACTTCTGTATTTATCACCCACTCCTGGTTTTGGCTTACAAATACTGATGTAAAATACTGACCAAATACTGCTAGTGTGACGGCAGCCTTATTTTGATGTTGAGTTTGAGGCTTAACATGTGCTGCAAATTTGTTTATTGGAGGAATTGCTGTGAAGAATCACAGAATTGGATATAAGGTTAGCAATATTAAAAAAAAATGATCACCACCATCATTAGCCTTATCACCCCCAGCATCTGCCACATTGTTGGTTGGAAGAAACATGTAGCTGAAGTGATTATTCACAACACATACAAAATGTTATATGTATTACATTACAGAGATGTCTCCCTGAATGTAGGTGATCCGAAAGTGAAGTTGAAACGCAAAAAGTGAACAATCACCTCATGCTTCTCCAGAACATCACAATATTTAATATCCTGCAATAAAATTAATTTGCTTCAATTTGATAAGAACTGGATAATTTCCAGCCACCCAAATGCAGCCTGAAAGTGATTCAATCAAGAAAAGAATAGAAGATAATGTTACAGGGCATTTCTTAGGTCAATGAGAATTGGCCTTTTTTTTTACTATTCTTTAATATAAGCTCCCATAAAAATTATTAACCAGCTCCTTAATGGGGACATTGGAAAACTGGCTCTTGTTACATCAAGAATTGAGATCATCCCAATATTGGAAATTTTCAGAAGTCTGAAACAATTTAGAAATTAGCATGAATTATATGATCGCGTTAATTGAGGAACATCATACTATCTGTAGTTGTACAGAGATAGCATACTGAAAATCCTTTTCCAACAAAATAAGCTCAAATACTTTATATCTCAGGAATACATTTTAATATAAAAATATAGCAACAAAATCTACAAAATAATTTCAACATTAGATACAATTACAAGTTAGTAATATAGGCATATAGTATTATCCTTTCTAAGGGACAATTGTATAGCTGCTAGTGATGAGCGAGTGTACTCATTGCTCGGGTTTTTCCGAGCACGCTCGGGTGGTCTCCGAGTATTTATGACTGCTCGGAGATTTAATTTTTGTTGCCACAGCTGAATGATTTGCGGCTACTAAACAGCTTAATTACATGTGGGGATTACCTAGCAACCAGGCATCCCCCACATGTACTCAGGTTGGCTAGCAGCTGTAATCATTCAGCTGCGTCAACAAAAACTAAATCTCTGAGCAGTCACAAATAGGGTTGAGCGAAACGGGTCGTTCATTTTCAAAAGTCACCGACTTTTGGCAAAGTCGGGTTTCATGAAACCCGATCCGACCCCTGTGCGGGGTCGGCCATGCGGTACGCGACTTTCGCGCCAAAGTCGCATTTCAATGACGCGAAAAGCGCCATTTCTCAGCCAATTAAGGTGAACGCAGAGTGTGGGCAGCGTGATGACATAGGTCCTGGTCCCCACCATCTTAGAGAAGGGCATTGCAGTGATTGGCTTGCTGTCTGCGGCGTCACAGGGGCTATAAAGGGGCGTTCCCGCCGACCGCCATGTTACTGCTGCTGATCTGAGCTTAGGGAGAGGTTGCTGCCGCTTCTTCAGAAGCAGGGATAGTGTTAGGCAGGGTCCATTAACCACCAAACCGCTTGTGCTGTAGCGATTTCCACTGTCCAACACCACCTTCGGTGTGCAGGGACAGTGGAAGCTACATTTTTTTTTTTACCCCTCAGCGCTGTAGCTCATTGGGCTGCCCTAGAAGGCTCCCTGATAGCTGCATTGCTGTGTGTACGCCGCTGTGCAAACCAACTGCTTTTTTCAAAGCACAAATCCTGTTGTTCCTTCCGTTCTGCACAGCTATCTTGTTTGTTTGTCCACACTTTTTATTTAATTTGTGCATCAGTCCACTCCTTATTGCTGCCTGCCATACCTGGCTGAGATTACTGCAGGGAGATAGTACTTGTAGGACAGTCCCTGTTTTTTTTTTTTTTTTTTTTTTTTTTGTGGGAGATTAAGATTGGCATTTCTGCTAGAGTGCCGTCCCTGTGTGTGCCATCTCTCACTCAGTGGGCCATAGAAAGCCTATTTATTTTTTTGCTTGATTTGGGTTCTAAAATCTACCTGAAAAAATCACTACATCAATCAGTGGGAGATAAATATTGGCCTCTGGGCTTGTGTGCCACTCCTGACTCCTGTGTGTGCCATCTCTCACTCAGTGGGCCATAGAAAGCCTATTTATTTTTTTGCTTGATTTGGGTTCTAAAATCTACCTGAAAAATCACTACATCAATCAGTGGGAGAAAAATATTGGCCTCAGGGCTTGTGTGCCACTCCTGACTCCTGTGTGTGCCATCTCTCACTCAGTGGGCCATAGAAAGACTATTTATTTTTTTGCTTGATTTGGGTTCTAAAATCTACCTGAAAAAATCACTACATCAATCAGTGGGAGAAAAATATTGGCCTCAGGGCTTGTGTGCCACTCCTGACTCCTGTGTGTGCCATCTCTCACTCAGTGGGCCATAGAAAGTCTTTAGATTTTTTTGCTTGATTTGGGTTCTAAAATCTACCTGAAAAAATCACTACATCAATCAGTGGGAGAAAAATATTGGCCTCTGGGCTTGTGTGCCACTCCTGACTCCTGTATGTGCCATCTCTCACTCAGTGGGGCATAGAAAGCCTTTTTTTTAAATTTGGTTTCTAAATTGTCCTTGAAAAAATCATTTTATTTTTTTTGGTTTCTAAATTCTTCCTGAAAAAATCATTTTATTTTATTTTGTTTCTAAAGTCTCCCTGAAAAAAAAAATAAATAAATAAAACAGTGGGAGATTAATATTGCCCTTTCTGCTTGTGTGCCAGTCTTGACTCCTGGGTGTGCCATCTCTCTCTCTTTCAAATTGTGGGCCATAGAAAGCCTATTTATTTTTTTGCTTGATTTGGGTTCCAAAATCTACCTGAAAAAATCACTACATCAATCAGTGGGAGATAAATATTGGCCTCTGGGCTTGTGTGCCACTCCTGACTCCTGTGTGTGCCATCTCTCACTCAGTGGGGCATAGAAAGCCTTTATTTTTTTGTTTTATTTGGTTTCTAAATTGTCCTTGAAAAAATCATTTTATTTTATTTGGTTTCTAAATTCTTCCTGAAAAAATCATTTTATTTTATTTTGTTTCTAAAGTCTCCCTGAAAAAAAATAAAAATAAATAAAACAGTGGGAGATTAATATTGCCCTTTCTGCTTGTGTGCCAGTCTTGACTCCTGGGTGTGCCATCTATCTCTCTCTCTCAAATTGTGGGCCATAGAAAGCCTATTTTTTTTTGCTTGATTTGGGTTCCAAAATCTACCTGAAAAAATCAGTACATCAATCAGTGGGAGAAAAATATTGGCCTCTGGGCTTGTGTGCCACTCCTGACTCCTGTGTGTGCCATCTCTCACTCAGTGGGCCATAGAAAGCCTTTTTTTGTTTTTTTATTTGGTTTCTAAATTGTCCCTGAAAAAATCATTTTATTTTATTTGGTTTCTAAATTCTTCCTGAAAAAATCATTTTATTTTATTTTGTTTCTAAAGTCTCCCTGAAAAAAAAAAATAGGTGGGAGATTAATATTGCCCTTTCTGCTTGTGTGCCAGTCTTGACTCCTGGGTGTGCCATCTCTCTCTCTCTCTCAAACTGTGGGCCATAGAAAGCCTATTTATTTTTTTTTGCTTGATTTGGGTTCCCAAATATACCTGAAAAAATCACTACATCAATCAGTGGGAGAAAAATATTGTCCTCTGGGCTTGTGTGCCACTCCTGACTCCTGTGTGTGCCATCTCTCACTCAGTGGGCCATAGAAAGCATTTTTTTGGTTTTTTATTTGGTTTCTAAATTGTCCCTGAAAAAATAATTTTATTTTATTTGGTTTCTAAATTCTTCCTGAAATAATCATTTTATTTTATTTTGTTTCTAAAGTCTCCCTGAAAAAAAAAAAATAGGTGGGAGATTAATATTGCCCTTTCTGCTTGTGTGCCAGTCTTGACTCCTGGGTGTGCCATCTCTCTCTCTCTCTCAAATTGTGGGCCATAGAAAGCCTATTTATTTTTTTTTGCTTGATTTGGGTTCCCAAATATACCTGAAAAAATCACTACATCAATCAGTGGGAGAAAAATATTGTCCTCTGGGCTTGTGTGCCACTCCTGACTCCTGTGTGTGCCATCTCTCACTCAGTGGGCCATAGAAAGCCTTTTTTTGTTTTTTTATTTGGTTTCTAAATTGTCCCTGAAAAAATCATTTTATTTTATTTGGTTTCTAAATTCTTCCTGAAAAAGTCATTTTATTTTAATTTGTTTCTAAAGTCTCCCTGAAAAAAAAATAGGTGGGAGATTAATATTGCCCTTTCTGCTTGTGTGCCAGTCTTGACTCCTGGGTGTGCCATTTCTCTCTCTCTCTCTCAAATTGTGGGCCATAGAAAGCCTATATTTTTTTTTTGCTTGATTTGGGTTCTAAAATCTACCTGAAAAAATCACTACATCAATCAGTGGGAAAAAATATTGGCCTCAGGGCTTGTGTGCCACTCCTGACTCCTGTGTGTGCCATCTCTCACTCAGTGGGCCATAGAAAGCCTATTGATTTTTTTGCTTGATTTGGGTTCTAAAATCTACCTGAAAAAATCACTACATCAATCAGTGGGAGAAAAATATTGGCCTCTGGGCTTGTGTGCCACTCCTGACTCCTGTGTGTGCCATCTCTCACTCAGTGGGGCATAGAAAGCCTTTTTTTTTATTATTTGGTTTCTAAATTGTCCTTGAAAAAATCATTTTATTTTATTTTGTTTCTAAAGTCTCCCTGAAAAAAATAAATAAATAAAACAGTGGGAGATTAATATTGCCCTTTCTGCTTGTGTGCCAGTCTTGACTCCTGGGTGTGGCATCTCTCTCTCTCTCTCTCTCTCTCTCAAATTGTGGGCCATAGAAAGCCTATTTATTTTTTGCTTGATTTGGGTTCCAAAATCTACCTGAAAAAATCACTACATCAATCAGTGGGAGAAAAATATTGGCCTCTGGGCTTGTGTGCCACTCCTGACTCCTGTGTGTGCCATCTCTCACTCAGTGGGCCATAGAAAGCCTATTGATTTTTTTGCTTGATTTGGGTTCTAAAATCTGCCTGAAAAAATCACTACATCAATCAGTGGGAGAAAAATATTGGCCTCTGGGCTTGTGTGCCACTCCTGACTCCTGTGTGTGCCATCTCTCACTCAGTGGGGCATAGAAAGCCTTTTTTTTTTTTTTTAATTTGGTTTCTAAATTGTCCTTGAAAAAATAATTTTATTTTATTTGGTTTCTAAATTCTTCCTGAAAAAATCATTTTATTTTATTTTGTTTCTAAAGTCTCCCTGAAAAAAAAAAAATAAAACAGTGGGAGATTAATATTGCCCTTTCTGCTTGTGTGCCAGTCTTGACTCCTGGGTGTGGCATCTCTCTCTCTCTCTCTCTCTCAAATTGTGGGCCATAGAAAGCCTATTTATTTTTTTGCTTGATTTGGGTTCCAAAATCTACCTGAAAAAATCACTACATCAATGAGTGGGAGAAAAATATTGTCCTCTGGGCTTGTGTGCCACTCCTGACTCCTGTGTGTGCCATCTCTCACTCAGTGGGCCATAGAAAGCCTTTTTTTGTTTTTTTATTTGGTTTCTAAATTGTCCCTGAAAAAATCATTTTATTTTATTTGGTTTCTAAATTCTTCCTGAAAAAATCATTTTATTTTATTTTGTTTCTAAAGTCTCCCTGAAAAAAAAAAAAATAAAACAGTGGGAGATTAATATTGCCCTTTCTGCTTGTGTGCCAGTCTTGACTCCTGGGTGTGCCATCTCTCTCTCTCTCTCTCTCTCAAATTGTGGGCCATAGAAAGCCTATTTTTTTTTTGCTTGATTTGGGTTCCAAAATCTACCTGAAAAAATCACTACATCAATCAGTGGGAGAAAAATATTGGCCTCTGGGCTTGTGTGCCACTCCTGACTCCTGTGTGTGCCATCTCTCACTCAGTGGGCCATAGAAAGCCTTTTTTTGTTTTTTTATTTGGTTTCTAAATTCTTCCTGAAAAAATCATTTTTTTTAATTTTGTTTCTAAAGTCTCCCTGAAAAAAAAATAAATAAATAAAACAGTGGGAGATTAATATTGGCATTTGTGCTTGAGTGACAGTCCTGCGTGTGTGGCATCTCTGTGATTTGGTGCCACAGAAAACAGAGTGTGTAACATTGTGCCTGATTTTCCTTGTGGTCTCACCAACCTGTAAAGGGATATTGAAATCATACTGAAGTTATAGGTCACCATGTAAGTTGTTTGACAGCAACAAATAAAGTTACTTTGGTTAAGTTTTTAAAACAATGAGGAAGTCTGGTGCAAGAGGTCGTGGCCGTGGGCGTTCATTGTCAGCTGGTAATGATGGTAGTGGTAGTGGAGCATCAGGTGGTCGTGGGAAAAAAAATATTCCACCTAAGTCTGGAGCTGTGGAGCCAGGTTCGTCGTCTGGCTACACAAGGCCTCGAACGCTCTCTTTTCTGGGAGTAGGAAAACCGCTTTTAAAGCCGGAGCAGCAACAGCAAGTTTTGGCTTACCTTGCAGACTCAGCCTCTAGCTCTTTTGCCTCCTCTTCTGAAACTGGTAAATGTAAAAGCAGCGCGTCGCTTGTGGATGTTCACGGTCAGGGACAAGTCGCTTCCTTGTCCTCTTCAGCAAAAACAACAACAAGAGAGAAGGATGCAGCAGGCGACACAACGGGTTACTCCATGGAGCTCTTTACACATACCGTCCCTGGCTTAGAAAGTGAAACACTTAACAGGCCATGCCCATTACAAGTAGATTCTGACATGGAGTGCACTGATGCACAGCCACAGCCAGACTACTATGCTGGTCCTTTGACTCAGACCACAACATTGCCCTCTCAGGGTACTGATCCACAATCAGACCCTGATGAGACTATGTTGCCCCGTCACGAACGCTATACCACCGACCGACACGGTGACACAGACGAAGTTGCACACGAGCTAGAAGAGGAGGTAATAGATGACCCAGTTGTTGACCCCGATTGGCAGCCATTGGGGGAACAGGGTGCAGGCGGCAGTAGTTCAGAAGCGGAGGTGGAGGAGGGGCCGCAGCAGGCATCAACATCGCAACAGGTTCCATCTGCCGGGCCCGTATCTGGCCCAAAACGCGTGTCAAAGCCAAAACCTGTTGGAGGACAGCGTGGCCATCCGGTAAAAGCTCAGTCTGCAATCCCTGAAAAGGGATCCGATGCTAGGAAGAGTGCAGTCTGGCATCTTTTTAAACAACATCCAATTGATCAGCGCAAAGTCATCTGTCAAAAATGTTCAACTAGCTTAAGCAGAGGTCAGAATCTGAAAAGTCTCAATACAAGTTGCATGCATAGACATTTAACCACCATGCATTTTCAAGCCTGGACTAACTACCAAACGTCCCTTAAGGTTGTAGCACCCTCGGCCAATGAAGCTAGTCAGCAACGCAACATCCCTTCCGTCACTGTAAGGCCACCATTTTCCGCACCACCGGCAGTATCTGTGCAGGTTTCTTTGCCAGCCAAAAGCAGTCAGGGTCAGGGAATCACCAGTTTTGTAGGAGGAAATATTGCATCTAGGGCACCGGCGGAAACAATACTGTCTCCAACCGTCTCTCAGTCTGCCATGTCCACCGGCACACCCGCAAGTTCCACGATCTCCAGCTCTCCAGTCCAGCTCACCCTACATGAGACTCTGGTTAGAAAAAGGAAGTACTTATCCTCGCATCCGCGTACACAGGGTTTTAACGCCCACATAGCTAGACTAATCTCGTTAGAGATGATGCCCTACCGGTTAGTTGAAAGTGAAGCTTTCAAAGCCCTGATGGAGTACGCTGAACCACGCTACGAGCTACCCAGTCGACACTTTTTTTCCAGAAAACCATCCCAGCCCTGCACCAGCATGTTAAACAGCGCATCGTCCATGCACTCAGGCAATCTGTGAGTACAAAGGTGCACCTGACTACAGATGCATGGACCAGTAGGCATGGCCAGGGACGTTACGTGTCCATCACGGCACACTGGGTGAATGTGGTGGATGCAGGGTCCACAGGGGACATCAATTTTGGGACAGTTGTGCCTAGCCCACGGTCTAGGAAACAGTTGGCAGTAGGCGTTCGCACCCCCTCCTCCTCCTCCTCGTCCTCCTGCAGAAGCGACAGCTCTTCCACAGACCACAGTCGGCCAACCACTCCATCGGCAGCTGACACTGTTGCACACCAGTTGTCCCATTATGGGCCAGCTACTGGCAAGCGTCAGCAGGCTGTATTGGCTATGAAGTGTTTGGGCGACAACAGACACACCGCGGAAGTTCTGTCCGAGTTCTTGCAACAAGAAACGCAGTCGTGACTGGGCACAGTAGATCTTGAGGCAGGCAAGGTAGTGAGTGATAACGGAAGGAATTTCATGGCTGCCATCTCCCTTTCCCAACTGAAACACATTCCTTGCCTGGCTCACACCTTAAACCTGGTGGTGCAGTGCTTATTGAAAACTTATCCTGGGTTCTCCGACTTGCTCCTCAAAGTGCGTGGACTTTGCTCACATGTCCGACGTTCGCCTGTACACTCCAGCCGTATGCAGACCTATCAGCGGTCTTTGAACCTTCCCCAGCATCGCCTAATCATAGACGTTGCAACAAGGTGGAACTCAACACTGCACATGCTTCAGAGACTGTGCCAACAGAGGCGGGCTGTTATGTCTTTGTGGGAGGATACACATACACGGGCAGGCAGTAGGATGGCAGACATGGAGTTTTCAGGTGTGCAGTGGTCGAAGATACAAGACATGTGTCAAGTCCTTCAGTGTTTTGAGGAATGCACACGGCTGGTTAGTGCAGACAACGCCATAATAAGCATGAGCATCCCCCTAATGTGTCTGCTGATGCAAAGTTTGACGCACATAAAGGATCAGGCGTCTGCACCAGAGGAAGAGGAAAGCCTTGATGACAGTCAGCCATTGTCTGGTCAGGGCAGTGTACAGGACGAGGTAGCGGGCGAAGAGGAGGTGGAGGACGAGGAGGATGATGGGGATGAGTATATTTTTAATGAGGAAGCTTTCCCGGGGGCACTGGAAATTGGTTGCGTGGCAAGGCCGGGTTCTGGTTTTTTGAGGGACACAAGTGACGTAGATTTGCCTGAAACTGCCCCTCAACCAATCACAACCGCAGGTTTGACAACTGGAACTTTGGCCCACATGGCGGATTATGCCTTACGTATCCTCAAAAGGGACACACGCATTACTAAAATGATGAACGATGATGATTACTGGTTGGCCTGCTTCCTTGATCCTTGCTATAAAGGCAAATTGCAAAATATTATGCCACATGAGAACTTGGAACTAATATTAGCAACCAAACAATCAACTCTTGTTGACCGTTTGCTTCAGGCATTCCCAGCACACAGCGCCCATGATCGTTCTCACACGAGCTCCAGGGGGCAGCAGACCAGGAGTGTTAGGGGTGCACACATCAGAAGTGGCGTTGGACAGAGGGGTTTTCTGACCAGGTTGTGGAGTGATTTTGCTATGACCGCAGACAGGACAGGTACTGCTGCATCAATTGAAAGTGACAGGAGACAACATTTGTCCAGTATGGTTACTAACTATTTTTCATCCCTTATCGATGTTCTCCCTCAACCGTCATTCCCATTTGATTACTGGGCATCAAAATTAGACACCTGGCCAGAATTGGCAGAATATGCATTGCAGGAGCTTGCTTGCCCGGCAGCTAGTGTCCTATCAGAAAGAGTATTCAGTGCTGCAGGTTCAATATTAACCGAAAAAAGGACTCGTCTGGCTACCCAAAATGTTGATGATCTAACATTCATTAAAATGAACCACAACTGGATTTCGAATTATTTTGCCCCACCTTGCCCGGCAGACACCTAGCTTTCCTACGAAAAGCTCTTGCCTGTGGACTACTGTGAATTACTTTTCGAATGTCTAATTTGCTGCAGCTGATTGTCCAGCATACGACATGTTTACACCTCCCTAAATGGCCAAACTCCCCACACGGGGCCGTAGTATCGCGACTTGGCGCAAGCACCCGTGAGAGTGCTGTTTGTCTGAAGAGGTGGGTGTGCCCGCTTTTGGTCGACGGCACTGCCACTGGGTCCCTCATAGTACAATAAAGTGTCTCTGGCGGTGGTGGTGCGCACCCAACGTCAGACACACTGTTGTAACATGAGGGGCCCTGGGCCTGTACCGCCGGCCACAAGAGAGTTCACCCAACCCCAGGTCAAACATTGCTCTACCACTTCCACAGTTATCTCTCACACTTCCACCAATGTTTAGTGTATGCGCTGACATCCTTCCATTCCTGCCACTGACAATACCATTGTGTTGACATGTATGATGGTACTTAACATAGTCAGGGGCAGTGTCCTCTATTTACCACAGTAAATACTTTGCGCTAAATTAGTAGGTCTGAAACTACGCAGAGGATCCCACTCCTGAACCTAATGATTGCACCCTTTAGTGTTTTCGTTTTGTTTTAATGCGAGACATTCACATTTATTTATTGTTTTGGACTACTAACTGGCAGACACTCATTACAATCGGCCTCCGCTGACCAGACCACTGCTGCCCGTCTACCCCTGGAACCAATTTTAAATTGCCTACAGCCAGCCCATTTTATTATGTTAGGCCTTCGAAGCCTGTCTGCGGCCAGTTCTTTCAACTACTACTACACTGACCTGTCTACTGCTGCCCGTGTACTCCTGGAACCAATTATAAAGTGCCTACAGCCTGTCCAATGTTATTATGTTAGGCCTTCGAAGCCTGTCTGCGGTCCCTCCTTCCACTAGACCTCCACTGACCAGACCACTGCTGCCCGTGTACCCCTGGAACCAATTTTAAATTGCCAACAGCCTGATTATTTTATGTTAGGCCTTCGAAGCCTGTCTGCGGTCCCTCCTTCCACTAGGCCTCCACTGACCATTCTACTGCTGCCCGTGTACCCCTGGAACCAATTTTAAATTGCCAACAGCCCTATTTTGTCATGTTAGGCCTTCGAAGCCTGTCTGCGGTCCCTTCTTTCTACTACTACTACACTGACCAGACCATTGCTGCCCATGTACCCCTGGAACCAAATTTAAATTGCCTACAGCCAGCCCAATTTTTTTTATGTTAGGCCTTCGAAGCCTGTCTGTGGTCCCTCTTTCCACTAGGCCTCCACTGACCATTCTACTGCTGCCCATGTACCCCTGGAACCAATTTTAAATTGCCTACAGCCAGCCCAATTTTTTTTATGTTAGGCCTTCGAAGCCTGTCTGCGGTCCCTTCTTTCTACTACTACTACACTGACCAGACCATTGCTGCCCGTGTACCCCTGGAACCAATTTGAAATTGCCAACAGCCCTATTTTGTTATGTTAGGTGTTGTGAATTCTGTGGCTGAGTTCACTTCTGTGGTCACAAGTGGTATTGCAGTCTCTGGGCTTCCTCCCTCAGGTGTTTTGGTGAGCTCGTTGGCTGCCTTGCTATTTAGCTCCACCTGAGTCTGTCTTCCTTGCTCCTTGTCAATGTTCCAGTGTTGGATCTGAGCTACTGCATCTTTCCTTGGGCCTGCTGCTCTGCTAGATAAGTGCTTCTAGTTTGTTTTCTGTTTTTTCTGTCCAGCTTGTTATTATCTTTTGCTGGAAGCTCTGAGAAGCAAAGGGGTGCACCGCCGTGCTGTTAGTTCGGCACGGTGGGTCTTTTTGCCCCTTTGCGTGGTTTTCGTTTTAGGGTTTTTTGTAGACTGCATAGTTCTCTTTGCTATCCTCGCTCTGTCTAGAATATCGGGCCTCACTTTGCTGAATCTATTTCATTCCTACGTTTGTCTTTTCATCTTGCTAACAGTCATTATATGTGGGGGCTGCCTATTCCTTTGGGGTATTTCTCTGAGGTAAGTCAGGCTTGTATTTCTATCTTCAGGCTAGTCAGCTCCTCAGGCAGTGCCGAGTTGCATAGGTAGTGGATAGGCGCAATCCACTGCTGCTTCCAGTTGTGTGAGGATAGATCAGGTACTGCAGTCTACAGAGATTCCACGTCTCAGAGCTCGTCCTATTGTTTTGGGTTATTGCCAGATCTCTGTATGTGCGCTGATTACTGCACGCTGTGTGGCCTGATTGCCAGCCATAACAGTACAAGGAGCCCTTCAATGATTTCCAATAGAGGGAAAAAAGAAATCCTGACATCATTTTTTTTTCTTAGCTCTGTCTTCAGTCTTTTTTTTCCCCTAGACATTAGAGTGCTTCAGGACACAGCTGTGGACATGGATATTCAGGCTCTGTGCTCCTCAATGGATAATCTCGTTGTAAATGTACAAAAGATTCAAGATACTATTGATCAGAAATCGATGCTAGAACCAAGAATTCCGATTCCTGATTTGTTTTTTGGTGACAGAACTAAGTTCCTGAGCTTCAGAAATAATTGTAAGCTATTTTTGGCCTTGAAACCTCATTCTTCTGGTAATCCTATTCAACAGGTTTTGATTATTATTTCTTTTTTGCGCGGCGACCCACAGGACTGGGCGTTTTCTCTTGCACCAGGAGATTCTGCAGTGAGTAATGTTGATGCGTTTTTCCAGGCGCTGGGATTGCTTTACGATGAGCCTAATTCAGTGGATCAAGCTGAGAAAAATCTGCTGGCTTTATGCCAGGGTCAGGATGATGTAGAAGTATATTGTCAGAAATTTAGAAAATGGTCAGTACTCACTCTGTGGAATGAATCTGCACTAGCGGCTTTGTTCAGAAAGGGTCTCTCTGAAGCTCTTAAGGATGTAATGGTGGGATTTCCTATGCCTGCTGGTTTGAATGAGTCTATGTCCTTGGCCATTCAGATCGGTCGTCGCTTGCGCGAGCGTAAATCTGTGCACCATCTGGCGGTATTGTCTGAGAGTAAACCTGAGCCTATGCAGTGCGACAGGACTATGACTAAAGTAGAACGGCACGAACACAGACGTCTGAACAGACTGTGTTTCTATTGTGGTGATTCTACTCATGCTATTTCTAATTGTCCTAAACGCACTAGGCGGTTCGATAGCTCTGCCGTTATTGGTACTGTACAGTCCAAATTCCTTTTGTCCATTACCTTAATGTGCTCTTTGTCATCATATTCTGTCATGGCGTTTGTGGATTCAGGCGCTGCCCTGAATCTGATGGATTTGGATTATGCTAAACGTTGTGGATTTTTCTTGGAGCCTTTGCGGTGTCCTATTCCGTTGAGAGGAATTGATGCTACACCTCTGGCCAAGAATAAGCCTCAGTACTGGGCCCAGCTGACCATGTGCATGGCTCCTGCACATCAGGAAGTTATTCGCTTTTTGGTACTGCATAATTTGCATGATGTGGTCGTGTTGGGGTTGCCATGGCTACAAACCCATAATCCAGTATTGGATTGGAACTCTATGTCGGTAACCAGCTGGGGTTGTCAGGGAGTACATGGTGATGTTCCATTTTTGTCTATTTCGTCATCCATTCCTTCTGACATCCCAGAGTTCTTGTCGGACTTTCAGGATGTATTTGAAGAGTCCAAGTCTGATGCCCTTCCTCCGCATAGGAATTGTGATTGTGCTATCGATTTGATTCCTGGTAGTAAATTCCCTAAGGGTCGTTTATTTAATTTGTCCGTACCTGAACACACCGCTATGCGCAGTTATGTGAAGGAGTCCCTGGAGAAGGGACATATTCGCCCATCGTCGTCACCATTGGGAGCAGGGTTCTTTTTTGTAGCCAAGAAGGATGGTTCGCTAAGACCGTGTATTGATTACCGCCTTCTTAATAAGATCACTGTTAAGTTTCAGTATCCCTTGCCATTGATTTCTGACTTGTTTGCTCGGATTAAGGGGGCTAGTTGGTTTACTAAGATTGATCTTCGTGGTGCGTATAATCTGGTGAGAATCAGGCAGGGAGATGAATGGAAAACGGCATTTAATACGCCCGAGGGTCATTTTGAGTATCTGGTGATGCCGTTCGGACTTGCCAATGCTCCATCTGTTTTTCAGTCTTTTATGCATGACATTTTCCGTGAGTATCTGGATAAATTCTTGATTGTTTACTTGGATGACATTTTGATCTTCTCAGATGATTGGGAGTCTCATGTGAAGCAAGTCAGAATGGTTTTCCAGGTACTGCGTGCTAATTCCTTGTTCGTGAAGGGATCAAAGTGTCTCTTCGGTGTGCAGAAAGTTTCATTTTTGGGGTTCATCTTTTCCCCTTCTACTATCGAGATGGATCCGGTTAAGGTTCAGGCCATCCAGGATTGGACTCAGCCGACATCTCTAAAAAGTTTGCAGAAATTCCTGGGCTTTGCTAATTTTTATCGTCGCTTCATCTGTAATTTTTCTAGCATTGCCAGACCATTGACCGATTTGACCAAGAAGGGTGCTGATTTGGTTAATTGGTCTTCTGCTGCCGTGGAAGCTTTTCAGGAGTTGAAGCGTCGTTTTTGCTGTGCCCCTGTGTTGTGTCAACCTGATGTTTCTCTTCCGTTCCAGGTCGAGGTTGATGCTTCTGAGATTGGTGCAGGGGCGGTTTTGTCACAGAGAGGTTCTGGTTGCTCAGTGTTCAAACCATGTGCTTTCTTTTCCAGGAAATTTTCTGCTGCTGAGCGTAATTATGATGTGGGCAACCGAGAGTTGCTGGCCATGAAGTGGGCATTCGAGGAGTGGCGTCATTGGCTTGAGGGTGCTAAGCATCGCGTGGTGGTTTTGACTGATCATAAGAACCTTACTTATCTTGAGTCTGCCAAGCGCTTGAATCCTAGACAGGCCCGTTGGTCGTTGTTTTTTGCTCGTTTTGATTTTGTGATTTCATACCTTCCGGGCTCTAAAAATGTGAAGGCGGATGCTCTGTCTAGGAGTTTTGTGCCCGACTCTCCGGGGTTATCTGAGCCGGCGAGTATCCTCAAGGAAGGAGTCATTGTGTCTGCCATCTCCCCTGATTTGCGGAGAGTGTTGCAGAAATTTCAGGCTAATAAACCTGATCGTTGTCCGGCCGAGAAACTGTTCGTCCCTGATAGGTGGACTAGTAAAGTTATCTCTGAACTTCATTGTTCGGTGCTGGCCGGTCATCCAGGAATCTTTGGTACCAGGGAGTTGGTTGCTAGATCCTTCTGGTGGCCATCTCTGTCACGGGATGTGCGTGCTTTTGTGCAGTCCTGTGGAATTTGTGCTAGGGCTAAGCCCTGCTGTTCACGTGCCAGTGGGTTGCTTTTGCCCTTGCCGGTCCCGAAGAGGCCTTGGACACATATTTCGATGGATTTCATTTCTGACCTTCCCGTTTCTCAAAAGATGTCTGTCATTTGGGTGGTCTGTGATCGCTTTTCTAAAATGGTCCATCTGGTGCCCTTGGTTAAATTGCCTTCCTCCTCTGATTTGGTGCCTTTGTTCTTCCAGCATGTGGTTCGTTTACATGGCATTCCTGAGAATATTGTTTCTGACAGAGGTTCCCAGTTTGTCTCGAGGTTCTGGCGAGCCTTTTGTGGTAGGATGGGCATTGACCTATCTTTTTCCTCGGCCTTCCATCCTCAGACTAATGGCCAGACCGAACGAACCAATCAGACCTTGGAAACATATCTGAGATGTTTTGTTTCCGCTGACCAGGATGATTGGGTGTCATTTTTGCCGTTGGCTGAGTTCGCCCTTAATAATCGGGCCAGCTCGGCTACCTTGGTCTCTCCATTTTTCTGCAATTCTGGGTTCCATCCTCGTTTCTCTTCAGGACAGGTTGAGTCTTCGGACTGTCCTGGTGTGGATAATGTGGTGGACAGGTTGCAGCAGATCTGGACTCAGGTAGTGGACAATTTGACCTTGTCCCAGGAGAAGGCTCAGCTTTTCGCTAATCGCAGACGCCGTGTGGGACCCCGACTTCGTGTTGGGGATCTGGTTTGGTTATCTTCTCGTCATATACCTATGAAGGTTTCCTCTCCTAAATTTAAACCTCGTTTTATTGGTCCGTATAGGATTTCTGAGATTCTCAATCCGGTGTCTTTTCGTCTGACCCTCCCAGACTCCTTTTCCATACATAATGTATTCCATAGGTCGTTGTTGAGGAGATACGTGGCACCTATGGTTCCATCTGTGGAGCCTCCTGCCCCTGTTTTGGTGGAGGGGGAATTGGAGTATATTGTGGAGAAGATTTTGGATTCTCGTGTCTCTAGACGGAAACTCCAGTATCTGGTCAAATGGAAGGGTTATGCTCAGGAAGATAATTCCTGGGTTTTTGCCTCTGATGTCCATGCCCCAGATCTTGTTCGTGCCTTTCATGTGGCTCATCCTGGTCGGCCTGGGGGTTCTGGTGAGGGTTCGGTGACCCCTCCTCAAGGGGGGGGTACTGTTGTGAATTCTGTGGCTGAGTTCACTTCTGTGGTCACAAGTGGTATTGCAGTCTCTGGGCTTCCTCCCTCAGGTGTTTTGGTGAGCTCGTTGGCTGCCTTGCTATTTAGCTCCACCTGAGTCTGTCTTCCTTGCTCCTTGTCAATGTTCCAGTGTTGGATCTGAGCTACTGCATCTTTCCTTGGGCCTGCTGCTCTGCTAGATAAGTGCTTCTAGTTTGTTTTCTGTTTTTTCTGTCCAGCTTGTTATTATCTTTTGCTGGAAGCTCTGAGAAGCAAAGGGGTGCACCGCCGTGCTGTTCGGCACGGTGGGTCTTTTTGCCCCTTTGCGTGGTTTTCGTTTTAGGGTTTTTTGTAGACTGCATAGTTCTCTTTGCTATCCTCGCTCTGTCTAGAATATCGGGCCTCACTTTGCTGAATCTATTTCATTCCTACGTTTGTCTTTTCATCTTGCTAACAGTCATTATATGTGGGGGCTGCCTATTCCTTTGGGGTATTTCTCTGAGGTAAGTCAGGCTTGTATTTCTATCTTCAGGCTAGTCAGCTCCTCAGGCAGTGCCGAGTTGCATAGGTAGTGGATAGGCGCAATCCACTGCTGCTTCCAGTTGTGTGAGGATAGATCAGGTACTGCAGTCTACAGAGATTCCACGTCTCAGAGCTCGTCCTATTGTTTTGGGTTATTGCCAGATCTCTGTATGTGCGCTGATTACTGCACGCTGTGTGGCCTGATTGCCAGCCATAACAGTTAGGCCTTCGAAGCCTGTCTGCGGTCCCTTCTTTCTACTACTACTACACTGACCAGACCATTGCTGCCCGTGTACCCCTGGAACCAAATTTAAATTGCCTACAGCCAGCCCAATTTTTTTTATGTTAGGCCTTCGAAGCCTGTCTGCGGTCCCTCCTTCCACTAGGCCTCCACTGACCATTCTACTGCTGCCCGTGTACCCATGGAACCAATTTTAAATTGCCTACAGCCCAATTTTTTTATGTTAGGCCTTCGAAGCCTGTCTGCGGTCCCTTCTTTCTACTACTACTACACTGACCAGACCATTGCTGCCCGTGTACCCCTGGAACCAAATTTAAATTGCCTACAGCCAGCCCAATTTTTTTTATGTTAGGCCTTCGAAGCCTGTCTGCGGTCCCTCCTTCCACTAGGCCTCCACTGACCATTCTACTGCTGCCCGTGTACCCCTGGAACCAATTTTAAATTGCCTACAGCCAGCCCAATTTTTTTTATGTTAGGCCTTCGAAGCCTGTCTGCGGTCCCTTCTTTCTACTACTACTACACTGACCAGACCATTGCTGCCCGTGTACCCCTGGAACCAATTTGAAATTGCCAACAGCCCTATTTTGTTATGTTAGGCCTTTGAAGCCTGTCTGCGGTCCCTTCTTTCTACTACTACTACACTGACCAGACCATTGCTGCCCGTGTACCCCTGGAACCAAATTTAAATTGCCTACAGCCAGCCCAATTTTTTTTATGTTAGGCCTTCGAAGCCTGTCTGCGGTCCCTCCTTCCACTAGGCCTCCACTGACCATTCTACTGCTGCCCGTGTACCCATGGAACCAATTTTAAATTGCCTACAGCCCAATTTTTTTATGTTAGGCCTTCTAAGCCTGTCTGCGGTCCCTCCTTCCACTAGGCCTCCACTGACCATTCTACTGCTGCCCGTGTACCCCTGGAACCAATTTTAAATTGCCTACAGCCAGCCCAATTTTTTTTATGTTAGGCCTTCGAAGCCTGTCTGCGGTCCCTCCTTCCACTAGGCCTCCACTCACCATTCTACTGCTGCCCGTGTACCCCTGGAACCAATTTTAAATTGCCAACAGCCCTATTTTGTTATGTTAGGCCTTCGAAGCCTGTCTGCGGTCCCTTCTTTCTACTACTACTACACTGACCAGACCATTGCTGCCCGTGTACCCCTGGAACCAATTTGAAATTGCCAACAGCCCTATTTTGTTATGTTAGGCCTTCGAAGCCTGTCTGCGGTCCCTTCTTTCTACTACTACTACACTGACCAGACCATTGCTGCCCGTGTACCCCTGGAACCAATTTGAAATTGCCAACAGCCCTATTTTGTTATGTTAGGCCTTCGAAGCCTGTCTGTGGTCCCTTCTTTCTACTACTCCTACACTGACCACACCACTGCTACCTGTGTACCCCTGGAACCTATTTTTTATTGCATAGTGCATCCTTTTTTTAATAGTAGGCGTACAAAGTCTGTCTGCGGTCCACTATTGAAATTGTCCTCCACTGCCCAGAGTAATGCTGCCTGTGTACCCCTGTAACCTTTTTTAAGCTGCAGTGAGCCACAATTTTTGGTTTAAGGCCTACTACCTGTGTCTGTCTGCGCCACTCAATTCAGCTGTGTTCCTTTGAAAAAAGCTGAGCGTCAATAGTCTTGTTTTCAGCCTCTAGGAATTTTAAAACTGCACTGGGGGTACAACTTTGGTAGGGCCTACTAACGGTGTCTGCCGCCCCAAGGTGTGCCCCAGGTTTCGTCCACATTGCTTCAGTCTTCCGACTCTCGTTTAGTAGTTGTAGAAAACTACACTGCATTAGGCCTACAAATTGGGTATGGGGTGTAGAGAGATGGTGTGTTCCACTCCAAGGTGTTCCCCAGGTTTCCTCGCCATTGCTTCGATCTTAATGCTCTCGTTTAGTAGTTGTTGGAAACTACACTGCATTAGGCCTACAAATTGTGTATGGGGTGTAGAGACGGTGTGTTCCACTCCAAGGTGTTCTCCAGGTTGCCTTTCCTGAGCTTCTATCTTCAGGCTCTCGTTTAGTAGTTGTTGGAAACTACACTGCATTAGACCTACAAAATGGGTATGGGGTGTAGAGAGATGGTGTGTTCCACTCCAAGGTGTTCCCCAGGTTTCCTCGCCATTGCTTCGATCTTAATGTTCTCGTTTAGTAGTTGTTGGAAACTACGCTGCATTAGGCCTACAAATTGGGTATGGGGTGTAGAGAGATGGTGTGTTCCACTCCAAGGTGTTCCCCAGGTTTCCTCGCCATTGCTTCGATCTTAATGCTCTCGTTTAGTAGTTGTTGGAAACTACACTGCATTAGGCCTACAAATTGGGTATGGGGTGTAGAGAGATGGTGTGTTCCACTCCAAGGTGTTCCCCAGGTTTCGTCCACATTGCTTCGGTCTTCCGACTCTCGTTTAGTAGTTGTAGAAAACTACACTGCATTAGGCCTACAAATTGGGTATGGGGTGTAGAGAGATGGTGTGTTACACTCCAAGGTGTTCCCCAGGTTTCGTCCACATTGCTTCGGTCTTCCGACTCTCGTTTAGTAGTTGTAGAAAACTACACTGCATTAGGCCTACAAATTGGGTATGGGGTGTAGAGAGATGGTGTGTTCCACTCCAAGGTGTTCCCCAGGTTGCCTTTCCTGAGCTTCTATCTTCAGGCTCTCGTTTAGTAGTTGTTGGAAACTACACTGCATTAGGCCTACAAAATGGGTATGGGGTGTAGAGACGGTGTGTTCCACTCCAAGGTGTTCTCCAGGTTGCCTTTCCTGAGCTTCTATCTTCAGGCTCTCGTTTAGTAGTTGTTGGAAACTACACTGCATTAGGCCTACAAAATGGGTATGGGGTGTAGAGAGATGGTGTGTTCCACTCCAAGGTGTTCCCCAGGTTTCCTCTCCATTGCTTCGATCTTAATGCTCTCGTTTAGTAGTTGTTGGAAACTACGCTGCATTAGGCCTACAAATTGGGTATGGGGTGTAGAGAGATGGTGTGTTCCACTCCAAGGTGTTCCCCAGGTTGCCTTTCCTGAGCTTCTATCTTCAGGCTCTCGTTTAGTAGTTGTTGGAAACTACACTGCATTAGGCCTACAAAATGGGTATGGGGTGTAGAGACGGTGTGTTCCACTCCAAGGTGTTCTCCAGGTTGCCTTTCCTGAGCTTCTATCTTCAGGCTCTCGTTTAGTAGTTGTTGGAAACTACACTGCATTAGGCCTACAAAATGGGTATGGGGTGTAGAGAGATGGTGTGTTCCACTCCAAGGTGTTCCCCAGGTTTCCTCTCCATTGCTTCAATCTTAATGCTCTCGTTTAGTAGTTGTTGGAAACTACGCTGCATTAGGCCTACAAATTGGGTATGGGGTGTAGAGAGATGGTGTGTTACACTCCAAGGTGTTCCCCAGGTTTCCTCTCCATTGCTTCGATCTTCTGGCTCTCGTTTAGTAGTTGTTGGAAACTACACTGCATTAGGCCTACAAAATGGGTATGGGGTGTAGAGAGATGGTGTGTTCCACTCCATGGTGTTCCCCAGGTTTCCTCGCCATTGCTTCGATCTTAATGCTCTCGTTTAGTAGTTGTTGGAAACTACGCTGCATTAGGCCTACAAATTGGGTATGGGGTGTAGAGAGATGGTGTGTTACACTCCAAGGTGTTCCCCAGGTTTCCTCTCCATTGCTTCAATCTTCTGGCTCTCGTTTAGTAGTTGTTGGAAACTACACTGCATTAGGCCTACAAATTGGGTATGGGGTGTAGAGAGATGGTGTGTTCCACTCCAAGGTGTTCCCCAGGTTTCGTCCACATTGCTTCGGTCTTCCGACTCTCGTTTAGTAGTTGTAGAAAACTACACTGCATTAGGCCTACAAATTGGGTATGGGGTGTAGAGAGATGGTGTGTTACACTCCAAGGTGTTCCCCAGGTTTCGTCCACATTGCTTCGGTCTTCCGACTCTCGTTTAGTAGTTGTAGAAAACTACACTGCATTAGGCCTACAAATTGGGTATGGGGTGTAGAGAGATGGTGTGTTACACTCCAAGGTGTTCCCCAGGTTTCGTCCACATTGCTTCGGTCTTCCGACTCTCGTTTAGTAGTTGTAGAAAACTACACTGCATTAGGCCTACAAATTGGGTATGGGGTGTAGAGAGATGGTGTGTTCCACTCCAAGGTGTTCCCCAGGTTTCCTCGCCATTGCTTCGATCTTAATGCTCTCGTTTAGTAGTTGTTGGAAACTACACTGCATTAGGCCTACAAATTGGGTATGGGGTGTAGAGACGGTGTGTTCCACTCCAAGGTGTTCTCCAGGTTGCCTTTCCTGAGCTTCTATCTTCAGGCTCTCGTTTAGTAGTTGTTGGAAACTACACTGCATTAGGCCTACAAAATGGGTATGGGGTGTAGAGAGATGGTGTGTTCCACTCCAAGGTGTTCCCCAGGTTTCCTCGCCATTGCTTCGATCTTAATGCTCTCGTTTAGTAGTTGTTGGAAACTACGCTGCATTAGGCCTACAAATTGGGTATGGGGTGTAGAGAGATGGTGTGTTACACTCCAAGGTGTTCCCCAGGTTTCCTCTCCATTGCTTCGATCTTCTGGCTCTCGTTTAGTAGTTGTTGGAAACTACACTGCATTAGGCCTACAAATTGGGTATGGGGTGTAGAGAGATGGTGTGTTCCACTCCAAGGTGTTCCCCAGGTTTCGTCCACATTGCTTCGGTCTTCCGACTCTCGTTTAGTAGTTGTAGAAAACTACACTGCATTAGGCCTACAAATTGGGTATGGGGTGTAGAGAGATGGTGTGTTACACTCCAAGGTGTTCCCCAGGTTTCATCCACATTGCTTCGGTCTTCCGACTCTCGTTTAGTAGTTGTAGAAAACTACACTGCATTAGGCCTACAAATTGGGTATGGGGTGTAGAGAGATGGTGTGTTACACTCCAAGGTGTTCCCCAGGTTTCGTCCATATTGCTTCGGTCTTCCGACTCTCGTTTAGTAGTTGTAGAAAACTACACTGCATTAGGCCTACAAATTGGGTATGGGGTGTAGAGAGATGGTGTGTTCCACTCCAAGGTGTTCCCCAGGTTTCCTCGCCATTGCTTTGATCTTAATGCTCTCGTTTAGTAGTTGTTGGAAACTACACTGCATTAGGCCTACAAATTGGGTATGGGGTGTAGAGACGGTGTGTTCCACTCCAAGGTGTTCCCCAGGTTTCCTCGCCATTGCTTCGATCTTAATGCTCTCGTTTAGTAGTTGTTGGAAACTACGCTGCATTAGGCCTACAAAATGGGTATGGGGTGTAGAGAGATGGTGTGTTCCACTCCAAGGTGTTCCCCAGGTTTCCTCGCCATTGCTTCGATCTTAATGCTCTCGTTTAGTAGTTGTTGGAAACTACACTGCATTAGGCCTACAAATTGGGTATGGGGTGTAGAGACGGTGTGTTCCACTCCAAGGTGTTCTCCAGGTTGCCTTTCCTGAGCTTCTATCTTCAGGCTCTTGTTAAATAGTGGTTAAATGGAACAACTGCATTTGGCGTACTAGTTGGTTTGGGGCCTACTAACAGTGTCTGCCGCTCCTTGCTGTTCTCCTGGTTTCCTGTCCTGAAATTCCATTTTCAGGCTCTCATTAAGCAGTTGTTAATGTTAGACTGCATTTGGCCTACTAGTTGGGTTGGGGCCTTCTATCGGTGTCTGCCACTCCTTGCTGTTCTCCTCCACTGAACAAAGCTGTGCCGCCTGTTTACTACGATTGCCAATTTTGAACTGCATTTCGACTACTTACTGATTTGGGCCTACTCTCTGTGTCAGCCTCTCATTCCAGTTGTCCTCCACTGCAATGCCCCCTGGTTAGTCCTGTGTTACCAATTTTTAACTGCATTTAGCCCACTTTATTCTTTGGGCCTATATTTGTGTTTCCTCCTCATCCTGCCCATTGCCCAGCCAGTGATAGATGAGTCTGCTGGTACATTGACCCATAACGCAAAATTCCCCGTGCACGCTACACAGCAAGATTGTGACCCTGCTGAAAGTCAGGTTCCTCTTCCCACATACCATACCACCTTACACGGGGACAAAGAGAAAGGTGCAGATGAAAGTGCAGGTTCCTTCATCAGGTGGGGGGAGGAATACTAGTTGGCGACGTCACTGGCACAGGGCCTCTCATAGTACGCAAAAGTGTTGCTGCCGGTGGGAGGCGCCCCCGCCATGCAAACACACCGCTGTACTTTGAGGGGCCCTGTGCCAGTGCCAATGCCAACGACTGGGCCCCCCCTGCTTGCTCAGGATCTCAGCACTTGCAAAGTTGAAATACTTACCTCTCCCTGCTCCACTGCCGTGACGTGTTCCAGATTTCCTGGGCCCACTAATTACTTGAACCAGCCCTACCCCCCACAACTTTAGCCAAATGACCCCCAATTTCAAATGCCCTCCAATTATTATAAGGTAAATTACGATTGACAAGCTTCTGTAACAAGAATGGATGTTTTTGCCATTAAAATGGGCAGTGTAGGTGTTTTCCTGGCCTCCACTCACTGCCGACTATGCTCCCCTATTGACTTGCATTGGGTTTCGTGTTTCGGGCGATACCGGACTTTTCACGATAATCGGCCGATTCCACTCGACTCGACTTCTAAGATAGTCGGGTTTCGCGAAACACGACTCGACTCTAAAAAGGTCAAGGTCGCTTAACCCTAGTCACAAATACTCGGAGACCACCCGAACGTGCTCTGGAAAATCCGAGCAACGAGTATACTCGCTCATCACTAATAGCTGACTTAGGGAAAGGTCAGAGCGCTGCTATGGGGTATATGACTGGGTGATTGCATTGACATCCTTCACACTTATCACCTTGTGTAGAAAGTGTAGCGTGGTTAGGCTTTTCGTGCACTACATGTCAAAGTATCTCACCAGGTTTGGCTACCAGTGGTTATGAAGTTCTAAACTTACTAACGTTTACATCCTTAGGCCTCATCCATATGTCCGTTTTTTGTGTTCGAGCGCTATCCATGTTTTTCACAGATAGAACTTGTACCTGTGATAGTCTATGGGACCATTCACATTTCCTTGATTTATCGCAGACCAAGCAGTCAGCGTAAATCATGGAGACATGTCAGATTTTGATCTGTGGGTCGGATCAAAATTGACAATGGAAGTCTATGAGTCTGTGAAAAAAAAGTCCAATTTTCACAGCTTGTCAGAAAGCAGAATGTAGAAAAACTTTTTTTTCTCTACACATATGAGAAAAACTGATGATACTTGGACCATGCTCTGCGCAAATTCTTATCAGAGTCTAATCAAAGTTTGATCAAAACAATAAGTCAAATTTTCTTGTACATGGACATCTAAATGAGGCCTAAAGGGTAGGTGGACATGTTGAATATTTGCAGCAGACTTTTCTGCACCGAAAATCAGAGTATGGCAGGAAAAATACCTAGCCAAATTAGTTCTCATGCTTCGCACTGACGAGGGCCAACAGCCCGAAACACCGTGTCTGCGAATTGAGATACTAATTTGGCTTTTATCCTAAGTCATATTGCACGACTCGTTAAAGAGTTGATTGTGACTTGTAGGATCGCTACTTCCAACAGGTGGCGCTATAGAGTTTAAGTCCTCTTTTTCTCAGAAGAGGCAATTTGCATATTATATTTCCCAGAGGAGCATTGTACGGCAAATAAGCCTCCTTACCTTGACAAGCCAGAGATGGTATGTCACTCTCCATAAGAAGAAACTATACCCCTTAGACCCCAGTCCAGAACCTCTCCCCTAGCCAAATTAGTTCTCATGCTTTGCGCTGACGAGGGCCAACAGCCCGAAACACCGTGTCTGCGAATTGAGATACTAATTTGGCTTTTATCCTAAGTCATATTGCACGACTCGTTAAAGAGTTGATTGTGACTTGTAGGATCGCTACTTCCAACAGGTGGCGCTATAGAGTTTAAGTCCTCTTTTTCTCAGAAGAGGCAATTTGCATATTATATTTCCCAGAGGAGCATTGTACGGCAAATAAGCCTCCTTACCTTGACAAGCCAGAGATGGTATGTCACTCTCCATAAGAAGAAACTATACCCCTTAGACCCCAGTCCAGAACCTCTCCCCTAGCCAAATTAGTTCTCATGCTTTGCGCTGACGAGGGCCAAAAATTGACAATGGAAGTCTATGAGTCTGTGAAAAAAAAGTCCAATTTTCACAGCTTGTCAGAAAGCAGAATGTAGAAAAACTTTTTTTTCTCTACACATATGAGAAAAACTGATGATACTTGGACCATGCTCTGCGCAAATTCTTATCAGAGTCTAATCAAAGTTTGATCAAAACAATAAGTCAAATTTTCTTGTACATGGACATCTAAATGAGGCCTAAAGGGTAGGTGGACATGTTGAATATTTGCAGCAGACTTTTCTGCACCGAAAATCAGAGTATGGCAGGAAAAATACCTAGCCAAATTAGTTCTCATGCTTCGCACTGACGAGGGCCAACAGCCCGAAACACCGTGTCTGTGAATTGAGATACTAATTTGGCTTTTATCCTAAGTCATATTGCACGACTCGTTAAAGAGTTGATTGTGACTTGTAGGATCGCTACTTCCAACAGGTGGCGCTATAGAGTTTAAGTCCTCTTTTTCTCAGAAGAGGCAATTTGCATATTATATTTCCCAGAGGAGCATTGTACGGCAAATAAGCCTCCTTACCTTGACAAGCCAGAGATGGTATGTCACTCTCCATAAGAAGAAACTATACCCCTTAGACCCCAGTCCAGAACCTCTCCCCTAGCCAAATTAGTTCTCATGCTTTGCGCTGACGAGGGCCAACAGCCCGAAACACCGTGTCTGCGAATTGAGATACTAATTTGGCTTTTATCCTAAGTCATATTGCACGACTCGTTAAAGAGTTGATTGTGACTTGTAGGATCGCTACTTCCAACAGGTGGCGCTATAGAGTTTAAGTCCTCTTTTTCTCAGAAGAGGCAATTTGCATAGCATAAAATATGTGCATTTTTGATGCGTTTTTACTTGAGGTTTTTACCCATTCATTTGAATGCGTGGAAAAAGCTGCAAAAATGCAAAAGAATAAAAATGCTGCAGATTTGAAAAATGCTTTGCTTGTTCAAATCTGCAAGGAAGAAAAAAGCAGCATGGGATTTCAGAAACCTCTTTTACTTTGATAATACTGTAAGCTCCATCAATTTTACCCTTGAAAACAGCACACAGAATTGTGACAACCAAGTACAGAATTGTGACAACCAAGTACTAAAGGTTGGACATTTATGCTGCCCCCTCCTCTATTAGCCCCTGAAAAGGACCTTAAACTGCCTACTTTTTTTAGCAAATTTGCAGAAACCCCTCCTAATATTGCAATCTGGACAACGTTTATGGAATTTGCTAAAAGATGGACATTTTGGGGCCTGTATCCATTTTACTACTAATAAATGGGATCAATTTAGTGTTAAAGGGGTTGTCCATTTCTAGGACAACCCCTTCTCGATCGTATGTTCACTCCTGAATGTACCTGAATAAAACTCACATATGATGTCGCAACACTTTATCTATGGTTGCATTGATCTTTTTGTTTATTAAAATTTGCATCTTCAGACTTTAGGACCTTCCCATTTTGGGCTACCTACATCTAGGAATGAGTCAATTGCTGTCTCGCTACATTTTTTACATACCGCAGATTAACTGATTGAATTCTGCTTGTGAAATCACAGCCTGCTTCACAGCCTGCCTTCTATTACCTCAGCCTGCCTCGCCTTCCATTACCTCAGTCTGTCTCCTATCACCTCAGCTTGCCTCCTATTACATAAGCCTGACTCCTATTTCCTCAGCCTGCCTCTTATTATCTCAGCCTACCTTCTGTTACCTCAGTTTGCCTCCTATTACATCAGCTTGCCTCCTATTACCTCAGCCAACCTCCTGTTACCTCAGCCTGCCTCCTATTACCTCAGCCTGCATGCTGTTACAGCCAGCTTACTGTTACCTCAACCTACCCCCTATTGACCTCAGCCTGCCTGCTACCTCAGTCTGCTTCCTGTTACCTAAGCCTGCTTCCTTTTACCTCAGCCTGCCTAAGGCTACTTTCACACTAGCGTCGTGCACTGCACGTCGCAATGCGACGTTGCGGCGCACCGACACATACTGTGGAAGCGCCGCACAACGGGGGCAGCGGATGCTGTTTTTCAATGCATCCGCTGCCCCATTGTGCCGACGGTCCGCCACAACACTATGCAACCGTCGCACGACGGTTGCGACGTGTGGCAAAGCGTCACAATGCGTCGCTAATGTTAGTCAATGGAGAAAAACGCATCCTGCAAGCAATTTTGCAGGATGCATTTTTTCTCCTAAACGACGCATTGCGACGTGCAGTGCACGATGCTAGTGTGAAAGTAGCCTAAGATTACCTCAGCATGCTTCAGATTACCTCACCTTGCCCCCTGTTACCTCAGCCTGCCTCCTGTTACTTCAGCCTGCCTCCTGCTACCTCAGCCTGCCTCCGGGTACCTCAGCCTTACTCCTGTTACCTCAGCCCACCTCCATTCACCTTAGCCTGCCTCCTGTTACCTAATCCTGCTCCTGTTACCTCAGCCTGCTTCTGATTACCTCAGCATGAAACAGATGACTTCACCTTGCCTTCTGTTACCTCAGCCTGTCTCATGTTACCTCAGCCTTCCTCCTGTTACCTCAGGCTGCCTCCTGTTACCTCAGCCTGCCTCCTGTTACCTCAGCCTGCCACCATTTACTTCAGCCTGCCTCCTATTACCTCAGCCTGCCTCCTTTTACCTAACAAAAGCAGATATGTGATGTTACAGTAGCTTATTGTCATTTACCTTGTCTATAGAAACAACTAGTAGAATAATCCCTGACCATAATGTAAGGAGGAGAGCCAGCCTCAGCGTGCCTTATCCAGGACGAGTCTGGAACCATCGGTGCTGTCACCCAAGTTGCAGGGGGGAGAATTTATTGCCCAGGACAGACCTTTGAACTTGAGATCAGGGGCATGAGGGGTATAAGAAAGTAACAGTGCGTTAACAGGAACTCGGTTGGCAGGAAGCTGTAGTGTGTGGAGGCAGAGTGAGAGACCTCCTGCGCAGACAGTAAGGACAAAGTAGGCTTAAGTCAGAGGACCCACAAAAGGACATTCCAGGACCCTCGCCAACACCGGAACTCAGGACCCATCTCTGACCAGGACGATGCTGGATTCTTCAAGCATTCAGGCCGGAATGCCACAGCTATCTTCACAAAAACTGATCCTCAACACTGCCGGACTGATAAGTTTGATACCTTTGTACTTTCCTCAACCCTCTATTGCCCCTGCTATACCCACATCCACCAAACACCATTTTACTATCCCTATACCCCCATTTACCCTCTCCTTGCGTGGAGTAGAGCTGTTTCATTAAAAATCTCTGTTAACCCTTGTTCTGCCTCCAACTGTTACTGCATCCTGGTACTTGCTCACACTTTGCGTAGTCGGCAGGGTGCAGCCTTCAGGTTCAGAGGGGGCAGACCAATCGTCTGGAGAACTCCCCAGGTCCAATATCTCCCTAGGGGCTATGCTGACTAACTTGTCAAAGTTCAATGGGAACAATATTACACTCCCTGACAGAAGTTATGTCGCTTATCCATGTTGTGTAAATAAAAGCTCATAACCTGACTTTAAATTCATCCATTGGTTGTATAAATTATGCTTTTGAAAGCTGAAACCCTCCGAAATGTGGTTTAGGTTAAGAAAATAAATTGGCATCAATGCAGAAATATTGATCAGTTAATGGACACAGAATGGTCAGATTTGGTCAAGACAAAAGTTTTGTAGCCCACAAAAAGTAATGTGATATTCAAACAAATAATTAACTTAAAAAACAAATATATGTTGCATAACATTGGTAAATGAAGTTGTGGTGCTATTAGGGTCATATTTAATATATTGTGTGACTTCCATGAGCTTGAAGGACTGCATTCATGCCGTTCAACAATGATTCATACAATTTATTAATGAAGTCATCAGGAATAGCAAAGAATGCAGTGTTACATGCCTCCCAGAGTTCATCTATGGCAGTGTTTCTCAACTCCAGTCCTCAAGACCCACCAACAGGTCATGTTTTCAGGATTTCCTTAGTATTGCATAGGTGATAGAATTAATGCTTGTGCAGGTGATGAAATTATTACCTGTGCAATACTAAGGATATCCTGAAAACTTGACCTGTTGGTGGGTCTTGAGGACTGGAGTTGAGAAACACTGATTCTTTGGTTTTGTCTTCCAAGCTTCCTCTTTCATCCTACCCCAACATGCTCAATGATGTTCATGTCTGGTGAATGGGCTGGCAAGTCCTTGAGCACCTTGATCTTTTTTTGCCTGGAGGAACTTTGTTGTAAAGATGGATGTATGAGATGGAGCACCATCCTGCTGCAGAATTTGACCCCTTTTATGATTTGGAATATAAGAGGTAGCTAATACTTCTTGATATTTTAGGTTCTTGATATTGCCTTCCACCTTGCAAATGTTTCGCACACCCCCATACTGAATGTAACTCCAGACCATGATCTTTCCACCACCAAATTTAACTTTTTTGTGTGTGTATTTTGGATCCATATGGGCTCCAGTAGGTCTCCTGCAGTACTTGCGGTGGCTGTGGTGTAATACTACTGAAGATTCATAAGAGAAATCCACCTACTGCCACTTTTCCAGCGTCCATCTGTTTAGCAGGCTGTGGGACTTTGCAAATGCCACACGGTTTTTTATTTGCCTCTTCGTTAGTGGAGGCCGTTTCGAGACAGAATCCTACAAACTGTTCTAGTTGACACAGGGACTTGAGGTGACCAGGCCTGTTGGAGCTCTGCTGCAGTGGAAGAGGGGTTTGCTTTGAATTTTCTAACCAACAAATGTTCCTCCTGAGCAGTTGTCTTGCAGGGTCTACCGGATCTGGTCTTGTCAAACACTTCTCTAGTCTCTTCAAATCTTTTTTAAATTCTTTGTACTTAATGCTGAGATACATTAAAGGTGCCAGCCACCTCTGCAGTGGATCTGGTCTTCAGCCTATTGATTATCCAGGCTTTGGTTGCAGGGTGGATTTTTGGCATGTTGTCAGAGCTCAAGCTGCAGTTCAAGTGAAGGTCTGGGGTACTGGGTTTCTTTTTATACACACACACTAATTAACCAATCATTTACTGAGCACAGGTGAGCATGTAAACTAGGATTGGGTGCATTATATGACCAGGCGACAAAACTTTTGTCTTGCCAAAATCTGGCCATTCTGTGTCCACTAACATCAATATTTATGCATTGATGTCAATTTATTTTCTTAACCTAAACCACATTTTGGAGGGCTTCAGCTTTCAAAAGAATAATTTATACAACCAATGGATGAATTTAACGTCAGGTGATAAGCTATTATTTACATAACATGGATAAGCGACATAACTTCTGTCAGGGAGTGTATGTTGTGGATCTGGATGGAATGTACTGGGGGGATGATAATCATGCACCCTATGGTGCTCGCGTTGCAGGCGGAGGTTGCCATAATGGCATTAGAGAGGGAGGCAAAAGATTCAATGATGTTGAGACCTCCCCGACAGCGTGACACATTTGACAAGGCCCTACATATACTGGAGTCATCGCATGGAGACTCCACAGATGTAAGGGAGCTGAGGTCACACTTGTTTAGTCACATGCAGATGGAAGGGGAGATAGTGAACTAGTGTATGAACATGTTACAAGAGATTCACACAGCCAGGACCAGAAAAGGAGGGGTGGGAATCGGCCCCAGTGACGTGGTATTCCGGGATCAGTTGGTGACCGGACTCAGAGACTCCCTACTGAAACAGGCCCTGCGAGAGCGCTTGAGAGTGTGAATCCAAATATGATGTTTGCAGAGGTGGGAGGTGAAGCGCAGGCGCAAGAGCAGGAACAGGGGATGGCAGTGTCGGTGGTGAAGGTTCGGAGTAGGGAGGTGGCCGTGAGCTCGGTTACTGAAACAGGCTGGGCCGAAGACCTGCGCAGAAAGATCTTAGCCTCAAGAGAATATTTGACAGAGACTAAGAAGAAAGTGACTTCCTTGAGTGTCCCAGGGGACAGAACATACTCAGAGTCGAGACGGGGAGAAAGGACAGCTCAACGGGAAGAACTTCCTACCTGCTTCCTATGTGGAGAGCTCGGGTCTGCCCACATTGGGGATGGCCTCTACAGTGCCGCCCGTTAAACTAAGAGGCTCCGAGGCTGAGGGACGCCGCCCGGAGCCAGAACAGTCAGTGAGAAGAACCAGAATTCCTACTAATCTAGTTTCAGTGTGTCCGTTAGTCTGGGCAAAAATCGATGGGCAGGTTGTGCGATGCCTGGTGGATACCGGTTCTCAAGTGACCCAATGCCAGAAGCGTACTATCGAAGACATTTCCCTGAGGCGATGAGGCCTGAATGGGGCAGGTGATAAGATTGACGGCCGCCAATCAACTACCCATCCCTGTCGCAGGGGTGGCGTGGATGCAAATTAAGGTCTGCGGAAGGGATCTGGGCTGCAAAGGAGTGGTGCTGACCTCGGGGGACATAGAACGGGGGTACATGGTCACCTTGGGGATGAATGTGTTGAAAGAGTTCAGAAGTGTGCTGATGAACGAGGCCCCAGATGTATTCCTGCAACAGTGGAGTGCACAGACACCTCATAGAAAATTATTCCAGCAATTGATACTGTCGGCACAGGCCCAAGAAGCCTCCGGTGAAGGGAAAGTGCTGGGAAAGGTAATCACCCCAGCTACAGGTGGACTGAAAATACCTCCTGGACAGACCATGCTATCCTTGCCTGTCTGGGCCTGCACGCCCCTGGAAGGGGTAGAGATACAGCTAGAGCCAGCCACCATGGAGAATTTACCACCCGAGTTATTGGTCGCCCGGATGCTGGCTACCGTATGTGAAGGAAAGATACCAGTGTGCTGTATAAATTTAAAAGAACCACTCACTTTGTCCCCCAGGAGTGAGTTAGCCTAAATCATCTGCCTGCCAGAAGAATTAATACACCCCAGACTGTCCAACTGACCGTAAGGGAAGAAAATCCTTGGGTCATAGCTGTAAGAACTCTCTAATCGTCAGAGCTATACCAGCACAAAGAGGGGCGGAAGATACTTGATCAGATGCGGGCTGAACTTACTGGGCTAACACCTAGCCAGATACAACAAGTGGAAGTCCTGCTGGGACGCTATCGGGATGTGATCGCTCAGCACGAAGAAGACTTCGGCTGTACCACAACCATCACCCACGAGATCCCAACGGGACAAGCAGCCCCCATAAGAGAGCATTACCGACAGATTCCACCACAACTGTATCAGGAAGTAAAGGGGATGCTCTCTCAGATGCTACAGAATGGCGTGATCCGGGAGAGCCAAAGCCCGTGGGCCACTCCGATAGTTCTTGTATGTTAAAAAAGGAACCCTTCGATTCTGTGTGGGCTACCTCAAATTAAACACCTGTACTGTAAGAGATTCATACCCACTACCCCATGTGGAAGAGTCCCTCTCCGCCCTTGGACAAGCAAAGTATTTTTCTTCGCTGGATCTGGCAAGTGGCTACTGGCAGGTGCCAATGTCGGAGCATGACCAAGCAAAGATGGCCTTTATCCTACCAATGGGGCTGTTTGAATTTAATCGGATGCTGTTTGGGCTGGCCAATGCTCTGGGAACTTTTCAACGGCTCATGGAGAAGTGTCTGGGGGACCTGAATTTTGAAGCCACCCTGATCTATCTGGACAACATAATCGTCTATGATGGCATGTTTGATGAACATCTGCAATGGCTACAGCAAGTATTGAGCCAACTTCAAGGACATGCTTAAAAGTGAAACCCTCAAAATGCCACCTGGTCTATACCCAGAATGAATACCTAGGGTACATGGTTTAAGGGGTAAAACCATCCCCAGAGAAGATTACAGCAGTACGAGACTGGCCCACTCCAAAGACCGTAAAGGACATAAGGGTTTTCTTGGGACTAACTGGCTACTACCGACGGTTCGTGAAGAACTTCATGCACATAGTGAACCTGTTGCTGGAATTGGTGAGGGGTGTTCCATCTGGAGAAAAGAATCGGAAGATACAATGGAGAGAACGGCAGGAACAGGCATTTCAAACTCTAAATGCGGCGATGACAGAGGCACCAGTGCTGGCCTATGCCGACTTTTCACAGCCCTTTATTGTTCACACGGATGACAGCCTGCAAGGACTAGGAGCAGTATTGTCACAAATCCAAGATGGAAAAGAACGGGTGATTGCATATGCGAGTCGCTCCCTGCATAACTCCAAACGAAATCCCCACCATAACAGCTCATTCAAGTTGGAGCTGCTGGCACTGGTGTGGGCTATGACCGAGAAATTAGCAAAATATTTGGCAGGGTCCGAAGTGCTGGTGCACACTGACAATAATCCGTTGGCTCATATAGAGAATTCAAAGATGGGGGCCTTAGAACAACGCTGGGTAGCAAGAATGGCCAAGTTTCAATATAAAATAACTGCTGAGGGGCCGAAAACACCCATGCAGATGCCTTGTCCAGAGTCCCACATTTACAGCCTGGTCCCAATCAGGATGAAGAACTTGAGGATGAGGAAGCTCCTGTTTTCAGAGCTACTGTCAGGACATTGACAGCATTGCGGGATCAGGTACCGGCTGGTGTCCTAAAAAGTATCCTGAGACAGCCTTGTAATGAATGGGTGAGAATTCAGCAAGAAGATGAGGAACTTGCACGGATTCGTTCTTGGGTGGCTCTACAACAGCTACCCAGCAAGTGAAACTCTGACCACCGGGGCTTTACAAATACTCAGGCAGTGGGAAAGTTTACATCTGAAAGATGGGCTCTATACTGGCAGATTCAGCTACAGAAAGCTTTGCCCGTTGTCTGGCAAGTGGTGGTTCCTGAAACACTGATGCATGAAGTTGCAAAAGACGCCCACGAACAAGAAGCAAACTTTGGTCCTGGAAAACCTCTACACTGGCTGCAAAGAACAGTTTATCATCCCCTACTGAAAACTGCGGTTGAAGAGGTGTGCTGGCAATGCAGTAACTGTGAGCTACCAAACCACCAAAGCAGAGAGCTCCTCTTCAGACGGTAGTGACCTCAGCCCTATTAGACGTGCTGATGATCAACTATATAGCGATAGGACCAGCTTGCCAAGGATACGAGCACTGCCTGGTGATGGTAAATAATTTCACTAAATTTGCGGTAGTGACCCCAACTCGAGACCAGACTGCAGAGTCCGCAGCCCATGCCATCTGCAAAAACTTCATTCAGGTATATGGATGTCCTAAGAGAATACAATCAGACCAGGGGCCTGTTTCCTGGGGAAGATAATGGAAGAGCTGCATCATTTGTACCAGATTGAAAAGTCGCGAACGACTCCTTACCACCCTCAGGGCAATGAGGCCTGTGAACGTTTTAACCGCACCCTCATCCAAATATTAAGAACCTTGGAGGAGGACCATAAGGCCCGTTGGCTGGAGTTTATACCAGAGCTGGTGTGAGTGTATAACAACAGCATTCATAACCCCACGGGACACACACCTTACTCCCTATTTTTTGGCCGAGTCGGCAAAGAGATTACTAAGCTGGAGCTGGACCCAGAGGAGGACTACCCGCGGATGGGGGTGTCCAACTGGGTGCGAGAACATCGGCATCGATTACAGACCCTGCATCACCTGGAAAAAGACCAGGTTTCAAGAATTGGAACATGTTGTGGAGGCCCCACTGTGGGGGACAGCTCTGCAGGCCGGAGATCGGGTGCTGGTGAGAGACAAGCATCCGTGAAACAAGCTTGGCTTGGTGGGAAAAAACACCACACCGGGTCGTGCATCAAGTCTATGAAATCCGGCCAGAAGAAGAGAGTGCCCATATGGTCCATCAAAACATGCTCCAGCCATGTGTATCTCATGATCCCATTGTAAAAGAATTTTGCCAAACAGTTCAAAATATTGAAGGAAATCTAACTTAGTGTGTAAACATATATTTCCATTCAAATTTAACCTTTATTAATTCAATAAAAACACCAACCCAGTGAAAAAGGTATATACCAAAAAATAATAAGTGGCCTAACGATAAACTAACCTGCAGATACCCTACAATAGGCTTAGTTTGCACCTACCTAGCTGTGGAGGTTGGCACCCTAAGAAATACCCTAATATCCGCAGCAACACTGAGTATACTCCTAGCTGTGTTATCGCGTTCATTGAATGGTTTTTGGGCTAGTTCTATCTACCGTATATACTCGAGTATAAGCCGACCCGAGCATAAGCTGAGACCCTTAATTTTGCCACAAAAACTGGGAAAACTTAATGACTCAAGTATAAGCCTTGGGTGGAAAATTCAGCAGCTACCGGTAAATGTCAAAAATAAAAATAGATACCAATAAAAGTAAAATTAATTGAGACATCAGTAGGTTAAGTGTTTTTGAATATCCATATTGAATTAGGAGCCCCATATAATGCTCCATACAGTTGATGATGGGCCCCATAAGATGCTCCATACAAAATACATCCCATATAATGCTCCATACAGTTTATGATGGGCCCCATAAGATGCTCCATATTAAAATATGCCCCATATAATGCTGCACCAATGTTGATTATGACCCCATAAGATGCTCCATAGAGACATTTTCCCCATACAATGCTGCACAAATGTTGATTATGGCCCCATAAGATGCTCCATACAGACATTTGCCCCATATAATGCTGCACAAATGCTGATTATGGCCCCATAAGATGCTCCATAGACACATTTGCCCCGTATAATGCTGCACAAATGCACATTATGGCCCCATAAGATGCTCCATACAGATATTTGCCCTATGTAATGCTGCACAAATGCTGATTATGGCCCAATAAGATGCTCCATAGACACATTTGCCCCATATAAAGCTGCACAAATGCTGATTATGGCCTCATAAGATGCTCCATAGACAAATTTGCCCCATATAATGCTCCACAAATGCTGATTATGGCCCTCATGATATGCTCCATAGACATATTTGCCCCGTATAAAGCTACACAAATGCTGATTATGGCCCCCATAAGATGCTCCATAGACACATTTGCCCCGTATAAAGCTGCTCAAATGCTGATTATGGCCCCATAAGATGCTCCATGGACACATTTGCCTTGTATAATGCTCCACAAATGCTGCACATGGCCCCATAAGATGCTCCATAGAGATATTTGCCCCATATAATGCTGCACATGGCCCCATAAGATGCTCCATAGAAATATTTGCCCCGTATAATGCTGCACAAATTCTGATTATGGCCCCATAAGATGATCCATAGACTATTGTGCCCCATATGCTGTTACTGCGATTAAAAAGAAAAAAATGACATACTCACCCCTCGTTGCTCAGGCCCCCGGCACTTGCTATAGTCACCTGTCCGCGTTCCACAGTCGGTGCCGCTGTGTCTTCCACGTCCTTTTTCACTGACTGTTCAGGCAGAGGGCGGCGCGCACACTAATCGAGTCATTGCACCCTCTGACCTGAGCGTCAATACAGAGGACGCCAAAGACGGAGCAGCGCCGACGGTGGAACGGGGATAGGTGAATATCGCACACTGCCCCTGTCATACTCACCTGCTCCTGGCACGGTCCCTGCATGTCCCTAGTTCTCCGGGCGCTAACAGCTTCTTCCTGTATTGAGCGGTCACATGGTACCGCTCATTACAGTAATGAATATGCGGCTCCGCCCCTATGGGAGTGGAGTCGGGTCCATATTCATTACTGTAATGAGGGTACCAGGTGACTGCTCAATACAGGAAGAAGCTGTCAGCCCCGGGAGAACCAGGGACGTGCAGGGACCGCGCCAGGAGCAGGTGAGTATGATTAGACAGCTGCCGCTCCCCCTCCCCTGCCGACCCCTGGGAATCACTTGAGTATAAGCCAAGAGGGGCAATTTCAGCCTAAAAAAATGGGCTGAAATTCTTGGCTTATACTCTAGTATATACGGTATATAGCAGTGTTGCTGCGAGTGTTATAAGTATATCCATCTAAATCTGATTTTGAGGGGGTTCTAACTAATATTATCATTTTTTCCTCCAAATCATGTATGATGATCACCCATTGAGGAGATGCATCTGAGCCCATTTGTCAAAAGCATCATGTGGCAAACTATTGCGATTATGGAGTTTTTATCATGAAATTGGATGATTTTTTATATATTTTGCGGCCTGTTTGGTTACCCGTTTATGAATTGTAGGGATTAGTATAAGAAATTCTCTTCATCTCTATTCATGCACTATTATGAAATAGTTTTCCCACCTATATCAAAAGGGTTGGAATAGGGCAGAGAGGGACAGCCCACTGTGAGTGGGGGTGCCAAAATCATTTCTTAGGGTGCCAACCTCCACGGCTAGGTAGATGCAAACTAGGCCTAGTGTAGGGTATCTGCAGGTTAGTTTATCGTTAGGTCACGTATTATTTTTTGGTATATACCTTTTTCACTGGGCAGCATGGTGGCACAGTGGTTAGCACAGCAGCCTTGCAGCGCTGGAGTCATGGGTTCAAACCCCACTAAGGACAACATCTGCAAAGAGTTTGTATGTTCTCTCCGTGTTTGCGTGGGTTTCTTCCGGGCACTCCGGTTTCCTCCCACACTCCAAAGACATACTGATAGGGAATTTAGATTGTGAGCCCCAACAGGGACAGCGATGATAATGTGTGCAAAACTCTAAAGCGCTGCGGAATATGTTAGCGCTATATAAAAATAAAGATTATTATTATTCACTGGGTTGGGGTTTTTATTGAATTATTAAAGGTTAAATTTTAATGGAAATATATGTTTACACCCATTGTAAAAGAAGAAGAAGAGGCCCCTCCAGCTGAGACCTCATCTGTGACTCAAGTTGAAGAAGAAGAATGTGAGAGACAGTTGACAGTGGAAGAGAAAGAAGAACGGACACCTGAGACATCTGAGACTCCAGAGACTCCTGTAATTCCCGAAAAGACTGTTCAACCTGTAATAGGCATGTCCCCAGCCCTGTCGGTCCAACCAAATCCATCCAATCCCTCAGGACTCGACAGAGACTCCCAGTTTACGTCGCTCTGAACGTTCAACGGCAGGAAGACCCCCTAACCATTTTGACCAGGAACATTTCGTCTGGAGACAAATTGTACAAGGAATAGGAGAATGTAAATGCCTGCTGCAAGAGATCTAGCCTGTGGAATGGTGAGCACAATGGAAGGGGGAATGTAAGGAGAGCCAGCCTTGGCGTGCCTTATCCGGGATGAGTCTGGAACCATCGGTGCTGTCACCCAAGTTGCAGGGAGGAGAATTTAGTGCCCCGGACAGACCATTGAACTTGAGATCAGGGGGCATGAGAGGGATAAGGAAGAAAGAGTGCGAGGGAACAGGAACTCAGTTGGCGGGAAGCTGTAGTGTGCGGAGGCAGAGTGAGAGCCCTCCCGCGCCGAACAGTCAGGACACAGTAGGCTTAAGTCAGAGAGGCCTACGGAGGCTTACCGGAGACTCTAGGAAGAGACGTCTCCTAAGAACCCTGACATCCACTCCCACAGTGCCACTGAGCGTGTGAGCCCTCCCCACGACCAGACGATAGGGGGCGCAGGTCAAGGCTAGAGATCCTGGCCGTGAACTGAGTGCCGCCATCGTACATAGACTCTCCCCCACATATTAGCACTGTGCCGACGCTTATAAAATGACTGTTCTCTCTCCATCCTGATCCATCACCGAACCAGGACCCGCGAAAGGACATGCCAGTACCCTCGCCGATACCGGAACCCAGGACCCATCTCCGACCAGGATGCCACCGGATTCTTTAAGCGTTCTGGCTGAAATGCCACCATAATCTTCACAGAGACTGATCCTCAACACCGTCGGACTGATAAGTTTGATACCTCTGTACTTTCCTCAACCTTCTATTGCCCCTGCTATACCCACGTCCACCAAACACCGTTTTACTATCCTTATTCCTCAAATTACCCTCTCCCTGCGTGGAGTAACGCTGTTTCATTAAAAAACACTGTTAACCCTTGTTCTGCCTCTGACCGTTACTGCATCCTGGTACCTGCTCACAATAATACACTAGAAGCATGTATACTTCCCAATGTTCATGATCCTGTAGATTACTGTGTTCCTCAACTCCTGTCCTCAAGAGCCACCAACAGGTCATGTTTTCAGGATTTCCTTAGTATTGACGAGTGATAATTGCATCACCTGGATAGGCAATAATTCCATCACCTGAGCAGGAATATACTCTCTGCTCAATTGTCAGCAATCTGTCTAATTAATATAATTTAGTGCTATGTGTAATTTACTTTTTTAATTTTTCCTATTAAAGTATGTATGTACTTTAGTAAATCTACAAATTACTGCCATCTCTGACTCTTCTACACTTCATAAAGCATACATCGTCATTAAAAAAGAGCTGTTTTAGCATATGAGTATACATTGATATGGCTTAAGTATCATTACTTAGGTAATGCAATAAGTAAACAAGTTGATGTCAGCAGAAAACCTAAAAACCAAGATTTCATTTCTAGAATAGTTATGAGGCCTCATTCACAGCACAGGAAGTGCAGAAATCTACCTCCATCAGCATGGCTGCCATTGTTAATACATTTACTGATCTATGAAATGTGACATTTTACTTTTACCGTGTGACACACATCATGTACATCACATAAAATGCTTACATTATACACTGCTCAAAAAAATAAAGGGAACACTTAAACAACAGAATATAACTCCAAGTAAATCAAATTTCTGTGAAATCAAATTGTCCACTTAGGAAGCAACACTGTTTGACAATCAATTTCACATGCTGTTGTGCAAATGGAATAGATGGAAATTATTGGCAATTATCAAGACACACTCAATAAAGGAGTGGTTCTGCAGGTGGGGACCATAGACCACAACTCAGTACCAATGCTTTCTGGCTGATGTTTTGGTCAGTTTTGAATGTTGGTTGTGCTTTCACACTCGTGGTAGCATGAGACGGACTCTACAACCCACACAAGTGGCTCAGGTAGTGCAGCTCGTCCAGGATGGCACATGAATGTGAGCTGCGGCAAGAAGGTTTGCTGTGTCTGTCAGTGTAGTGTCCAGATTCTGGAGGCGCTACCAGGAAACAGGCCAGTACACCAGGAGATGTGGAGGGGGCCATGGGAAGGCAACAACCCTGCAGCAGGACTGCTACCTCAGCCTTAGTGCAAGGAGGAACAGGAGGAGCAGTGTCAGAGCCCTGCAACATGACCTCCAGCAGGCCACAAATGTGCATGTGTCTGCACATACGGTTAGAAACTGACTCCATGAGGTTGGTCTGAGTGCCCGACGTCCACAGATGGGGGTTGTGCTCACAGCCCAACACCGTGCAGGACACTTGGCATTTACTACAGAACACCAGGATTGGCAAATTCGTCACTGGCGCCCTGTGCGCTTCACAGATGAAAGCAGGTTCACACTGAGCACATGTGACAGACGTGACAGAGTCTGGAGACGTCATGGAGAGCGATCTGCTGCCTGCAACATCCTTTAGCATGACCGGTTTGGCAGTGGGTCAGTAATGGTGTGGGGCGGCATTTCTTTGGAGGGCCGCACGGCCCTCCATGTGCTCGCCTGAGGTAGCCTGACTGCCATTAGGTACTGAGAAGAGATCCTCAGACCCCTTGTGAGACCATATGCTGGTGCGGTTGGCCCTGGGTTCCTCCTAATGCAGTACAATGCCAGACCTCATGTTTATCAGAGAGCCCTTTTCTGTTGACACACGAAAGGTATGTAATACTAATGTAATACTAATGACATTATGGTCTTCAATTCCAAAATGGAGAATGAAAAAGAAGAGGTTGAACAAGGGAATGACATCAAAATTTTTTTAATAATATATCTTTATAAAAACGCATAAAAAATGCACATATTTTCCGCTGTGTTTTTTCAGCCTAGAGATGCAGAAATTTCTCCAAGCTAATATGCAATGTGCACACATAGCCTTATACTGTCTCCCCATGCTATGCTACCCCACCCACACTACTCAGTCTCTATTCTGTACCCATTCACTTTTTTCTCCCCATACTGTTTCCTCACACTATTCCCCTCAATAGTTTCCTCACACATTTCCCCTCATACTGTCTCCTCTCACATTCCACCTGCTCCATATTACACTCTCCATATTGCCTCCTCACACATCTCCCTGAATCCCCGTACTGGGTATGCATCCATCCCATCACCCTTGCTCCCCATACTGTGCCCACATACATTCTTCTCCTCACTCATCATACTGTGTCCACATGCATTATTCCCCCTTCATTACTCATACTGTGTCTGCACCCATCCCCCACTCACCATACTGTGTCTGCACCCATCATCTCCCTCGCTACCCACACTGTGTCTGCAACCATCCACTCATCACTTCCCATACTGCATCCCCACCCATTCTCCCCATTCTGTGACTGCACAAATCCTTCCACCTACCATACTGTGTCTGCACCCATCCCCATAATACTGTTTCCTCATATATTGCACCCTTGCTCCTCATACTGTCTGCACTCATCCTCCCACTCACCACACTGTGTCTGCATCCATCCCCGATACTGTGTCCTCTTACATGTCCCCATCACATGCATTACTCCTCATACTGTGTTTTCAAATTTTTCCTGCACCCCATATTGTGTCTGCACCTGTCTCTTCCTTGCCCCCAAACTATGTCTTCAAATCTTCCCCCAGTTTCACTAAATCTTCCCCCTCCCTGTTACACTAAATCTTCAGTGTCTTCAGCTCCACTGGAGCATTTACCACCAATATTGTTCACCCCACTGCCACACCAACTAGTGACATCAGCAGAAGAGATGAGGTTTGGTTTGATTTGCCGAATGTTTAGATGTTTGTCAAACAGTACGACAAACGTACCAGAAGCCCATTAAATTCAATGGGAGGCCAAAGCAAATGTATACACCACACCTTAAGGGGTGATAAAAAAAAGCCTTCCAAACAGCTGAAATTAGGGGCAGACACCATGAAAAGTGTTATCAATTGACCCACATTGGAAATTTTTAAATGGCACAACAGCAGCCAGTCATGGGCCATGCATGAGGTATCAGGATCTGGGCCAGCATTTACAGCTTTGAATTGAAGTTTCAATGAGGACCTGGTGGTTAAGTAAGCGGTGTAAGCCTTCTTTGCTGGGAGCCCTGCTACCTCATGCAACACCTCCATTTTTTTTCCAGCCACGCTCAGTACTTTTGGTAGAAAAATGCAAGAAAAGAAACTCAGGTAGTTGAGTAAACGTAAGTGCATGCCTGCCTTTCTGGGAGCCCTACTTCTACAGGCAACACACATGAAGGAGACGCAACTTGAATTTTCCACATTTCAAAAAATCAGCATCATACACCACAAAAGTGGCATGCATTTACACAGAGTACAAATAGTATAATAGGCCTCTTACACACCTTCAACTACAGGCAACCCACCAGATAGAGACCCAACTTGGAGTCTTCATATTTATAAAAATTGTAATATCAGCAGCGATAGGAATAGCAGGCGCAAGCGCCACGACAACGGTGTCACAGACTGCAATAACGCGAGATAAATGCATGACATTAAAAACAGCTATAGAAACTTGATTCCAGCTCACCCAGTTGCTCCATGCTCATCCCCCTGGGGCCCAGACACTGGCCTCGCCCTGGCCTCACATCAAGAAAAATTGAAAAAAATTGGAGTCCGGCTCAACAGGACTGAATTTTCCTAGAAAATATAGTGCATACAAAAGAACAATTTACATGGTCATGACTCATGAGTAAGACTGCCTAGTGCAGTCAAAATGCGTCGACTGGGTCATGTCGACCATGTAAATTTTTCTTTTGTATGCGCTATATTTTCTTCTGAAAAATAAAAGGAAAAGGAAAATTCAGTCCTGTTGAGCCGGACTCCAATTTTTTCTATTTTACTAAAAACAACACCATCGCCTAGTCTTGCCCGTCTGCAACTGGGGTGCAAAAGTCATTGGAGTTCTATGACTTGCTCATTTTGATGAAAGTTAGCTGGTCTACACTTTCAGGGGACAGCCAGATATGCTTGTCCATCAGGACACGAAGACTCATTCTGAGAGAGTGTTGTCTCCCGGGCATGACAAAACCTCCAAGGCACGACAGGCGAGCTCAGGCCACTCTTCCATTTTTAAAAAACAAAATGCAAAAGGCCCCCCCTTTTGGCATTGATATTGAGGTCCAGATACACTTTCATCATCATTTCCAGTTGTTCATAACGTGTGAGACTTGTACTCTTTTCTGCTGGTGAACTGGCTGGTATAAAAAATGTGTGGAACGACTCACAGAAATTGCTTATGCCACTTATGCTGCTACTAATGTTTTTGCCATGACACCTTGATATTCCCGGGGTTGGATGACTAGAACTGCAATGCGCACTGTGTGACTCACTACTGTCTTGAGAAAAATCACTCTTAAGATTATCTACAAGCGTGCTTCGATGCGCCAGCATTCGCGTGTCCCTTTCCAAGGAGGGAAACATCTGGCAAAATTTACTCTTGTACCCTGGGTCTAACTGCGTGGCAACTCAGTAGCCAGCACTATTTCTAACCCTAAGAATTTGGGCATCATGTTGAAGATAGTGCAGTAAGAAGGTGCTCATGTGTCGGGCGCTTCCATGTGGTCCAAGTCCATGGTGTGTTGGTGGCGTGTTAACAATGAAGGTAGCTTCCTCTGTCCCCTCCAACCAACCATGGACAACAGAGAGGGGATCATTATCCTCTTCAAATCCTGACTGTTGCCCATCCATCTCCTCTTCCTCCTTGTCCTCCTTAATTTGTTCCTCAGCTACTGCACCTTCAGTAACAGTTTGTCTGGTACCATGAGCCCCCCTCGATCGCCACAATCCACCCTCTCATGGAACACACCTGTGCAACGACAGTCCGGGACTTAGAGATCTTGTTATCCCATCTGCATTCTCCTCTGCGTCCACCTCTTTCTTTGGGACCACCACCTCCCCACGCAGACTATTCAAAGTATGCTCCAGTATGTAGATGACTGGAATAGTGTTGCTGATAACGGCATTGTCAGCGCAAACAATCTTAGTTGCCATTTCAAAACTCAGCAGAAGGATGCAGAGGTCCTTCATCTGTGCCCACTCTGCAAGCGTGATTTGCACCACGTCCATACTGCGTTGGCCAGGCTATAGAAAAGGACTTATAGCACCAGGGCTCATTGCTTCTGCCACATTTGCTGCAACAAGTGTAGAGTGGAATTCTACCATGTCGGAATATCACAAATCAAATGATTAACCATTAGGCTGAAAGACCCCTGTAGCGATGAAATTGATGGCCTGCGGGGTGCGATCGTCGGAAGTGAACATACAGCGACCGTGCTTTCTGCAGCAGTGCATCCAGGCCAGGATAGTGGCGGAACAATTTCTGTACTACTAGGTTGAGAACGTGAGCCATGCAAGGCACTGTGTGAGCTTGCCACAGCATAGGGCAACCACCAGGTTTGCACCGTTAGCGCACATGACTTTCCCTGTCTCCAGGTTCAGTGGAGACTTTCATTGCTCTAACTCGGCCTGGATAGCTGTCCACAATTCCTCAGCTGTGTGACTGCAATCTCCATGGCAAAATAATGTTAACACAGTTTGAGTGTGGTGAGCCATGGCTGCACAGTACAGAGTTGGGGAGGATTCTATCTTCACTGTTGGAATGCGTGTCTAATTAAAGAAGCAGTGGAAGAAGTGTTAGATACAGAGGTTTGTCCCACAAGCCTTGAAGATTCAAAGACTTTTGAAGCAGCCCCTTGCACGGCAGCCCTCACAGCCACCAGAGTCACCCAGTGACCAGTCAGTAAGATGTAACCCCTCTGCCCATGTTTGCTCATCCAGGTCATCCACCCTGGCAGACATGGATTTTTCAGGAAACGGGTGATGTTGTCTGCGACATGCTGGTGCAGAACAGGCACAGCTTTCTTAGAGAAGTATTGGCGACTGGGCAGCTGGTAATGGGGGACTGCAATGACAATCAACTTTCGGAACTATCTGTATCCACCAGGACGAAATGCAGCATTTCCATGGCCAACAGATTGGAGATGGTGGCATACAGTTATATGAAACAGTTTGGGCACCCCTATTAATCTTAAGCTTAATGTTTTATAAAAATTGCTTTTTTTGCAACAGCTATTTCAGTTTCATATATCTAATAACTGTTGGACACAGTAATATTTCTGCCTTGAAATGAGGTTTATTGTACTAACAGAAAATGTGCAATCTGCATTCAAACAATATTTGACAGGTGCATAAGTATGGGCACCCTTATCATTTTCTTGTTTTAAATACTCCTACCTAGTTTTTACTGACTTACTAAAGCACTTTTTTTGTTTTTTTAACCTCATTGAGCTTTGAACTTCATAGCCAGGTGTATGCAATCATGAGAAAAGCTACTTAAAGTGGCCACTTGCAAGTTGTTCTCCTGTTTGAATCTCCTCTGAAGAGTGGCATCATGTGCTCCTCAAAACAACTGTCTAATGATCTGAAAACAAAGATTATTCAACATAGTTGTTCAGGGGAAGGATACAAAAAGCTGTCTCAGAGATTTAACCTGTCAATTTCCACTGTGAGGAACATAGTAAGGAAATGAAAGAACACAGGTATAGTTCTTGTTAAGGCCAGAAGTGGCAGGCCAAGAAAAACATCAGAAAGGCAGAGAAGAAGAATGGTGAGATCAGTCAAGGACAATCTTCAGACCACCTCCCGAGAGCTGCAGCATCAACTTGCTACAGATGGTGTCACTGTGCATCGGTCAACTATACAACGCACTTTGCACAAGGAGAAGCTGTATGGGAGAGTGATGCGAAAGAAGCCATTTCTGCAAGCACGCCACAAACAGTCGGCTGAGGTATGCAGAAGCACATTTGGAGAAGCCAATATCTTTTTGGAAGAAGGTCCTGTGGACTGATGAAACCAAGATTGAGTTGTTTGGTCATACAAAAAGGCGTTATTCATGGCGGCCAAAAAACACAGCATTCCAAGAAAAACACTTGCTACCCACAGTAAAATGTGGTGCAGGTTCCATCATGCTTTGGGGCTGTGTGGCCAATGCCGGCACCGGGAATCTTGTTAAAGTTAAGGGACGCATGGATTCCTCTCAGTATCAGCAAATTCTTGACAATAATGTTCATGAATCAGTGACAAAGTTGAAGTTACGCAGGGGATGGATCTTTCAGCAAGACAATGATCCAAAACACTGCTCCAAATCTACTCAGGCATTCATGCAGAGGAACAATTACACTGTTCTGGAATGGCCATCCCAGTCCCCAGACCTGAATATCATTGAACATCTGTGGGATCATTTGAAGAGGGCTGTCCATGCTCGGCGACCATCAAACTTAACTGAACTGGAATTGTTTTGTAAAGAGGAATGGCCAAAAATACCTTCATCCAGGATCCAGGAACTTATTAAAAGCTACAGGAAGCGACTAGAGGCTGTTATTTTTGCAAAAGGAGGATCTACTAAATATTAATGTCACTTTTCTGGTGGGGTGCCCATACTTATGCACTTGTCAAATTTTGTTTGAATGCAGATTGCACATTTTCTGTTACAATAAACCTCATTTCAAGGCAGAAACATTACTGTGTCCAACAGTTATTAGATATATGAAACTGAAATAGCTGTTGCAAAAAAAACATTTTTTATAAAACATTAAGCTTAAGATTAATAGGGGTGCCCAAACTTTTTCATATAACTGTATGTAGGAGGAAACATTCTTTAATGTGGCCACAACTGTGGGACCAAGGGCTGGGTGCTGTGCTGAGGGAGGGTGGAGTAATGTGAACAAGAAAAAATGCTGGACTGTGAGGTGCAGGCACAGATGTTATGGTGGATTGAAAAAGATGTGTTGTGCTAGGCGACATAAAAACAGCAAGCATGTCTACTTCCATAACAGCTGATGGGCTCTCACTCACCTCAACTATATGGGGTAAACAAGTGTATTATCCACTGCTGGAGACCTGTGTGAGAACTCTTGCCATGGTGACAGAGGATGAAGAAGCAGCAGATATGGGCAGTTTATGGGACAGCCGGTGGTTGGCGAGGCCCACTAGTCAGCATTTTAACACAGTGAGACTCCCAGACTAAGGCATGTTGATTGCGCATGTGGAGGTTCATGCATGTAGTTGTCAAATTATTGCAATTTTTGCCTCTACTGAGTTTTTTTTGCAAATTTGGCAGATAACATGAGTTGGGTCATCCTTTGTGGTCTCAAAAAGGCCAAGGCTAGGCAACCCTTGCTGCCCCTGCAAATTGCATACTCGCAACCAGAGCCGGACACAGCCAGAGTTGTGGCTGAGGATGCAGGATGCAGTGCTTGTTGTAGTTGCATTACTTCGTGTCTGTGCAGGAAGCCGCAATGTAACTTCCTAGTCTTCCTCTTCCTTAACCTACTCTGCTGAGCTATTCAGCTGCATACCTTTGGGTTTACAACAAGTGGGATTTGCAACCTCATTGTCATCCTCTCTATTCTCACACTCCTCAACCTGAGAGTCATGCTCCTCCTCGCCTTGCCCAGACACCACAGTACAGTCCGCGTGAACCTCTGGTATCTCAGACTCAGGATCCCCTCCACCCCCGGTGGTTAGCGTCTGGTGATGAGGGTCTGGGTTCTGCTCAGACCCTACTTCGTCTGGCCTCGAATACAACATGAAAACATTTTGGACATATGTGCAGATGCTTTCCTCCTCTGAATTCTGTGAATCTTTGGCGCAGACCCCTGATGCCCATGGAGCAGAATATGTTAACAGCTCTGCAGATTGGCCCATCTGGGGTTCTCCACAATCAGTTGGGCATTTGGAAATCTGTGATACGGTGGGGAAACAAGGGTGCCACCTTTGAGGATTTTACTGTGTGTGCTGTTAAGGTGGAGGAAGAGGAGTCTACTTAATGCAGCGCTTGCCATCCACTGGAGCACATGCTCTTTCTGAGCTTCATCTACAAGGCGGACCACTGTGCGGCTGCCAAAGAAAGGGAGTTGAGTAGCCCATCCAGTAACAGATGTTGTCAATGGTCCTTGGATAGGACAAACAGTGTTTGTTCAGTAGAGCTTTCATTAACTCCTAACCCACGTATGTACACGTTGAACACCAAGCCTATTCCCACTTCCATCCACGACCTTACTTTTTCCCTACTCATGTTGGATGTACTCTTCCCCTCTTTTAACTAGCTGTTTCACAACCTTAGGCCTAGACTTATCAGTCACCTGTCACTACATTAATAATTAGTATTTATTGGCTGATAAAGCGTGGCTAGATCACAGAATTAGCACAAAAGATTTTGATTATGAAATGAGGTCTGGTGCCTGCACCAGACTATTATCCAAAACGATTTGGATTATGAAATGAGGCCTGGTGCCCACACCAAAGTATTAGCCCAAATTATTTTGATTAGGAAATGTGGCCTTCTGATTCCTCAATGCAACACAGTTTTATCATAAATGATTTGGAATAGCAAATTTAGCCTCCTGGCTGAAGAAAAATATTAGGTTTAATGATTTTTAAGTGGAAATGTGGCCTTCTGATTTTGTCGCTGCAATACAGTTTTATCACAATTTATATTACCACCGGGCTGCCACTAGGAATTTCAGGGCCTCATACTGGCAACATTTTCAGGCCCCCTTGAGACTCCACCCCACCTCAACTCCACATCCACCCCTGGATCCTTCCACAATCCCACCTCCCTCTTTAGGAAAAACTATACTTCTGCATCACATCCTCACCAATTACACATTAACAGTTCTCATCCAACACTGTTGTGAATTCCGCTCTTGGGCTCCCTCCGGTGGTTGTAAGTGGCACTTTTGTGAGTTCTGCTCTTGGGCTCCCTCTTGTGGTTTCAAGTGGTATGGCTGCTCCTTGGAGTTAGCTGTCTTCAGCTGCTTCCACTGATCGTCTTTTCTGCTCGGCTATTTATGCCTGCTCTGTCCTTCAGCCAGTGCCACTTGTAAATGGTTCCTGGTTGGATTCACATCTCTTTGGAGTTCCCTGTTATCCTGACCAGTTCAGCAAAGCTAAGTTTTTGCTTGCTCTTTTCTGTTCACAGATTGTGGACTTATCCGTTCTGTGCTTCTATGTTTGTCCAGCGTTATCAGTATGAATTGATTCTGTCTTGCTGGAAGCTCTGGGAAGCAGATTTACCCTCCAGACCTTTAGTCAGGTGTGGAGATTTTTAGTAAACTCTGCGTGGATTTTTGTAGTGTTTTATACTGACCGCACAGTATTCCATCCTGTCCTATCTATCAAGTTAGACTGGCCTCCTGTGCTCATCCTGGTTTCATTCTGTGTATGTCTTTTTCCTCTCCACTCACAGTCATTATTTGTGGGGGGCTAATCTATCCTTTGGGGATTTTCTCTGAGGCAAGATAGTTTTCCTGCTTCTATCTTTAGTGGTAGTTAGCTCTTAGGCGGTGACGAGGTGCCTAGGGAGAGTTAGGAGCATCCCACGGCTACTTCTAGTGTGGTGTTGAGCTTAGGGACTGCGGTCAGTACAGTTACCACTTCCTTCAGAGCTCGTTCCATGTTGCTCCTAAACCACTGCATCATAACACAACACCATATCACATACATAGCCAACAGCTTTTGTTTTGGACAAAATATTTTTAAAGCTGCCACTACGAGTAGTTAGACTTTTTTGGCAGGGCCCTACTGTACTCTAGCCTACTAAATCTTTCTTAAAATATCCAATTCTTTTTTCAGGCATATTTTTATTCACATACATTTTTAAAAATGACCAATAATGTCACATACAAGTGACAAATACTGTCACATCATGACCAGATCACATATTACCACCACATAGTGACCGAATAATACCATATAGAAAAACAACTGTGGAATTGCACTTTTTTGCAATTTCACTGCACTTCAAATTTTGTTCCTGTTTTCAAGTGCACGATATGTTAAACCAATGGTGTTCAAAAGTACAACTTGTCCCGCAAAAAACAAGCCCTCGCATGGCCATTTTGACCAAAAAATATAGTTATGGCTCTGGGAAGAAGGGGAGCAAAAAATTAAAACCCCAAAACGGAAAATGGCCCGGGAGTTAAGGGGGTAATAAAAAATGCCACAATACTAATATTGCCATAATTGCCATTATACATAGGAGCGCTGTACATACTATACCATGTATGGTGTACAGGTAATAAAGGAATCACCAGTGACATTATACACAGGAGCTCTTTGCACAGTATACAGTGTATAATGTCAGTGTACAGGTAACACACTGACTCACCGGTGAAGTCTCTAGTTGAAGTCCTTCATCTTCGCTTATCTTTTTCATCCAGGGCAGAACGAAATTACTTCTTCCAGCCTGAACTCTTCTCTGCATAAAATAGTACACAGTTAAGTAGAGCACCGCTTCCAGAGCACATTCCCCGACTTCTACACTTTGCAGTTGAATATAGACCCACCTTTAATATTTAGTTATTATGCAACCCACCATTCCAAATGTAAATTGTAATCCACTACTCCACCCCCACTAACTATAAATAGCCACTTTCCCCAACCGATAAATATATAAATTAATTAGACCTGTACTTTCCCCCAATTCATTGCCAGTCACACTCCGTCTTCCTCAACGCCCCCCTTTCTATACCTCCCTGATTCATTACATTTACATGTACCCCTCTGCCCCAATTCATGTCATATTCAATCTCTCCCATCCCCACCCTCAATTTATTATAATTTGTTGTCCTCCACCCTCATTTCATCATTTGCTCTCCCCATCCTCCAATCATCATTTGCTCTCCCCATCCCCCACTCCAAATTCAGCATTTGCTCTCCCCACCTTCACTCCCAATTCAGAATTCCCACCCCCCCCATTCATTTTACCTCTTATACGAACCTCTGCAGCTCCACTTCTGGACTGGCATCCTGGCACTCTTACATTACAGCGCATATGGGATGGTGTGCATGGCACCATCAGTTCACGATAGGGGAGTAGAGGGACTCCCTTGGAGCTGCACAGTCATCATGGCCATGGCCTTGATAGCTCCAAGTCTCCCTGTTCTGAGATGTACCCCACATGTGGCGACCTGCCAGCATATGATACCCTGGGACCTGGTGAGCAGAAGGGCAAGAGAGGACCCTGCTCTTTACTTCTGTTCACCTGGCCCCATACAGCAGTAAGGGCAGTAATGCCCTGATGGCAGCCCTGGATTAGCTAATTGGGCCTTGTGGTTGTGCCCCAATATTATGCCTAACTATATTTAAGTGGAAATCTTGCCTTCTGATTTGCCACTGAAACACAGTTTTATCACAAACGACTTGTAGTATCAAAATGGGCCTCCAGGCTGCACCCCAATATTAGGCCTAATGATTTTTAAGTGGAAATCTGGCCTTCTGATTGGCCACTGAAGTACAGTTTTATCACAAACGATTTGGAGTAGCTAATTGGGCCTTGTGGCTGCACCCCAATATTAGGCCTAACGATTTTTAAATGGAAATGTGGCCTTCTGATTTCTCACTGCAACACAGTTTTGCCACACATGATTTGGATCAGCAAATGAGGCCTCCTGAGACTGCAACACAGTTTTAGTACAATCTAGTTAGATGCTGGAGGATTGATTTCACACAGAACTGGATCCTATCTAGCTAACTGACAAGTTCACTTTTAGAAGCAGCAGTAGGAGTGCCTTCTCTGCACTTTGACACTGAGAAAATGGCGCCAGCAAAACTATATGTTCGCTTTTTATATGGACAGGGATATGTGACTTCAGCAGCAAATCGCAGAAGACCTTGTGTCATGACATTGTGGATGGTTTCTTCGCCCTGATTGGCTGCTGGAATATACATACATAAAGTTAAAGGAAAAAAAATACACTCAACAATTCCTCTGACCTAGACACACCTCCCCTCATCAAACATGTTCCCCTGCTCATCATTCAGCACCACTATCCTAGCCAAAGTCATAACAAAAGCATTAGTGGAAATGCAATGATTTACTGAACTATGACCGAATTTTGCCAACTTTGAGTAAACATGCTTATGAAGCGGAACACGAATCTGAAGGTACCACGTTCATGCCGAATTTGAGATTGGTGAGCGTTTCCGAACAAGTTCGCTCATTTATAGTCAGGGACTTAATCATTTGACCTGATCACACTGCTGACGTCACAATGACCTGGTGGTCGCAACTTCAATTGTACTCACGTCTGAAAGATACCTTCTCTCTTGACCTTCTCTCTTCCCTGATTGCCAATGCACCAGGGCAATCAGAAAGAGAGAAGGCCAAACACGAGACTTGGAGCATTTCATGTGATGCTCCACTTTTGGGGCTTGTATTTTTAGGCTGGGAAAAGACAACAACCATAGACCTTCCCACCCTGATAATATCAGCGATTATCTGTCTGCTTTACCTTTGTTGGTTTCATAAAATAGGGGGACCACACATCATGTTTTAATTTATTATACTACACAAGCCTAAAAAGCTTCAATAAACTCCACATGAAAGGCACTAAAGGGTGCCATTTTAGAATATGTACGGGGGTTGTGAAATTATATATCTGCAGGATATCTATCTATTCTATCCATCGATCTATCTGTTATACAGTATATCTACTATTTTTCTATATATATAAAGTGCTAAAAGTGCAAAAAGGTGCTTAAAGCTGCCAAAAAAATAATGCCTATTGATCCAATAAAGTGCTAAATAAATGTGCATATAAAGTGTTTCAAATTGAATCCATATATGATGCAAGCATAAATTTCAATATAAAGCAACCAGTGTTGCAATCATAAAGTGTTCATGCATGCATAATCATAACACAGGAGAAGCTTACATGTGAGTAGCGTCTGATGCAGGTGCTCCCGCCGCCCCAAAGCACGTTTCGTGAAAGTCACTTCCTCAGGAGGCGTTTTGGTTTTCTTGCAGCCTCTAATGTGGCATTTTGTATGGTTTTTTTTTAGATTTTTGTCAAAAATTATGATTACGGTAATAAAAGATTTTTGTAAATTTTATATACTTGGTACTTAGGCTTTGTTTTTTCATTGATATTACTTTTCTATCATGTTTATATATCTTTATGTAAGATTGCTTTGTTAGTTTTATAACCAAGCATTAAGCTACATAGTGTGAGGCTAAGTCACTTCTCACAGCCAAGCCATGACATGAGATAATCAGGGGTCCAAGGTCAAAAGGTATATCATAAACAGAAGGATGAGACAAAGGCTTAGTCAGGTAATGTTCTGAGGTCAAAATACCTGGAGGATAGTGGATCAGAGCAGAAAGGGTTAAGCAGATGGATGGTCAGAACGAGGTTCAAGGTCAGGCAATGAAAGATCTACAAACAGAATGCAAGGCACAGAGAGACAAATCACACAGTAGCTGAATTAATGTCTGGCAGAGGTCTGGAAGTAACTTCCCAGTTAAGTATCCTGGCAATCACCAGGGATTATGAACATCTGGAGATAGCCAGCGCCTCACAGCCTCAGATTGTACTGCCTAGCTGTCAATCATCAAACCGACAGCACAGCACGCCCCTCAACCAGATTGGACGGCTGAGCTGTTAGTAACTGTATCCCAAACACATGGAGGGGTGGAACTGGGACAGTACCCACTCTTGTAGGGAGAGCCACCAGACCTCCAGGCTTCCCAGAAAATTTTAGATGGAAGACCCTGACTTACCGATCGGCCTTCACATCCCGAGCTGGAACCCAGGATTTCTCCCCTGGTCCATATCCCCTCCATTAGATGAGGTATTGGAGGGAATTTTGGACCGTACGAGAAACCACAACCCTCTGAGCCTCATACTCCAAGCCACAGTCGACCGAAATCAGAGGAGGCAGGGATGAGGATGACAATGCTAAATTGACAAACTCCATCAATAGAGATTTATGGAACAGATTAGGGATGCAAAATGGGATTCATAAAGCTTGAATCTAAATGCCACAGGATTGGCCACCTATAGGATCTCATATGGACCAATAAACTTTGGACCCAACTTCACAGATGGCACATTAAGTTTAATGATCCTAGATGACAACCAAACTTTATCACCAATGTTAAAACAGGACCACCAAACATCTATGGGTCTTCCATTTTTTTTAAATCTGAGCAGTCCCAATACTCTTTTAAACCTCTCTCCAAACATCCCCAAGTCTCTGCACAGTGACTGCCACCCCAGGTCATTCAGAATTAATTCTAGAAAATTCACCAAAATGAGAATGAAATTCCTAATTGCAGCAAAACAGTGAGGTTCCAGTAGTCTGATTTACTCAACTGTTGAAAGAAAACTCAGCGAGAGGTAAAAATGAAGAACAGTCCTCCTGCGAGCTGCCACAAAGTACCTTAAAATGTGTTCCATTGATTGATTTGTCCTCAGCCTGACCGTTCTGTTTAGGGTGGTAAGCAGATGAAAATGGCAAGTCAATCCCGAGTCTGAATCCTGACAAAGGAACAAAATTAGCTTGTTTGCTTAATTGGTCAACTACCACCCAAATAGTAGTTTTCCCACCAGACAGAGGCAAATCCATGATAAAATCCATGGACAAATGCGTCCACGGTCTCTTTGAAATTGGCTATGGAGCCAATTCCCTGGTTGGCCAGCTATGACTGACTTTAGCCCGTGCGCATACTTCAAAGACAGATGCAAAATCTTTAATTATCACTCTGCATCTATGGCTACCAAAAAAGTCTAGCAATGGCTTTCCATGTAGCAGTAACCCCAGAGTGACTACTTAAGAAAGAATCATGAAATTCCTGTAACACCTGCAATCTTAGCTACACAGACACAAATAATTTGGACCCTGGAGTAGCGTAAAGAGCCAAAGACTGGACTTTAAAGATCTCCTATTCCAATTCCAAGGTTAGCATAGAAACTACATTATCCTGAGGAATAATGTAGGATGGAGGTTCTGGAGGTGCTCTGGTGCAGTAGCAAGTGGGGTAATATTTGTGGGGCTGATGTCAGCTGTTTTATGGCAGCTGACATCAAGCCAACAGGTCTATCATTAACCCCATAGTTAGATTGTAAAAAAGACAGCCATAATAAAATCATTTATTTCAAAGAAAGACACAGACTCCTTTATTTGAAGTAAATATAAAAAAGCACATTTATATGCATATGCCTATTCCATTGAAGCGCTTGTCCCCTGTAAAAGACAGAAAATAATAAACAACCATGATACCGACCTTACATCTTAGCCACTGATGTCAATGTCCCCTGGAAAAAAAATAAAATAATAAATAACCATATCCCTCACCGGTCCGATGTGATGATAATTCATACTGTCCCACGATGATCCAAATTATTTGCAGAACGGTCAAATCAGTGATGGGACTGCTATCCCGGCCAGCCGGTACACTTTGACAGTAGCTTAATTGCTTGACGTCTCCTGACAATACAAAGATGACATCAACCTCACAAATATAAACCCCACCTGCCCCACAGGGCAAGTGGGAAGAGCAAGGTTAAGCGTCAGATTTGGTGCATCTTATTGATGAGCCATTTCTGGGATGGCTGAGAGAAGATGTTCTTAGCATGGGATGAGGGCCAGTTTTCATGGTCACTTCCCTGGCTATTAATATCAGTCCACACCTATCTGTTTAGCCTTTGCTGGTTTGAAATTATGTGGGGACCTTGTGTCATTTTGTTTCTGTGGTCCCCCCATAAAATAACCAGTAAATGCTAACCAAATAAAATTATTTGACCCTGCAAGTGATATTGTGATGACTCCATTCCTTAGCCAGATCATCCTGAGTCATCTGCGTCAAATTCACCATCTGGTCACAGAGCGTCTTAACAGGCTCCATGGTGGCGAAAAAGAAAAAAGTATTGGCTAGATGTAATGTGACACTGAGTGATTTCTCACAGCCGTCAGGAGTCTAAGTTCAAAAGCCAGGAAGGTATGTCATAAACAGAAGGAAGAGACAAAGGCTTAGTCAGGTAATGTTCCAATAATGTTCAGAATATCAGGAGCAGGGCTGCCACTAGGAATTTCGAGGCCCCATACTGGCAAAATTTTCGGGGCTCCCTTGTGACTCCTTCCAGGCTCCACCCTTCGAACTGTCCACAGACCCACTGCTCTCTCCTGGATAATCTCCACTTCTCACCAATCACACATTAACAGTTCCCATCACCAGATCATACATATAGCCAGCAGCTTTTGTTTTGGCCAAAACAAATTTTAAGCCGCCACCACGACAAGGTAGACTCTTTTGGCCGAGCACTACTCTAATCTATCCTATTAATCATTTGTTAAAATATCCAATACAAATTTGGTATATTTTTATTTATTTTTCAATTTTTAAAATGACCAATAATATCACATACAAGTGAAAAATACCACCGCACCATGACGAGACACCATATTACCACCACATAGTGACCTATAATACCACATACAAGTAACAAATACTGCCACACCATGTCCAGACCACATATTACCACCACGGTGACCGAATAATATCACATACAAGGAACAAATACCACCATACCATGTCCAGACCACATATTACCACCACATTGTGACCAAATAATAGCATATACAAGGAACAAATACCACCACACCATGGCCGGACAACATATTACCACCAGATAGTGAACTACAATACTGATCATTAATAAAAAAATACTAATATCACCATAAATGCCATTATACACAGGACATCTGTACTTGGTATGCAGTGTCTGTGTACAGGTAATACAGTCATTACCGGTGACATTATACACAGGAGCTCTATATACAGTGTACAGTGTACAGGTAATACAGTGATCACCTGTGTTTCCATTCTTCCCCCTGTGTCTCCCATCCTGCTCCCATGCCGCTTTCAATAAAAATAAAAAAAAAACTTTCTCCTTACCTGCACTCCTGCAGTGATGTTCCCTCCATGCAATTCAAGCACAAACCCACCGGTGAATGACAATGACGTCATATGCCGGCGCTGTGCGTGCTGACGTCAGTTGCCAGCCTCCGATTGGCTGGCGGCTTTTAACTGTGGGCCAGGGCCCGCACGGCAATAGAGTTTAACTGAACCTGCGTCTCAGACGCAGGTTCAGTTTCTGCACCGGCAGAAGTCTGCCACTGGGGCCCGATGAACAAAAGAGACAGGGTCCAATGCAGGCCCCCTCTGGTCATCGGGCCCCATATGCCAATCAGGGCAGTAATGCCCTGATGGCGGCCCTGATCAGGCGGATAGCGGGCCAGAGCAGAAGAGGTTAAACAGACAGATGGTGAGAACGAGGTCCAAAGTCAGGCAATGGAATATCTATAAACAGAACGCAAGGTACCGAGAGACAAACCCCACAGTAGATGAATGGATGTCTGTCAGAGGTCTGGAAGTAACAGCCCAGTAAAGTAGCCTGGCAATCACCTGGGATAATGAACACCTGAAGACAGCCAGCGCCTCACCATCTCAGATTGGATGTCAGGGCTGTGAATCAAAACACTGACAGCTCAGTACACCTCTGCACCAGAGTGGAAGACTCAGCTGTCATGGAATTACATACACATGACATTTGGCTAACTTGTTGGGTTGAGCATCAGAGCGATTTTTAATACGCAGATGTGAGCAAATCCTCAGAGGGACAATTGAAGGTTTCAGAACAGTTACGTATTTTTAATCCTACAACTGCAAACAGGTTAGTGAGGTGAGCCTTAGGGTATGTGCACACATCAGGTTTTCTTGCAGAAATTTCCTGACAAAAACCGGACATTTCTGCCAGAAATCCGCATGCATTTTTTTCACGTTTTTCTCATGTTTTTTATGCGTTTTTTTGTGTTTTTTGTGCGTTTTTTGGGGGGGGTTTCCCAATGCATTAAATAGTGGAAAAAACGTGAAAAATCCGCAAAATTAATGAACATGCTGCTTTTTTTACCGCGATCATGTGCACAAAAATTGCAGAATGCAATTTAAATGATAGGATGCATATGTATGCGTTTTTAATGCATTTTTTATAGCGTTTTTATCGTGAAAAAATGCAAAAAAACCTGAACGTGTGCACATACCCTTAATCTCAACACATTCAAAATAAAGTAAGCATAAACTATTTTTACCCAGTCAATCCTTTTTCGAACTTGGGAACCAATCCAGTAAATTATTAGCTTTTATGGTGTGCCAACATAATACTTGTAATGCCTCAATGCACCTGACAGTTACATTGTTACAGAGGTTGAGGAAATCACCCCTTCCTAGTAAATATTGATTATAAGATTCTTACTAAGATTTTAGCTACAAAGGGTAATCGGGTGATTCTAGACCTACTACACCCAGAACAAACTGGCTTTATAATACTTGTAATTAATATTAGTAGGGTCCCTTCCTCAGGATGCAGGCAGCAGAAATGTGTCCACGCCACGGTACGGTGTCCACGCTGCTGTCCGGTGTCCATGGTGAGCGCATCACTGGTTTCCATCGGGCCATCTTCTTGAAGCCGTGGGCCGCTGGAGGCTTCAGGAAAATGGCTGCCGGAGGCCGTATGTGACGCTACCAAGGAGGTGGAGCAAGAGTGGACCCTCTGGACTGAGGAAAGGACCTACCTCCGGGCGAGCGGGCCTAGTGGTACCGACCCCTATACAGGGACCATCAGGAGCAGGCCCAGAGATCGCCAAACCACAGTAGCTAATACCGAGAGTGACGGCTCAGAAGGAGGGAAAGGGATGAGACAAAAAACAAAGAAAGTACTGGGGATGGTAATACGGGAAACAGGACGACTGGAAAAACTGCAACGGAAAACACACGCTAAAAGGAACCGGATAACAGGGAAGCTGGAACGAAGACTGATCTGTAGGCAAAGAGAGAAAGAATATTAGGGGAGACGAACGATAGGAAATGCAGCAGAGGTGGAGGAAAGCACGGACACAGGATTACGCAGGAAGACGTGAATAGCACGGGAATGCGAGACACTAGATAACTAAGGGGCCAGAGACATAAGCAAAAAGCAAATGACGATCAGGCGCCACCATGCGGGGGAGACGGCTTGATCTACCAGATACCTCACTCGGATTGGCTGTAGGAGATCATCGGATTCAGGTATCCAACAGCTGAAGGACTGTAGCGCGTGCGCCCTCTAGAGAAGCTAGGACACTTGCACAGGAGATGGATCTCAGAAGCAGAGCCAGAACCAGGAAGCTGAGGAGCACCGAGAAGAGGAGCACGCTGGGAACCGGAAGTATGAAGAGACGGCGCAGCTGCAGAAGCAGGAGGAGCGCGCTGGGACCCTGGAGCTGAGCAGGAATGAGCAGGGGGGACAGCCGCAGAAGAAGCAGGAGGAGCACGCCAGGACCCTGGAGCTGAGCGCCGGCGGTAAGTAGAAGCGGTGCTGCTGATAGCAGGGCTGCTAACACCATACATGTGCAGAATGAGATCTCGGCGGCAATTTTCCTGAAGCCAAGTGCCTCCGAGATCTCATTCTGCACACGCGTGACTTCTGGCGGACATTTTCCTGAATCTTCCAGAGGCCCACGGCTTCAGGAAGACGGCCGCAGGGAAACTGGTGATGCGCTCACTGTGGATACTGGGCCGCGGCATGGACACCAAACAGCAGTGTGGACACCACAGAGGCCTCTAATGTTGATACTCGTGCTGAAGCTGAGACATCACACTAACAACCCTTCTAAGGGCTAATCGTTTGATTTGCTGTTTGTGTCACCATACATACAATCTGCTTTTAACCTAGGGAGGGTGAAAGAGTCACAGGAGCAAGGAGAGTGAGAAAATCCAGTCTACAGGCAAAGATTAGGGCTGTGCAGTCTGTTGGCAAATATATAGCTGCAGCTTTTTTGGTGAGAGGATCGAATATACTTTGATCCATAGTGTATTACGTGATTTGTGCTACTTTTCTTGTGTTATATAATACTCAAAAAAAAATTAAAATTTCCATGGGTTAAAATTCTTACCCATACAAAATTCTGTGTTCTGGATGAAACATATATGTATGACATTCCAAAAAAGCATTTAAATATTTTGCGGGGTTAGATTTTTTACTCATACAGTATTATGTGATCTGGGGTACATTTCCTGTGCTCAGTAAAACTTAAAAAAGGATTTTAAAAAATGCAGCCTCAAATTTCTCAGCCACACTGTTGTACATGTTCTATGGTACATTTCTGTGATATCTAACACTCCAAAAAAGGCTTAAAAAAATTAGATGGATTACATTTCTCACCCATACACTATTCCATGGCCTGGGGTAAATTTCTGTGATATTATGTAACACTACAAAAAGTGTTAAAAAATTAGCTGGATTGCAGTTTTCATCCATACACTATTCAGTGGTCTGGGGTACATTTACTGTGATCTATAAAACTGAAAAGAAAAGCATTAACATTTTTTGTAAGGTTTTGTAAGGTTACATACAGTAACTCAGTCATGCAGCATTATGTGGTCTGAGTACATTTTTGTGATCTATCAAACTGAGAAAAATCATTTACAAATTTTGTAGGGTTTAATTTCTTAGCCATACATTATTACATGGTCGGAGGTACATTTCTGTGAGTTACAATTTTTTTTACTATATTTAGTCATCCATACAGCGTAATGTGCTTAGTGGGCGACAAAGATGGCAGAATAATGCTCTCAGTGTGAAAAACAAGATAATTTTGAAGTTATGATACCTTTTAATGGCTAACAAAAATAAAATAAATGATTTTACAAAGCTAGCTTTTGGGACTTCTTAGGTCCCTTTCTCAGGCATGGTATAACAAAGTTTCTGAAGAAACACAAATACAGCTCTGGCAAAAATTAAGAGACCACCAAATCAAAACCCTGTCATGGGCAGCCCAATCTCCAGACCTGAACCCCATTGAAAACGTCTGGAATGTAATCAAGAGAATGATGGATAGTCACAAGCCATCAAACAAAGAAGAACTGGTTAAATTTTTGCACCAGAAGCAGTGTGAAAGACTGGTGGAAAGCATGCCAAGACGCATGAAAGCCGTGATTACAGAAAATATTGACTTCTGAACTCTTCCTGAGTTAAAACATTAGTATTGTTGTTTTTAAATGATTAGGAACTTGTTTTATTTGCATTATTTGAGGTCTGAAGGCACTTTTTTTTATTTTGAATATATTTTTTTGTCAGAAAAAAAATGATTGCTTGGAAATTCGGAAACATGCTGTCAGAAATTTATAGACTAAAAGAACAATTTACATTTTACTCAAAAATATACCTATAAAGAGAAAAATCAGACAAACTGAACATTTTGCAGTGGTCTCTTAATTTTTGTCAGAGCCGTATATGCACAAACAAAAAACTGGCTAGCATGGTACCAAACCCCTTTTTTTCTTTTAAAAAGATGGCAGAAGCATGCAAGACTCCCAAAAGGAGGGAGTGGAGGAATATTGCAGCCAGAGGAGACTGGCGCAACAGCAGAGGTGGCAGGAACTTGTGTTACTGATCCAGCCGATATCTTGGACCCACCAAAGCCGCATCCTTTACTGCTGGGGTTCTTGCGAACTGCAAATGAATAAGCCAGGATTCAGAAACTGGTGAGCGGACTGCGGGTAATAGGCTGGTTGGAAGTGACAAGGAAACAAGATAGAACCAGGTCCGGACAAATGTTATAAGGCCTGCTAGCCGTTAGGTACCAAAAGTTGGCATCACGGGAGGTGGTAGTTACTTATGACCGTCAGCGGAGAAGGGTGTCCATTGAAGAGTTTGTGACCCATCATCACATCTCGTTCAGCCATCAGGCAGTAGAAACAGAACACTTGCCTCAAAGCCTGAAGAGCTGACGGCTGGAACTAGGGTCATGTTCCTCAAAATGGAGGGGCAACATCGCTGGTATGCAGTGGGTGTGATCCCAGAAGGAAGGGAGCATGATGAACACTTCTTGAAGAATGAATGGACCTGGGAGAGGCTCCTGGAGGTGGCTCAAGACAGGGCTACTACAACTCCTGATAGATCGAATTGTTCTTGGGGTTCAACACCACCTATGCTTGAGCAGCCAATGGTGCAGGTTACCCAGTGAGCTGTTGCCAATTTCTATATGTCAGGTACACCAGCACTACCTGAAGCTGGGTCACTTACAGCCCTGGAAATCGGGCTGCTGGAAGCAGGTGGAGGTAGTCCTCCCAGCCTAATTAAGAAGGAGAAAAAGAAATGAACACCTGAAGAGGATTACTGTATTACCATGTTTATAATTTTTTCCTGACTTTGTATTTTGTGCTTTATGAGTGTAGGAGTATAGGAAGTACATTTTTTAAATATTTGAATGAGGCCTGCCAGTTGTTGCGTTTCAGTGGTCAATGGATGAACCTCCTCATATTTTTTGTCTGGCTTTGCACTTTCTGCAAAGTGTTTATGATTATGAGTTTGTAAGTACATAAAGTAAATATTTGTGTTCAAAAATTTTTTATGGATTCAATGACTCATCTATACAGTTAAAGGCCTCGTTCAGTATTCGGTCAGTATTTTACCTCAGTATTTGTAAGCCAAAACCAGGAGTGGAACAATCAGAGGAAAAGTATAATAGAAACACGTGCACCACTTCTGCATTTCTCACCCACTACTGATTTTGACTTACAAATACTGTTGTAAAATACTGAGCAAATACTGAACGTGTAAACTGTATAGATGAGTCATTGAATCCATAAAAATATATATTGTTGCATTTCGGTGGTATGTAAAACTTACAAAAAGCATAGAAAAATATTTCTGGATTAGATACTCATACATTTTTAGCGGCATATAACACTACAAAAAAAAAATTAAAAAAATTTCTTGCTTGTTTACATTTCTTAATTATATACTATTCCATGTTCTGGGGTACATTTTTGTAATATATAACGCTTAAAAAAGTTTACAAATTTTGCTGGGTTACATTTCTCAGCCAAACAATATTACGTTATTACGTGTTCTTGGGTACATTTCCTTGGTATATAACCCTTATATAACCCTCAAAAAACTCTTTTTACTAATTTATTAGTATTTTATTGCTCATCCATAGGGTATTACATCTTCTTAAGTGCATTGCGGGGGTATCTAACCCTTAAAAAAGTTGTTCAAAATTTTAACAGCATTAAATTGCTCATGCATATACTATTACATGTTCTTGGGTACATTTAATTGGTACAAAACCCTCCGAAAACTGGGTAATAAATGTATCCGGATTATGTTGCTCATTCACAATGTATAACATATTCTTGGGTATATTTCGTTGCTATAAAAGCCTCTAAAAACTTGTTAAAAATGTATCGGTATAACAGATTGCTCATCCATAGATTTTTACAGATTCTAGGGTAGATTTTGTTGCTATACTGTATAAGCTTCAAAAACTTGTTCAAAAATGTATCTGTATTATATTGCTCACCTATAGACTATTCTGTAGTCTGGAGTATATTTCATTGGTATACAACCCTCAAAAGGCTTGTTCAAAATGTATTGGTATTATATTGCTCATCCATAGGGTAATACATCTTCTTGGGTAGTTTGTTGCTATATAAGCCTCAAAAAACGTGTTAAAAATTTTAGGCTGTGTGCACATGTTGCAGATATGGTGCGTTTTTGCCGAGTTTTTTTTGGCACAGATTTGTGACAAAACCTGAAGCAAAACCTCATGCCAGCAAAGTGAATGAGGAACCTGAAGTGTCATGCACAAGTTGAGTATTTTTGACTTGCAGATTTGGTGCGGAAAATAATCTGCAGCATGACAATTCTCTGTGCCTTTTTGCCCTGCGTTTTTCACCATTGAATTCACTCAAATCAATCAAAAAGTAAGGCAAAAATGCATCAAAAACATGTGCTTTTTGCAGCTTTATTTTTCCTGTTAGATATGCAGAAATTTAACTCAATATGTGAACATACCCTTACCGGTGTAATAGGCCAGATTAACCCTCCGCCCAGCATATACCTGGGGTTAAAGTGGCCAGATTATACCCCGGGTATATTCTGGCCTAGGCCAAACTATACCCCGGGGTATAAATTGGACTAGACAAGATTATACCCCCCCAGTCAGAATATACCCCAGCTGCTGTAGATCAGATTTTTCGTGCTTTTGTGAACCATTGAGTGGTATACTCAATAACGGGGCCCCAGGCAGTACACGGGGACATAGGTAGCACATGGGGGGCAGAGACAGCGAACGGGGCCCCAGACAGCACACGGCAGAGCAGAGACAGCGAACGGGGTCCCAGGCAGCACACAGGGGCAGAGACAGCAAACGGGGTCCCAGGCAGCACACAGGGCTCCAGGCAGCACATGTGGACCCATGCAGCACACGGGGCCCCAGGCAGTGCACAGGGGCCACAGACAGCGCACAGTGGCCCCAGGCAGCTGACAGGGCCCCGGGAAGCACACGAGGCCCCAGGCAGCGCACAGTGGCCCTAGGCAGCACACGGGGGCAGAGACAGCGTACGGGGTCACAGGCAGCACACGAACTCCCCAGGCAGCACACGGGGCCCCAGGCAACACACAGTGGCCCCAGGCAGCACACGTGGCAGAAACAGCAAACAGGTTCCCAGGCAGCATACGGGGGCCCCAGGCAGCGCACAGGGCCCCAGGCAGCACACAGGGGCCCCAGGCAGCACACGGGGGGGCAGAGACAGTGAACGGGGTCACAGGCAGCACACGAACTCCCCAGGCAATGTATGGGGCCCGAGGCAGCACACAGTGACCCCAGGCAGCACACGGGGGCAGAGACAGCTAATGGGTTCCCAGGCAGCACATGGGGTTCCCAGGCAGCACACAGGGGTCCCAGGCAGCATACAGGGGCCCCTGGCAGCACATGGGACCACAGGCAGTGCATGGGGCCCCAGACAGCACACAGGACCCCAGGAAGCATACAGGGGCCCCAGGCAGTGCACAGGGGCTCCAGGCAGCATACAGGGGCTCCAGGCAGTGCACAGAGGGGCATGGACAGTGCACGGGGCCCCAGACAGAGCACAGGGGGGCAGAAACAGCGTGAAACCGGGGGAGAGACAGTGCGCAAGGGGGAAAGAGACAGCGCAGAGGGCCCCTGTGCGTTGTCTGGGATCCCTGTGTGCTGTTTGGGACCCCCTGTGCCCTGTTTGGGACCCCCTGTGTGCTGTTTGGGACCCCCTATGCAATGTCTTGGGCCCCTGTGCAATGTGTCATGTCTGGGGCCCCAGTGTGATGTCTGGGGCCCCTGTATGCTGCCTGGGGTGCTGTACGCTGCCTGGGGCGCTGTACGCTGCCTGGGGCCCCCGTGTGCTGCCTGGGGCCAAATGTGCTGCCAGGGGCCTCTGCATGCTGCCTGGAGCCCATGTGCGCTGCCTGGGGCCCTGTGCACTGCCTGGGGCTGTGTATGCTGCCTGGGGCCCCTTGCCCTGCCTGGGACCCTGTTCACTGTCTCTGCTCTCCCATGTGCTGCCTGGGGCCCCTGTGTGCTGCCTGGAGCCCTGTGCACTACCTGGGGTCCAGGTGTGCGGCCTGGGACCCTGTTTGGTGTCTCTGCCCCGTGTGCTACCTGGGGCCCCGTTTGGTGTCTCTGCCCCGTGTGCTGCCTGGGGCCCCCGTTCGCTGTCTCTGCCCCCCGTGTGCTGCCTGGGGCCCCGTTCACTGACTCTGCCCCCCGTGCACTGCCTGGGGCCCCGTTCGCTGTCTCTGCCCCGTGAGCTGCCTGGGGCCCCGTTCTTATGTACAGTGGGGCAAAAAAGTATTTAGTCAGTCAGCAATAGTGCAAGTTCCACCACTTAAAAAGATGAGAGGCGTCTGTAATTTACATCATAGGTAGACCTCAACTATGGGAGACAAACTGAGAAAAAAAAATCCAGAAAATCACAGTGTCGGTTTTTTTAACATTTTATTTGCATATTATGGTGGAAAATAAGTATTTGGTCAGAAACAAACAATCAAGATTTCTGGCTCTCACAGACCTGTAACTTCTTCTTTAATAGTCTCCTCTTTCCTCCACTCATTACCTGTAGTAATGGCACCTGTTTAAACTTGTTATCAGTATAAAAAGACACCTGTGCACACCCTCAAACAGTCTGACTCCAAACTCCACTATGGTGAAGACCAAAGAGCTGTCAAAGGACACCAGAAACAAAATTGTAGCCCTGCACCAGGCTGGGAAGACTGAATCTGCAATAGCCAACCAGCTTGGAGTGAAGAAATCAACAGTGGGAGCAATAATTAGAAAATGGAAGACATACAAGACCACTGATAATCTCCCTCGATCTGGGGCTCCACGCAAAATCCCACCCCGTGGGGTCAGAATGATCACAAGAACGGTGAGCAAAAATCCCAGAACCACGCGGGGGGACCTAGTGAATGAACTGCAGAGAGCTGGGACCAATGTTACAAGGCCTACCATAAGTAACACACTACGCCACCATGGACTCAGATCCTGCAGTGCCAGACGTGTCCCACTGCTTAAGCCAGTACATGTCCGGGCCCATCTGAAGTTTGCTAGAGAGCATTTGGATGATCCAGAGGAGTTTTGGGAGAATGTCCTATGGTCTGATGAAACCAAACTGGAACTGTTTGGTAGAAACACAACTTGTCGTGTTTGGAGGAAAAAGAATACTGAGTTGCATCCATCAAACACCATACCTACTGTAAAGCATGGTGGTGGAAACATCATGCTTTGGGGCTGTTTCTCTGCAAAGGGGCCAGGACGACTGATCCGGGTACATGAAAGAATGAATGGGGCCATGTATCGTGAGATTTTGAGTGCAAACCTCCTTCCATCAGCAAGGGCATTGAAGATGAAACATGGCTGGGTCTTTCAACATGACAATGATCCAAAGCACACCGCCAGGGCAATGAAGGAGTGGCTTCGTAAGAAGCATTTCAAGGTCCTGGAGTGGCCTAGCCAGTCTCCAGATCTCAACCCTATAGAAAACCTTTGGAGGGAGTTGAAAGTCCGTGTTGCCAAGCGAAAAGCCAAAAACATCACTGCTCTAGAGGAGATCTGCATGGAGGAATGGGCCAACATACCAACAACAGTGTGTGGCAACCTTGTGAAAACTTACAGAAAACGTTTGACCTCTGTCATTGCCAACAAAGTATATATTACAAAGTATTGAGATGAAATTTTGTTTCTGACCAAATACTTATTTTCCACCATAATATGCAAATAAAATGTTAAAAAAACAGACAATGTGATTTTCTGGATTTTTTTTTCTCAGTTTGTCTCCCATAGTTGAGGTCTACCTATGATGTAAATTACAGACGCCTCTCATCTTTTTAAGTGGTGGAACTTGCACTATTGCTGACTGACTAAATACTTTTTTGCCCCACTGTATATCACTCAATTCTGTGCAATGTTTGGGGACCCTGTGCAATGTATGTGGCCCCTGTGCCATGTCTGGGGCCCATTGCACTGTCTGGGGCCCCTTGCACTGTCTCTGCCCCCTGATCTACATCAGCTGGGGTATATTCTGGCCCAGAGGGGTATAAACTGGCCTAGTCTAATTTATACCACGGGGTATAGTTTGGCCTAGGCCAGAATGTACCCGGGGTATAATCTAGGCCACTTTAACCTTGGGTATATTCTGGGTGGGGGGTTAATCTGGCCTGTTACACCTGTCCGTGGCCCTAGGCGTCCAATGAAAATGATCATGCAAGGGGAAATAAAATGCAAGGAGAGGCATGTTTGTCCATTCACACTGTAAACTTTTATAGCACAAGAGAAGCATTTATTAAATGATAGGATCCATCACCTTGTCACGGTTGATGGGCTCACAGGAGTTGGCCAATTTATGAGCTAAGAACCTTCACTAGTGTAATTTTTTTTACAAATGTATTACTTTTTATTACAGTTTACTCAGCAATTATGGCAGATTTTGTGTTCGCAAGTGTATTGGTCTCTACAGAGTACCGCTGTGTTCCTCCTTTTTGCAAGTTATGTATTCATTGCAGTAGGCACCTGTTCATACTATATGGAGGTACAGGTCAGGTTTTCTTTGTTCTATGCAGTTATCCATTGGAGGTTGTTACCTCCTCCTTTCTGACTCTGCACCTCACCCATCAGCCCAAGGGTGTTTATAGTCAACTCTGGTTCCTACCAGCTTACTTTAATGTGCAAGTTTGTAACCCGGCAGAGACATGTTTGCCCATTGACACTGTAGACTTTTATAGCACAAGAGAGGCATTTATTAGATGATAGGACCCATCAGAGAAGTGTCACCTTGTCACGGTTGATGGGCTCACATGAATTGGCCAATTTATGCACTAAGAACCTTCTCTTTTGAAAGTAAACTTTTTAAAATAATGTACTATTTATTACAGTTTACACAGCAATTATGACAGATTTTGTGTTCGCATGTGTATTGGTCTCTACAGAGTGCTACTGTGTTCCTCCTCTTTGCAAGTTATATATTCATTGCAGTAGGCACCTGTTCATACTATATGGAGGTGCAGATCAGTTTTTTTTGTTCTATGCAGTTATCCATTGGAGGTTGTTACCTCCTCCTTTCTAACTCTGCACCCCATCCATCAGCCCAAGGGTGTTTATAATCCACTCTGGTTCCTACCAGCTTACTTTAATGTGCAAGTTTGTAACCCAGCAGAGACATGTTTGCCCATTGACACTGTAGACTTTTATAGCACAAGAGAGGCATTTATTAGATGATAGGACCCATCAGAGAAGTGTCACCTTGTCACGGTTGATGGGCTCACATGAATTGGCCAATTTATGCGCTAAGAACCTTCACTTTTGTAAGCAATTTTTAAATAAAAAAATTAATTTTTATTACTGTTTACACAGCAATTATGACAGATTTTGTGTTCACATGTGTATTGGTCTATGCAGAGTGCTGCTGCGTTCCTCCTTTTTGCAAGTTATGTGTTCATTCCCATGCTGTACAAGCGATCAGCCTGCAAAAAATTATAGTCCTATATTGGGACAAAGTAAAGAAGTAAAAAGAAAGTAAAATATATATTTTTTAAATAATTGTAAAAATATTTTTAAAAATATAAATTACAGTATAATAATAAAAAATCAAACATATTGCATCTATAAATCAATATTTAATGAAAAAAAAATAGCAATAAAAGTATACATATTTGGTATCACTGCATCCACAATGACCCGACCTATAAAACTGTCCCACTAGTTAACCCCTTTAGTGAACACCATAAAAAAAACAAAAAAACAATGCTTTATCATCATACCGTCGAACAAAAAGTGGAATAAGATGCAATAAAAAAGACGGATATAAATAAACATAGTACTGCTGAAAACATCATCTTGTCCTGCAAAAAGCAAGGTGCCATAAAGCTCCATCAGAGGAAAATAAAAAAGTTATAGCTCTCAGAATAAAGCAATGCAAAAATAATTATTTTTACTATAAAATAGTTTTTATTGTGTAAAATCGCCAAAACTACTGTACATAAATGAGGTATTGCTTTAATCGTACTGACCTAAAGAATAAAACTGCCTTATCAATTTTACCACACATGGAACTGTATAAACCCCCCCCCCCCAAAAAAAAAAAATCCTGAATTGCTGGTTTTTGTTCATTCTGCCTCCCAAAAATCAGAATAGAGAGCGAGCAAAAAATGTCATGTGCCCAAAAATGATGCCAGTAAAAACCTCAACTTGTCCCGCAAAAATACAAACCATAACATGACTCTGCGGGCCAAAATATGGAAAACTTATAGCTCTTAAAATGTGATGATGCAAAAACTATTTTTTCAATAAAAGTGTCTTTTAGTCTGTGACAGCTGCCAAACATAAAACCTGATATAAATCTGGTATTACTGTGATCGCACCAACCTGAGGAAAAAAGTCGCCTAATCACTTGTTGAAATTTGGTGCCAAAATAACATATTTGTGGGGAAAAATGTGATTTTTTTTTTATTTTCACGGCTCAATGTTAAAAACTTTGTGAAGCACCTGGGGGGTTCAAGGTGCTCACCATGCATCTAAATATTTTCCTTGAGGGGTCTAGTTTCCAAAATGGGGTCACTTGTGGGAAGTTTCCACTGTTTAGGCACATCAGGGGCTCTCCGAATGGGACATGACGTCGGCTAATGATTCCAGTCAAATGACGCTCCTTCCCTTCCAAGCCCTGCACCCAAATAGTAGTTTTCTCCTTCTTTACTCAGGAGATATTGCACAACAAGTTATATGGTGCAATTTTCCTGTTACCCTTTTGAAAAAGCAATATTTTGTGCTAAAATATATTTGTGAGGAAAATTAGATTTGTTTTTATTTTTACGGCTCAACGTTATAAACTTCTGTAAAGCACCTAAGGGTTCAATATGCTCACCACACATCTAGATTAGTTCCCTGAGGGGGTATAGTTTCCAAAATGATGTCACATGTGGGGGATTTTCACTGTTTAGGCACATCAGAGGCTCTCAATACGCGCCATGGTGTCCGCTAATTATTCCAACAAATTTTGCATTCAAAAAGTAAAATGGCGCTCCTTACCTTCCAAGCTCTGCTGTGCGCCCAAACAGTGATTTTCTCCCTCGTATTAGGTATCTGCATGCTCAGGAGAAATTGCACAACAAATTTTGGGGTCCATTTTTTCCTTTTACCCTTATCAAAATTTCCACTGTTTAGGCACATTAGGGGCTCTCCAAACACGACATGGCGTCAGATCTTAATTCCAGCCAATTTTGCATTCAAAAGTCAAACGGCGCTCCTTCCCATCCAAGCTCTGCCATTCGTCCAAACATTGGTTTACCTGCACATATCGGGTATCAGTGTACTCATTACAAATTCCACAACAACTTTTGGGGTCCAATTTCTCCTGTTACCCTTAGTAAAATAAAAAAATTGGATCTGAAGTAAATTTTTTTGTGAAAAAAAGTTAAATGTTTATTTTTTTCTGCCACATTCCAAAAATTCTTGTGAAGCACCTTAAGGGTTAATAAACTTCTTGAAAATGGGTTTGAGCACCTTGAGGGGTGCAGTTTTTAGAATGGTGTCACTTTTGGGTATCTTCTATCATGGGTGGTCCCTAAAAAAATGGTTTTGCAAATTTTGTAGGAAAAATACAAATTTGCTGGTCAACTTTTAACACATAGCTTCCTAACGAAAAAAAATGTGGGTTCCAAAATTGTGCTGATGTAAAGTGATGACATGGGGAAATGTTATTTATTAACTATTTTGTGTGACCTAACTCTGTGATTTAAGGGCATGAAAATTCAAAGTTTGAAAATTGTGAAATTTTCAAAATGTTTGTCAAATTTCTGCCTTTTCACAAATAAACGCAAGCCGTACCAGAGAAATTTTACCACTATCATGAAGTACAATATCTTACAAAAAATGAACCTCAGAATCATCGGGATCCGTTGAAGCGTTCCAGAGTTAGAACCTCATAAAGTGACAGTGGTCAGAATTGTACAAATTGGCCTGGTCATTAACGTGCAAACAGAGTTACCGTATTTTCTGGTGTATAAGACGACCCCCAACTTTTCCATATAAAATATGGAATTTGGGATATGCCCGCCGTATAAGACGGGGGTCATCTTATACACCCAGTCATCTTATACGGCGTGTGGTTCCCAGGGTCTGGAGGAGAGGAGACTCTCCTTCAGGCCCTGGGATCCATATTCATGTAAAAAATAAAGAATAAAAATAAAAAACATGGATATACTCACCCTCGGACGGCCCCTGGCTCACAGCGCTGCTAGCGTCTCCCTCCGTTCCTGAGAATGCAGAGAGTGAAGGACCTTCAATGACGTCGCGGTCTCATGAGCAGTCAGGTGAGTAAGTAAGTGACACATCGCTGAAATCAGGTCTCTGCCCCTACATTATGCTGCTATCAGATTAAATAGAAAAAAAACTACTGACAGATTCCCTTTAAGCCTATATAAGACCACCAGTAAAATATAAATTGAAAATAAGCCTCTACTGAGGAAGTACTCAATAGGCGGATAGGCGGATGGCTACTATACCTAATACAGTATATATATTATTTTTTGAAAATGTGAATTGGGGTAATTTTGTAAGTAATCATATAAAACCCAAAATGAATTTTTATTAAATCTTATTAAAAATGCCACCTACCTGTGGCTGCACCAAACAACAAACGAAAAACACACCGTGAGAAAAACTAGTGTGGGGAAAAAGGACAATCCCTAAGTGGTATCTATGCTGCAGGCTGCCTATCAGCGGGGGTCGGCGCCCTAGGGGAAACGTTGTGGCACCCCCGCTCAACGATGGCTGACCCTGGGGTCCCTAGAAAGGCCCAAGTATTCCCAATGGGTCCCTCTACCCACACAATCATGTACTAAAGATACCCCTATTCGCTAAACATAAATCACACCTATAGACAGTATATGAATGAACTGAAAATTTATAATGGATAAATGGGTGGAAGAAGTTAGTTTTTCAGTTAGTTTTAACGTATGCTCAACATTTCTAGCATGCTGAGCCTTCTTTCCTCTAAAATCTACTGGAGGGACATACTGTCTGCACATAAAATTGTAAACCAGTCCTGATAAAATTGGCTGGTCTTCCCAACCTTGCTCTTATTGGAAGTAGCCACCTTTAAAGGTATAGTTCAGACTTTAGATGTGGTTTCTGAAGACAAACGGAAGGAGTTGCTAGTATATATTAAAGCTTCTTCCATCAATCTAAATACCAATATCCCATTCAGACTTTGACGCTTTTAAAAATATCCGCAATTTTTCCTTGACCGCAACACTGCAAAAACGCTAGTGCATGCCCTTATCATCTCCCGCCTCGACTACTGCAACCTCCTACTCTCTGGACTCCCCTCTAGCACTCTGGCACCACTCCAATCCATCCTACACTCTGCTGCCCGACTAATCCACCTGTCTCCCCGCTATTCCCCAGCCTCTCCCCTGTGTCAAGCCCTTCACTGGCTTCCTATCGCCCAGAGACTCCAGTTCAAAACCCTCACACTGACATACAAAGCCATCCACAACCTGTCTCCTCCATACATCTGTGACATGGTCTCCCGGTACCTACCTACACGCGACCTCCGATCCTCCCAAGACCTCCTTCTCTACTCCCCTCTCATCTCTTCTTCCCATAACCGCATCCAAGACTTCTCCCGTGCTTCCCCCATACTCTGGAACTCTCTACCCCAACACATCAGACTTGCGCCTACCATAGAAACCTTCAAAAAGAACCTAAAGACTCATCTCTTCCGACAAGCCTACAGCCTGCAGTGATCCTCAACCTACTGAACAGCCGCACAGCCAACTCTTCCCTCTCCTAGTGTATCCTCACCCACCCCCTGCAGACTGTGAGCCCTCGCGGGCAGGGTCCTCCCTCCTTATGTACTCGTGTGCCTTGTTATCTGCTCATGTTTAATGTATTTGTCTATATTTGCCCCGTATTCACATGTAAAGCGCCATGGAATAAATGGCGCTATAAAAATGTATAATAATAATAATAACATATATTCTTTAATCCAGGGCACTTTGGCAAAAATCTAGTTAAACTTGTACAAAGTGAGGCATGCAGCAACTAAATATAAGCTCAGCATTGCGGCTTGGCAAGTACACATCATAAATTATCTCCATAGTCTATTTTTCAATTGTAGGCTGGAAAGCATCGTGAGGTGACTAACAGTCTCTAATTTCCAAGGGCAGTCCCAAGTTATGAAGCTTGGTACCTACAAACGTTTTTCCGTGACTATAGCCCCGCTTTCATAGTATTGTTCAATGACAACAAATATATTTTTTGCTCCAGAATTTTTTACCCACAATAAGTCTAATATATCTTTACAAATGAAGCATCAAATTTCTGGTGTAGACCTGTAACTAGTTACTCGCTCGAGCATCAGTGTGCTCCGGATTCTCGTTACTCGACAAGTATTACTTTAATGCTTAAGCGGGAGCTCGAGTCCCTGGTGCTTTTTAGACCAATTAGACAATCACAATTAGTTTTGTAGTTGAACCAATTCTTTTATAGTTGATGAATAATTAAAAAAAAGGAAAAAAATAAAATGAAGAACAAAATTAAATTATGAAAAATATAAGGAATAATATATGAAATAAACTGACAGAATAACCTCTATTCAAACCAAATAAAACCCAAGGGATTTATTGACAATCGTTACGCATACATAAATTAAAAATACATATATATCTATTTAATTAATTTATTTTTTTTGCTATTCATCAACTATAACAGAATTGGTTCATCTACAAAAATAATTGTGAGTAAAGTAGATGTAGGTCAGGAGGGAAATACAAATCATAAACATATAGAACAGGAAATAAATAGAAAAATATTGTGCACCTACTCAGGGCCGGCGTCAGCACTCGGCGCACCTGGGCAAGTGCCGAGGCCCTGGCGAGACGGGGGGCCCATTTAAGGTAGTAAATGTACGGTACTATACTACACTGATTCGCTCCTGGGGGGCGCCTGCAGCCGGAATACATCCGGCTCGACTGTGCTGTGTGCAGGGCCGGCGTCAGCACCCGGCACACTCAGGCAAGTGCCGGGGTCCTGGCGAGACAGGGGGCCCATTTAAGGTAGTAACTGTTCGGTACTATACTACACTGATGCGCTCCTGGGGGGCGCCCGCAGCCGGAATACATCCGGCTCGACTGTGCTGTGTGTATCAGTATTATATCATGATCAACTCTGTGACTGAGTTTCGCTGCACAGCTGCTGGAATACTCACCTCACCGTCACCATGGATACAAAGAGTCACTTCCGGGCCAGCGGTCGTCTGTGTCGTCACTTCCAGGTGAGCTCAGAGATCGTCCATGTCCACAGTCCAGCCAGGACATGCAAAGTACTGCAGTGCGCAGGTGCCGGGAAAGGTCAAAGAGGCCCGGCGCCTGTGCACATCAGTACTTTGCTCTGCCATCAACAGGGCAGACAAAGTACACCTGCGCTGGAGCCGCATCATGAAGACCAGAAGAGGATGTCATCTGATGAAGATGGGAGGCGCCGGACCCAGACCAACAGTGGGACCGCCCCTGGGTGAGTATAGTCTAACGTCTTTTTCTCATCTTTTAAGATACATCGGGGGCTTATCTACAGCATTACAGAATGCTGTAGATAAGCCCCTGATGCCGGTGGGCTTACCTCACCCGCGATTTTGGGGGTGACAGGTTCCCTTTAACTGAGGCAAGTGAGGCCTGCAGTTTTTTGTATGTTGCTGTGAGGTCTTTTGTTACCTCTTGAATGAGTCGTTGCTGCGCTCTTGGGGTAATTTTGGTCGTTCGGCCACTCCTGGGAAGGTTCTCCACTGTTCCATGTTTTTGCCATTTGTGGATAATGACCCTCAGTGTTTCGCTGGAGTCGCAAAGCTTTAGAAATGGCTTTATAACCATTTCCAGACTAATACATCTCAGTTACTTTTTTATTTGTTATGGAATTTCTTTGGATTGCGGCATGATGTTTAGCTTTTGAGGAACATTTGGTCTACTTCACTTTGTCAGGGAGGTCCTATTTAAATGATTTCTAGATTGAGAACAAGTGTGGTGGTAATCAGACCTGCGTTTTGCTAGGGAATTTGAACTCCGCTTCCCAAAGATGTGATAAATCACAGTTCATTTATGTTTTAGAGGGGGGGGGCAATCACTTTTTCACACAGAGCCTTGTAGGTTTGGATTTCTTTTTCCCTTAATAAAGACCTTTATTTAAAAACTAGCTGAAGAGCCCGGCGTTGCCTGGGCATAGTAAATATCTGTGGTTAGTTATAGCACCTCACTTCTCTTATTTTCCCATCACGCCTCTCATTTTCCCAATCACATCTTTCATTTTCCCCCTCACATCTCTCATTTTCTCCCTCACACCTCTCATTTTCTCCCTCACTCCTCTCATTCCCCCCTAACACTTGTCATTTCAACCTCACATCTGTCATTTTCTGATCACTCCACTATTTTTCCTCACTCCTCTCATTTTGCACTCACACCTTTTCATTTTCACCTCACACCTCTCATTTTCACCTCATCACCTCAGTATATACATGTTTGTCATCTCCCTTATATATAGTATACATCTGTATGTCATCTCCTGTATATAGTATATACCTGTATGTCATCTCCCCTGTATATAGTATATACCTGCTGTGTGTCATCTCCCCTATATATAGTATATACCTGAATGTCATCTCCTTCTATATATAGTATATACCTGTATGTCATCTCCTCCTGTATATAGTATATACCTGTGTGTCATCTCCCCTGTATATAGTATATATCTGAGTGTCATCTCCTCCTGCATATAGTATATACCTGCATGTCATCTTCTATATATAGCATATACCTGTATGTCATCTCCTCCTGTATATAGTATATACCTGTATGTCATCTCCTCCTGTATATATATGTACCTATATGTCATCTCCTCCTCTATATAGTATATACCTGTGTGTCATCTCTCCTGTATATAGTATATATCTGTGTGTCATCTCCCCTGTATATAGTATATACCTGTGTGTCATCTCCTCCTGTATTAGACCTCGTTCACACGTTATTTGCTCAGTATTTTTACCTCAGTATTTGTAAGCTAAATTGGCAGCCTGATAAATCCCCAGCCAACAGGAAGCCCTCCCCCTGGCAGTATATATTAGCTCACACATACACATAATAGACAGGTCATGTGACTGACAGCTGCCGTATTTCCTATATGGTGCAATTGTTGTAGTTTGTCTGCTTATTAATCAGATTTTTATTTTTGAAAGATAATACCAGACTTGTGTGTGTTTTAGGGCGAGTTTCGTTTGTCAAGTTGTGTGTGTTGAGTTGCGTGTGGCGACATGCATGTAGCGACTTTTGTGAGATGAGTTTTGTGTAGCAACATGCGTGTAGCAACTTTTTGTGTGTCGAGTTGCATGTGACAGGTTAGTGTAGCAAGTTGTGTGCAGCAAGTTTTGCGCATGGCGAGTTTTGCGCGTTGCGAGTATTATGTGTGGTGCCTTTTGAGTATGTGCAAGTTTTGTGTGAGGCAACTTTTGCATGTGTTGCAACTTTTGTGCATGTGGCAATTTTTCCGCGTGTGCAAGTTTTGCGTGTGGCGAGTTTTTCATGAGGAGAATTTTGCACTTGTGGCGAGTTTTGCAAGAGCCTAGTTTTTGCATGTGGCGAGTTCTGCGCGTGGCGAGTTTAGAGTGGTGACTTTTGTGTTTTGACTTTTATGTGGCGAGGTTGGTGTATTTGTGGTGAAATGTGTGCTGAGGGTAATATGTGTTCAAGCACGTGGTAGTGTGTGGCGCATTTTGTGTGTGTTCATATCCCCGTGTGTGGTGAGTATCCCATGTCGGGGCCCCACCTTAGCAACTGTACGGTATATACTCTTTGGCGCCATCGCTCTCATTCTTTAAGTCCCCCTTGTTCACATCTGGCAGCTGTCAATTTGCCTCCTACACTTTTCCTTTCATTTTTTCCCATTATGTAGATAGGGGCAAAATTGGTGAATTGGAAAGCGCGGGGTTAAAATTTCACCTCACAACATAGCCTATGACGCTCTCGGGGTCCAGACATGTGACTGTGCAAAATTTTGTTGCTGTAGCTGCGAGGCTTCCAACACTTTTCCTTTCACTTTTTCCCCATTATGTAGATAGGGGCAAAATTGTTTGGTGAATTGGAACGCGCGGGGTTAAAATTTCACCTCACAACGAAGCCTATGACGCTCTCAGGGTCCCGACGTGTGACTGTGCAAAATTTTGTTTCTGTAGCTGCGACGCCTCCAACACTTTTCCTTTCACTTTTTTCCCCATTATGTAGATAGGGGCAAAATTGTTTGGTGAATTGGAAAGCGCGGGGTTAATATTTCACCTCACAACATAGCCTATGACGCTCTCGGGGTCCAGACGTGTGACTGTGCAAAATTTTGTTGCTGTAGCTGCGACGCTTCCAACACTTTTCCTTTCACTTTTTTCCCCATTATATAGATAGGGGCAAAATTGTTTGGTGAATTGGAACGCGCGGGGTTAAAATTTCGCCTCACAATATAGCCTATGACGCTCTCGGGGTCCAATCATGTGACTGTGCAAAATTTTGTGGCTGTAGCTGCGACGCCTCCAACACTTTTCCTTTCACTTTTTTCCCCATTATGTAGGTAGGGGCAAAATTGTTTGGTGAATTGGAACGTGCGGGGTTAAAATTTCACCTCACAACGTAGCCTATGACGCTCTCAGGGTCCAGACGTGTGACTGTGCAAAATTTTGTTTCTGTAGCTGCGACGCTTCCAACACTTTTCCTTTCACTTTTTTCCCCATTATGTAGATAGGGGCAAAATTGTTTGGTGAATTGGAAAGCGCGGGGTTAAAATTTCGCCTCACAATATAGCCTATGACGCTCTCGGGGTCCAGACATGTGACTGTGCAAAATTTTGTTGCTGTAGCTGCGAGGCTTCCAACACTTTTCCTTTCACTTTTTCCCCATTATGTAGATAGGGGCAAAATTGTTTGGTGAATTGGAACGCGCGGGGTTAAAATTTCACCTCACAACGAAGCCTATGACGCTCTCAGGGTCCCGACGTGTGACTGTGCAAAATTTTGTTTCTGTAGCTGCGACGCCTCCAACACTTTTCCTTTCACTTTTTTCCCCATTATGTAGATAGGGGCAAAATTGTTTGGTGAATTGGAAAGCGCGGGGTTAATATTTCACCTCACAACATAGCCTATGACGCTCTCGGGGTCCAGACGTGTGACTGTGCAAAATTTTGTTGCTGTAGCTGCGACGCTTCCAACACTTTTCCTTTCACTTTTTTCCCCATTATATAGATAGGGGCAAAATTGTTTGGTGAATTGGAACGCGCGGGGTTAAAATTTCGCCTCACAATATAGCCTATGACGCTCTCAGGGTCCAATCATGTGACTGTGCAAAATTTTGTGGCTGTAGCTGCGACGCCTCCAACACTTTTCCTTTCACTTTTTTCCCCATTATGTAGGTAGGGGCAAAATTGTTTGGTGAATTGGAACGTGCGGGGTTAAAATTTCACCTCACAACGTAGCCTATGACGCTCTCAGGGTCCAGACGTGTGACTGTGCAAAATTTTGTTTCTGTAGCTGCGACGCTTCCAACACTTTTCCTTTCACTTTTTTCCCCATTATGTAGATAGGGGCAAAATTGTTTGGTGAATTGGAAAGCGCGGGGTTAAAATTTCGCCTCACAATATAGCCTATGACGCTCTCGGGGTCCAGACGTGTGACTGTGCAAAATTTTGTGGCTGTAGCTGCGACGGTGCAGATGCCAATCCCGGACATACACACACACACACACACACACACACACACACACACATTCAGCTTTATATAGTAGATTGCATTTTGTATTTGAATAGGAAATCAGGAAGGTGGCAAACACTTTTTCACACAAATGTAGAGGCAAGGGTCCTATTGGGTTCAGGAGGACCCCACCCAGTAATCTAGATTTAAAACTGTACTGAACGAAAGGGCCTCTGGCATCCATTTCATTTTAATGATTTCTTAAGATACATAAGCATAACAGTACCAACTCGAAGGTTCTATTTCTATCTTAACTTGTTTTCTAGAAGTCTTACCCAAAAGTCTGTTCTTTATCCAAAATAAGTACTGTACCTTTCATGTAAAATGGGATGAATCTACAATTGCAGGTCATTATTAAAGAAAATGTGGCAAACCTGCAATACCAGACAAAACCCTAGGCTAAGAGTGGCGTTGTTTCTTGAAAAAAAAAAGCTAAATTTTTCTAATGCTGTTCAGTCCCAAAGTACAGAGCAGCTTTGTACTGTAAGAGCATTGGTGCTGTGTACCCCACCCTTTCCAATGAAAAGAACGTTATATGTGGAGTCAGATGGCTGCAAGTTACAGGCTATTATTGATCACTGAAATATGTCATGATCCTCAGAAACCACAAAGAAAACTGCTGGCATGAATATCGTAGGCATACTCTGGGGAACCATTCTGCTGAATAGATGAGCTCTAATGACAGAGATACACACTACTCCACCTCCCTCCTCTGCACTTCTCAATCACTCTTATAAAGAGATGTATTATATAGCCGGTCACTTCTTGATAGAATTAATATCGATTTCCTTTTATCTGGTATTTGATAGTGGGTGAAAGATATAAATTATATAAAAAAAATACCTTATAAGATGAAAGAAGGGATAAAACTGTAATATTAATAAAAAGGTACAATAGTCTGAGACATTTAAATTTCATTATTTCTCAAGGTTACAACGAAAAGTAGGATTTGTTTAGAACTAAGTGTATTATCCATTGGGCTGTAGAAATATAATCAGATCCAGCCATTTAGTCATGTCACTCAGCCTGACCACAACTTATTTTACTGATAAAAGATGCTGATTCCTTGTTGGTTTCTATCTATGAATGTGTCATCATGATGAGCCCAAGTACCAGTAACAACACTATAATAGGTTTACGTCTGATGGAACGTTAGATGTATTCAGTAGTCAGCAAATGTCGGATTTCTCAATCCTTGAACTTCTGTTCACCAATTGCTGACTCCCATGATACCTGTACAGAAATGTTCAAGAAGGATGGGAGATTTTGCTAAACGAAATTGTCACTGCACAATCAGTAACAATACTGAAAAGAAGGAAAAACTGGAAGCATTTAAAGAGATCAGGATGAATGAACACAGAACTTAATCACTATATATAAATAGTATATTAAATAGAAAGATGGGAGCATACCTACCAAAAGAAGAATATAATGTTGTTTGCAGGGAATGTAGCGCAAGCCTTAGAAAAGCTAAAGCCAGTAATGAAGTAAGGCTTGCAAGGGAGACCAAAAGCAGTAAAAAGGGATTTTGGGGGTATGTCAACAGGAAAAGAAAAGTCAAAGATGCTATAGGATTTTTACAGAATGAAAAGGATGAAGTGGTCAAAAATGATGTTGAGAAGGACTATTTTACATCTCTAGAAAAAAGCAATTGTAACATCAACCGATCTTCATGGTGCATTTGAAGGAATAGAGAAATCCATAAACAGAGAGATGGTGATGGAACACTTAGCTAATATAAATGAATTTAAATCTCCTGGTCCAGATGAATTACATCCTAGGGTACTATGCTAATTATGCAAATTGTCTCTTCAGAGAGGAAGAGAGATAGAACTCTAGTGCCACCTATTGTAAGGTAGCAATCCTATAAGTCAATGTTCACCCTTTAACGAGCCTTGTCACATGACTTAGGATAATAGCCAAACCAGAATCTCAATTTGACACTGTGCTTCGGGGTACTGCCCCTCTTCAGTTCCAAAATCTAGATCTGGACCAGATCCTATAGCATCTTTGACTTTTCTTTTGCTTTTGGCATACCACCAAAATCCCAAAAGATCAGTTGATGTTACAATTGCTTTTTTTAGGACTGCAACCATGTCCTACGAGGAACAGTTAAATGATTTGGGAGTGTTTAGCTTGTAAAAAAGAAGGCTAAGAGGAGACTTAATAGCTGTCTACAAATATCTGAAGGGAGGTCACAGTGTAGAGGCATCTTCCTGATTCACATTTGCACATGAAAACACAAGAAGCAATGGGATTAAACTGAAAGAGAGAAAATACAGATTAGATATTAGAAAAAACTTTTTGACAATGAGGGTGATCAATGAGTGGAACAGGCTGCAACGGGAGGTGGTGAGCAGAACCGCAGGAAGCGGAGCCAAGAGCAGAACCATGGGAGGCTGGGACAAGGGCAGAACCGTAGGAGGCGGAGCCAAGAACAGAACCACTGGAGGTGGAGCCAAGAACAGAACCGCTGGAGGCGAAGTCAAGAGCAGAACCACTAGAGACAGAGCCAAGAGCAGAAAGGCACAGAGCCACAGGTTGCGGCAAGCGGAGCAGAGCCGCAAAGTGCGCAGCAGAGCAGAACAGAAAAGTACGCCGCAGAGCAGAACAGAGCAGAGCTGCAGGTTTGCAGCAAGCAGAGCAGAGAGACACAGAGCCACAAGTTGGAATGGACACAGAACCACAAGTTGGAGCAGAGCAGGTTGGAATGGACACAAAGGTACACACAGCTGAGAGGGAAAGGCAAACAGATAAGGAAACAACAGGAACAGATATTGACCAGAGTACAGACAGGATCAGGAACAGGACAAGACACAGCGACAAGGATTCAGACCAGGGCATCAAGCCGCACTGGGTGGCAGAAACAAGAGACACAGATTCAGGCCAGGGTACAATGCCCCACTGGGTGGCTGAGACAGGACAGGACATAACCTGGCAGCTCAGTAGCTAGAGACTAACTGGGGGAAACAGTTGCTTAGGCATCCTCCAATGGGTGGGGATGCCTTAAGTATATGCAGCATCTTGGCAATTGGCAGGGGACAGTTTAGGATGTTGCACACAGTCTCAATAAGAATCAGGAATTGCCAGCACCGCCCCCCTATGCACACAGCCAGGAAGCATGCACAGAGCAGGCAGGAGGCATGAAGCACACAACATGGAGTCGGCAGCAGACAGAACTCACAGCGTGGCCTGGGTCAGTGAGTAAGTGTAAGGCAGGTGGGGGCTGAGAGGCCATGCAGTGATGCAGGCAGGGTTGTTACAGTCTAGTTGGAATGTTACCCCTTTAAGGATAGGCTGTCAACGTAAAAGTCCTGGACAACTCCTTTAATATGAATTATTATCATTCAGATCTAAACTGCAACAATCAACAAATTGTAGAAATGCTTTTTGTGGACTCTGGCCTTCCAAAGTCTTGTTATAGAGTGTTATTATTTTTATGTATATCCTCAATTTTCCCTCTTGGCTTTCTCCTAGTCATCAGTTGAATAGGAACATTTTAGCAAAGGTTTACAAAACAATGCATCATTGTAGCCTAGGGGAATCCAAATTCTCAGGGTCTTCCTAATCAGCCCATTAGCAAACACAAGCAGTTTTATAAATCAGTGGATTGCGTCCCACACATAGAGAACGTTACTGAGAACGGCAGTCATTAATTTGTCTTCCCTTGTATTCACAGGGCAATGACAGGGAATCCAAATTCTTCACAGACAAGTGTCAGAATTTTTCTGAATTCTCTGGCTGCCAAAGGGGATAAAGAAGGTACTCATACTATGTACATCATCACACAAAAAACCCTCAAATAGCCAGAGCACAAGAAAACTGACAATGATCAGTAGATACACATAAAGAATCCAGTATACTGTGCTAGTATTAAAAGTTACAACTTTTATTAAATAGAGCTGAATAAAGTTCATATAGAAAACACAAGTAACAAAAATCACAATTCAATTCATATAGCCATGGTAGTCACAACTTAGAAGTGGGGAAATAACCTAACACGTGCCTGACCTACTATCCACGTTGTGCAGTATATCATATTCTATCAACTAATACTCCCAGGATATCCAAACCCAGATGTCAGTAGTACTGCCATGGGATTAAATCCCCCCGAGGAAGCAGCATATGCGAAACGCGCGTTGGGGCTCCCTTTCCCACACACGGCTGCAGGTTGGTACTCGTTATATGCACATGCTTAATAGTATCATGCAGGAAGACTCTGGGCTTCATTCTCTTTATTAAATGGAACTTTCCCTCTACTATTGATCTTTGCCTTTGGTCTTGGCAGCTTCTAGTGCCATATAGTATACTTTGCTACTTTTAGCTTACATTAAGCATATATACTTATATCATTTAGTATACATTTTTTTGCACTTGGCACTTTACTCCATATTTTCCTGCTCTTTGCGTATCTTCCTGCATTTGCACTTTATCTGTGAGCATTCATTACAATCTATCTCCTCTGGTATCTTGTGCTTTGTACTTTTTACTTAAAGACATCAGTATGATCTTGTAATCTGCAATATATATTAACCTAATTGTTTGTCGTATGGTATTTTGCACCTTTGGCACCAGTGTATTTGACCGATTCTTTGCTCCATATATGTATAAATTGTCCTGTGTGTGGTACTAGTGTTGCCTTTTTTATCCTTTCATTGCATTTCATTATTTAGTTTCTACTAGTTTTTTCTGTATTTTTATACATTTTCTCAATAAAATTGTTATATTTTAGCTCCTTGTGTCCATTTTCTCTTTTGGTTTCTATTCATATATTATGGCGGAGCTTTTACCTCCGGTGCCCCTTTTTGTAGGTTTAATAATTAAATCAAAGTATGCGAATGTAGTCAGCACTTACATGAGAGGTGGTCTGCTATGTGTGGCTCTTCCCCAAGCGCCCCAACGCGCGTTTCGTCCCTTCGTCAGGATGCGAACGCTAGAGGTAAAGGGGAATTGCCTTAAAAAGGAGGCATAGCCAATAGGAGCCCAAGATTCATTTTGCTTTCAGCACGCTCATATGATCCTCAGCACATCCGGTGTATGTCGCACGTGCGCAGCCGGTAACACCCGTCATCAGGGCGCCAGAGTTTGCGGCCGTGGAACGCAAGCCTGACCTGGGCCGTCATAGAGACGGCGCAGGCGTCCTGCTCCTGTTGCCCGCTCACCATGGCGCTGGCGGATGTGACGGCAGAGCACACATCAGAGCGGAGTGAAAGAAGCCTTACGGTCTAATTGTTTCAGAACTCAAGATCTACTAATAACTCAAAAGTGCTAAGTGCTTAATAAATGTAATATTATATTTCATACCCGTGATTGCTAGATACAACGGTGAACTGAGGTATAAATATTATATTAAAGTGCCAGTGCATATTATAATACAGTGTTGCATCCATGCTAATCCATAGTGTATAAAAATCCTATTCCTATTGCCCGTCCATCATAAAGATGATGGTCGTGGCAATAGGACATATATCCAAATAAATAGACACTAGAACCTAATTGTTCCATAACTACAAAGAAACTAATAAATAAAAGTGCTGAGTGCATGATGCATATAATTGTTGTGACAATATCATGACATAAAATACAAAAGGGGGAACATCATAAACGATACTTCAAACGAACCAAAAAATATAAGACTTAATAACTGTACATCAATATATTGTTATGCCCCCCTCAAATATAGGCCTCGTGATATCAAATATACAATATATATAATAACAGATTCAAACATGAACAGTCCTATAAATCACTATATATAGTAGAATTTATGAACAAATACAAAGTGCAAAATACATATTAAAGTGCCCGTGCATATCACTATATTAGACATAAGACTATTACACTATTACATCGTATGGAGATCCAATGTAGGGGATCAAAGAGCTGGATACCAAATAATTTCGAAGACAAAACAGTTATAGAAGGAGTTGATATCTGTTTGCTATAGCAGTTCAGGTTTAGTCCCGAATAGATTGAAATAACATCCAGTACATGATCACATGGCCAAAATGTTGCATGGGCGACCTATCCATGTTGGAAGGCCTATGACAGAATAACATAAAAATATAAAAATCAGAATCATAAAACAATAATATACAACCAAGGAAAAAGGGTAAACTATGTACTATGTACTGTACTATGTACAGTACCGTCTACTCTATTCTACGAAAGTTATGCAAAAACATGATCACCAAATCCCGAATTTTATGGATGATCCTTAAACTCGAATATGAAAAGGAATTGTCCCAATTCTCAGCCTTTTTACTCTGTTGTAGTGGATAGTTCATCTATATCAGTATTCTTCCAGCACTATAGGTGCAGGAACTCACATTCCTCACTTCCCGACATGCATTACCCGTGCTATTGTTCAAAGCCAGCCCAGAACTGAAGGCTCGCCTCTTACATTTTACAACGAGGAGACAAGGAGAAGAACACAAAGAAACCACATTGGTGTCTATGTTGCTAAACAGAGATTATATTTAACAACAGGGAGTAGATAACAAGTTAAATGGAAGGAAAGCACCTTTTGGAATACACGTTAGAGACATTTTCTGGAATATAACTGTTATTTTGGGTAAAAAAAAATGTACTTCGTAAGTTTTTAATCCTTGCATTTGTCATTTGATAACACTAAATTTACTTAAAGAACAATGACCATTTAACTATTAGGCACACTAACCATTTTTTTTTTCCAGTGAAAAGCAGTCTAGTTGGAGATATCTTATTTAAGGGAGTTTGTCATCAGGTTCTTGCCACTTAATGTGAGAGCAGCATGACATAGAGACAGGGATCCTGATTCCAGTGATATATCACTTACTGGGCTTCTTGTTGTAGCTTTGAAAAAATTACTGTTTTATCAGCTGGAGATCATCGCTAGAGGACTAGCAAACCTACTTCCATGTAGTCCAACCTCATCCCTAACACTGATTGGCAGCTGTGTGCCTATGCAGAGTGTAGACATAAAATGGCCAATCAGTGATGTGGGCGGGGGGTTATACATGGGAAATGGGCTTCTCTTTCCTGTATGTTAATCTATTCTTGCTAACCCAGTGGGTGTGCTCCTCAACTGATAGCCAACAAGTAGTGCGTCCCTCTTTTCATTTTTGCCTCAACTGATAGCCAGCCCACTTGGACGACAAAACAATACTTAACGGCAGCCATATCTGTTGTGAATTCTGTGGCAGGGCTCCTTCCTGTGGTCACAAGTGGTACTTCGGCTGATTCTCTCTGTGAGCTTCTGTTGGTGGAGGGAAGTGGTACTGCGGCTTCTGAGTTTCCTCTCTCAGGTGATCTGGTGAGGTCGTTAGGTGCTTCTCTACTTAACTCCACCTAATGCTTTGATCCTGGCTTCCTGTCAATGTTCCAGTGTTGGACTTGCTTTTCCCTGGATCATTCCTGTGGCCTGCTGCTCTGCATAGCTAAGTTCTTCTTTGCTATTTGTTTGCTATTTTTTCTGTCCAGCTTGTCTAATTTGTTGCTGGAAGCTCTGGGACGCAAAGGGTGTACCTCCGTGCCGTTAGTTCGGTACGGAGGGTCTTTTTGCCCCCTTTGCGTGGTTTTCTTTAGGGTTTTGTGTAGACCGCAAAGTTACCTTTTCTATCCTCGATCTGTTAAGAAAGTCGGGCCTCACTTTGCTGAATCTATTTCATCTCTACGTTTGTCTTTTCATCTTAACTCACAGTCATTATATGTGGGGGGCTGCCTTTTCCTTTGGGGTATTTCTCTGAGGCAAGGTAGGCTTATTTTCTATCTTCAGGCTAGTTAGTTTCTCAGGCTGTGCCGAGTTGCATAGGCAGAGTTAGGCGCAATCCACGGCTGCCTCTAGTGTTGTTTGGAGAGGATTAGGGATTGCGGTCTGCAGAGTTCCAACGTCTCAGAGCTCGTTCTATGATTTCGGGTTATTGTCAGATCACTGTATGTGCTCTGACCGCTATGTCCATTGTAGTACTGAATTGCCTTTCATAACAGTACAGGAAGCCAAAAGTACTAATGATTCTCAATAGAGGGAAAAAAGAAGTTCTGAGACCATTTTTTTTTCTTTGCACTGTGTTTTGCCTTTTTTTTCCCTAGACATTTGGGTGGTTCAGTATACAGGTGTAGCGATGGACATTAGAAGTCTGTCTTCATTTGTGGATCAGCTCTCGGCAAGAGTACAAAAAATTCAAGACACTATTGATCAGAAAGCTATGTTGGAACCAAAAATTCCTATTCCTGATTTGTTTTTTGGAGATAGAACTAAGTTTCTGAGTTTCAAAAATAATTGTAAATTATTTCTGGCCTTGAAACCTCGCTCCTCTGGTGATCCAGTTCAACAGGTTTTGATTGTTATTTCTTTTTTGCGCGGCGACCCTCAGGACTGGGCATTTTCTCTTGCGCCAGGAGATCCTGCATTGAGTAATATCGATGCGTTTTTCCTGGCGCTCGGATTGCTGTACGATGAACCTAATTCAGTGGATCAGGCAGAGAAAAATTTGCTGGCTCTTTGTCAGGGTCAGGATGAGATAGAGGTATATTGTCAGAAATTTAGAAAGTGGTCCGTGCTCACTCAATGGAATGAATCTGCGCTGGCAGCTATGTTCAGAAAGGGTCTCTCTGAAGCCCTTAAGGATGTCATGGTGGGATTTCCTATGCCTGCTGGTTTGAATGAGTCTATGTCTTTGGCCATTCAGATCGGTCGACGCTTGTGTGAGCGTAAATCTGTGCACCATTTGGCGGTATTACCTGAGCTTAAACCTGAGCCTATGCAGTGCGATAGGACTTTGACCAGAGTTAAACGGCAAGAACACCGACGTCTGAATGGGCTGTGTTTCTACTGTGGTGATTCCACTCATGCTATCTCTGATTGTCCTAAGCGCACTAAGCGGTTCGCTAGGTCTGCCACCATTGGTACGGTACAGTCAAAATTTCTTCTGTCCGTTACCTTGATCTGCTCTTTGTCATCGTATTCTGTCATGGCATTTGTGGATTCAGGCGCTGCCCTGAATTTGATGGACTTGGAGTATGCTAAGCGTTGTGGGTTTCTCTTAGAGCCCTTGCAGTGTCCTATTCCATTGAGAGGAATTGATGCCACGCCTTTGACCAAGAATAAGCCTCAATACTGGACCCAGCTGACCATGTGCATGGCTCCTGCACATCAGGAGGTTATTCGCTTTCTGGTGTTGCATAATCTGCATGATGTGGTCGTGTTGGGGTTGCCATGGATACAAGCCCATAATCCAGTATTAGATTGGAAATCCATGTCGGTGTCCAGCTGGGGTTGTCAGGGGGTACATGGTGATGTTCCATTTCTGTCAATTTCGTCATCCACCCCTTCTGAGGTTCCAGAGTTCTTGTCTGATTACCGGGATGTATTTGATGAGCCCAAGTCCGATGCCCTACCTCCGCATAGGGATTGTGATTGTGCTATCAATTTGATTCCTGGTAGTAAATTCCCAAAAGGTCGACTGTTTAATTTATCCGTGCCTGAGCACGCCGCTATGCGCAGTTATGTGAAGGAATCCCTGGAGAAGGGGCATATTCGCCCGTCATCGTCACCATTAGGAGCAGGGTTCTTTTTTGTAGCCAAGAAGGATGGTTCGCTGAGACCTTGTATAGATTACCGCCTTCTAAATAAGATCACGGTTAAATTTCAGTACCCCTTGCCATTGTTATCTGATTTGTTTGCTCGGATTAAGGGGGCTAGTTGGTTCACCAAGATAGATCTTCGTGGTGCGTATAATCTGGTGCGAATCAGGCGAGGAGATGAATGGAAAACTGCATTTAATACGCCCGAGGGTCATTTTGAGTATCTAGTGATGCCATTCGGACTTGCCAATGCTCCATCAGTGTTTCAGTCCTTTATGCATGACATCTTCAGAGAGTACCTGGATAAATTCCTGATTGTGTACTTGGATGACATTTTGATCTTCTCGGATGATTGGGAGTCTCATGTGAAGCAGGTCAGAACAGTTTTTCAGGTCCTGCGTGCTAATTCTTTGTTTGTGAAGGGATCAAAGTGTCTCTTTGGTGTGCAGAAGGTTTCATTTTTGGGGTTCATCTATTCCCCTTCTACTATCGAGATGGATCCTGTTAAGGTCCAAGCCATCCATGATTGGACTCAGCTGACATCTCTGAAAAGTCTGCAAAAGTTCCTGGGCTTTGCTAATTTTTATCGTCGCTTCATCTGCAATTTTTCTAGTATTGCCAAACCATTGATCGATTTGACCAAGAAGGGTGCTGATTTGGTCAATTGGTCTTCTGCTGCTGTGGAAGCTTTTCAAGACTTGAAGCGTCGTTTTTCTTCTGCCCCTGTGTCAACCAGATGTTTCTCTTCCGTTCCAGGTCGAGGTTGATGCTTCTGAGATTGGAGCAGGGGCTGTTTTGTCGCAGAGAGGTTCTGATTGCTCAGTGATGAAACAATGCGCTTTTTTTTCCAGGAAGTTTTCGCCTGCTGAGCGAAATTATGATGTGGGCAACCGAGAGTTGCTGGCCATGAAGTGGGCATTCGAGGAGTGGCGTCATTGGCTTGAAGGAGCTAAGCATCGCGTGGTGGTATTGACTGATCATAAGAACTTGACTTATCTTGAGTATGCTAAGCGGTTGAATCCTAGACAGGCTCGTTGGTCGCTGTTTTTCTCCCGTTTTGACTTTGTGATTTCGTACCTTCCGGGCTCTAAAAATGTGAAGGCGGATGCTCTGTCTAGGAGTTTTGTGCCCGACTCTCCGGGTTTGTCTGAGCCGGCGGGTATCCTCAAGGAAGGAGTAATTGTGTCTGCCATCTCCCCTGATTTGCGGCAGGTGCTGCAAAAATTTCAGGCTAATAAACCTGATCGTTGTCCAGCGGAGAGACTGTTTGTCCCTGATAGGTGGACCAATAAAGTTATCTCTGAGGTTCATTGTTCGGTGTTGGCTGGTCATCCTGGAATCTTTGGTACCAGAGAGTTGGTGGCTAGATCCTTTTGGTGGCCGTCTCTGTCGCGGGATGTGCGTGTTTTTGTGCAGTCCTGTGGGATTTGTGCTCGGGCTAAGCCCTGCTGTTCTCGTGCCAGTGGGTTGCTTTTGCCCTTGCCGGTCCCGAAGAGGCCTTTGACACATATCTCTATGGATTTTATTTCTGATCTTCCCGTTTCTCAAAAGATGTCAGTCATTTGGGTGGTCTGTGATCGCTATTCTAAGATGGTCCATCTGGTACCCTTGTCTAAATTGCCTTCCTCCTCTGATTTGGTGCCATTGTTCTTCCAGCATGTGGTTCGTTTACATGGCATTCCAGAGAATATCGTTTCTGACAGAGGTTCCCAGTTTGTTTCAAGGCTTTGGCGAGCCTTTTGTGGTAGGATGGGCATTGACTTGTCGTTTTCCTCGGCTTTCCATCCTCAGACTAATGGCCAGACCGAACGAACCAATCAGACCTTGGAAACATATCTGAGATGCTTTGTTTCTGTCGATCAGGATGACTGGGTGTCCTTTTTGCCTTTGGCTGAGTTCGCCCTTAATAATCAGGCCAGCTCGGCTACCTTGGTTTCGCCATTTTTCTGCAATTCTGGGTTCCATCCTCGTTTCTCTTCAGGACAGGTTGAGTCTTCGGACTGTCCTGGTGTGGATACTGTGGTGGACAGGTTGCAGCAGATTTGGACTCATGTAGTGGACAATTTGACCTTGTCCCAGGAGAAGGCTCAACTTTTCACTAATCGCAGACGCCGTGTGGGTCCCCGACTTCGTGTTGGGGATCTGGTTTGGTTATCTTCTCGTCATATTCCTATGAAGGTTTCCTCTCCTAAGTTTAAACCTCGTTTCATTGGTCCGTATAGGATTTCTGAGGTTCTTAATCCTGTGTCTTTTCATCTGACCCTTCCAGATTCTTTTTCCATACATAACGTATTCCATAGGTCATTGTTGCGGAGATACGTGGCACCTATGGTTCCATCTGTTGATCCTCCTGCCCCGGTTTTGGTGGAGGGGGAATTGGAGTATATTGTGGAGAAGATTTTGGATTCTCGTGTTTCTAGACGGAAACTCCAGTATCTGGTTAAATGGAAGGGTTATGCTCAGGAAGATAATTCCTGGGTTTTTGCCTCTGATGTCCATGCTCCCGATCTTGTTCGTGCCTTTCATGTGGCTCATCCTGGTCGGCCTGGGGGCTCTGGTGAGGGTTCGGAGACCCCTCCTCAAGGGGGGGGTACTGTTGTGAATTCTGTGGCAGAGCTCCCTCCTGTGGTCACAAGTGGTACTTCGGCTGATTCTCTCTGTGAGCTTCTGTTGGTGGAGGGAAGTGGTACTGCGGCTTCTGAGTTTCCTCCCTCAGGTGATCTGGTGAGGTCGTTAGGTGCTTCTCTACTTAACTCCACCTAATGCTTTGATCCTGGCTTCCTGTCAATGTTCCAGTGTTGGACTTGCTTTTCCCTGGATCATTCCTGTGGCCTGCTGCTCTGCATAGCTAAGTTCTTCTTTGCTATTTGTTTGCTATTTTTTCTGTCCAGCTTGTCTAATTTGTTGCTGGAAGCTCTGGGACGCAAAGGGTGTACCTCCGTGCCGTTAGTTCGGTACGGAGGGTCTTTTTGCCCCCTTTGCGTGGTTTTCTTTAGGGTTTTTTGTAGACCGCAAAGTTACCTTTTCTATCCTCGATCTGTTAAGAAAGTCGGGCCTCACTTTGCTGAATCTATTTCATCTCTACGTTTGTCTTTTCATCTTAACTCACAGTCATTATATGTGGGGGGCTGCCTTTTCCTTTGGGGTATTTCTCTGAGGCAAGGTAGGCTTATTTTCTATCTTCAGGCTAGTTAGTTTCTCAGGCTGTGCCGAGTTGCATAGGCAGAGTTAGGCGCAATCCACGGCTGCCTCTAGTGTTGTTTGGAGAGGATTAGGGATTGCGGTCTGCAGAGTTCCCACGTCTCAGAGCTCGTTCTATGATTTCGGGTTATTGTCAGATCACTGTATGTGCTCTGACCGCTATGTCCATTGTAGTACTGAATTGCCTTTCATAACACATATCTCAGGAAAGGACAGGCAAGGAACAAAAGGTAAAATACCAGGTAAAAAAAACCTTTATATTTATGGCAAGTGACAGGTTTTCCTTAATTATATAGCAAAATTTTTTTTTCCTTTACGAAAGGTATGAAATGTGTGTTGACACCGGTATTATAAATGGCACACAATGATCATAATTAGTGTTGAGCATTCCGATACCGCAAGTATCGGGTATCGGCCGATACTTGCGGTATCGGAATTCCGATACCGAGATCCGATATTTTTGTGGTATCGGAGGTGTAAAATAAAGAATTAAAATAAAAAATATTGTTATATTCACCTCTCCGGCGGCCCCTGGAACATCACCGCGAGGAACCGGCGTCCGGCAGGCTTCTTTGTTCAAAATGAGCGCCTTTAGGACCTGCGGAATGACGTCGCGGCTTCTGATTGGTCGCGTGCCGCCCATGTGACCGCCACGCGACCAATCAGAAGCCGCGACGTCATTCCTCACATAAATTCCTAGAATGAGCGCCTTTAGGACCTGTGGAATGACGTCGCGGCTTCTGATTGGTCGCGTGGCCGTCACATGGGCGGCACGCGACCAATCAGAAGCCGCGACGTCATTCCGCAGGTCCTAAAGGCGCTCATTTTGAACAAAGAAGCCTGCCGGACGCCGGTTCCTCGCGGTGATGTTCCAGGGGCCGCCGGAGAGGTGAATATAACAATATTTTTTATTTTAATTCTTTATTTTACACCTCACTATGGATCCCAGGGCCTGAAGGAGAGTTTCCTCTCCTTCAGACCCTGGGATCCATCAGGATACCTTCCGATACTTGGTGTCCCATTGACTTGTATTGGTATCGGATATCGGTATCGGCGATATTATCCAATACTTTTCGGGTATCGGCCGATACTATCCGATACCGATACTTTCAAGTATCGGACGGTATCGCTCAACACTAATCATAATATTCATAATTATGTTGCGTGAACAAGTAAATTGTTATATGGGAATGGTGTGATTTCAGAAAACAAAAGACCTCCTAGTGCCACATACTAGTAAAGTCCTTCTCATGAGGACACAGTCTTTAGTTAATCAGTAGTTCAATTAAATCTCACATTCAAATCTTGTTCTGCTGAGCCTATAACCTTAATATATGGTTTACTGTCTCCCCCTAGTGGTGTTTGTGGAGCATGGTACTGTATCTGCTCTACAGTCATTCTTGGAGTTGGAGCTGGCACTCTTGTCTCTCTTCTGTTCATATGTACGGACAATATTCATAGCGAATGCTACTCACAGCTGAGTGTTTGCTACAGATGTATGCAGAATAGGATCTCTCTTCTGTCCTAATAGTTTGCTGCAATGTATCAGTGCAGGTTACTGAGTTCACAGAGTCAGAATGACTTCAGATCAGAGACTGGAAGTTTAATAAAGGCCTGACCCTGAAGACTGGACTCTCCTTCCACAGGCTTTTTCTGCCTAATAATAAATGGCCGTAGGTTCCAAAAAATTCTACAAGGGCTCAGGCTGATGTTGGTCTAACCCCGGACCACAATGCACGGACTGGCCCCAGAACTCCCGACCAGAGCATGACCGCTTCATACCCGCGGCCAGTCCGTGCATTGTGGTCCAGGATCAGACCGAGATCCACGGACGTCTTCATGAACCCTAAGGGTGCATTTACGCCTCCATGTGAAATGTCTGATATTATATCGGGCAGCACTCAGACCCATAGGGCCTCACAGATCCATTCATGCCTCAGCTGAGAATGAGACAGTGGGTCTGTGTCCTGCCTGGTAAAATTGGGCGCACCCAGGCACTCACCGGGATGTGTGAATTCACCCTAAAAATACAGAGATGTGAGATACAAGAAGATTTAGATCTCTAGTCATGAGGAAATCCTACACTAATTTCTATCCTGAGTCACTTGGAATAAAGTCTGAAGCTCTGATTATTACAGGAGCGGGAATGCAGTGGCGCACAGTAGGGCATATCGGCTGACTTTTGCACCATTCTTCCAAGCTCCGCCCACAACAATACGCCCCACTCCTCCTGCACGCCACATGGTGCTGTTAGAGCGGCAGTTTGGGCGGTAATTTACAGTTCACAGTCTTTCGACAAATCACAGTCTCTAAGGCGCACAAGACCCACTTCAATGGGTCGGTCCATCCTGTTCATGATGCTAAAATTGAGTCGCCCTGCCAGGGCCGTGGGGTACTCGGTACCGGGTCAGGTACTTAAAGGGATATGTCACGGTGGCGGCGACCCGGTCCGGAGTTATGAATAAAGTTTGTGTTCGTGGCGCCACCTGTGGTATTAGGTCAGTGGGCACCGATGCTGCTTAAAGGGGGCCTCTGGGTTGATGTTATGGCAGCTAAGATGGTATACCTTCCCACAGGTGAAGTTGGGTCCCCTGTTGTGAGTTCTGTTTTTGGGCTCCCTCTGGTGGTTACTGATGGTACTGGGTGACTTGTGTTCTCTGCGGTCTCTGGTGTCCACCTGTTCCATCAGGTTATGGGAGTTTCCTATTTAACCTGGCCTTTTTGTCATTTCCTCGCCGGCTATCAATGTAATCAGCGTGTCTTTTTACCTCTGCTCCCTGCGTCTGTTATCTTCAGGACAAGCTAAGTTTTGATTTTCCTGTTCCACGTTTTGCTTTATTTTTGTCTTAGTCCAGCTTGCTGATATGTGATTCCTTGCTGCTGGTTGCTCTAGTGGGCTGAAATTACTCCTCATGTTCCATGAGTTGGCACATGAGTTCAAGTAATTTCAGGATGTTTTTTTTGAAGGGTTTTTCGCTGACCGCGCAGTTCACTTTTGTATCCTCTGCTATCTAGCTTTAGCGGGCCTCATTTTTGCTGATTCTATTTTCATAACTACGTATGTGCTTTCCTCTCATTTCACCGTTATTACATGTGGGGGGCTGCTATTTCTGTGGGGTGTTTCTCTGGAGGCAAGTGAGGTCTGTGTTTCTTCTAATAGGGGAAGGTAATCCTTCGGCTGGCGCAAGACGTCTAGGAATCATCGTAGGCACGTTCCCCGGCTACTGCTAGTTGTGTGTTTAGGTTCAGGATCGCGGTCAGCTCAGGTTCCATCACCCTAGAGCTTGTTTTGTTTTTGTGCTTGTCCTTTTGTGATCCCCTGCCATTGGGATCATGACAGTCCCCAGGGCTCCCGGTGTATAGATGAAGATGGTGGGTGGTGCGGTAAGAAATAGAGGACACAGGTTTGCAGTCTCTTTACCTGGTTTACTGAAGACTTCAGGCAGTTACAGTCCAGGGTCCTGGATTACAGGTACAGGCAGGGTCCGGCCAGGTTGGAAGCGAGTTCAGAGTCCCCTTTACCAGGTGGAGTTGGAAGCCTTCCTATTTGTAGATTGTGAGCCTTCGCGGGCAGGGTCCTCTCTCCTCCTGTACCAGTTATGACTTGTATTGTTTAAGATTATTGTACTTGTTTTTATTATGTATGCCCCTCCTTACATGTAAAGCGCCATGGAATAAATGGCACTATAACAATAAATAATAATAATAATAATAATTAGCGCTTTGGTGTGGTCCTTTGCTGCCTATGGCTCCTGTCAAGCTCCTCACAGTTCTCTCTGTCCTAATTAAAGGTGGGACAATAACCCATATGACAGGTGGCTCGAGCCTTTTTACAGGGTCTCTATCATGACCCGGGCTCTATGTGCCACTGTGTGTCCTGTGCATCAGGGCAGACAGGTGACGTTAAGTCGTGCTGTCCTGCCGGTTTCTGCTGTACGTCTTAGAGTCCCTCACAACCTCGGTCATCTGGCTACCGGTATATACGCTTTGCAGGGAGGTAGCCCAATCGCAGCTATCCTCCCCAGTTGTTACTCTCCTGTGCTTCGCTCTCCTGCACGCTCACTACAAGCTGTTCTTCCTTCTGTGTTATCTCTGTCCAGGAGCTACAGCAGTTTCTTGTGGCTGCACGGCCCTTCCAGTTCTTCTGACAGCTCTCTTCTCTTTCTGCAGGGGCTGCAGACTCCCACGTCTGCTCAGCTATACTCCTTTCTTACCAGCTCCGCCTAAGCTGATGTTCCTTGACAAGCTCCTCTCTGGCATTCCCTGACAGGAACTAACTATCTTTCCCTCCAGACCAGAATATGTATATAGGGGAGCCACCCACAAGCTGGTTCAGAGCTCCCCCTTCTGGCCTGAAGTGTGAACATGTTGTATGTTTGTGATTACCTGATAAAGAAGATCTTTGCCACAGTATCAACCAGGACCCTGGGGTGTTACACTTACGCAACTACGTTATTTTATTTTTGCTATTTTTATTTTCCCCCCTAAAAATGATTTCAGTTTGTTTCTCCCTGGATTTGTATAGATTACAGGTGACATTCAAGTTGACAAACTATGATTTGATTCTTCATGATATGATTTTTTTTTTTACAAGGATGAAAACCTGCCATTTTAAAGGGAACCTGTCACCCCGTTTTTTGAGATTGAGATATAAATACTGTTAAATAGGGCCTGCACTGTGCGTTACTATAGTGTATGTAGTGTACCCCGATTCCCCACCTATGCTGAGAAATACATTACCAAAGTCGACGTTTTCGCCTGTCAATCAGGCTGCTCTGGTCAGGTGGGCGTGGTGACATCGCTCTTTTCTTCCCCAGCTTTCCGTTGGTGGCGTAGTGGTGTGCGCATGTCCAGAGTTCCGAATCCCCTGCGCGCACGTGAAGCAAAAGCGCGCGTTCTGCGCTATTGCCCCTGACATCGGTGGGGGCGGCCATCTTCCTGGGGCCGCGCGTGCGCAGATCGAGTGCTCTGCTGCATGGGGCTTCAGGAAAATGGCCGCGGGATGCCGCGCGTGCGCATTAGAGATCGCGGCGGCCATTTTCCCAAAGCCGAGATGCAAACATGAACATTATTGGTATAACAATATTATTTCGGCATTATAGAGAAATGCCACTGTATTATTTTATGCTTTTGGTCAGTATTTTACCTCAGTATTTGTAAGCCAAAACCAGGAGTGGGTGATAAATACAGAAGTGGTGCATATGTTTCTATTATACTTGTCCTCTGATTGTCCCACCCCTGGTTTTGGCTTACAAATACTGAGGTAAAATACTGACAAAATATCGAACGTGTTCACATAGTCTTACTTGGTTGCTGTATGTTGGTATTGTGTGTCATTGTATGGCACAATACAAGTAAATGGAGATGTCCTCCACAATATCAAAGTCTCTGGTTAACAAAATGCAGCCCAGGGGTGAACAACTTTTTTTTGGTCTGAGGGACACATTGTCATATTGAACAGCTGCAATAAAACTTAAAGGCATAATACCTTTTGAGAGGTTTATGACATATCAAAAGTATATGCCGTAAATATTCTAGAAATGCAGGTTTCACTACCAGGACAATCAGTTCTAGATAGGAGGAGACCCTGAACATGTGACTCTCTCCATTGAGGGCTATAGGTGTTGTAGGCTCTCAATGCACTTAACAATTCCTTTTTGTGGCTACACAGGGGTCAGGGAATCCTATTCTATTGATGTATGGGGAGCTCACATAAGGTTACACAGAGCTCTATTATTGGCCATTGTTGCTCCTGAATAGTGTGCTACTCTTATTCCCTCTGATATGAAAACTGCATACAGAACGTTGGGGGTCCATGGTGGGCTGCAAGGTTGTGCACCTCTGATATAGTCTGACTATGCAGGATGAACCATGAAAGAGAAAGCATTCTTTCCCAGTAGGTTCTCTTGTATTGATATAGAAAGTATGCCGTCTCCCTGTCTCCGCTTGTGTGGCACAGCAATTTTCTAAAAAAAATAACAAGGAAAATCCGTACATGAGTGTTGTGAGCCATTATCTCATGTTCTGTCATCACTCAATCTCTTATAAACATATTGCTTGACACGATTCTACATACGGGACTGTACTTGTCCTTTAAGGCAGGTTTAAAGTTAGAATAAGGCAACACTATAAATGTGCTCATTATTTCCTCCAGGCTATACAACACTGCAATGCACGAATCTTCTAATAGTCAGAGTTGGGTGCGAAGAAGTGGCATAGACATCAGATACTTTTAGATGCACTAACAATATTTTGTCTTTAGGGGGATGGCCGACCCTTGTTTGAGGTCAGTAGGAAACAGATTAAACAACTATTGTTCCTGTTTGATTTTACTGTTGCCTAGAGCTAAGTGGTGCCAAATGCTCCTGACAACTGCTATTCTCCCTCACTTCCATAAATCAGCTGGTCAGAGAATTTTTCCAATTGTGATCACCAAGGGACACAGGAGAATAGAATGTGACAGATGGTTACGGAGATTCCCGCAGAACAGTCCCTCTATGATGTTTATATACTCTACCAGAGGATAGGAAGAAGGGTTGTTCGGATGAGAAACCTTTAAATTTATAGCAATTAATATAAGATATTACAGATTAAATTATTGAGGAACCTAAATCTTCTGTGTAGAATTGCTTAGGTTTGCGTGCTCAACTCCTTGTCCACATACGGATCAAGTCCGGCTTCTGACAAGGTCAATATGAAATGTTGGTCTACAAGTCATTCAGGTGTAGACTTCTGGATCATTGATTTGCTGTATACATTTACATTTCATCTTATGGTCGAATGATTACATATTTTAAAGGGGATATCTGGTATTAAACAACATGTCTCCACTCACTCTTTGTGACAACAGACTTGTGAATCCTGACATCGCACAAACTGTGCGCTATAAGGATTTTCTGGTGTCAACCCCAGGAACGGCAGTAACGTGAAAGTATGCATTATGCATACTCCCAGCCAGAACCTGACTAGACTGTCTGTGGCCTCGTGCAATGCACTGGTGTAGCCAGATTCTGTCTGGGCAGTAGCATAGCTACCAGGGGCAGAGGGTGCGGGCACCCCGGGCCCGGAGATCAGAGGGAGCCCACCCGGAGCTATGCTACTGTACTGCATCGGTGCACGCAGCGCGCCGATGTAGTTACATTCTGCGGCAGAGCAAGGAGAATCAATCTCCCTGCTTTGCCGATATGTGGCCCTTGAGCAGGCGGGTGGGGGGCCCGATGCCAGCATTGGGCCCCCCACCTGTCATCGCAAGGTGAGCTGTATCGGCATCTAGCATCGGCATCACCGCATTGATGGGAGAAGGAGCGTTGCACTCCTCCCATTATTCCCTGTCAGTGTCTGGCATCGCCAACACTGACAGCAGGTGCGATGACGTAACTACCCGGCACCCTCTGTCAGGAGATGAGCATGAGCTTGTTGCAGCGCAGGAAGCAGGAGGAAGAAAGGTGAGTATTTATTGTTTTTTTATGGGGGCTGCCTTAAAATACTTCATCCTTTAAAGTGCATGGCATAGAAAAAATCTATCCGCCTAATCGAGGAGGAGACATAAAAAGACGTCTTCTCACAAGAGAGGCGTTCTGGATTTTTAATCTCAACACTCGATTTCCATCAGGGTTAAACAAAAGAAACTAATTATTATACTACTATTGCTAATTGTTTAGTGTTATTGTTTTAAATTGTATATCACATATGTGTTTGTAGGACCTTGTAGGACCTTTCACTAGAGATCATGTGATGTGGAGAGGGCGGAACCTTCTGTCTAGGAACACTATATGTGCAACTTTCATTTGCAATGTAACACAGGCATGAGTAAGACCGATTTAGGTCGAAACGCGTAGCCTTATTTATTACAAACACCTGTTTGGTCCACCACATGTAAGGATTATCTATTTTAACCATTTGGATTATTAACCCCTTACCGGCATCGGACGTACTATACCGTCCGATGCCGGCTCCCCTGCTTTGATGCAGGGCTCCCGTTTTGAACAGCTGACATGTGCCCGTAATAGGCGCGGGCAGAATCGCGATCTGCCCGCACCTATTAACTAGTTAAATGCCGCTGTCAAACGCAGACAGCGGCATTTAACTACCGCATCCGGCCGGGCGGCCGGAAATGATGTCATCGCCGACCCCCGTCACATGATCGGGGGTCGGCGATGCTTGTATATTGTAACCATAGAGGTCCTCGAGACCTCTATGGTTACTGATTGCCCGTCGCTGTGAGCGCCACCGTGTGGTCGGCGCTCACAGCACACGTGCAATTCTGCTACATAGCAGCGATCAGCAGATCGCTGCTATGTAGCAGAGCCGATCGGGTTGTGCCTGCTTCTAGCCTCTCATGGAGGCTATTGAAGCATGGCAAAAGTTAAAAAAAAAAGTTTAAAAAAATGTGAAAAAAATAAAAAAAACATAAAAGTTTAAATCACCCCCCTTTCGCCCCAATCAAAATAAATCAATAAAAAAAATATCAAATCTACGCATATTTGGTATCGCCGCGCTCAGAATCGCCCGATCTATCAAATAAAAAAAAGTATTAACCTGATCGCTAAACAGCGTAGCGGGAAAAAAACTCGAAACGCCAGAATTATGTTTTTTTGGTCGCCGCGACATTGCATTAAAATGCAATAACGGGCGATCAAAAGAACGTATCTGCACCGAAATGCTATCATTAAAAACGTCATCTCGGCACGCAAAAAATAAGCCCTCAACCGACCCCAGAGCACGAAAAATGGAGACGCTACGAGTATCGGAAAATGGCGCAATTTTATTTATTTTTTTTTTAGCAAAGTTTGGAATTTTTTTTCACCACTTAGATAAAAAATAACCTAGTCATGTTTGGTGTCTATGAACTCGTACTGTCCTGGAGAATCATAATGGCAGGTCAGTTTTAGCATTTAGTGAACCTAGCAAAAAAGCCAAACAAAAAACCAATGTGGGATTGCACTTTTTTTGCAATTTCACCGCACTTGGAATTTTTTTCCCGTTTTCTAGTGCACGACATGCTAAAACCAATGATGTCGTTCAAAAGTACAACTCGTCCCGCAAAAAATAAGCCCTCACATGGCCAAATTGACGGAAAAATAAAAAAGTTATGGCTCTGGGAAGGAGGGGAGTGAAAAACGAACACGGAAAAATGAAAAATCCCCCGGTCATGAAGGGGTTAAAGATTTCAAGTTTTTATCGGAGCTGGAGTATCTATTTTCTGTTGGATTTGCCTTAAAATACAGGGTCTGCTTATGGGGTACTCTCTTATACTACAGGGTCTGCCTATAGGGGTACTGTCTTATACTACAGGGTCTGCCTATAGGGGTACTGTCTTATACTACAGGGTCTGCCTATGGGGGTACTGTCTTATACTACAGGGTCTGCCTATAGGGGTACTGTCTTAAACTACAGGGTTCGCCTATGGAGGTAATTTCTTATACTACAGGGTCTGCCTATAGGGGTACTGTCTTATACTACAGGGTCTGCCTATGGGGGTACTGTCTTATACTACAGGGTCTGCCTCTATAGGGGTACTGTCTTATACTACAGGGTCTGCCTATAGGGGTACTGTCTTATACGACAGGGTCTGCCTATGGAGGTACTTTCTTATACTACAGGGTCTGCCTATAGGGGTACTGTCTTATACTACAGGGTCTGCCTATGGGGGTACTGTCTTATACTACAGGGTCTACCTATAGGGGTACTATCTTATACTACAGGGTATGCCTATGGGGGTACTGCCTTATACTGCAGGGTCTGCCTATAGGGGTACTGTCTTATACTACAGGGTCTACCTATGGGGTGCTGCCTTATACTACAAGGTCTGCCTAAAGGGGTGCTGCCTTATACTATAGAGTCTGCTTATAGGGGTGCTGCCTTATACTACAAGGTCTGCCTATAGGGGTGCTGTCTTATACTACAGGGTCTGCCTATGGGGGTACTGTCTTATACTACAGGGTCTACCTATAGGGGTACTGTCTTATACTACAGGGTCTGCCTATAGGGGTACTGTCTTATACTACAGGGTCTGCCTATGGGGTGCTGCCTTATACTACAAGGTCTGCCTAAAGGGGTGCTGCCTTATCCTACAGGGACTGCCTATAAGGGTACTGTCTTATACTACAGGATCTGCCTATAGGGGTGTTGCCTTATACTACAACGTCTGCCTATAGGGGTGCTGTCTAATACTACAGGGTCTGCCTTTAGGAGTGCTGCCTTATACTATAGGGTCTGCTTATAGGGGTGCTGCCTTATACTACAAGGTCTGCCTATAGGGGTGCTGTCTTATACTACAGAATCTGCCTATGGGGGTGCTGCCTTATACTACAGGGTCTGCCTATGGGGTGCTGCCTTATACTTAAGGGTCTGCCTATAGGGGTACTGTCTTATACTACAGGGTCTGCCTATGGGTGTGCTGCCTTATACTGCAGGGTCTGCCTATGGGGTGCTGTCTTATACTACAGGGTCTGCCTATAGGGGTACTGTCTTATACTACAAGGTCTGCCTATAGGGGTGCTGTCTTATACTACAAGGTTTCTCTATGGGGGTGCTGCCTTGTGCTATACTGAGGACTATCTGGCACATTATACTATATGGAGGCTATCTATGGGGCCATCATACAGTGTGGGGATTACAGTGAAGGGGCCGTTATACAGTGTTGGAGCCATCAAACAGTTTGGGGGCTACTAAGGGGTCAGTATACTGTGTGGGTGGTACTACACAGTGAGGGGGAATTATACAGCTGTACAGGGGGAGACTCGGGACATTATCAAATGTAAAGTGGTCACTTATTGTTATAGGGGAACTCAGGTTACTGTGACTGTCAAAGGGGCCCACAGGGCATTATTACTTTCTAGGGGGCACAACATGGGCACTGTTTTCTAGGGCACTTGCACCTGGCATTACCATATTATAGAGGGGTGCTTTAGAATTTAGAGGGCACAGAGAACCACACAGCAGGTGCAGTAATAGGGACACATATGGCAGCGGCGGCTCAGTATTTGGGGTTTCAGCAGGATGAGGAGTTTGTGCAGGTTGGGAATAGATGGTGATGAGGCTGGAATGTGAGAAGTGAAATGTGTCTTTGCTGTATTCTCTGCAGACTGAATCCTGGCTGGAAGAAGTTGTCATGTCGGTCTGGGCCAGATGGAAAAGACGGGAAAAGTGAACGATTCCATCAGAAAGGATGTGAGTGGTACGGCATTATCTGTAACTGTACTGTGATCTCTTATATGTTCTGTAGGACTGGTATCTACCACTGACCATATGGCGGCAATATCCATGTTGGTCTTTATATAGAGATTATCTTCAGTAACAGCGCTGTCATCTGCTGAGGTCCTCCTCCACTATTATGGTGCGTCACCAAGTTGTAATCAAGGTTACCTGGTTAGGGGCCCACTCAGAAGCTTGGCCCCCCCCGAACCAAAACCCTAGCTATGCCTCTGTGTCTGGGAGTATAATTTAAGTATGATCTCCTGAGATTGGAGCAACTTTGGATATTAGCTGATCAGCGAGGGTTTCATTCTTGGAGCCACTAGCAAACAGTTCATCCTGGGGAAAAGTAGGTCTGGCCAGACATTTCTCTTGTAGCAGCCTCTGCAGAGGTAATACACTGTTATATAGCCATCATTCAGATATTGGATATTTTACAGCCAGAAATTTGTTTTATTCAGAAAGTACAAGGCCTATTGTTTTTATTAGTAGATATATTGGTGTGATGAAACTCTAGTCGATTAGTGACGGCCCATAGTTCTTTTCAGCTCATTTACATATAATAAAAACATGGATTACTCCGGAGTTAGACATCAGATCGCAGATATCAAGGTATCACTTTATGCAATGTCCGTTTAAAAGGGAAAGGTCTTTAAAGGGATAAAGTTTATGTTCGTGACGCCACCTGTGGTATTCGGTCAGGGTGACCGACTCTGCTTTAAGGGGTCATCTGGGGTGATGTTATGGCAGCTAGATGGTATACCTTCCCACAGGTGAAGTGTGTCCCCAGGGCTTCCCAGTATGTAGATGGTGATATGGTGAATGGCGCAGTGAAGAACGAGGACACAAGGTTGCAGTCTCTTTACCTTTACTGAAGACTTCAGCATCCACAGTCCAAGGCACCAGATCACGGGGCAGGCAGAGTCCGGCTGGTTTGGACCCAAGTCCAGAGTTCCCTTGTCCAGGTGGAAATCAGTAGCCTTCCTTTGCTCTGCGGTGGTGTAGTCTCTTAGTGCCTATGGCTTCACATAAGGGTCTCACAGATGCGATGTTTCGCTCTCTCTGTCCCCCATATAGGATAGGACAAAACCCGTATGACTGGTGACTTGAGCCTGTTTATAGGGTCTCTTAGATAAACCGGCTCTGTAGGTGTCACCGTGCCTCCTGGGTGTAGGTGCAGACAGGTAACCTGCAATTAGCTGTCCTGCCAGTCTCTGAAATAAGGCACAGAGGTCCTAACTCCCTTGGTGTTCCAGCTACCGGGATGTTGCGCATCAGAAGGAGACAGCTTGAACGGGGCTGGTCCCCTTCTGCTATCCTCTCCTTTGCTTCGACTTCCTTCACGCTCGCTGCAATACAATTCTGCCTTTCAATGTTTCTTCCTGGGGCCGCAGCTCTGAGGGCATGCACAGCTCCTTTGACCTTCTGTCCTCCTCAGACTACTGTCTGAAACTCCCTCCAGAACTCCTGTCTGGAGCTCTGTCAGGAACTCACTTCTGTCTAGAACTTTCTAACTTTCCCTACAGACTACCAGTTATATACAGTATATGTGGGGATTGACCTAATAAATAGGAGCAGAAACTCCCCCTGGTGGCCTGGAGTATGAAATGTGTTGCATGTTTGTGATACCTGGATGCAGTTATCCTTCTTTGCCTCCAAACGTAGCATCACTCTCCCCGAGAGGAAAGCAATACCACTGTGGTGACCAGGACCCAGGGGCGCCGCATATGCCCATATAGATGACTTAGGAGGGTTGATCCCATTAACAGGTTCCCTTTAAGGTCCCCAAACACATTAGACTAAAGTCCTCCAACTCTGATATTATCGACATGCTCGGCCAGCAGTCTAAAATGTATGAGGGCTCCAGCCAGCTGATTGTTGAGAAAAATATCTGGGCATGTCTGATTTCGGACTGCAGATCAATTTGTTCTTCTGGAGAAGCCGCCAGCTCTAATATAGAGAACAAAGGAGTTCTCAGGCAAACAAGCACTCCTTTGTATAGGAGAGCCGGCCAAGATGGCTTCTGGCCGAACCATTTGCCATACCATTGTTTCGTTGACAGCCATCTAGTGTGTAGTGCTTATATTTTGTTATGTGCACTGAGAAAAGCAAGTGTGTTCCCGATGTTCTTCTACTAAACAATAGTGCATGTGATCGATGGGCCTAAAGTTGCTGGCGAAGCAGTTTTTATTGTTCACAAACCAGCTACATAAACATTCACCTAGGGGCATTGGCCTGTATGTTGGTTAGCTGTGAAGTATGGTTTTCGACAAGTGGTTAAGTTCCAGCGCTTGCAACACCTCTTAGTGCAGACAGGTCTTCCCTAGCACACCAGGATTATTCCCTAGTCAATGGGTGGTCCAACCATCTGAACCAACCCTTAATGAGCTGTGAAGTCGGTAACACTCTCTTAAGTCATCAGTGCTCTCCACACCATTGATGTGGTGGGACAACTTCTGTTCCCCACGTTCATATTGCTGACTTCATCTGAACTAATTTAGAAACTTTGGAAATAGGCTAACTCTATAAATTCAACATTTCCTAATGGTCCAGTTATCTTGGAAAACCTACTCACTATTGTCCCATTAACTGGTTTCAGAGTAGATCAGGGAGGCTGACAAGTTTTCCTGAGCTGCCGTGAAATCTTAGACCACACTGTATCCCTGACTTATTTCCTTATTTAGGATTCCCCGGAGCCTGTCCCAGGCAGTACTGAATTCTTGTCATCTGGGCTCAATGCCAGGATCTTGTTTGCCAAAATAAGCTATCCGCCAATCTTCTCTTACATCCAAGCCAACCTGAATAGGACTGCATTTATATAAAAAGTATACATTGTAAACGCTCGTAAAATGCATGCAAACCCAGCAGAAAGAGCACTGATAGATCATAAAAAGCCCTTCTACATCAACAGAATTTACTTTGCAGATGGAGCCTTTATATGGCAACACAGGCCAACCTTCATACTGATCTTTATTATAACCATTCATATGGACTTAAATGAATAATCTGTATTGCACGCACTCATTGAGGTACATAACCATCTGTTAGGAACTTCATTAGTATTATATCTATACTACAGGTTGCATTATTACACTTCAGATCTTTCAGATCTAGTAGTTGTGATTGATGACTGAGGAGAAGGACGCAAGGCATTAATAATAGCTTTTACATTATCACCGTTATTTATGACCATTATGTTCCCTGAGATATTACATAGGTTCAATGACTAAGTCAAAAAGCCTCTCTGTGAAATAAGAGGATACCAGTTGTGACAAAGTCACTGGTAAAATACTGGATGGGAGATATGTTTCACTGGAGCTATTAACTATAGGGTTTTTAAACCTAGTTTGCTCCAGGATGTTATATGCTGAGAGCGGTTAATCGGCCATGTTTTGTGCTGGGTTTTTGTGGATAGTTTAAGAGTGGGCGGGAGCCCGTCTACTATATCTCCACCACACGGTGGGATCTAGAGTGTAAATACACAGCCCTCGGACTCATTTGTTGTTCGGTAGGCCTGGAGAGAGGAACTCCAGCACTATGTGTCCTGATAAGGAAAGTTGAACCAGTGTATATTTGTTTCCTGAGCAGGCGGATCCCACAATGGACTAAGGGTACCGTTACACTAAACGACTTACCAACGATCACGACCAGCGATACGACCTGGCCGTGATCGTTGGTAAGTTGTTCTGTGGTCGCTGGGGAGCTGTCACACAGACAGCTCTCCCAGCGACCAACGATCAGGGGAAAGACTTCGGCATCGTTGAAACTGTCTTCAACGATGCCGAAGTCCCCGGGTATCCAGGGTAAATATCGGGTTACTAAGCGCAGGGCCGCGCTTAGTAACCCGATATTTACCCTGGTTACCATTGTAAAAGTTAAAAAAAAAACAGTACATACTCACATTCCGATGTCTGTCACGTCCCCCGGCGTCAGCTTCCCGCACTGACTGTGTCAGCGCCGGCCGTAAAGCAGAGCACAGCGGTGATGTCACCGCTGTGCTCTGCTTTACGGCCGGCCGGCGCTGACAGTCAGTGCAGGGAAGCTTAGGCCGGGGGACGTGACAGACATCGGAATGTGAGTATGTTTTTTTTTTTTTTTTTTACTTTTACAATGGTAACCAGGGTAAATATCGGGTTACTAAGCGCGGCCCTGCGCTTAGTAACCCAATATTTACCCTGGTTACCAGTGAACACATCGCTGGATCGGCGTCACACACGCCGATGCAGCGATGACAGCGGGTGATCAGCGACCAAAAAAAGGTCCTGATCATTCCCCAGCGACCAACGATCTCCCAGCAGGGGCCTGATCGTTGGTCGCTGTCACACATAACGAGATCGTTAGCGGGATCGTTGCTACGTCACAAAAAGCGTGACGTTGCAACGATATCGTTAACGAAATCGTTATGTGTGAAGGTACCTTAAGTTGCATGTTACATTTTGTTTTTCCTTAGGCCACAAAGGCCTTTATTTTTCCTAACTTTGCACTGGCTTATGCAGCACCCTTAATAAAAAAGTGAGAGATCTAAAGAGAAAGTGCCCTGTGTTTACCTCTGTGAGCAGCCGAGTGAGCCTATCTACCACAGTTGGTGCTAGAAGTGAGGGCAATTTCCCCAGGAAGCACATAAAACAGCATGGAGGAGCTGATCAAACACTTGCTCCAAGTCGAACAACAGCCACAACAACAGCATCAACAGCAGAAGCAGGTACAACATCTGGCACAGCAAGAAACAAATACATTGTTGGTGTAGCAGCTCCATCAGCAACTGCAGCAGTGAGAGCAGCAGGTGGTGCTTACTTGGCAGATGGAACTCCTCGTAGAGTCCGTTCGTGGGAGGCCAACAGCCTTTTCCCCTAGTCCAGGTGATCACACAAACGTTCAGTAGGCAGTAACATGAGCATTGCAAAAAATGAGATTATGTGGAAGCTTTTTTGACTGTGTTTGAAAGGGTAGCAGAGCAGGAGAAGCTGCAGCCAGAGCAGTGGAAAGGTACTGGCCTTCTATCTAATTGGCGAACCTCAGAAGGCTTATGATGACCTGGCCTTACAGGATGCACAGGAACATTCCAAACTAAAAGCTGAGATACTAGCAGTGTTGGACTGGGGTGCCAAGGGCCCACCAGTAACTTGGACTTTGGGGGGCCACTTTTCACCTGCATACAAATATTACACTACCCTCAATTCCAAATGTACCTATCCTATATATAGAATAATTAACTGGGTAGTTTGATTAATGAATGCTAAGATGCTGCTTTTTTCTGTTCAGAGTAAATCAAGTGATTTATACCAAGTACTGTACATACAATGGGGTTGGGGGACCAGATCTGCACAGGGGCCCACCGGGGGATTCCCCTGTTTTCCTATGGGCCAGTCTGAGCCTGGATACTAGCATGCTAAGGGGTGACAATATCTGTCCAAGCTCAAAGGGTCCACCATTGGGAATATTGCGGTGAGAAACCCCCTAGCTCATAAATGTTTGATTTGCTGATTCTGGTATGGAAGTGTTTGCAGCTGGAGTCCTCCACCCAGCCCAGATGGTGGAGTGGGTCATAATGGACAGATTTATCCACTGCCTTCCAAGGCTGATGCGGACGACCTAGTTGGCCTAGTGGAAAGGTACTGGGTGGTCGAGAGGTCCCTAAGGAAGCAGGGTGGTGTTGTATCCCCACACCGGGGTACAAAGAAGAACCCCAAATATCAAGAAGGGAGCAAAGCCACTGGTTGGGGAAGTACAAGGTCCCAAGGGATTGCTGAGAGGCAGAAAAAGGTAAAGAAATGCTCTGATGGAGATGTCATGATCCTGGACACATAGCCACCAGTTGTCCTATGTTCTCTGAACAGATGGGCTGCAACATAGGGAGGCAGTGTTCATACTATGCCTATCCCATCCGCAGTGTGGACTATCAGCCTGGTAAGGGGCCGTGACAAATAGGGAACTGATGTCAGGACTGTTGGATTCAGAGAGTTTGGTGACACTGGTAACTCACACATTCCCCCACCAGTTGATCCTAGGAAAACAAGTGGGAGTCCGCTGTATCCATGGGGATGCCAAAGACTATCCCATCACCAAATTGACTGTAAAAATGAACTGAGTCCCATGAAGTTGGGATAGTCAGAGACTTGCTACACCCAGTAATAATTGGGTGGGACTTTTAGCCTGTTCTGAGACATATGGAGAAAGACGGGGGTGCCCTCTAACTCAGACAGGGGTTGGTTCACCCAAGAAGAATGCCCATTGCTGTCGGAGGCAGATAAGTTCCCACTGTGTGTCCTTGCTGGCGACAAGGATGAGATGGTGACCCATGAGAATAAGATTCATAAGTTGGAGGTTTCTGGGGGGAATTTTGAGACTGCTCAAATGGAGGACCTTACATTAAAAGGGGCAAGGGACAAGGTGACTGTGATAAATGGGTTTGCTCAAGAGCCAGGGCCGACACTAGGTTTCCTTATTTCAGAATCAATATGGATTTGCTATATCGGGTCACTGGAAAGAGAGAGGAAGTATTAGAGCAGCTGTTAGTACTGGGGCCCAAAAGGTGTAGGGTACTAGACCTGGCTCATTCTCATGTTCTGAGGGAGAATCTTGGAGAAAGCAAATCTCAAAAGCGGGTCTTTCAGAGGTTCTACTGGCCTGGATGTGAATGTTAATTTCTGCCGCTCCTGTCCTATCTGTTGGCTAAGTGCTCCTGTATCTCACTTCCACAGTCCCCTAATGCCATTGCCCATTACAGAGATTGCATTTGACCGGATTACCATGGACCTTGTAGAGCATCTAGTTAAGTCTGCCAGGGAGCACCAACACATCCTGGTGGTGATGGACTATGCAACACAGGTCCCAGAGGCGGTACCACTGGGAAACTCCTCTGCGAGGAGTACAGCCAAACAGGTGGTTCATATTTTCTCCCGGACGGGCCTGCCAAAGGAGATTCTGATGGACCAAGGAACTCCTTTTATGTCCAAGGTGATGAGGGAGTTATGTAAGGCTCTCCAAATTACACAACTCAGGACATCGGTGTACCATCCGCAGACGGACGATCTGGTGAAGAAGTTCAATAAAACCTTGAAATTCATTCTTAAAAAGGTTGTGAAGAACGATGATCAAGACTGTGATTGCCTACTACCATAACTGCTGTTCTCTGTTAGGGAAGTCCCACAGGTCTCTACGGAGTTCTCACCATTCAAGCTGCTGCATGGATGGCACCCTTGGGAATTCTGGAGATTGTGAAAGAGATAAGGGAAGCAGAGAAGCAGAGGTTATACCCCACCAGAGTATCAACGAGCATGTGGCCCAGATGTAGGACTGGATCGCAAGGGTGGTGTCAATTATGAAGGAGAGCCTCCCTTAAGCACAAGAGGCGCAAGCAAGGGTCTACAATCGGTTGGCAAGACTGAAGCAGTTTAGTCCTGGAGACGGGGTATTGGTGTAGGTCCCCATGGTCAAAAGTAAATTTCTGTTCAAGTGGCAGGGGCCATATGTGGTGATTGAAAAGCTGAATAACGTCAACTACAAGATCCACCAGTCAGGAATAAGAAAAACATACCTTGAGTAACATATCAACTTGCTTAAACCGTGGCAAGACATGGAAGCTACATGCCTGAGCACCAATCCTGAAGCCAAGCCAGCATTGTCAACAGCCCAGAGGTTTAGCACATAAACAAAAATCTGATGCTACTACATCAGGTTTTGGCACAAAAAAAACGCAGCAACAACTGATACCTGTGTTTTTGCAGCATTTTTGCACCACCAAAATGCTGAAAAAACCTGAAAGAAGCATCATGCTGCATTTGGCAAAAAAAACAAGGTATTTCACAAAATACTGAGGACAAAAAGAAAGCTGTGTGTATGAAATTTCTGAAATCCCATAGACTTTGGAGGTACTGTAAAACAGAGTGAAAATATGCATTAAAAATGCATCAAACAATCGCTGAAAAAACGCAACATGTGAACATAGTGGAGTGCCCCCAGACACAGGGCCACAGGTTACTCGGTACCGGTCCTCTCTGTCTCAGTTCTGGGGTTGTCACGGTGGCTGGACCCGGTCCGTGACCCTGCTAAGGGGCGTCCAATAAAATGGATGATGGTAGTTTGTCAAGGTTTCGTGACGCCACCTGTGGTATTCGGTAAGGGCGACCGACGCTGCTTGGGGTCCACTGGGGTGATGTGATGGCAGCTAGATGGTATACCTTACCACAGGTGAAGTATGTCCCCAGAGCTTCCCAGTAGTGCAGATGGTGATGGTGTGAGGTGCAGTCAATAACGAGGACACAAGGTTGCAGTCTCTTTACCTCTTTACTGAAGACTTCAGGATCCTCAATCCAGAGCAGTTAACAGGGCTGTCTGAGATCGGCCGGTCCGAAGGCACATCCAGAGTTCTCTTTGCAGGTGGAAATCGTTGCCTACCACTAGCGCCTGTGTGTTGTAGTGCTTCCCTGCTGAGCATTTGGGATAGTCCTCACAACTTCTATTCTCGCTTGTTCCAGTTCTTTTTAGTTCTTTCTCATTCTTTCTATTCTCCCTCCCCTAGGTTTGTTATAGCTAGGACGCACCCGTTTGACAGGAAGGCTCGGAACTCTTCCGGGACCCTAAAGATGCCCCTCTCCACGCGTTGCCCCCTATGTCTGCTTAGGTGATGTAAGGTAGACAGCCAACCTATAGTTAACTGTCCTGCGGTATTTGAAGTAAGGAATAAAGTCAGTTACTTCCTCGGTGTTCCGGGCACCGGCTACGCGCCTCCGTAGGATGTTGCCGTTCTCCGGGCACGACTCCTACTGGCTCTCCTTTGTGCTTTGATCTTGTTTCTCACTGTCCACAATATTTTTTGCTTCATGTCTCTTTCTTAGGATACCGCCGCGGGTGGTGCAGGCGCGGTTCCGTAACGTTCTGTTCTAGTCGCTAGGTACCTGCCAGGTTCCCACGCCTGACAGGGACCCCCCTGAATCTTCCTCCGCAACACCCCCTGCCACGGGATGTTGCCTGGAAAAAACCCAGTCGGCTTCTCTCTAACTTCCTATCCAACCCCTAGTTTTACCAGTGTGAGGAGTGGCCTAATAAATAAAACCTTTTGCTCCCCCTAGTGGCCGGAGTGTGAAGTGTAATGTGTGCTGGTGATACCTGGTCAGATAAACTCCTTTAGTGCCATCAGACGTACCATCACTCCCCTTAGCGGCAGAGCGACATTACTGCAACGACCAGGTCTCTGGGGTGCTGCTATAGCCTAAAGGGATTTTCTGAGCAAAAAACAAATCTGTGGTCACTTTACGTGACACACACTGTCACGATTCCCCTGTATTACCATCATGGGTTGGAGGCCATGTTACCCTATGTAAGTGATTTAGATGGTTGTTTCACATGCCAACTAGACTTATCTCTGCTTCTCTCAATTCGTAACTGAGAGAATCTAGTCATAACATGACCCTAACTGGGCAAATCACATACATGTGGTCACATGACCACTCAATCGCACGGGCTAGACAGGGCAATCGTGACAGTGTGTGTAGTGAATGTTTCACAATTTTTACCAGATCAAGTAATGCTTGTTCAAATTTAGACCACCCAAGAGTGAACTGGTCAGTGCAGGGGTTGTCTGCTGTAAGTGTGACACTAGTTACTTCTCATGGCTAAACTGTGAGTCAGAGTGGTCAGGGAGTCCAAGGTCAAAAGCCAGGAGGGTGCATCATAAACCGAAGGAAGAGACAAAAGCGTAGTCAGATAACGTTCCGAGGTCAGAGTACTGGGAGGATAACGGATCAGAGCTGAAGGGGTTAAACAGGCGGATGGTCAGAACAAAATCCAAAGTCAGGCAACAGATCAAGCATACAGAACTCAAGGCACAGGGAGCACAAAGCACAAACCTCACAAGATGAATGTACGTCTGGCAGTGGTCTGGGAGAAGCTGCTTAGTTAAGTAGGCATGGCCATTACCCAGGATAGTGAACACCTGAGATAGCCGACGCCTCCCAGTCACAGATTGGCTAGTCTCACTGTCAATAAACACACTGACACGGTCCTGAACCTGACTGGATGGTCATGCTGTCAAGCAAAGTACTGACAGCTTCAGTACGCCCCTGTACCAGATTGGATGGCCGAGCTGTCAGTAACTGCATCCCAGACACCCTGAGGGGTGGAGCAGTGACAGTAAGTCAGAAATTCTCACCCATCTTATGATGTCCATGTGCCCTAATGATGAATATAGGGATGGTTCTTTTCTTAAAAAAAAAAAAAACAAACAAACAAACAAAAAAAAACAATAATATGATGGTTAAAACACCAAGGAGCACACTGTATAACATTGCGGATAAAATTAGTAAATGTGGTTCGCTTTATGGAAAAATAATGTAATGTATTTTCTCTTTGTGTTTACGATCTTTGACAGCCATATTTTTTTTTAACAATAATCATCACAATCATATTTTCTCCTGGGAGCATTTTCCTATCAGTTTAGGTACTGACTGAATAACAATACCCTCTTATTCTTCATCTGTGGAGTACGGACATAACATGCCAAGGCTTGTTTGCTCATACTTGAGGGGATGATGAGGGACGTGAACATGAACCTTTTCCAGCTGCACTGAAAGTAAAGGTTCTGCACATGTTGTTCATGGACAGAGCGGACAGCTGTGGACGGCTTCATCCAGAACATCCCTAGACAAAGTCTGGAGTAATGGTGCATTTAGAGGTGTAGATAATCATTGATTGAGTACTCTTAATAACATTTTTTCCCAATTATCCATCTGCGTAAACATGCTGACAAACGAGCCTTTTGAGTGATTGGATCCTTTTTTTCTGGTCAAAAGAATCATTGTTATCAGCATCACATTGACCTAGATAAACTGGGTGTGTTGCCACCGTAAACATGATGCTGTATAGGGACAGCAAAATCATAATTAGCTTTGTTCTGTCCCATTGTTCATCAACCAGTCTAAAAGGAAGAAGGAAGACATGAGAGGGAGATATTGCCCAGCCTCATCTCATTTGCTCAGCGTGGATTAGGTAACAATGAGGATGTGAAGGTTGAGGAGGAGGAGAAACAGGAGCTGGCTAATAGCACAACAGAGCCTAGCAGCCACACAACCTTCATCCTGTCCCTCCTACCTGGATGAGCTGAAGAGGGAGTGAGGAGCAAGAGATGAAGGAGATTATGGAGAGTAGTGAGTATGGTGGAGACAGGGAAGTTTTAGCTGTAGTTATCTTGGCACATATTGCATACTTTATGTACTGCTGCCTTCCCCATGACCCTTGCGTTAGATTCATCTCGGCCAAAAAAAGAGTATTGGTTGCTAACCCTGCTAGAGCCGCGCTACAAGGAGAATTTGCATCTCTCCTTCCTGAGGCATAGAGGACTACTAAAATGGTGCTATAGCAGGAGGCCATTGTAGAAAATACACCTCTTGCAAAAAATTAAGAGACCATTGCAAAATGTTGAGTTTGTCTGATTTTTCTCTTTATATGTATATTTTTTAGAAAATATAAATTGTTCTTTTATTCTATAAATTTCTAACAATATGTCTCCGAATTTCCAAGCAATACATTTTGTATTTTTTTTTCTGACAAAGAAAAATGGTCAAAATTTAAAAAAAACAGGGCTTTCAGACCTCAAATAATGCAAAGAAAACAAGTTCATAATCATTTAGAAACAACAATGCTAATGTTTTAACTCAAGAAAAGTTCAGAACTCAATATTTTATGGAATAACCATGATTTTTAAGCACAGCTTTCATGCGTCTTGGCATGCATTCCACCAGTCTTTTACACTGCTTCTGGCGTAAAAATGTAAGCAGTTCTTCTTTGTTGATGGCTTGTTAATATCCATCATCCTCTTGATTACATTCCAGAGGTTTTTAATGGGGTTCAGGTCTGGAGATTGGGAGATTGGGCTGCCCATGACAGGGTTTTGATGTGGTGGTCTCTTAATTTTTGCCAGAGCTGTATGTTGGAAAAATTTCCATCAGTCAATGCTAGTTCATGGGGCAAGCTTCCTTGCCCAAACAAGGATAAGTGGCCGGGAAAACACACAGCAGAGGCAGTGGTACACTGTCAAAGGCCTAACCAATTTTACGACACCATCCCAGCATCCAGGCCCTGATGACTGGGTATTTTTGACAGGAGGGAAACTTTTAAAGATGGTCAAGCAATACCTTGTCGACAAAACCAGCATACTCCTAATTTCTCTGCAACCTTCAGCTGCTGGGTTTCAAAGCTGGATACTTGGCATGAGCTGTCCCTCTATGTCTAGGACTTGTTCTGCTGCCCTGCCATTAACGTCTTCTCTGACCGGGCTATTAGTGTCGCCGGGAACGTCAAAACAGACAGACGCTTTCACCTGTCAACAGAAAGTGCTAACAGGCCCACTCTAATAAAAATGAACAAAGCTTGGATTAGACCCAACTTTTCACACAACCAGAAATAGCTGCACATAAAGTGTTTTTAATCTTCAATATTTGAATGAGACCCACCAGTTGTTCAAGGGTCTATGGATGACTGGATGACCTTACTTATATTTTTGTCCTGGCTTTGCACTTTGTTCAGAGCCATTATGAGTGTAGGATCACATCAACTACACTTTCTTAATATTTTCATGAGGCCCTTGTCACGCCGTTAACAGCGATAAAGGGGCAGGACGGTGTACTGGGACCCGCACATGTCCCTGCCACTATAATGGGGCCCTGACTTTCCCTTATCTCAGGGGTACCTATGATGGTTAGGAGGCCTGAGCCGCCAGCGTATCCCTGTTTACTGTGCAGGCCCTATCAGTGGCCCCCTCTCCCCTTAGGGAGGAGGACTGCACAAGTGTATAAACACAACAATAAACAGGGTATACAGACAAGGTAACTAAAAGTCTCAAACTCACCAAATGCTCACACAACCACAAAGGTAACACATAGAAGGGAAGAGAAAGAGAAAACTAGGAAGGAAAACAGGTTTAACATGCAACCAAAACAGCAGACACCAATCTCTGTAATAAACCTCCAAGCTCCAAATACTACACTCCTTCAACCTCCAAGCCAGGCAGCAGAACTGATCACTGACACTAGCTGTAGTCAAGGCTGGGTCTATATAGAGGAGGAGAGTACAAAAATCCACTTCAGCTGAGAGACCCAGCTCACAGCAACTCAGCAACAAGGTTAACTCCTGCACTGCTGGCACAAAACAGCCAGGTCAGAATACAGGAGAAAAGCTTCTGTTCACTGTGTGTGAACGAGGCCCAGAGCGCTGCGGTTCTCTGGAACCTCTCTGTCGCGGTAGCCCCGTGACAGCCCTCCAGTTGTTGCCTTCAATGGTCTATGTATGAGCCTGCTTATAATTTTTTTCCTGGCTTTGCACTATGTGTACAGAATTTATGAGTGTAGGAGTAACACCACTATACTTTGTTCACAATATTTGAATGAAGTACCACAGATGGTACCTTCAATGGTGTATGGATGGCCCAGCTCATAATTTTTTGCAGGCTTTGCACTTGTACATGACCTTTATAAGTCTAGGAGTACTGTTACATGACAATTTGAACAAAATGGGTGTGAGGTCCTCCTTTATGTTTAACACAGGGTGTATCTGAGTTCCTTTCCCATCAAATTTTTGGCAGCTTCCTTCATAAATTACATTGCAATTTTCATTTTTTTAAATGAAAAATTAAGTTTTGGTTTACTTAAATCATTTTTTAAATCCTTTGTAAATTTTGCCTTTTATAACAGTCATTGTATACAAAAGAATGTTTCCTAACTTTTTTCCTGAAAACTCAAATTTCTCATTGATTTTAAATGTTTGTGAGTCCTAAAAGTGAAGTAAAACTGTGACACCTTTGTTCTCGACAACGATCTGAGAGTTAAAGATGCTTCCAGGGGTCTTCCCCATATTGTTCTCCTTCCATTCTGCATTTTTTCCATCCATTTCAACATATTTACTTACCCCTATTCCTCATTGTAGAGTCTGCTGAGATAAATGCTAGCATTTCCAATTGATTGCCATGATACTTGTTACTCGAAATGAGCATCCAAGCATTAGAAATTGCTTGGTTCAAGTAATGAGCATCCAAGCATTTTAGTGCTCGCTCATCCATAATAATCACTTTGGATCTGACAAAGGAATATTGGCAAATCCCCAAGTCACAAGAAAACAAGGAGAAAAAGGCTTTTTCCATGCCCGATGGATACTTCCAAAACATTTGAATGCTGTTTGGACTGCTGGCAGCTCCAGCCACCTTCCATAGGGCCATGGACTGGATCCTCACATCCCATAAGAACTACACCATGGATAGGCAAAGTCATTTGAAAATGTTCATGCAGTGCTCGATGCTCTCAGGAAGACGGGGTTTTTAATTAATCGAAAAAGATATGCCATAGGGAAAGAAGAGGCCAAATGCCTGGAATATGTAGTAGGTAGAGGCAAAATCAAAATCCAGATCAATAAAGTGGGCACCATCCAGACCCCTTTCAAAAAACAAGTAATGCCCTTTGTGGTAATTGTGGGGTACTACCGGAGGTTCATCCCAAACTTTGCCATGATTGTCGCATCCCTGACCAACCTCCATAAGGGGATAAAATCGGTTATGGCAAAATGGACTTCAGAGGCGGAGCCGGCCTTTGAAGAACTGAAAGTAGCTCTCTGTAGGCAGACGATTCTGGTGGACCCTGACTTTAAGAAGCAATATGTGCCCCAAACGGATGCCTCAGAAGTTTAGGAGTGGTCCTTTCTCAAGAGAACACAGAGAGGAGCATCCTGTTCTCTATCTGAGTAGGAAACTGTCGGCATGTGAGAAAAATTATTCCATTGTAGAAAAGGAATGCTTGGCCAAAAAGTTTGTGTTCGTGACGCCACCTGCGGTTCTCGGTCAGAGGGAGTGACGCTGCTTAACGGGGTCCTCTGGGGTGATGTTACTGCAGCAAAGATGGTGATGCTTCCCACAGGTGAAGCAGGATCCTCAGGACTCCCAATGTGTATGACAAGGGTGGTGAATGCCAGCAAATTAACAAAGGACACAAGCTTGTAACATCTTTACCTGGTTTACTGGTGGCAGCAGGCCACAGTCCAGGGTACGAGGAACAGGTGGTGATATGGTCCAGCCGGCCTGGAGGTAAAGGTGGATCCCTCTCCCAGGTGAGCCTTCCTACTCACGCTCATATGCGACGTCCTTGCTGCCTGTGGCTTTCTGGCAAAGTCCTCTCTCTCCTGTCTTGGGACAGTTACCCGTATGGTGGGCAGTGTGAGCCTTTTTATAGGGGCTCTATCACGACCTGGGCTCTTCTGCACCATGTACTGCTGCACCTTCAGATGTGGGTGTGGGCAAATTACATAAAGTCCTTTGTCTTCTGGTTCTGCTGGGCGACCTGGAGTGCAACACAGCCTCGGGCTCCCGTTGCCAGGTTTCTTCGCTTCGGCTCAGAGGGTGCCCACTCACAGTTCCCCTCTAAGGCTACGTTCACACTAGCGTTGCGCCGCCCTGCGTCGGCGACGCAACGCGCGACGCACGGAAAAACGCGCGCAAACGCACGCAAAAACGCGCGCGTTTTGCGACGCGTGCGTCGTTTTTTGACGAAATCGGACGCAAGAAAAATGCAACTTGTAGCGTTTTCTTGCGTCCGACGCTAGCGTCTAAAACGACGCACGTGTCGGAAAACGCGTGCAAAAAGACGCACGCGTCCCCTATGTTAAACATAGGGGCGCGTCGCCGCTGCGTCGCCGCTGCGTCGCCGACGCAACAGCGACGCGACGCTAATGTGAACGTAGCCTAAGCCCTTTCCTTCTCCTGTGCTTCGTTCCTCAGATGCTCACTACATTCCAACCCTTCAGGTTATCTTTCTTTCCTGGAGCTCCAGCTCACATGTGGCTGCACGGCCCCACTCACTGCTGACACTCCTCTCTCCTCCACTGTCTCTTGTAAGATTGTAGTAGCATTGTACGTAGTGAAGCTTTAATGACCCACAAAGTTCCAACACAAACGTCTCTTTAATGTGTTTCCTCACAGCATTAAAGTCCAATTCATACAAATGCATATAACTTCAGTGTATATTATCAGTGTTCAGACCAGTTCATAGCAATACATATCATATGGCTTTAGATTTACAGTCCTTAAACAGGCCAGACTTCCCTTGTCCAGTTTCCCTGGGCAACCGCACAACACCATATTAAAGTTCCCATCCACACAGCCTCATATGTTGCAGACGCTGCACTGTTGTGAATTCTGTTGTCGTGCTCCCTCCTGTGGTCATGAATGGTACTTCGGCTGGTTCTGTCCATGGACTTCCTCTGGTGGGTGTTTCTGAGTTTCCTTCCTCAGGTGACGAGGTTAATTCGTTAGCTGGCTGCTCTATTTAACTCCACTTTGATCTTTGCTCCATGCCACCTGTCAATGTTCCAGTATTGGTCTAGTTCACTCCTGGATCGTTCTTGTGACCTGTCTTCCCAGCAGAAGCTAAGTTTCCGCTTGTATTTCTTTGGTTTGCTATTTTTCTGTCCGGCTCACTATTTTTATTGTTGTCTTGCTTGCTGGAAGCTCTGGGACGCAGAGGGAGCGCCTCAGCACCGTGAGTCGGTGCGGAGGGTCTTTTTTGCGCCCTCTGCGTGGTCTTTTTGTAGGTTTTTGTGCTGACCGCAAAGTAACCTTTTCTATCCTCGGTCTGTTCAGTAAGTCGGGCCTCACTTTGCTAAACCTATTTCATCTCTGTGTTTGTATTTTCATCTTTACTCACAGTCATTATATGTGGGGGGCTGCCTTTTCCTTTGGGGAATTTCTCTGAGGCAAGGTAGGCTTTATTTTTCTATCTTCAGGGCTAGCTAGTTACTTAGGCTGTGCCGAGTTGCATAGGGAGTCCATTATTGTCCTGACCACCAGGTCATAACAGTACAGGTGGCCCAAAGTACTAATGCATAGAGGGATAAGAGAAGTTCTGAGACCAGTTTTTTTCTTTGCAGTGTGTTTTGTCTCTCTCTTCCCCTTTACCTCTGGGTGGTTCAGGACACTGGTGTAAACATGGACATTCAAAGTCTGTCCTCTTGGATGGATAATCTCACTACAAGGGTACAAAACATTCAAGATTTTGTGGTTCAGGATCTTTGCTCCATGCCACCTGTCAATGTTCCAGTATTGGTCTAGTTCACTCCTGGATCGTTCTTGTGACCTGTCTTCCCAGCAGAAGCTAAGTTTCCGCTTGTATTTCTTTGGTTTGCTATTTTTCTGTCCGGCTCACTATTTTTATTGTTGTCTTGCTTGCTGGAAGCTCTGGGACGCAGAGGGAGCGCCTCCGCACCGTGAGTCGGTGCGGAGGGTCTTTTTTGCGCCCTCTGCGTGGTCTTTTTGTAGATTTTTGTGCTGACCGCAAAGTAACCTTTTCTATCCTCGGTCTGTTCAGTAAGTCGGGCCTCACTTTGCTAAACCTATTTCATCTCTGTGTTTGTATTTTCATCTTTACTCACAGTCATTATATGTGGGGGGCTGCCTTTTCCTTTGGGGAATTTCTCTGAGGCAAGGTAGGCTTTATTTTTCTATCTTCAGGGCTAGCTAGTTACTTAGGCTGTGCCGAGTTGCATAGGGAGTCCATTATTGTCCTGACCACCAGGTCATAACAGTACAGGTGGCCCAAAGTACTAATGCATAGAGGGATAAGAGAAGTTCTGAGACCATTTTTTTTTTATTTGCAGTGTGTTTTGTCTCTCTCTTCCCCTTTACCTCTGGGTGGTTCAGGACAATGGTGTAAACATGGACATTCAAAGTCTGTCCTCTTGGATGGATAATCTCACTACAAGGGTACAAAACATTCAAGATTTTGTGGTTCAGGATCTTTGCTCCATGCCACCTGTCAATGTTCCAGTATTGGTCTAGTTCACTCCTGGATCGTTCTTGTGACCTGTCTTCCCAGCAGAAGCTAAGTTTCCGCTTGTATTTCTTTGGTTTGCTATTTTTCTGTCCGGCTCACTATTTTTATTGTTGTCTTGCTTGCTGGAAGCTCTGGGACGCAGAGGGAGCGCCTCCGCACCGTGAGTCGGTGCGGAGGGTCTTTTTTGCGCCCTCTGCGTGGTCTTTTTGTAGGTTTTTGTGCTGACCGCAAAGTAACCTTTTCTATCCTCGGTCTGTTCAGTAAGTCGGGCCTCACTTTGCTAAACCTATTTCATCTCTGTGTTTGTATTTTCATCTTTACTCACAGTCATTATATGTGGGGGGCTGCCTTTTCCTTTGGGGAATTTCTCTGAGGCAAGGTAGGCTTTATTTTTCTATCTTCAGGGCTAGCTAGTTACTTAGGCTGTGCCGAGTTGCATAGGGAGTCCATTATTGTCCTGACCACCAGGTAATAACGGTACAGGTGGCCCAAAGTACTAATGCATAGAGGGATAAGAGAAGTTCTGAGACCATTTTTTTTTTCTTTGCAGTGTGTTTTGTCTCTCTCTTCCCCTTTACCTCTGGGTGGTTCAGGACACTGGTGTAAACATGGACATTCAAAGTCTGTCCTCTTGAATGGATAATCTCACTACAAGGGTACAAAACATTCAAGATTTTGTGGTTCAGAATCCGATGTCAGAGCCTAGGATTCCAATTCCTGATTTGTTTTTTGGTGATAGATCTAAGTTCTTGAATTTCAAAAATAATTGTAAATTGTTTCTTGCCTTGAAACCTCGCTCCTCAGGTGACCCTGTTCAACAAGTAAAGATCATTATTTCTTTGTTACGTGGTGACCCTCAAAACTGGGCATTTTCCCTGGTGCCAGGAGATCCGGCAGTGCGTGATGTTGGTGTGTTTTTCCTGGTGCTTGGATTGCTTTATGACGAACCTAATTCAGTGGATCAGGCAGAGAAAATCTTGCTGGCTCTGTGTCAGGGTCAGGATGAAGCGGAGATATATTGTCAGAAGTTTAGAAAGTGGTCTGTGCTCACTCAGTGGAATGAATGTGCCCTGGCAGCAATCTTCAGAAAGGGTCTCTCTGAAGCCCTTAAGGATGTCATGGTGGGGTTTCCCATGCCTGCTGGTCTGAATGAGTCTATGTCCTTGGCCATTCAGATCGATCGACGCTTGCGTGAGCGTAAAGCTGTGCACCATTTGGCGGTACTATCTGAGCATGGGCCTGAGCCTATGCAATGTGATAGGACTTTGACCAGAGCTGAACGGCAAGAACACAGACGTCGGAATGGGCTATGTTTTTACTGTGGTGATTCCACTCATGCTATCTCCGATTGTCCTAAGCGCACTAAGCGTTTCGCTAGGTCTGCCATCATTGGTACGGTACAGTCGAAATTTCTTTTGTCCGTTACTCTGATTTGCTCTTTGTCATCCTATTCTGTTATGGCATTTGTGGATTCAGGCGCTGCCCTGAATTTGATGGATTTGGAGTTTGCTAGGCGCTGTGGTTTTTTCTTGGAGCCCTTGCAGTATCCTATTCCATTGAGAGGAATTGATGCTACGCCTTTGGCCAAGAATAAGCCTCAGTACTGGACCCAATTGACCATGTGCATGGCTCCTGCACATCAGGAGGATATTCGCTTTTTGGTGTTGCATAATCTGCATGATGTGGTCGTTTTGGGGTTGCCATGGCTACAGGTCCATAATCTAGTATTGGATTGGAAATCTATGTCTGTGTCCAGCTGGGGTTGTCAGGGGGTACATGGTGATGTTCCATTTTTGTCTATTTCGTCATCCACCCCTTCTGAAGTCCCGGAGTTTTTGTCGGATTACCGGGATGTATTTGATGAGCCTAAATCCAGTGCCCTACCTCCTCATAGGGATTGCGATTGTGCTATCAATTTGATTCCTGGTAGTAAGTTTCCTAAGGGCCGACTGTTCAATTTATCTGTGCCAGAGCACGCCGCTATGCGGAGTTATGTAAAGGAATCCTTGGAGAAGGGTCATATTCGCCCGTCGTCGTCACCATTGGGAGCAGGGTTCTTTTTTTGTGGCCAAGAAGGATGGTTCTTTGAGACCTTGTATTGATTACCGCCTTCTTAATAAGATCACAGTCAAATTTCAGTACCCTTTGCCGCTGCTGTCGGATTTATTTGCTCGGATTAAGGGGGCTAGTTGGTTCACCAAGATAGATCTTCGTGGTGCGTATAATCTGGTGCGTATTAAACAGGGCAATGAATGGAAAACAGCATTTAATACGCCCGAGGGCCATTTTGAGTACCTGGTTATGCCATTCGGGCTTTCCAATGCTCCATCAGTATTTCAGTCCTTTATGCATGACATCTTCCGAGAGTACCTGGATAAATTCCTGATTGTATATTTGGATGATATTTTGGTCTTCTCGGATGATTGGGAGTCTCACGTGAAGCAGGTCAGAATGGTGTTCCAGGTCCTTTGTGCGAATTCTTTGTTTGTGAAGGGGTCAAAGTGTCTCTTTGGAGTTCAGAAGGTTTCATTTTTGGGTTTCATTTTTTCCCCTTCTACTATCGAGATGGACCCTGTTAAAGTCCAGGCCATTTATGATTGGACTCAGCCGACATCTGTGAAGAGTCTGCAAAAGTTCCTGGGCTTTGCTAATTTTTATCGTCTATCTATCGTTTAGCTTCTACAGTAATTTTTCTAGTGTTGCTAAACCGTTGACTGATTTGACCAAGAAGGGTGCTGATGTGGTCAATTGGTCTTCTGCGGCTGTGGAAGCTTTTCAGGAGTTGAAGCGTCGTTTTTCTTCTGCCCCTGTGTTGTGCCAGCCAGATGTTTTGCTTCCGTTTCAGGTCGAGGTTGATGCTTCTGAAATTGGAGCAGGGGCTGTTTTGTCGCAAAGAAGTTCTGATGGCTCGGTGATGAAACCATGTGCCTTCTTTTCTAGAAAGTTTTCGCCTGCTGAGCGCAATTATGATGTTGGCAATCGAGAGGTGTTGGCCATGAAGTGGGCATTCGAGGAGTGGCGTCATTGGCTTGAAGGAGCCAAGCATCGCGTGGTGGTCTTGACGGATCACAAGAATTTGACTTATCTCGAGTCTGCCAAACGGTTGAATCCTAGACAGGCTCGTTGGTCGCTATTTTTCTCCCGTTTTGATTTTGTGGTTTCGTACCTTCCAGGCTCTAAGAATGTGAAGGCTGATGCCCTGTCAAGGAGTTTTGTGCCCGACTCTCCGGGTGTTCCTGAACCGGCGGGTATTCTCAAAGAGGGGGTAATTTTGTCTGCCATCTCCCCTGATTTGCGGCGGGTGCTGCAAAAATTTCAGGCTGATAGACCTGACCGTTGCCCAGAGGAGAAACTGTTTGTCCCTGATAAATGGACTAGTAGAGTTATCTCTGAGGTTCATTGTTCGGTGTTGGCTGGTCATGCTGGAATCTTTGGTACCAGAGATCTGGTGGCTAGATCCTTTTGATGGCCGTCTTTGTCACGGGATGTGCGTTCTTTTGTGCAGTCCTGTGGGACTTGTGCTCGGGCTAAGCCCTGCTGTTCTCGTGCCAGTGGGTTGCTTTTGCCCTTGCCGGTCCCGAAGAGGCCCTGGACGCATATCTCTATGGATTTTATTTCGGATCTCCCTGTCTCTCAAAAGGAGTCGGTCATTTGGGTGGTTTGTAATCGCTTCTCTAAGATGGTCCATTTGGTACCCTTATCTAAATTGCCTTCCTCCTCTGATTTGGTGCCATTGTTTTTCCAGCATGTGGTTCGTTTACATGGCATTCCGGAGAACATCGTTTCGGACAGAGGTTCCCAGTTTGTTTCGAGGTTTTGGCGAGCCTTTTGTGCTAGGATGGGCATTGATTTGTCTTTTTCCTCGGCTTTCCATCCTCAGACAAATGGCCAAACCGAACGAACTAATCAGACTTTGGAAACATGTCTGAGATGCTTTGTTTCTGCTGATCAGGATGATTGGGTGTCCTTTTTGCCTTTGGCTGAGTTCGCCCTTAATAATCGGGCCAGCTCGGCTACCTTGGTTTCGCCGTTTTTCTGCAATTCTGGTTTCCATCCTCGTTTCTCTTCAGGGCAGGTTGAGTCTTCGGACTGTCCTGGTGTAGATACTGTGGTGGATAGGTTGCAGCGGATTTGGACTCATGTGGTGGACAATTTGACATTGTCCCAGGAGAAGGCTCAACGTTTCGCTAACCGCCGGCGCTGTGTGGGTCCCCGACATTGTGTTGGGGATTTGGTTTGGTTGTCATCTCGTTATGTTCCTATGAAGGTTTCCTCTCCTAAGTTTAACCCCTTCATGACCCAGCCTATTTTGACCTTAATGACCTGGCCGTTTTTTGCAATTCTGACCAGTGTCCCTTTATGAGGTAATAACTCAGGAACGCTTCAACGGATCCTAGCGGTTCTGAGATTGTTTTTTCGTGACATATTGGGCTTCATGTTAGTGGTAAATTTAGGTCAATAAATTCTGCGTTTATTTGTGATAAAAACGGAAATTTGGCGAAAATTTTGAAAATTTCGCAATTTTCACATTTTGAATTTTTATTCTGTTAAACCAGAGAGTTATGTGACACAAAATAGTTAATAAATAACATTTCCCACATGTCTACTTTACACCAGCACAATTTTGGAAACAAAATTTTTTTTTGCTAGGAAGTTATAAGAGTTAAAATTTGACCAGCGATTTCTCATTTTTACAACGAAATTTACAAAACCATTTTTTTTAGGGACCACCTCACATTTGAAGTCAGTTTGAGGGGTCTATATGGCTGAAAATACCCAAAAGTGACACCATTCTAAAAAATGCACCCCTCAAGGTGCTCAAAACCACATTCAAGAAGTTTTTTAACCCTTCAGGTGCTTCACAGCAGCAGAAGCAACATGGAAGGAAAAAATGAACATTTAACTTTTTAGTCACAAAAATTATCTTTTAGCAACATTTTTTTTATTTTCCCAATGGTACAAGGAGAAACTGAACCACGAAAGTTGTTGTCCAATTTGTCCTGAGTACGCTGATACCTCATATGTGGGGGTAAACCACTGTTTGGGCGCACGGCAGGGCTTGGAAGGGAAGGAGCGCCATTTGACTTTTTGAATGAAAAATTGGCTCCACTCTTTAGCGGACACCATGTCACGTTTGGAGAGCCCCCGTGTGCCTAAAAATTGGAGCTCCCCCACACGTGACCCCATTTTGGAAACTAGACGCCCGAAGGAACTTATCTAGATGCATAGTGAGAACTTTGAACCCCCGGGGGCTTCAGAAATTGATCCGTAAAAATGAAAAAGTACTTTTTTTCACAAAAAAATTCTTTTAGCCTCAATTTTTTTCATTTTCACATGGGCAACAGGATAAAATGGATCCTAAAATTTGTTGGGCAATTTCTCATGAGTACACCGATACCTCACATGTGGGGGTAAACCACTGTTTGGGCACATGGTAAGGTTCGGAAGGGAAGGAGCGCCATTTGACTTTTTGAATGAAAAATTATCTCCATCGTTAGCGGACACCATGTCGTGTTTGGAGAGCCCCCGTGTGCCTAAACATTGGAGCTCCCCCACAAATGACCCCATTTTGGAAACTAGACCCCCCAAGGAACTTATCTAGATGCATATTGAGCACTTTAAACCCTCAGGTGCTTCACAAATTGATCTGTAAAAATGAAAAAGTACTTTTTTTTTCACAAAAAAATTCTTTTCGCCTCAGTTTTTCATTTTCACATGGGCAATAGGATAAAATGAATCCTAAAATTTGTTGGGCAATTTCTCCCGAGTACGCCGATACCTCATATGTGGGGGTAAACCACTGTTTGGGCACACGGCAGGGCTCGGAAGGGAAGGCGCGCCATTTGACTTTTTGAATGGAAAATTAGCTCCAATTGTTAGCGGACACCATGTCGCGTTTAGAGAGCCCCTGTGTGCCTATGCATTGGAGCTCCCCCACAAGTGACCCCATTTTGGAAACTAGACCCCCCAAGGAACTTATCTAGATGCATATTGAGCACTTTAAACCCCCAGGTGCTTCACAGAAGTTTATAATGCAGAGCCATGAAAATAAAAAATAATTTTTCTTTCCTCAAAAATGATTTTTAGCCTGGAATTTCCTATTTTGCCAAGGGTAATAGGAGAAATTGGACCGCAAATGTTGTTGTCCAGTTTGTCCTGAGTACGCTGATACCCCATATGTGGGGGTAAACCACTGTTTGGGCGCACGGCAGGGCTCGGAAGGGAAGGCACGCCAATTGGCTTTTTAAATGGAAAATTAGCTCCAATCATTAGCGGACACCATGTCACGTTTGGAGAGCCCCTGTGTGCCTAAACATTGGAGATCCCCCACATATGACCCCATTTTGGAAACTAGACCCCCAAAGGAACTAATCTAGATGTGTGGTGAGGACTTTGAACTTCCAAGTGCTTCACAGAAGTTTATAACCCAGAGCCATGAAAATAAAATAAAAATTTTATTTTCTCTAAAATGATTTTTTAGCCTGCAATTTATTATTTTCCCAAGGGTAACAGGAGAAATTTGACCCCAAAAGTTGTTGTACAGTTTCTCCTGAGTACGCTGATACCCCATATGTGGGGGTAAACCACAGTTTGGGCACATGTCGGGGCTCGGAAGTCAAGTAGTGACATTTTGAAATGCAGACTTTGATGGAATGCTCTGCGGGCGTTACGTTGCGTTTGCAGAGCCCCTGATGTGGCTAAACAGTAGAAACCCCCCAAAAGTGACCCCATTTTAGAAACTAGACCCCGAAAGGAACTTATCTAGATGTGAGGTGAGCACTTTGAACCCCCAAGTGCTTCACAGAAGTTTATAACACAGAGCAGTGAAAATAATAAATACGTTTTCTTTCCTCAAAAATAATTTTTTAGCCCAGAATTTTTTATTTTCCCAAGGGTTACAGGAGAAATTGGACCCCAAAAGTTGTTTTCCAGTTTCTCCTGAGTACGCTGATACCCCATATGTGGGGGTAAACCACTGTTTGGGCACACGTCGGGGCTCAGAAGGGAAGTAGTGACTTTTGAAATGCAGACTTTGATGGAATGGTCTGCGGGCGTCACGTTGCGTTTGCAGAGCCCCTGGTGTGCCTAAACAGTAGCAACCCCCCACAAGTGACCCCATTTTGGAAACTAGACCCCCCAAGGAACTTATCTAGATATGTGGTGAGCACTTTGAACCCCCAAGTGCTTCACAGACGTTTACAACGCAGAGCCGTGAAAATAAAAAATCATTTTTCTTTCCTCAAAAATGATGTTTTAGCAAGCAATTTTTTATTTTCTCAAGGGTAACAGGAGAAATTGGACCCCAGTAATTGTTGCCCAGTTTGTTCTGAGTACGCTGATACCCCATATGTGGGGGTAAACCACTGTTTGGGCACATGTCGGGGCTCGGAAGTCAAGTAGTGACGTTTTGAAATGCAGACTTTGATGGAATGGTCTGCGGGCGTCACGTTGCGTTTGCAGAGCCCCTGGTGTGCCTAAACAGTAGAAACCCCCCACAAGTGACCCCATTTTGGAAACTAGACCCCCCAAGGAACTTATCTAGATATGTGGTGAGCACTTTGAACCCCCAAGTGCTTCACAGACGTTTACAACGCAGAGCCGTGAAAATAAAAAATCATTTTTCTTTCCTCAAAAATGATGTTTTAGCAAGCAATTTTTTATTTTCTCAAGGGTAACAGGAGAAATTGGACCCCAGTAATTGTTGCCCAGTTTGTCCTGAGTACGCTGATACCCCATATGTGGGGGTAAACCACTGTTTGGGCACATGTCGGGGCTCGGAAGTCAAGTAGTGACGTTTTGAAATGCAGACTTTGATGGAATGGTCTGCGGGCGTCACGTTGCGTTTGCAGAGCCCCTGGTGTGCCTAAACAGTAGAAACCCCCCACAAGTGACCCCATTTTGGAAACTAGACCCCCCAAGGAACTTATCTAGATATGTGGTGAGCACTTTGAACCCCCAAGTGCTTCACAGACGTTTACAACGCAGAGCCGTGAAAATAAAAAATCATTTTTCTTTCCTCAAAAATGATGTTTTAGCAAGCAATTTTTTATTTTCTCAAGGGTAACAGGAGAAATTGGACCCCAGTAATTGTTGCCCAGTTTGTCCTGAGTACACTGATACCCCATATGTGGGGGTAAACCACTGTTTGGGCACACGTCGGGGCTCGGAAGGGAAGGAGCACCATTTGACTTTTTGAATAAAAGATTGGCTGGAATCAATGGTGGCGCCATGTTGCGTTTGAAGACCCCCTGATGTGCCTAAACAGTGGAAACCCCTCAATTCTAACGCCAACACACCCCTAACCCTTATCCCAACTGTAGCCGTAACCCTAACCACAACCCTAACCCCAACACACCCCTAACCCTAACCACAACCCTAATTCCAACCCAACCCTAACCCTAAGGCTATGTACCCACGTTGCGGATTCGTGTGAGATTTTTCCGCACCATTTTTGAAAAATCCGCGGGTAAAAGGCACTGCGTTTTACCTGCGGATTTACTGCGGATTTCACCTGCGGATTCCTATTGAGGAATAGGTGTAAAACGCTGCGGAATCCGCACAAAGAATTGACATGCTGCGGAAAATACAACGCAGCGTTTCCGTGCGGTATTTTCCGCACCATGGGCACAGCGGATTTGGTTTTCCATAGGTTTACATGGTACTGTAAACCTGATGGAACACTGCTGCGGATCCGCAGCGGCCAATCCGCTGCGGATCCGCAGCCAAATCCGCACCGTGTGCACATAGCCTAATTCTAAAGGTATGTGCACACGCTTCGGAAAACGCTGCGGATCCGCAGCAGTTTCCCATGAGTTTACATTTCAATGTAAACCTATGGGAAACAAAAATCGCTGTACACATGCTGCGGAAAAACTGCACGGAAACGCAGCGGTTTACATTCCGCAGCATGTCACTTCTTTCTGCGGATTCCACAGCGGTTTTACAACTGCTCCAATAGAAAATCGCAGTTGTAAAACCGCAGTGAAATGCGCAGATAAACCGCGGTAAATCTGCCATAAATCCGCAGCGGTTTAGCACTGCGGATTTATCAAATCCGCTGCGGAAAAATCCGCAGAGGACCAGAATACGTGTGCACATACCGAAACCCTAACCCTAACCCTACCCCTAACCCTAGCCCTAACCCTACCCCTAACCCTACCCCTACCCCTAACCCTACCCCTACCCCTACCCCTACCCCTAACCCTACCCCTACCCCTACCCCTAACCCTACCCCTAACCCTACCCCTACCCCTACCCCTAACCCTAACCCTAACCCTAGTTCTAACTCCAACCTTAGTGAAAAAAAAAAAAAATTCTTTATTTTATTATTGTCCCTATCTATGGGGGACAAATGGGGGGGGTCATTTACTGTTTTTTTATTTTGACCACTGTGATAGATTATATCACAGTGATCAAAATTCACATTGGAACGAATCTGCCGGCCGGCAGATTCGGCGGGCGCACTGCGCATGCGCCCGCCATTTTGGAACATGGCGGCGCCCGGGGAAGAAGACGGACGGACCCCGCCAGGATCGGTAAGTATAAGGGGGGGAGATCAGGGCACAGGGGGGGGAGATCAGGGCACGGGGGGGCGTCGGAGCATGGGGGGGAGGGATCGGAGCATGGGGGAGAGTGATCGGTGTGCGGGCGGGTGGATCGGTGTGCAGGGGGGGTGGATCGGTGTGCAGGGGGGGTGGATCGGAGCACGGGGGGGGATCGGAGTGCGGGGGGGTTTGATTGGAGCACGGGGGGTGTGATTGGAGCACGGGGGGAGCGGACAGGAGGACGGGGGAGCGGAGCACAGGACGGAGGGGAGCGGGCCACAGATCGGGGGGCTGGGGGGGCGATCGGAGGAGTGGGGTGGGGGCACATTAGTATTTCCAGCCATGGCCGATGATATTTCAGCATCGGCCATGGCTGGATTGTAATATTTCACCATTTTTTTAGGTGAAATATTACAAATCGCTCTGATTGGCAGTTTCACTTTCAACAGCCAATCAGAGCGATCGTAGCCACGAGGGGGTGAAGCCACCCCCCCTGGGCTAAACTACCACTCCCCCTGTCCCTGCAGATCGGGTGAAATGGGAGTTAACCCTTTCACCCGATCTGCAGGGACGCGATCTTTCTGTGACACAGCATATGCGTCACAGGTCGGATTGGCACCGACTTTCATGACGCATACGCTGTGTCACAGGTCGGGAAGGGGTTAACCCCTTTCTGACATCGGACGTACTATCCCGTCGAGGTGGGGTGGGCCAGCGCGATCGGCGGCGCTCACGGGGGGAGCGCGGACGATCGCGGCCGGGTGTCAGCTGCCTATCGCAGCTGACATCCGGCACTATGTGCCAGGAGCAGTCACGGACCGCTCCCGTCACATTAACCCCCGGCACACCGCGATCAAACATGATCGCGATGTGCCGGCGGTGCAGGGAAGCATTGCGCAGGGATGGGGCTCCCTGCGGGCTTCCCTGAGCCCCCCGCAGCAACGTGATGTGATCGCGTTGCTGCGAGGGTCTTACCTCCCTCCCTGCTTGTTCCAGGCCCGGATCCAAGATGGCCGCGGATCCGGGTCCTGCAGGGAGGGAGGTGGCTTCACAGAGCCTGCTCAGAGCAGGCACTGTGAAGCAGCCTGCACTGCTCTCAGATCGGTGATCTGACAGAGTGCTGTGCACACTGTCAGATCACTGATCTGTGATGTCCCCCCATGGGACAATGTAAAAAAAATTTTCAAAAATTTTTCAAAATGTGTAAAAAAAAATAAAAAAAAATATTCCTAAATAATGATAAAAATATATATATATATTATTCCCATAAATACATTTCTTTATCTAAATAAAAAAAAAAATAAAAGTACACATATTTAGAATCGCTGCGTCCGTAACGGCCCGACCTATAAAACTGGCCCACTAGTTAACCCCTTCAGTAAACACCGTAAGAAAAAAAAAAAAAAAACAGGCAAAAAACAACGTTTTATTATCATACCGCCGAACAAAAAGTGGAATAACACGCGATCAAAAAGACAGATATAAATAACCATGATACCGCTGAAAGCGTCATCTTGTCCCGCAAAAAACGAGCCACCATACAGCATCATCAGCAAAAAACAAAAAAGTTATAGTCCTGAGAATAAAGCGATGCAAAAATAATTATTTTTTCTATAAAATAGTTTTTATCGTATAAAAGAGGCAAAACATAAAAAAATGATATATATGAGGTGTCGCTGTAATTGTACTGACCCGAAGAATAAAACTGATTTATCAATTTTACCAAACGCCGAACGGTATAAACGCCTCCCCCAAAAGAAATTCATGAATAGCTTGTTTTTGGTCATTCTGCCTCATAAAAATCGGAATAAAAAGCGATCAAAAAATGTCACGTGCCCGAAAATGATACCAATAAAAACGTCAACTCGTCCCGCAAAAAACAAGACCTCACATGACTCTGTGAACCAAAATATGGAAAAATTATAGCTCTCAAAATGTGGTAACGCAAAAAATATTTTTTGCAATAAAAAGCGTCTTTCAGTGTGTGACGGCTGCCAATCATAAAAATCCGCTAAAAAACCCGCTATAAAACTAAATCAAACCCCCCTTCATCACCCCCTTAGTTAGGGAAAAATTAAAAAAATGTATTTATTTCCATTTTTCCATTACAGCTAGGGTTAGGGCTAGGATTAGCGCTAGGGTTAGGGCTAGGGTTAGGGCTAGGGTTAGGGCTAGGGTTAGGGTTAGGGTTAGGGCTAGGGTTAGAGTTAGGGCTAGGGTTAGGGCTAGGGTTAGGGTTAGGGTTAGGGCTAGGGTTAGGGCTAGGGTTAGGGCTAGGGTAAGGGTTAGGGCTAGGGTTAAGGCTACAGTTAGGGTTGGGGCTAAAGTTACGGTTAGGGTTTAGATTACATTTACAGTTGGGAATAGGGTTGGGATTAGGGTTAGGGGTGTGTCAGGGTTAGAGGTGTGGTTAGGGTTACTGTTGGGATTAGGGTTAGGGGTGTGTTTGGATTAGGGTTTCAGTTATAATTGGGGGGTTTCCACTGTTTAGGCACATCAGGGGCTCTCCAAACGCGACATGGCGTCCGATCTCAATTCCAGCCAATTCTGCGTTGAAAAAGTAAAACAGTGCTTCTTCCCTTCTGAGCTCTCCCGTGTGCCCAAACAGGGGTTTACCCCAACATATGGGGTATCAGTGTACTCAGGACAAATAGGACAACAACTTTTGGGGTCCAATTTCTCCTGTTACTCTTGGGAAAATACAAAACTGGGGGCTAAAAAATAATTTTTGTGGGAAAAAAAAGATTTTTTATTTTCACGGCTCTGCGTTATAAACTGTAGCGAAACACTTGGGGGTTCAAAGTTCTCACAACACATCTAGATAAGTTTCATGGGGGGTCTAGTTTCCAATATGGGGTCACTTGTGGGGGATTTCTACTGTTTAGGTGCATTAGGGGTTCTGCAAACGCAATGTGACGCCTGCAGACTATTCCATCTAAGTCTGCATTCCAAATGGCACTCCTTCCCTTCCGAGCCCTCCCATGCGCCCAAATGGTGGTTCCCCCCAACATATGGGGTATCAGCGAACTCAGGACAAATTGGACGACAACTTTTGGGGTCAAATTTCTCCTCTTACCCTCGGGAAAATACAAAACTGGGGGCTAAAAAATAATTTTTGGGGGAAAGATTTTTTTTTTAATTTTCACGGCTCTGCGTTACAAACTGTAGTGAAACACTTGGAGGTTCAAAGCTCTCACAACACATCTAGATAAGTTGCTTAGGGGGTCTAGTTTCCAAAATGGTGTCACTTGTGGGGGGTTTCTACTGTTTCGGTACATTAGGGGCTCTGCAAATGCAATGTGACACCTGCAGACTATTCCATCTAAGTCTGCATTCCAAATGGAGCTCTTTCCCTTCCGAGCCCTCCCATGCGCCCAAACAGTGGTTCCCCCCCACATATGGGGTATCAGCGCACTCAGGACAAATTGGACAACAAATTTCGGGGTCCAATTTCTCCTGTTACCCTCGGGAAAATACAAAACTGGGGGCTAAAAAATAATTTTTGTGGGAAAAAATTTTTGTTTTATTTTTACGGCTCTCCATTATAAACTTCTGTGAAGCCCTTGGTGGGTCAAAGTGCTCACGACACATGTAGATAAGTTCCTTAGGGGGTCTACTTTCCAACATGGTGTCACTTGTGGGGGGTTTCTACTGTTAAGGTACATTAGGGGCTCTGCAAACGCAATGTGACACCTGCTGTTAGGAGTCGAGTTTCCTCTGCTGCACAGGGGGAATCTCGATCCCTGTCTGCTGCGGTCTCCCATTCTGTACCGGCCGCAGTGGGGCCTGCTCAGCGGAGGTGTCGCTCCCAGCGTCTTGCTGGGACTGATTCTGTGCAAAAGGTTACTGTTGCCTTTTCTGGCTCTCCTGTTGTACCCTGCACTGATCTGCGGCGAGCGGGCTTCTCTGGGACTAAGTCCTTATTTGCACACACTGAGCATGCCCAGGGCAAGATCTCCCGTTGGAGATCGAGGGTCACATGCTCAGGTATTACAGCACATTCCATTGGTCCTCCAGGAAGGTCCTGAAAGGGCAAAACTTCAGTAGCAGCTTCCTGTGCTGCAACTATATAAACTGCGCATGACCGCACGGCCATGCGCTTGTATTGTCTTGATAATATGTGTGTGTGTTGTGAGTGAAAGTCGCTCTTTAAAATACCCTCCCTATTGGATGACTGTTCGCGGAAGGTGTATGTTTGCTATCTAGCGCCCGACTTATCCAACAGCACGTTACACAAATAACAGCGTCTAGTTGCTGTGACCGCCTGTACGGCGCCGTGCGCTTCCTCTGCGCTTTCCTTACCCAAGCCTGGGTGGTTAGTGGCGTCCGTCAGTGCGGCACTGCATGCACTCTCGTGCCTTTATATACTTTTTTAATAGTTTCCTTACACACCCAGTTGCGGTGTTGTGCCAGCAAGTGGTCTAATCGGACTTCAATCCTGTGTTGGGGTTGTGTTCGCTGACTTCTTGCTCGCGCTCTATGTGCGGTACCGCGGTCCTGTGACACAACAGGATCGCTTCCTTCACGCAGGGTGAAGTTAACCCGTGCGTGTATACTTATAGTACCGCCATATAGTCCGTCTTACTAGCAGCAGGGTTTTTACCGGCACGGTGGACCTCGGACTGCGAGCGCACCTAGTTTCATATCATCTATACTTGGTGCGTTCCGCCAGTCCTTAACACCTGCAGACCATTCCATCTAAGTCTGCATTCAAATGGCACTCCTTCCCTTCCGAACCCTCCCATGCGCCCAAACAGTGGTTCCCCCCACATATGGTGTATCATCGCACTCAGGACAAATTGGGCAACAAATTTTGGGGTCCACTTTCTCCTGTTACCCTCGGGAAAATACAAAACTGGGGGCCAAAAAAATAATTTTTGTGGGAAAAATTTTTATTTTATTTTTACGGCTCTGCATTATAAACTTCTGTGAAGCACTTGGTGGGTCAAAGTGCTCACCACACCTCTAGATAAGTTCCTTAGGGGGTCTACTTTCCAAAATGGTGTCACTTGTGGGGGGTTTCAATGTTTAGGCACATCAGTGGCTCTCCAAACGCAACATGGCGTCCCATCTCAATTCCTGTCAATTTTGCATTGAAAAGTCAAACGGCGCTCCTTCCCTTCCGAGCTCTCCCATCCGCCCAAACAGTGGTTTACCCGCACATATGGGGTATCAGCATACTCAGGACAAATTGTACAACAACTTTTGGGGTCCAATTTCTTCTCTTACCCTTGGGAAAATAAAATATTGGGGGCGAAAAGATAATTTTTGTGAAAAAATATGATTTTTTATTTCTACGGTTCTACATTATAAACTTCTGTGAAGCACTTGGTGGGTCAAAGTGCTCACCATACCTCTAGATAAGTTCCTTAGGGGGTCTACTTTCCAAAATGGTGTCACTTGTGGGGGGTTTCAATGTTTAGGCACATCAGTGGCTCTCCAAACGCAACATGGCGTCCCATCTCAATTCCTGTCAATTTTGCATTGAAAAGTCAAACGGCGCTCCTTCCCTTCCGAGCTCTCCCATCCGCCCAAACAGTGGTTTACCCGCACATATGGGGTATCAGCGTACTCAGGACAAATTGTACAACAACTTTTGGGGTCCAATTTCTTCTCTTACCCTTGGGAAAATAAAAAATTGGGGGCGAAAAAATAATTTTTTTGTGAAAAAATGTGATTTTTTATTTTTACGGTTCTACATTATAAACTTCTGTGAAGCACTTGGTGGGTCAAAGTGCTCAACACACCTCTAGATAAGTTCCTTAGGGGGTCTACTTTCCAAAATGGTGTCACTTGTGGGGGGTTTCAATGTTTAGGCACATCAGTGGCTCTCCAAACGCAACATGGCGTCCCATCTCAATTCCTGTCAATTTTGCATTGAAAAGTCAAACGGCGCTCCTTCCCTTCCGAGCTCTCCCATCCGCCCAAACAGTGGTTTACCCGCACATATGGGGTATCAGCATACTCAGGACAAATTGTACAACAACTTTTGGGGTCCAATTTCTTCTCTTACCCTTGGGAAAATAAAATATTGGGGGCGAAAAGATAATTTTTGAGAAAAAATATGATTTTTTATTTTTACGGTTCTACATTATAAACTTCTGTGAAGCACTTGGTGGGTCAAAGTGCTCACCATACCTCTAGATAAGTTCCTTAGGGGGTCTACTTTCCAAAATGGTGTCACTTGTGGGGGGTTTCAATGTTTAGGCACATCAGTGGCTCTCCAAACGCAACATGGCGTCCCATCTCAATTCCTGTCAATTTTGCATTGAAAAGTCAAACGGCGCTCCTTCCCTTCCGAGCTCTCCCATCCGCCCAAACAGTGGTTTACCCGCACATATGGGGTATCAGCATACTCAGGACAAATTGTACAACAACTTTTGGGGTCCAATTTCTTCTCTTACCCTTGGGAAAATAAAAAATTGGGGGCGAAAAGATAATTTTTTGTGAAAAAATGTGATTTTTTATTTTTACGGTTCTACATTATAAACTTCTGTGAAGCACTTGGTGGGTCAAAGTGCTCACCACACCTCTAGATAAGTTCCTTAGGGGGTCTACTTTCCAAAATGGTGTCACTTGTGGGGGGTTTCAATGTTTAGGCACATCAGGGGCTCTCCAAACGAAACATGGCGTCCCATCTCAATTCCAGTCAATTTTGCATTGAAAAGTCAAATGGCGCTCCTTCGATTCCGAGCTCTGTCATGCGCCCAAACAGTGGTTTACCCCCACATGTGGGGTATTGTCGTACTCAGGACAAATTGTACAACAATGTTTGGGGTCCATTTTCTCCTGTTACCCTTGGTAAAATAAAACAAATTGGAGCTGAATTAAATTTTTTGTGAAAAAAAGTTAAATGTTCATTTTTATTTAAACATTCAAAAAATTCCTGTGAAGCACCAGAAGGGTTAATAAACTTCTTGAATATGGTTTTGAGCACCTTGAGGGGTGTAGTTTTTAGAATGTTGTCACACTTGGGTATTTTCTATCATATATACCCCTCAAAATGACTTCAAATGAGATGTGGTCCCTAAAAAAAATGGTGTTGTAGAAATGAGAAATTGCTGGTCAACTTTTAAGCCTTATAACTCCCTAACAAAAAAAAATTTTGGTTCCAAAATTGTGCTAATGTAAAGTAGACATGTGGGAAATGTTACTTATTAAGTATTTTGTGTGACATATCTCTGTGATTTAATTGCATAAAAATTCAAAGTTGGAAAATTGCGAAATTTTCATAATTTTCGCCAAATTTCTGTTTTTTTCACAAATAAACGCAGGTACTATCAAAGAATTTTTACCATTGTCATGAAGTACAATATGTCACGAGAAAACAATGTCAGAATCACTGGGATCCGTTGAAGCGTTCCAGAGTTATAACCTCACAAAGGGACAGTGGTCAGAATTGTAAAAATTGGCCCGGTCATTAACGTGCAAACCACCCTTGGGGGTAAAGGGGTTAAGCCTCGCTTCATTGGTCCGTATAAGATTTCTGAGGTTCTCAATCCTGTGTCGTTTCGTTTGATCCTTCCAGCTTCTTTTTCCATCCATAATGTATTCCATAGGTCATTGTTGCGGAGATACGTGGCGCCTGTGGTTCCATCCGTTGATACTCCTGCCCCGGTGTTGGTTGAGGGGGAGTTGGAGTATGTGGTGGAGAAGATTTTGGATTCTCGTATTTCGAGACGGAAACTCCAGTACCTGGTCAAGTGGAAGGGTTATGGTCAGGAAGATAATTCCTGGGTCTTTGCCTCCGATGTTCATGCTGCCGATCTGGTTCGTGCCTTTCATTTGGCTCGTCCTGGTCGGCCTGGGGGCTCTGGTGAGGGTTCGGTGACCCCTCCTCAAGGGGGGGGTACTGTTGTGAATTCTGTTGTCAAGCTCCCTCCTGTGGTCATGAATGGTACTTCAGCTGGTTCTGTCCATGGGCTTCCTCTGGTGGTTGTGAGTGGAGCTGCGGCTTCTGAGTTTCCTTCTACAGGTGACGAGGTTAATTCGTTAGCTGGCTGCTCTATTTAACTCCACTTAGATCATTGCTCCATGCCACCTGTCTATGTTCCAGTATTGGTCTAGTTCTCTCCTGGATCGTTCTTGTGACCTGTCTTCCCAGCTGAAGCTAAGTTCCTGCTTGTTTTTCTCTGGTTTGCTATTTTTCTGTCCAGCTTGCTATTTTGATTTTTGTCTTGCTTGCTGGAAGCTCTGGGACGCAGAGGGAGCGCCTCCGCACCGTGAGTCGGTGCGGAGGGTCTTTTTGCGCCCTCTGCGTGGTCTTTTTGTAGGTTTTTGTGCTGACCGCAAAGTTACCTTTCTTGTCCTCTGTCTGTTCAGTAAGTCGGGCCTCACTTTGCTAAATCTATTTCATCTCAGTGTTTGTAATTTTCATCTTTACTCACAGTCATTATATGTGGGGGTTGCCTTTTCCTTTGGGGAATTTCTCTGAGGCAAGGTAGGCTTTATATTTCTATCTCTAGGGCTATCTAGTTTCTTAGGCTGTGTCGAGTTGCATAGGGAGCGTTAGGAGCAATCCACGGCTATTTCTAGTGTGTGTGATAGGATTAGGGATTGCGGTCAACAGAGTTCCCACGTCTCAGAGCTCGTCCTATATTATTAGTAACTATCAGGTCATTCCGTGTGCTCTTAACCACTAGGTCCATTATTGTCCTTACCACCAGGTCATAACAGAAGGGGTTACATACAAGTTACAGATATCACTTACAGTAAACAAACTAACAATGACAGACTGATACTGAAGGGTGAGGACCCTGCCCTTGCGGGCTTACATTCTACAGGATTATGGGGAAGGAGACAGTAGGTTGAGGGTTGCAGCAGCTCTGGTGTTGGTGAGGCGGTAGCTTCGGTAGTGATGAGGTGGCAGCAGGGTCAGTGCAGGCTGTAGGCTTTCCTGAAGGGATGGGTTTTCAGGTTCCGTCTGAAGGATCCTAATGTGGTTGATAGTCGGACGTGTTGGGGCAAAGAATTCCAGAGGATGGGGGAAATTCGGGAGAAGTCTTGGAGGCGGTTGGATGAGGAGCGACTAAGTGTGGAGGAGAGAAGGAGGTCTTGGGAGGACCGGAGATCACGTGAGGGAAGATATCGGGAGATTAGATCAGAGATATATGGAGGAGACATGTTGTGGATGGCTTTGTAGGTCAGTATTAGTAATTTGAACTGGATACGCTGAGGGAATGGGAGCCAGTGAAGAGATTTGCAGAGGGGGGAAGCAGAGGAGTAGCGAGGAAAGAGATTAATTAGTCGGGCAGGAGAGTTAAGAATGGACTGGAGAGGTGCAAGGGTGTTAGCAGAGAGGCTGCAGAAAAGGATGTTGCAGTAATCAAGGCGGTAGATGATGAGGGCGTGCGCAAGCATTGTAGTAGATTGACGGTTGAGGAAAGGACGGATTCTGGAGATATTTTTGAGCTGGAGGCGACAGGAGGTGGAAAGAGCTTGGATTTGTGGTTTGAAGGACAGGGCAGAGTCGAAGGTTACTCCGAGGCAGCGGACTTCCGGTACGGTGGAAAGCATGATGTCATTGATTGCGATAGATAGGTCAGGTAAGGAAGATCTATGGGATGGAGGAAATATGATGAGTTCAGATTTGTCCACATTGAGTTTGAGGAAGCGAGAGGAGAAGAAGGAGGATATGGCTGATAGGCACTCTGGGATTCTGGACAGCAGAGCGGTGACGTCTGGGCCAGAGAGGTAGATCTGAGTGTCATCAGCATAGAGGTGGTACTGGAATCCATGGGACTTTATGAGCTGTCCCAAGCCAAGTGTATAGATTGAGAAGAGTAGGGGTCCTAGAACAGAGCCTTGGGGGACTCAAACAGAGAGAGGGTGGGATGGGGAGGCAGTGTGGGAGTGGGAGATGCTGAATGTGCGGTTGGAAAGGTACGAGGAGATCCAGGATAGGGTGAGGTCTTTAAAGCCAAAGGAGGAGACGATCTGTAGTAAGAGGCAGTGATCAACCGTGTCGAAAGCAGAGGACAGGTCTAGAAGGAGGAGTACAGAGTATTGTCCATTAGCTTTCGCGGTAAGTAGGTCGTTAGTGATTTTGGTCAGGGCTGTCTCAGTTGAGTGATGAGGGCGGAAACCAGATTGTAGATTGTCAAAGAGCAAGTTAGATGAGAGGTGGGAGGAAAGTTCAGAGTGGACGTGCTGCTCCAGGAGTTTGGAAGCGAATGGAAGCAGTGATATTGGGTGATAGCTGGACATAGCAGTTGGATCGAGGGTTGGCTTTTTAAGGATAGGCGTGATTGTGGCATGTTTGAAAGCAGAAGGGAAGGTGCCAGAAGATAGTGATAGGTTGAAGAGGTGGGTCAGGGATGGGATAAGTGTGGTGGTGAGGTTGGGGAGGAGGTGGTATGGGATGGGGTCGAGCGCACAAGTGGTGAGGTGCGATTTGGAGAGGAGACAATTAAGCACCCCTTCAGTGATGTTGGATAGGGAGGTTATGGGGTTTGGGCATTGGTCTGGTATACAAAGGGGTTGTGGTGGTTGAACAATGAAGACTTGCCTTGTCTGGTCGATCATATTTTTAAAGTGTGTGGCAAAGTCCTCAGCAGAGATGAAGGAGGTTAGAGGGGGCAGTTGGGGGCGGAAGAGGGAGTTAAAGGTTTTGAACAACTGTTTGGGGTTGTAGGATAGGGAAGATATAAGGGTTGTGAAGTAGACCTGTTTAGCAGAGGTGAGAGCAGATTTAAAAGTGAGTGTTGCCTGTTTGAATGCAGTGAAGTCATCTTGCAGGTGTGTTTTCTTCCAATGCCGCTCCGCAACCCTGGACACTTGCCGGAGCTTTTTAGTGGTGTTATTGTGCCAAGGTTGTCTATTGATATGTCACACTCTGCCATGGATGAGAAGGGCAACTGTGTCAATAGCTGATGTGAGAGTGGCATTGTAGAAAGCAGTGGCACTGTCTGTGTCGTGGAGTGAGGATATGGATGCAATATATACAAAGCTCCTGTATTTAATCAAACTGATGATTATTGTATTACCTGTACTCTTTATACAGAGCTCCTGTGTATAATGGCACTGGTGATCCCTGTATTACATGTGCAATGACACTACATACAGAGCTCCAGTGTATAATGTCACCGGCGATCACTGTATTACCTATACACTACATATAGAGCTCTTGTGTATAATGGCGCTGGTGATCTCTGCATTACCTGTACACTGACACTATATACAGAGCACCTGTGTATATTGTCACTGGTGAGTCATTGTATTACCTGTACACTGATACTATATACAGAGCTCTTCTGTATAATGTCTCCAGTGATCCCTGTATTACCTGTACACTGACACTTTATACACAGCTGCTGTATATAACATCACTGTATTACCTGTACTCTTACACTATACACTGTATACTGTGTACTACAACTCCATTCCGCACCAACTACTCAGCTTTAGTACAGGAAGAAAAATCTTTCACTAGCAAGGACTAAATGCCAAGAGCCAGTATATATATATACGGTATATAAAGGGAGTAAATGAAAAGCAATTGCAGTTTAGAACAATCAGGCTGTATGGTCTCAGCCAGCATGGAAAGAATCCTTAAGATTCTCAGCACTGAAGGAAAGGAACTCCATTTTAAAAAAAAGGAAATGTATCACACCATCTCTAAAGAATACCTACGATTCATTACCCGACGTGATCATCTAACTCCAGGTCTTCCAGGGGGACATGACACCCTCGTGACAGTACCCCAACTTCTATGAGGGGCCACTGGAACCTCGGGAATGGGTTTATCTGTAATGACCAAATTAGTTTTCTGGCATTACCCTCAGCTGCGAGTACCTACATCCTCTCCTCAAGACCAATCCTTTCCAGTGCACTAAGTATTGTAAAGAGTGATGAACCACACGGGAATCCACAATTCTTGCCACTTGGCACTCAAAATTTTCATTAACAATAACTAGTGGCGGCGACGCTATATACATTTTGAACAACGATCTGTGGAAAATGTTGTAGATTTTGGAGTTAGAGAAAGCTCAGGGTGAAAAGCCACAGGGTTAATTACGGTGACCACCTTGTAAGGACCAATAAATCTGTGACCTAATTTCCAGACGGAACAATCCCAACCCGTTGCTTCTCACCCCCAGATGAACACGGACAAAGCTAAAAAAAAAGCTTGCAGGATTCACTGAGAGCAAAAAATGTATCCTGCCACCCAGAAAAGCCTATACAGGAGGGCCATCTTAGGTTCTGGTTCAGCCTGACTGCCCGCCAGACCAATAATCTGCTGCTGCGGGACCCTAGATTGCAGGTCTGACAGTTTGAGAGACAGACCCTGCTATTGTTTGGCAAAGACTGCGACAGGTTCCATAACAAGATTCAAAATAAAGGAGTCAGTGAAAATGTCACGACGTGATGGTCTTTGGTATGGGAGAGGGGCCTCAAACTGTCCCTGGAACTGGGAACTTAGCTATCTCTGTCTCGGGGGTACTCTTGAAGATAGAAAGGCCTGGGTCACCAACCTTAGTATGCACCTATTAAACCCTGATCTGTCCGCTCCCCCACCACCATGAAGCATGGAATAGAAATGTAAGATAAACAACACAAAGACAAAACAGGTATAACAGAAAAACACTATCATATAAAAACACTCACTAACAATAGTGAGGAGGAAAGGAACAGGGAGGAAAAAACTAAATAAGAATGAAGACCAGGGGATAAACTGTCATGTATAACAGCAAATAACAGATTGCTACTAGATAGCTACTACAACTCCACTCCATCTACTCTATAGCTTTAGCAATTAATTCAAGACGAAGCTTTCACAGGCAAGGACTAAACGCCTAGAGCCAGTGTATATATAGAGGGAGTAAATTATAAGCAGCTGCAGCTGAGAACAACTAGACAGTATGGTCTCAGCCAGTATGGAAAGAGTCCTTAATCCTCTTAGTACTGATCAGGTATGGACTGGGGATGAAAATCAGCCCTGGCATATGAAATCACACAGGCCCATGGTGTCCCCGTCCCCAATAACTAGATGGGATATATTACTAATATTGCCCTGGATGGATACAGGAAAGAAATATATCTTGGTACCGTGTTAGCCAGTAGATAGAAAAATATTTAGAATTGAGAGTCCTCAGTGGTTGATACCTTTTAATGGCTAACTGAAAAGATGGTAACAAATTGCAAGCTTTCGAAACTACACAGGTCTCTTCATCAGGCAAAGACTAAAACAAATTCTGAAGAATCACATATTTATGCACAACATAGCATAGAAATAAAAAAAGGAAAAACCATGGATAAGACAGGTGACATGAAGCAGAATTACCATAAGTGATAAACAGTTATGTCCATAAATATTGGGCCAGTTCTTAGATAAGGATTGTTTTATTAGGGTCTGGTTCTGTTGTGATGACCCCTCATAGTCTGAGGGGCAAGTTCCTTAGTTGATGTAAAAACACATAAATCCATGCGACACATTCATTCCTGCAGTGAGAGTGTCAAAGGTCCTCATCAGTTTATATTCCCAGACTCTTCTGTCTCTCTGAGATTTGAAGCTACCTTTTAACACAAGTAATTTCATGTCCATAATGTTATGATTTGGGAGACAAAAATGTATTGCCACAGGTAGATCCATTCTTTTTTCTCTTATTGTGTGGCGGTGAGAATTCATTCTTGTTCTAAGCTTTTGCCCTGTCTCCCCCACATACAGACCCCCAGTTGGACATTTAGTACATATAATTAGATACACCACATTAGAAGTGACGCAGCTGAAAGTACCTGGTATCTTGTAGTCCTGATGTGAATTGGGATCTTTATCTTGTCCGTGGTCATTATAAATGGACAGGTTTTACATTTTTTCTAACTGCAAGGAAAGGTTCCTGCAGTAGGCAGCCCACAACCAGACCGGCCCTTCTGGCATTTGGCCAGAGTTGCCAAACGGCCAGTCCGGCCCTGGTACTGATGCAAAGGAAATCCATTTAAAATAGCACATGAATCAAACTGTCTATTAAAAAGACTGCGATTCATTACCCGACGTGACCTTCAAGCTCCAGGTCTTCCAGGGGGACGTAGGGACGTAACACCCTAGTAACAATATGGTAAAAAAGTTTTTCCAAGAATGGGCGGTTGGACTGTCGAAGCTTTGAGGGGTGGATGCAGAGCTGGGGTTGAGATGAAGCTGGGATGGAGCATGGACGGAGTCTCAAGGGGGCCCAAAAATGTTGCCAGTATGTGGTCCTGAAACTACTGGTGGCAGCCCTGCCTGTCTTATTTCATCTAGCAGCAGGAAGAGATAGATAAAAATACTTTTTACACATGGGGCATGAGTCATCCATATATAACCTGGATGGCCAATTGCCTTGTAATGTACAATTTTAGTGGCTTATCCTGTTCTCCTCCCAGCCTCTAGCAGTCCACTCCTTCTCTTCCCCATCTGGACTTATTACACAGCTTTTTGCCCAGAATCTAGAGCTTCCTTTCTACACATCAGATTGTGACAAAGATTTTCTTCTCAATGATGCTCGGCCAAGGACTCTTACAGGGCCTAAGACTTTTAAAATGCCCTTTGCCGAATGCTCACTGTCTGACCAATAAGGATCTAAAGACTCACCTATTTGCAAAGTAACTTGTACATATTGTTTAGGACCATGCTAGTTTCCTGACTACTAGTATTGAGCATTCCAATACTGCAAGTATCGGGTATCGGCCGATACTTGCTGTATCGGAATTCCGATACCGAGTTCCAATATTTTTGTGATATCGGAAATCGGTATCGGAGTGTGCGGTACGTATGGTTCCAAGGGTCTGAAGGAGAGGTCACGTGAGTGATCAGGTGACCGGTCACCTGACCGCGACGTCATCGAAGGTCCTTCACTCTCTGCAATTCTCAGGAACGGAGGCGGACGCTTGCAGCAGTGACAGCCAGGGACCTTTGGAGGGGTGAGTATAGCTATATTTTTTATTTTTATTCTTTATTTTTTACATTAATATGGATCCCAGGGCCTGAAGGAGAGTTTCCTCTCCTTCAGACCCTGGGAACCATCGAGGATACATTCCGATATTTGTGTCCCATTGACTTGTATTGGTATCGGGTATCGGTATCGGCGAGATCCAATATTTTGCCGGTATCGGCCGATACCATCCGATACCGATACTTTCAAATATCGGAAAGTATCGCTCAACACTACTGACTACTATTCCTTATCTGCCCAGAACCTTTTTTCTGTTACTTGCATTTACTGTGTTACAAACACTCTGCCAGCCCTAACCCTTCACCTGTTAGGCTATGACTTTGTTCTTGTGACCTAATGTCATCTGTCTTTCTCCACATCAGCCATTGGTAATGGAGACAACTAATAGAATCAGCCAAACCTGTAGCCACACATCGGATTCACTAGTCTGGGCTGGCCTTGTGTCACTTCTGATAACTGGTCTTGATTTTTTCCCAAGAATTCAGTTTTTTGTCATGGGTTGGAGAACCAGATTAGTCAATCGGCATGGTGGCTACAACATGAAAGAGTAAATGTCTGATGACATAAGAATTTTGAAGACTTGCCTTCTGATTGTGTGGGAAAAAGTATTATGTCCTTTCCTTTTGTTCTATGGTGCATATGTCTGAATACGGTCTTTAGCTACTGAATCTAATGTGCCATCTGGACAAACTAACATTTTAAAGGTGTTGACCAGGACTAACGTGCTGATGACCCATCTGGAGCACCCCCAAGGGCTGTGGGGTACTCGGATCTTGGCCCTTCTGTTCTCAGTGGGGATGTCACAGTGGCTGACCCAGTCCGTGGCCCTCAGGAAGTCCGTTGATGAAATGTGTGTGGGGATAGGTCTTTAAAGGGATAATGTTCGTGACGCCACCTGTGGTATTTGGTCAGGGTGACCGACGCTGCTTAGTGGTCCGCTGGGGTGATGTTATGGCAGCTAGATGGTATACCTTCCCACAGGTGAAGTGTGTCCCCAGGGCTTCCCAGAGTGTAGTTGGTAGATGGTGGATGATGTAAGGCGCAGTGAAGAATGAGGACACAACGTTGCAGTCTCTTTACCTTTACTGAGGGCTTCAGCATCCACAGTCCAGGGCACCAGACCACAGGATAGGCAGAGTCCGACCGGTCTGAAGGCACATCTAGAGTCCCCTTATCCAGGTGGAATTCAGTAGCCTTCCTACTAGCACCTGGGTGTTGTAGTACCTCCCTGCTGAGCAACTCGGTAAGGTTCTCACAACTTTTGTAGATGTTCTAGATGTTATTTCTTCCTCTCTGTCCCCCAGATGGTGTGGATAGGACAAACCCGTATGACCGATGGCCTGAGGCTTGTTTATAGGGACCCTAGAGATGCCCCGACCCCCACAATTTGCCACCGTGTCTTCTTAGGTATTAAGGTCGGGCAGCCAACTTGGAATTGACTGTCCTGCCGCTCTCTGAAGTAAAGCATAAAGTCTATTACTCCCTCGGTGTTCCGGCCACCGGCTATGCGCCTCAGAAGGAGGCAGCCTCTCTCAGGGCAGAACCCCTTCTGGTTTTCTTCTCCTTGTGCTATGACTTCGTTTCTCACTCTCTACAATACAATTCTCTTCGTATCCTTTCTTAGGATGCTGCCGCACATGGGGCAGGCGCAGCTCCGTGTCTTTCTGTCTAGGCCTCTGACAGGATCCCACCCCTGTCTGGGGCCCTCTGTCTGCAGCTTTGTGGTGTTCCTCCTTTCCCGCTGTCTGCTTGACAGGAACTCCCTGGGTGAAACCAAGACAGCGACTGTCTAACTTTCTATCCAATGTTGTGAATTCTGTTGTCGAGCTCCCTCCTGTGGTCATGAATGGTACTTCGGTGAGTTCGGTCCGTGGGCTCCCTCTGGTGGCTGTGAGTGGAGCTGCTGCTTCTGAGGTTCCTTACACAGGTGACGTGGTTTATCCTTTGGTTGGCTTCTCTCTTTAACTCCACTCAGATCGTTTCTCCATGCCAGCTGTCAATGTTTTAGCATTGGTTCAGTTCGCTCCTGGATCTGTCTGGTGTCCTGTCTTCTCCTGCAGAAGCTAAGTTCCTGATTGTTATTATTGTTCTTGTTTCTTTGTCCAGCTGGTTTCTTGATTTTGTCTTGCTAGCTGGAAGCTCTGGGATGCAGGGTGGCACCCCCGCACCGTGATTGGTGCGGAGGACCCTTTTGCACACTCTGCGTGGTCTTTTGTAGGTTTTTGTGCTGACCGCAAAGATTCCTTTCCTATCCTCTGTCTATTTAGTAAGTCGTGCCTCCCTTTGCTGAAACCTATCTCATTTCTGCGTTTGTGACTTTCATCTTTACTCACAGTCATTACATGTGGGGGGCTGCCTATTCCTTTGGGGAATTTCTCTGAGGCAAGGTAGGCTTTATTTTCTTCTCTAGGGCTAGCTAGCTCTTAGGCTGTGACGAGGCGCCTAGGGAGCTTCAGGAGCGCTCCACGGCTATTTCTAGTGTGTGCGATAGGATTAGGGCTTGCGGTCAGCAGAGCTCCCACATCCTAGAGCTCGTCCTGTATGAGTTTAACTATCAGGTCGGGTGCTCCTAACCACCAGGTCATAACAGTACAGCTGGCCCAAAGTATTAATGCATCTCAATAGAGGGATAAGAGAAGTTCTGAGACCATTTTTTTTTCTTTGCACTGTGTTTTGTCTTTCTTTTCCCCTAGACCTTTGGGTGGTTCAGGACACAGGTGTAGAGATGGACATTCAAGGTCTGTCCTCTTGTGTGGATCATCTCACTGCAAGGGTACAAAACATTCAAGATTTTGTGGTTCAGAATCCGATGTTAGAGCCTAGAATTCCTACTCCTGATTTATTTTCTGGAAATAGATCTAAGTTTCTGAATTTCAAAAATAATTGTAAATTGTTTCTAGCTTTGAAACCACGCTCCTCTGGTGACCCCGCTCAACAAGTAAAAATCATTATTTCTTTATTACGTGGTGACCCTCAAGACTGGGAATTTTCCCTTGCGCCAGGAGATCCTGCATTGCGTGATGTTGATGCGTTTTTTCTGGCGCTAGGATTGCTTTATGATGAACCAAATTCCGTGGATCAGGCAGAGAAAATCTTGCTGGCTTTGTGTCAGGGTCAGAATGAGGCGGAGCTGTACTGTCAGAAGTTTAGAAAGTGGTCTGTGCTTACTCAGTGGAATGAATGTGCCCTGGTGGCAATTTTCAGAAAGGGTCTTTCTGAAGCCCTTAAGGATGTTATGGTGGGATTTCCCACGCCTGCTGGTCTGAATGAGTCTATGTCATTGGCCATTCAGATCGATCGGCACTTGCGTGAGCGCAAAGCTGTGCACCATTTGGCGGTGTTCTCTGAGAATAGGCCTGAGCCTATGCAGTGTGATAGAACTTTGACCAGAGCTGAACGGCAAGAACACAGACGTCGGAATGGACTGTGTTTTTACTGTGGTGACTCCACTCATGCTATCTCCGATTGTCCTAAGCGCACTCTAGGTCTGCCACCATTGGTACGGTACAGTCAAAATTTCTTTTGTCCGTTACTCTGATTTGCTCACTGTCGTCATATTCTGTTATGGCATTTGTGGATTCAGGCGCTGCCCTGAATTTGATGGACTTGGAGTTTGCCAGGCGCTGTGGTTTTTCCTTGGAGCCCTTGCAGCATCCTATTCCATTGAGAGGAATTGATGCTACGCCTTTGGCCAAGAATAAACCTCAATACTGGACGCAATTGACCATGTGCATGGCTCCTGCACATCAGGAGGATATTCGCTTTTTGGTGTTGCATAATCTGCATGATGTGGTCGTTTTGGGGTTGCCATGGCTACAGGTCCATAATCCAGTGTTGGATTGGAAATCTATGTCTGTGTCCAGCTGGGGTTGTCAAGGGGTACATAGTGATGTTCCATTGTTGTCAATTTCGCCTTCCACTCCTTCTGAAGTCCCTGAGTTTTTATCAGATTACCGGGATGTATTTGAGGAGCCCAAATCCGGTGCCCTACCCCCTCATAGGGATTGCGACTGTGCTATTAATTTGATTCCCGGTAGTAAGTTTCCTAAGGACCGACTGTTTAATCTATCTGTGCCAGAGCACGCTGCTATGCGGAGTTATATAAAGGAATCCTTGGAGAAGGGTCATATTCGCCCGTCGTCGTCACTAGGGTTGAGCGAAACGGATCGTTCATTTTTAAAAGTCGCCGACTTTTGGCAAAGTCGGGTTTCATGAAACCCGATCCGACCCTTGTGTGGGGTCGGCCATGCGGTACGCGACTTTCGTGCCAAAGTCGCGTTTCAATGACGCGAAAAGTGCCATTTCTCAGCCAATGAAGGTGGACGCAGAGTGTGGGCAGTGTGATGACATAGGTCCTGGTCCCCACCATCTTAGAGAAGGGCATTGCAATGATTGGCTTGCTGTCTGCGGCGTCACAGGGGCTATAAAGGGGCGTTCCCGCCGACCTCCATCTTACTGCTGCTGATCTGAGCATAGGGAGAGGTTGCTGCCGCTTCGTCAGAAGCAGGGATAGCGTTAGGCAGGGTCCATTAACCACCAAACCGCTTGTGCTGTAGCGATTTCCACTGTCCAACACACCTTTTGTTTGCAGGGACAGTGGAAGCTACTTTTTTTTTCCTCAGCGATGTAGCTCATTGGGCTGCCCTAGAAGGCTCCCTGATAGCTGCATTGCTGTGTGTACGCCGCTGTGCAAACCAACTGCCTTTTTCAAAGCACAAATCCTGTTGTTCCTTCCTTTCTGCACAGCTATCTTGTTTGTTTGTCCACACTTTTTATTTCATTTGTGCATCAGTCCACTCCTTATTGCTGCCTGCCATACCTGGCTGAGATTACTGCAGGGAGATAGTAATTGTAGGACAGTCCCTGTTTTTTTTTTTTTTTTTTTGTGGGAGATTAAGATTGGCATTTCTGCTAGAGTGCCATCCCTGTGTGTGCCATCTCTTTCACATAGTGGGCCATAGAAAGCCTTTTCATTTTTCTGTTTTTTTGGGGGGGTTTATAAATTCTCCCTGATAAAAAAAATACAGTGGGAGATTAATATTGGCCTTTGGGCTTCTGTGCCAGTCCTGAGTGTGCCATCTCTCTCTCAAATAGTGGGCCATAGAAAGCCTATTAATTTTTTTTTATTGGGTTTCTAAACACTCCCAGAAAAAATAAAAAAAAATCAGTGGGAGATTAATATTGCCCTTTCTGCTTGTGTGCCACTCCTGACTCCTGGGTGTGCCATCTCTCTCTCTCAACTAGTGGGCCATAGAAAGCCTATTTTTTTTTTATATTGTGTTTCTAAATTCTCCCTGAAAAAATCAAAAAGAAATCAGTGGGAGATTAGTATTGCCCTTTCTGCTTGTGTGCCACTCCTGACTCCTGGGTGTGCCATCTCTCTCTTTCAAATAGTGGGCACTGGGCCATAGAAAGCCTTTTTTTTTTTATTGTGTTTCTAAATTCTCCCTGAAAAAATCAAAAAGAAATCAGTGGGAGATTAATATTGCCCTTTCTGCTTGTGTGCCACTCCTGACTCCTGGGTGTGCCATCTCTCTCTCTCAAATAGTGGGCTATAGAAAGCCTATTTTTTTTTTTGTTGTGTTTCTAAATTCTCCCTGAAAAAATAAAAAAAAAATCAGTGGGAGATTAATATTGCCCTTTCTGCTTGTGTGCCAGTCTTGACTCCTGGGTGTGCCATCTCTCTCTCTCAAATAGTGGGCACTGGGCCATAGAAAGGCTTTTTTTTTTTTATATTGTGTTTCTAAATTCTCCCTGAAAAAATCAAAAAGAAATCAGTGGGAGATTAATATTGCCCTTTCTGCTTGTGTGCCACTCCTGACTCCTGGGTGTGCCATCTCTCTCTTTCAAATAGTGGGCACTGGGCCATAGAAAGCCTATTTTTTTTTTTATTGTGTTTCTAAATTCTCCCTGAAAAAATAAAAAAGAAATCAGTGGGAGATTAATATTGCCCTTTCTGCTTGTGTGCCACTCCTGACTCCTGGGTGTGCCATCTCTCTCTCTCAAATAGTGGGCACTGGGCCATAGAAAGGCAATTTTTTTTTAATTTGGTTTCTAAAGTCTCCCTGAAACAAAAAAAAAATCAGTGGGAGATTAATATTGCCCTTTCTGCTTGTGTGCCAGTCTTGACTCCTGGGTGTGCCATCTCTCTCTCAAATAGTGGGCACTGGGCCATAGAAAGCCTATTTTTTTTTTTTTATTGTGTTTCTAAATTCTCCCTGAAAAAATCAAAAAGAAATCAGTGGGAGATTAATATTGCCCTTTCTGCTTGTGTGCCACTCTTGACTCCTGTGTGTGCAATCTCTCTCAAATAGTAGGCCATAGAAAGCCTATTTTTTTTTATTGTGCTTCTAAATTCTCCCTGAAAAAATAAAAAAAAAATCAGTGGGAGATTAATATTGCCCTTTCTGCTTGTGTGCCAGTCTTGACTCCTGGGTGTGCCATCTCTCTCTCTCAAATAGTGGGCCATAGAAAGCCTATTTTTTTTTATTGTGTTTCTAAATTCTCCCTGAAAAAATCAAAAAGAAATCAGTGGGAGATTAATATTGCCCTTTCTGCTTGTGTGCCACTCCTGACTCCTGGGTGTGCCATCTCTCTCTCTCAAATAGTGGGCCATAGAAAGCCATTTTTTTTTATTGTGTTTCTAAATTCTCCTTGAAAAAATAAAAAAAGAAATCAGTGGGAGATTAATATTGCCCTTTCTGCTTGTGTGCCACTCCTGACTCCTGGGTGTGCCATCTCTCTCTCTCAAATAGTGGGCTATAGAAAGCCTTTTTTTTTTTTTTGTTGTGTTTCAAAATTCTCCCTGAAAAAATAAAAAAAAAATCAGTGGGAGATTAATATTGCCCTTTCTGCTTGTGTGCCAGTCTTGACTCCTGGGTGTGCCATCTCTCTCTCTCAAATAGTGGGCACTGGGCCATAGAAAGCCTATTTTTTTTATTGTGTTTCTAAATTCTCCCTGAAAAAATCAAAAAGAAATCAGTGGGAGATTAATATTGCCCTTTCTGCTTGTGTGCCAGTCTTGACTCCTGGGTGTGCCATCTCTCTCTCTCAAATAGTGGGCACTGGGCCATAGAAAGGCTATTTTTTTTAATTTGGTTTCTAAATTCTCCCTGAAAAAATCATTTTATTTTATTTGGTTTCTAAATTCTTCCTGAAAAAATCATTTTATTTTATTTTGTTTCTAAAGTCTCCCTGAAACAAAAAAAAAAATCAGTGGGAGATTAATATTGCCCTTTCTGGTTGTGTGCCAGTCTTGACTCCTGGGTGTGCCATCTCTCTCTCTCAAATAGTGGGCACTGGGCCATAGAAAGCTTTTTTTTTTTTTTATTGTGTTTCTAAATTCTCCCTGAAAAAATCAAAAAGAAATCAGTGGGAGATTAATATTGCCCTTTCTGCTTGTGTGCCAGTCTTGACTCCTGGGTGTGCCATCTCTCTCTCTCAAATAGTGGGCACTGGGCCATAGAAAGGCTATTTTTTTTAATTTGGTTTCTAAATTCTCCCTGAAAAAATCATTTTATCTTATTTGGTTTCAAAATTCTTCCTGAAAAAATCATTTTATTTTATTTTGTTTCTAAAGTCTCCCTGAAAAAAAAAAAATCAGTCGGAGATTAATATTGCCCTTTCTGCTTGTGTGCCAGTCTTGACTCCTGGGTGTGCCATCTCTCTCTCTCAAATAGTGGGCACTGGGCCATAGAAAGCCTATTTTTTTTTTATTGTGTTTCTAAATTCTCCCTGAAAAAATCAAAAAGAAATCAGTGGGAGATTAATATTGCCCTTTCTGCTTGTGTGCCAGTCTTGACACCTGGGTGTGCCATATCTCTCTCTCAAATAGTGGGCACTGGGCCATAGAAAGGCTATTTTTTTTTTATTTGGTTTCTAAATTCTCCCTGAAAAAATCATTTTATTTTATTTGGTTTCTAAATTCTTCCTGAAAAAATCATTTTATTTTATTTTGTTTCTAAAGTCTCCCTGAAAAAAAAAAAAATCAGTGGGAGATTATTATTGCCCTTTCTGCTTGTGTGCCAGTCTTGACTCCTGGGTATGCCATCTCTCTCTCTCAAATAGTGGGCCATAGAAAGCCTATTTTTTTTTTATTGTGTTTCTAAATTCTCCCTGAAAAAATCAAAAAGAAATCAGTGGGAGATTAATATTGCCCTTTCTGCTTGTGTGCCACTCCTGACTCCTGGGTGTGCCATCTCTCTCTCTCAAATAGTGGGCCATAGAAAGCCTATTTTTTTTTATTGTGTTTCTAAATTCTCCTTGAAAAAAGAAAAAAAATCAGTGGGAGATTAATATTGCCCTTTCTGCTTGTGTGCCAGTCTTGACTCCTGGGTGTGCCATCTCTCTCTCTCAAATAGTGGGCACTGGGCCATAGAAAGGCTATTTTTTTTTTATTTGGTTTCTAAATTCTCCCTGAAAAAATCATTTTATTTTATTTGGTTTCTAAATTCTTCCTGAAAAAATCATTTTATTTTATTTTGTTTCTAAAGTCTCCCTGAAAAAAAAAAAAATCAGTGGGAGATTAATATTGCCCTTTCTGCTTGTGTGCCAGTCTTGACTCCTGGGTGTGCCATCTCTCTCTCTCAAATAGTGGGCACTGGGCCATAGAAAGGCTATTTTTTTTATTTGGTTTCTAAATTCTCCCTGAAAAAATCATTTTATTTTATTTGGTTTCTAAATTCTTCCTGAAAAAATCATTTTATTTTATTTTGTCTCTAAAGTCTCCCTGAAAAAAAAAAATCAGTGGGAGATTAATATTGCCCTTTCTGCTTGTGTGCCACTCCTGACTCCTGGGTGTGCCATCTCTCTCTCTCAACTAGTGGGCCATAGAAAGCCTATTTTTTTTTATTGGGTTTCTAAATTCTCCCTGAAAAAAAAAAAAAAAAAATCAGTGGGAGATTAATATTGCCCTTTCTGCTTGTGTGCCAGTCTTGACTCCTGGGTGTGCCATCTCTCTCTCTCAAATAGTGGGCACTGGGCCATAGAAAGGCTTTTTTTTTTATTTGGTTTCTAAATTCTCCCTGAAAAAATCATTTTATTTTATTTGGTTTCTAAATTCTTCCTGAAAAAATCATTTTATTTTATTTTGTTTCTAAAGTCTCCCTGAAAAAATAAAAAAAAAATCAGTGGGACATTAATATTGCCCTTTCTGCTTGCGTGCCAGTCTTGACTCCTGGCTGTGCCATCTCTCTCTCTCAAATAGTGGGCACTGGGCCATAGAAAGCCTATTTTTTTTTTATTGTGTTTCTAAATTCTCCCTGAAAAAATCAAAAAGAAATCAGTGGGAGATTAATATTGCCCTTTCTGCTTGTGTGCCACTCCTGACTCCTGGGTGTGCCATCTCTCTCTCTCAAATAGTGGGCTATAGAAAGCCTATTTTTTTTTTTGTTGTGTTTCTAAATTCTCCCTGAAAAAATAAAAAAAAAATCAGTGGGAGATTAATATTGCCCTTTCTGCTTGTGTGCCAGTCTTGACTCCTGGGTGTGCCATCTCTCTCTCTCAAATAGTGGGCACTGGGCCATAGAAAGGCTTTTTTTTTTTATATTGTGTTTCTAAATTCTCCCTGAAAAAATCAAAAAGAAATCAGTGGGAGATTAATATTGCCCTTTCTGCTTGTGTGCCACTCCTGACTCCTGGGTGTGCCATCTCTCTCTTTCAAATAGTGGGCACTGGGCCATAGAAAGCCTATTTTTTTTTTATTGTGTTTCTAAATTCTCCCTGAAAAAATAAAAAAGAAATCAGTGGGAGATTAATATTGCCCTTTCTGCTTGTGTGCCACTCCTGACTCCTGGGTGTGCCATCTCTCTCTCTCAAATAGTGGGCACTGGGCCATAGAAAGGCAATTTTTTTTTAATTTGGTTTCTAAAGTCTCCCTGAAACAAAAAAAAAATCAGTGGGAGATTAATATTGCCCTTTCTGCTTGTGTGCCAGTCTTGACTCCTGGGTGTGCCATCTCTCTCTCAAATAGTGGGCACTGGGCCATAGAAAGCCTATTTTTTTTTTTTTATTGTGTTTCTAAATTCTCCCTGAAAAAATCAAAAAGAAATCAGTGGGAGATTAATATTGCCCTTTCTGCTTGTGTGCCACTCTTGACTCCTGTGTGTGCAATCTCTCTCAAATAGTAGGCCATAGAAAGCCTATTTTTTTTTATTGTGCTTCTAAATTCTCCCTGAAAAAATAAAAAAAAAATCAGTGGGAGATTAATATTGCCCTTTCTGCTTGTGTGCCAGTCTTGACACCTGGGTGTGCCATATCTCTCTCTCAAATAGTGGGCACTGGGCAATAGAAAGGCTATTTTTTTTATTTGGTTTCTAAATTCTCCCTGAAAAAATCATTTTATTTTATTTGGTTTCTAAATTCTTCCTGAAAAAATCATTTTATTTTATTTTGTTTCTAAAGTCTCCCTGAAAAAAAAAATCAGTGGGAGATTAATATTGCCCTTTCTGCTTGTGTGCCAGTCTTGACTCCTGGGTGTGCCATCTCTCTCTCTCAAATAGTGGGCCATAGAAAGCCTATTTTTTTTTATTGTGTTTCTAAATTCTCCCTGAAAAAATCAAAAATAAATCAGTGGGAGATTAATATTGCCCTTTCTGCTTGTGTGCCACTCCTGACTCCTGGGTGTGCCATCTCTCTCTCTCAAATAGTGGGCCATAGAAAGCCATTTTTTTTATTGTGTTTCTAAATTCTCCTTGAAAAAATAAAAAAAGAAATCAGTGGGAGATTAATATTGCCCTTTCTGCTTGTGTGCCACTCCTGACTCCTGGGTGTGCCATCTCTCTCTCTCAAATAGTGGGCTATAGAAAGCCTTTTTTTTTTTTTTGTTGTGTTTCAAAATTCTCCCTGAAAAAATAAAAAAAAAATCAGTGGGAGATTAATATTGCCCTTTCTGCTTGTGTGCCAGTCTTGACTCCTGGGTGTGCCATCTCTCTCTCTCAAATAGTGGGCACTGGGCCATAGAAAGCCTATTTTTTTTATTGTGTTTCTAAATTCTCCCTGAAAAAATCAAAAAGAAATCAGTGGGAGATTAATATTGCCCTTTCTGCTTGTGTGCCAGTCTTGACTCCTGGGTGTGCCATCTCTCTCTCTCAAATAGTGGGCACTGGGCCATAGAAAGGCTATTTTTTTTAATTTGGTTTCTAAATTCTCCCTGAAAAAATCATTTTATTTTATTTGGTTTCTAAATTCTTCCTGAAAAAATCATTTTATTTTATTTTGTTTCTAAAGTCTCCCTGAAACAAAAAAAAAAATCAGTGGGAGATTAATATTGCCCTTTCTGGTTGTGTGCCAGTCTTGACTCCTGGGTGTGCCATCTCTCTCTCTCAAATAGTGGGCACTGGGCCATAGAAAGCTTTTTTTTTTTTTTATTGTGTTTCTAAATTCTCCCTGAAAAAATCAAAAAGAAATCAGTGGGAGATTAATATTGCCCTTTCTGCTTGTGTGCCAGTCTTGACTCCTGGGTGTGCCATCTCTCTCTCTCAAATAGTGGGCACTGGGCCATAGAAAGGCTATTTTTTTTAATTTGGTTTCTAAATTCTCCCTGAAAAAATCATTTTATCTTATTTGGTTTCAAAATTCTTCCTGAAAAAATCATTTTATTTTATTTTGTTTCTAAAGTCTCCCTGAAAAAAAAAAAATCAGTCGGAGATTAATATTGCCCTTTCTGCTTGTGTGCCAGTCTTGACTCCTGGGTGTGCCATCTCTCTCTCTCAAATAGTGGGCACTGGGCCATAGAAAGCCTATTTTTTTTTTATTGTGTTTCTAAATTCTCCCTGAAAAAATCAAAAAGAAATCAGTGGGAGATTAATATTGCCCTTTCTGCTTGTGTGCCAGTCTTGACACCTGGGTGTGCCATATCTCTCTCTCAAATAGTGGGCACTGGGCCATAGAAAGGCTATTTTTTTTTTATTTGGTTTCTAAATTCTCCCTGAAAAAATCATTTTATTTTATTTGGTTTCTAAATTCTTCCTGAAAAAATCATTTTATTTTATTTTGTTTCTAAAGTCTCCCTGAAAAAAAAAAAAATCAGTGGGAGATTATTATTGCCCTTTCTGCTTGTGTGCCAGTCTTGACTCCTGGGTATGCCATCTCTCTCTCTCAAATAGTGGGCCATAGAAAGCCTATTTTTTTTTAATTGTGTTTCTAAATTCTCCCTGAAAAAATCAAAAAGAAATCAGTGGGAGATTAATATTGCCCTTTCTGCTTGTGTGCCACTCCTGACTCCTGGGTGTGCCATCTCTCTCTCTCAAATAGTGGGCCATAGAAAGCCTATTTTTTTTTATTGTGTTTCTAAATTCTCCTTGAAAAAAGAAAAAAAATCAGTGGGAGATTAATATTGCCCTTTCTGCTTGTGTGCCAGTCTTGACTCCTGGGTGTGCCATCTCTCTCTCTCAAATAGTGGGCACTGGGCCATAGAAAGGCTATTTTTTTTTTATTTGGTTTCTAAATTCTCCCTGAAAAAATCATTTTATTTTATTTGGTTTCTAAATTCTTCCTGAAAAAATCATTTTATTTTATTTTGTTTCTAAAGTCTCCCTGAAAAAAAAAAAAATCAGTGGGAGATTAATATTGCCCTTTCTGCTTGTGTGCCAGTCTTGACTCCTGGGTGTGCCATCTCTCTCTCTCAAATAGTGGGCACTGGGCCATAGAAAGGCTATTTTTTTTTATTTGGTTTCTAAATTCTCCCTGAAAAAATCATTTTATTTTATTTGGTTTCTAAATTCATCCTGAAAAAATCATTTTATTTTATTTTGTTTCTAAAGTCTCCCTGAAAAAAAAAAATCAGTGGGAGATTAATATTGCCCTTTCTGCTTGTGTGCCACTCCTGACTCCTGGGTGTGCCATCTCTCTCTCTCAACTAGTGGGCCATAGAAAGCCTATTTTTTTTTATTGGGTTTCTAAATTCTCCCTGAAAAAAAAAAAAAAAAAATCAGTGGGAGATTAATATTGCCCTTTCTGCTTGTGTGCCAGTCTTGACTCCTGGGTGTGCCATCTCTCTCTCTCAAATAGTGGGCACTGGGCCATAGAAAGGCTTTTTTTTTTATTTGGTTTCTAAATTCTCCCTGAAAAAATCATTTTATTTTATTTGGTTTCTAAATTCTTCCTGAAAAAATCATTTTATTTTATTTTGTTTCTAAAGTCTCCCTGAAAAAATAAAAAAAAAATCAGTGGGACATTAATATTGCCCTTTCTGCTTGCGTGCCAGTCTTGACTCCTGGCTGTGCCATCTCTCTCTCTCAAATAGTGGGCACTGGGCCATAGAAAGCCTATTTTTTTTTTATTGTGTTTCTAAATTCTCCCTGAAAAAATCAAAAAGAAATCAGTGGGAGATTAATATTGCCCTTTCTGCTTGTGTGCCACTCCTGACTCCTGGGTGTGCCATCTCTCTTTCTCAAATAGTGGGCCATAGAAAGCCTTTTTTTTTTTTTATTGTGTTTCTAAATTCTCCCTGAAAAAAAAAAAAAAAAAAATCAGTGGGAGATTAATATTGCCCTTTCTGCTTGTGTGCCAGTCTTGACTCCTGGGTGTGCCATCTCTCTCTCTCGAATAGTGGGCCATAGAAAGCCTATTTTTTTTTTGTATTTGGTTTCTAAATTCTCCCTGAACAAATCAAAAAAAAAAAGTGGGAGATCAATATTGACATTTCTGCTTGAGTGACAGTCCTGCGTGTGTGGCATCTCTCTCATTTGGTGCCACCGAAAACAGAGTGTGTAACATTGTGCCTGATTTTCCTTGCGGTCTCACCCACCTGTAAAGGGATATCTAAATCATACTGAAGTTATAGCTCACCGTGTAAGTTGTTTGACAGCAACAAATACCGTTACTTTGGTAACGTTTTTAAAACAATGAGGAAGTCTGGTGGAAGAGGTCGTGGCCGTGGGCGTTCATTGTCAGCTGGTAATGATGGTAGTGGTAGTGGAGCATCAGGTGGTCGTGGGAAAAAAAATATTGCACCTAAGCCTGGAGCTGTGGAGCCAGGTTCGTCGTCTGGCTACAGAAGGCCTCGAACGCTCCCTTTTCTGGGAGTAGGAAAACCGCTTTTAAAGCCGGAGCAGCAAGAGCAAGTTTTGGCTTACCTTGCTGACTCAGCCTCTAGCTCTTTTGCCTCCTCTTTTGAAACTGGTAAATGTAAAAGCAGCGCGTCGTTAGTGGATGTTCACGGTCAGGGACAAGTCGCTTCCTTGTCCTCTTCAGCAAAAACAACAACAGAGAAGGATGCAGCAGGTGACACAACGGGTTACTCCATGGAGCTCTTTACACATACCGTCCCTGGCTTAGAAAGTGAAGCAGTTAACAGGCCATGCCCATTACAAGTTGAATCTGACATGGAGTGCACTGATGCACAGCCACAGCCAGACTACTATGCTGGTCCTTTGACTCAGACCACAACATTGCCCTCGCAGGGTACTGATCCAGAATCAGACCCTGATGAGACTATGTTGCCCCGTCACGACCGCTCTACCACCGACTTACACGGTGACACAGACGAAGTTGCGCACGAGCTAGAAGAGGAGGTTATAGATGACCCAGTTGTTGACCCCGATTGGCAGCCATTGGGGGAACAGGGTGCAGGCGGCAGTAGTTCTGAAGCGGAGGAGGAGGGGCCGCAGCAGGCATCAACATCGCAACAGGTTCCATCTGCCGGGCCCGTAGATGGGACAAAACGCGTGGCAAAGCCAAAAACTGTTGGAGGACAGCGTGTCCATCCGGTTAAAGCTCAGTCGGCAATGCCTGAAAAGGGATCCGAGGCTCGAAAGAGTGCAGTCTGGCATTTTTTTAAACAACATCTAATTGATCCGCACAAAGTCATCTGTCAAAAATGTTCAACTACCTTAAGCAGAGGTCAGAATCTGAAAAGTCTGAATACAAGTTGCATGCATAGACATTTAACCACCATGCATTTGCAAGCCTGGACTAACTACCAAACGTCCCTTAAGGTTGTAGCACCCTCGGCCAATGAAGCTACTCACCAATGCTACATCCCTGCCGTCACTGTAAGGCCACCATTTTCCGCACCACCTGCAGTATCTGTGCAGGTTTCTTTGCCAGGCCAAAGCAGTCAGGGTCAGGGAATCACCAGTTTCGTAGTAGGAAACACTGCATCTAGGGCACAGGCGGAAACAATACCGTCTCCAACAATCTCTCAGTCTTCCATGTCCACCGGCACACCCGCTAGTTCCACGATCTCCAGCTCTCCAGTCCAGCTCACCCTACATGAGACTCTGGTTAGAAAAAGGAAGTACTTATCCTCGCATCCGCGTACACAGGGTTTGAACGCCCACATAGCTAGACTAATCTCGTTAGAGATGATGCCCTACCGGTTAGTTGAAAGTGAAGCTTTCAAAGCCCTGATGGACTACGCTGTACCACGCTACGAGCTACCCAGTCGACACTTTTTTTCCAGAAAAGCCATCCCAGCCCTCCACCAGCATGTTAAAGAGCGCATCGTCCATGCACTCAGGCAATCTGTCAGTACAAAGGTGCACCTGACAACAGATGCATGGACCAGTAGGCATGGCCAGGGACGTTACGTGTCCATCACGGCACACTGGGTGAATGTGGTGGATGCAGGGTCCACAGGGGACAGCAATTTCGGGACAATTCTACCTAGCCCACGGTCTAGGAAACAGTTGGCTGTAGGCGTTCGCACCCCCTCCTCCTCCTCCTCGTCCTCCTGCAGAAGCGAGAGCTCGTCCACAGATCGCAGTCGCCCAATCACTCCATCCGCAGCTGCCACTGTTGCACACCAGTTGTCCCATTATGGGGCAGCTACTGGCAAGCGTCAGCAGGCTGTATTGGCTATGAAGTGTTTGGGCGACAACAGACACACCGCGGAAGTTCTGTCCGAGTTCTTGCAACAAGAAACGCAGTCGTGGCTGGGCACAGTAGATCTTGAGGCAGGCAAGGTAGTGAGTGATAACGGAAGGAATTTCATGGCTGCCATCTCCCTTGGCAACAAGGTGGAACTCAACACTGCACATGCTTCAGAGACTGTGCGAACAGAGGCGGGCTGTAATGTTTTTGTGGGAGGATACGCATACACGGGCAGGCAGTAGGATGGCAGACATGGAGTTGTCAGGTGAGCAGTGGTCGAAGATACAAGACATGTGTCAAGTCCTTCAGTGTTTTGAGGAATGCACAGGGCTGGTTAGTGCAGACAACGCCATAATAAGCATGAGCATCCCCCTAATGCGTCTGCTGATGCAAAGTTTGACGCACATAAAAAATCAGGCGTCTGCAGCACAGGAAGAGGAAAGCCTTGATGACAGTCAGCCATTGTCTGGTCAGGGCAGTGTACAGGACGAGGTAGCGGGCGAAGAGGAGGAGGACGAGGAGGATGATGGGGATGAGTATATTTTTAATGAGGAAGCTTTTCCGGGGCCACTGGAAATTGGTGGCGTGGCAAAGCCGGGTTCTGGTTTTTTGAGGGACACAAGTGACTTAGATTTGCCTGAAACAGCCCCTCAACCCAGCACAACCGCAGATTTGACAACTGGAACCTTGGCCCACATGGCGGATTATGCCTTACGTATCCTCAAAAGGGACACACGCATTACTAAAATGATGAACGATGACGATTACTGGTTGGCCTGCCTCCTTGATCCTCGCTATAAAGGCAAATTGCAAAATATTATGCCACATGAGAACTTGGAACTAATATTAGCAACCAAACAATCAACTCTTGTTGACCGTTTGCTTCAGGCATTCCCAGCACACAGCGCCCCTGATCGTTCTCACACGAGCAGCAGGGGGCAGCAGAACAGAAGTGTTAGAGGTGCAGAAATCAGAAGTGGCGTTGGACAGAGGGGTTTTCTGACCAGGTTGTGGAGTGATTTTGCTATGACCGCACACAGGACAGGTACTGCTGCATCAATTCAAAGTGACAGGAGACAACATTTGTCCAGTATGGTTACTAACTATTTTTCATCACTTATCGATGTTCTACCTCAACCGTCATTCCCATTTGATTACTGGGCATCCAAATTAGACACCTGGCCAGAATTGGCAGAATATGCATTGCAGGAGCTTGCTTGCCCGGCAGCTAGTGTCCTATCAGAAAGAGTATTCAGTGCTGCAGGTTCAATATTAACCGAAAAAAGGACTCGTCTGGCCACCCAAAATGTTGATGATCTAACCTTCATTAAAATGAACCACAACTGGATTTCGAATTCTTTTGCCCCACCTTGCCCGGCCGACACCTAGCTTTCCTATGAAAATGTATTGCCTGTGGACTACTCTGAATGACTTTACCAATCTCATAATTTGCAGCAGCTGATTGTCCAGCATACGACATGTTTACACCTCCCTAAATGGCCAAACTCCCCACACGGGGCCGTGGTATCGCCACTTGGCGCAAGCACCCGTGAGAGTGCTGTTTGTCTGAAGAGGTGGGTGTGCCCGCTTTTGGTCTACGGCACTGCCACTGGGTCCCTCATAGTACAATAAAGTGTCTCTGGCACCCAACGTCAGACACACTGTTGTAACATGAGGGGCCCTGGGCATGTACCGCCGGCCACAAGAGAGTTCACCCACCCCCAGCTCAAACATTGCTCTACCACTTGCACAATTATCTCTCACAGTTACACCTATGTTTATTCTATGCGCTGACATCCGTAAATTACTGCCACTGACAATACCATTGTGTTGACATGTATGATGGTACTTAATATAGTCAGGGGCAGTGTCCTATATTTACCCAAGTACAGTGGGGCAAAAAAGTATTTAGTCAGTCAGCAATAGTGCAAGTTCCACCACTTAAAAAGATGAGAGGCGTCTGTAATTTACATCATAGGTAGACCTCAACTATGGGAGACAAACTGAGAAAAAAAATCCAGAAAATCACATTGTCTGTTTTTTTTAACAATTTATTTGCATATTATGGTGGAAAATAAGTATTTGGTCAGAAACAAAATTTCATCTCAATACTTTGTAATATATCCTTTGTTGGCAATGACAGAGGTCAAACGTTTTCTGTAAGTCTTCACAAGGTTGCCACACACTGTTGTTGGTATGTTGGCCCATTCCTCCATGCAGATCTCCTCTAGAGCAGTGATGTTTTTGGCTTTTCGCTTGGCAGCACGGACTTTCAACTTCCTCCAAAGGTTTTCTATAGGGTTGAGATCTGGAGACTGGCTAGGCCACTCCAGGACCTTGAAATGCTTCTTACGAAGCCACTCCTTCGTTGCCCTGGCGGTGTGCTTTGGATCGTTGTCATGTTGAAAGACCCAGCCACGTTTCATCTTCAATGCCCTTGCTGATGGAAGGAGGTTTGCACTCAAAATCTCACGATACATGGCCCCATTCATTCTTTCATGTACCCGCATCAGTCGTCCTGGCCCCTTTGCAGAGAAACAGCCCCAAAGCATGATGTTTCCACCACCATGCTTTACAGTAGGTATGGTGTTTGATGGATGCAACTCAGTATTCTTTTTCCTCCAAACACGACAAGTTGTGTTTCTACCAAACAGTTCCAGTTTGGTTTCATCAGACCATAGGACATTCTCCCAAAACTCCTCTGGATCATCCAAATGCTCTCTAGCAAACTTCAGACGGGCCCGGACATGTACTGGCTTAAGCAGTGGGACACGTCTGGCACTGCAGGATCTGAGTCCATGGTGGCGTAGTGTGTTACTTATGGTAGGCCTTGTTACATTGGTCCTAGCTCTCTGCAGTTCATTCACTAGGTCCCCCCGCGTGGTTCTGGGATTTTTGCTCACCGTTCTTGTGATCATTCTGACCCCACGGGGTGGGATTTTGCGTGGAGCCCCAGATCGAGGGAGATTATCAGTGGTCTTGTATGTCTTCCATTTTCTAATTATTGCTCCCACTGTTGATTTCTTCACTCCAAGCTGGTTGGCTATTGCAGATTCAGTCTTCCCAGCCTGGTGCAGGGCTACAATTTTGTTTCTGGTGTCCTTTGACAGCTCTTTGGTCTTCACCATAGTGGAGTTTGGAGTCAGACTGTTTGAGGGTGTGCACAGGTGTCTTTTTATACTGATAACAAGTTTAAACAGGTGCCATTACTACAGGTAATGAGTGGAGGAAAGAGGAGACTCTTAAAGAAGAAGTTACAGGTCTGTGAGAGCCAGAAATCTTGATTGTTTGTTTCTGACCAAATACTTATTTTCCACCATAATATGCAAATAAATTGTTAAAAAAACAGACAATGTGATTTTCTGGATTTTTTTTTCTCAGTTTGTCTCCCATAGTTGAGGTCTACCTATGATGTAAATTACAGACGCCTCTCATCTTTTTAAGTGGTGGAACTTGCACTATTGCTGACTGACTAAATACTTTTTTGCCCCACTGTAAATACTTTGTGCAAAATTACTAGGTCTGAAACTACGCAGAGGAACCCAACCCTGTACCTAATGATTGCACCCTTTTGGTTTTTCTTTTTGTTGTAATGCGAGACATTAACATGTATTGATTTTTTGGGACTACTAACTGGCAGACACTCATTACAGTCGGCCGCCGCTGACAACACCAATGGTGCCCACTGCCTGTGTACCCCTGCAAGAGAATTCAAAGTGCCTACAGCCCAATTTTATTATGTTAGGCCTTCGAAGCCTGTCTGCGGTCCCTCCTTCCACTAGGCCTCCACTGACCTGTCTACTGCTGCCCGTGTTCCCCTGGAACCAATGTTAAAGTGCCTACAGCCCTAATTTATTATGTTAGGCCTTCGAAGCCTGTCTGCGGTCCCTCCTTCCACTAGGCCTCCACTGACCAGTCTACTGTTGCCCGTGTTCCCCTGGAACCAATGTTAAAGTGCCTACAGCCCTAATTTATTATGTTAGGCCTTCGAAGCCTGTCTGCGGTCTCTCCTTCCACTAGGCCTCCACTGACCAGTCTACTGCTACCCGTGTACCCCTGGAACCAATGTTAAAGTGCCCACAGCCCTAATTTATTATGTTAGGCCTTCGAAGCCTGTCTGCGGTCCCTCCTTCCACTAGGCCTCCACTGACCAGTCTACTGCTACCCGTGTACCCCTGGAACCAATGTTAAAGTGCCCACAGCCCTAATTTATTATGTTAGGCCTTCGAAGCCTGTCTGCGGTCCCTCCTTCCACTAGGCCTCCACTGACCTGTCTACTGCTGCCCGTGTACCCCTGGAACCAATTATAAAGTGCCTACAGCCCAATTTTATTATGTTAGGCCTTCGAAGCCTGTCTGCGGTCCGTTCTTTCTACTACTCCTCCACTGACCAGACCACTGCTGCCCGTGTACCCCTGGAACCAATTATAAAGTGCCTACAGCCCAATTTTAATATGTTAGGCCTTCGAAGCCTGTCTGCGGTCCCTCCTTCCACTAGGCCTCCACTGACCAGACCACTGCTGCCCGTGTACCCCTGGAACCAATGTTAAAGTGCCTACAGCCCTAATTTATTATGTTAGGCCTTCGAAGCCTGTCTGCGGTCCCTCCTTCCACTAGGCCTCCACTGACCAGTCTACTGCTGCCCGTGTTCCCCTTGAACCAATATTAAAGTGCCTACAGCCCTAATTTATTATGTTAGGCCTTCGAAGCCTGTCTGCGGTCCCTCCTTCCACTAGGCCTCCACTGACCTGTCTACTGCTGCCCGTGTACCCCTGGAACCAATTATAAAGTGCCTACAGCCCAATTTTATTATGTTAGGCCTTCGAAGCCTGTCTGCGGTCCGTTCTTTCTACTACTCCTCCACTGACCAGACCACTGCTGCCAGTGTACCCCGGGAACCAATTATTAAGTGCCTACAGCCCAATTTTATTATGTTAGGCCTTCGAAGCCTGTCTGCGGTCCGTTCTTTCTACTACTCCTCCACTGACCAGACCACTGCTGCCCGTGTACCCCTGGAACTAATTATAAAGTGCCTACAGCCCAATTTTATTATGTTAGGCCTTCGAAGCCTGTCTGCGGTCCGTTCTTTCTACTACTCCTCCACTGACCAGACCACTGCTGCCCGTGTACCCCTGGAACCTATTTAAAAGTGCCTACAGCCCAATTTTTTTATGTTAGGCCTTTGAAGCCTGTCTGCGGTCCCTTCTTTCTACTACTCCTCCACTGACCAGACCACTGCTGCCCGTGTACCCCTGGAACCTATTTAAAAGTGCTTACAGCCCAATTTTTTTATGTTAGGCCTTCGAAGCCTGTCTGCGGTCCCTTCTTTCTACTACTCCTCCACTGACCAGACCACTGCTGCCCGTGTACCCCTGGAACCTATTTAAAAGTGCCTACAGCCCAATTTTTTTATGTTAGGCCTTCGAAGCCTGTCTGCGGTCCTTCCTTCCAATAGTTCTCCACTGACCAGACCAATGCTGGCCGTGTACCCCTGGAAACCAGCTGAAAGTGCATGGAGCCTCCTTTTTTCCTTTGTTTTATATTTAGAAAGCCCAGATGAACTACGCTGTACCATGGTTCAAGCTACCCAGTCGACATTTCTTTTGCCAGAAAAGCCATCCCAGCCCTCCACCGGCATGAAAAAGTCTGCATTGTCATAGCACTCAGGCAATCAAACAGTAGAAAGGTGCACCTGACAAGAGACGCATGGACCAGTAGGCATGTCCACAAAAAGTTACGTGTCCATTACGGCGCACTGGGTTAATGTGTTGGATGCATGGTCCACAGGGGACAGCCTACAAAGTCTGTCTGCAGTCCCTAATTCAAATTGTCCTCCACTGACCACACCACTGCTGCACGTGTACCCCTGGAACCAATTTTAAAGTGCCTACAACCTAATTTTGTTATGTTAGGCCTACTACGCCTGTCTGCGATCCCTCCTTCCAATACTCGTCCACTGACCACACCATTGCTGCCCGTGGACCCCTGGAACCTATTTTTAATTGCATAGAGCATCCTTTTTTTAATAGTAGGCGTACAAAGTCTGTCTGCGGTCCACTATTGAAATTGTCCTCCACTGCCCAGAGCAATGCTGCCTGTGTACCACTGTAACCTTTTTTAAACTGCACTGAGCCACATTTTTGGTTTAAGGCCTACTACCTGTGTCTGTCTGCGCCACTCAATACAGCTGTCCTCCTTTGAAAAAAGCAGAGCGTCAATAGTCTTGTTTTCAGCCTCTAGGAATTTTAAAACTGCATTGGGGCTACTACTTTGGTAGGGCCTACTAACGGTGTCTGCCGCCCCAAGGTGTGCCCCAGGTTTCCTCTCCATTGCTTCGATCTTCCTACTCTCGTTTAGTAGTTGTTGCAAACTACACTGCATTAGGCCTACAAATTGGGTATGGGGTGTAGAGAGACGGTGTGTTACACTCCAAGGTGTTCCCCAGGTTTCGTCCACATTGCTTCGATCTTCCTACTCTCGTTTAGTAGTTGTTGAAAACTACACTGCATTAGGCCTACAAATTGGGTATGGGGTGTAGAGAGACGGTGTGTCCCACTCCAAGGTGTTCCCCAGGTTTCCTCGCCATTGCTTCGGTCTTCCGACTCTCGTTTAGTAGTTGTTGCAAACTACACTGCATTAGGCCTACAAATTTGGTATGGGGTGTAGAGACGGTGTGTCCCACTCCAAGGTGTTCCCCAGGTTTCCTCGCCATTGCTTCGGTCTTCCGACTCTCGTTTAGTAGTTGTTGCAAACTACACTGCATTAGGCCTACAAATTTGGTTCGGGGTGTAGAGACGGTGTGTCCCACTCCAAGGTGTTCCCCAGGTTTCCTCGCCATTGCTTCGGTCTTCCGACTCTTGTTTAGTAGTTGTTGGAAACTACACTGCATTAGGCCTACAAATTGGGTATGGGGTGTAGAGACGGTGTGTCCCACTCCAAGGTGTTCCCCAGGTTTCCTCGCCATTGCTTTGGTCTTCCGACTCTCGTTTAGTAGTTGTTGCAAACTACACTGCATTAGGCCTACAAATTGGGTATGGGGTGTTGAGACGGTGTGTTCCACTCCAAGGTGTTCCCCAGGTTTCGTCCACATTGCTTCGATCTTCCTACTCTTGTTTAGTAGTTGTTGAAAACTACACTGCATTAGGCCTACAAGTTGGGTCTGGGTTGTAGAGACGGTGTCCTCCGCTCCAAGGTGTTCTCCAGGTTGCCTCTCCATTGCTTCAATCTTCATGCTCGTGTTAAGTAGTTGTTGAAACAACACTACATTATGCCTACAAGTTGGGTCTGGGTCATAGAGACGGTGTCTTCCGCTCCAAGGTGTTCTCCAGGTTGCCTCTCCATAGCTTCGATCTTCTAGCTCTCGTTAAGTAGTTGTTGAAACAACACTGCATTAGGCCTACAAGTTGGGTCTGGGTTGTAGAGACGGTGTCTTCCGCTCCAAGGTGTTCTCCAGGTTGCCTTTCCTGAGCTTCTATCTTCAGGCTCTTGTTAAATAGTGGTTAAATGGAACATCTGCATTTGGCGTACTAGTTGGTTTGGGGCCTACTAACAGTGTCTGCCGCTCCTTGCTGTTCTCCTGGTTTCCTGTCCTGAAATTCCATTTTCAGGCTCTCGTTAAGTAGTTGTTAATGTTAGACTGCATTTGGCATACTAGTTGGGTTGGGGCCTACTATCGGTGTCTGCCACTCCTTGCTGTTCTCCTCCACTGAACAAAGCTGTGCCGCCTGTTTACTACTGTTGCCAATTTTGAACTGCATTTCGATTACTTACTGATTTGGGCCTACTCTCTGTGTCAGCCTCTCATTCCAGTTGTCCTCCACTGCAATGCCCCCTGGTTAGTCCTGTGTTACCTATTTTGAACTGCATTTAGCCCACTTTATTCTTTGGGCCTATATCTGTGTTTCCTCCTCATCCTGCCCATTGCCCAGCCAGTGATAGATGAGTCTGCTGGTACATTGACCCATAACGCAACATTCCCCATGCACGCTACACAGCAAGATTGTGACCCTGCTGAAAGTCAGGTTCCTCTTCCCACATACCATACCACCTTACACGGGGACAAAGAGGAAGGTGCAGATGAAAGTGCAGGTTCCTTCATCAGGTGGGGGGAGGAATACTAGTTGGCGACGTCACTGGCACAGGGCCTCTCATAGTACGCAAAAGTGTTGCTGCCGGTGGGAGGCGCCCCCGCCGTGCAAACACACCGCTGTACTTTGAGGGGCCCTGTGCCAGTGCCAATGCCAACGAGTGGGCCCCCCCTGCTTGCTCAGGATCACAGCACTTGCAAAGTTGAAATACTTACCTCTCCCTGCTCCACTGCCGTGACGTGGTCCAGATTTACTGGGCCCACTAATTACTTGAACCAGCCCTACCCCCACAAATTTAGCCAAATGACCCCCAATTTCAAATGCCTTCCAATTATTATAAGCTAAATTACGATTGACAAGCTTCTGTAACAAGAATGGATGTTTTTGCCATTAAAATGGGCAGTGTAGGTGTTTTCCTGGCCTCCACTCACTGCCGACTATGCTCCCCCATTGACTTGCATTGGGTTTCGTGTTTCGGTCGATACCCGACTTTTCGAGATAATCGGCCGATTCCACTCGACTCGACTTTTAAGATAGTCGGGTTTCGCGAAACACGGCTCGACTCTAAAAAGGTCAAGGTCGCTCAACCCTAGTCGTCACCATTGGGAGCAGGGTTCTTTTTTGTGGCCAAGAAGGATGGCTCTTTAAGACCTTGTATTGATTACCGCCTTCTTAATAAGATCACAGTCAAATTTCAGTATCCTTTGCCGCTGATGTCTGATCTGTTTGCTCGAATTAAAGGGGCTAGTTGGTTCACCAAGATAGATCTTCGAGGGGCGTATAATCTGGTGCGAATTAAACAGGGCGATGAATGGAAAACAGCATTTAATACGCCCGAGGGCCATTTTGAGTACCTGGTTATGCCATTCGGGCTTTCTAATGCTCCATCTGTGTTTCAGTCCTTTATGCATGACATCTTCCGAGAGTACCTGGATAGATTCATGATTGTATATTTGGATGACATTTTGGTCTTTTCGGATGATTGGGAGTCTCATGTGAAGCAGGTCAGAATGGTGTTCCAGGTTCTTCGTGTTAATTCCTTGTTTGTGAAGGGGTCTAAGTGTCTCTTTGGAGTTCAGAAAGTTTCATTTTTGGGTTTCATTTTTTCCCCTTCTACTATCGAGATGGACCCTGTTAAGGTCCAGGCCATTTGTGATTGGACTCAGCTGACATCTGTGAAGAGCCTACAGAAGTTCCTGGGCTTTGCTAATTTTTACCGTCGCTTCATCGCTAATTTTTCTAGTGTTTCTAAACCGTTGACTGATTTGACCAAGAAAGGTGCTGATGTGGTCAATTGGTCCTCTGCGGCTGTAGAGGCTTTTCAGGAGTTGAAGCGTCGTTTTTCTTCTGCCCCTGTGCTGTGCCAGTCAGATGTTTCGCTTCCGTTTCAGGTCGAGGTTGATGCTTCTGAGATTGGAGCAGGGGCTGTTTTGTCGCAAAGAAGTTCTGATGGCTCGGTGATGAAACCATGTGCCTTCTTTTCTAGAAAATTCTCGCCTGCTGAGCGCAATTATGATGTTGGCAATCGAGAGTTGTTGGCCATGAAATGGGCATTCGAGGAGTGGCGACATTGGCTTGAAGGAGCTAAACATCGCGTGGTGGTCTTTCCTATGAAAAGGTATTGCCTGTGGACTACTCTGAATGACTTTACCAATCTCATAATTTGCAGCAGCTGATTGTCCAGCATACGACATGTTTACACCTCCCTAAATGGCCAAACTCCCCACACGGGGCCGTGGTATCGCCACTTGGCGCAAGCACCCGTGAGAGTGCTGTTTGTCTGAAGAGGTGGGTGTGCCCGCTTTTGGTCTACGGCACTGCCACTGGGTCCCTCATAGTACAATAAAGTGTCTCTGGCACCCAACGTCAGACACACTGTTGTAACATGAGGGGCCCTGGGCATGTACCGCCGGCCACAAGAGAGTTCACCCACCCCCAGCTCAAACATTGCTCTACCACTTGCACAATTATCTCTCACAGTTACACCTATGTTTATTCTATGCGCTGACATCCGTAAATTACTGCCACTGACAATACCATTGTGTTGACATGTATGATGGTACTTAATATAGTCAGGGGCAGTGTCCTATATTTACCCAAGTAAATACTTTGTGCAAAATTACTAGGTCTGAAACTACGCAGAGGAGCCCAACCCTGTACCTAATGATTGCACCCTTTTGGTTTTTCTTTTTGTTGTAATGCGAGACATTAACATGTATTGATTTTTTGGGACTACTAACTGGCAGACACTCATTACAATCGGCCGCCGCTGACAACACCAATGGTGCCCACTGCCTGTGTACCCCTGCAAGAGAATTCAAAGTGCCTACAGCCCAATTTTATTATGTTAGGCCTTCGAAGCCTGTCTGCGGTCCCTCCTTCCACTAGGCCTCCACTGACCTGTCTACTGCTGCCCGTGTTCCCCTGGAACCAATGTTAAAGTGCCTACAGCCCTAATTTATTATGTTAGGCCTTCGAAGCCTGTCTGCGGTCTCTCCTTCCACTAGGCCTCCACTGACCAGTCTACTGCTGCCCGTGTTCCCCTGGAACCAATGTTAAAGTGCCTACAGCCCTAATTTATTATGTTAGGCCTTCGAAGCCTGTCTGCGGTCTCTCCTTCCACTAGGCCTCCACTGACCAGTCTACTGCTACCCGTGTACCCCTGGAACCAATGTTAAAGTGCCCACAGCCCTAATTTATTATGTTAGGCCTTCGAAGCGTGTCTGCGGTCCCTCCTTCCACTAGGCATCCACTGACCAGTCTACTGCTACCCGTGTACCCCTGGAACCAATGTTAAAGTGCCCACAGCCCTAATTTATTATGTTAGGCCTTCGAAGCCTGTCTGCGGTCCCTCCTTCCACTAGGCCTCCACTGACCTGTCTACTGCTGCCCGTGTACCCCTGGAACCAATTATAAAGTGCCTACAGCCCAATTTTATTATGTTAGGCCTTCGAAGCCTGTCTGCGGTCCGTTCTTTCTACTACTCCTCCACTGACCAGACCACTGCTGCCCATGTACCCCTGGAACCAATTATAAAGTGCCTACAGCCCAATTTTAATATGTTAGGCCTTCGAAGCCTGTCTGCGGTCCCTCCTTCCACTAGGCCTCCACTGACCAGACCACTGCTGCCCGTGTACCCCTGGAACCAATGTTAAAGTGCCTACAGCCCTAATTTATTATGTTAGGCCTTCGAAGCCTGTCTGCGGTCCCTCCTTCCACTAGGCCTCCACTGACCAGTCTACTGCTGCCCGTGTTCCCCTGGAACCAATATTAAAGTGCCTACAGCCCTAATTTATTATGTTAGGCCTTCGAAGCCTGTCTGTGGTCCCTCCTTCCACTAGGCCTCCACTGACCTGTCTACTGCTGCCCGTGTACCCCTGGAACCAATTATAAAGTGCCTACAGCCCAATTTTATTATGTTAGGCCTTCGAAGCCTGTCTGCGGTCCGTTCTTTCTACTACTCCTGCACTGACCAGACCACTGCTGCCAGTGTACCCCGGGAACCAATTATTAAGTGCCTACAGCCCAATTTTATTATGTTAGGCCTTCGAAGCCTGTCTGCGGTCCGTTCTTTCTACTACTCCTCCACTGACCAGACCACTGCTGCCCGTGTACCTCTGGAACTAATTATAAAGTGCCTACAGCCCAATTTTATTATGTTAGGCCTTCGAAGCCTGTCTGCGGTCCGTTCTTTCTACTACTCCTCCACTGACCAGACCACTGCTGCCCGTGTACCCCTGGAACCTATTTAAAAGTGCCTACAGCCCAATTTTTTTATGTTAGGCCTTCGAAGCCTGTCTGCGGTCCCTTCTTTCTACTACTCCTCCACTGACCAGACCACTGCTGCCCGTGTACCCCTGGAACCTATTTAAAAGTGCTTACAGCCCAATTTTTTTATGTTAGGCCTTCGAAGCCTGTCTGCGGTCCCTTCTTTCTACTACTCCTCCACTGACCAGACCACTGCTGCCCGTGTACCCCTGGAACCTATTTAAAAGTGCCTACAGCCCATTTTTTTTATGTTAGGCCTTTGAAGCCTGTCTGCGGTCCTTCCTTCCAATAGTTCTCCACTGACCAGACCAATGCTGGCCGTGTACCCCTGGAACCCAGCTGAAAGTGCATGGAGCCTCCTTTTTTCCTTTGTTTTATATTTAGAAAGCCCAGATGAACTACGCTGTACCATGGTTCAAGCTACCCAGTCGACATTTCTTTTGCCAGAAAAGCCATCCCAGCCCTCCACCGGCATGAAAAAGTCTGCATTGTCATAGCACTCAGGCAATCAAACAGTAGAAAGGTGCACCTGACAAGAGACGCATGGACCAGTAGGCATGTCCACAAAAAGTTACGTGTCCATTACGGTGCACTGGGTTAATGTGTTGGATGCATGGTCCACAGGGGACAGCCTACAAAGTCTGTCTGCAGTCCCTAATTCAAATTGTCCTCCGCTGACCACACCACTGCTGCACGTGTACCCCTGGAACCAATTTTAAAGTGCCTACAACCTAATTTTGTTATGTTAGGCCTACTACGCCTGTCTGCGATCCCTCCTTCCAATACTCGTCCACTGACCACACCATTGCTGCCCGTGGACCCCTGGAACCTATTTTTAATTGCATAGAGCATCCTTTTTTTAATAGTAGGCGTACAAAGTCTGTCTGCGGTCCACTATTGAAATTGTCCTCCACTGCCCAGAGCAATGCTGCCTGTGTACCACTGTAACCTTTTTTAAACTACACTGAGCCACATTTTTGGTTTAAGGCCTACTACCTGTGTCTGTCTGCGCCACTCAATACAGCTGTCCTCCTTTGAAAAAAGCAGAGCGTCAATAGTCTTGTTTTCAGCCTCTAGGAATTTTAAAACTGCATTGGGGCTACTACTTTGGTAGGGCCTACTAACGGTGTCTGCCGCCCCAAGGTGTGCCCCAGGTTTCCTCTCCATTGCTTCGATCTTCCTACTCTCGTTTAGTAGTTGTTGCAAACTACACTGCATTAGGCCTACAAATTGGGTATGGGGTGTAGAGAGACGGTGTGTTACACTCCAAGGTGTTCCCCAGGTTTCGTCCACATTGCTTCGATCTTCCTACTCTCGTTTAGTAGTTGTTGAAAACTACACTGCATTAGGCCTACAAATTGGGTATGGGGTGTAGAGAGACGGTGTGTCCCACTCCAAGGTGTTCCCCAGGTTTCCTCGCCATTGCTTCGGTCTTCCGACTCTCGTTTAGTAGTTGTTGCAAACTACACTGCATTAGGCCTACAAATTTGGTATGGGGTGTAGAGACGGTGTGTCCCACTCCAAGGTGTTCCCCAGGTTTCCTCGCCATTGCTTCGGTCTTCCGACTCTCGTTTAGTAGTTGTTGCAAACTACACTGCATTAGGCCTACAAATTTGGTTCGGGGTGTAGAGACGGTGTGTCCCACTCCAAGGTGTTCCCCAGGTTTCCTCGCCATTGCTTCGGTCTTCCGACTCTTGTTTAGTAGTTGTTGGAAACTACACTGCATTAGGCCTACAAATTGGGTATGGGGTGTAGAGACGGTGTGTCCCACTCCAAGGTGTTCCCCAGGTTTCCTCGCCATTGCTTTGGTCTTCCGACTCTCGTTTAGTAGTTGTTGCAAACTACACTGCATTAGGCCTACAAATTGGGTATGGGGTGTTGAGACGGTGTGTTCCACTCTAAGGTGTTCCCCAGGTTTCGTCCACATTGCTTCGATCTTCCTACTCTTGTTTAGTAGTTGTTGAAAACTACACTGCATTAGGCCTACAAGTTGGGTCTGGGTTGTAGAGACGGTGTCCTCCGCTCCAAGGTGTTCTCCAGGTTGCCTCTCCATTGCTTCAGTCTTCATGCTCGTGTTAAGTAGTTGTTGAAACAACACTACATTATGCCTACAAGTTGGGTCTGGGTCATAGAGACGGTGTCTTCCGCTCCAAGGTGTTCTCCAGGTTGCCTCTCCATAGCTTCGATCTTCTAGCTCTCGTTAAGTAGTTGTTGAAACAACACTGCATTAGGCCTACAAGTTGGGTCTGGGTTGTAGAGACGGTGTCTTCCGCTCCAAGGTGTTCTCCAGGTTGCCTTTCCTGAGCTTCTATCTTCAGGCTCTTGTTAAATAGTGGTTAAATGGAACAACTGCATTTGGCGTACTAGTTGGTTTGGGGCCTACTAACAGTGTCTGCCGCTCCTTGCTGTTCTCCTGGTTTCCTGTCCTGAAATTCCATTTTCAGGCTCTCGTTAAGTAGTTGTTAATGTTAGACTGCATTTGGCATACTAGTTGGGTTGGGGCCTACTATCGGTGTCTGCCACTCCTTGCTGTTCTCCTCCACTGAACAAAGCTGTGCCGCCTGTTTACTACTGTTGCCAATTTTGAACTGCATTTCGATTACTTACTGATTTGGGCCTACTCTCTGTGTCAGCCTCTCATTCCAGTTGTCCTCCACTGCAATGCCCCCTGGTTAGTCCTGTGTTACCTATTTTGAACTGCATTTAGCCCACTTTATTCTTTGGGCCTATATCTGTGTTTCCTCCTCATCCTGCCCATTGCCCAGCCAGTGATAGATGAGTCTGCTGGTACATTGACCCATAACGCAACATTCCCCATGCACGCTACACAGCAAGATTGTGACCCTGCTGAAAGTCAGGTTCCTCTTCCCACATACCATACCACCTTACACGGGGACAAAGAGGAAGGTGCAGATGAAAGTGCAGGTTCCTTCATCAGGTGGGGGGAGGAATACTAGTTGGCGACGTCACTGGCACAGGGCCTCTCATAGTACGCAAAAGTGTTGCTGCCGGTGGGAGGCGCCCCCGCCGTGCAAACACACCGCTGTACTTTGAGGGGCCCTGTGCCAGTGCCAATGCCAACGAGTGGGCCCCCCCTGCTTGCTCAGGATCACAGCACTTGCAAAGTTGAAATACTTACCTCTCCCTGCTCCACTGCCGTGACGTGGTCCAGATTTACTGGGCCCACTAATTACTTGAACCAGCCCTACCCCCACAAATTTAGCCAAATGACCCCCAATTTCAAATGCCTTCCAATTATTATAAGCTAAATTACGATTGACAAGCTTCTGTAACAAGAATGGATGTTTTTGCCATTAAAATGGGCAGTGTAGGTGTTTTCCTGGCCTCCACTCACTGCCGACTATGCTCCCCCATTGACTTGCATTGGGTTTCGTGTTTCGGTCGATACCCGACTTTTCGAGATAATCGGCCGATTCCACTCGACTCGACTTTTAAGATAGTCGGGTTTCGCGAAACACGGCTCGACTCTAAAAAGGTCAAGGTCGCTCAACCCTAGTCGTCACCATTGGGAGCAGGGTTCTTTTTTGTGGCCAAGAAGGATGGCTCTTTAAGACCTTGTATTGATTACCGCCTTCTTAATAAGATCACAGTCAAATTTCAGTATCCTTTGCCGCTGATGTCTGATCTGTTTGCTCGAATTAAAGGGGCTAGTTGGTTCACCAAGATAGATCTTCGAGGGGCGTATAATCTGGTGCGAATTAAACAGGGCGATGAATGGAAAACAGCATTTAATACGCCCGAGGGCCATTTTGAGTACCTGGTTATGCCATTCGGGCTTTCTAATGCTCCATCTGTGTTTCAGTCCTTTATGCATGACATCTTCCGAGAGTACCTGGATAGATTCATGATTGTATATTTGGATGACATTTTGGTCTTTTCGGATGATTGGGAGTCTCATGTGAAGCAGGTCAGAATGGTGTTCCAGGTTCTTCGTGTTAATTCCTTGTTTGTGAAGGGGTCTAAGTGTCTCTTTGGAGTTCAGAAAGTTTCATTTTTGGGTTTCATTTTTTCCCCTTCTACTATCGAGATGGACCCTGTTAAGGTCCAGGCCATTTGTGATTGGACTCAGCTGACATCTGTGAAGAGCCTACAGAAGTTCCTGGGCTTTGCTAATTTTTACCGTCGCTTCATCGCTAATTTTTCTAGTGTTTCTAAACCGTTGACTGATTTGACCAAGAAAGGTGCTGATGTGGTCAATTGGTCCTCTGCGGCTGTAGAGGCTTTTCAGGAGTTGAAGCGTCGTTTTTCTTCTGCCCCTGTGCTGTGCCAGTCAGATGTTTCGCTTCCGTTTCAGGTCGAGGTTGATGCTTCTGAGATTGGAGCAGGGGCTGTTTTGTCGCAAAGAAGTTCTGATGGCTCGGTGATGAAACCATGTGCCTTCTTTTCTAGAAAATTCTCGCCTGCTGAGCGCAATTATGATGTTGGCAATCGAGAGTTGTTGGCCATGAAATGGGCATTCGAGGAGTGGCGACATTGGCTTGAAGGAGCTAAACATCACGTGGTGGTCTTGACGGATCACAAGAATTTGACTTATCTCGAGTCTGCCAAACGGTTGAATCCTAGACAGGCTCGATGGTCGCTCTTTTTCTCCCGTGTTGATTTTGTGGTTTCATACCTTCCGGGATCTAAGAATGTGAAGGCTGATGCCCTGTCAAGGAGATTTGTGCCTGACTCTCCGGGTGTTCCGGAGCCGGCGGGTATTCTTAAAGAGGGGGTAATTTTGTCTGCCATCTCCCCTGATTTGCGGCGCGTGCTGCAGAAGTTTCAGGCTGATAGACCTGACCGTTTTCCTACGGAGAAACTGTTTGTCCCTGATAGATGGACTAGTAGAGTTATCTCTGAGGTTCATTGTTCGGTGTTGGCTGGTCATCCTGGAATCTTTGGTACCAGAGATTTGGTGGCTAGATCCTTTTGGTGGCCTTCTTTGTCACGGGATGTGCGTTCTTTTGTGCAGTCCTGTGGGACTTGTGCTCGGGCTAAGCCCTGCTGTTCTCGTGCCAGTGGGTTGCTTTTGCCCTTGCCGGTCCCGAAGAGGCCCTGGACGCATATTTGCATGGATTTTATTTCTGATCTCCCTGTTTCTCAAAGGATGTCGGTCATTTGGGTGGTTTGTGATCGCTTCTCTAAGATGGTCCATTTGGTACCCTTGTCTAAATTGCCTTCCTCCTCTGATTTGGTGCCATTGTTTTTCCAGCATGTGGTTCGTTTGCATGGCATTCCGGAAAACATCGTCTCGGACAGGGGTTCCCAGTTTGTTTCAAGGTTTTGGCGGTCCTTTTGTGCTAAGATGGGCATTGATTTTTCTTTTTCTTCGGCTTTCCATCCTCAGACTAATGGCCAAACCGAACGAACTAATCAGACTTTGGAGACATATCTGAGATGCTTTGTTTCTGCTGATCAGGATGATTGGGTGTCCTTTTTGCCTTTGGCTGAGTTCGCCCTTAATAATCGGGCCAGCTCGGCTACTTTGGTTTCTCCTTTTTTCTGCAATTCTGGTTTCCATCCTCGTTTCTCTTCAGGGCAGGTTGAGCCTTCGGACTGTCCTGGTGTGGATACTGTGGTGGACAGGTTGCAGCAGATTTGGACTCATGTGGTGGACAATTTGACGTTGTCCCAGGAGAAGGCTCAACGTTTCGCTAACCGCTGGCGCTGTGTTGATCCCCGACTTCGGGTTGGGGATTTGGTTTGGTTGTCATCTCGTCATGTTCCTATGAAGGTTTCCTCTCCTAAGTTTAAGCCTCGTTTCATTGGGCCATATAAGATTTCTGAAATTCTTAATTCTGTGTCATTTCGTTTGGACCTTCCAGCTTCTTTTGCCATCCATAATGTGTTCCATAGGTCGTTGTTGCGGAGATACGTGGCGCCTTTGGTTCCCTCCGTTGATCCTCCTGCCCCGGTGTTAGTCGAGGGGAAGTTGGAGTATGTGGTGGAAAAGATCTTGGATTCTCGTGTTTCGAGACGGAAACTCCAGTACCTGGTCAAGTGGAAGGGTTATGGTCAGGAGGATAATTCCTGGATTTTTGCCTCTGATGTTCATGCTGCCGATCTAGTTCGTGCCTTTCATTTGGCTCATCCTGATCGGCCTGGGGGCTCTGGTGAGGGTTCGGTGACCCCTCCTCAAGGGGGGGGGTACTGTTGTGAATTCTGTTGTCGAGCTCCCTCCTTTGGTCATGAATGGTACTTCGGTGAGTTCGGTCCGTGGGCTCCCTCTGGTGGCTGTGAGTGGAGCTGCTGCTTCTGAGGTTCCTTACACAGATGACGTGGTTTATCCTTTGGTTGGCTTCTCTATTTAACTCCACTCAGATCGTTTCTCCATGCCAGCTGTCAATGTTTTAGCATTGGTTCAGTTCGCTCCTGAATCTGTCTGGTGTCCTGTCTTCTCCTGCAGAAGCTAAGTTCCTGATTGTTATTATTGTTCTTGTTTCTTTGTCCAGCTGGTTTCTTGATTTTGTCTTGCTAGCTGGAAGCTCTGGGAAACAGGGTGGCACCCCCACACCGTGAGTCGGTTCGGAGGACCCTTTTGCACACTCTGCGTGGTCTTTTGTAGGTTTTTGTGCTGACCGCAAAGATTCCTTTCCTATCCTCTGTCTATTTAGTAAGTCGTGCCTCCCTTTGCTGAAACCTATCTCATTTCTGCGTTTGTGACTTTCAACTTTACTCACAGTCATTACATGTGGGGCGCTGCCTATTCCTTTGGGGAATTTCTCTGAGGCAAGGTAGGCTTTATTTTCTTCTCTAGGGCTAGCTAGCTCTTAGGCTGTGACGAGGCGCCAAGGGAGCTTCAGGAGCGCTCCACGGCTATTTCTAGTGTGTGCGATAGGATTAGGGCTTGCGGTCAGCAGAGCTCCCACATCCCAGAGCTCGTCCTGTATGAGTTTAACTATCAGGTCGGGTGCTCCTAACCACCAGGTCATAACAATCCAACCCACCAGTTTTACCCTTATGTCAGGAGTGCCCTAGTAGATAGGAGCAAGGCTCCCCCTGGTGGACTGGAGTGTGAAGTGTAGTGTATGGTTTGTGATACCTGGCAGGGTGAACCCCTTTAGTGCCATCAGACGTAATATCACTCCCCCTGGTGGAAGAATAACATTACTGCAACGACCAGGACTCTGGGGCGCTGCACATCTGTAGGATAGGTCATTAATATGAGATTGGTGGGAGTCCTATACCTCGCAGCCCTTGTAAGGGAGATGTTTTGCAGCAATTGCATGTGGCCATAAGAGTGTATTATGCTGCAGATTTCCACTCAGTACAGTGCTTACATCAGGTTCCTGCTCCAGCAGATATCAGCTGATACATTGTGTCAGACCTACACTAATCTCTTATTGACGGGTCATCAAGATGTTAGTCTCAGACAACCCTTTTAAAGCTGATCTGTTACCATATTCCATAATACAAACGGCAGCTAGACCAAATGAGGCTTGTTTACTTACTTTGAAAAATCTGTGTCAGGCTGGCTTTGTAATCCTCGAATTAAAATGAGCATATTATGAGTTAAGTAATTTCAAAATAAGTGCACCAATCTCATCAGGCCCAATGAATGTATTGGATAATGTATACAGTGTATATTTTGAAATTTGGTGACAGGTCCACTTTAAAAGTCCATTTATTGAAAGTAGGCATTCCCCAGCCTCTCCCCTGTGTCAAGCCCTTCACTGGCTTCCTATCGCCCAGAGACTCCAGTTCAAAACCCTCACACTGACATACAAAGCCATCCACAACCTGTCTCCTCCATACATCTGTGACATGGTCTCCCGGTACCTACCTACACGCGACCTCCGATCCTCCCAAGACCTCCTTCTCTACTCCCCTCTCATCTCTTCTTCCCATAACCGCATCCAAGACTTCTCCCGTGCTTCCCCCATACTCTGGAACTCTCTACCCCAACACATCAGACTTGCGCCTACCATAGAAACCTTCAAAAAGAACCTGAAGACTCATCTCTTCCGACAAGCCTACAGCCTGCAGTGATCCTCAACCTACTGAACAGCCGTACAGCCAGCTCTTCCCTCTCCTAGTGTATCCTCACCCACCCCCTGCAGACTGTGAGCCCTCGCGGGCAGGGTCCTCCCTCCTTATGTACTCGTGTGCCTTGTTATCTGCTCATGTTTAATGTATTTGTCTATATTTGCCCCGTATTCACATGTAAAGCGCCATGGAATAAATGGCGCTATAAAAATGTATAATAATAATAATAATAATAAAAATAATAATAATTTGAGGCAACGCCAACTTTTGGAGACCTCCAAGTGAAACCACCCAACACTTGCCCATTCTCATACATGCCAGGTGGGGGACAACACTCTCATTGTGTTGGGTATCCAGAGCAGACACCACAGCGTAGAGTTAGGAAGCGTTCCTTTATACATGTGTTGTTTTAGTTGGTTACTTATGAACGTCAGGGCCTCATGAGGACCAGCAGTAACATGCTGTGTCTGCAAACATTCAGGATCATGTTTTGAGAGTAGAGTGGATTTTTGTCCTGGGCAGTGAGGAAGGAATAAATCAATGTATTTTTGGTACATGTGTGTTTTCCTTTTGGAGCTTACTAACCCTCAACTCTGGGAAAATATATGACAAGGGATGAAATTTTCCAGAGCCTTGTCCAGGTGGCTTTTCAAGAAGTTCCATAACAAGACTTGAAGCAAAAACCGGATAAAACATTTGTGGATCTGTGATGCCACTAGGATGACTTTATACATAAATGGTCTGGTTTAAAAGCCAAAAAGGCAACATTATACAGTGTTACAGCAGCGTCAGGCCGGTCAGAATAGCTGCAAGATGCAGAAAGCAGATATGTTACTCACAAAGACTTGGGACTGTTTACTAACAGGGAAGCAAACGTGTACATAGTATTATTAGCTTCACTGTTATTCCATAGTGAACCAGCGGCCAGTTGGATACTGGTTTCGTCCTCTTTCCCTCCAATCTCTTCTCAAAATTACCAGTAGAAGGATATTTCTCTTACCAATTAACAGATCTCTGTCAAAATGCATGATTCACCTAGCTGAATGATCATGGTAATCATGAAAGTGGAAGGAGGAGAATTTGAAAATATTTCCAGCACTGCTTAACCCATAAGACAATAATAACATTGAATGTGAAAAATGTGACCTAGCAGGAACTTCAATGTGTTTCTGGTGCACACTTCACCTTTACACACGTACCTATTTGATACCTTCGCCACATTTTGCATCTCTCTAGGAATAAATATGGTCAATAGAGTTAAGCAAAAAGATTTGCAGAAACCTGGTCAAATGACCTCGTCAAACCAGATCCCTGAAAACCTCCTCCTACCTGCCGGCACCCCTGGCTCCTCTTTTGATTAGCGAGCCAGGCATGAACATGATGTGGCACCTCAGGAGTCCGGTTGCCACCGTGGCATTGCCTCACTCAAAGTGGGTGATGTCATGCCTGGAAGCAAGGAGGGGTTCCCTTACCAGGTAATACAAGCATCCAACACCTTACTGACTCAAAACCAGAAGGGGGAGCTCTAATACCCGTTTCAGGGGAGCTTCCCTATAAGTTCTGGTCTGAAGGCGGGGTTAGTCAGTGGTTGGAGTCTGAGAGAGGGAGAGGAGTGCAGGCAAGTCGAGGAGAACCTGGGGAGTGGAGCTGTAACCAAGCTCACCCCAGAGCTGAGCGCTGACAAAGAGGACGCCAGAGTCCTTGGCTGTGTGGGTGCTGCACATCCCAACAGCTGAATCTGGAAGGCAGGGAACTGCAAGCTCCCTGGCCACACAGAACACCTGGAGGCATCGCAGCAGACGAAGGCTGGGTTCACATTGCATTAACAGCAGCCCATTCAACACATACATTAACGGGCTGCTGTTATCGCAAGTGCCGACATTCCATCGCGTTAGCGCAGATAGAGCATCTGCTAGCTCTATCTGCGCTAGCAGTGACGGACCCGGAAACGCTGCAGCCCGCGTCTCAGGGTCCGTCACTCAATGACGGCACATCGCTAGCGCACGCCCATTGTGGGCGTGCGCTAGCGATGCGTCCGACATAGGAATTAATGGCGGCGTTAATGGACTACGTTACACAGCGTTATGCCGCGGTGTAACGTAGTCCATCTAATGGACGCCATTAACGCTATGTGAACCTGGCCTAAGAGCCGGAGCTGCCAGTGAAAAGGCAGTGCCCAAGATAGGCTCACGCTGCCTGCCATACAGGTTAGAAGCAACAAGCAGGAGAGGAACTTGAACAGAGCTTAACCCCTTTCTGACATTAGACGTACTATCCCGTCGAGGTGGGGTGGGCCCGTATGACCACCGATGGGATAGTACGTCATATGCGATCGGCCGTGCTCATGGGGGGAGCGTGGCCGATCGCGGCCGGGTGTCATCTGACTATCGCAGCTGACATCTGGCACTATGTGCCAGGAGCGGTCACGGACCACACCCCGGCACATTAACCCCGGCACACTGCGATCAAACATGATCACAGTGTTCTGGCGGTATAGGGAAGCATCGCGCAGGGAGGGGGCCAATCATAAAAATCCGCTAAAAAAAGCTATAAAAGTAAATCAAACCCCCCTTCATCACCCCCTTAGTTAGGGAAAAATTTTTAAAAAAATTATTTATTTCCATTTTCCCATTAGGGTTAGGGCTAGGGTTAGGGTTAAGGTTAGGGTGAGGGTTAGGGCTAGGGTTAGGGTTAGAGCTAGGGTTTGGGCTAGGGTTAAGGCTACATTTAGGGTTGGGGCTAAAATTAGGGTTAGGGTTGGGGCTAAAGTTAGGGTTAGTGTTGTGAATTCTGCTTCTGGGCTCCCTCTGGTGGTTGTAGATGGTAATGCAGTTGTCCCTGGGCTGCAGTCTTGGACAGGTGTATCTGCTGATTGCAATTCTGACTGGGGTATTTAGGTTTGCAGGACTCATTAGTCCTTTCCAGTTGTCAATGTTTCTTGGGAAGTGTTGGATCTTTTTCTGGCTTCTCCTGCTTAGCTGCCAATTCAGCAAAGATAAGTGTCTGTTTCTTCTTCTGTGGCACACATGCAGTGTGTTTATATTCTGTGCTATTCATTAGTTTTTCTCTTGTCCAGCTTAGACTGTGTCAGTGTTTTCTCAGTCTTGTTGGATTCTCTGGAGTTGAAGATATTCGCTCCACATCTTTAGTTAGATGGTGGAGTTTTTGTATTTTCTGCTGTGGTTAATTTTGGAAGGATTTTTAATACTGACCACTTAGTATCCTGTCCTATTCTTTCCTATTTAGCTAGAAGTGGCCTCTTTTGCTAAATCCTGTTTCCTACCTGCGTGTGTCTTTTCCTCTACTACTCACAGTCAATATTTGTGGGGAGCTGCCTATCCTTTGGGGTTCTGCTCTGAGGCAAGATAGAATTCCTATTTCCATCTATAGGGGAATTTAGTCCTCCGGCTGTGTCGAGGTGTCTAGGTTTTGTTAAATATTTAGAATTGAGAGTCCTCAGTGGTTGATACCTTTTAAATTCTAAATATTTTTCTATCCACTGGCTAACACGGTACCAAGATATATTTCTTTCCTGCATCAAAATAGGTTTTGTTAGGAACACCCCACGGCTACTTCTAGTTGAGGAGTTAAGATCAGGGTTTGCGGTCAGTATAGTTACCACCTACTCCAGTGAAAGTTTTCATGCTGCTCCAAGGTCACCTGATCATAACAGTACAACTGGCCCATAATGAGTTAAATGCATCTCAGAAGAAGGGAAGAAAGGTCTTGAGCCATTTTTTTTCTTCAGTCTACTTTGTCTACTCCTCCCTCTTTATCTCTGGGTGGCTGAAGAGCCTTGTGCTAGCATGAATGTTCAGGAATTAGCTTCTCGTGTAGACCAGCTTGCTGCTAGAGTACAGGGTATTTCGGATTATATTGTTCAGACTCCTGTTTTAGAACAGAAGATTCCTACTCCTGATTTGTTTTTTGGTGACAGGTCCAAATTTTTGAGTTTTAAAAACAACTGTAAACTATTTTTTGCTTTGAGACCTCGATCCTCTGGTGATTCCATTCAGCGGGTTAAAATCGTCATCTCCCTGCTGCGTGGCGACCCGCAGGATTGGGCATTTTCCCTGGAATCTGGGAATCCGGCTTTGCTTAATGTAGACTCCTTTTTTCAGGCATTAGGATTATTATATGATGAACCTAATTCTGTGGATCAAGCTGAGAAGACCTTGTTGGCCCTGTCTCAGGGTCAAGAGGCGGCAGAATTGTATTGTCAGAAATTCAGAAAATGGTCTGTGTTGACTAAATGGAATGATGATGCTTTGGCGGCAATTTTCAGAAAGGGTCTTTCTGAATCCGTTAAAGATGTTATGGTGGGGTTTCCCACGCCTTCCGGTCTGAGTGATTCTATGTCTTTGGCCATTCAGATTGACCGGCGCTTGCGGGAGCGCAGAACTGTGCGCGCTGTGGCGTTATCCTCAGAGCAAATTCCTGAGCCAATGCAGTGTGATAGGATTCTGTCTAGAACGGAACGACAAGGTTTCAGACGTCAGAATAGGTTGTGTTATTATTGTGGCGACGCTTCTCATGTCATTTCTGTCTGCCCTAAGTGGACAAAGAGGATCGCCAGTTCATTTACCATCAGTACTGTACAACCTAAATTTCTGGGTTAAGGCTACAGTTAGGGTTGGGGCTAAAATTAGGGTTAGGGTTGGGGCTAAAGTTAGGGTTAGTGTTGTGAATTCTGCTTCTGGGCTCCCTCTGGTGGTTGTAGGTCGTAATGCAGTTGTCCCTGGGCTGCAGTCTTGGACAGGTGTATCTGCTGATTGCAATTCTGACTGGGGTATTTAGGTTTGCAGGACTCATTAGTCCTTGCCAGTTGTCAATGTTTCTTGGGAAGTGTTGGATCTTTTTCTGGCTTCTCCTGCTTAGCTGCCAATTCAGCAAAGATAAGTGTCTGGTTTTTTTTCTGTGGCACACATGCAGTGTGCTTATATTCTGTGCTATTCATTAGTTTTTCTCTTGTCCAGCTTAGACTGTGTCAGTGTTTTCTCAGTCTTGTTGGATTCTCTGGAGTTGAAGATATACGCTCCACATCTTTAGTTAGATGGTGGAGTTTTTGTATTTTCTGCTGTGGTTAATTTTGGAAGGATTTTTAATACTGACCGCTTAGTATCCTGTCCTATTCTTTCCTATTTTGCTAGAAGTGGCTTCTTTTGCTAAATCCTGTTTCCTGCCTGCGTGTGTCTTTTCCTCTACTACTCACAGTCAATATTTGTGGGGGGCTGCCTATCCTTTGGGGTTCTGCTCTGAGGCAAGATAGAATTCCTTTTTCCATCTATAGGGGAATTTAGTCCTCCGGCTGTGTCGAGGTGTCTAGGTTTTGTTAGTCACACCCCACGGCTACTTCTAGTTGCGGTGTTAACATCAGGGTTTGCGGTCAGTATAGTTACCACCTACTCCAGTGAAAGTTTTTATGCTGCTCCAAGGTCACCTGATCATAGCAGGTTAGATTTTGGATTGCATTTACGGTTGGGAATAGGGTTGGGATTAGGGTTAGGGGTGTGTCAAGGTTAGGGGTGTGGCTAGGGTTACCATTAGGATTAGGGATGTGTTTGGATTAGGGTTTCAGTTATAATTGGGGGGTTTCCACTGTTTAGGCACATCAGGGGCTCTCCAAACGTGGCATGGCGTCCGATCTCAATTCCAGCCAATTCTGTGTTGAAAAAGTAAAACAGTTCTCCTTCCCTTCTGAGCTCTCCCGTGCACACAAACAGGGGTTTACCCCAACATATGGGGTATCAGCGTACTCAGGACACATTGGAAAACAACTTTTGTGGTCCAATTTCTCCTGTTACCCTTGGGAAAATACAAAACTGGGGGCTAAAAAATAATTTTTGTGAAAAAAAAGATATTTTTTATTTTCACGGCTATGCGTTATAAACTGTAGTGAAACACTTGGGGGTTCAAAGTTCTCACAATACATCTAGATAAGTTCCTTGGAGGGTCTAGTTTCCAATATGGGGTCACTTGTGGGGGGTTTCTGCTATTTAGTTACATCAGGGGCTCTGCTAATGCAATGTGACGCCTGCAGACCAATCCATCTAATTCTGCATTCCAAATGACGCTCCTTCCCTTCCGAGCTCTGCCATGCGCTCAAACGGTGGTTCCCCCCACATATGGGGAAGTTGTCTTGACTCTGCAGAACAGTACCGAGCAAAACATTACATTTCTTTTTGCAAGAAGGATTTCATACTTAGTTTTACATAAAAATTCAACATTTTATATCTCATTCAAAAGATCTGATAGGATCACAATACTCAGTTTCACAGCAGACTAAAAAATGAGATGTCTTCGAGTTTTTGCCTATGTTGACATCTAGTGGTCAATATACAAACGGCAGTATTTTCAGCACATAGCAAATAATGAAATTAAAGGGATCGTTCACCATGCAGCTGTGTAAAGTACACACTAGGATTAGGATTTGGCTCTGCTTGTCAACTGACCGGAAGTGTAATTTTTAACCACTTTAAAGAAAATTGTAGAAATCTAAAATATTTCTGGTGTAATTCCCCTGCAAGCAGTAGGAATCCAATAATAACTCATCATGTCTATGGTAATTTTCAAATCTCCCTTGGCGGCCCTTTTGGCTTGTCTTATATTCTCTCAATCCAACGCTCATTGGTATCGTGACAGTCTGTGTTTGCAGTGCAGTGACAGAATACACAGTGCTGCCAAAGAAACTTGTGTTCTCCAGCTGTGTTGAAAGGTCAGCAAATGTAATCATTTTCTAGATTACTTGTAAGGTGATGCTGGGGGCAAATGTTAAAAGAGTGCACTGTTTACCATTGTGCCATTTTCTTGGGTCTTGCACTGTTTTGTTTTCGCACTGCATGCCTAGTTTATGCTGTGTAGCTCTAGATACACATATCCAAGCCCTTTCCACTTCCTGCCGACTTCAACTCAAAAATATTTCACAAATCCGTTCATTCCTCAACCATGAATCTGCAAAAACCCTAGTCCATGCCCTCATCATCTCTCGCCTTGACTACTGCAACCTCCTGCTCTGTGGCCTCCCCTCTAACACTTTCGCACCCCTCCAATCTATTCGAAACTCTGCTGCCCGACTAATCCACCTGTCCCCCCGCTATTCCCCGGCCTCTCCCCTCTGTCAATCCCTTCACTGGCTCCCCATTGCCCAGAGACTCCACTACAAAACCCTAACCATGACGTACAAAGCCATCCACAACCTGTCTCCTCCATACATCTGTGACCTCGTCTCCCGGTACTTACCTACACGCAACCTCCGATCCTCACAAGATCTCCTACTCTACTCCCCTCTTATCTCCTCTTCCCACAATCGTATACAAGATTTCTCTCGCGTATCACCCCTACTCTGGAACCCTCTACCACAACACATCAGACTCTCGCCTACCATCGAACCCTTCAAAAAGAACCTGAAGACCCACCTCTTCCGACAAGCCTACAACCTGCAGTAACCACCGATCGACCAAACCTGTTATGAAAGGCAATTCAGAATCACAATGGACATGGAGGTCAGAGCACACACAGTGATCTGACAATAACCCAAAATAATAGAACGAGCTCTGAGACGTGGGAACTCTGCAGACCGCAAACCCTAATCCTATCAAACCACACTAAAGGTAGCCGTGGAGCGCTCCTGACCAGAACCTAGGCGTCTCGTCACAGCCTGAGAAACTAGCTAGTCCTGAAGATAGAAAAATAAGCCTACCTTGCCTCAGAGAAATTCCCCAAAGGAAAAGGCAGCCCCCCACATATAATGACTGTGAGTAAGATGAAAACACAAACATAGAGATGAAACAGATTTAGCAAAGTGAGGCCCGACTAGCTGAACAGAACGAGGATAGGGAAGATAACTTTGCGGTCAGCACAAAAACCTATAAATAACCACGCAGAGGGGACAAAAAAGACCCTCCACACCGACTAACGGTACGGAGGTGGTCCCTCTGCGTCTCAGAGCTTCCCGCAGGCGAGAAAAACCAATAAAGCAAGCTGGACAGAAAAATAGCAACAAAATAACATAAGCAAAACTTAGCTTTGCAGAGCAGCAGGCCACAGGAATGATCCAGGGAAAAAACAAGTCCTACACTGAAACATTGACAGGAAGCATAGATCAAAGCATCAGGTGGAGTTAAGTAGAGAAGAAGCTAACGAGCTCACCAGATCACCTGAGGGAGGAAACTCAGAAGCTGCAGTACCACTTTCCTCCACAAACGGAAGATCCCAGAGAGAATCAGCCGAAGTACCACTTGTGACCACAGGAGTGAACTCTGCCACAGAATTCACAACAGTACCCCCCCCTTGAGGAGGGGTCACCGAACCCTCACCAGAGCCCCCAGGCCGACCAGGATGAGCCCCATGAAAGGCACGAACAAGATCGGGAGCATGGACATCAGAGGCAAAAACCCAGGAATTATCTTCCTGAGCATAACCCTTCCATTTAACCAGATACTGGAGTTTCCGTCTTGAAACACGAGAATCCAAAATCTTCTCCACAATATACTCCAATTCCCCCTCCACCAAAACCGGGGCAGGAGGCTCAACAGATGGAACCATAGGTGCCACGTATCTACGCAACAATGACCTATGGAATACGTTATGTATGGAAAAAGAATCTGGAAGGGTCAGACGAAAAGACACAGGATTAAGAACCTCAGAAATCCTATACGGACCAATAAAACGAGGTTTAAACTTAGGAGAGGAAACCTTCATAGGAATATGACGAGAAGATAACCAAACCAGATCCCCAACACGAAGTCGGGGACCCACACGCCGTCTGCGATTAGCGAAAAGTTGAGCCTTCTCCTGGGACAAGGTCAAATTGTCCACTACCTGAGTCCAAATCTGCTGCAACCTGTCCACCACAGTATCCACACCAGGACAGTCCGAAGACTCAACCTGTCCAGAAGAGAAACGAGGATGGAACCCAGAATTGCAGAAAAACGGTGAAACCAAGGTAGCCGAGCTGGCCCGATTATTAAGGGCAAACTCAGCCAAAGGCAAAAAGGACACCCAGTCATCCTGATCAGCAGAAACAAAGCACCTCAGATATGTTTCCAAGGTCTGATTGGTTCGCTCGGTCTGGCCATTAGTCTGAGGATGGAAAGCCGAGGAAAAAGACAAGTCAATGCCCATCCTACCACAAAAGGCTCGCCAAAACCTCGAAACAAACTGGGAACCTCTGTCAGAAACAATATTCTCTGGAATGCCATGCAAATGAACCACATGCTGGAAGAACAAAGGCACCAAATCAGTGGAGGAAGGCAATTTAGACAAGGGTACCAGATGGACCATCTTAGAAAAGCGATCACAGACCACCCAAATGACTGACATCTTTTGAGAAACGGGAAGGTCAGAAATAAAATCCATAGAGATATGTGTCCAAGGCCTCTTCGGGACCGGCAAGGGCAAAAGCAACCCACTGGCACGAGAACAGCAGGGCTTAGCCCGAGCACAAATCCCACAGGACTGCACAAAAGTACGCACATCCCACGACAGAGAGGGCCACCAAAAGGATCTAGCCACTAACTCTCTGGTACCAAAGATTCCAGGATGACCAGCCAACACCGAACAATGAAGTTCAGAGATAACTCTATTCGTCCACCTATCAGGGACAAACAGTTTCTCCGCTGGGCAACGATCAGGTTTATTAGCCTGAAATTTTTGCAGCACCCGCCGCAAATCAGGGGAGATGGCAGACACAATTACTCCCTCCTTGAGGATACCCGCCGGCTCAGACAAACCCGGAGAGTCGGGTACAAAACTCCTAGACAGAGCATCCGCCTTCACATTTTTAGAGCCCGGAAGGTACGAAATCACAAAGTCAAAACGGGCAAAAAACAACGACCAACGAGCTTGTCTAGGATTCAAGCGCTTGGCAGACTCGAGATAAGTCAAGTTCTTATGATCAGTCAATAGCACCACGCGATGCTTAGCTCCTTCAAGCCAATGACGCCACTCCTCGAATGCCCACTTCATGGCCAGCAACTCTCGGTTGCCCACATCATAATTTCGCTCAGCAGGCGAAAATTTCCTGGAAAAGAAAGCGCATGGTTTCATCACTGAGCAACCAGAACCTCTCTGTGACAAAACAGCCCCTGCTCCAATCTCAGAAGCATCAACCTCGACCTGGAACGGAAGAGAAACATCTGGTTGACACAACACAGGGGCAGATGAAAAACGACGCTTCAACTCTTGAAAAGCTTCCACAGCAGCAGAAGACCAATTGACCACACCAGCACCCTTCTTGGTCAAATCGGTCAATGGTTTAGCAATACTAGAAAAATTGCAGATGAAGCGACGATAAAAATTAGCAAAGCCCAGGAACTTTTGCAGACTTTTCAGAGATGTCGGCTGAGTCCAATCATGGATGGCTTGGACCTTAACAGGATCCATCTCGATAGTAGAAGGGGAAAAGATGAATCCCAAAAATGAAACCTTCTGCACACCAAAGAGACACTTTGATCCCTTCACAAACAAAGAATTAGCACGCAGGACCTGAAAAACCGTTCTGACCTGCTTCACATGAGACTCCCAATCATCCGAGAAGATCAAAATGTCATCCAAGTACACAATCAGGAATTTATCCAGGTACTCTCTGAAGATGTCATGCATAAAGGACTGAAACACTGATGGAGCATTGGCAAGTCCGAACGGCATCACGAGATACTCAAAATGACCCTCGGGCGTATTAAATGCAGTTTTCCATTCATCGCCTTGCTTGATTCGCACCAGATTATACGCACCATGAAGATCTATCTTTGTGAACCAACTAGCCCCCTTAATCCGAGCAAACAGATCAGGTAACAATGGCAAGGGGTACTGAAATTTAACCGTGATCTTATTAAGAAGGCGGTAATCTATACAAGGTCTCAGCGAACCATCCTTCTTGGCTACAAAAAAGAACCCTGCTCCTAATGGCGACGATGACAGGCGAATATGCCCCTTCTCCAGGGATTCCTTCACATAACTGCGCATAGCGGTGTGCTCAGGCACGGACAAATTAAACAATCGACCTTTTGGGAATTTACTACCAGGAATCAAATTGATAGCACAATCACAATCCCTATGTGGAGGTAGGGTATTGGACTTGGGCTCATCAAATACATCCCGGTAATCAGACAAGAACTCTGGGACCTCAGAAGGGGTGGATGACGAAATTGACAGAAATGGAACATCACCATGTACCCCCTGACAACCCCAGCTGGACACCGACATGGATTTCCAATCTAATACTGGATTATGGGCTTGTAGCCATGGCAACCCCAACACGACTACATCATGCAGATTATGCAACACCAGAAAGCGAATAACCTCCTGATGTGCAGGAGCCATGCACATGGTCAGCTGGGTCCAGTATTGAGGCTTATTCTTGGCCAAAGGCGTAGCATCAATTCCTCTCAATGGAATAGGACACTGCAAGGGCTCCAAGAAAAACCCACAACGCTTAGCATATTCCAAGTCCATCAAATTCAGGGCAGCGCCTGAATCCACAAATGCCATGACAGAATACGATGACAAAGAGCAGATCAAGGTAACGGACAGAAGAAATTTTGACTGTACAGTACCAATGGTGGCAGACCTAGCGAACCGCTTAGTGCGCTTAGGACAATCAGAGATAGCATGAGTGGAATCACCACAGTAGAAACACAGACCATTCAGACGTCTATGTTCTTGCCATTCAACTCTGGTCAAGGTCCTATCACACTGCATAGGCTCAGGTTTAAGTTCAGGTAATACCGCCAAATGGTGCACTGATTTACGCTCACGCAAGCGTCGACCGATCTGAATGGCCAAAGACATAGACTCATTCAAACCAGCAGGCATAGGAAATCCCACCATGACATCCTTAAGGGCTTCAGAGAGACCCTTTCTGAATATTGCTGCCAGCGCAGATTCATTCCATTGAGTGAGCACTGACCACTTTCTAAATTTCTGACAATATACCTCTATCTCATCCTGAGCCTGACAAAGAGCCAGCAAATTTTTTTCTGCCTGATCCACTGAATTAGGCTCATCGTACAGCAACCCAAGCGCCAGGAAAAACGCATCGATATTACTCAATGCAGGATCTCCTGACGCAAGAGAAAATGCCCAGTCCTGAGGGTCGCCGCGCAAAATAGAAATGACGATCCTAACCTGTTGAATTCGGTCACCAGAAGAGCGAGGTTTCAAAGCCAGAAATAGTTTACAATTATTTTTGAAACTCAGAAACTTAGTTCTATCTCCAAAAAACAAATCTGGAATAGGAATTCTCGGTTCTAGCAAAGAATTCTGAACCACAAAATCTTGAATATTTTGAACTCTTGCCGTGAGCTGATCCACACATGAAGACAGACCTTTAATGTCCATTGCTACACCTGTGTCCTGAACCACCCAAATGTCTAGGGGCAAAAAAAGACAAAACACAGTGCAAAGAAAAAAAAATGGTCTCAGAACTTCTTTTTTCCCTCTATTGAGAATCATTAGCACTTTTGGCTTCCTGTACTGTTATGAAAGGCAATTCAGAATCACAATGGACATGGAGGTCAGAGCACACACAGTGATCTGACAATAACCCAAAATAATAGAACGAGCTCTGAGACGTGGGAACTCTGCAGACCGCAAACCCTAATCCTATCAAACCACACTAAAGGTAGCCATGGAGCGCTCCTGACCAGAACCTAGGCGTCTCGTCACAGCCTGAGAAACTAGCTAGTCCTGAAGATAGAAAAATAAGCCTACCTTGCCTCAGAGAAATTCCCCAAAGGAAAAGGCAGCCCCCCACATATAATGACTGTGAGTAAGATGAAAACACAAACATAGAGATGAAACAGATTTAGCAAAGTGAGGCCCGACTAGCTGAACAGAACGAGGATAGGGAAGATAACTTTGCGGTCAGCACAAAAACCTATAAATAACCACGCAGAGGGGACAAAAAAGACCCTCCGCACCGACTAACGGTACGGAGGTGGTCCCTCTGCGTCTCAGAGCTTCCAGCAGGCGAGAAAAACCAATAAAGCAAGCTGGACAGAAAAATAGCAACAAAATAACATAAGCAAAACTTAGCTTTGCAGAGCAGCAGGCCACAGGAATGATCCAGGGAAAAAACAAGTCCTACACTGAAACATTGACAGGAAGCATAGATCAAAGCATCAGGTGGAGTTAAGTAGAGAAGAAGCTAACGAGCTCACCAGATCACCTGAGGGAGGAAACTCAGAAGCTGCAGTACCACTTTCCTCCACAAACGGAAGATCCCAGAGAGAATCAGCCGAAGTACCACTTGTGACCACAGGAGTGAACTCTGCCACAGAATTCACAACACAAACCGCTGCATGACCAGCTCTATCCTCGTCTACTGTATCCTCACCCATCCCTTGTAGATTGTGAGCCTTCGTGGGCAGGGTCCTCACTCCTCCTGTACCAGTTATGACTTGTATTGTTTAAGATTATTGTACTTGTTTTTATTATGTATACCCCTCCTCACGTGTAAAGCGCCATGGAATAAATGGCGCTATAACAATAAATAATAATAATAATAATGTTAAGGTTGTAGTGCTCAATTTTGGACGCCAGATCAACAAACATGGAGGAACTTGGCTGGAGGTGTATGGCCTGGCACAGCCCAAAAAATTACTCCTAAATTGCCTTACAAGTTACCCTCTGCTAGAACTGATCGAGAGTAAATCTATGTTCTAGCTGCAGAGTTGAGTAGTATGGGTTTGGAAGCTAAGAATGTGTGAGAGGGTGAACATGAGTCCTGTCCACCTCAAGAAGACATTGAGGCAAGTTGTCCAAAGTTCATTGTTGTGTGTAATTACTAGTGTTGAGCATTCCGATACCGCAAGTATCGGGTATCGGCCGATATTTGCGGTATCGGAATTCCGATACCGAATTCCGATACTTCCCGCGTATCGGATACCGGAATCGGAAGTTCCCAGAATTCAAACTGAACGCAGCAGCCAATGAGGAATGATTGGAAGTGTGGGCACATCCTGTTTAGCATGGTGGGCATGTAAGTACTGGCAAGGCTGTGATTGGCTGCTGAAATGATGTCACTCTGCACTATAAAAAACGCTGCCGCCATTTTGCGCTCACTCTGCTGTGATTTCAGTTAGGGACAGGACGCTGTGTTCTAGCTGAGGGCCAGTTGAGCTAGCTAATTGCTTTATTTTCCTTTCCAAAGGCTAATTTAGCAAAACGCTGTGTGTTCTTCACTGTTCACCTTGCTCTTGCCTTGCAGCGCTGTTTTAACAGCGTTCTGCAAGGTCTCTGTGTGTGTGTGTGTGTGTGCAGCTCACTCTGTAGTCTGTGTGCAGCCATATACCCGGTTGTATTCAGCTCAGGGGGGTTCACACTGCCTCACACAGTTGTCCTTTTTTGCTCATAGTGCAGCCTGCTGCACATTTTTTCTCAAATTTCCTATTAGTGTTTTTCCACCCGTCTCCAGCTAAATTGTGGAAAAACACTACATAGGATAACCTAGAGGGGGTTTTTTGGGCCTTGCAGCGCCGTTTACGGCTGTCTGCACGGTCTCCGTGTGAGCCCAGCTCGCCCTGTAGTCTGTGTGCAGCCATAGCCGGTTGGATTCAGCTCAGGGTTCGTTACTGGCTCATACCTTGAGAAAAATTTTCCTTTCTTTCAAATAGTGCAGCCTGTTTAAAAATTTAAAAAAAAATTCCCTATTAGTGTTTTTCCACCCGTCTCCAGCTAAATTGTGGAAAAACACTACATAGGATAACCTATAGGGGGGTTTTTGGGCCTTGCAGCGCCGTTTACGGCTGTCTGCACGGTCTCCGTGTGAGCCCAGCTCGCCCTGTAGTCTGTGTGCAGCCATAGCCGGTTGGATTCAGCTCAGGGTTCGTTACTGGCTCATACCTTGAGAAAAATTTTCCTTTTTTTCAAATAGTGCAGCCTGTTTAAAAATTAAAAAAAAAATTCCCTATTAGTGTTTTTCCACCCGTCTCCAGCTAAATTGTGGAAAAACACTACATAGGATAACCTATAGGGGGGTTTTTGGGCCTTGCAGCGCCGTTTACGGCTGTCTGCACGGTCTCCGTATGAGCCCAGCTCGCCCTGTAGTCTGTGTGCAGCCATAGCCGGTTGGATTCAGCTCAGGGTTCGTTACTGGCTCATACCTTGAGAAAAATTTTCCTTTTTTTCAAATAGTGCAGCCTGTTTAAAAATTTTAAAAAAAATTCCCTATTAGTGTTTTTCCACCCGTCTCCAGCTAAATTGTGGAAAAACACTACATAGGATAACCTAGAGGGGGTTTATTGGGCCTTGCAGCGCCATTTACGGCTGTCTGCACGGTCTCTGTGTGAGCGCAGCTCGCCCTGTAGTCTGTGTGCAGCTATAGCCGGTTGGATTCAGCTCAGGGTGCGTTACTGCCTCATACCTTGAAAAACAATTTCCTTTTTTTCAAATAGTGCAGCCTGTTTAAAATTTTAAAAAAAAAATTCCTATTAGTGTCTTTCCACCCGTCTCCAGCTAAATAGTGGAAAAACACTACATAGGATAACCTAGAGGAGGGTTTTTTGGCCTTGCAGCGCCGTTTACGGCTGTCTGCACGGTCTCCGTGTGATTTAAACTAGCTCTGTAGCCCGATCTGCACAAAAAAAAAGTAAAGTTCACCAAACACAACTTAACACTTGTGTAGGCCACATTTGAAAAATAATAAAGTTTAGTCCACACTTTACAACATTAGTGTTTCTTACACCTGTTAGGAGGAGCATTTCAGGAATAAGCACACTAAGGCCTTAGTACTTTTCTGCTTATCTTTATCTGTCAACCAAGATGAAGAGGGCAGGGAGTAAGGCACGTGGGCGTGGGCGCGGAGCAGGGAGAGGAGCAGGGAGAGGACGTGGTGATTCTGTGCCTGCTGCGGGCGCCGGTGACTCGTCGTCACTCAGTTTCAGCAGGGAACAGTCCTTCATGCGCAGCTTTGTCGGAGAGCGCCATGCACCGCTGCTGCGTGAAGACCAAATTGAAGCCGTTGTCGGGTGGATGGCAGCTAACGCCTCGGCATCGACTTCAGTTAGTGCCACATCCTCTCAGGCACAGAGCACTGGAGAGCAGCCATCTGTCTCTTCACCACCTGCCAAATTGGCCAGGCAGTCAGAGAGCCCAGGACAGGAGCCGTCTCTACTTCTGTTCTCTGAATCTCTTGGCTTGGAAACAGGGGGCCAGCCAAGCAGCATTGGAGAAATGGAAGAAGAGGCAGTGTGCAGTGATGCCCAACAGCTTTTTCTCTCTAACTCTGAAGAGGCAGGTGGGCCAGTGCCTCCGGTGACCACAGCGCAGTACGCATCTGATGATGAAACTCAGGTGCCGCTTTCTGATGCGTACTGTGCTGCCGAGACTACCCAGGAGGAGCAGTTGGTGGCAGAGGGTAGTGGAGATGATGAGGTCCTTGACCCATCGTGGCGTGAGGAACAGGAAGGTGGTGGGAGCAGCTCTGAGGAAGAGCTTCCCCTTACGGGCCAAAGAGGGAGAGGGAGGGGGAAGACTGCGGAGCCTGTAGCCTCCACTTTGGCACCCGTTAGGAGCCTGTCTCTTTCCAAAGCCAAAAAGGGCGCTCCCAAGACTTGCAGTGCCTGGTCCTTTTTTGACACAGTTGCAGATGACATTTGTTTTGTCAAATGCAAGCTGTGTCATCAGAAAGTAAAAAGAGGGAAAAATGTCAGCAACCTCAATACCACAAACATGTGGAAACATGTGCGGACCAGGCACGCGGTGGAGTTACAGAAACAGACTGAAGATGTAGGCCAACCAACAGCGGCAGCTACCACCTCTTCAGCTCGTGTTGCCTCTTCCTCCAGCTCACGCACAGCTGGTTTGGCTTCCTCCCAGGATCGCCATGGAAGAACCTCTGGCACTGTTGTCCAGAGACCTTGTGTAATTCCACCCACAGCACCACCTTCCCAGTCATCCTCACACTCCCAGTCTACTCTACAGCCATCGGTATTACAGGCATGGGAGAAAAGGCGGGCATTCTCGGCCAACCACCCCCGAGCACAGGCTCTGAATGCAGGCATTGCCAAACTGTTGTCCCTGGAAATGCTCTCGTTCAGGCTGGTGGAGACTGACTGCTTCCGTGACTTGATGGCATTGGCAGTCCCACAGTACAAGGTGCCCAGCCGCTTTTACTTCAGCAGGCAGGCTGTCCCTGCCCTGCACAGGCATGTTGAGGCAAACATAAAACATGCGCTACTGAACGCCGTCAGTAGCAAGGTCCACCTCACCACCGATGCGTGGACCAGTCAGCATAGACAGGGGCGATATGTTACCCTCACTGCCCATTGGGTTAATGTTGTTGAGCCAGGTACAGATCGTGCGAGTGGCGCAGGACGTGTCCTGCCCACTCCAAAGATTGCAGGAATCCAGTCTGTACGCATCGACTCCTCCTCTTACACCAGTTCCTCAGATTCCTCTCTGCAGGATCCGTCACAGTCCACCTCCACATGGACCCGTGAACGTTTACCTATGACCAACATGAGCACAGCCGTGGCCAAACGTCAGCAGGCCGTCTTGAAACTAGTTTCATTGGGGCATCGAAGCCACACAGCGCAGGAGCTCTGGAATGCCATCAAGCAGGAGAGCGATGTGTGGTTACTGCCAGCGAATCTCCAGCCAGGCATGGTAGTGTGTGACAATGGCCGAAATCTGGTGGCAGCTTTGGCCCTTGGCAACCTCACTCACATCCCATGTCTGGCACATGTGCTCAATTTGGTTGTGCAGAGTTTTCTGAGGGACTATCCGGATCTTGATGCCCTGCTGCACAAGGTCCGCCTAGAGTGTGCTCACTTGCGGCGTTCCAGCTTGGCCAGATCCCGCATTGCTGCTCTGCAGCGCCGATTCCGCCTTCCGGAACACCGCATCATATGTGACCTACTTACCCGGTGGAATTCCACATTACATATGTTGGAGCGGTTGTGGGAGCAGCAGCAAGCAGTTATGGAGTACCAGCTGCATCAGGCGCAAAGAAGTTGCAGTCAGCGCCGATCAGACTTCACAACCACAGAGTGGGCCACTATGAAGGACGTCTGCCAGGTTTTGCGTCCTTTTGATTATTCCACGCGGATGGCAAGTGCAGATGATGCACTAGTCAGCATTAGGGTTGAGCGAAACGGGTCGAAATTGTTCAAAAGTCGCCGACTTTTGGCAAGGTCGGGTTTCATGAAACCCGACCCGACCCCAGTGGGGGGTCGGCCATGAAGTCAGCGATCTTTTGAATCTGGAATCGGAATTCCGATCCCGATTCCCGATATGTTTAAGATATCGGGAATTGGTATCGGAATTCAGATTAAAGTGTAAAATATAGAATTAAAATAAAAAATATTGCAATACTTACCCTCTGACGCGCCCTGGTACTAACCGGCAGCCTTCCTCCTTCGAATCCGCGCTTCTAGGACCTTGCCGTGACGTAGCGGTGACGTCGCGGCTTGTGATTGGCCGCGCGGCCGCCCATGTGACCGCTCGCGCGGCCAATCACAAGCCGCGACGTCACCCGCGACGTCACCGAAGGTCCTGGAAGGGCTGATTCTTAGGAAGGAAGGCTGTCGGAAGGAAGCAGGGCGCTTCCGAGGGTGAGTATATACCTAATAGGAATATACTCACCCTCGGAAGCGCCCTGCTTCCTTCCGACAGCCTTCCTTCCTAAGAATCAGCCCTTCCAGGACCTTCGGTGACGTCGCGGGTGACGTCGCGGCTTGTGATTGGCCGCGCGAGCGGTCACATGGGCGGCCGCGCGGCCAATCACAAGCCGCGACATCACCCGCGACGTCACCGAAGGTCCTGGAAGGCTGATTCTAAGGAAGGAAGGTTCCCGGTTAGTACCAGGGCGCGTCAGAGGCTAAGTATAAGGATATTTTTTATTTTAATTCTATATTTTACACTTAAATATGGATCCCAGGGCCTGAAGGAGAGTTTCCGCTCCTTCAGACCCTGGGAACCATGGAAACCCAATGCACTGCATTGGGTTTCGAGTTTCGGCCGACCCCGACCCCGGCCTTTTTATAGGATCGGCCGATTTCACTCGACCCGACTTTTCCAAAAGTCGGGTTTCGTGAAACCCGACCCGATCCTATAAAAGTGAAGGTCGCTCAACCCTAGTCAGCATGACTGTCCCCCTTATCTGCCTGCTTCAGCAAACTTTGCAAGGGTTAAGGGATGATGTTGTGGAAGAGGTGGAGGATGAGGAGTCACCTTTTCCATCAGCTTCTGGAGAGTCAGCGCCACGTGGTTCCTCACAAAGGGGTACGCAGGGGCCAATTTGTGAGGAGGATGAGGAGGAGTCAATGGAGGAGGAAGAGCTCCGTCCAGAGGAGGGAGCGGCACAATTGTCCAGTGGTCAGTGTGTACAGCGAGGGTGTGGTGATGACGAGTGGGCAGAGATCATGTCTCAAGCAGGGGACAGCGTTTCTGGGCCAGTTGGCACTCTGCAGCACATGGTGGATTTCATGCTGCAGTGCCTGAGAAATGACCGCCGCATCGACCACATTCTCAACATGCCTGATTATTGGGTGTTCACCCTCCTCGATCCTCGCTACCGGGACAACGTCCAAAACCTCATCCCTGCGTTGACCCGGGAGCGTAAATTGCGGGAGTACCACGACACACTGGTGAATTCCATCATCTTCTCCTGTCCAACTGAGAGGAGTGCTGCTAGTGCTTTACAAAGCAGCTCAGTGCGTCGAGGCAGTGGGGGAGGCTCTGCCCAAAGAGGGAGCAGAAGCAGTGCCTCTGCCCAAGGCAAGCCCAGTATGGCACAACTCTGGCACACTTTTGTGTGCCCGCCCCAAATGTCTACACCATCACCGGCGGCTCCAGTCAGCAGGAGGCAACGGTTCCGTCAGATGGTGACAGACTACATGGCTTGCCCTCTTACTGTACTCCCAGACGGCTCTTCCCCGTTCAAGTTTTGGGTCTCTAAGCTGGATACATGGCCAGAGCTAAGCCAGTATGCATTGGAGGTGCTGGCTTGCCCTGCGGCTAGTGTCTTATCGGAACGTGTCTTTAGTGCCGCAGGTGGTGTACTAACAGACCGTCGCATGCGACTATCCTCCGATAACGTTGACCGGCTTACTTTCCTGAAAATGAACCAGGCCTGGATCTCGCAGGGATTTGCCACTCCTCTGCCTGATTAAGTAATTGGGTGTCATCCAGGTCTCCTGCTGTGTTCATCTTTCTACCACCTGAACTGCTATTCCTGGGCTCCAACACCGCCAGTTGCGGCTCAGAAGTGCATACGACCCAGTGTTATTGGGTTTCAGTAACGTCAGCTGATCCCCAGCTGTGTAGCCGGCAATGTGACGCAGCACAGCCGTCATTCCTACCCCCTTGGTGCCATGCGCTGCCTCCTCAGCGTTGTTTTAAGCTGTCACGGAGCCTGCGCTGTTCTGTTATCCCTTGGGCATGCCCTATTTGCGCTGCCTGTCTTCTGACATAATTTGGTTTCAGGCTGGCTGCGCCTGTGCGGCCGCGCTGCCCGAGATCCCGCCTCGCAGTGTCTTCTGATTGAGTCACACTGCGGGCCTGGGATCCATGGGCATGCGCAGTGAATATCTTCCCCTCGGGCTCTCGCTCATTTCCCTCCGCCTTCTTTAGACTGTGCGCCGTCAGCTGATCCCTAATAGCATGCCACAGCCGTGACACCGCACAGTCTGAAGAAGAGGGAAGGAGGGGAATGAGAGTCGAGGATATGCACTGTGCATGCCCATGGTTCCAAGGCCCGCAGTGGGATTACGTTAGACGAGACTGCGAGGTGGGATCTGGAGCAGCGTGGACGCACAGGCACTGACAGCCTGACACCAAATTATGTCAGAAGACAGGCAGCGCAAATTGGGCATGGCCAAGGGCTAACAGAACAGCGCAGGCTCCGTGACAGCTTAAAACAACGCTGAGGAGGCAGCGCACGGCACCAAGGGGATAGGAATGACAGCTGTGCTGTGTCCCATTACGAAGGAAATTCGCACCTCCGGGACGGTTTAACGGTATAAGGGGACACATTTTTAGTGTTTACTTCGGTGTTTGCAAGGAGCATAATTAAAAGAACCACCTTTTCCTTTTGCATCCTTAGTGCTGCACAAGATGGTTCTTTCAGCTACAAACGTCTTGGGGGGGGGGTTAAAGGTTCCCTTTCAACTTGCTCCAATCAGGCTTCGGCCTACACTCTGTTCCTCTGCTCCTCCTGCTGTCCCTGGGCTCTAACACCGCCAGTTGGTGCCTGGAAGTTCTGTGTGCACAGTCAACAGTCGCTCCTCTGTTATTGGGGTTCAGTAACGTCAGCTGATCCCCAGCTGTGTGTGCGGCAATACCTCCAATCTGCTCCTCCTGCTGTCCCTGGGCTCTAACACCGCCAGTTGGTGCCTGGAAGTGCTGTGTGCACAGTCAACAGTCGCTCCTCTGTTATTGGGGTTCAGTAACGTCAGCTGATCCCCAGCTGTGTGTGCGGCAATACCTCCAATCTGCTCCTCCTGCTGTCCCTGGGCTCTAACACCGCCAGTTGGTGCCTGGAAGTGCTGTGTGCACAGTCAACAGTCGCTCCTCTGTTATTGGGGTTCAGTAACGTCAGCTGATCCCCAGCTGTGTATCCGGCAACGTGTCATGCTACCGCCACGCTGGCACAACTAAAATGTAAGGGGACCTGTCCCCCCCCCCCCCTAGGCGTTTGTTACTGAAAGAGCCACCATGTGCAGCACTAATACTGCACAAGGGAAAGGTTGCTCTTGAAATTATGCTCCTTGCAAACGCTGAACTACACACTCATGTAATGTGTCCCCTCACACCGTCCAACCGTCCCGGAGGTGGGACTTTCCTTTGTAATGTGACGCAGCACAGCCGTCATTGCTACCCCCTTGGCACCGTGCGCTGCCTCCTTAGCGTTGTTTGATTCCGTCATGGACCCTGCGCTGTTATGTTATCCCTTGGCCATGCACAGTTTGCGCTGCCCGTCCTCTGACATCATTTGTTGTCGTCCTGGCTGCGCCTGTGCGTCCACGCTGCCCGAAATCACACCTCGCAGTGTCGTCTAATGTGATCCCATAGTGGGCCTGGTATCCATGGCCATGCGCAGTGCATATACTAGCCTCTCACTCCCCTTCTTCACGCTTCTTCAGACTAGGCGGCGTCAGCTGATCCCTAATAGCATGCCACGGCCGTGACGCCGCACAGTCTGAAGAAGCAGGAAGGAGGTGAGTGAGAGGCGATGATATGCACTGCGCATGCCCATGGATCCCTGGCCCGCAGTGGGACTACATTAGATTACACTGCAAGGTTGGATCTCGGGCAGCTTGGACGCACAGGCACTGCCAGCCTGACACCTACATGATGTCAGAAGACGGGCACCGCTAACTGTGCATGGCCAAGGGATAACATTACAGCGCGGGCTCCGTGACAGAACCAAACAACGTTGAGGAGGTGGCGCCCGGCACCAAGGGGGTTGGAATGACGGCTGTGCTGTGTCACATTACAAAGGAAAGTCCCACTTCCGGGATGGTTTGACGGTGTGAGGGGACACATTATATGAGTGTGTACTTCAGCGTTTGCAAGGAGCATAATTTTCGGAGCCACCATTTTCCATGTGCAGTATTACTGCTGTACAAGATGGCTCTTTCAGCAACAAATGCCTGGGGGGGGGGGGTTAAAGGTTCCCTTTCAACTTGCTCCACTGCAGGCTTCGGCCTACACTCTGCTCCTCTTTGATTCCCTGGGTTTCAACACTGTCAGTTGCCACCTGGAAGTGTTGTCTACACAGAAAAAACACTAGGTAATGTGTCAGTGGGGTTCAGCACCGCCAGCTGTTCCCCTGCTGTGTAGTCGGCAACGTGTCCAGCACAAGCCACGCTGGCACAACAGAACAAAAGCTGCCACCAGTGCAGGCTTCGGCCTAGACTCTGCTCCTCTCCTCCTCCTGCTGACCTTGGGCTCAAACACCGCTAGTTTTTGCCCGGAAGTGCTAGCTGCACAGAGAAAAACACCAGCCAATGTGTTAGTGGGGTTCAGCACCGCCAGCTGTTCCCCTGCTGTGTAGCCGGCAACGTGACCTGCAAACGCCACGCAGGCACATGAACTGAAATTAAAGGGAACCTGGCCCCACCCCCCCAAGGTGTTTCTATGTATAACAGCCACCTAGTACAGCAGTACTGCTGCATTTGTACAAGGTGGCTGTTTTTTTATCCTTGCCCACGTAGAATTAAACACGTAAAATATGTGTCTCATTACAGACCATTACAATGTCCCTGAGGTGTGACTTTACTTTTTAATGACACGCACCACCCCCCTTGGTAGCGCTGCCTGTCTTCTGACATCATTGGTTGGCTGCCTGTGCCTGTGCATCCGCCCTGCCCGACACAACCCCCCTCGTTTCATATATTTTGGCTGCGAGGGTGTGATTGATGGGCATGTGCAGTGCATATGTTCGCCTGTCTTAACTCATCTCCTTCCGCCTTCTTCAGACTGTGCGGCCTCCTGGCCGTGGTAGGCGATAAGGGATCAGCTGAGGCCGCCCTGTCTGAAGCAGATGTAAGGACATGTGTGAGCGGCAAACATATTTACTGCACAAGGCCACGAATCCCAGCCACGCAGTGTGATTTTTTGAAAACACATTGTGGGCCTGGGATTCATATCCATTGCTAACCGCAACGGCCAACATGAAATGAGGTGAGAAGACAGGCAGCGCTCACAGCGCATGGCCAAGGGATCACAATAGCGCAGACTCCTGTACAGCTAATACAACGCTCAGGAATCTGCGCCCACCACCTAGGTGTAAATTTTGACACCTGTGCTGCGTCTCCTTAAAAAGACAAGTCACGCCTCCACTACTGTTTGACAGTATAATGGGCTAAATAGTGTACGTGTTTTATTCAGCGTGTGCAAGGAGCAAACTAAATAGAGCAACCTTTTACTTGTGCAGCATTAATGCTGCACAAGGTGTGGCTCTTGTACCTTGCAACACCTGAGGGGGGGTTAAAGGTTACCTTTGAAATTGGTTCAACTAGGCTTCGGCCTACACTCTGCTCCTCTCCTCCTCCTGCTGACCCTGGGCTCTAACACCGCTAGTTTTTGCCCGGAAATGCGAGCTTCACAGAGAAAAACAACAGCCAATGTGTTAGTGGGGTTCAGCACCGCCAGCTGTTCCCCTGCTGTGTAGCCGGCATCGTGTCCAGCACAAGCCACGCTGGCACAACCGACCAAAAGCTGCCACCAGTGCAGGCTTCGGCCTACACTTTGCTCCTCTCCTCCTCCTGCTGACCCTGGGCTCTAACACCGCCAGTTTTTGCCCGGAAATGCGAGCTGCACAGAGAAAAACACCAGCCAATGTGTTAGTGGGGTTCAGCACCGCCAACTGTTCCCCTGCTGTGTAGCCGGCAACGTGACCTGCAAACGCCACGCAGGCACATGAACTGAAATTGAAGTGAGCCTGCCCCCCACCCCCAGGTGTTTCTATGTATAACAGCCACCTTGTACAGCAGTACTGCTGCATTTGTACAAGGTGGCTGACTTTTTCTCCTTGCCCACGTGGAACTCAACACGTACAAAATGTATCTCATTAGAGACCATTACAATGTCCCTGAGGTGTGACTTTCCTTTTTAATGACACGCAGCACCCCCATTGTTAGCGCTGCCCGTCTTCAGACATCATTGGTTGGCTGGCTGTGCCTGTGCGTCCGCCCTGCCCGACACAACGCCCCTCGTTGTCTCATATATTTTGACTGCGAGGGTGTGATTGATGGGCACGAGCAGTGCATATGTTCGCCTGTCTTCACTCCCCTCCTTCCGCCTTCTTCAGACTGTGCGGCCTCATGGCCGTGGCAGGCAATAAGGGATCAGCTGATGCCGCCCAGTCTGAAGCAGGTGTAAGGACATGTGTGAGCGGCGAACATATTTACTGCACAAGGCCACGAATCCCAGCACCGCAGTGTGACTTTATGGAAAGGCACTGTGGGTCTGGGATTTATGGCCATCGTTAACCGCACCGGCCAACATGAAATGAGGTCATAAGACGGCCTGCACTAACAGGGTATTGCCAAGGGATAACACAAGAGCGCACTCTCCTGTACTGCAAATAACAACGGTAAGGAGTCTGCGCCCAGCACCTAGGTGTAAATTTTGACACCTGTGCTGCGTCTTCTTCAAAAGAAAAGTCACGCCTCCACTACTGTTTGACAGTATAATGGGCTAAATAGTGTACGTGTTTTATTCAGCGTGTGCAAGGAGCAAAATGAAGAGAGCAACCTTAGACTTGTGCAGCATTAATGCTGCACAAGGTGTGGCTCTTGTACCTTGCAACACCTGAAGGGGGGTTAAAGGTTTCCTTTGAAATTGATTCAACTAGGCTTCGGCCTACACTCTGCTCCTCTCCTCCTCCTGCTGACCCTGGGCTCTAACACCGCTAGTTTTTGCCCGGAAATGCGAGCTTCACAGACAAAAACAACAGCCAATGTGTTAGTGGGGTTCAGCACCGCCAGCTGTTCCCCTGCTGTGTAGCCGGCATCGTGTCCAGCACAAGCCACGCTGGTACAACCGACCAAAAGCTGCCACCAGTGCAGTCTTCGGCCTACACTTTGCTCCTCTCCTCCTCCTGCTGACCCTGGGCTCTAACACCGCTAGTTTTTGCCCGGAAATGCGAGCTTCACAGAGAAAAACAACAGCCAATGTGTTAGTGGGGTTCAGCACCGCCAGCTGTTCCCCTGCTGTGTAGCTGGCAACGTGTCCTGCAAACGCCACGCAGGCACATGAACTGAAATTGAAGGAAGCCTGCCCCCCACCCCCAGGTGTTTCTATGTATAACAGCCACCTTGTACAGCAGTACTGCTGCATTTGTACAAGGTGGCTGACTTTTTCTCCTTGCCCACGTGGAACTCAACACGTACAAAATGTGTCTCATTGAGACCATTCAACTGTCCCTGAGGTGTGACTTTCCTTTCTAATGATACGCAGCACCACCCTTGGTAGCGCTGCCCGTCTTCTGACATCATTGGTTGGCTGCCTGTGCCTGTGCGTCCGCCCTGCCCAACACAACGCCCCTCGTTGTCTCATATATTTTGGCAGCGAGGGTGTTATTAATGGGCATGTGCAGTGCATATGTTCGCCTGTCTTAACTCATCTCCTTCCGCCTTCTTCAGACTGTGCGGCCTCATGGCCGCGGCATGCGATAAGGGATCAGATGAGGCCGCCCAGTCTGAAGTAGGTGTAAGGACATGTGTGAGCGGCAAACATATTAACTGCACAAGGGCACGAGTCCCAGCCACGCAGTGTGATTTTTTCCAAACACACTGTGGGTCTGGGATTCATGTCCACCGCTAACCGCATCGGCCAACATGAAATGAGGTCAGAAGACAGGAAGCGCTCACAGCGCATGGCCAAGGGATAACAAGAGCGCAGACTCCTGTACAGCAAATAACAACGCTCAGGAAGCTGCGCCCATGCACCAAGGTGTTATTTTCGACACCTGTGCTGCTTTTCTTTAAAAAGACAAGTCAAGCCTCCACTACTGTTTTACAGTAGAATGGGCTAAATAGTGTACGTGTTTTATTCAGCGTGTGCAAGGAGCAAAATTAATAGAGCAACCTTTTACTTGTGCAGCATTAATGGTGCACGAGGTGTGGCTCTTGTACCTTGCAACACCTGAGGGGGGTTAAAGGTTACCTTTGAAATTGGTTCAACTAGGCTTCGACCTACACTCTGCTCCTCTCCTCCTCCTGCTGACCCTGGGCTCTAACACCGCCAGTTTTTGCCCGGATGTGCTAGCTGCACAGAGAAAAACACCAGCCAATGTGTTAGTGGGGTTCTGCACCGCCAGCTGTTCCCCAGCTGTGTAGCCGGCAACGTGACCTGCAAACGCCACGCAGGCACAACAGAACAAAAGCTGCCACCAGTGCAGGCTTCGGCCTACACTCTGCTCCTCTCCTCCTCCTGCTGACCCTGGGCTCTAACACCGCCAGTTTTTGCCCGGACGTGCTAGCTGCACAGAGAAAAACACCAGCCAATGTGTTAGTGGGGTTCAGCACTGCCAGCTGTTCCCCTGCTGTGTAGCCGGCAACGTGACCTGCAAATGCCACGCAGGCACATGAACTGAAATTAAAGGGACCCTGCCACCCACCCCAAGGTGTTTCTATGTATACCAGCCACCTTGTACAGCAGTACTGCTGCATTTGTACAAGGTGGCTGACTTTGTCTACTTGCCCACGTTTAATTAAACACGGAAAAAATGTGTCTCATTACAGACCATTACAATGTCCCTGAGGTGTGACTTTCCTTTTTAATGACACGCAGCACCCCCCTTGTTAGCGCTGCTCGTCTTCTGACATCTTTGGTTGGCTGGCTGCGGCTGTGCCTCCGCCCTGCCTGAAACCAAGCTCCTCGTTGTCTTGCTTATTTTGGTTGCGAGGGTGTGATTGATGGGCACGAGCAGTGGATATCTTCGCCTGTCTTTACTCCTCTCCTTCCGCCTTCTTCAGAAAGTGCGGCCTCATGGCCGCGGCATGCGAGAAGGGATCAGATGAGGCCGCCCAGTCTGATGCAGGTGTAAGGGCATGAGGGACAGGCGACAAAATTTACTGCGCAAGGTCACGAATCCCAGCTCTGCAGTGTGACTTTATAAAAAGACACTGCGGGTCTGGGTTTCATGGCCATCGCTAACCGCACCGGCCAACATGAAATGAGGTGAGAAGACAGGCATCGCTCACAGCGCATGGCCAAGGGATAACAAGAGCGCAGACTCCTGTACAGCAAATAGCTACGCTCAGGAATCTTCGCCCAGCACCTAGGTGTTATTTTCGACACCTGTGCTGCTTTTCTTTAAAAAGACAAGTCACGCCTCCACTACTGTTTGACAGTATAATGGGCTAAATAGTGTACGTGTTTTATTCAGCGTGTGCAAGGAGCAAACTAAATAGAGCAACCTTTTACTTGTGCAGCATTAATGCTGCACAAGGTGTGGCTCTTGTACCTTGCAACACCTGAGGGGGGGTTAAAGGTTACCTTTGAAATTGGTTCAACTAGGCTTCGGCCTACACTCTGCTCCTTTCCTCCTCCTGCTGACCCTGGGCTCTAACACCGCCAGTTTGTGCCCGGACGTGCTAGCTGCACAGAGAAAAACACCAGCCAATGTGTTAGTGGGGTTCAGCACCGCCAGCTGTTCCCCAGCTGTGTAGCCGGCAACGTGACCTGCAAACGCCACGCAGGCACAACAGAACAAAAGCTGCCACCAGTGCAGGCTTCGGCCTACACTCTGCTCCTCTCCTCCTCCTGCTGACCCTGGGCTCATAACACCGCCAGTTTTAGCCTGGAAGTGCTAGCTGCACAGAGAAAAACACCAGCCAATGTGTCAGTGGGGTTCAGCACCGCCAGCTGTTCCCCAGCTGTGTAGCCGGCAACGTGCCCTGCAAACGCCATGCAGGCACATGAACTGAAATTGAAGGGAGCCTGCCCCCCACCCCCAGGTGTTTCTATGTATAACAGCCACCTTGTTCAGCAGTACTGCTGCACTTGTACAAGGTGGCTGACTTTTTCTCCTTGCCCACGTGGAACTCAACACGTACAAAATGTGTCTCATTGAGACCATTCCACTGTCCCTGAGGTGTGACTTTCCTTTGTAATTATACGCAGCACCCCCCTTGGTAGCGCTTCCTGTCTTTTGACATCATGGTTAGCTGGCTGCGCCTGTGCATCCGCCCTGCGTGAAACAACGCCCCTCGTTGTCTTATTTATTTTGTCAGCGAGGGTGTGGTTTATGGGCACGAGCAGTGCATATCTTCGCCTGTCGTCACTCATCTCCTTCCGCCTTCTTCAGACTGTGCGGCCACCAGTGCAGGCTTCGGCCTAGACTCTGCTCCTCTCCTCCTCCTGCTGACCTTGGGCTCAAACACCGCTAGTTTTTGCCCGGAAGTGCTAGCTGCACAGAGAAAAACACCAGCCAATGTGTTAGTGGGGTTCAGCACCGCCAGCTGTTCCCCTGCTGTGTAGCCGGCAACGTGACCTGCAAACGCCACGCAGGCACATGAACTGAAATTAAAGGGAACCTGGCCCCACCCCCCCAAGGTGTTTCTATGTATAACAGCCACCTAGTACAGCAGTACTGCTGCATTTGTACAAGGTGGCTGTTTTTTTATCCTTGCCCACGTAGAATTAAACACGTAAAATATGTGTCTCATTACAGACCATTACAATGTCCCTGAGGTGTGACTTTACTTTTTAATGACACGCACCACCCCCCTTGGTAGCGCTGCCCGTCTTCTGACATCATTGGTTGGCTGCCTGTGCCTGTGCATCCGCCCTGCCCGACACAACCCCCCTCGTTTCATATATTTTGGCTGCGAGGGTGTGATTGATGGGCATGTGCAGTGCATATGTTCGCCTGTCTTAACTCATCTCCTTCCGCCTTCTTCAGACTGTGCGGCCTCCTGGCCGTGGTAGGCGATAAGGGATCAGCTGAGGCCGCCCTGTCTGAAGCAGATGTAAGGACATGTGTGAGCGGCAAACATATTTACTGCACAAGGCCACGAATCCCAGCCACGCAGTGTGATTTTTTGAAAACACATTGTGGGCCTGGGATTCATATCCATTGCTAACCGCAACGGCCAACATGAAATGAGGTGAGAAGACAGGCAGCGCTCACAGCGCATGGCCAAGGGATCACAATAGCGCAGACTCCTGTACAGCTAATACAACGCTCAGGAATCTGCGCCCACCACCTAGGTGTAAATTTTGACACCTGTGCTGCGTCTCCTTAAAAAGACAAGTCACGCCTCCACTACTGTTTGACAGTATAATGGGCTAAATAGTGTACGTGTTTTATTCAGCGTGTGCAAGGAGCAAACTAAATAGAGCAACCTTTTACTTGTGCAGCATTAATGCTGCACAAGGTGTGGCTCTTGTACCTTGCAACACCTGAGGGGGGGTTAAAGGTTACCTTTGAAATTGGTTCAACTAGGCTTCGGCCTACACTCTGCTCCTCTCCTCCTCCTGCTGACCCTGGGCTCTAACACCGCTAGTTTTTGCCCGGAAATGCGAGCTTCACAGAGAAAAACAACAGCCAATGTGTTAGTGGGGTTCAGCACCGCCAGCTGTTCCCCTGCTGTGTAGCCGGCATCGTGTCCAGCACAAGCCACGCTGGCACAACCGACCAAAAGCTGCCACCAGTGCAGGCTTCGGCCTACACTTTGCTCCTCTCCTCCTCCTGCTGACCCTGGGCTCTAACACCGCCAGTTTTTGCCCGGAAATGCGAGCTGCACAGAGAAAAACACCAGCCAATGTGTTAGTGGGGTTCAGCACCGCCAACTGTTCCCCTGCTGTGTAGCCGGCAACGTGACCTGCAAACGCCACGCAGGCACATGAACTGAAATTGAAGTGAGCCTGCCCCCCACCCCCAGGTGTTTCTATGTATAACAGCCACCTTGTACAGCAGTACTGCTGCATTTGTACAAGGTGGCTGACTTTTTCTCCTTGCCCACGTGGAACTCAACACGTACAAAATGTATCTCATTAGAGACCATTACAATGTCCCTGAGGTGTGACTTTCCTTTTTAATGACACGCAGCACCCCCATTGTTAGCGCTGCCCGTCTTCAGACATCATTGGTTGGCTGGCTGTGCCTGTGCGTCCGCCCTGCCCGACACAACGCCCCTCGTTGTCTCATATATTTTGACTGCGAGGGTGTGATTGATGGGCACGAGCAGTGCATATGTTCGCCTGTCTTCACTCCCCTCCTTCCGCCTTCTTCAGACTGTGCGGCCTCATGGCCGTGGCAGGCAATAAGGGATCAGCTGATGCCGCCCAGTCTGAAGCAGGTGTAAGGACATGTGTGAGCGGCGAACATATTTACTGCACAAGGCCACGAATCCCAGCACCGCAGTGTGACTTTATGGAAAGGCACTGTGGGTCTGGGATTTATGGCCATCGTTAACCGCACCGGCCAACATGAAATGAGGTCATAAGACGGCCTGCACTAACAGGGTATTGCCAAGGGATAACACAAGAGCGCACTCTCCTGTACTGCAAATAACAACGGTAAGGAGTCTGCGCCCAGCACCTAGGTGTAAATTTTGACACCTGTGCTGCGTCTTCTTCAAAAGAAAAGTCACGCCTCCACTACTGTTTGACAGTATAATGGGCTAAATAGTGTACGTGTTTTATTCAGCGTGTGCAAGGAGCAAAATGAAGAGAGCAACCTTAGACTTGTGCAGCATTAATGCTGCACAAGGTGTGGCTCTTGTACCTTGCAACACCTGAAGGGGGGTTAAAGGTTTCCTTTGAAATTGATTCAACTAGGCTTCGGCCTACACTCTGCTCCTCTCCTCCTCCTGCTGACCCTGGGCTCTAACACCGCTAGTTTTTGCCCGGAAATGCGAGCTTCACAGAGAAAAACAACAGCCAATGTGTTAGTGGGGTTCAGCACCGCCAGCTGTTCCCCTGCTGTGTAGCCGGCATCGTGTCCAGCACAAGCCACGCTGGTACAACCGACCAAAAGCTGCCACCAGTGCAGTCTTCGGCCTACACTTTGCTCCTCTCCTCCTCCTGCTGACCCTGGGCTCTAACACCGCTAGTTTTTGCCCGGAAATGCGAGCTTCACAGAGAAAAACAACAGCCAATGTGTTAGTGGGGTTCAGCACCGCCAGCTGTTCCCCTGCTGTGTAGCTGGCAACGTGTCCTGCAAACGCCACGCAGGCACATGAACTGAAATTGAAGGAAGCCTGCCCCCCACCCCCAGGTGTTTCTATGTATAACAGCCACCTTGTACAGCAGTACTGCTGCATTTGTACAAGGTGGCTGACTTTTTCTCCTTGCCCACGTGGAACTCAACACGTACAAAATGTGTCTCATTGAGACCATTCAACTGTCCCTGAGGTGTGACTTTCCTTTCTAATGATACGCAGCACCACCCTTGGTAGCGCTGCCCGTCTTCTGACATCATTGGTTGGCTGCCTGTGCCTGTGCGTCCGCCCTGCCCAACACAACGCCCCTCGTTGTCTCATATATTTTGGCAGCGAGGGTGTTATTGATGGGCATGTGCAGTGCATATGTTCGCCTGTCTTAACTCATCTCCTTCCGCCTTCTTCAGACTGTGCGGCCTCATGGCCGCGGCATGCGATAAGGGATCAGATGAGGCCGCCCAGTCTGAAGTAGGTGTAAGGACATGTGTGAGCGGCAAACATATTAACTGCACAAGGGCACGAGTCCCAGCCACGCAGTGTGATTTTTTCCAAACACACTGTGGGTCTGGGATTCATGTCCACCGCTAACCGCATCGGCCAACATGAAATGAGGTCAGAAGACAGGAAGCGCTCACAGCGCATGGCCAAGGGATAACAAGAGCGCAGACTCCTGTACAGCAAATAACAACGCTCAGGAAGCTGCGCCCATGCACCAAGGTGTTATTTTCGACACCTGTGCTGCTTTTCTTTAAAAAGACAAGTCAAGCCTCCACTACTGTTTTACAGTAGAATGGGCTAAATAGTGTACGTGTTTTATTCAGCGTGTGCAAGGAGCAAAATTAATAGAGCAACCTTTTACTTGTGCAGCATTAATGGTGCACGAGGTGTGGCTCTTGTACCTTGCAACACCTGAGGGGGGTTAAAGGTTACCTTTGAAATTGGTTCAACTAGGCTTCGACCTACACTCTGCTCCTCTCCTCCTCCTGCTGACCCTGGGCTCTAACACCGCCAGTTTTTGCCCGGATGTGCTAGCTGCACAGAGAAAAACACCAGCCAATGTGTTAGTGGGGTTCTGCACCGCCAGCTGTTCCCCAGCTGTGTAGCCGGCAACGTGACCTGCAAACGCCACGCAGGCACAACAGAACAAAAGCTGCCACCAGTGCAGGCTTCGGCCTACACTCTGCTCCTCTCCTCCTCCTGCTGACCCTGGGCTCTAACACCGCCAGTTTTTGCCCGGACGTGCTAGCTGCACAGAGAAAAACACCAGCCAATGTGTTAGTGGGGTTCAGCACTGCCAGCTGTTCCCCTGCTGTGTAGCCGGCAACGTGACCTGCAAATGCCACGCAGGCACATGAACTGAAATTAAAGGGACCCTGCCACCCACCCCAAGGTGTTTCTATGTATACCAGCCACCTTGTACAGCAGTACTGCTGCATTTGTACAAGGTGGCTGACTTTGTCTACTTGCCCACGTTTAATTAAACACGGAAAAAATGTGTCTCATTACAGACCATTACAATGTCCCTGAGGTGTGACTTTCCTTTTTAATGACACGCAGCACCCCCTTGTTAGCGCTGCTCGTCTTCTGACATCTTTGGTTGGCTGGCTGCGGCTGTGCGTCCGCCCTGCCTGAAACCAAGCTCCTCGTTGTCTTGCTTATTTTGGTTGCGAGGGTGTGATTGATGGGCACGAGCAGTGGATATCTTCGCCTGTCTTTACTCCTCTCCTTCCGCCTTCTTCAGAAAGTGCGGCCTCATGGCCGCGGCATGCGAGAAGGGATCAGATGAGGCCGCCCAGTCTGATGCAGGTGTAAGGGCATGAGGGACAGGCGACAAAATTTACTGCGCAAGGTCACGAATCCCAGCTCTGCAGTGTGACTTTATAAAAAGACACTGCGGGTCTGGGTTTCATGGCCATCGCTAACCGCACCGGCCAACATGAAATGAGGTGAGAAGACAGGCATCGCTCACAGCGCATCGCCAAGGGATAACAAGAGCGCAGACTCCTGTACAGCAAATAGCTACGCTCAGGAATCTTCGCCCAGCACCTAGGTGTTATTTTCGACACCTGTGCTGCTTTTCTTTAAAAAGACAAGTCACGCCTCCACTACTGTTTGACAGTATAATGGGCTAAATAGTGTACGTGTTTTATTCAGCGTGTGCAAGGAGCAAACTAAATAGAGCAACCTTTTACTTGTGCAGCATTAATGCTGCACAAGGTGTGGCTCTTGTACCTTGCAACACCTGAGGGGGGGTTAAAGGTTACCTTTGAAATTGGTTCAACTAGGCTTCGGCCTACACTCTGCTCCTTTCCTCCTCCTGCTGACCCTGGGCTCTAACACCGCCAGTTTGTGCCCGGACGTGCTAGCTGCACAGAGAAAAACACCAGCCAATGTGTTAGTGGGGTTCAGCACCGCCAGCTGTTCCCCAGCTGTGTAGCCGGCAACGTGACCTGCAAACGCCACGCAGGCACAACAGAACAAAAGCTGCCACCAGTGCAGGCTTCGGCCTACACTCTGCTCCTCTCCTCCTCCTGCTGACCCTGGGCTCATAACACCGCCAGTTTTAGCCTGGAAGTGCTAGCTGCACAGAGAAAAACACCAGCCAATGTGTCAGTGGGGTTCAGCACCGCCAGCTGTTCCCCAGCTGTGTAGCCGGCAACGTGCCCTGCAAACGCCATGCAGGCACATGAACTGAAATTGAAGGGAGCCTGCCCCCCACCCCCAGGTGTTTCTATGTATAACAGCCACCTTGTTCAGCAGTACTGCTGCACTTGTACAAGGTGGCTGACTTTTTCTCCTTGCCCACGTGGAACTCAACACGTACAAAATGTGTCTCATTGAGACCATTCCACTGTCCCTGAGGTGTGACTTTCCTTTGTAATTATACGCAGCACCCCCCTTGGTAGCGCTTCCCGTCTTTTGACATCATGGTTAGCTGGCTGCGCCTGTGCATCCGCCCTGCGTGAAACAACGCCCCTCGTTGTCTTATTTATTTTGTCAGCGAGGGTGTGGTTTATGGGCACGAGCAGTGCATATCTTCGCCTGTCGTCACTCATCTCCTTCCGCCTTCTTCAGACTGTGCGGCCTCCTGGCTGCGGCATGCGAAAAGGGATCTGCACAGGCCGCCCAGTCTGAAGCAGGTGTAAGGACGTGTGTGAGCGTCGAAAATATTTACTGCTCAAGGCCACGAATCCCAGCACCGCAGTGTGACTTTATGAAAAGGCAGTGTGGGTCTGGGATTTATGGCCATCGTTAACCGCAGCGGCCAACATGAAATGAGGTCATAAGACGGGCAGCGCTAACAGGGCATTGCCAAGGGATAACACAAGATCGCAGACTCCTGTACAGCAAAAAACAACGCTCAGGAAGCAGCGCCAAGCACAAAGGCGTTATTTGGGACACCTATGCTGCGTCTACTTAAAAATACAAGTCACGCCTCAACTACAGTTTGACTGTAGAATGGGCTAAATTGTGTACGTGTTGCATTCAGCGTGTGCAAGTAGACAAATTAATAGAGCAACCTTTTCCTGTGCAGCATTAATGTTGCACAAGGTGTGGCTCTTGTACTTTGTAACACCTGAGGGGGGGTTAACGGTTACCTTTGAAATTGGTTCAACTAGGCTTCGGCCTACACTCTGCTCCTCTCCTCCTCCTGCTGACCCTGGGCTGTAACAACGCTAGTTTTTGCCCGGAAGTGCTAGCTGCACAGAGAAAAACACCAGCCAATGTGTTAGTGGGGTTCAGCACCGCCTGCTGTTCCCCCACTGTGTAGCCGGCAAATTGTCCTGCAAACGCAACGCAGACACAAAGCTGACTCCAGTGCAGGCTTCGGCCTACACTCTGCTCCCCCTGCTTACCCTTTGCTCCAACACCGCTAGTTGGGGCTGTAGGAAGACAATGTTTGATAGGCAAAGCATCCGGGTTCCAGCACCGCCAGCTGGTTCTCGGCAGTGTTTTTGTCACAGGTACTCCCTCGTGCCAAACCTGGTTTCAGCACCGTCAGCTGTTTCCGGGTTGTGTCAAACTCGCTGAGACGCCTATGCTTGCCCCGTCGTGTTGCAGTCGGGTTAGCCAACTCCAGGGTGCCTCCAGTTTAGGAGCTTCCTATGTGGGCTGCATGAATTGGTAGTCAAGGCTGGTTCTGTAGTGCCAGTAGGCCCAGCTCCCCCTGTAGGACTGTTGGGGTTCGGTAACTGCGGCTGCCTCGCGGCCTAGCTGTTCTCTCCTCTCCTGTGGGCCTTGGGGTCCACCATCTGGTTCCAGCACCGTCAGCTGGTTCCGGGCCGAGCCTTTGGCTTAGGTGCCTCCTCCTGGGTATCCGAGTTCCGCCAACGCCAGGCGGTCCTTGGTAGTGCTTTTAAGCGCGGGCACCTACAGCTTAGTAACCGGGTTCCAGCACCGCCAGCTGGTCCTCGGTGCCATTGGCTCTTGCACACTGGGGCAACGCATCTGGGTTCCAGCACCGCCAGCTGGTTCTCGGCAGTGTTCTTGTCACAGGTACTCCCTCGTGCCAAGCCTGGTTTCAGCACCGTCAGCTGTTTCCGGGTTGTGTCAAGTTCACTGAGACGCCTATGCTTGCCCCGTCGTGGTGCGGTCGGGTTAGCCAACTCCAGGGTGCCTCCAGTTTAGGAGCTTCCTATGTGGGCTGCGTGAACTGGTAGTCAAGGCTGGTTCTGTAGTGCCAGTAGGCCCAGCTCCCCCTGTAGGACTGTTGGGGTTCGGTAACTGCGGCTGCCTCGCGGCCTAGCTGTTCTCTCCTCTCCTGTGGACCTTCGGGTCCACCACCTGGTTCCAGCACTGTCAGCTGGTTCCGGGCCGAGCCTTTGGCTTAGGTGCCTCCTCCTGGGTATCCGAGTTCCGCCAACGCCAGGCGGTCCTTGGTAGTGCTTTTAAGCGCGGGCACCTACAGCTTAGTAACCGGGTTCCAGCACCGCCAGCTGGTCCTCGGTGCCATTGGCTCTTGCACACTGGGGCAACGCATCTGGGTTCCAGCACCGCCAGCTGGTTCTCGGCAGTGTTCTTGTCACAGGTACTCCCTCGTGCCAAGCCTGGTTTCAGCACCGTCAGCTGTTTCCGGGTTGTGTCAAGCTCACTGAGACGCCTATGCTTGCCCCGTCGTGGTGCTGTCGGGTTAGCCAACTCCAGGGTGCCTCCAGTTTAGGAGCTTCCTATGTGGGCTGCGTGAACTGGTAGTCAAGGCTGGTTCTGTAGTGCCAGTAGGCCCAGCTCCCCCTGTAGGACTGTTGGGGTTCGGTAACTGCGGCTGCCTCGCGGCCTAGCTGTTCTCTCCTCTCCTGTGGACCTTCGGGTCCACCACCTGGTTCCAGCACTGTCAGCTGGTTCCGGGCCGAGCCTTTGGCTTAGGTGCCTCCTCCTGGGTATCCGAGTTCCGCCAACGCCAGGCGGTCCTTGGTAGTGCTTTTAAGCGCGGGCACCTACAGCTTAGTAACCGGGTTCCAGCACCGCCAGCTGGTCCTCGGTGCCATTGGCTCTTGCACACTGGGGCAACGCATCTGGGTTCCAGCACCGCCAACTGGTTCTCGGCAGTGTTCTTGTCACAGGTACTCCCTCGTGCCAAGCCTGGTTTCAGCACCGTCAGCTGTTTCCGGGTTGTGTCAAGTTCACTGAGACGCCTATGCTTGCCCCGTCGTGGTGCGGTCGGGTTAGCCAACTCCAGGGTGCCTCCAGTTTAGGAGCTTCCTATGTGGGCTGCGTGAACTGGTAGTCAAGGCTGGTTCTGTAGTGCCAGTAGGCCCAGCTCCCCCTGTAGGACTGTTGGGGTTCGGTAACTGCGGCTGCCTCGCGGCCTAGCTGTTCTCTCCTCTCCTGTGGGCCTTCGGGTCCACCTCCTGGTTCCAGCACCGTCAGCTGGTTCCAGGCCGAGCCTTTGGCTTAGGTGCCTCCTCCTGGGTATCCGAGTTCCGCCAACGCCAGGCGGTCCTTGGTAGTGCTTTTAAGCGCGGGCACCTACAGCTTAGTAACCGGGTTCCAGCACCGCCAGCTGGTCCTCGGTGCCATTGGCTCTTGCACACTGGGGCAACGCATCTGGGTTCCAGCACCGCCAGCTGGTTCTCGGCAGTGTTCTTGTCACAGGTACTCCCTCGTGCCAAGCCTGGTTTCAGCACCGTCAGCTGTTTCCGGGTTGTGTCAAGCTCACTGAGACGCCTATGCTTGCCCCGTCGTGGTGCTGTCGGGTTAGCCAACTCCAGGGTGCCTCCAGTTTAGGAGCTTCCTATGTGGGCTGCGTGAACTGGTAGTCAAGGCTGGTTCTGTAGTGCCAGTAGGCCCAGCTCCCCCTGTAGGACTGTTGGGGTTCGGTAACTGCGGCTGCCTCGCGGTCTAGCTGTTCTCTCCTCTCCTGTGGGCCTTCGGGTCCACCTCCTGGTTCCAGCACCGTCAGCTGGTTCCAGGCCGAGCCTTTGGCTTAGGTGCCTCCTCCTGGGTATCCGAGTTCCGCCAACGCCAGGCGGTCCTTGGTAGTGCTTTTAAGCGTGGGCACCTACAGCTTAGTAACCGGGTTCCAGCACCGTCAGCTGGTCCTCGGTCGTGCCATTGGCTCTTGCACACTGGGGCAACGCATCTGGGTTCCAGCAACGCCAGCTGGTTCTCGGCAGTGTTTTTGACACAGGTACTCCCTCGTGCCAAGCCTGGTTTCAGCACCGTCAGCTGTTTCCGGGTTGTGTCAAGCTCACTGAGACGCCTATGCTTGCCCCGTCATGGTGCTGTCGGGTTAGCCAACTCCAGGGTGCCTCCAGTTTAGGAGCTTCCTATGTGGGCTGCGTGAACTGGTAGTCAAGGCTGGTTTTGTAGTGCCAGTAGGCCCAGCTCCCCCTGTAGGACTGTTGGGGTTCGGTAACTGCGGCTGCCTCGCGGCCTAGCTGTTCTCTCCTCTCCTGTGGGCCTTCAGGTCCACCACCTGGTTCCAGCACCATCAGCTGGTTCTCGGCAGTGTCTTTTGCTCTTGTACCTTCTGCTCCCCATCCTGGTTCCAGTACCGTCAGCTGGTTCCGGGCAGAGCCTTAGGCTTAGGTGCCTCCTTCTGGGTATCCAAGTTCCACCAACGTCAGGTGGTCCTTGGTAGTGCTTTCAGGCATGGGTACCTCCTGCTTAGTAACCGGGTTCCAGTAACGTCAGCTGGTCCTCGGTAGTTCCATTGGCTCTTGGACCTTCGGCTACCCATCCGGGTTCCAGTACCGTCAGCTGGTTCTCGGCAGTGTCTTTTGCTCTTGTACCTTCTGCTCCCCATCCTGGTTCCAGTACCGTCAGCTGGTTCCGGGCAGAGCCTTTGGCTTAGGTGCCTCCTTCTGGGTATCCGAGTTCCGCCAACGTCAGGCGGTCCTTGGTAGTGCTTTTTAGCACGGGTACCTCCTGCTTAGTAACCGGGTTCCAGTAACGTCAGCTGGTCCTCGGTAGTTCCATAGGCTCTTGAACCTTCGGGTAGCCATCCGAGTTCCAGTTCCATCAGCTGGTTCTTGGCATTTTCTCAGCCTTCTTGTACCTTCTGCTACATTTCCAAGTTGAAGACCCTAAAGTCGACGACCCGGAAGACCACCCCGATGACGACGACGACGACCCGGAAGACCACCCCGATGACGACGACGACGACGGCGGAGACGACGACGGCGGAGACGACGACGGCGGAGACGACGACGGCTGAGACAACGACGGCGGAGATGACGACACTGGAGACGACGACCCTGGAGACGACGACATGGAAGACCGAGAAGCAGAAGAACAAGAGGCTGCAGAACAAAGAGCAGAAGAACATTAAGCATAAGACTTAATATCAGAGCAAAAGATATTATCTAAATTATATGCAGAAGAAGACTAAGCAGTGTATGGGGGTGAGTCCGTTCCTCCTCGTGGTGCCCCTGGATAAAGCCTGATGCTGCAGGCCAAACTGAACGCGGACAAATGTAACTTTTGTGACTGGCAGAACAGAAGGTGTAATCTTCCAACTTTTATAGATAACAACTACGGGAATGCCTGTCACAAATGAGAATATGATGAAGAAGTAGAATAGGAAGAATAATAACAGTGGAATAAAAAGAATATGTAGAATAGGAAGAATAATAATAGTTGAATAAAATTAATATGAAGAATGTAATCAAAAAAAAAAAAAAAGGTAAAGGATGAAGAAGAAGATGAATAAGGTGAAGAAGAAGTTGATGTCAAAGATGCTGATGATGATGAAGATGAAAGTGTGGGAAAAGAAAAAAAAAAAAGAAAAAAAAGAAGGGGAAGGGCGTGGAATAGTGAAACATCAATATCTGACAAAATAAAAAAAAATTTACATAGTCAATATCTTTGTCACTCCGAACGTCTTAAAAAAAAACAAAAAACATGCTATTCTATTTGATTGGGATAAACCTCTATGACTTTAATGTCTCCGCCACCTCCCCAAATACATCCGGCATTATTCTTAGTTGTTTTCCTTCATGTAGAATGAACCTACAAGGCAAGAAAGGGTTTATTTTAATTCCGATATTTTGGTCCCATTGATTTGCATTGGGATCGGGTATCGGTATCGGCGATATCCGATATTTTTTGAATATCGGCCGATCCTATCCGATACCGATACTTTCCGATATCGGAAGGTATCGCTCAACACTAGTAATTACATTTCTGACTATGTTATATAAAGAGTATATTTTATTCTTATCCTTATCCGGTGTGTGTTTCAGGAAGAGGACAATTTCACTGGTGATGGAACTACCAGGCTCAGCATGGAAAAAAGCTAGTTACAGAGGCAGCAGGACATCTCAGGCAAGTGGGGACCCCTGCAAAAAGCAAAACCTTACTAATCTAGGAAAAGTATAGTCCAGTGGAAAAGAGGGACCTTAGGAAAAGTTAGTGCCCTGCTGTGAGCACTGGAAAAGGGAGCTTAGTCTCAACCCCTGGGACTGTCTTAGCTAAAGACTCTGGGTATCAGCATTATAGTGTTACATGCGGACCCGCATGACCCTACCCTAAGAAGATGCAACTTTTCCCCATGCCCCCTGCGGTACCTGTTGCCAGGAACAAAGTGCAGACTGTGATTCTAGAAATGGAGCTGATTTAGTTTGTGGGAGATGGAGAAATGGAAAATGACGTTGGAGGTAGCAGATCCACAATGTCACACAGACCCACCAACACCACAATTTCTGTAGCTGACCCCAAGGTGGAAATAGCGGACCACTCACACGACTACCGCTGGGGGCCAGTTTACAAAAGCACAGTTCACAGAGTCCAAGGAGTGAGGAGATAGTGCTATGCTTGTGGATTGCCAAGTGGGATGGAAGATAGCGATTAAGCCGGACAGGGTAGAAGCTGTTGTTTGTGAGTTTCCACAAGAAGTTGTAGTGGCAACATTTCATTACTGTACACCTCTGACCAGTTGTGGGGAGACGCCCCACAGCACATATTAAATCTATAAGATTGAACCACAGTTTTCACTGTGTTTTGAGTTGCTGAAGTGAAGGTGTACTGCCTTGTGAGTTCTCCTTTAAGGGCCATGACCATGGTTGATTATGCAAATTACACTCTGATCAAACTCTAATCCGAGTGTGAGCATAGTGTGATTTGATTCTCTCGGATGAGAAAAAGATGGAGAAAAAAATGTCTCCATCTTCTCCATTCTCGAATGCAGTCCGATGGTTTCCATGGACTCATTGACTTACATGGCTGAGTGCAATCTGATCAGAGAAAACTGGAGCACGTAGCAGGTACCTGAGTTTTATGTGTGGATTTTCGCCATAGACTTTTACATTAAATACAAAAAAATTTGCAGGTGAAAAACGCACATGAGTTTTGATGCAGAAATGCACTAAAAACTAATGTAATCCGCGCATACCTACAGTATATCAATAAAGTTTTATCAAAGCCAAATACCAGGAAGTAACTAAAACAAAGCAACTTTATTTAAAGCATCACACTTTAAAAAGAGAGAAAAATAGCAGCGTCAAAAACGCAATAAAAACGCATGTAAAAAACGCAATCGAAAAACTCAAGTAATCTTATTGAGCTGATTAGGGTCAGAAAAGCTGAAGAAAATCTGCAATATCAAAAACTCACCAGATATTCATCATGTGAACGCGGCCTACCATATGTGTCTGTTTTCAGCCACCACGCTTGTGTATTATTGACCGTAACAGCCTAGATTTGCATCCCGTTTTTGGAGTAAAGCTGAATCTGTTTGCACCAGAACATAGGAGTTTTTGTGCCATTGTTTTACAGGATACTAGACAACTTTCCGGGTTTTTTCCGACCCTGTGACTTACTATTACACTACCATTCAAAAGTTTAGGGTCACCTAGACAAATGAATTTAAAGTCTAGTCCAGACATTGACAAGGTTCGAAAAAAGGATTTTTCTTTGAAATAATAATTTTCTCCTTCAAACTTTGCTTTCGTCAAAGAATGTTCCCTTTGCAGCAATTACAGCACTGCAGACCTTTGGCATTCTAGCAGTTAATTTGCTGAGGTAATCTGGAGGAATTTCACCCCATGCTTCCAGAAGCCCTTCTCACAAGTTGGTTTGGCTTGATGGGCACTTTTTGTGTACCATACGGTCAAGCTGCTCCCACAGCAGCTCAATGGGGTTGAGATCTGGTGACTGCGCTGGCCACTCCATTACAGTTAGAATACCAGCTGCCTGATTCTTCCCTAAATAGTTCTTGCATAATTTGGAGGTGTGCTTTGGGTCAATGTCCTGTTGTAGGATGAAATTGGCTCCAATCAAGTGCTGTCTACAGGGTATGGCATGGCGTTGCAAAATGGAGTGATAGCCTTCCTTATTCAATATCCCTTTTACATTGTACAAATCTCCCACTTTACCAGCACCAAAGCAATGCCAGACCATCACATTACCTCCACCATGCTTGACAGATGGCATCAGACACTCTTTTAGCATCTTTTCAGTTGTTCTGCGTCTCACAAATGTTCTTCTGTGTGATCCAAACACCTCAAACTTGGATTCGTCTGTCCATAACACTTTTTTCCAATCTTCCTCTGGCCAATGTCTGTGTTCTTTTGACCATATTAATCTTTTCCTTTTATTAACCAGTCTCACATATGGCTTTTTATTTGCCACTCTGCCCTGAAGGCCAGTATCCCGGAGTCGCCTCTTCACTGTAGACGTTGACATTGGCGTTTTATGTGTACTATTTAATGAAGAAGCCAGTTGAGGACCTGTGAGGCGTCGATTTCTCAAAATACAGACTCTAATGTACTTGTCTTGTTATTCTGGTTAGAGCCTGTTTGTGCTCTCCTCTGAAGGGAGTAGTACACACCGTTGTAGGAAATCTTCAGTTTCTTGGCAATTTGTCGCATGGAATATTCTTCATCTCTAAGAACAAGTATAGACTGTTGAGTTTCACATGAAAGTTCTTTTTTTCTGGCCATTTTGAGAGTTTAATGGAACCAACAAATGTAATGCTCCAGATTTTCAACTAGCTCAAATGAAGGTCAGGTTTATAGGTTCGCTAATCAGCCAAACTGTTTTCAGCGGTGGTAACATACTTGCACAAGTGTTTTCAAGGGTATTCTAACCATCCATCAGCCTTCTTACACAGTTAGCAAACACAAAGTACCATAAGAACACTGTAGTGATGGTTGTTGGAAATGGGCCTCTGTACACCTATGAAGATATTGCATTACAAACCAGACGTTTGCAGCTAGAATAGTCATTTACCACATTAACAATGTATAGAGTGTATTTCTGAATCATTTAATGTTAGCTTCATTGGAAAAAACTGTGCTTTTCTTTCAAAAATAAGTAAATTTCTAAGTGACCCTAAACTTTTGAACGGTAATGTATATGGCTTCTCTTTTATATAAGCAATTCATTAATATTTTCCCACAATATGATTACTTCTGTACCGGATCTTTACCTCCATATTACTCAGATCACAGCAATGGTATATTAAATGGGGATTTAGGATACAGGGTCAGGGGGTCCTGCTGGAGAATCTGGTAACTTGTGATGCAGTAGGGGTTAACATTTGACAGGCAGCGGTTGCTCCAGGCGCAGAAAGCGACATACGCTAATCATTTTGAGACTATTTGTAATAAGTCGGCTTTTGACACAGGAAGCGAGGCCTTCTCCCCTCAGAGACTATTGAATGGCGTATTAAAAATGAACATGCCTGATGTCACCTGACAGTTTCTGAGGGGGGAATAGAAACGCGTTCCATGCCGTGTAGCAGAGCACATCTGTGAGCGTTTAGTTTCTCTGGCTCTGATTTTTGTGGTGTGGATGTGGTTAATTACTGAAGGATATTTTTCTGTTTTCTGCCAGCTGATTTCAATGAGTGAACTATGGAGGATTTTGCTAAAATTGTACCCTGAGTTGAACACCTTCCAAAGACAATATGAGTGTTAAGTAACGGACTGATCGCTTCCGTTTGCACAAAAGCAACACAGCGCTCGGCCTCTTTCCTAACAGCTGTGAAATGTCTGCTGTTTCGGTAAAACATAAGATGATAGACAGAGGTGCTCTCTGCTGGACTGCAACTGTGGATTCTGTCAGGTTTAATCCCCCTGGAGATTACACAGATGAGCTTGTTATAATATAATAAGGAAAAATCCAATTGATTACGGTCATAAAAGTGCCCAATAAATATGAAAGCATTTTACATCCTAGAGTGAAAACTGTGGGTTCCTAATGTACAGATTTTATGGCTGCAGCATCATAAATGGACAGGTTCACAAGCTTTTACCAGATTCCTAGGATTCACAGGCAAGATCGCCACCTAGTGGAGAAAAATGGTACTGCCATACCAACAGATCTGGATTATAGCTGTTGCAGCATCATAAATAGACATCTCCAGCGAAATGACCCACGGGCCCACTCTACAGGCATATGCAAATACCTATTAGCCATTATCCCTGTTAGGGTGCGTGTCCACGTTCAGGATGGCCGGCGCTTTGGACGGAGTGGAAAACTCGCTCCGCCCAAAGCTCCGCCCCCTTCTGGAGACGCAATGATGCCGGATGTGTTCATTGCACACATCCGGAATCATCGCACCCCACACATAGGGCCCTGTGTTTTACCTTGCAGCGGCGCAGCATCGCAGCAAGGTAAACGGACATGCTGCGATCTAAAAAGACGCGCCGCATGTCCGGAATCGCAGGGCCGCCGGATGCGTGTTACCACGTATAGTGGAGACGGGATTTCATAAAATCCCCTCCACTATGCTGTAACATCTGGACGCTGCGGATTTAACGCTGCGGCTCCACGCAGCGTTCAATCCGCAGCTAGTCCGGATGTAAAACGGCCCGTGGACACATACCCTTATAGTGGAACATCGACTGAAAAAAACAGGCAGCTCCTGCACAACTACTGTGCGCACACCATAACTGGGATGTACAATTACAGTACTTTGCACTAAGGGACTTCTTTGGTTAAAACACACTTATCCATGGGCTCCACAGGAGAGGTGATAACTTATTGTTCATTTGGGTCCTACCATTGGGAACCACACCAATCGGAAGAATGGGGAACTTTTATTCCTGATAGGACACTTTTATCCCCATTTTAAAATGGAGCAGCAGGTTGGATGTCTGATCGCAGCTCCATTCATTCTCTTTTGGGCTTCCAGAAAAAGCCAAGTGCAGCCACTAAGGAAATGAATGGATCAGTGGTCAAGTCGCCCATGCGACCACCAATCTATAACTTATCACTTATCCTGTGGAGAGGTTATTACTGTGAATGCATATTGTTTTAAGTAGTTACTCATGGAAATAAAGAATCTTCTCCTAATTAATATCAGAGAGAACAACTGACCGCTATACACAACACAATCTACTATAGCAAGACCAATAATACCACATACAAGGGAGAAATACCAGCACAAAGTGACCAAATAATTCCACATACAAGTGAGAACTACTGCCACACTGTGACCAGACCACATATTACCACCACATAGTGACCGAATAATATCACATACTGTACAAGAGAGAAACACCACCACACCGTGACCAGATCAGATAATAACAGCATATTGCGACTAAATAATTCCACATACCAGGGAGAAATTTTGCAACACCATAACCGGACCACATATTATAACATAGTGAGCAAATACGGTATTACAATATTGATCATTAAACAAAACACAATACTAACAACAGTTATTATCACCAGTGACATTATACACAGGAGCTCTGTATACACTGTATAGTGTAAGTGTACAGGTAATACAGGGATTGCCAATGACAATATACACAGAAGCTCTGTATATAATACACACAAAATACAGTGATTACCAGTGACATACACAAGAGCTCTGTATATAATGTCACTGTACAGGTAATACAGTTATCACCAGTGACATTTTACACAGGAGTTTTGTATATAGTAAATAGTGCATAGTGTAAGTGTGCAGGCAGCACACTGACTTACCAGTGACAGCTCTAGTTGAAGTCCTTCATCTTTGGTTTTCTTCTTTATACAGTGCAGACCGCCATCACTTCTTCCAGCCAGAACTCATATCTGCAGAAAATAACACATAGTTATCAATAGCTGATCGCTTCTAGAGCACATTCCCCACCTTATACACTGCGTCAGATGAAGAAGAAAGACGACATTGCACAGCAACAGGACCTCCCATTTGTTCCCCCCATGGAAAACAGTATTCTAAAAAGTAAATTATATTACAGCAGTAATGTTCCCTAATTGGCCACTACAGTAATTATGTCCATTCACTTGCCATCATTTTGGCTCCACACAGTAATTAAGTCAACCTGGCCCCTTTAATTAATGTCCCCCATCTTGGGCCCTTATGTCCCGGTCCTTGCCCCAATGTCCCTTGTACTGGCTCCATATCCCTTGTGCTGGCCCCATGTCCCTTCTGCTGGTCCCCATGTCCCTTGTGCTAGCCCTATGTCTCTGTTCCTGGCCCCATGTCTCTTGTGGTGGCCCCTATGTCTCTTGTGCTAGAAATTATGTCCATTGTGCTGGCCCCTATGTCCTTTGTGCTGGCCACTATGTCCCTTCTACTGGTCCCATGTTCATGGTCCTGGCTCCAAGTGCCATGGGCTGGCCTCTATGTCCCTGATGTTGGCCCCTATGTCATCGGACTCACAGTCAGTTGAAACCAGCGAGCCCCCTCTACATCTTGTTTGGGGATCTGATGAGGACCCGGGCCCACCGGTCAGGTCCAAGATCTTTAACCAGACTGCTAGGATTCGCAGACATAGGCAATGGATAAAAGCATATGGGTTGATTCTGTGCTACTGTAGGAAGAAGAATGACGGATGCCAAACTATATATTAAAAGTTTTATTTGTCAACACGTTTCGAAGCATATAGCTTCTTTATCAGGACAACCACGATCATTTTGGCTGTCAAACCGATTTTTTTTTGTTAGGTAAAAAATGGGTAAAAGAGGGTCGTGGAATGCTTTTTACAATTAAGGACTTTCCTGTGTGTGTTTATTACTTTTCACTATGGGGTTAGTAATGAGGGTGTTTCTGACAGCTGAAATCAACCCGAAAACCATTACCCTGCTTGCCAATGCACCAGGTTAAGCGGGAAGAGATGAGACTTAAGCGCCAGAATCCGCACTTTTTTTCATGTCCCACTGTCATGGGTTTACCACGACAGAGAGGAGCCAGAAGACTGCAGCGTCTGATATTTCCTACTCCTGCACTGTTTAGAAGCATTTCACCTTCATATGAAACCGTGTAGGTTTATATTAGCAGTGCAGGGGTTAATCTACTCAGTTGAGAGCCCTTGGAAGCTGTCCTGCATTAAGGATCTCAGATGTTCACTGTTAGCCACTCCCATCTCCTATATAATCTGGTCTCTGGCTAGCACTCATTGCCAGAGCTAGCTTATGCTGCATAGATAAGAGATGGTGGTTTGTGGTTGTTGTTCGAGAAGGCGTTTGGTGGATTTATCTGAGACTATTGCAAGGTTTTGGGTGTGTGCTATTTCCCTTCCTTCTCCTACTTTGGTTTTACCCCATCCTCCACTCCCCGGTGTTTACCTCTGTTGTTTGAGTATAATTATATGATTTGTATTTTCTTTATTCCTGTTTGTATTACCTTGTTAGTCTGGTTGGTGTATTACAGTACACTACTACTCCCCTGTTCCGTTGGTGGGGGAATGGTACAGACTGAGAGCAGATTCAGGAGCTAAGGCAAGGTACGTGACCCCATCATCTTCATCATCAAAAGTAATCCAGGGAACAGAGCAAGCTAGGACGCACCTAGTGTTAGGGACAGAGAAAGAGCCCCGGGTCCCGAGACATCCGACAACAGTGTTGTGACATTAGCTCTGTTCGAAACTGTTTTTTGATCCATTATGGATCCTATCTCTGCTTCGACAGAGCAACTGGAGCAACTCAGCCTGAAGGTGGCAGGTCTACACACTGTCGGTTTGCAGCACCCTAACATATCAGCTTTGGAACTGTGATTCCCAGGCAACTCTTAGTGGAGCCCAAGATTACTTTCCATGACAAGTTTGTTGTTTTCAGGGAGGTCTGTAAGCTATACTTCAGGTTACGTCCTTGTTCCTCAGGAACCACGGAGCAACAGATGGGGATAATAATCTCTCTCCTTTGGGGTGACCCTCAAGCATGGGGATTCTCTCTTCCGTCTGACTCTCAGTTGCTCCAGATGGTGGAGAAATTTTTTCTGGCACTGGGTCATATATACAACAATCCCTTCTGGATCTCCCTGGCTAAGTCCACACTACGTAATCTTCAGCAGGGAGACCGTTTGGCGGAGGAGTATTGTTGCTCCGAGTTTTGGAGGTGGTCCACTGACAGTAAGTGGAATGACCCCGAGATCTGTAGGCAGTTCTGCCAAGGGCTATCAGTAAGGGTGAAGAATGTCTGAGCCCTGTATGAGACTCCAGTCTCCCTTGAGGTAGCCATGTCTCTGGCTATCCGGGTGGATCGCCATCTTCCCCATAGACATAAGGAGATACCCCAATGTGCTGGAGGTCCAGGGCCAAGGGAAACTTGGTCTGAGTCATCTGAGGAACCCATGCAGTTGTGGGGCAACACATTCTGGGAATCAAACTGTAGTTCAGCATAAAGAGGGAGTGTGCTTTTATTGCAGGAAAAAGAGCCATTTCATGGGTGCATGTTCTACCCTACCTTACTGTTAACAGCCACCGGAAAACTAAGGAGCCCGAGTAATTGGGAGGTTAGCAACCTGGGTGTATATACAAGTGCTTCTCACTAAATTAAAATATCATCAAAAAGTTAATTTATTTCTATTCTTCAATACAAAAAGTGAATCTCATATATTAGAGTTATTACAATCAGATTGATCTATTTCAAGTGTTTATTTCTGTCAATGTTGATGACAACAGAGTCATGACACTCCCCCCATTTTAATACCTAGCATAGGCTACAAAGACAGCTGTGAACTGTTATTAATAGGCTGTAGATATTGGCCCCTTCACAGAATATTAACACCAACCCCCAGCTGTCTGCTTTCCCTCAGCTGGTTAATAAAAATAAGGGGGATGCCATGTTATTTTTTTATTTAATATGCTGACTACAACTATCATCAGTACCACCTGGTCTCGCTGATTGCAGGGAGACCAAGCGAGGCTTATGAGAGTTGTAGTCAACCAGAGCTGGGAACAGCGCTACCTGTACTGCTTTTCCCAGCTACTGGTATGTGTCACACAGGTGACATATAGATGTCATCCGGTTGTCATCAGTCTGCACGTGGGGGACGAATTGTGGACCATGCTGCCAGACATGTCTACATGTTTTGCACATGGACACATGGTCCATATGAACACAATGACATGTGCGCAGACCCATAGATTTGAATGGGTCTATTTGTGCAAGTGTCTCCAGTACGTGTGAAAGCTGTCACAACACGTACAGGAGACATTGACATGTGAAGAAGGCCTAAACTGATCTACAGTGCGTGTTTTAAATCCATGACATGTTAATTTCTCTTGCAGGTACGCTGAGTTTTATATGCAGATTTTTCTCATAGACTTGCGTTAGATGCAGAAAATCCACAGGTAAAAAATGCACAAAAACGCATGTAGTCTGCGCATGACTATATCAATAAAGTGTTGTCAAAGCAAAATACCAGAAAACATAAAAAACAAAGCAGTTTTGTTTAAATAAAACATGACATCGACATGAGAAAAAATTTAGCACCAAAAATGTGATAAAAATGCATGTAAAAAAAAAATGCAATAAAGAACACAAGTAACCTAATTTACTTAAGGCCACATTCCCACAATGAGCTTCGGGTGAGTTTTTGATGTTGAAGATTTTCTGCCCAATTTTTAGACCTAATAAGCAAATTTACTTGCATTTTATTGCGTTTCTGACACTGTGCTTTTTGTCTCTTTCTATGTCATGTTTTAAACAAAACTGCTTTGTTTTTGACACCTCCTGGTATTTGGCTTTGACAAAACTTTCATATAGTCGATTTCATGCATTTTTTTATGCATTTCCACTGTGGAATGCGTCTTTATCTGCAGATTTTCCACGTCTAATGTAGGTCTATGGGGAAAATCATTTACAAGTTCCCAAAGGCAATTAGACCCAAACTAAAGATTCTAATATTAAAATATAACTTTTATTCCAACTTTAATAACTGTGCAGTTTAAAACAACAGTATCTGTATTGATTGTTAATTAGACTTGTGGTCCCCGAAATCAAATTCAAATTAGTTTGTAGACCCATATTGTCAGAATGACCTATTACCTTTTGTATAAGTAATAAAGAACGATTTATTAATGAGACATAAAACTAACAGCTGCGGGCTGCAACCCTCAGCTGTCAGCTTTATCATGGCTGGTTATTAAGAATAGTTGGGTCCTCAGGCCTTTTTTTTTATAAATGATCTAAATAAATAATAATAAAAAAACGGCATGGGGGTCACGCCCATTTTTGTCAACCAGCAAACCTGAAGCAGACAGCTGGAGGCTGGTATGCTCAGGCTGGTAAGGGGCCATGGATATTGCCCTCCCCAGCTTAAAAATAGCAGCCCACAGCCGCCCCAGAAAAGGCGCAACTATTAGATGACCCAATTGGGGCTCTTTGCCCGACTCTTCTCACTTGCCCTGGTGCGGTGGCAAGTGGGATAATATTTGTGGAGTTGATGACGGCTGTTTTATAGCCACTGACATCAAGCCCACGGGTTAGTAATGGTGAGGTGTCTATGAGATTGAAAAAATGATACAGTCAGAATAAAGTCCTTTATTAGAAAAAAAAGACTCCTTTATTTGAAATAAAAATAAAAAACACAAAATAAACAACAAAAACTCACCTCAGGGTACTTTCACACTGGCGTTGTTTTGAATACGTCGCAATGCGTCGTTTAGGGGAAAAACGCATCCTGCAAAGTTGTTTGCAGGATGTGTTTTTGCCCCATAGTGTAACATTAACGACGTATTGACACACGTCGCAACCGTCATGCGACGGTTGCGCCGTGTTGTGGCGGACCGCCGGGAGCAAAAAACGTTAAATGTAACGTTTTTTGTTCCAGACGGACCGTTTTTTCTGACCGCGCATGCGCGGCCGGAACGCCGCCCCCGCCTCCCTGCACCTCACAATGGGGCAGCGGATGTACCGGAGAATGCATCCGCTGCACCCGTTGTGCGGCACTAACAACGCTAGCGTCGGAATCTCGGCCCGACGCAATGCGATGGGCCGAATTCCGACGCTAGTGTGAAAGTAGCCTTGCACCTAATCCACTGATGGCCATGTCCCCTGTAAAAAAGAAAAATAATAAACAACCTTATCCCGCACCTGTCTGAAGTGCAGCTAATCCATACTGTCCCACAGCAGTGCCTTAAGTGAGTTCACCAGTGTTTAGCTTTCTCACAGAGAGAGCTCAGCTCTAGATACTGACAGGAGCAATTATGTCATTTTTTACATTTTTTATTTATAGCGCACAGCCACAAGCTGATAAATACTCCCATCAGCGGGGGCCTGCTCTCGCTGTTTTCAGCCACAGCAGGCATAGGCTGATGGGAGTAGTACTCTCTCATCAGTTGACGCGTGACTGGAGGTAACCTTTTTGCTGCCGGTCACAGCTGCTGGCTCACTGTCATCTGACAGCGTGGAAACTGCAGATCTCTGACTGGCGTTAATGATAGTGTGGGAAACACCCTATATTCATGGTGGCGAACCCAAACAGTAACACTAGGTGTTTGATAGGGACGCCGAACTTTACTGTTCAGGTTCACCCATCACTAGTCTCCATTATAGAACTCCAAACAATGCATGTATTTTCCCATTTTGGACTTAAGTTGGATGAACCAATTAAAGCCTGGAAAGTCTTACATGGACTTCTAGAGCTGGAAAAACTTTATTAAAAAGTCTGTGACAATATAAGTCGGGTGTCAGGGGGCCAATGTCAATGTTTTCTACCATTTGCAACTACATCCATGTCCTGAGGATGAAGATACAGTTAAAAGTTGAACTTGTTAGCTATTCCATGTGTTGGCAGCGTTCTGATCCAGAGACCATGGAGCCCCTACTGCCACAATCTTAACATCACTATATAATCCCCAGCTTCCCATAATACATGAAATCTTTTAGACACCCCCCTACACAGAATATATGAAGAGACACCAGTCCTCCAGGTGCAGATGGGGTCAGAGTCCTCTCCATCCAGGAGTGGGGTTTAGGTTTTTAGTGGAGGCTACTACATCTCCCTGAGCCCTTTAGCTTCATGCTGATTTGCAGTGTTAGACAAGGGACAGTAATTATCTTTAAAATGCAAATTTCAAAGAAATGTCATCATTTTATTTCCTCTACTTGATTTGTAAAAAAATAAAATGTATTTTATTTTCAGTGATTTGAGACAGCTGGGTAAGCATTGTCTGGCCATGGCTACATCATTTTTGCCACGGATTAAAAGAGGCAGGGGAACATAAAGTATGTAAAATATCACAGATGATGATTAGCCTTGTTGAACATTAAAGGAAATCTATCACTAGGTTTTTGCTACTCCAGCTGAGAGCAGTGTGATGTAGGTAGAGAGACCCTGAGTCCAGTGATGAATCAATTGCTTGCTGCAGTTTCAATAAAATCCCTTTTCATCTGTTGCAGATCTAGCCGTTCTCTGAATGCTGAGCCCTGTATAACCCCGCCCACATCACTAATTGGCAGCTTTCTGTGTACATAAGCAGAAAGCAACCAATCAACTGTGGGGCGTGAGATTTCCATACATGTCAGGAGCAACAACATGCAATGAGTAAGACAGTCGTCTGAAACGCGTTTGCATCATTCTTTAATGTTTTTGGAGATGAAGTTGTGATTTCCTTTCTCTATTTTTCCACAGTAAAGTTTGGCTTATAATAAAAGATTCTGATGCTGATCACTGTTCTTTGCTTCTGCCGACCTCTCGCCCATTACAAGTCTCCGTCAGTGGATCTTCTTATGGGTGAGATGACGTTTTTTGCCTTTTGATTATATATATTTCACCCACTTTGCTGGAACTGTAATGTGCTGTAATATGTTTTTTGCAGCAGAACTTCACCTAAATGAGCGTCTCACACTCAGATGTGAGGTGAGGACAGGGAGGCGGTTACCAAAGAAGTGACCATATACTGCCTTCTGTCCTGGTGATGGTGAGAAGAGGACAGTTTGTTTGTCTTTATAACGACAATCGGGGGATGGGTTTTTTGAAACAAGAACACTCCTTTAATTCTTCCAACCTCTGCTGCTTCACTGCAACTCAGTCAGATCAGTCATTGGGGATTCATGGCTTCTCTTACATGGCGATATTTTACATCAGTATTTGTTACCAGATGCCAGGAGAGGATCCAAAACACAGAGGAGGTGACAGTGATCCAGTTATTATTTCTCTGTTCCCCTCTGTTTTTTAGCTGACAAATACCGATGTAAATTACTGCCCCAAATACTCACTGTGTGAATGAGGTGAGGAAGCTGCGTGTAATCCGAGGGTAAGTGCACACTTGTAGGAGCTGCGGCCGGCAGATGTCCAGACTCAGGGATGTATGATGGACCCCGACTCCCAAACATGAATCAGACAGAAGCAAAAAATAAATACACAAAGCATTGTAATTAGGTGTCAAATGTTCTCAACTTTATTTACATTCACATGACACCGAAAATGGAACAACCCCCGACTCACAAAGGGTCAGGAGAGGAAATCCCTCTGTGGTGGAAATGAGTCACCCGCCAGGGCCGTGGGGTACCCGGTACCGGGTCCGGTGTTCACAGGGGGATGTCACGGTGGCGACCCGGTCCGTGGCCCTGGGCGCCCATGTAAAAGGGGAAGTTGAATAAAGTTTATGATCGTGACACCACCTGTGGAATTCGGTCAGTGGGGACCGACGCTGCTTTAAGGGGTCTGCTGGGGAGATGTTATGGCAGCTAGATGGTATAACTTCCCACAGGTCACTTAGGTCCCCAGGGCTTCCGGTGTGTAGATGGAAGATGGTGTTGAATGATGCAGTAAGGAACGAGGACACTGGTTTGCAGTCTCTTTACCTTGTTTACTGAAGATTTCAGGCAGCCATAGTGCAGGGTACCAGATCACCAGACAGGCTGAGTCCAGCTGGCTTTGAGGCAAGTTGGGAGTCCCCTTTTTCTAGGTGGAGATTAAAGCCTTCCCTCTAGCGTGGTGGTATTGTAGTCCCTTACTGTCTATGGCTTCAGATAAGGTCCTCACAGTTCTCTCTGTCCCCCATATAGGTTAGGACAATACCTATATGACAAGTAACTCGAGCCTTTTTACAGGGACACTATCACGCCCTGGGCTCTATATGTTACTGTGTGTGGTGTGTGTGGTAGACAGGTAACTTGCAGTTCAGCTGTCCTGCCGGTCTCTGATGTAAGTCTTAAGGTACCGTCACATTAAGTGACGCTGCAGCGATATAGACGATGCCGATCGCTGCAGCGTCGCTGTTTCGTCGTTGTGTGGTCGCTGGAGAGCTGTCACACAGACAGCTCTCCAGCGACCAACGATGCCGAAGTCCCCGGGTAACCAGGGTAAACATCGGGTTACTGAGTGCAGGGTCGCGCTTAGTAACCCGATGTTTACCCTGGTTACCAGTGTAAATGTAAAAAAAACCAAACACTACATACTTACATACCGATGTCTGTCGCGTTCCCGGCGTCAGCTTCCCTGCACTGTGTAAGCGCCGGCCGTAAAGCAGAGCAGTGACGTCCCCGCTGTGCTCTGCTTTACGGCCAGCTGGCGCTGACACAGTGCAGGGAAGCAGAACGTCGGGGACGCGACAGACATCGGAATGTAAGTATGTAGTGTTTTTTTTTTTTTTTACATTTACAATGGTAACCAGGGTAAATATTGGCTATAAAGGCACAGATGATTGGCCTCGGGGAGACCAAAACATCCAACACCGCGGAGACACCATCACGTGTTTCTCAACGCAGTGATTCCAGAACACTGCCACCATCCCTTATGGGAAATATGCAGATGCAAGTAAAGAAGCTGCGGAGACACCATCACGTGTTTCTCGACGCAAGCAGTGAATAGCCAGGCCTTTCCCCGGGAAGGAACAACCACGGGAAGGGCAGCATCCTATGAAGGAAAGCCACCTATGCCAAGCATGGTATCCATCCACAGACAGCTGTTTCCGGGTTTTTGCCCCTCATCAGTGTGGAGTAGGAATCTGGCTATTAGGAGCAGTGCCTAGTAAAAAGGCTATAAAGGCACAGATGATTGGCCTCGGGGAGACCAAAACATCCAACACCGCGGAGACACCATCACGTGTTTCTCAACGCAGTGATTCCAGAACACTGCCCCCATCCCTTATGGGAAATATGCAGATGCATGTAAAGAAGCTGCGGAGACACCATCACGTGTTTCTCAACGCAAGCAGTGAATAGCCAGGCCTTTCCCCAGGAAGGAACCACGGGAAGGGCAGCATCCTATGAAGGAAAGCCACCTATGCCAAGCATGGTATCCATCCACAGACAGCTGTTTCGGGGTTTTTGCCCCTCATCAGTGTGGAGTAGGAATCTGGCTATTAGGAGCAGTGCCTAGTAAAAAGGCTATAAAGGCACAGATGATTGGCCTCGGGGAGACCAAAACATCCAACACCGCGGAGACACCGTCACGTGTTTCTCAACGCAGTGATTCCAGAACACTGCCCCCATCCCTTATGGGAAATATGCAGATGCATGTAAAGAAGCTGCGGAGACACCATCACGTGTTTCTCGACACAAGCAGTGAATAGCCAGGCCTTTCCCCGGGAAGGAACAACCACAGGAAGGGCAGCATCCTTTGAAGGAAAGCCACCTATGCCAAGCATGGTATCCATCCGCAGACAGCTGTTTTGGGGTTTTTGCCCCTCATCAGTTTGGAGTAGGAATCTGGCTATCAGGAGCAGTGCCTAGTAAAAAGGCTATAAAGGCACAGATGATTGGCCTCGGGGAGACCAAAACATCCAACACCGCGGAGACACCATCACGTGTTTCTCAACGCAGTGATTCCAGAACACTGCCCCCATCCCTTATGGGAAATATGCAGATGCATGTAAAGAAGTTGCGGAGACACCATCACGTGTTTCTCAACGCAAGCAGTGAATAGCCAGGCCTTTCCCCGGGAAGGAACAACCACGGGAAGGGCAGCATCCTATGAAGGAAAGCCACCTATGCCAAGCATGGTATCCATCCACAGACAGCTGTTTCGGGGTTTTTGCCCCTCATCAGTGTGGAGTAGGAATCTGGCTATTAGGAGCAGTGCCTAGTAAAAAGGCTATAAAGGCACAGATGATTGGCCTCGGGGAGACCAAAACATCCAACACTGCGGAGACACCATCACGTGTTTCTCAACGCAGTGATTCCAGAACACTGCCCCCATCCCTTATGGGAAATATGCAAATGCAAGTAAAGAAGCTGCGGAGACACCATCACGTGTTTCTCAACGCAGTGATTCCAGAACTGTTCAGGTTCACCATCACTAGTCTCCATTATAGAACTCCAAACAATGCATGTATTTTCCCATTTTGGACTTAAGTTGGATGAACCAATTAAAGCCTGGAAAGTCTTACATGGACTTCTGGAGCTGGAAAAACTTTATTAAAAAGTCTGTGACAATATAAGTCGGGTGTCAGGGGGCCAATGTCAATGTTTTCTACCGTTTGCAACTACATCCATGTCCTGAGGATGAAGATACAGTTAAAAGTTGAACTTGTTAGCTATTCCATGTGTTGGCAGCGTTCTGATCCAGAGACCATGGAGCCCCTACTGCCACAATCTTAACATCACTATATAATCCCCAGCTTCCCATAATACATGAAATCTTTTAGACACCCCCCTACACAGAATATATGAAGAGACACCAGTCCTCCAGGTGCAGATGGGGTCAGAGTCCTCTCCATCCAGGAGTGGGGTTTAGGTTTTTAGTGGAGGCTACTACATCTCCCTGAGCCCTTTAGCTTCATGCTGATTTGCAGTGTTAGACAAGGGACAGTAATTATCTTTAAAATGCAAATTTCAAAGAAATGTCATCATTTTATTTCCTCTACTTGATTTGTAAAAAAATAAAATGTATTTTATTTTCAGTGATTTGAGACAGCTGGGTAAGCATTCTCTGGCCATGACTACATCATTTTTGCCACGGATTAAAAGAGGCAGGGGAACATAAAGTATGTAAAATATCACAGATGATGATTAGCCTTGTTGAACATTAAAAGAAATCTATCACTAGGTTTTTGCTACTCCATCTGAGAGCAGTGTGATGTAGGTAGAGAGACCCTGAGTCCAGTGATGAATCAATTGCTTGCTGCAGTTTCAATAAAATCCCTTTTCATCTGTTGCAGATCTAGCCGTTCTCTGAATGCTGAGCCCTGTATAACCCCGCCCACATCACTAATTGGCAGCTTTCTGTGTACATAAGCAGAAGGCAGCCAATCAACTGTAGGGCGTAAGATTTCCATACATGTCAGGAGCAACAACATGAAATGAGTAAGGCTGGTTTCACACTTGCGTTTTAAAACGCATGCGTTTTAAAAGAAACGCATGGTGAAAAAACGCATGTAAACGCGTGCAAACGCTGCGTTTTTTAGACGCATGCATTTTTGCATGTGGTGAAAAATACGCGCGTTTTGACGCGTTTTTTCATGCGTTTGCGTTTTTTAAATGCATGATGAGAAGTGTGTGACAGCTGCCAATCATCAAAATCAAGTAAAAAAACCACTATAAACAGAAATAGCTAGGGTTAGGGATCCTAACCCTAAAGGGATCCTAACACTACGGATCCTAACCCTAACGGGATCCTAACCCTAACCCTTAGGGTTAGGATCCCTAGGGTTAGGATCCCTTTAGGGTTAGGATCCCTTTATGACCTTTATGGTGGGGGGTGGCATATCAGTGTGTTTTGTTTTTTTTCTATAAAAACGCATGCGTTTTTAACGCAACCAAACGCATGTGCTTAAAAACGCATGCGTTTACATAGACAGCAATAGGTTCTTTTGCGGCAAAAAAAACGCATGCGGTTTTTTTGCGGCAAAAAAAGCCGCTAAAAATTACATGTTGCATTTCTGCAACACAACGCATGCATAGAAAAGACGCATGCAGCTGCAAAGAGGGGCAAAACGCATGCAAAAAAACGCATGCGTCTTTAATGTTAAGTATAGGAAAAAAACCGCATGCGTTTTTTTTGCGAAAAAACGCAGCGGCAAAAAACGCAAATGTGAAACCAGCCTAAGACAGTCGTCTGAAACGCGTTTGCATCATTCTTTAATGTTTTTGGAGATGAAGTTGTGATTTCCTTTCTCTATTTTTCCACAGTAAAGTTTGGCTTATAATAAAAGATTCTGATGCTGATCACTGTTCTTTGCTTCTGCCGACCTCTCGCCCATTACAAGTCTCCGTCAGTGGATCTTCTTATGGGTGAGATGACGTTTTTTGCCTTTTGATTATATATATTTCACCCACTTTGCTGGAACTGTAATGTGCTGTAATATGTTTTTTGCAGCAGAACTTCACCTAAATGAGCGTCTCACACTCAGATGTGAGGTGAGGACAGGGAGGCGGTTACCAAAGAAGTGACCATATACTGCCTTCTGTCCTGGTGATGGTGAGAAGAGGACAGTTTGTTTGTCTTTATAACGACAATCGGGGGATGGGTTTTTTGAAACAAGAACACTCCTTTAATTCTTCCAACCTCTGCTGCTTCACTGCAACTCAGTCAGATCAGTCATTGGGGATTCATGGCTTCTCTTACATGGCGATATTTTACATCAGTATTTGTTACCAGATGCCAGGAGAGGATCCAAAACACAGAGGAGGTGACAGTGATCCAGTTATTATTTCTCTGTTCCCCTCTGTTTTTTAGCTGACAAATACCGATGTAAATTACTGCCCCAAATACTCACTGTGTGAATGAGGTGAGGAAGCTGCGTGTAATCCGAGGGTAAGTGCACACTTGTAGGAGCTGCGGCCGGCAGATGTCCAGACTCAGGGATGTATGATGGACCCCGACTCCCAAACATGAATCAGACAGAAGCAAAAAATAAATACACAAAGCATTGTAATTAGGTGTCAAATGTTCTCAACTTTATTTACATTCACATGACACCGAAAATGGAACAACCCCCGACTCACAAAGGGTCAGGAGAGGCAATCCCTCTGTGGTGGAAATGAGTCACCCGCCAGGGCCGTGGGGTACCCGGTACCGACTCCGGTGTTCACAGGGGGATGTCACGGTGGCGACCCGGTCCGTGGCCCTGGGCGCCCATGTAAAAGGGGAAGTTGAATAAAGTTTATGATCGTGACACCACCTGTAGTATTTGGTCAGTGGGGACCGACGCTGCTTTAAGGGGTCCGCTGGGGTGATGTTATGGCAGCTAAATGGTATAACTTCCCACAGGTCACTTAGGTCCCCAGGGCTTCCGGTGTGTAGATGGAAGATGGTGGTGAATGATGCAGTAAAGAACGAGGACACTGGTTTGCAGTCTCTTTACCTTGTTTACTGAAGATTTCAGGCAGCCATAGTGCAGGGTACCAGATCACCAGACAGGCTGAGTCCAGCTGGCTTTGAGGCAAGTTGGGAGTCCCCTTTTTCTAGGTGGAGATTAAAGCCTTCCCTCTAGCGTGGTGGTATTGTAGTCCCTTACTGTCTATGGCTTCAGATAAGGTCCTCACAGTTCTTCTCTCTGTCCCCCATATAGGTTAGGACAATACCTGTATGACAAGTAACTCGAGCCTTTTTACAGGGACACTATCACGCCCTGGGCTCTATATGTTACTGTGTGTGGTAGACAGGTAACTTGCAGTTCAGCTGTCCTGCCGGTCTCTGATGTAAGTCTTAGATTCTCTTACAACCTCAGTGTTCCGGCTACCGGTTGTCTGCGCTTGGCCAGGGAGACAGTCTGCTCGCTCCTGACCTCCCCCTGGTGTCCTCGCCTGTGCCTCTCTCTCCTACACGCTCACTGCAATGTGTCCTGCTTTCGGTATTGTCTCTGTCCAGGAGCTGTAGCACTTTCTCGTGGCTGCACGGCCCCTCTGCTTCCTTTCCCTCTGTCTCTCTGACAGGAACTGACTAACTTTCCCTCCAAACCATAATATATATAGGGGAGTCACCTAGGAATAGGATCAAAATCTCCCCCTTGTGGCCTGGAGTGTGAACATGTTGCATTCTTGTGTTGAACTGGTGAAAGTTATCCTTCCTTGCCTCCAAGCGTGACATCACTCTCCCCGTGAGGAAAGCAATGTCACTATGACGACCCGGACCCTGGGGTGCCACAGAAACCTCTAGGAAACCATGGCTGGAGGATCGCCCTTCCCTTGGGCTTAGAGAGTTAGTGCTGATATAACAGATGGAATGGCAGAATTTTATAATTTGTACATTTTACTGTCATTAGCTTGACAACCATCATTTAAAAAAAAAAAATTTCCTTCTTTTCTCTTCTATCCAATCGCCATATCCTTTTCTAATTTTATACACATGGCTTTAAAGTAATGCATTTAGCCAATTCTCTTTGCCCGTAAGGCTATTTTCATAAAATAATTTTCTAGCATCTTTTTTAAGAAATCTGCATTGTATGCAGCATCAGACTGGTCCACCAAAGAAATGGAGACTCCCAAGCCTCTCTTTCAAGGGGTCCATTTCAGCAGACATCACGGCCCCCTGGGTCGGGGTAGGTGTTTGCATCTTGAGGAATACAGCTCCTCTACCATTTAGCCTCTGTCTGAGATTGGAAACTATGATGTCACTAGTTTGCACCTGTTCCATCGAGCTTCAGACCATGCACTGCGAAAATTGGGGAGCATTTTGGCAAATGAGGGTAGATACGTTTTTTTGTATTATTTTGTGAGTCATTATTTGTGTGGCCCCCATATTGTATGTAGGGACGTTGTGGGGCTACCTTACTGTTGTAGGATCATGATACTATAGGCAACTGTGGGAGCCATCATACTGTATATAGGAAACTGTGGTGGATACCATATTGTGTATGGTGAGCTGTGGGGGCCATAATGTTGTGTGTGGGGAGCTATATGGTCCATATATATATATATATATATATATATATATATAGCTTTGGGGCCATCATACTGTGTATAAAAGGTATGAAAAAACAATTAAATAATAGAGCAAAATTGTCCCCGATACAAATATATCAGAGTTTATTAAAAAAATATATACCGTATATACTCGTGTATAAGATGAGTTTTTCAGCACGTATTTTCGTTATGAAAACGCCCCCCTCGGCTTATACACGAGTCACGGTCCCAGAAAGCCAGTGAGGGAGGGGGAGCGGCAGAGCAGCAGGCTGTGGCTAAAGCCTGTGTCGCTGCTGTAATAGCGCACAGTGCCAGCCGCAGCCGCCGACTTCCGGCACTCATCATACTCACTTACCGGGACGCCCTCGGTTCTGGCACTGCATCTCGTTCCGGCCGCCAGTGCCTGCAGCTCTTCCTGTCGAGCGATCACGTGGCACCGCTCATTAAGGTAATTACTATGCACGCCTCTCCACTCCAATAGGCGTGGAGCGCATATTCGTTACCTTAATGAGCGAGGCCACGTGATCGTTCAGCAAGAAGAGCTGCTGGATGCCGGAATGAGATGCAGTGCCACTGAGGAAGCGCAGGCAGGTAAACAACATGTTTTTTTTTAAATAACAGGAATCATACATAGGGATAAGGAGCCATGCACACAATGACGGGGGCTGGGGAGCCATGCACACAATGACGGGGACTGGGGAGCCATGCACACAATGACGGGGACTGGGGAGCCATGCACTCAATGACGGGGACTGGGGAGCCATGCACTCAATGACGGGGACTGGGGAGCCATGCACTCAATGACGGGGACTGGGGAGCCATGCACTCAATGACGGGGACTGGGGAGCCATGCACTCAATGACGGGGACTGGGGAGCCATGCACACAATGACGGGGACTGGGGAGCCATGCACTCAATGACGGGGACTGGGGAGCCATGCACTCAATGACGGGGACTGGGGAGCCATGCACTCAATGACGGGGACTGGGGAGCGATGCATTCAATGACGGGGACTGGGGAGCCATGCACTCAATGACGGGGACTGGGGAGCCATGCACTCAATGACGGGGACTGGGGAGCCATGCACTCAATGACGGGGACTGGGGAGCCATGCACTCAATGACGGGGACTGGGGAGCCATGCACACAATGACTGGGACTGGGGAGCCATGCACTCAATGACGGGGACTGGGGAGCCATGCATTCAATGACGGGGACTGGGGAGCGATGCATTCAATGACGGGGACTGGGGAGCCATGCACTCAATGACGGGGACTGGGGAGCCATGCACTCAATGACGGGGACTGGGGAGCCATGCACACAATGACGGGGACTGGGGAGCCATGCACACAATGACGGGGACTGGGGAGCCATGCACTCAATGACGGGGACTGGGGAGCCATGCACACAATGACGGGGACTGGGGAGCCATGCACACAATGACGGGGACTGGGGAGCCATGCACTCAATGACGGGGACTGGGGAGCCATGCACACAATGACGGGGACTGGGGAGCCATGCACTCAATGACGGGGACTGGGGAGCCATGCACTCAATGACGGGGACTGGGGAGCCATGCACTCAATGACGGGGACTGGGGAGCCATGCACTCAATGACGGGGACTGGGGAGCCATGCACTCAATGACGGGGACTGGGGAGCCATGCACACAATGACTGGGACTGGGGAGCCATGCACTCAATGACGGGGACTGGGGAGCCATGCATTCAATGACGGGGACTGGGGAGCGATGCATTCAATGACGGGGACTGGGGAGCCATGCACTCAATGACGGGGACTGGGGAGCCATGCACTCAATGACGGGGACTGGGGAGCCATGCACACAATGACGGGGACTGGGGAGCCATGCACACAATGACGGGGACTGGGGAGCCATGCACACAATGACGGGGACTGGGGAGCCATGCATTCAATGACAGGGACTGGGGAGCCATGCATTCAATGACAGGGACTGGGGAGCCATGCATTCAATGACGGGGACTGGGGAGCCATGCATTCAATGACGGGGACGGGGGAGCCATGCATTCAATGACGGGGACTGGGGAGCCATGCATTCAAAGACGGGGACTGGGGAGCCATGCATTCAAAGACGGGGACTGGGGAGCCATGCATTCAATGACGGGGACTGGGGAGCCATGCATTCAATGACGGGGACTGGGGGAGCCATTCATACCACGATAGGGCTGAGGGTATAATGCATACCCGGCTTATACTCAAGTCAATAAGCTTACGAAATTTTTTGTGGCAAAAGTAGGTGCCTCGGCTTATACTCGAGTATATAGGTTATATTATTTTAATCAAGTACATTTTTATTAATTTTATATCAGTTACACATACACAAATAACATTCTCAACCAAGGTGTTTAAACCCCCCCATAGCATTTTGTTATTCAGAATACCATATCATAGATATACGACCATACAAACAGAATAAATCAGGCCGGTCAAGACCAGTCAAGTTGAAAGGCACACAGCCGACTGACAATTGAAAACGCAAAGTGTAGCGATTCCATAGCAACTGATACACATCTAAAAAGATCCTATCGAGGCTGATTACTGGTTACCTCGAAGCCAGGGACCCCATAAGTTATTAAAGTATTTACTTCTATCCCTTTTTCCAATTATATGAGTGACTCAACTTGATTAATACATTCTGTCTGTCGGGGGGAGTTGCAGAAATACAGTTTTTAGCAATCAGTTTTCCAGCCATGTATAGTAATCGAGCTATGGCAAGTTTCCCAGTCTCAACAGTACACAGTTCATCTACATGCCCCAGTATGCAGGTGAGAGGATTACTAGTCACCGGGTACCCATAGGCTGATTCTATATCGCCCCAAACTGCTCCCCAATAGGAGTTAACTGACAAAGTCCTTTTAAATATGAAGCTACCATGTGGCGGCAGATACTACTTCACTATTACAATCAACAAACCCCTAGTTACCAACAAAGAAATATTTATCCAAGGTTAAAAAAATGAAGTATTAGAATACTAGATGTTGGCCCGATTCTAACGCATCGGGTATTCTAGAATATGTATGTATGTATGTATGTATGTATGTATGTATGTATGTATATATATAGCAGCCACATAGCATATAGCACAGGCCACGTAACACAGACAGCCACGTAGTATATAGCAAAGCCATGTGGTATACAACACAGCCCACACGGTATACAACACTGCCACGTAGTATATAATACTGCCACATAGTACATCATCAACCACCCCTTCTCTGCACAGCCCCTCATCATAATCCCCCCTTGTGAACAGAGCTCCTCATCATTTCCCCTTTGCCACTAAGGTAACATCAACCCTGCCACCCACCCCAATAGCAGCCCCACACAGTAGCAGCGGTCAATCCCTGCGCAGCCTCCAACATGCAGCCCCCATATAGTAAGATCCTCGGAGCAGTCAGACGGAGTCTTGTGTCCTCCTTCCCATCTGCACACAGCCCCATTGTGCGGCCCCTCAGTCCGCTCCACTCCAGCAGCCTCAGCACCCGCTGATTCCTGGTATCAGATCGTCACTCGTCACTGGACTGAAGGAGGTCCCGCCCCTTCCGGTGACATCATTCTCTCAAAAAATCAACTCCATTTTAGCTATCGGACATATTGGAGGTGGCGGAAGTTAGTGCTTCAGAAACGTGATAATGAACCGACGCTGTATGTGACGGAACCGGATAAGCTCGCCACAGCAAATATGGATGGACACTGACCTGAAGTGACGAACCTTATAGACCACAAGGTATCTATACAATCCAGTGTTCTGGTGTAGGGGAGAAGAGCAGCGAGAATGTGTCACCTGAACACACAGCGGCCTGGATTGTGTTATGTGATCAGGACAGGGGAATCAGGGAGTGTGTGTGTGTACGGTGTGTGTGTATGTATGTATGTACGGTGTATACGTGTGTATGTGTGTACGGTGTATATGTGTGTATGTATGTACGGTGTATATGTGTGTATGTATGTACGGTGTATATGTGTGTGTGTACGGTGTGTGTGTATGTATGTACGGTGTATATGTGTGTATGTATGTACGGTGTATATGTGTGTATGTATGTACGGTGTATATGTATGTATGTATGTACGGTGTGTATGTATGTATGTACGGTGTGTATGTATGTATGTACTGTGTGTGTGTGGGTGTATGTACGGTGTGTGTGTATGTATGTACTGTGTATATGTGTGTATGTATGTATGTACGGTGTATATGTGTGTGTATGTATGTATGTACTGTGTGTGTATGTACGGTGTATATGTGTGTATGTATGGTGTATATGTGTATGTATGTACTGTGTGTATGTATGTACGGTGTATATGTGTGTATGTATGTACGGTGTATATGTGTGTTGTTATGGCTGGCAATCAGGCAACACAGCGTGCAGTAATCAGCGCACATACAGAGATCTGGCAATAACCCAAAACAATAGGACGAGCTCTGAGACGTGGAATCTCTGTAGACTGCAGTACCTGATCTATCCTCACACAACTGGAAGCAGCAGTGGATTGCGCCTATCAACTACCTATGCAACTCGGCACTGCCTGAGGAGCTGACTAGCCTGAAGATAGAAATACAAGCCTGACTTACCTCAGAGAAATACCCCAAAGGAATAGGCAGCCCCCCACATATAATGACTGTTAGCAAGATGAAAAGACAAACGTAGGAATGAAATAGATTCAGCAAAGTGAGGCCCGATATTCTAGACAGAGCGAGGATAGCAAAGAGAACTATGCAGTCTACAAAAAACCCTAAAACGAAAACCACGCAAAGGGGCAAAAAGACCCACCGTGCCGAACTAACAGCACGGCGGTGCACCCCTTTGCTTCTCAGAGCTTCCAGCAAAAGATAATAACAAGCTGGACAGAAAAAACAGAAAACAAACTAGAAGCACTTATCTAGCAGAGCAGCAGGCCCAAGGAAAAATGCAGTAGCTCAGATCCAACACTGGAACATTGACAAGGAGCAAGGAAGACAGACTCAGGTGGAGCTAAATAGCAAGGCAGCCAACGAGCTCACCAAAACACCTGAGGGAGTAAGCCCAGAGACTGCAATACCACTTGTGACCACAGAAGTGAACTCAGCCACAGAATTCACAACAGTACCCCCCCCTTGAGGAGGGGTCACCGAACCCTCACCAGAACCCCCAGGCCGACCAGGATGAGCCACATGAAAGGCACGAACAAGATCTGGGGCATGGACATCAGAGGCAAAAACCCAGGAATTATCTTCCTGAGCATAACCCTTCCATTTGACCAGATACTGGAGTTTCCGTCTAGAGACACGAGAATCCAAAATCTTCTCCACAATATACTCCAATTCCCCCTCCACCAAAACAGGGGCAGGAGGCTCCACAGATGGAACCATAGGTGCCACGTATCTCCTCAACAACGACCTATGGAATACATTATGTATGGAAAAGGAGTCTGGGAGGGTCAGACGAAAAGACACCGGATTGAGAATCTCAGAAATCCTATACGGACCAATAAAACGAGGTTTAAATTTAGGAGAGGAAACCTTCATAGGTATATGACGAGAAGATAACCAAACCAGATCCCCAACACGAAGTCGGGGTCCCACACGGCGTCTGCGATTAGCGAAAAGCTGAGCCTTCTCCTGGGACAAGGTCAAATTGTCCACTACCTGAGTCCAGATCTGCTGCAACCTGTCCACCACATAATCCACACCAGGACAGTCCGAAGACTCAACCTGTCCTGAAGAGAAACGAGGATGGAACCCAGAATTGCAGAAAAATGGAGAGACCAAGGTAGCCGAGCTGGCCCGATTATTAAGGGCGAACTCAGCCAACGGCAAAAATGACACCCAATCATCCTGGTCAGCGGAAACAAAACATCTCAGATATGTTTCCAAGGTCTGATTGGTTCGTTCGGTCTGGCCATTAGTCTGAGGATGGAAGGCCGAGGAAAAAGATAGGTCAATGCCCATCCTACCACAAAAGGCTCGCCAGAACCTCGAGACAAACTGGGAACCTCTGTCAGAAACAATATTCTCAGGAATGCCATGTAAACGAACCACATGCTGGAAGAACAAAGGCACCAAATCAGAGGAGGAAGGCAATTTAACCAAGGGCACCAGATGGACCATTTTAGAAAAGCGATCACAGACCACCCAAATGACAGACATCTTTTGAGAAACGGGAAGGTCAGAAATGAAATCCATCGAAATATGTGTCCAAGGCCTCTTCGGGACCGGCAAGGGCAAAAGCAACCCACTGGCACGTGAACAGCAGGGCTTAGCCCTAGCACAAATTCCACAGGACTGCACAAAAGCACGCACATCCCGTGACAGAGATGGCCACCAGAAGGATCTAGCAACCAACTCCCTGGTACCAAAGATTCCTGGATGACCGGCCAGCACCGAACAATGAAGTTCAGAGATAACTTTACTAGTCCACCTATCAGGGACGAACAGTTTCTCGGCCGGACAACGATCAGGTTTATTAGCCTGAAATTTCTGCAACACTCTCCGCAAATCAGGGGAGATGGCAGACACAATGACTCCTTCCTTGAGGATACTCGCCGGCTCAGATAACCCCGGAGAGTCGGGCACAAAACTCCTAGACAGAGCATCCGCCTTCACATTTTTAGAGCCCGGAAGGTATGAAATCACAAAATCAAAACGAGCAAAAAATAACGACCAACGGGCCTGTCTAGGATTCAAGCGCTTGGCAGACTCAAGATAAGTAAGGTTCTTATGATCAGTCAAAACCACCACGCGATGCTTAGCACCCTCAAGCCAATGACGCCACTCCTCGAATGCCCACTTCATGGCCAGCAACTCTCGGTTGCCCACATCATAATTACGCTCAGCAGCAGAAAATTTCCTGGAAAAGAAAGCACATGGTTTGAACACTGAGCAACCAGAACCTCTCTGTGACAAAACCGCCCCTGCACCAATCTCAGAAGCATCAACCTCGACCTGGAACGGAAGAGAAACATCAGGTTGACACAACACAGGGGCACAGCAAAAACGACGCTTCAACTCCTGAAAAGCTTCCACGGCAGCAGAAGACCAATTAACCAAATCAGCACCCTTCTTGGTCAAATCGGTCAATGGTCTGGCAATGCTAGAAAAATTACAGATGAAGCGACGATAAAAATTAGCAAAGCCCAGGAATTTCTGCAAACTTTTTAGAGATGTCGGCTGAGTCCAATCCTGGATGGCCTGAACCTTAACCGGATCCATCTCGATAGTAGAAGGGGAAAAGATGAACCCCAAAAATGAAACTTTCTGCACACCGAAGAGACACTTTGATCCCTTCACGAACAAGGAATTAGCACGCAGTACCTGGAAAACCATTCTGACTTGCTTCACATGAGACTCCCAATCATCTGAGAAGATCAAAATGTCATCCAAGTAAACAATCAAGAATTTATCCAGATACTCACGGAAAATGTCATGCATAAAAGACTGAAAAACAGATGGAGCATTGGCAAGTCCGAACGGCATCACCAGATACTCAAAATGACCCTCGGGCGTATTAAATGCCGTTTTCCATTCATCTCCCTGCCTGATTCTCACCAGATTATACGCACCACGAAGATCAATCTTAGTAAACCAACTAGCCCCCTTAATCCGAGCAAACAAGTCAGAAATCAATGGCAAGGGATACTGAAACTTAACAGTGATCTTATTAAGAAGGCGGTAATCAATACACGGTCTTAGCGAACCATCCTTCTTGGCTACAAAAAAGAACCCTGCTCCCAATGGTGACGACGATGGGCGAATATGTCCCTTCTCCAGGGACTCCTTCACATAACTGCGCATAGCGGTGTGTTCAGGTACGGACAAATTAAATAAACGACCCTTAGGGAATTTACTACCAGGAATCAAATCGATAGCACAATCACAATTCCTATGCGGAGGAAGGGCATCAGACTTGGACTCTTCAAATACATCCTGAAAGTCCGACAAGAACTCTGGGATGTCAGAAGGAATGGATGACGAAATAGACAAAAATGGAACATCACCATGTACTCCCTGACAACCCCAGCTGGTTACCGACATAGAGTTCCAATCCAATACTGGATTATGGGTTTGTAGCCATGGCAACCCCAACACGACCACATCATGCAAATTATGCAATACCAAAAAGCGAATAACTTCCTGATGTGCAGGAGCCATGCACATGGTCAGCTGGGCCCAGTACTGAGGCTTATTCTTGGCCAGAGGTGTAGCATCAATTCCTCTCAACGGAATAGGACACCGCAAAGGCTCCAAGAAAAATCCACAACGTTTAGCATAATCCAAATCCATCAGATTCAGGGCAGCGCCTGAATCCACAAACGCCATGACAGAATATGATGACAAAGAGCACATTAAGGTAATGGACAAAAGGAATTTGGACTGTACAGTACCAATAACGGCAGAGCTATCGAACCGCCTAGTGCGTTTAGGACAATTAGAAATAGCATGAGTAGAATCACCACAATAGAAACACAGTCTGTTCAGACGTCTGTGTTCGTGCCGTTCTACTTTAGTCATAGTCCTGTCGCACTGCATAGGCTCAGGCTTACTCTCAGACAATACCGCCAGATGGTGCACAGATTTACGCTCGCGCAAGCGACGACCGATCTGAATGGCCAAGGACATAGACTCATTCAAACCAGCAGGCATAGGAAATCCCACCATTACATCCTTAAGAGCTTCAGAGAGACCCTTTCTGAACAAAGCCGCTAGTGCAGATTCATTCCACAGAGTGAGTACTGACCATTTTCTAAATTTCTGACAATATACTTCTACATCATCCTGACCCTGGCATAAAGCCAGCAGATTTTTCTCAGCTTGATCCACTGAATTAGGCTCATCGTAAAGCAATCCCAGCGCCTGGAAAAATGCATCAACATTACTCAATGCAGAATCTCCTGGTGCAAGAGAAAACGCCCAGTCCTGTGGGTCGCCGCGCAAAAAAGAAATAATAATCAAAACCTGTTGAATAGGATTACCAGAAGAATGAGGTTTCAAGGCCAAAAATAGCTTACAATTATTTCTGAAGCTCAGGAACTTAGTTCTGTCACCAAAAAACAAATCAGGAATCGGAATTCTTGGTTCTAGCATCGATTTCTGATCAATAGTATCTTGAATCTTTTGTACATTTACAACGAGATTATCCATTGAGGAGCACAGAGCCTGAATATCCATGTCCACAGCTGTGTCCTGAAGCACTCTAATGTCTAGGGGAAAAAAAAGACTGAAGACAGAGCTAAGAAAAAAAAATGATGTCAGGATTTCTTTTTTCCCTCTATTGGAAATCATTGAATGGGCTCCTTGTACTTTTATGGCTGGCAATCAGGCAACACAGCGTGCAGTAATCAGCGCACATACAGAGATCTGGCAATAACCCAAAACAATAGGACGAGCTCTGAGACGTGGAATCTCTGTAGACTGCAGTACCTGATCTATCCTCACACAACTGGAAGCAGCAGTGGATTGCGCCTATCAACTACCTATGCAACTCGGCACTGCCTGAGGAGCTGACTAGCCTGAAGATAGAAATACAAGCCTGACTTACCTCAGAGAAATACCCCAAAGGAATAGGCAGCCCCCACATATAATGACTGTTAGCAAGATGAAAAGACAAACGTAGGAATGAAATAGATTCAGCAAAGTGAGGCCCGATATTCTAGACAGAGCGAGGATAGCAAAGAGAACTATGCAGTCTACAAAAAACCCTAAAACGAAAACCACGCAAAGGGGCAAAAAGACCCACCGTGCCGAACTAACAGCACGGCGGTGCACCCCTTTGCTTCTCAGAGCTTCCAGCAAAAGATAATAACAAGCTGGACAGAAAAATCAGAAAACAAACTAGAAGCACTTATCTAGCAGAGCAGCAGGCCCAAGGAAAGATGCAGTAGCTCAGATCCAACACTGGAACATTGACAAGGAGCAAGGAAGACAGACTCAGGTGGAGCTAAATAGCAAGGCAGCCAACGAGCTCACCAAAACACCTGAGGGAGGAAGCCCAGAGACTGCAATACCACTTGTGACCACAGAAGTGAACTCAGCCACAGAATTCACAACAGTGTGTATGTATGTACTGTGTGTGTATGTACGGTGTGTGTGTATGTATGTACTGTGTATATGTATGTATGTATGTACGGTGTATATGTGTGTGTATGTACTGTGTGTGTGTATGTACGGTGTGTGTGTGTGTGTATGTATGTACGGTGTGTATGTATGGTGTATATGTGTGTGTGTATGTATGTACTGTGTGTGTGTATGTACTGTGTGTGTGTGTGTGTATGTACGGTGTGTGTGTGTGTATGTATGTACGGTGTATATGTGTGTATGTATGGTGTATATGTGTGTGTGTATGTATGTACTGTGTGTGTGTGTGTATGTACTGTGTGTGTGTATGTACTGTGTGTATGTACTGTGTGTGTGTATGTACGGTGTGTGTGTGTGTATGTATGTACGGTGTATATGTGTGTGTATATGTGTGTATGTACGGTGTATATGTGTGTATGTATGTACTGTGTGTGTATGTATGTACGGTGTATATATGTGTGTGTGTGTGTGTGTATGTACGGTGTGTGTATGTACGGTGTGTGTATGTACGGTGTGTGTATGTACGGTGTGTGTATGTACGGTGTGTGTATGTATGTACGGTGTATATGTGTGTATGTATGTACTGTGTATATGTGTGTATGTACGGTGTATATGTGTGTGTGTGTGTGTATGTATGTATGTACGGTGTATATGTGTGTATGTATGTACGGTGTATGTGTGTATGTATGCACGGTGTATATGTGTGTATGTATGTACGGTGTATGTGTGTATGTATGTACGGTGTATATGTGTGTATGTATGTACTGTGTGTGTGTATGTACGGTGTGTGTGTATGTATGTATGTACGGTGTGTATGTATGTACGGTGTGTATGTATGTACTGTGTGTGTGTGTGTATGTACGGTGTGTGTGTATGTATGTACGGTGTATATGTGTGTATGTATGTACGGTGTATATGTGTGTATGTATGTACTGTGTGTGTGTATGTACGGTGTGTGTGTATGTATGTACGGTGTATATGTGTGTATGTATGTACTGTGTGTGTGTATGTATGTACTGTGTGTGTGTATGTATGTACGGTGTATGTGTGTATGTATGTACGGTGTATATGTGTGTATGTATGTACGGTGTATATGTGTGTGTGTATGTACGGTGTGTGTATGTATGTACGGTGTATATGTGTGTATGTATGTACTGTGTGTATGTATGTACGGTGTATGTATGTACGGTGTATGTATGTATGTACGGTGTATGTATGTATGTACGGTGTATGTATGTATGTACGGTGTATGTATGTATGTACGGTGTATGTATGTATGTACGGTGTATGTATGTATGTACGGTGTATATGTGTGTATGTATGTACGGTGTATATGTGTGTATGTATGTACGGTGTATATGTGTGTATGTATGTACGGTGTATATGTGTATGTACTGTGTGTGTATGTACGGTGTATGTATGTACTGTGTGTATGTATGTACTGTGTATATGTGTGTATGTATGTACGGTGTATATGTGTGTATGTATGTACTGTGTGTGTGTGTGTGTATGTACGGTGTGTGTGTGTGTGTGTGTATGTATGTACGGTGTATATGTGTGTATGTATGGTGTATATGTGTGTGTGTGTGTGTATGTATGTACTGTGTGTGTGTGTGTATGTACGGTGTGTGTGTGTATGTACGGTGTGTGTATGTATGTACGGTGTATATGTGTGTATGTATGTACGGTGTATATGTGTGTATGTATGTACGGTGTATATGTGTGTGTGTGTGTATGTACGGTGTGTGTATGTATGTACGGTGTATATGTGTGTATGTATGTACGGTGTATATGTGTGTGTGTATGTATGTACGGTGTATATGTGTGTGTGTGTGTATGTACGGTGTGTGTGTATGTATGTACGGTGTGTGTGTATGTATGTACTGTGTATATGTGTGTGTGTGTGTATGTATGTACGGTGTATATGTGTGTGTGTGTATGTATGTATGTACTGTGTGTGTGTATGTACGGTGTATATGTGTGTGTGTGTACGGGGTATGTGTGTATGTATGTACGGTATATATGTGTGTGTGTGTGTACATATGTATGTGTATACGTGTGTTTTGTGCTCAGGACATGGGAATCAGGGAGTGTGTATGTACAGTGCGTGTGTATATCTAATATATAATTGCCTAGAATACTACTTCCTGCAATTTGTGCCAACTTCCTGTCCGGAGCTAATGTCCGGAGCTAAGTGACGTCAACAGTGTCCAGTGTCTGATTGGTTGCCGCCTGCTGCGAGCGACCAATCAGAAACGTGCCGTACTGTGACACACTCCGCCCGCCATTTTGGTGTGATTTTTGAATTTTTACCTCACAGCAAGTTTCTACTGCGTGGAGGCGGGCCCAGTGACGTTGCTCTTCAAGCTCCTGCCGAATTTCGTCAAAAAAATGATAATACCATTTACCAAAACTATATATATTTAGTTGTGAAGTGGTTCAGTGACATTTTCACACCAATTTTGAACTTTTGTTTGGTATTTTCTCCATATACTGCCTATTATTTTTGTTCTTTCTTACTATTATTTATTAACCCCTTCACCCCAAAGCCTGTTTTCACCTAAGTGACAGGGCCAATTTTTACAATTCTGACCACTGTCACTTTATGAGGTCATAACTCTGAAACGCTTCAACGGATCCTGGTGATTCTGACATTGTTTTCTCGTGACATAGTGTACTTCATGATAGTGGTAAAACTTCTTCGATATGACTTGCATTTATTTGTGAAAAAAACAAAAATTTGTCGGAAATTATGAAAATCTAGCAATTTTCAAACTCTTAGTTTTTATGCCCTTAAATTAGAGAGTTATATCACATAATATAGTTAATAAACAACATTTCCCACATGTCTGCTTTACATCAGCACAATTTTGGAAACATAATTTTTTTTTGTTAGGACGTTATAAGGGTTAAAAGTTGGCCAGCGATTTCTCATTTTTGCAACAAAATTTGCAAAACCATTTTTTTACGGACCACCTCACACTTGAAGTGACTTTGAGGGGTCTATATGACAGAAAATGCCCAAAAGTGACACCATTCTAAAAACTGCACCCCTCAAGGTACTCAAAACCACATTCAAAAAGTTTATTAACCCTTCAGGTGCTTCACAGGAATTTTTTGAATGTTTAAAAAAATTGAACATTTAACTTTTTTTTCACAAAATTTTTACTTCAGGTCCAATTTGTTTCATTTTACCAAGGGTAACAGGAGAAATTGGACCACAAAAGTCGTTGTACAATTTGTCCTGAGTACGCCGATACCCCATATGTGGGGGTAAACCACTGTTTGGGCACATGGCAGAGCTCGGAAGGGAAGGAGCTCCATTTGACTTTTCAATGCAAGATTTGCTGGAATTGAGATCGGAGCCCATGTCCCGATTGGAGAGCCCCTGATGTGCCTAAACAGTGGAAACCCCCACAAGTGACACCATTTTGGAAAGTAGACCCCCTAAGGAACTAATCTAGATGTGTGGTGAGCACTTTGAACCTCCAAGTGCTTCACAGAAGTTTATAATGTAGAGCCGTAAAAAAAAATTTTTTATTAATTTTCAAAAAAATGATCTTTTTGCCCCAAATTTTTTATTTTCCCAAGGGTAAAAGGATAAATTGGACCCCAAAACTTGTTGTGCAATTTGTCCTGAGTACGTCGATACTTCATATATGGGGATAAACCACTGTTTGAGCGCATGGCAGAGCTCGGAAGGGAAGGAGTTCCATTTGACTTTTCAATGCAAAATTGGCTGGAATTGAGATCGGACGCCATGTCGCATTTGGAGAGCCCCTGACGTGCCTTAACAGTGGAAACCCCCCACAAGTGACCCCATTTTGGAAAGAAGACCCCCTAAGGAACTTATCTAGATGTGTGGTGAGCACTTTTAACCCCCAATTGGTTCACTAAAGTTTAGAATGTAGCATTGTGAAAATTAAAAAATCATTTTTTCTTTCCACAAAATGATGTTTTAGCCCGCAATTTTTTTTTCCCAAGGGTAACAGGAGAAATTGGACCACAAATGTTATTGTCCAATTTGTCCTGAGTACGCTGATACCCCATATGTTGGGGGGAACCACTGTTTGGGTGCACGGCAGAGCTCGGAAGGGAAGGAGCACCGTTTGAAATGCAGACTTAGATGGAATGGACTGCAGGTGTCATGTTGCATTTGCAGAGCCCCTGATGTACCTAAACAGTAGAAACCCACCACAAGTGACCCCATATTGGAAACTAGACCCCCCAAGGAACTTATCTAGATGTGTTGTGAGAGCTTTGAACCAACAAGTGTTTCACTACAGTTTATAACGCAGAGCCGTGAAAATAAAAAATATTTTTTTTTCCACGAAAATGATATTTTATCCCCTATGTTTTTATTTTCCCAAGGGTAACAGGACAAATTGGACCCCAAAAGTTGTTGTCCAACTTGTCCTGAGAACGCTGATACCCCATATGTTGGGGGGAACCACTGTTTGGGTGCACGGCAGAGCTCGGAAGGGAAGGAGCGCCATTTGAAATGCAGACTTAGATGGATTGGTCTGCAGGCGTCATGTTGCATTTGCAGAGCCCCTGATGTACCTAAACAGTAGAAACCCACCACAAGTGACCCCATATTGGAAACTAGACCCCCCAAGGAACTTATCTAGATGTGTTGTGAGAGCTTTGAACCAACAAGTGTTTCACTACAGTTTATAACGCAGAGCCGTGAAAATAAAAAATATTTTTTTTTCCACGAAAATGATATTTTATCCCCTATGTTTTTATTTTCCCAAGGGTAACAGGACAAATTGGACCCCAAAAGTTGTTGTCCAACTTGTCCTGAGAACGCTGATACCCCATATGTTGGGGGGAACCACTGTTTGGGCACACAGGAGAACTCGGAAGGGAAGGAGCACTGTTTTACTTTTTCAAAGCAGAATTGGCTGGAATTGAGATCGGACGCCCCCTGATGTGCCTAAACAGTGGAAACCCCCAATTATAACTGAACTGAAACCCCAACCCTAGCCCTAGCCCTAACCCTAGCCCTAACCCTAGCCCTAACCCTAGCCCTAACCCTAGCCCTAACCCTAGCCCTAACCCTAGCCCTAACCCTAGCCCTAACCCTAGCCCTAATGGGAAAATGGAAATAAATACATTTTTTTACATTTTATTATTTTTCCCTAACTAAGGGGGTGATGAAGGGGGGTTTGATTTACTTTTATAGCGTTTTTTTGGCGGATTTTTATGATTGGCAGCTGTCACACACTAAAAGACGCTTTTTATTGCAAAAAATAGTTTTTGCATCACCACATTTTGAGAGCTATAATTTATCCGTATTTTGGCCCACAGAGTCATATGAGGTCTTGTTTTTTGCGGGACGAGTTGACGTTTTTATTGGTAACATTTTCGGGCAGATGACATTTTTTGATCGCTTTTTATTCCGATTTTTGGGAGGCGGAATGAACAAAAACCAGCAATTCCTGAATTTCTTTTAGGGGGGGCGTTTATACCGTTCCACGTGTGGTAAAATGGATAAAGCAGTTTTATTCTTCGGGTCAGTACGATTACAGCGATACCTCATTTATGTAATTTTTTTTATGTTTTGGCGCTTTTACACAATAAAAACTATTTTATATAAAAAAATAATTGTTTTTGCATCGCATTATTCTGAGAGCTATAACTTTTTTATTTTTCTGCTGATGATGCTGTATGGCGACTTTTTTTTTGCGGGACAAGATGACGTTTTCAGCGGTACCATGGTTATTTATATCCGTCGTTTTGATCACGTGTTATTCCACTTTTTGTTCGCCTGTATGATAATAAAGCGTTGTTTTTTGCCTTTTTTTTTTTTTTTTTTTTTTGCGGTGTTCACTGAAGGGGTTAACTAGTGGGATAGTTTTATAGAGCGGGTCGTTACGGACGCGGCGATACCAAATATGTGTACATTTATTGTTTTTTTTTTTTTTTACATAAATGGATTTATTGGGAAATGTTTTTTTTTTTTTTTTTATTTGGGGATTTTTTTTTTTTTTTTTTTATTACTTTCTAACATTGTCCCAGGGTGGGACATCTCTGTATTAGATCAGATCGTTGATCTGACACTGTGCATAGCACACTGTCAGATCAACGATCTGACAGGCAGCTTAGCTGGCTCTCCAGCGCCTGCTCTCAGCAGGCGCCGGCTAGCCAGGTCACTTCATGACCCGGAAGGAGTCCGGCGGCCATCTTGGATCCGGGGACTCCTTCCGGGTCACCGGAGCAACGCGATCTCATTGCGTTGCTCCGGTGGGAGAGCGCAGGGAGGCCCCGTCCCTGCGCGATCCCCCTCTATGCCGCTGTCACTACTGACAGCGGCATCAGAGGGGTTAAATGCCCGCGATTGGCGATAGCGCCGATCGTGGGCATTGCTGCGGGGTGTCAGCTGTCGTATACAGCTGACACCCGCACCCGATCACCGCGGCGCTCAGCACGAGACCGCGGTGATCGGTGCGCCGTACTAGTACTGCTGCTGGCACTAATGCAGTGCCGGCAGCGCAGTACTAGTACGGCGCATGTCGCGAAGGGGTTAATTGTATTATTCTTACATTTGAATAAATAAAGTATATATGGATTCTAGACTCCCGATTCTTTAGAATCGGGCTGCCATCTAGTATATATATAATCTAGTTGAAGAGCCCGGCGTTGCGAGGGCATAGTAAATATGTGGTTAGTTATAGCACCTCACTTCTCTTATTTTCCCATCACGCCTCTCATTTTCTCCCTTACACCTCTTATTTCTCCCCTCACTCCTCTGATTACCCCCTAACACTTGTCATTTCAACCTCACATCTGTCATTTTCCGATCACTCAACTATTTTTCCTCATTCCTCTCATTTTGCACTCACACCTTTTTCATTTTCACCTCACACCTCTCATTTTCCCCTCAGTATATACAGTGGGGCAAAAAAGTATTTAGTCAGTCAGCAATAGTGCAAGTTCCACCACTTAAAAAGATGAGAGGCGTCTGTAATTTACATCATAGGTAGACCTCAACTATTGGAGACAAACTGAGAAAAAAAAATCCAGAAAATCACATTGTCTGATTTTTTAACATTTTATTTGCATATTATGGTGGAAAATAAGTATTTGGTCAGAAACAAACAATCAAGATTTCTGGCTCTCACAGACCTGTAACTTCTTCTTTAAGAGTCTCCTCTTTCCTCCACTCATTACCTGTAGTAATGGCACCTGTTAAAACTTGTTATCAGTATAAAAAGACACCTGTGCACACCCTCAAACAGTCTGACTCCAAACTCCACTATGGTGAAGACCAAAGAGCTGTCAAAGGACACCAGAAACAAAATTGTAGCCCTGCACCAGGCTGGGAAAACTGAATCTGCAATAGCCAACCAGCTTGGAGTGAAGAAATCAACAGTGGGAGCAATAATTAGAAAATGGAAGACATACAAGACCACTGATAATCTCCCTCGATCTGGGGCTCCACGCAAAATCCCACCCCGTGGGGTCAGAATGATCATAAGAACGGTGAGCAAAAATCCCAGAACCACGCGGGGAGACCTAGTGAATGAACTGCAGAGAGCTGGGACCAATGTAACAAGGCCTACCATAAGTTACACACTACGCCACCATGGACTCAGATCCTGCAGTGCCAGACGTGTCCCACTGCTTAAGCCAGTACATGTCCGGGCCCGTCTGAAGTTTGCTAGAGAGCATTTGGATGATCCAGAGGAGTTTTGGGAGAATGTCCTATGGTCTGATGAAACCAAACTGGAACTGTTTGGTAGAAACACAACTTGTCGTGTTTGGAGGAAAAAGAATACTGAGTTGCATCCATCAAACACCATACCTACTGTAAAGCATGGTGGTGGAAACATCATGCTTTGGGGCTGTTTCTCTGTAAAGGGGCCAGGACGACTGATCCGGGTACATGAAAGAATGAATGGGGCCATGTATCGTGAGATTTTGAGTGCAAACCTCCTTCCATCAGCAAGGGCATTGAAGATGAAACGTGGCTGGGTCTTTCAACATGACAATGATCCAAAGCACACCGCCAGGGCAACGAAGGAGTGGCTTCGTAAGAAGCATTTCAAGGTCCTGGAGTGGCCTAGCCAGTCTCCAGATCTCAACCCTATAGAAAACCTTTGGAGGGAGTTGAAAGTCCGTGTTGCCAAGCGAAAAGCCAAAAACCTCACTGCTCTAGAGGAGATCTGCATGGAGGAATGGGCCAACATACCAACAACAGTGTGTGGCAACCTTGTGAAGACTTACAGAAAACGTTTGACCTCTGTCATTGCCAACAAAGAATATATTACAAAGTATTGAGATGATATTTTGTTTCTGACCAAATGTGATTTTCTGGATTTTTTTTTTCTCAGTTTGTCTCCCATAGTTGAGGTCTACCTATGATGTAAATTACAGACGCCTCTCATCTTTTTAAGTGGTGGAACTTGCACTATTGCTGACTGACTAAATACTTTTTTGCCCCACTGTACATGTTTGTCATCTCCCTTACATATAGTATACACATGTATGTCATCTCCTGTATATAGTATATACCTGTATGTCATCTCCCCTGTATATAGTATATGCCTGTATGTCATCTCCTGTATATACAGTTAGGTCCATATATATTTGGACAGAGAACATTTTTCTAATTTTGGTTATAGACATTACCACAATGAATTTTAAACAAAACAATTCAGATGCAGTTGAAGTTCAGACTTTCAGCTTTCATTTGAGGGTATCCACATTAAAATTGGATGAAGGGTTTAGGAGTTTCAGCTCCTTAACATGTGCCACCCTGTTTTTAAAGGGACCAAAAGTAATTGGACAGATTCAATAATTGTAAATAAAATGTTCATTTCTAGTACTTGGCTGAAAACCCTTTGTTGACAATGACTGCCTGAAGTCTTGAACTCATGGACATCACCAGACACCGTGCTTCCTCCTTTTTGATGCTCTGCCAGGCCTTCACTGCGGTGGTTTTCAGTTGCTGTTTGTTTGTGGGCCTTTCTGTCTGAAGTTTAGTCTTTAACAAGTGAAATGCCTCCTCAATTTGGTTGAGACCAGGTGACTGACTTGACCATTCAAGAATATTCCACTTCTTTGCTTTAACCCTTTCCCGACCTTTGACGCATACGCTGCGTCATGAAAGTCGGTACCATTCCGACCCATGACGCAGCATATGCGTCATGGAAAGATCGCGTCCCTGCAGATCGGGTGAAAGGGTTAACTCCCATTTCACCCGATCTGCAGGGACAGGGGGAGTGGTAGTTTAGCCCAGGGGGGGGTGGCTTCACCCCCTCGTGGCTACGATCGCTCTGATTGGCTGTTGAAAGTGAAACTGCCAATCAGAGCGATTTGTAATATTTCACCTAAAAAAATGGTGAAATATTACAATCCAGCCATGGCCGATGCTGCAATATCATCGGCCATGGCTGGACACACTAATGTGCACCCACCCCACCTCTCCGATTGCCCCCCCAGCCCCCCGATCTGTGGTCTGCTCCCCTCGGTCCTGGGCTCCGCTCCCCCGTCCTCCTGCCCGCTCCCCCCGTGCTCCAATCAAACCCCCCCGTGCTCCAATCAAACCCCCCCCGCACTCCGATCCCCCCCCCCCCCCGCACAGCGATTTCCCCCCCGTGCTCCGATCCACCCGCCCGCACAGTGATCCCCCACTCCGTGCTCCAATCCACCCCCCCGTGTTCCGATCCATCCCCCCGTGCTCTGACGCCCTCCCCCCCCGTGCCCTGATCTCCCCCCCCCTTATACTTACCTGGCCTCCCGGGGACCGTCCGTCTTCTTTCCTGGGCGCCGCCATCTTCCAAAATGGCGGGCGCATGTGTAGTGCGCCCGCCGAATCTGCCGGCCGGCAGATTCGTTCCAGAGTGAATTTTGATCACTGAGATAGGTTATATCTCAGTGATCAAAATAAAAAAAAAAAAGTAAATGACCCCCCCCGCCCCCCTTTGTCACCCCCATAGGTAGGGACAATAAAAAAAAATAATTTTTTTTTTCCCACTAAGGTTGGGGTAAGAACTAGGGTTAGGGGTAGGGTTAGGGTTAGGGTTTCGGTATGTGCACACGTATTCTGGTCCTCTGCGGATTTTTCCGCTGCGGATTTGATAAATCCGCAGTGCTAAACCGCTGCGGATTTATGGCGGATTTACCATGTTTTTTCTGCGCATTTCAATGCGGTTTTACAACAGCGATTTTCTATTTGAGCAGTTGTAAAACCGCTGCGGAATCCGCAGAAAGAAGTGACATGCTGCGGAATGTAAACCGCTGCGTTTCCGTGCAGTTTTTCTGCAGCATGTGTACAGCGATTTTTGTTTCCTATAGGTTTGCATTGAACTGTAAACTCATGGGAAACTGCTGCGGATCCACAGCATTTTCCGCAGCGTGTGCACATACCTTTAGAATTAGGCTATGTGCACACGGTACGGATTGGCCGCTGTGGATTCGCAGCAGTGTTCCATCAGGTTTACAGTACCATGTAAACATATGGAAAGCCAAATCCGCTGTGCCCATGGTGTGGAAAATACCGCGCGGGAACGCTGCGTTGTATTTTCCGCAGCATGTCAATTCTTTGTGCGGATTCCGCAGCGTTTTACACCTGTTCCTCAATAGGAATCCGCAGGTGAAATCCGGACAAAAAACACTGGAAATCCGCGGTAAATCCGCAGGTAAAACGCAGTGCCTTTTACCCGCGGATTTTTCAAAAATGGTGCTGAAAAATCTCATACGAATCCGCAACGTTGGCACATAGCCTTAGGGCTAGGGTTGGGTTGGAATTAGGGTTGTGGTTAGGGTTAGGAGTGTGTTGGGGTTACGGGTGTGTTGGGGTTAGGGTTGTGATTAGGGTTACGGCTACAGTTGGGATAAGGGTTAGGTGTGTGTTGGGGTTAGGGTTGTGGTTAGGGGTGTGTTGGGGTTAGGGTTGTGATAAGGGTTATGGCTACAGTTGGGATTAGGGTTAGGGGTGTGTTGGAGTTAGAATTGAGGGGTTTCCACTGTTTAGGCACATCAGGGGGTCTCCAAACGCAACATGGCGCCACCATTGATTCCAGCCAATCTTGTATTCAAAAAGTCAAATGGTGCTCCCTCACTTCCGAGCCCCGACGTGCACCCAAACAGTGGTTTACCCCCACATATGGGGTACCAGCATACTCAGGACAAACTGCGCAACAATTACTGGGGTCCAATTTCTCCTGTTACCCTCGAGAAAATAAAAAATTGCTTGCTAAAACATCATTTTTGAGGAAAGAAAAATGATTTTTTATTTTCACGGCTCTGCGTTGTAAACGTCTGTGAAGCACTTGGGGGTTCAAAGTGCTCACCACATATCTAGATAAGTTCCTTGGGGGGTCTAGTTTCCAAAATGGGGTCACTTGTGGGGGGTTTCTACTGTTTAGGCACACCAGGGGCTCTGCAAACGCAACATGACGTCCGCAGACCATTCCATCAAAGTCTGCATTTCAAAAGTCACTACTTCCCTTCTGAGCCCCGACGTGTGCCCAAACAGTGGTTTACCCCCACACATGGGGTATCAGCGTACTCAGGAGAAACTGGACAACAACTTTTGGGGTCCAATTTCTCCTGTAACCCTTGGGAAAATAAAAAATTCTGGGCTAAAAAATCATTTTTGAGAAAATAATTTTTTTTTTTTATTTTCATGGCTCTGCGTTATAAACTTCTGTGAAGCACTTGAGGGTTCAAAGTGCTCACCACACATCTAGATTAGTTCCTTTGGGGGTCTAGTTTCCAAAATGGGGTCATTTGTGGGGGATCTCTAATGTTTAGGCACACAGGGGCTCTCCAAACGCGACATGGTGTCCGCTAATGATTGGAGCTAATTTTCCATTTAAAAAGCCAAATGGCGTGCCTTCCCTTCTGAGCCCTGCTGTGCGCCCAAACAGTGGTTTACCCCCACATATGGGGTATCAGCGTACTCAGGACAAACTGGACAACAACATTTGGGGTCCAATTTCTCCTATTACCATTGGCAAAATAGGAAATTCCAGGCTAAAAAATAATTTTTGAGAAAAGAAAAATTATTTTTTATTTTCATGGCCCTGCATTATAAACTTCTGTGAAGCACCTGGGGGTTTAAAGTGCTCAGTATGCATCTAGATAAGTTCCTTGGGGGGTCTAGTTTCCAAAATGGGGTCACTTGTGGGGGAGCTCCATTGCATAGGCACACAGGGGCTCTCCAAATGCGACATGGTGTCCGCTAACAAATGGAGCTAATTTTCCATTCAAAAAGTCAAAAGGCGCGCCTTCCCTTCCGAGCCCTGCCGTGTGCCCAAACAGTGGTTTACCCCCACATATGAGGTATCGGCGTACTCGGGAGAAATTGCTCAACAAATTTTAGGATCCATTTTATCCTATTGCCCATGTGAAAATGAAAAAATTGAGGCGAAAAGAAATTTTTTGTGAAAAAAAAGTACTTTTTCATTTTTACGGATCAATTTGTGAAGCACCTGAGGGTTTAAAGTGCTCACTAGGCATCTAGATAAGTTCCTTGGGGGGTCCAGTTTCCAAAATGGGGTCACTTGTGAAGGAGCTCCAATGTTTAAGCACACAGGGTCTCTCCAAACTTGACAAGGTGTCCGCTAAAGAGTGCAGCCAATTTTTCATTCAAAAAGTCAAATGGCGCTCCTTCCCTTCCAAGCCCTGCCGTGCGCCCAAACAGTGGTTTACCCCCACATATGAGGTATCAGCGTACTCAGGACAAATTGGACAACAACTTTCGTGGTTCAGTTTCTCCTTTTACCATTGGGAAATTGTTGCTGAAAAATCATTTTTGTGACTAAAAAGTTAAATGTTCATTTTTTCCTTCCATGTTGCTTCTGCTGCTGTGAAGCACCTGAAGGGTTAATAAACTTCTGGAATGTGGTTTTGTGCACCTTGAGGAGTGCAGTTTTTAGAATGGTGTCACTTTTGGGTATTTTCAGCCATATAGACCCCTCAAACTGACTTCAAATGTGAGGTGGTCCCTAAAAAAATGGTTTTGTAAATTTCGTTGTAAAAATGAGAAATCGCTGGTCAAATTTTAACCCTTATAACTTCCTAGCAAAAAAAAATTTTGTTTCCAAAATTGTGCTGATGTAAAGTAGACATGTGGGAAATGTTATTTATTAACTATTTTGTGTCACATACCTCTCTGGTTTAACAGAATAAAAATTCAAACTGTGAAAATTGCGAAATTTTCAAAATTTTCGCCAAATTTCCGTTTTTATCACAAATAAACACAGAATTTATTGACCTAAATTTACCACTAACATGAAGCCCAATATGTCACGAAAAAACAATCTCAGAACCGCTAGGATCCATTGAAGCGTTCCTGAGTTATTACCTCATAAAGGGATACTGGTCAGAATTGCAAAAAACGGCAAGGTCTTTAAGGTCAAAATAGGCTGGGTCATGAAGGGGTTAATAAACTCCTGGGTTGCTTTGGCTTTATGTTTTGGGTCATTGTCCATCTGTAGTATGAAATGACGACCAATCAGTTTGGCTGCATTTGGCTGGATCTGAGCACACAGTATGTCTCTGAATACCTCAGAATTCATTCGGCTGCTTCTGTCCTGTGTCACATCAGCAATAAACACTAGTGACCCAGTGCCACTGGCAGCCATGCACGCCCAAGCCATCACACTGCCTCCGCCGTGTTTTACAGATGATGTGGTATGCTTTGGATCATGAGCTGTACCACGCCTTCGCCATACTTTTCTCTTTCCATCATTCTGGTAGAGGTTGATCTTGGTTTCATCTGTCCAAAGAATGTTCTTCCAGAACTGTGCTGGCTTTTTTAGATGTTTTTTAGCAAAGTCCAGTCTAGCCTTTTTATTCTTGATGCTTATGAGTGGCTTGCACCGTGCAGTGATCCCTCTGTATTTACTTTCATGCAGTCTTCTCTTTATGGTAGATTTGGATATTGATACGCCGACCTCCTGGAGAGTGTTGTTCACTTGGTTCGCTGTTGTGAAGGGATTTCTCTTCACTATGGAGATTATTCTGCGATCATCCACCACTGTTGTCTTCCTTGGGTGCCCAGGTCTTTTTGCATTGATGAGTTTACCAGTGCTTTCTTTCTTTCTCAGGATGTACCAAACTGTAGATTTTGCCACTCCTAATATTGTACCAATTTCTCGGATGGGTTTTTTCTGTTTTCGCAGCTTAACCCCTTAATGACCGCCAATACGTCTTTTAACTGACCTGAGATATAAGAGAATAGCCTCCCCATACAGATGACAATCCAGCATCTGTCGGTTGTACACTATAGCTGACAACTTGCTGTACCAGCCACGATCAGTATTTGCACCATCTAAATCTGTTTAACCCCTTAGATGCTGCTGTCAATAGTGACTACATCATTATAAATGGTTAACAGAGTGTGGGGGCTTCTTCTTTGTCACAATTGGTGCCCTCAGATCATGATTTTATGGTCCTGATGTTTGCCATGGCCATTCATGACCAAATAGCGGCCTTAGAGTCTGACAGCTGTAGTAATCTGTTTAGAAGTTAGCAACACTTCGGTGGTAAAAATACACATTTTCATTTCTGTCATACCACTTTGCATTAATTCCTGTAAAGCACCTGAAGGGTTAATAAACTACCTGACAGCAGTTTTCAATATGTCTAGGGATGCTGTTTTTAAAATGGTATCACGTTTGTGGGTTTCCCAATATATGGGACCCCTAAAGTCACTTCAAACATGGATAAGTCCCTAAAAAAATAAATTTTGTAAATTTCTTTGAAAAAATGAAAAATTGCTGCTACATTTTTAAACCTCCTAAAATGCTAACAAAATAAAATAACATTTTACAAATGGTGCTGATGTAAAGCAGACATGTGGGAAATGTTATTTATTAATGGTTTGCTGTTGTATGACTATCTGGATTAAAGGGATAATCATTCAAATTTAGAAAATTGCTAATTTTTTAACATTTTTCTCAAATTTTTGATATTTTTTATAAATAAACACAAAAAATGTTGAACAAAATTTACCATTATCATAAAGTATAATGTGTCACGAAAAAACAATCTCAAAATCACTGGGATTTGTTGAAGCGTTGCAGAGTTATTACCACATAAAGTGACACTGGTCAGATTTCAAAAATTTGGCTCGGTCACTAAGGGGTTAAGGATGGCTTGTTTCACCTGCATGGAGTGCTCCTTTGACCGCATGTTTACTTCACAGCAAAACCTTCCAAATGCAAGCACCACACCTCAAATCACCTCCAGGCCTTTTTTCTGCTTAATTGAGAATGACGTAATGAAGGGATTGCCCACACCTGTCCATGAAATAGCCTTGGAGTCAATTGTCCAATTATTTTTGGTCCCTTTAAAAGCAGGGTGGCACATGTTAAAGGGACACTGTCACCTGAATTTGGAGGGAACAATCTTCAGCCATGGAGGCGGGGTTTGGGGGTTTTTGATTCACCCTTTCCTTACCCGCTGGCTGCATGCTGGCTGCAATATTGGATTGAAGTTCATTCTCTGTCCTCCGTAGTACATGCCTGTACAAGGCAATCTTGCCTTGCGCAGGCGTGTACTATGGAGGACAGAGAATGAACTTCAATCCAATATTGCAGCCAGCATGCAGCCAGCGGGTAAGGAAAGGGTGAATCAAAAACCCCCAAACCCCGCCTCCATGGCTGAAGATTGTTCCCTCCAAATTCAGGTGACAGTGTCCCTTTAAGGAGCTGAAACTCCTAAAGCCTTCATCCAATTTTAATGTGGATACCCTCAAATGAAAGCGAAAAGTCTGAACTTCAGCAGCATATGAATTATTTTGTTTAAAATTCATTGTGGTAATGTCTATAACCAAAGTTAGAAAAATGTTGTCTCTGTCCAAATATATATGGACCTAACTGTACCTGTATGTCATCTCCTGTATATAGTATATACCTGTATGTCATCTCCCCTGTATATAGTATATACCTGCTGTATGTCATCTCCTCCTGTATATTGTATATACCTGTGTGTCATCTCCTCCTGTATATAGTATATACCTGTATGTCATCTCCTCCTGTATATAGTATATACCTGCTGTATGTCATCTCCTCCTGTATATAGTATATACCTGTATGTCATCTCCCCTGTACATAGTATATATCTGTATGTCATCTCCTCCTGTATTAGACCGCGTTCACACGTTATTTGGTCAGTATTTTTACCTCCATATTTGTAAGCTAAATTGGCAGCCTGATAAATCCCCAGCCATCAGGAAGCCCTCCCCCCTGGCAGTATATATTAGCTCACACATACACATAATAGACGGGTCATGTGACTGACAGCTGCCGTATTTCCTATATGGTGCATTTGTTGCTCTTGTAGTTTGTCTGCTTATTAATCAGATTTTTATTTTTGAAGGATAATACCAGACTTGTGTGTGTTTTAGGGCGAGTTTCATGTGTCAAGTTGTGTGTTGAGTTTTTCGTGTGGCGACATGCATGTATTGACTTTTGTGAGATGAGTTTTGTGTGGCGACATGCGTGTAGCAACTTTTTGTGTGTCAAGTTGCATGTGACAGGTTAGTGTAGCAAGTTGTGTGCAGCAAGTTTTGCGCATGGCGAGTTTTATGTGTGGCGAGTTTCATGTGTGGTGCATTTTGTGTGAGGCAACTTTTGCATGTGGCAATTTTCCCGCGTGTGCAAGTTTTGCATGTGGCGAGTTTTGAGCGGTGACTTTTGTGTTTCGACTTTTATGTGGCGAGGTTGGTGTATTTGTGGTGAAATGTGTGCTGAGGGTGGTATATGTGTTCAAGCATGTGGTAGTGTGTGGCGCATTTTGTGTGTGTGTTCATATCCCCTTGTGTGGTGAGTATCCCATGTCGGGGCCCCACCTTAGCAACTGTACGGTATATACTCTTTGGCGCCATCGCTCTCGCTCTTTAAGTCCCCCTTGTTCACATCTGGCAGCTGTCAATTTGCCTCCAACACTTTTACTTTCACTTTTTCCTCATTATGTAGATAGGGGCAAAATTGTTTGGTGAATTGGAAAGTGCGGGGTTAAAATTTTGCCTCACAACATAGCCTATGACGCTCTCGGGGTCCAGACGTGTGTATAAAATTTTGTGGCTGTAGCTGAGATGGTGCTGATGCCAATCCCGGACACACACACACACACACACACACACACACACACACACACACACACACACACACACACACACACACACACACACACACACACACCTTTATGTATTAGATATAATGTTACTGTAGTTATGTGATCAGGACTGGTGGATTAGGAGCTGCGATATAAGGTGAGCTATAGGGGGCTCAAGTCAGTACGTGATATGCTCCTAGGGTGATCTGTGATTAGGACTAGAAGCTGCGATATAAGATGGGTAATGGGGGTATTAGTATGGCATATGACATGCACTCAAGGCCAGAGGATCGGGGGCAGTGTGTGATGTGCACTTGGGGATGGAGGGTCGAGGACGGCACAAGACTTGTTTCTGGGTATGTCATGTGACATTCACTTGGAGACAGTACATAATATGCACCTGAGGACGATACATGACGGGCGGTGGTGTGTGACGTGGACCCAGGGACAGTACTTGATGGGGTGTCTGGAGCTAGAGGCTTGGGAGCAGTGCATGATGTGCACTCGGAAACGTATGCGACTAGTGATGGGAGAATCCCTGGATGTTCGGGTTTGGCCGAACAGTATTAAAAAAAAAAAAAAAAAAGTTTGGTTCAGGTACCAGAACAGTACCCGAACCTGGAGCCTATTCAGATGAATGGGGGTCCCGAACATCCCTTGTTTGACACGCTTTCTTCTGCATAATGATCTTACCACTGGTCAGAGTGCTGCAGCGGTCGGATGACAGCGTGAGTCAGCAGCTGTGACCAAAGGTATAAAGTTTACCTCCTGCCACAGGCATCGGCTGCTAGGACTACTACTTCTATCAGACTATGCCTGCTGTCGCTTATAATAGTGAAAGCAGGTTCAGCTGGGAAGTATTCATCAGTTTGCGCTATAAATAAATGATAATTTAAAAAAAACGGCGTGGGTTCCCCTGTATTTTTGATAACCAGCCAGGCAAAACTTACAGTTGCGGTCTGCAATCCTCAGTTGTCAGCTTTAACAATGTTGGTTATCAAGAATAGAGGGTTCCCCATGGCATTTTTTTTTTTATTTATTGAAAGAAATAATTTTTAAAAAGGCACGGTGTCCCCCCTATTTTTGACAACCAGCCAAGCTAAAGCAGACAGCTGGGGGCTGGTATTCTCAGGCTGTTAAGGGGCCCTGTATATTGGCCTCACCCAGCCTAAAAATTGCAGCCTGCAGGCGCCCCCCGAAAAGGTACAGTTAGACTATTAGATGCGCCAATTCTGGCACTTTTCTCTTCCCACTTTCCCATTTGTGTGACATGTGCCTGAGACTGGACGGTGTGTGATGTTTGTCAGTTGACGTTATGTTACATGCGCCCGGGGACGGCTCTTGATGGGCGCCTGGAGCTGGAGGGTTAGGAGAAGTGTGTGATGTGCACTTGGGGATGGAGGGTCTGGGATGGTACCTGACGTGTTACGTGGGGTTGTTACGTGACATGCACCTGAGGCGGCGGGTCGGTGTGTGATAGTTGCCAGGTGACGGTATGTGAAGTGCGCTTTGAGAGCAGAGGAACGAGGCTGGTACCTGCCGTGCGCCTGGGGACGTTCTTTAATGTGCGCCTGAGGCTGGAGGGTCGGGGTGATAATGTTTGCCAGGAGACTGTATGTGATGTGCTCCCGGGGATGGTAAATGTGTATATAGCTCTTGTAATGTAACAATATCTGTTGTTTGTCTCTAGATCTCGCTGTATGTGGCACACGTTTTCCTCTACGGTGTTCTTCTGTGAGTATCCACCATGGCAGATTTGGAGGAGCTGAGGAAACTTGAATACCTGTCCTTGGTTTCCAAGGTTTGCACAGAGCTGGATAACCATTTGGGCATCAATGACAAAGATTTAGGTGAGATTATTGGTTCTACTACATCAGAACGGGTCTTCTGCAGCCTTGTATGTGCTTTCCTGGGGGTCAATAAGACCTGATCATGGAGATTGGACTACTTTGGATTCTTTCTATAACAGAGCTACATACAGATCAATTCCTCAACACTGTAATATGTACCGAGTGTCCACAAAATGTATATGTATTTTCATCCTCATTCATAGGCAGCTGCATCATTAATGGTTCGCCATCCCTTATGGAAATGCTTGATGTTGGTATATAGCTTGATCACTATAGAATAGTACAAAGTAAAAAAAAAGCTGAAGCAGCACTCCATAATGCAAGAACAAGGTGCTCTTTATTGGCCCATGTGGTGACGTTTCGGTCCAAGCACTTGAGAAAGGTCTGCACCTAGGACCAAAATGTCGCCACATGGGCCAATAAAGAGCACCTTGTGTTACAGAACCCCCAGCACCAAGAATATGTTATGCAGTATATATTATGTATAAAAGGTTCCATGTGAAATGCATCAGTCCACAGGCTGCACCCCTGGGCAGAGGGGACAAGATATTCTCCTTCTGTCCTCCCCCACCTTTGTAATTCCCACAGTAAATATCAGCAGGCTCCGGCCCCCTGCGGCTATTGTAATGTATGTCTGGCCTGCTTTTTCTATTGGCCTGCCCTGTGAATCTGTGTTATACATTCTGTGTGCCGTGAATAAAGTGTGTTCTTTTAGACTGGAAATACGTGGAGTAGCTGTCAGCTTTTATATGCTCTCACTTAATCAAGGAATTCCAGCCAGCGTCTTTCATTCAGACTCCAGCCAAAACAGAGTGGACCTCCTGAAACACGGGGTAGTACTGAAAGAGGTACCCCAGCTTGGTAGACCCTGTTACACCTTGTTTCTGCATTATGGAGTGCTGCTTCAGCTTTTTTTTACTTTATTCATAAGGTTTGGTATGTGAAGCTCTGCACCCTTTTTTTTTACTGTGCTGTGCTACATTATTTTTTTTCTATAGAATAGTACAGTGAAATGTTTGCTTCCCCTGTCCAGCCGCCATGGCATATGACCTCTACGGTGATCATTGGCACAGACAGGAGCTACAGTCAGTGGGCTGAGAGTCATTATTGATTTCTTAAATTACTAAAGGGCTATTCTATTGGGAAACCCTTCTCGTCTGTCTGATCACCAGGCCCTTGAGTTTGAATGGAGTAGTGTTTGATGCTGCTTCTTCATTCCCCCTCTTTAGAAGTTAAACAAGCAGCATGGTGGTTGGTTCTGATGCCAGCAGAAAGACCCCCTTGATCTAACATAACATGTCCAGTAGGTAGATATTTATTTTTGTGGCTGGAATAAGTAATATGTGAGTACTGGACCAGAGTTCTACAACCTACTGATGGTGTTTTTGGTGAGTTAGATCATTTGGGTCCTCACCAAAAAGAGCCGACTCTTTTGGATCCCAAACGGAAATACTGTACGGTAGGTTCACATGACTCTGGTCCGGTGCTCACAGACTACCAAAGTGGCCGCGGTATCAGGGTCTCGCAAATCTTTTTGCTCACCTCTTCTGAGCAGTGTTTTACTCACTTTATAGGGGAACGCAGCTCCGTGTACAGGCCACAGGTCAGGAGATTTCAGCAACTACTTCCAAGTGACTTTACGGTGGTCTGTTGCTGATTTATCCACCTTTCTTGTCTGCAGAGCCGTGCTCTAGGACATGGAGGACACCATGGGTGGGTGGTTTTATTCTTGACATATCTAAGATTGTTCTGTTATGTTGTCTGATCTTACCTCATGACTTTTCTGTCTCACAGCGGAATTTGTCATCGATCTCGCAGAGAAAACCACAACTTTTGACTCCTTCAAGTCGTCTCTTGAGAAGAATGGAGCAGAATTCACTGTAAGTTTCCTTATTTCTCTCACCTGAGCCAAGTATATCCATCTGCCAGTTTTTAAGTACTGAGGGCTCTTGTCTTATTACTTTGCTCTTGGTTCAGGCATGTATTATTTATATCAACCAGATGGACAACTGGACTGGAAACACAATTCCCATTTACTGTGTAATGTTCTCCATGGCTTACCTATGCAGCCTCTATAAACTGTATACATGAGATCCAAATGTGTAACGGAACACTTCAACAAATCTCAGTGATGCTGAGATTTGTTTTTTTCGTGACACATTGGACTTTATGATAGTGGTTCATTTAGGGCCATATACTGGGTTCCAATGCAGTATCTGTAGCAGTGCCCTTCACCTACACTGTGATATTTATGATACTGGTATAGAAGAGGGGCCTATCGCCATTTGGGCTCCACGGCCTGCATATGTTTAATACCGCTACACCGCTGATAAGTATCTGCCCATTATAAAACTGCCAACTCTGCAATAAAGATAAATGATAGTTTGTCACAGACTGATCTTTAGTAGGATTGCATTCCGAGCAATCTCCTGATGAGTTATACAAGGAATGATTTTGTAGAATTGTCTGAAAAGGACATAAGTGCTTCTTCTTTGAGATTGCACTAAATGCAAAACCTGTGGGTAATTCTAATCCCTCAGCCGTTGCTCTGCTCTTAGAATCTTATCAATACATCTTATGTACGGAGGATGTACCGTATTTTTCGGACTATAAGATTAACTTTTTCTTCTAAAAATACGGAGGAAAATGGGGGGTGCATCTTAGTCTGGATGTACCTGCTGTGGTGGGGAGGTGAGGGAGCAGCAGCGGCGAGGCAGCGGGTCACAGAAGTAGGACACGGCTGCTTCGGCTAACTCCTGTGCACTCTGCTGAAGAGAAATGAATATTCACTGCAACCACGCCCATGGGCGTGGGGGGCAAAGAATATTCAGTTCTCTTTAATAGCATCCTGGTATGATTGGCTCTCATCCCTGCCCTGGTATGCATGGCCCCATCCTTATCCTGGTGTGATTGCCCCCACCCCCATCCTGGTATGCATGGTCCCGTCAGAAAACATTTAAAAAAAAACAAACAAACGAAAAAAAAAAAGCCATTACACTTACCTTCCCAGCTCTCCCTCGCAGCATCTTGTTCTGATGCCAGCAGCTGCTTTATGTTTAAGCAGCACATGGCAGGGGCATCATGCATCATGCGCTTCTTGCAAGCTGAAGGGGCAGCTGACGAATTACTCACTTCTCTGCACACCAGGACTGTGTGCACGAAGAGAAGTGAGTATTCATTGCTCTTTAGTAGAGAGCACAGTGTCAGCCGGAGCCTCCCTGCAGACTGACGGCAGTCATTTGTGCTGCTCCGGCTGACACTGCTCGCTATTAAAGAGCAATGAATACTCACTGCTCTCCATGCACACAGTCCCGGTGTGCAGAGCAGTGAGTATTCCAGCAGTTACCCTTCAGCTTGCAAGCAGCGCATGACGTCCCTGTCATGCGCTGCTTACAAGCATAAGGCAGTTGCTGGCATCGGAACAAGATACTGCGAGGGAGCGGAGGAAGGTAAGTGTAATGGCTTTTTTTTTTTTTTTTTATGTTTTCTGATGGGGCCTTGCATACCAGCATGGGGGCCTATCATACCAGGTTAAGGATGTGCCCCTGCATACCAGGATAGTGTTGGTGGCATGCATACTAGGAGGAGATGGGGGCCCTGCATACCAGGATGGGGATGAGGGAGCTATGCATACCAGGATGGGGATGAGGGGGGCATATATACCAGGATAGGGGATATTAAGTACAGAATTGACCATATTTTTTGCATCAGTTTTTTTTAAATTTCCCAATCTCCTCCTCTAAAACCTAGGTGCATCTTATGGTCCAGTCTGTCTTATAGTCCGAAAAATGCTGTAATTCTAGTCCCTCAGCCGTTGCTCTGTCCGCAGGATCCTAACACTAGATCTTATGTACACCTAGAACAAGGTGTAGAAACCCCTTTAATAAAATGGAACTTGCATTAAAGATTCATATTTCTGATCATTTCACTCTAGGATTCTCTTATAAGCAATCTGTTGCGATTGATTCAGACCATGAGACCGCCAACGAAACAATCATCAAGTCAAGGTACGTCTGGACTTCCTCTGTATACACCTATTCCTGATTTATCAGCAGACCAATTTCTTCACATGTCTCTTTCAATCGGCCATGATGGTGTTCTGTGACCTGTGCATGTGAGAGAGAGTACCGCCTCTTATCTGACTGCATCCATGGCTCTTCATTTGATTAGCTGACCTGCCACTATACCTCACTTGCCTCAGGATGCAGCGATGGCATTGTGTCTGGCCATCTAATCTAAAGAAGATCCACAAATGCCAGAAGGTAGGAGACGGTACGGCCTCTCAGGTACTGTGGCCACAGATACTGTTGTGGCTGATGGGATTGGATCGGAAGTTCAATTCACACCAACTCTCATCTTAAAGGGAATCTGTCACCTACTTTTCCGTATATAAGCTTCGGCCACCACCATCAGAGGCTTATCTACAGCTTTCTGTAATGCTGTAGATAAGCCCCTGATGTACGGGTACCGTCACACAGTGCCATTTTGATCGCTACGACGGTACGATTCGTGACGTTCCAGCGATATCGTTACGATATCGCTGTGTCTGACACGCAGCAGCGATCAGGGATCCTGCTGAGAATCGTACGTCGTAGCAGATCGTTTGGAACATTCTTTCGTCGCTGGATCTCCCGCTGTCATCGCTAGATCGGTGTGTGTGACACCGATCTAGCGATGCGTTCGCTTGTATCCAGGGTAAACATCGGGTTACTAAGCGCAGGACCGCGCTTAGTAACCCGATGTTTACCCTGGTTACCAGCGTAAATGTAAAAAAAAACAAACAGTACATACTTACATTCCGGTGTCCGTCAGGTCCCTTGCCGTCTGCTTCCCGCACTGTGACTGCCGGCCGTAAAGTGAAAGCAGAGCACAGCGGTGACGTCACCGCTGTGCTGTGCTTTCACTTTACGGCCGGCAGTCAGTGAGTGCGGGAAGCAGACGGCAAGGGACAGACACCGGAATGTAAGTATGTAGTGTTTTTTTTTTTACGCTGGTAACCAGGGTAAACATCGGGTTACTAAGCGCGGTCCTGCGCTTAGTAACCCGATGGTTACCCGGGGACCTCGGCATCATTGGTCGCTGGAGAGCTGTCTGTGTGACAGCTCTCCAGCGACCACACTACGACTTACCAATGATCACGGCCAGGTCGTATCGCTGGTAAATCGTATAGTGTGACGGTACCCTAACCTGAAAGATAGAACCTGTTTTTCTATTATACTCACCTGCATGGTGGTCATGCGATGATGTCCTCTTGCTTGCTTCCTGTCGCGGCTCCGGCGCAGGCGTACTTTATCTGTCCTGTTGAGGGCAGAGCAAAGTACTTCAGTGCTCAGGCGCTGGGCTTCTCGGTCCTTTCCTGGCACCCTCCCAGGTGAGTGTAATATAAGCTGTTTTTCTTATTTTTCAGGTTAGGTCGGGGTCTTATCTACAGCATTGTAGAATGCTGTAGATAAGCCTCTGATGGCGGTGGCCGCAACTTATATGCAAAAAAGTAAGTGACAGATTCCCTTTAAATGTTGCAGCTTTCTGCTTGTTCTATTCCTGACATGTTTGTGTTCTCTCCACTTATACTTTTTGGTTAAAGTGGTTTTCAGGACCTTTTAGAATAGGCAGAGGCGTAGCTAGGGTTTTGGTTCAGGGGGGGCGAAGCTTCTGAGATGGCCCCTAACCAGGTAACCTTGATTATAACTGGGTGACGCGCTCTAATAGTGGAGGAGAACCTCAGCAGATGACCGCGCTATTATTGAAGATAATCTCTATATAAAGACCAACATGGATATTACCGCCATATGGTCAGTGGTATATACCAGCCCTGCAGAACATGTAAGAGATCACAGCACAGTTATAGATAATGTCTTACCGCTGATGTCCTTTATGATGGAATCGTTCACTTTTCACGTCTTTTCCATCTGGCCCAGACCGACATTACAACTTCTTCCAGCCAGGGCTCGTCAGCAGAGATTACAACAAAGACACGTTTCACTTCTCACTTCTCATATTCCAGCCCCATCACCATCTATTCCCAACCTGCACAAACTCTTCATCCTGCTGATACTCCAATACTGAGCAGCTGCTGCCGTATGTGTCCCTATTGCTGCACCTGATGCCCCAATACTGAGCCGCTGTTGCCATATGTGTCCCTATTACTGCACCTGATACCGCAATACTGAGCCGCTGCTGCCATATGTGTCCCTATTACTGCACCTGATACCCAATACTGAGCAGCTGCTGCCATATGTGTCCCTATTACTGCACCTGATACCCCAATACTGAGCAGCTGCTGCCATATGTGTCCCTATTACTGCACCTGATACCCCAGTACTGAGCTGTTGCTACCGTATGTGTCCCTATTACTGCACCTGCTGTGTGGTTCTCTGTACCCTCTCAAGTAATGCCGGGTGCAAGTGCCCTAGAAAACAGTGCCCACATTTTGCCCCCTAGAAAGTAATATTGCCTTGTGTGCCCCTTTGATAGACACAGTAACCTGAGTTCCCCTATAACAATAAGTGCCCACTTTACATTTAATAATGTCCTGAGTCTCCCCCCTGTACAACTCCCCTATACACAGTATAATGCCCCCTAACTGTATAGTACCACCCACACTGTATACTGACCCCTTATTAGCCTCCAAAGTGTTTGATGGCTCCAACATTGTATGATGGCCCCCTCACTGTAATCCCCACACTGTATGATGCCCCATAGATAACCTCCATATAGTAAAATGTGCCAGATAGTCCTCAATATAGTACATGGCAGCACCCCCATAGGCAGACCCTGTAGTATAAGACAGTACCCCTATAGGCAGATCCTGTAGAATTAAGCAGCACCCCCATAGGCAGATCCTGTATATAAGGCAGCACCCCCCCGAATAGGCAGATCCTGTATATAAGGCAGCACCCCCCGAATAGGCAGATCCTGTATATAAGGCAGCACCACCCCAATAGGCAGATCCTGTATATAACGCAGCACCCCCCCCCCAATAGACAGATCCTGTATATAAGGCAGCACCCCCTCCCCCCCCCAAAAAAAAAAAAAAATAGGCAGACCCTGTAGAATTAAGCAGCACCACCCCAATAGGCAGATCCTGTAGATAAGGCAACACCCCCCCAATAGACAGATCCTGTATATAAGGCAGCACCCCCCCAATAGGCAGATCCTGTAAATAAGGCAGCTCTCCCCCTCCCCCCAATAGGCAGATCCTGTACACAGTTAGGTCCATATATATTTGGACAGAGACAACATTTTTCTCATTTTGGTTATAAACATTACTACAATGAATTTTACACAAAACAACTCAGATGCAGTTGAAGTTCAGACTTTCAGCTTTCATTTGAGGGTATCCACATTAAAATTGGATGAAGGGTTTTGAGTTTCAGCTCCTTAACATGTGCCACCCTGTTTTTAAAGGGACCAAAAGTAATTGGACAATTGACTCCAAGGCTATTTCATGGACAGGTGTGGGCAATCCCTTCGTTATGTCATTCTCAATTAAGCAGATACAAGGCCTGGAGTTGATTTGAGCTGTGGTGCTTGCATTTGGAAGGTTTTGCTGTGAAGTAAACATGTGGTCAAAGGAGCTCTCCATGCAGGTGAAACAAGCCATCCTTAAGCTGCGAAAACAGAAAAAACCCATCTGAGAAATTGCTACAATATTAGGAGTGGCAAAATCTACAGTTTGGTACATCCTGAGAAAGAAAGAAAGCACTGGTAAACTCATCAATGCAAAAAGACCTGGGCGTACATGGAAGACAACAGTGGTGGATGATGGCAGAATAATCTCCATGGTGCAGAGAAACCCCTTCACAACAGCCAACCAAGTGACCAACACTCTCCAGGAGGTCGGCGTATCAATATCCAAATCCACCATGAAGAGAAGACTGCATGAAAGTAAATACAGAGGGTTCACTGCACGGTGCAAGCCACTCATAAGCATCAAGAATAAAAAGGCTAGACTGGACTTTGCTAAAAAACATCTAAAAAAGCCAGCACAGTTCTGGAAGAACATTCTTTGGACAGATGAAACCAAGATCAACCTCTACCAGAATGATGGAAAGAGAAACGTATGGTGAAGGCGTGGTACAGCTCATGATCCAAAGCATACCACATCATCTGTAAAACATGGCGGAGGCAGTGTGATGGTTTGGGCATGCATGGCTGCCAGTGGCACTGGATCACTAGTATTTATTGATGATGTGACACAGGACAGAAGCAGCTGAATGAATTCTGAGGTATTCAGAGACATACTGTGTGCTCAGATCCAGCCAAATGCAGCCAAACTGATTGGTCGTCGTTTCATACTACAGATGGACAATAACCCAAAACATAAAGCCAAAGCAACCCAGGAGTTTATTAAAGCAAAGAAGTGGAATATTCTTGAATGGCCAAGTCAGTCACCTGATCTCAACCCAATTGAACATGTATTGCACTTGTTAAAGACTAAACTTCAGACAGAAAGGCCACAAACAAACAGCAACTGAAAACCACCGCAGTGAAGGCCTGGCAGAGCATCAAAAAGGAGGAAACACAGCGTCTGGTGATGTCCATGAGTTCAAGACTTCAGGCAGTCATTGCCAACAAAGAGTTTTCAACCAAGTACTAAAAATGAACATTTTATTTACAATTATTGAATCTCTCCAATTACTTTTGGTCCCTTTAAAAATAGGGTGGCACATGTTAAGGAGCTGAAACTCCTAAACCCTTCATCCAATTTTAATGTGGATACCCCCAAATGAAAGCTGAAAGTGTGAATTCCAACTGCATCTGAATTGTTTTGTTTAAAATTCATTGTGGTAATGTCTATAACCAAAATTAGAAAAATGTTGTCTCTGTCCAAATATATATGGACCTAACTGTATAAGGCAGCACCCCCCCCAATAGGCAGATCCTGTATATAAGGCAGCACCCCCCCCCAATAGGCAGATCCTTTATATAAGGCAGCACCACCCCAATAGGCAGATCCTGTATATAAGGCAGCACTCCCCCCAATAGGCAGATCCTGTATATAAGGCAGCACTCCCCACAATAGGCAGATCCTGTATATAAGGCAGCACCACCCCCCAATAGGCAGATCCTGTATATAAGGCAGCACTCCCCCCAATAGGCAGATCCTGTATATAAGGCAGCACCACCCCCCAATAGGCAGATCCTTTATATAAAGCAGCACCACCCCAATAGGCAGATCCTGTATATAAGGCAGCACTCCCCCCAATAGGCAGATCCTGTATATAAGGCAGCACTCCCCCCAATAGGCAGATCCTGTATATAAGGCAGCACCACCCCAATAGGCAGATCCCCCCAATAGGCAGATCCTGTATATAAGGCAGCACCACCCCAATAGGCAGATCCTGTATATAAGGCAGCACCCCCCCAATAGGCAGATCCTGTATATAAGGCACCCTCCCCCCCGAATAGGCAGATCTATAATATAACGCTGGGAGCGTCACTCTGTCCGAAGCCTTTATAGACTGCGCAAGCGCCGGCGCAGTCTGGCCCCCACAGAGTGACGTTCCCAGGAGATCGCGGTATGCGTAAACACTGAACGCACACCGCGATCTCCACCGGAGGGTCAGGGACCGCCAGGAGGGTAAGTATATTCACCTGTCCCCCGTTCCAGCGCTGCGTGCGGCTCCGTCTCCCGGGTCCTCTGCTGTGACGTTCCCAGTTCAGAGGGCGCGATGACGCGCTTAATGCGCGCCGGCGCCGCCCTCTGACTGAACAGTCACAGCCAGAGGACCGGGAAGATTGCGGCGCGAAGCGCTGGAACGGGACGGACAGGTGAGTATAGCAAGTCCTGGGGGCCTGAGCTAGCAGTGATACCGGCACGTGACCCCCACAGCGCGCCGATGTCCCCGCCTGCTCAGGCCCCCAGCACTCAGCGCCCAGCGACGATAGGTGAGTATGGTATCCCGCCTGCTCAGGCCCCCAGCACTCAGCGCCCAGCGACGATAGGTGAGTATGGTATTATATATATTAATCAGCAGCATACGGGCCATATATAATGGAGCATCTTATGGGGGGCATATAATACAATGGTGGCGCAGGATGGGAGCAGCACATGAAAGAACGGGGGCGCAGGATGGCAGCAGCACATGACAGAACGGGGGCGCAGGATGGCAGCAGCACATGACAGGATGGGAGCAGCAAATGACAGAATGGGGGTGCAGGATGGAGCAGCACATACCAGGATGGAGACCATATACCAATATAGATGCTCGCCACCCGGGCGTAGAACGGGTTCAAGAGCTAGTTCTGTATATAAGGCAGCACCTCCCAATAGGCAGATCCTGTGTATAAGGCAGCAGCCCCCCCCCCCCCCCCCCCATAGGCAGATCTTGTATTTAAGGCAGCACCCCCCCCAATAAGCAGATCCTGTATATAAGGCACCCCCCATAGGTAGATCCTATAAATAAACAATAAATACTCACCTCTCTTCCTCCTTCCAGTGGCGCTCCCTGCTCATCTACTGACAGCAGGCGCCGGGCGGTGACGTCATCGCGCCTGCTGTCAGTGTGTGGGATGATAGGAGAAGGCAACATGAAAGCATATGAAAAAGGGTAGCATGCATTTCAAAGGGATCACCACAAAAATTTGTCAAAATGTAATACAAATTTTATTAAATCACACTTTTAACACTGCAAAGACAGTTAAAAACTTTTAAAGTTGCAAAACACAGCAAATGTGCACATTTGCTGTGTTTTGCAATTTTAAAAGTTTTTAACTGTCTTTGCAGTGTTAGGCCACATTCACACGCTCCTTTTTGTCCCGCGGGTTTTCCTGCAGCGGATTTGATAAATCTGCAGGGCAAACCCGCAGCGGTTATCCCTGCAGATTTATCGCGGTTTGTCCTGCGGGTTCCCCTGCGGGATTTACCCCTACTATTGATGCTGCATATACAGCAATATGCAGCATCAAAAGTAGTGTTAAAAATAATAAAATAATGTTATACTCACCCTCTGACGTCCCGATCTCCTGGGCGCTGCAGGCGACGGTCCGGTTCCAAAGATGCTGTGCGACCAGGTCCTTCGGTGACGTCACGGTCATGTGACCGCGACGTCACCGAAGGTCCTGGTCGCATAGCAAACCTGAGACCGGACGGCCGCGTGTAGCGCTGAGACTTCCGAGGATGAGTATACATGATTTTTTATTTTAATTCTTTTTTTTTTAATACAAATATGGTTCCCGGGGCCTGGAGGAGAGTCTCCTCTCCTCCACCCCGGGTATAACCCGCACATTATCCGCATTACTTCCCGCATGGTGTGCACAGCCCCATGCGGGAAGTAAGCGGATTAATGCATTTATTTCTATGGGTGCAGAATCGCTGCGATTCTGCACAAAGAAGTGACATGGTCCTTCTTTTTTTCCGCAGTTATTCTGCGCGTTTTTTTTCAGGTTTTTCCGCATCATGTGCACTGCGGTTTCTGTTTTCCATAGGGTAACATTGTACTGTACCCTGCATGGAAAACAGCTGCGGACCCGCAGCGGCAAAATCGCCGCGGTTCCGCAGTAAAAACCGCATAGTGTGAACATGGCCTTTAAAAGTGTGATTTTAATAAAATTTGTATTACGTTTTGACAAGTTTTTGTGGTGATCCCTTTGAAATGCATGCTACCCTTTTTCTTTTGCTTTCATGTTGCGTTTTCTTGTAGCATGCTATAGGTGATCCCTGGCGGTTGTGCCTGCCTAACATTGTTGTCTTGGATGATAGGAGAAGGAGCGCAGGGCTCCTTCTCTCATCAATGTGGTGAGCTGTATCGGCTAGATGCCGATACAGCTCACCTTGCAATAACGGGCGGGGGGCCCACTGCTTGCATCGGGGCTCCCCACCTAATCAGGGGCCCCATAGCGGCAGAGCAGGGAGATTGATTTGCCGTAGAATGTAACTGCATCGGTGCGCTGCGTGCACCGATGCAGTTACAGTAGCGTTACTAGCGTAGCTCCGGGTGGGCCCCCTCAGAGCGCGGGGCCCGGGGCGATGGCTCCCTCTGCCTCCTCGGTAGCTACGCTACTGAGAATAGGTCATCCACATTAGATTAGCCCAACACCCTGTACCCCCAGAATTGGCTGTTAACTGCTCCATCTGTAGGCCTGTAATTTACAGGGGGGAGCACCACCGCTTTCCTGCTGTCTAGTTAGTTCTGCCGTGTACTACCTCCCATTCAGGGTAATGCTCCCAAATTGGCTGTTAAAAGCAGCACTTGGAATAGATGTCAGCTGATGAGTGGGAGTGTAGGGTGTCAGACCCCCCCACAATCTTGTATTCATCAATGTGTGGGTCAAGAACAAACTCTTTTATTATTTAAAATAATGTGGATATTTATAATATCTAATATTCATTTTTTTGTTTCTCTTTGTTAAAGAAGCTAATTTAAAGCCCAAATCTGAAAAAGAGAAGATGAAAGATTTGTTTCCAGCACTTTGCAGACCAGACAATCCCAGTGTTCGGGTAATTACATATGTATTATTGTGTTCACTCATATAATGAGCTCCTGTTAAAGGGATTGTTTGGGTGGAGTGAATATCAAGGTGGGGGCAGGGCATGGAGTGATTTATGGCATGCACCCCAGTGTCCTCTATTCTCTGTGCAGTCCTTTGTTTTACCTGGATCTGTGCCAATGGAAGGTGGCTTAAAGGGGTTTGCTTCTATAAAAAAAAAAAAAAATTGTTTCCGCTTATATCCTGGAGCACAGCCACATTTTTTGCCCTGGCCAAATCTGGTATTACAACAGAAAAGCTGCATTACCAGATATCATTTCAGAAATAGTATGCAGTATTGTATCTTTTTTTTGCTGATGTACCAGACAAGGCCCAGACAAAAGGGTGGCATCATTCTTGGGAACATGAGCAGATTGTTTTTGAATATCCTAAATATCTAATTTCACCTCCAAGCTATTGATATGCGCCTGAAGCCCAAGTGCAGCAATACCTTTACATGGCCAGTCTGCTCCTCTGTTGATCTGCAAATGAGACTAAAGAACCATATGTCGATCTATCTGAAGCCTCTGTCGCTCCAGCTCTTCTTCTACCACCCAGCACCACCTCCTCCCCCTCCATCTGTGACTGCCTTTAGGCTGTTTGACTTCCTAAAAAGGAGTCACCCGTCATGTAGGAGGCTCTACAGATAGTTCTTCAGCCTCATTAGCATATCAATAAAAACGCAGATTTCTCCTACGCCTCATTGCGGGACACAGGACCATGGGTGTTATGCTGCTGCCGCTAGGAGGCATAAGAATAGCTCCTCCCCTGCAGTATACAACCTCCTGATGGCTCTAAGTGAACCAGTTCTTGCTTAGTGTCTGTAGAAGGCACTTGGGTCTTTTTTCAGACCCCACCGTTTTTATTTTCATTCTTATTTTTATTCTATTTTTTTCTCTTAATGGAGCGGATGCGGGCGACGGACCCTTTTCTAGGATCCGATCTCCCACGAACCACCAACAGGCAAGTACGTGGAGTGTTCCTCTCGTATCCTTTCCTGCAACGTTGGATGCCAGCCCTGAGCTCACCTTATGGGCGACGGTTCCTTCGCGTTCCAATCTCCCCCCTCCATAGCAGGCGACCACATAGAGTAGCCCTCCATCTACCTCTCCTGGAGCCAGGTGCATAGCCGGACATATTATGTATGGCATCCGTGCAGCCCCCCACTGCATCACCACTGATATAGCGGATGACGCAAGGCGGCAGAAGCTCTCCACCCCCTCTCTGACTATGGCGACGGTGGATTGAGCACCGGCCCACCGCATCTACTGTGAGTACCCTGCGGGGGCCGAGGCGCTTGGGGGGGTCCTGGTTCCCGGGGTATAAAAGGTCCGCACCTCTAGGGCATAAAGCCCGGGTCCATGGGTGGTCCCCAGGGTGGTGTTTTCTATAACAGAGCGCTGCTCAGGATGGCACTAATAGCGGTTGCGACGCCGCAGGCTGCAACCGCAAGCTTGGAAAATTTTGTCCCCGGCTTTTCCCTGCATACAGGCTAGAGTTCTTGGCCTCACCCACCGGCAATTACCGCCGCCCACCCTTTCCAGCGCTTCTCGCTCCCTGAGAAGCGCTCTCACAAATCTCGGTGGCCATCTTGGGACACCCACAGCGCTGATGCTGCAGCGCTGCTCCAGCTTTCCTTATCAGCAGTGCTGGATTTGGGAGCATACATTGCGGACCTACCCTGGGGACTCCAGGCACAGGACCTGGGTAAGATGCAGATACATAGCTTAACCCTTCCCCTTCAAGTAAGCGCTCTCCTCAAGGCTACTATGTCTAATCAAGGCCTCACAAAAAGTCTGGGAAAACCCACACTGTATTTTTCGCTGCATGTACCTCTTGTAAGGTCTCATTACCCCGGGGTCACAATACTGCATTGTGCACAGCTTGTGAACCGGTGACTGTTCAGGAACCACCTGTTACTGATACCAAACCTAGTGAGCCTGGTCCCCCTGAGTGGGCTACCTCCCTTACCTGGTCTATGGCATCCCTGGCAAAAGCGTTAGAATCGTTCGAGACCCCTCCTCTAACCAGGGCACTCTTACGGACGACGCTTCCGATCGCCAAAACCCCTCGTACTCTAGGGGTCGTACCTTGCCATGGGGCTCTCGCCCTTCCAGAAAAAGGACACATGCTATATCCCCAGACCATCACCGGGATTCGGGTTCTGAGAGCTCCATTTCTCGCTCCCCTTCCATTGGGGCTAGCAGAGCACCTGTTTCAGAGGACGATTCTGACACGTCCCTAGATCAGGAATTTCATCATGATCAGGAGACTCTCGACTCTGAGTCAGTGAATAAGGCTTTGAAACTTGAGGAGGAACCTTTATCTAAAATGGATCATGCCGTGTCCTTTAAGAGGACCAAACGAGCTCACAAGGTATTCGCTACCCATCCTGAATTTAAGGAAATCGTTGAATCTCTCAGGATCCATCCCGATAAATGATTCACAGGGCAGAAGCCTATGGAATCAAAATATACCTTTGCCCAGGATCTAAGAAAAGATTGGTCTCAATCTCTCCCAGTAGATCCTCCGGTATCACGCCTGGCTACTAAATCTATTTTATCCTCTTCGGAGGGCGCCTCCATTAAAAACCCAACCGATCGTCAGATCGACAATATGGCACGTTCAGCCTTTGAAGCCTCAGCAGCCGCACTCTTCCCATCTTTTGCTTCTGCGTGGGTGGCTAAGGCTATGACCCACTGGGCTGAGGTCTTGTCTGCAGCGGTACTGGATACCGACCGACCCCCCCAAACCCCCTCGAGATAGCAGACCTCACTACTCAGATAGCCGGAGATTTTGTGGTTACCGCATCCCTGGACGCTGCTAATTGTGCTTCGCAAGCAGCAGCAAGCGCCATCACCATTCGTAGGTCCTTTTGGCTCAGGGACTGACGTGCGGATTCGGCTTCCCAAAAGTCATTGACTTCTCTTCTATATCAGAGCGGTCACCTTTTTGGCGAAAACCTTGACCAATTAATTTCCGACGCCACTGGAGGGGGGGAGCGTAAATTTCTTCCACAACAGACCCTTTTGGCCCTTTCGGAACCAGCAGGCTCGGTCCCGATTTTTATTTTTTTTTATTTTTTTTTTTTATTTTTTTATTTATTTATTTTTTTCCCCGCTTCAACTCAAATTGGTCCTTTACCTCCACATCTTCCGGACCTGGCCGGGCACAACGGAGGGATAGAGGTCCTCAGACCTCTTACAAACCTTCCCCTTCTTGGAGAGGCAGGCCTAGGCAGTCAGGGTTCTGAGGGTCCAGACCGGGCAGGTCTCCCACACAATGAGCCCGTGCGGTATCCGGAGGACACCCTCAAGGTAGGCGGCCGCCTGCTTTCCTTCAGCGACGTGTGGCTCTTGGTCGTTCACGACGAATGGGTCCGCGACCTAGTGTCCTCCGGATACAAGAATTCTCCTCTCTTCCACCAAATCGCTTCTTCCTGTCTTCTCCTCTCAGAGCAAAGTCATCAGAGTTCTTCCAGGCCATAAACTCTCTAAAAGAAGACGGGGTTATTATCTCGGTCCCTCAAAGCGAAAGGTTTCAAGGTTTTTATTCAAACCTGTTCATTGTTCCAAAGAAGGACGGTACAGTACGGCCCCTACTGGACCTAAAACTGCTGAACAAGTTTGTCAGGGTGCGACGGTTCCAGATGGAATCGCTTCGTTCTGTCATCACCTCCATGGAAAAAGGAGAGTTCCTGGCGTTCATAGACATCCAGGACGCGTACCTCCACATTCCCATTTTACCTTCTCAACAAAGGTTCCTTCGCTTCGCAGCTCAGGAAGATCACTTTCAATTTGATACTCTGCCGTTCGGCCTCGTCACCGCTCCCAGAGTATTTACCAAGGTCATGGCGGCCGCCGTGGCCATCCTTCATACCCGAGGTGTGGTGGTGTTACCGTGTCTAGACTAGACGATATCCTCATCAAAGGCTCCTCTTTCCGCACCTGCAAGGAGGCCGTGAACATCACAATAGATATTTTCTCTTACCCCATGACGGCACTAACGAGAGAGAGGGATCCGCCCTCAGGGACAGGAAACCCACAGGTTAAAAAGGCGGGACCTCTCCTCCACCTCAGTTCGGTTTCCTGTCCCCGACGGGGATCCCACAACTCACCATCCAGGAGTCCAGGGACCATCGGGCCGAGTTCAGGCAGCGGGGGGCCCTGCCACGGTTCAGGTGGATTCCTCCCTGAAGGCGCGTTCCGGGGTCGGCGGGCCTCGTGGATATGCGCGGAGGGGAGGCAGTGAAGAGGTTACCGAGCCTGCCTCTTCTCTTTTCAATGGAGTGGTCGGTAATAGGTAGCGGCGGCTACCTGGAGGTTTCCTCCGCCGGTCCATGAGGCGCACAGGGGGTGGTGACGCCGGTCACCGACAAGCGGCAAGACGCAGATTGCAGCGGCGGCTGCAGAAGCTCCGTCCCTCCTGTGAGCCGGCAAGTAGTGAGCGCGCGCGCGAGGTCCGGCAACTTACTGCGCAGGCGCTGGGGTCACTTCCGGGGTCGGCGCAAGGTACCTCTGGGTAATCCGGAAGTTACCTGGCGCCGCTCTGTCAGCATAAAAAACGGAAAAAAAGGGGCATACCGCTGCTCAGTAATTACCACCATGAGTGGAATAGAGCAGTCGGTGGAAGAAATTTCACAGGCCCCTGTGACAAAGAATCCGAAGGAGCGCCATTCGTCACGGAAACCTACGCAGCGCAGCAGCTCAGGATCCCAGCGCAGCAGAGGCTCTGGTGGATCCAGGAGGGAGACGGTGGTTCAAGTGGAGGAGGCATCCTCAAAGCCACAGCCGGTATCTTCCTCACATTAGGAGGGTAAGTGACCTCCGTGAAAGTGTATATTCTAATAGGGGTTTATTGTTTCCTAGGGAAAGAAATGCCAAGGGAAAAGTAAACATAAAGTGTGCCCACTTTGTTCAGCAGATTTGCCAGATTCGTGGGTTAAAAAACTCTGTGCGTCATGTATTAAGAACACCATTGATGAGGAGGCACCAAGTTTCACATCTGAATTAAAAGATTTAATTAAAACCCAAGTAGCAGACGCATTAAAAAGCGTAAAAAACCGTAAAAGAAAACATAAAGAAAAATCTCCAGATTACAGCTCCAGCGAGGGAGATAGTACGAGTGGGGATTCTGATAGCTCTACAGCTTCATCATCCTCCTCCGCATCTTCAGAAAGCGGTCGCAACTGTTTCCCAATAGATGAAACGGATGCGTTGGTGAAAATGGTTAGGGCGACAATGGGTCTGGCAGATACTCGTTCCAAAAAATCTGTACAAGATCTTATGTTTAGTGGCCTGGAACAAAAGAAGTACAGAGTGTTCCCATTAAATGAAAAAATTCAAGCCCTTATAAAAAAGGAGTGGAAAAGACCAGACAAAAAAGTACTGTTAACACCCAAAAGGAAATACCCATTTGATGACCCAGCCTGCGCCTCATGGGGAAAAGCGCCAAAATTAGACGTCGCCATCGCGAAAGCCTCTAAAAAGTTCGCTCTGCCTTTTGAAGATATGGGGACCCTCAAGGATCCTATGGATAAAAAGGCCGATGTCTTCCTAAAAGGGTCCTGGGAGGCCGCCAGCGGGGGGCTAAAACCCGGTATAGCTGCTACGTGTACAGCTAGAGCACTAATGGTCTGGCTGGATCATTTAGAGACTCAATTAAAAAATAAAACCCCGAGAGAGTCTATACTAGACTCCGTGTCAGCGATGAAAGGGGCCGCTGCATATTTAGCAGATGCCTCAATAGACTCAGTTAGACTGACGGCAAGATCGGCTTCCTTCTCAAATGCGGCTAGGAGAGCATTATGGCTAAAGTGCTGGCCGGGGGACCTGCAAACTAAAGCTAAGTTGTGTTCCATTCCGTGTGAAGGTGAATATTTGTTCGGTCCCACCCTAGACGATGTCCTCGAAAAAGCGGTTGATAAAAAGAAAGCCTTTCCGGGATTCCTAAATCAATCTTATAGGCGGCCCTTTCGAGGAAGGAGGTTCACACAAAGACGCCCCCCAAAAAATCAAAAGGAGGGGTGGGAAGACAGAAAATTCAAAAGAGGAGGTTTCATGTTCAACAAGCCGGATAATAAAAAACAGCCACAATGAGGGTGTGCCCCAGGTAGGAGGGAGACTGACCCACTTTCTTCCAACCTGGGAAAAAATTTCTGGAAGTGCCTGGACTCTAAACATCATAAAGACGGGCCTAAAACTAAGCTTTCACACAATGCCACACAATCAGTTTGTGGTCACACCACGAAGAAAGTCAGAGATCGAGCAGCTGAGCATCCAGAGAGAAGTTCTCAGTCTTCTGGAGAAGAAAGTCTTACAGGAAGTTCCACAACAGGAAGAGACGAGGGGGTTTTATTCTCCACTCTTTCTTCGAACAAAACCGGACGGAACTTTCAGAGTAATTATAAATTTAAAACAACTAAACAGATACCTGGTAATAGAAAAATTCAAAATGGAGACAATAAAATCATGTGTCAGATCCCTTATCCCGTCTTGTTTCATGACTGTTATAGACTTAAAGGACGCATACTATCATGTGCCAATCCATCCGGATTTCCGGAAATATCTCAGGGTTGCAGTAATGATACAAGGGGAACTGAAACATTACCAATACAAGGCTCTTCCGTTTGGTCTAGCCATTGCCCCGAGAGTATTCACAAAATTAATGGGTAATGGCCCATATAAGGGAACAAAACATATTGATTGTGCCTTATCTGGACGACCTCCTAGTGATGGGCAGTTCCTCTCTACATTGCAGCCAGCAACTAAACAGAGTGATGGTAGCCCTATCGAATCTAGGATGGTTTCTGAACCTGGAAAAATCCAGGCTTATCCCATCTCAAGTACAGTTGTACTTGGGGATATTAATAGACTCAACAAAGCAAGAGTGTCGTCTGCCGGAAGAAAAAGTATCCAACATGATACATCTAGTGAATCAGTTGAGTATCTCTCCTCTGATCTCTCTAAGGAGAGCCATGTCCATACTGGGGTCAATGACATCCTGTATCCCAGCGGTACAGTGGGCTCAGAGCCACTCGAGAGATCTCCAGTGGGAAATACTAGAGGCGGTATCCCACGCAGGAGGAAATTTAGAAAAGCAATTAAAAATATCCTCTCGGACAAAAACTTCCTTAGCTTGGTGGACAGACCCGTCCAATCTCAGGAGGGGGGTTCCATGGGTATGGCCGGTCTCGATAATCCTGACCACAGACGCAAGCCCTTGGGGGTGGGGGGCCCACCTAAACAGGCAAATTGCCCAAGGTCCTTGGTCAGTAGAAGAAAAAGACCTTACTTCAAACATGAAGGAGCTTTTAGCAGTTCAGTACGCCATCAATCATTTTTTAACTTCCCTCCGTTCCCACCACGTGAGAGTACTGACGGACAACAGGGTGGTAGTAGCATATTTAAACCATCAGGGAGGGACGAGGTCTCAATCCCTAATGAAAGTGACAAATTTCATCATGTCACAAGCAGAAGCCAACTTGTCCTCCCTGACAGCCCTTCACATAAAAGGGTCAGAAAATCAAACTGCAGATTTTCTAAGCAGAACCCAATTAAAACAGGGGGAATGGGAGTTAAATACAAGTATATTCAAACGCATAGTGGATCTTTGGGGGGCCCCGGATATAGATCTATTTGCAAACAATCGAAATCGGAAAACGGAGGCCTTCTGCTCGATAGATCCTCGGGGGAGTCCAGTGGCCATAGACGCGTTGTTAATTCCATGGAAATTCCATCTAGCTTATGTGTTTCCTCCGATAGCTCTAATTCCCTTAGTCTTGAAGAAAATCAGGGAAGACAGAGCCAAAGTGATACTGATAGCTCCGTTCTGGCCGAAAAGAGTATGGTTCCCATGGCTACGCCTAATGTCCATAGCGGATCCATGGGTACTCCCAGATATCCCAGACCTTCTGCATCAAGGGCCAGTGAATCACCCTCAAATAAAAAGTTTGCACATGACGGCCTGGCTTTTGAAAGGGAACTGTTAACAAAAAGGGGGTTTTCTTCAAATCTAATTTCTACCCTGCTGGCCAGTAGAAAACCTATAACTACCAGAGCCTACGGCAAAGTCTGGAAAAAGTTCCTCTCCACGTCAGGAGTTATCCTATCAAATCAGATGCCAATTCAGGAAATCTTAGAATTTCTTCAAAAAGGTTTAGAGAAAGGCCTAGCAACAAATACTCTGAAGGTTCAGATTGCAGCATTGGGTGCCCTTTACAACCAGGATTTGGCGGGGAATCACTGGGTAAAAAGATTTGTTAGAGCATCTACTAGGTCCAGACCAGTTATACATCTCACCGCTTCTCCCTGGGACCTGAACCTAGTCCTTTCAGCACTAACTAAAGCGCCGTTCGAACCTTTATCTCAGGCTTCACTAAAAATAATATCTTGGAAAACCTGTTTATTGGTGGCCCTAACCTCAGCTCGCAGGATTAGTGATCTGCAGGCCTTATCAGCCTACCCACCTCTAACACAAATATTAGATGACAGAGTAATCCTCAAAACTGACCCTTCTTACCTTCCCAAAGTGGCGTCAAAATTCCACAGATCTCAAGAGATAGCGTTACCATCTTTTTGCCCCAATCCAAAAAACAAAAAAGAGGAGGCTCTACACACTCTAGATGTAAAGAGATGTCTAACACACTATCTATCAGCCACAAGGGAGTGTAGAAAAGGGAGGGCTCTGTTTGTCTGCTTTCAGGGACCAAATAAGGGTCACAAGGCATCGAAAGCCACGTTGGCGAGGTGGGTAAGAGATGCCATCAAGATGTCATATACCTCTTCCGGAGAACAAGCTCCGGACACAATTAAGGCCCATTCAACCAGGTCGGTGGCAACCTCTTGGGCTGAACGTGGTGGAGCATCAATAGATCAAATATGTAGAGCAGCCACTTGGTCTTCCCCCTCTACATTCTTCAAGCACTATCAGCTTAATCTATCTTCTCCCTCAGACTTAACTTTTGGTAGGAGAGTTCTTGAGGCAGTAGTCCCACCCTAAAATTTTTCATTCTTTGAAATTCTCTCGTTAGTGCCGTCATGGGGTAAGAGAATATCGTAGTTACTTACCGATAACGGTATTTCTCTGAACCCATGACGGCACCTGTATATTCCCTCCCTTCACGTATGGGTGTCCACACTACTTATAAATTAAGTCACGAGGTGTGCATAAAAAAAAAAAAAAAAAAAATGTGTATATATATAGAGGAGCTTATATAAGTTATACAGTTATATTTTGTTGTGTAAAAATAACCAATTAAGTTACAGCAGAAATTCCCTGCAAGGCTCTGTAAACCAACTGAGGTGGAGGAGAGGTCCCGCCTTTTTAACCTGTGGGTTTCCTGTCCCTGAGGGCGGATCCCTCTCTCTCGTTAGTGCCGTCATGGGTTCAGAGAAATACCGTTATCGGTAAGTAACTACGATATTCTCGCCTGGGTTGGAAGATAAACTTCAAAAAATCATCCCCAGTACCGGCTCAGCGAATTTCCTTTCTAGAAATGATACTGGACTCGTCCGAGGGGTTAGTACTTCTTCCCCCGGAAAAGATCTCAGTCTTACAGCGAGAAGCTCAGAAGCTCTCCCAACCTCATTCTCACTCTATACGTTTCAGTATGAGAGTCCTCAGCAGGATGGTAGCAGCTATGGAGGGGGTCCCATTCACTCAACTACACCTCCGCCCCTTACAACATGCTCTCCTGGCTGTGTGGGACAGGAACCCGTTATCTCTCGATCGTCGTTTCCTCCTTCCCCAGGGAGTCAGACAGTCTCTCAGGTGGTGGACTTTGAAGTCCTCCCTGAATCAAGGGAAGTCCTTTCTCCCGGTACATTGGCTAGTTGTGACAACAGATGCCAGTCTTCTGGGCTGGGGAGTAGTGTTCCACCATCACACTGCTCAGGGCTGCTGGTCTCTTCAGGAAGCTCGCCTGCCCATCAACATCCTGGAAATACGGGAAATCAGGTTGACTCTTCTTCAATTCCATCCCTTCCTGACGGGTCGTCCAACCAGGATTCAGTCCGACAATGCCACGGCAGTGGCATACATCAACCGGCAGGAGGGAACACGCAGCAAGGCAGCCATGACCGAGGTAGGCCACATTCTTCGTTGGGCCGAGGAAAACCGCTCAATGATATCAGCGGTTCACATCCCGGGAATGGAAAATTGGGAGGCAGATTTCCTCAGCCGTCAAGGTCTCGACTCCGGAGAGTGGTCTCTCCATCCGGAGATCTTCCACCAGATCTGCTGTCGTTGGGGAACCCCGGACATGGATCTGATGGCCTCACGGCTAAATTCCAAGGTTCCCATCTTCATAGCTCAGTCCCACGATCCGGCAGCCATCGGGGCAGATGCACTCGTTCACTCGTGGCATCAGTTCCAGCTTCCGTACATATTTCCCCCGCTTCCCTTGCTGCCGAGGAGTCATCAAGAAGATGAGAGCGGAGGGGATACCAGTAATCCTGATTGCGCCAGATTGGCCTCGCAGGGCCTGGTATGCCGAACTAGTTCAACTAGTCGCTGATGTCCCCTGGCGATTACCGAATCGCACAGACCTGTTGTCCCAGGGCCGCCCCATTTACCACCAGAACTCCGAGGCCCTGTGTTTGACGGCATGGCCGTTGAGTCCATGGTGCTGACACAGGCAGGCTTCTCTCAGTCATTTCTACCATGATCAGTGCTAGAAAGCCTACTTCTATGCGTATATATCATCGCATTTGGAAGACCTTCTTCTCATGGTGCAAGGACCGAGGACGCTCTCCTCTTGAATTTTCCATCCCTTCCATCCTCGAATTTCTTCAGTCGAGATAGAATTGAGGTCTCGCCCTTAGTTCTCTCAAAGGGCAGATTTCAGCCTTGTCAGTCCTGTTCCAACGTAAAATTGCCAACAGATTACAGGTGAAGACGTTCATTCAGGGAGTCTCCCATGTGGTGCCGCCCTATAAGATGCCGTTGGAACCATGGGACCTTACTTTGGTCCTCGGAGTCTTGCAGGAGGCTCCTTTTGAACCTCTGCAGGACGTTTCCCTGTCTTTTCTGTCATGGAAAGTTGCCTTCCTGGTTGCGGTCACGTCCATCCGACGAGTCTCAGAACTGGCGGCTTTGTCTTGCCAAGTTCCTTTCCTCATTTTTCATCAGGATAAGGTGGTTTTGAGAACATCCCCTTCTTTTTTGTCTCATCTTTCCACCTCAATGAGGAAATTGTCTTGCCTTCACTTTGCCCGGCGCCAGTACATCGCACCGAGAAGGCTCTTCACACACTGGACTTGGTGAGAACCCTTAGGAGATACGTCTCGAGGATGGCGTCTTTCCGCAGGTCAGATGCTCTGTTTGTGCTCCCGGAAGGTCCAAGGAAAGGTCTAGCGGCTTCCAAAGCTACGATAGCCAAGTGGATTCGTTCAGCTATCCAGGAGTCCTACCGAGTCAGAGGTCACTCTGTCCCAGCAGGGATTAAGGCTCATTCTACTCGGTCAGTGGGTGCGTCTTGGGCCATCCGGCACCAAGCATCGGCAGCACAAGTCTGCAAAGCTGTGACTTGGTCCAGCCTGCATACGTTTACGAAACATTACCATGTCCATTCTTAGGCCTCGGCAGATGCGTCCGTCGGCAAATGATTTTTGCAGGCGGCAGTGCCGCATCTGTGACTTGTGGGTACAAGGAGCAATTGCAGTGGTTTGTTTCCCACCCAGGGAATGCTCTAGGATGTCCCTTGGTCCTGTGTCCCCCAATGAGGCGTAGGAGAAATTTTTGTGTACTCAACCGTAAAATCCTTTTCTCCGAGCCAATCATTGGGGGACACAGCACCCACCCTATTGGCTTTGGTTTTTCTGTGTTGACTTGATTTTGACATAGTTCATTCTTTTTAACCCCTTCCCAACCTTTGACGCACCGTATGCGTCATGAAAACCTGTGCCAATCTGACCTATGACGCAGCATATGCGTCATGGCCGGATTGCGCTCCTGCAGGCCAGGTGAAAGGGGTTAACTGTAATTTCACGCGGCCTGCAGGGACAGGGGGAGTTGTACTTTAGCCGGGGGGAGGGCGGGTGGCTTTCCCCCCCCCCCCCCTCCCCGTGGCTACGATCGCTCTGATTGGCTGTTGAAAGTGACGTTTCACTTTCATCAGAGCGATAGTAATATTTCATCAATGAAAATTGGTGAAATATTACAATCCAGCCATGGCCGATGCTGAAATAGCATCAGCCATGGCAGGAGATCGTGATCTGAACCCCCCCCCCCACCACCACCGCCACCGATCTCCTCCCCTCCGGTCCTCCGTCCTGTCATATAGTGTCCCGCGCTCCCCCCCACCCCCCTGCGGTCCGATCACCCACCTCTCATACTTACCGACCTGTGTCCCTCCCGGTGTCCGTCCGTCTGTTCGATGGGCGCCGCCATCTTCCAAAATGGCGGGCGCAGTGCGCCCGCCGAATCGGCCGGCAGATTCGTTACAGGTACATTTTGATCGCTGTGATAGAACCTATCACAGCGATCAAAATACAAAAAAATAATAAATACCCCCCCCCCCCTTATCACCCCCATAGGTAGGGACAATAATAAAATAAAGAAAAATTATTTTTTTTTCTTTGCTCCACTAGGGTTAGGGTTGGTTCAGACTGCGTCTAAGCAGTCCGTTAGACGGACTACGTTACACCGCAGCATAAACGCGGTGTAACGTAGTCCGTTACGGCCGCCATTGACAGCAATGTCGGACGCATCACTAGCGCACGCCCACAATGGGTGTGCACTAGGGATGTGCCGTCATTGAGTGACGGACCCGGAGACGCGGGCTGCAGCGTTTCCGGGTCCGTCACTGCTAGCGCAGATAGAGCATCTGCTAGCTCTATCTGCGCTAGCGCGATGCAAACGTCGGCACTTGCGCTAGCAGCAGCCCGTTAGCGTATGTGCTGAACGGGCTGCTGCTAGCGCAGTGTGAACCTGGCCTTAGGGTTAGTGTTACGGCTAGAATTAGGGTTAGAACTAGGGTAAGGGTTAGAATTAGGCTATGTGCACATGGTGCGGATTTGGCTGCGGATCCACAGCGGATTGGCCGCTGCGGATTCGTAGCCGTTTTCCATCAGGTTTATAGTACCATCTAAACCTATGGAAAACCAAAATCATTGTACCCATGGTGCGGAAAATACCGCGCGGAAACGCTGTGTTGTATTTTCCGCAGCATGTCAATTCTTTGTGGGGATTCCGCAGTGTTTTACACCTGTTCCTCAATAGGAATCCACAGGTGAAATCCGCACAAAAAACACTGGAAATCCGCGGTAAATCTGCAGGTAAAATGCAGTGCCTTTTACCTGCGGATTTTTCAAAAATGGTGCGGAAAAATCTCACACGAATCCGCAACGTGGGCACATAGCCTTAGGGTTGGAATTAGGGCTAGGGTTGGAAATAGGGTTAAGATTAGGCTGTGGTTAGGGTTAGGGTTGGGATTAGGGTTAGGGGTGTGTTGGGGTTAGTGTTGGAGTTAGAATTGAGGGGTTTCCACTGTTACGGCACATCAGGGGTCTCCAAACGCAACATGGCGTCACCATTGATTCCAGTCAATCTTGCATTCAAAAAGTCAAATGGTGCTCGCTCCCTTCCGAGCCCCGACGTGCGCCCAAACAGTAGTTTACCAGCATACTCAGGAAAAACTCAGCAACTATTGGGGTCCAATTTCTCCTGTTTTCCTTGTGAAAATAAAAAATTGCTTGCTAAAACATCATTTTTGAGGAAAGAAACATGATTTTTTATTTTCACGGCTCTGCGTAGTAAACGTCTGTGAAGCGCTTGGGGGTTCAAAGTGCTCACCACATATCTAGATAAGTTCCTTGGGGGATCTAGTTTCCAAAGTGGGGTCACTTGTGGGGAGTTTCTACTGTTTAGGCACATCAGGGGCTCTGCAAACGCAACGTGACGCCCGCAGACCATTCCATCAAAGTCTACATTTCAAAAGTCACTACTTCCCTTCCGAGCCCCGACGTGTGCCCAAACAGTGGTTCCCGCCCACTTATGGGGTATCGGCGTACTCCGGACAAACTGGACAACAACTTTTCGGGTCCAATTTCTCCTGTTACTCTTGTGAAAATAAAAAATTGTGGGCTAAAACATCATTTTTGAGGAAAGAAAAATGATTTTTTATTTTCACGGCTCTGCGTTATAAACTTCTGTGAAGCACTTGAGGGTTTAAAGTGGTCACCGCACATCTAGATTAGTTCCATGGGAGGTCTAGTTTCGAAAATGGGGTCACATGTGGGGGAGCTCCAATGTTTAGGCACACACAGGGGCTCTCCAAACGCGACATGGTGTCCGCTGACGATTGGAGCTAATTTTTCATTCAAAAAGTCAAATGGCGCTCCTTCCCTTCCGAGCCCTGCCGTGTGCCCAAACAGTGGTTTACCCCCACATGGGAGGTATCGGTGTACTCAGGAGAAATTGCCCAATACATTTTAGGATCCATTTTATCCTGTTACCTATGTGAAAATGCAAAAATTGAGGCTAAAAGAAATTTTTTGTGAAAAAAAAGTACTTTTTCATTTTTACGGATCAATTTGTGAAGCACCTGGGGGTTCAAAGTGCTCACTATGCATCTAGATAAGCTCCTTGGGGGGTCTATTTTCCAAAATGGGGTCACTTGTGGGGGAGCTCCAATGTTTAGGCACACAGGGGCTCTCACACGCGACATGGTGTCCGCTAAAGATTGGAGCCAATTTTTCATTGAAAAAGTCAAATGGCGCTCCTTCCCTTCCGAGCCCTGTCGTGCGCCCAAACAGTGGTTCCCCCCCACATATGGGGTATCGGTGTACTCAGGACAAATTGTACAATAACTTTTGGTGTCCAGTTTCTCTTTTTACCCTTGGGAAAATAAAAAAATTGTTGCTAAAACATCATTTTTGTGACTAAAAAGTTAAATGTTCATTTTTTCCTTCCATGTTACTTCTGCTGCTGTGAAGCACCTGAAGGGTTAATAAACTTCTTGAATGTGGTTTTGAGCACCTTGATGGGTGCAGTTTTTAGAATGGTGTCACTTTCGGGTATTTTCAGCCATATAGACCCCTCAAACTGACTTCAAATGTGAGGTGGTCCCTAAAAAAAAAAATGGTTTTGCAAATTTTGCTGTAAAAATGAGAAATCGCTGGTCAAATTGTAACCCTTATAACTTCCTAGCAAAAAAAAATAATTTTGTTCCAAAATTGTGCTGATGTAAAGTAGACATGTGGGTAATGTTATTTATTAACTATTTTGTGTCACATAACTCTCTCGTTTAACAGAATAAAAATTCAAAATTAGAAAATTGCAAAATTTTCAAAAGTTTAGCCAAATTTCCATTTTTTTTCACAAATAAACGCAAAAATTATCGACCTAAATTTACCACTAACATGAAGCCCAATATGTCACGAAAAAACAATCTCAGAACCGCTAGGATTCGTTGAAGTGTTCCTGAGTTATTACCTCATAAAGGGGCACTCGTCAGAATTACAAAAAACGGCAAGGTCTTTAAGGTCAAAATAGGCTGGGTCATGAAGGGGTTAAAGGGAACCTGTCACCTAAATTTGGCGGGACCGGTTTTCGGTCATATGGGCGGAGTTTTCAGGTGTTTGATTCACCCTTTCCTTACCTGCTGGCTGCATGCTGGCCGCAATATTGGATTGAAGTTCATTCTCTGTCCTCCGTAGTACACGCCTTGCGTGTATTTAAAGGTACCTTCACACTCAGCAACTTTACAACGAGAACGACAACGATCCGTGACGTTGTAGCGTCCTGGATAGCGATCTCGTTGTGTTTGACACGCAGCAGCGATCAGGATCCTGCTGTGCCATCGCTGGTCGGAGCTAGAAGTCCAGAATTTTATTTTGTCGTCAGATCGGCGTGTATCGTCATGTTTGACAGCAAAAGCAACGATGCCAGCAATGTTTTTACATGGAGCTAACAACCAGTGAGAACGATAAGCGAGTCGCCGTTACGTCACTGGATCGCTCCTGCATCGTTCTGGTGTTGCTGTGTTTGACGTCTCTACAGCAACCTAAACAGCGACGCTGCAGCGATCGGCTCGTTGTCTATATCGCTGCAGCGTCGCTGAGTGTGACGGTACCTTAAGGTCAGGAGAGTTTGCTGGCCAATCAAGCACAGTGATACTGTTGTTTCTTTCTCGCTTCGTTGAGGGACACAGGTAACCATGGGTGTATGCTGCTGTCGGTAGGAGGCTGACACTATGCAAATAAGGAAACGTTAACTCCTCCTCAGCAGTGTACACCCTCCGACAGGCACAATGCAACTCAGTTTTTGCTTAGTGTCTGTAGGAGGCGGACCTGGATCTAACCACCAGATCTGCATTATTTTCTTTTACAGGGGTTTTTGTGTGTTTATTAATCTTTTCCCTTTCTCTTTCAGATTCACTTCTTCGGGTAACAGGGTGCAGCTTCTCACCGTTTTTCCCACATTTTAAGCGACCGAGAGCAGTGTGGTACTCCCCGCATTGCCCACTCTCGGACCCGCTGGCAGGACTTCGTTCCCTGTCACCCTTATGGGTGTTTCAGGGTGACCCTTGGTGGCCAGTCAGGGCTGATAGGAAGACGGTGGTCATCTAGGGTGACCTCCCCCCTTCTTGTAAGGGGTTGACGCCGTCTTCTGCACCGTCCGGAGATGGTGCGGGAAGGAGGATCTTACTCCCAGGACCCTCTTCTTCTCCGAGGGATTCTGACGCGATCCTCGGACACCAAGGAGCCGGATTCAAGCAAGGTAGCAAGTGGGACAAAGACCTGACAAAAGTGTCCCAGTCCCTGGTACAGGTCCTGGAACACTTGCCGCTTCTATCTTCTGCCACCAGTGCCACGAACGCCTCCCACAGCGATTCACTCGCACCTGACCACGACCCGCACAGGGTCAGATTGGAGAAAGGATCCAGAAAGAGGACTCTGTCTAGCTCCTTATCCAGCTCTGGACCCCGCGGCACCATCTAGGATATCCCTCTCCACCCATTCCCCCTCCTCTAAGGCGGACGTCGGGTCGGATGTACTTTTGTACTCAGTCTGATTCAGATACAGATCAGACCTCTGGCACTCAGGACATGGTAGATAGCCTTATTTCGGCTATTATTCAAACCCTTGAACTTGAGGAGGATTCGACCTCCCAGGAGGACTCTGTTTCATTCAAACGGGTGATACGGCCCTCTAGAGTTTATCCCAATCACAAAGAGTTTGAGAATACTACCTCTAGACACTGGGAACAACCCGGAAAACGTTTTCCAGGAAGAAAGCCTCTGGATATCTTGTACCCCTTTAATCCAGACCTAGTCAGCAAATGGTCTGATTCCCCTAAGGTTGACCGGCCTGTCTCTCATCTATCCTCGCAGACAGTTCTGTCTATCCCTGATGCAGCGTCTCTTAAGGACGCTACGGACAGGAAAATTGAGGCTTTAACCAAATCAGCCTTTGAGGCGTCCGGCGCCTCTCTCTGCCCGAATTTCGCCTCCTCTTGGGCGGCGAAAGCCATGTCTGCCTGGGCCAAGATACTTCGCAGGGGCATCGTTGCTTCGGCTCCTTCGGAGGAACTTGCTGATTTAGCTGACCAGATTACACACGCTGGGAAATATCTGTTAAATGCCTCCTTGGATGCGGCTGCTTGTTCCGCAAGAGCAAACATCATCGCCATTCGCCGTGTCCGTTGGCTGAAGGCGTGGAACGCTGACCCCGCTTCTAAAAAGTCTCTCGCTGGCCTTCCGTTCCAGGGCTCCAGGATCTTCAGCACTAAGCTAGACCAGATCATCTCCGACGCTACAGGTGGAAAGAGCACCTCTCTCCCTCAATCCATGCCTAGGCGCCCCTTTAGTCGTAGGGACCCCAGTCCTTTCGGCCCTTCTCCTTCTCTGGCGGTTCCTCCCAGCAGAGCGCTCTTCCGCTCAGGGGGAACGGAGAAAACCTTCCTTCAGGCCTTTCCTCACTGGAGGGCTAAGAGCCGCTCCTCTAAACCTTCCGGATCTCACGGCCACAGGTTCTCTTCAAAATGATGGGTCACCCCCACCTGGAAATCTTCCCAGGGTGGGAGGCAGACTTCTTCTGTTCACAGAGGCTTGGTTATATCGGTAGTCAACGACGCCTGGGACAGGGAGATCGTCACATCAGACAGAATTTTCTTTACCCCAAGGAAGACGTTTCTTCCTCTCCCGTCCACCCAAGCAGCCGTTCCATGCCCCAGGGCTCCTCCAGGCCGTTGATGCCCTCCTCACCTCAGGAGTGATCGTTCCTGTTCCTTACCGCGAGCGGTTTTCGTGTTTTTACTTAAATCTGTTTGTGGTTCCGAAAAAAGACGGCTCTCTCCGCCCGATTTTGGATCTCAAACAGTTGAACCGCCACCTTCGGGTTCGACACTTCAAGATAGTCACTGCGCTCGGTGATCGCTTTCATGGAACCGGGGGAATATCTGTGCTCTGTGGACATTCGGGATGCGTACCTGCACATTCCGATTTGTCAGCAGCATCAGAGGTTCCTTCTCTTCGCGATCCAGGAACAACATTACTAGTTTACAGCTCTCCCGTTCGGCCTTGTGTCCGCCCCCCAGGGTCTTTACGAAAGTAATGGCAGCGGTTATGGCCATCCTTCATTCAAAGGGATCCTCATAATCCCCTATCTCGACGACCTTCTGGTCAAAGGTCCGTCTCACCGGAACTGCGACTAGAGTCTCCACATCACTCTGGACACGCTGATCCGCCTCAGCTGGATAATCAACAGGGATAAGTCGACCTTGATTCCAACTCAATGCCTCGAGTTCCTGGGCATGGAATTCAACACCATCCAAGCTCGGGTCTTCCTCCCAAAAGAGAAGTTCTTCTCTCTCAGATCAAAGCCTTAAAGCGCCCGGTTCCTCTGCCTCTATGGCTGTGCATGAAAGTTCTAGGGAAGATGGTCGCTTCCTTGGAAGCAGTACCTTACGCTCAGTTTCACTCTCGCCATCTCCAGCTGGCTCTCCTTTATGCCTGGGACAAGAGCCCACTTTCCCTAGATCGACCAATTCGCCTTCCTCTCAATGTGAGACAGTCTCTTACTTGGTGGATGCTTTCCGCCTCCATCCTGCACGGGAGATCATTTCTCCCCCTCCGCTGGCAGATCATCACCACCGATGCCAGTCTTCAGGGGTGGGGTGTGGTCTTTCTCCATCACACAGTGCACGGTCGCTGGAAGGTTCAGGAGACCCTTCTCCCCATCAATCTCTTGGAGATCAGGATCCGCTAGCAGTCCCTCCTCATGGGGAAATCCGGTCCGCGTTCAGTCGGACAATGCCACAGCCGTGGCTTACATAAACCATAAGGGAGGGACCCGCAGCAAGGAGATCATGAGGGAGGTGTCAAACACTCTACGCTGGGCAGAGAACCACGTTCCCGCCATCTCAGCTGTCCACATTCCAGGGGTGGACAATTGGGAAGCCGACTTCCTCAGCTGTCAGGGCCTCGCATCAGGCGAGTGGTCTCTCCATCCCTCCGTCTTCAGCCAAATATGTCAGAGATGGGGAGTTCCAGACGTCAACCTAATGGCCTCCCGAATTAACCACAAGGTCCCCCAGTATGTATCCAGGTTTCCGGACCCGATGGCCGTTGGTTGCGACGTCCTGGTGATCCCGTGGGCCCAGTTCCACATGCCCTATCTTTTTCCTCCCTCTTCCCTTGATCCCATGGGTCGTAAAAAAGATAAAGGCAGAGAGGGTCCCCGTTCTCTTAATAGTTCCAGATTGGCCTTGCAGGGCCTGGTACGCGGAGCTAATAAACATGCTGTTGGACGTCTCCTGGAGACTCCCAGACCGTCCGGATCTTTTATCGTAGGGGCCCCTCTTCCACCCGAATTCAGGTCGCGGTTCTAAGGGACGCAGGTTTTTCTCAGTGTCATACAGACCATGATAAAAGCTAGGAAATCGGCTTCTTCTCGCATCTATCATAGATGTTGGAAGGCCTTTATCTGATGGTGCGACGACAACAGCTTGTTCCCTATGGTTGTTTCCCTTCCTTCAGTCCTTGGCTTCCTTCAAGCTGGTCTCGATTCGGGCCTTTCTTTGAGTACTTTAAAGGGCTAGGCCTCCGCCCTGTCCATCCTTTTCCAAGGGGACCTTGCTTCCCTTCCACAAGTCAGGACCTTCCTCCAAGGTGTTGCACACATAGCACCTCCTTATCATTCCCCGGTTGAGCCATGGGATCTCAACCTCGTTCTCGGCGCCCCTTTTGAACCAATCCAGGACATTTCCTTTTCTCTTCTATCTTGGAAGGTGGCCTTCCTGGTCGCCATCACCTCTATTTGGAGGGTATTCGAGTTAGCAGCATTATCCTGCCGTTCTCCTTTCCTAATTTTGCACCAGGACAAAGTAGTCCTGCTGCCTGTTCCTTCCTTTCTACCAAAAGTAGTTTCGGCTTTTCACATCAACGAAGAGATCGTTCTTCCTTCCTTGTGCCCTTCCCTGGTCCATCCCTTGGAGAAATCTCTCCACAAGCTGGATTTGGACAGGGCTATCCGAGTCTATCTTACCAGAACTGTTTCTTTTCGCCAGTCTGATCCTCTGTTTGTCGTCTCTGAAGGTTGTGGAAAAGGGCTCCCCGCTTCTAAATCCACTATTGCTCGTTTGATTCATTTGGCGGTTCTGGAGGCATACCGCATTCAGGATAAACAGCCTCCTCCTGGGGTGAAGGCTCACTCTATCCAGGCTGTGGGAGCTTCTTGGGCCGTTCGTCACCAGGCTTCGGCTTTGCTGGTTTGCAAAGCTGCAACCTGGTCGTCCCTTCACACCTTCGTAAGGCTCTACAAGGTGCATACTCAGGCTTCTGCGGATGCAGGCCTGGGTAGGAAGATACTGCAGGCGGTGGTTTCCCACCAGCTGACCTAGGTCTTCTTTTCTCTGACTATTTTTTTTTTCCCACCCTTGGGACTGCTTTTGGACGTCCCATGGTTACCTGTGTCCCCCAATGAAGCGAGAGAGAGGGATTTTTGGTTCTTACCGTATAATCTCTTTCTTGGAGCCTTCATTGGGGGACACAGCACCCTCCCTTTATTTTGTATCGTGTTGGCCAACGTGCCGTTGTTTTGGGTTGGTACATAGATTGAGTTCCTTATACTTACGACTGCTTTAGCACCAAACTGAGTTGCATTGTGCCTGTCGGAGGGTGTATACTGCCGAGGAGGAGTTAACGTTTCCTTATTTGCATAGTGTCAGCCTCCTAGCGACAGCAGCATACACCCATGGTTACCTGTGTCCCCCAACGAAGGCTCCAAGAAAGAGATTTTACGGTAAGAACCAAAAATCCCTCTTTTTAAACCAGGTATTGGTACTTTTGACAGTACGGACAGGTGCCAAGTCCTCCTGGAGAATTAAATTTCCATCTCCAAAAAGCTTGTCGGCAGAGGGAAGCATGAAGTGCTCTAAAATTTCCTGGTAGATGGCTGTGCTGACTTTGGTCTTGATCTTGATAAAACACAGTTTACCTATACCAGCAGATGACATGGCTCCCCAAACCATCACTGATTGTGTAAACTTCACACTAGACCTCAAGCAGCTTAGATGCCTCTCCACTCTTCCTTCAGACTCTGAGACCTTGATTTCCAAATGAAATTTACCTTCATCTGAAAACAACCTCTTCGACCACTGAGCAACAGTCCAGTTCTTTTTCTCCTTGGCCCAGGTAAACCGCCTCTGGCGTTGTCTATTGGTCATGAGTGGTTTGAATGCGACACTTGTAGCCCATGTCCTGGATACCTCTGTGTGTGGTGGCTCTTGAAGCAGTGACTCCAGCAACAGTTCACTCCTTGTGAATCTCCCCCAAATTTTTGAATGGCCTTTTCTTACAATCCTTTCAAGGCTGTGGTTATCCCGGTTGGTTGTGCACCTTTTTACTACCACACTTTTCCTTCCACTCAACTCCCATTAATATGCATACAGCACTCTGTGAACAGCCAGCGTCTTTAGCAATGACGTTTTGTGGCCTACCCTCCTTGTGGAGTGTGTCAATGACTGCCTTCTGAACATCTGTCAAGTCAGCAGTCTTCTCCATGATTGTGGAGCCTACTGAAACAGACTAAGGGACCTTTTTCAATGCTTAGGAAGCCTTTGCAGGTATTTTTTGTTAAATATTCTAATTTACTGAGATAATGACTTTTGGGTTTTCATTGGCTGTAAGCCATAATCATCAACATTAACAGAAATAAACACTTGAAATAGATTACTCTGTTTGTAATGACTCTCTATAATGCGAGTTTCACTTTTTGTATTGAAGAAATGAAATAAAACATAACTTTTTGATGATATTCTAATTTTGTGTGAGAAGCACCTGTAAATCGACGTAAACACCTGTGATATAATGTGACCTCCCCTAATAACATTGAGGTATCCGCCTCTATGGATTTCATCATGAGGATCTGATCACTGACGAGCCTTACTATATCATTGTAATGATAGTGTAGTTGTCTGACCAATGAATTATGGGGGACCAGCAGGTAATATAGCTTCCCAAACAGCTGGACCGAACACCTAATTACCCAGGATTGCCATCATCCTGGGAAGATCAGCAGAGCCCCTACTATCCTACAGAAGCCCCCTGCATCTGTCACATATCTCTCATATAAAACACCAGGGATTGGCTGTTTGGAAAAGTTTCTTTACAACAAGTTTTCAAGAGAACATTTGTTTCATCTGTACAGACTATGCTGGACCCAGAGGATGTGAAGGTGGCTGCAGATGTCTTGGAACAACTTGATGCATTAAAGCCAAGTATGGAGAGCAAGGTGAAAGAGAGGAGCAGTAAGCACAAGTAAGTAGCAGCTGTAAAATGACTAGAGAAGATTTAAAACGGTAGCCCACAAACCTTTATTAAAAATAAATGGATAAGATGGGTGATAAATGTATGATCGTGTGGTCCCAAAGTGCTTTGTGTAGATGTACTGGTAGTGCCCATACATGATCACTGCATAATGGGGAGAGATTTTCCTCCAGTTCCATAGACATGAATGGAACAGTACATGTGCAATACTGTTCCATTCACACAGGGACACCGAATTCCCATTCTTGTGATTTGTGGAGGTCCCAGTGGTTGGACCCCCACAATCATTTAGTATCTGTCAAAAATATGTCCTTGTTCATATAGTAATGTGCACATTGTAGATTCAAACTGAAGCTGCTAAAAATCGCAAGAGCACACATATGGAAACAAAGAGCAAATAAGCCAAAAATATGTTAAACCTCAGATTTCTTAATGTCCCCCCCTTTTACTGATGATGGCTGTACACCACTTTTGCATTCTCTCAAGCAGCTTTATCCAGTAGATAGAAGCAAAGCTTTTCATACTTCCAGGAAGAAGGCGATTTTACCATGGCCTTCTACACTACACCAAACCATATAGAAGGGGTGGTTTAGACAGTGTAAACCCATTTGGTTATTCAACTGAGTTCTTTGACATGGTATTGGTGGATTTACAGTATCATGTAAAAGTTTGAGCACCCCTGGTCAAAACAACTGTTATTGTGAAAAGTTAAGCAAGTTGAAGATGAAATGATCTTTAAAAGGCCTAAAATTAAAGATGATACATTATGGCTTGTTCACGATCATCGTTGGGAAAGGCCAGGTGATGCAAATTTCCCTGCGTTATAAAAAAAAATAAAAACCCAGCCTCTTCTAACCTTGTGCCAAAAAACAGCAGCCATGGGTTCTTCTAAGCAGTTGCCTAGCACTCTGAAAATGGTGGAGGCCCACAGAGCAGGAGAGGCCTAGAAGATAGCAAAGCAGTTTCAAGTTGCCCTTTCAAAATGTAATTTAAGAAATTGCAGTTAACAGGAACTTGAGGTCAAGATAATGTCTGAAAGACCAAGCAAAATGTCATTTAGAGCTGCTTGTAGGATTGCAAGAGAGGAAAACCAGAACCCCCTGCTTCAATGCAAAAGACCTTTAGAAGGGCTTAGCAGACACTGGAGTTGTGGTACATGATACATGATTCTACTGCCCAGAGACACCTGCACAAATATGGTCTTCATGGAAGAGTCATCAGAAGAAAAACTCTCCTGCGTCCTCACCATAAAATTCAGCACCAGAAGTATGTAATAGAACATCTAAACAATCCTGATGCATTTTGGAAACAAGTCCTGTAGACCGATGAGGTTAAAATAGAACTCTTTGGCCACAATGATCAAAAGTATGTGTGGAGAAAAAAGGGCACAGAATTTCAGGAAATGGGCATCTCGCCAACCATTAAGCATGGCGGTGGATCACTCATGCTTTGGGTTTGTGTTGCAGCCAATGGCACGGGAAACATTTGACGGATAAAGAGAAGAATGGATTCAAAGAAATTTCAACAAATTCTTGATGCAAACATAACACAATCTGTAAAAAAGCTGATGTTGAAAAGAGGATGGCTTCTACAAATGGGTAATGATCCTAATGACTACCTCAAATGGCTCAAGCAGAAGGTTTTACAATGGCCCTCACAGTCTCCTAATCTGAACATCATTGAAAATCTGTGGCTAGACCACAAAATAGCAGTGCATGCAAGACGACCCAGGAATCTCACAGAACTGAAAAAACTCAAATAAGAATTGAAAAACTCTTGGCTGGCTACAAAAAGCTTTTGCATCTGCCCATTTTCACTTTTTTTGTAATCTTTAAAATGTAAAAGATAAAATTAAAAAAATTGTTTACATTTTTGTTTTTTTAGGCAAAAGAAAGTGTCTTCATTAACACCTTCCTGACCTATGATGTATAAGAATTTCATAGGTCGTGTATCCCCCATTGATGTTGGCTTCTGCGCTGACCCACATCTTTTCAGGTACTGACAGCTGATTTGATCAGATGTCATGTGCCCTTAATAGCCACGGCTGTTAACATGTTAAATGCCACTGTCAATCTCTGTTACAAACCACTGTCCCAAACCCTGCCCATCGGCACCCCTGTCACATGATCGCGGGGCGCTAATGGCTTGGCTTGACAACCAGGGGTCTGCAGGAGACCCCATGTTTCTCATTGCAGATCTGCTATGAGCGCTTCAAGTCTCCTTGAAGCAAATAAAAAGTAAAAAATTCTATATATTTTTTGTAAAATATGGAAGTTTCAAAATGAAATAAATAAAAAAATTCACGTATTTGGTATCGCTGCGTTCAGAAACGCCCGATCTATCAAAATATCAACAAAATTAATCCGATCGGTAAACTGTGGAACCAGAAAAGACGTCAAAACACTAGAATTACTAGAAATTTTTTTTATTACTATAAAATGCAATAACAGGCAAGCAAAACATCGTACCCACCCAAAATGGTATAAATAAAAACATCAGCTTGGCACTGAAAAAATAATATGCCATCTCAGAAAATATTTTGTTTTTACAAACTTTGGATATATAAAAAATTTTTTTAACACACTTAAATAAAAGAACCTAGACATGTTTGGCATCTGCAGACACGAAAAGACCTGGAGAATCATAATGGCAAGTCAGTTTTAGGATTTGGTGAACATAGTAAAAAAAAAACACACAAAACAATACTGGAATTGCACTTTATTTTCAATTTCACTGCACTTGGAATTTCTTTCCCGTTTTCTGGTACACTATATGGTAAAACCAATGGTGTCGTACAACTCGTCCCGCAAAAAAAACAAGCCCTCACACGGCCATATTGATGGAAAAATTAAGTTATGGCTCTGGGAAGGAGGGGAACGAAAAACGAAAGCGCACAAAAAAAAGGGGTTAACTTTAGACCTTTTTAGAGATCATTTCATCTTGAACTTGCTGAACTGTTCACAAAAACAGCAATTTTGACCAGGATTGCTACTTCCTATAGGTGGCACTAGAGTTCTCGTCCTCTTGCTCTCTGGAGAGACAATTTGCATATTTCCCAGGGGTGCATTGGAGCTTAAAGTCTCCTCACCTATGCATGCTTAATTTGCCACTCTCCTCAAGGAGAAACGTTACCCTTTGGACCACGGAAGAACCAAACTTTTACATGCCATTGTATTCCCACAACTGTGTAGCTACAGCCTCAATTTCCAGCCCAACGAGCTGGAACAATGTTAAACCCATGGGAACAATGTTAAGCATGCCACTTGGCGCAATAAGTTGTTATGTCATGGGAGATTTATATATGTGGCAGGAAGGTTATAATACTTGCCTCAGGTCTATGGTGTTTTTTAAATTGGTATACATCACTATCATTGTTGTTTTTTGTTATTGTACTTCTAATAAAGTTTGGTATTTCTTTGTACTTTGAGGTCTGACTTGTACATTTTTTATAGGTTTATAGGTCATCTAACACGTAGACCACACTGATGTAAACTGTTTCACATGGTCTGACGTGACACTTAGGTGCCTCTCGCCTCCCTTAAATGTGCCTGGAGTTGTGTGGCATCATTCATCATCCGGTTCCAAAGGGCATTATTAATAATGAAGTGGTCATCCGTGTGGGATATGACCAAAGGATGTCCATTTTTCTGCCTTTCTGTGACTCTTCCAGTCTCTCTCTTTCTCTGTTGCTACCTGCTGATGACACTCTGTGTCACTCTCTATGCTCAGTGGCCACTTCTGGAACATCCTGCTTGCAGCCTTGCAATGGCGAGGTACGGGTGATCAATTGTTAGATGTCATCTTGGTCTCGTGATTTCAAAATGTGAGCAGCATGATGAGGAGGACTGTTTACTACCAGTTCTAATGGAACCCCGAAATGTATTGGCCAATTCATGGATCAAACACCTGTTGTTGTGAATTTTGCCAGTAAGCTCCTTGTTAGAGAACAGCAAGTTGTACTGAAACATTGAACACTTGGACATGTGCGTTGAAAAGTTTAGTGAACCTCACGTTACGTTCACCTGAAAAGGTTAGAGTGCATTTTAGGATCACCCTGAAATTTCACGCAAAAGCCAAATATCCCTAGCTTTTTATGATTATTGTATATGATTATGACATTGTTAGTATGAGTCTGGATACTCCCGGAGGTGAAGGTATAACAGTGACCAGTAAGTATACCCACTATACGATCATGTTGAGTGACATTTTAAAGGGATGTGGCAGATGACCATTAGAAGTGATCACTAGAGATGGTCACCCAGCTTTCTCAGAAACTAATTGGACATTAAGTAGCTCATTATTGTCCTTAATCTCAACATTTGTTGTATTAGGGAAAAGAAGAAAAGAAGCCGCAGTAGAAGCCGAGAGAGGAGTCGAAAGCACAGGCACAGATCCCGCTCAAGATCCAGAGATAGGAAGAAATCGGGGAGACCCAGGTCAAGGAGTCGCAGCCCACTCAAGAATCGATACCGGAGCCCTGTTAAGGAGGAACACACAAGCCGAAACCAGCGGTCTGAAAAGAACGATGAGCGCTGGAGGGAAAAGCACGTTGACAGGCCCCCTCCAGAAGAGCCATCTATTGGGGACATCTATAATGGAAAGGTCACCAGTATCATGCAGTTTGGCTGTTTTGTTCAGTTGGAGGGCCTGAGGTGAGATTCTGGGATTCTCTGTTGAACTCCGATGACTGGACTGCAATTGTCCTTGCATTTTATTTGACTGTTCATTAATTTATCGCTAGAAATAATAGATCATCTGTTTGTCCAGGAAACGCTGGGAGGGCTTGGTCCATATATCAGAGCTAAGAAGAGAAGGACGTGTAGCAAATGTGGCTGATGTCGTCAGCAAAGGTCAAAGAGTAAAAATCAAGGTGCTTTCCTTCACTGGGTGCAAAACCAGCCTAAGTATGAAGGTGAGTATAAATGACCACCAGTTGTTTTGGGGGTATAGTTTTAGGCCTCCAACTTATATGATAATTTTCATATTGGGAATATCCATTTATTTGTAGAAAGACTCCTCTTAATAGAGCAATGGCCACGCAGGTACTCCACCACTCATTCATCTTCTATTGGGCTGCTGGAAAAAGCAGAGTCCTGTTTGTCCATTCACCGCTTGGTACATACATGACCAATTCTCCTTTACTAGGGAACCTTTCAAAACCCCTTTTGATCAGAAAGAACTTTCACTGTTGGCAATAATACTTTAGCGTTCCCTTTTTAGATATCGGCTAAATCAAATCAAATCAAAAACTAATTTGAGTAAAAAGGATAAGAATTAATTTCTAATCATGTCTCCTTTATAATATCTGCTTTATTGCATGACTAATATTTTACTATTTGACTGCAGGATGTGGATCAAGACACTGGAGAAGATCAGAACCCTAACAGAAGGAGGAACCTGGTTGGGGAGAACAATGAGGAGGCTTCCATGAGGAACCCAGACAGACCTAGCCACATTTCACTAGTAAATGCCCCAGAGGTTGAAGATGACACCCTAGAGCGAAAACGTCTCACCAAGATTTCAGACCCGGAAAAGTGGGAGATTAAGCAGGTGCACTACAATACAGTTGTTTTGGTAGTGTTGAGTTGTTCTATAAGTATATAGCATGTTGAAGAAATTATCCAGATGATATAAAGAATTGTGTGATAATGATGTCTCCGCCATGATAGTGCTTGGTTTTCCTCTGAAAATGGGCAGTCGGGCCACATCCATATTTTCTTCAGTACTGTACAGCTTTATTCCTTATAAAATAGTGTTCCAGGAAAGCTTTTTGCTAGCAAGGGATAAAGTGGAGAAAGATTCAGAAAATACTTAGATATCGGTGATGGTCACTGTTCTTTGAGGTAGTTGTCCCATGAGGAAAACCCACTTTTGTATAGCCCGTGGAAAGCTGCTGTAAGGGGGACTCTAGCCCTGCAGTACTCATTGCGCATTTTATTGGGTTGTCAGGATCTATCAAGGTTGTCTCTGGGTGACCACTCCATATTGACATAAATGATATATTTTTATGAGATCATTGTGCACTAAATCCCTGCTGGAAAGTATTGCACAGGGGAACAAATGACTGATACCATTTTTTTCTTTATCTAAAGCGAACATTCACCCCATTTCCATTACTTTTTCACAGATGATTGCTGCCAATGTCCTTTCTAAAGAAGAATTTCCTGACTTTGATGAAGAGACTGGCATTCTGCCCAAGGTTGATGATGAGGAAGGTTTGTTACCACTGTACCTCGCTCTTTCTTTCCCAGATATTGAATTCCTTGCTGTCTTCCTGCTCCTGTATTCTGCACATTGTCTAGGATGGTGCAATGTATTGCTTCTTCCGTTACCTTCTGTGTTTAGTAAAACTTATTTTCTTTTGGGACAGATGAGGATTTGGAAATTGAGCTTGTAGAAGAGGAACCACCATTCCTGAGAGGGCACACCAAGCAGAGTATGGACATGAGCCCTATTAAAATAGTAAAGGTATGAAATCTTGTCACTTTAACCACTGGCGAGACAAACATCAATGCCCCCATCATGTGCCAGACATCCTATTCCAATAACTTTTATTTATTTTTTATTTTAAATGTCTCATTCCAGAATCCTGATGGCTCCTTGTCTCAAGCTGCCATGATGCAGAGCGCTTTGGCAAAGGAGAGAAGGGAATTGAAGCAAGCACAACGGGAGGCAGAAATGGACTCCATCCCCATGGGCTTGAACAAACACTGGGTGGATCCTTTGCCTGACGGTTTGTAGTCACTTCTGTGTATTTTCACTTGCTGCGAGCTCAATTATAGAAAAGTGGACTTTATTATTAAATGGAATCTGTCGCCAGGTTTTTGCTGCCTAGTCTGAGTACAGCATAATGTAGGAAAAGAGACCCTGATTCCACTAATGTCACTTACTGGGCTGCTTAGTGTATTTTTTTTTATTTTTATAAGCAGGAGATTATCATTAGAAGACTAAGGCTATGTGCACACGCTTCGGAAAGGTGTACGGATTTTTCCGCACTGTTCTTGTAAATCCGCAGGTAAACCGCACTGCGGATTTACCACAGAATTACCGCAGTTTTTGTTCGGATTCCACCTGTGGTTTACACCTGCGGATTCCTATTGAGGAGCAGGTGTAAACCGCTGTGGAATCCGCACAAAGAATTGACATGCTGCGGAATATAAACCGCTGCGTTTCCGTGCGTTTTTTTTCCCCAGCACGTGCACTGCGGATTTTGTTTTCCATAGATTTACATGGTACTGTACATCTCATGGAAAACTGCAGATCCGCAGCGTCAAATCCGTTGCGGATCTGCAGCAAAATCCGCAGCGTGTGCACATACCCCAAGTGTCCCGTGCCTCCTGGTCACATCACATCCCAACCATGGATTGTCTGCTTTCTGCCTATGCACAGTGTACACAGAAAGCGGCCAATCAGTGGTGTGGTTGGGGTTATACAGAGTTCAGCATTCAGAGAACTGGTAGATCTGCAGCATATATAAAAAAAACAAACTTTTTAATGAACACTGCAGCAAGCAGCCCAATAAGTGATACATTGCTGGAATCGAGATCCCTGCCCCTACATAATGCTGCTCTCAGATGGGGTAGCAAAAACCTGGTGACAGATCCCCTTAACATCCAGACAATTCTGATTTTGGTGAACTGCACGAATTGCTTTAGTTCAGTATCTACAGGGATTGCTGCAGGACATTGCAGTTTCTTTGCTTAGTGCACCAAGGAAGCTTGTTTTCTACAATATATATGAGAGTAGTTATGTCATCCTTTACATATCTCGAATGTTGCATTTTTTTTTTTTTTTAATCATACACTTGATTTATTCAGGATGTAACCTTACTGTAGAAGTGAGAAATCCCTTTTAACATGTTTTGGTCACACATTTTGTATACTTATATAGTTTCATAGTGTTAAAGAGGTTGTCCACTACTTTTCCATTGATGGCCTGTCCTGAGGATAGGTCATCAATGTCTGATTGGCCGGGCTACGACACCTGGCATCCCCACCAATCGGCTGTGGCTGCCGGCAGAAATACTCACTTGCTGGGCTGCTCCATCTACTTTTAGTGGCCACCGCAGGGTACTGCACATCCGACTCCCATTGAAATCAATAGAAGGCGGATGTGCAGTACCCTGTGGCGGACACTACAGGTAGACTGAGCAGCCCGGCAAGCGAGTACTTCCTGTCGGTGGCCATAAATGACACGGCTAACAGCTGATCAGTGGGGGTGCCTGGTTGTCGGACCCCAGCCGATAAGACATTGATGACCTATTATGAGGATAGGTCATCAATGTAAAAGTAGTGGACAACCTCATTTAAGGTTGAAAGAAGACGCAAGCCTTCAAGTCCCACCTTTTAGCTGCTGCTGCCACTGTGCAGATACACGGAGCATGGAAGGTGCATCTCATGCTGTTCACAAACTGCCCAGTTTTGTGCCAAATGGAGTTTTTGGCAAATGTCTGGGTAAGTGGAGACACTGGATATCTTTCGCATTTCTACGTTCTGTCAGGAGCAGTTCCTGGCATTCTGCAGTGTGGACATGGTGGAATGTCTGACAATGCTGTACAATGCATTCTATCCTCAGTCATTGCACTGGCACTTTGCAGGTTCTTGTCCGTCGGATGCTCTCTTGATATTGTACACTGCTTAATACCTTGTCTATTGTGTTCTATAGCTGATGGCCGACAAATTGCTGCTAACATGAGGGGAATCGGGATGATGCCTAATGATATTCCTGAATGGAAGAAGCATGCTTTTGGAGGTAATAAGGCATCTTACGGCAAGAAAACACAGATGTCGATCCTTGAACAGAGGGAGAGTTTACCAATTTACAAGCTAAAGGAGCAGCTGGTGCAGGTAATGGTTAAAATTTGACCTTTAAGTTAAATTAAAAGGGTTGACAACCCCAGCTTAATTAATCCAGGACTCTAATTAAAATAAGAAACTGATTATACACCCCTCCTGCATTTCTGCCTATCCAATAATGTTAATGTTCTTAGAAAGTCGCTAAAGATTCTTTAAGAGCAGATGATAAAATGGAAAAGGCTTCATCTGACAAGTGGCTTGCACATTCCATACTCTGCGAACATTGACATCGCTGGAATGACACCGCTGCAGGAGGTGATTCTTAATTTTGGTTCCTGAAATGATTAAGCTAGGGTTGTCCAGTAGTGAACAACCCCTTTAAAAAAATTGACTATTCAGGAGCTCAAAGATAATTTGTAAGCCAGTAATGTGAGGTGATGCTTACTTTTCTCTATCGCCTAACATTGGGGGACACAGGAACCATGGGGTGTATGCTGTTGCCACTAGGAGGCTGACACTATGCACTAAAAAATTTAGCTCCTCCTCTGCAGTGTACACCCCACCGCCTGGCATTATGCACTTCAGTGTAGCTTAGTGTCAGTAGGAGGTGGACACGGATCTTTCATTAGACCCTTATCTACCTCAATGTGCGTCACTTTCCTTTCAGATTTTCCGGAGGGATACAGGGTGAATAGTCACACCTGTATTCCCACAAGGCGGACTATGAGTACGGCGTGTACTGCCATCCCGTATCCTTGTAAGGGCAGGTTCCCCTCAGGTCAGTCCTTTCCCACCTGTCAGGACTGCAGCGATCCCACCGCTCTGCCCCGAGTGAGAGTGAGGCCCCTATCCCAGGGTGGGCTTCCTCTCTGTCTCAATCTGTGGCAGATCTCACCAGGGTATCCCAGACCCGGTGTCCGTTCTTGATAAGTTGACCTTGCAGACCTCCGCGGTAGCCAGCGGGTCTCAGGAAGCCCCTTCTGAGCCTGCCAAGATAGCCCGTAAAGGGTCCAGACAGGAGCGCCAGTCCGACTCCTCTTTCCGTTCCATCTCGCCTCACGGTCCATCTCAGCGGTCAGTTTCTTCCTGGTCCTCTCCCCCGAGTCAGGCGAGGCGTTCTCAGATGCACCTTCAGAGGGACGTTTTAGAGCTGGATTCTGACCAAATCGCTAACATGAGGGATATGGTTCAGAGCCTCATTGGAGCAATCAACCAGACCTGTGGCATCAAAGATTCCTCTACGGAACGTGCGGGTCAGGCGGTTTCGTTTAGATGGTCGAAGTCACCTTCCAAGGTCTTCGCTCCTCACGCTGAATTCGAGGAGATCCTGACCAGAGAAAAAGAGAATCCGACCAGACGCCTTCAGAGAGGAAAGCGCCTTGGCATTTTATATCCTTTTTCTCTGGAGCTCACTGCTAATTGGACTGCTCCTCCCTCTGTGGATCCTCCAGTTTCCAGGCTGTCCACCAACACGGTCTTTCCGCTATCTGGCAGAGCATCTCTGAAAGATTCTAACAATAGTTATAGAATCCTTTGCGAAGTCATCCTTCAAAACAGCTGCGTCTACTTTTGCCCAGCCATTGCTACCACTTGGGTTTCAAAATCCATTTCCAAATAGGTCAAACAACTCCGTCGGGGCATTCTGGACGGGCCCCCACCTGGACAGTTGGCGGAGCTTGCCAACCAGATTTCTCATGCGGGTGAATACTTGCTCTCCGCTTCCCTGGATGCCGCGTCTTTTGCGGCTCAGGTGTCCATCAATGCTGTTGCCATCCGTTGGACCGTTTGGCTCAAGACCTGGCAGGCGGATTTGTCTTCTAAGAAGTTCCTTACCAGCCTGCCTTTTCAGGGTTCATGTCTCTTTGGTTCTAAGCTGGACCAAATCATTAAGTATGCCACCAGGGGCACAAGTCTAAACCTCGTCGCCCTCCTCCTAGACGGCAGTTTCGGCCTTTTCGTCGCTTTGCGGCGTCAAACTCCTTTTCCCAGCAGCAACAGAGGCCACAGGCACGTCAAGAGAAGACTACGGTTTCCTCTAGACCCACTCCTTCCTGGCGCTCTCGCTACCCCCAGGGTAGATCCTCCAGGTCTAGGACTGGAAGATCCACCTCAGCATGACTCACGGCAAGACCCCAGCCCACTTCCCAGGCTGGGCGACCGTCTCCTCTTCTTCAGGGACGTCTGGATCTCCTCAGTAGAGGACGCATGGTTCAGGGAAGTTGTATCCTCGGGATACAAAATAGAGTTCGTTTCACAACCCCGGGATCGTTTCTTCGAATCCCGACCTCTAAGAGATCCCGCTCTAGTTCCGGGTGTTTTTGCAGCCATCGCTTCTCTTCTCAAAGCCGGAGTAATCGTTCCCGTCCCAGAAAAAGAACGGTTCACTCTTTTTGTGGTACCAAAAAAAGACTGCAAGGTTCGTCCCATTCTGGATCTCAAATTGCTGAACAGGAGAGTTCGTCTGAGACACTTCAGGATGGAATCCCTTCGTTCAGTAATTGCTTCCATGGAGGCTCAAGAATTTCTGTGTTCCATAGATATTCAGGACGCCTACCTCCATGTCCCAATATTCCCGGGACATCACCGATTCCTGCAGGACCATTTTCAGTTCGTCGCCCTGCCGTTCGGTCTCGCAACTGCTCCCAGGGTTTTCTCGGAGACCATGGTGGCGCTGATAGCCATCTTGAGGGTCAGGGGACTGGTACTTTTTCCGTACCTTAACGACATCCTCATCAAGGCTCCATCCTTTTCTCAGGCTCACGAGAGCCTGTCCATCGTCCTTGACACCCTAGTCCGCTTCGGGTGGCTTGTCAACAAAAAGAAATCCTGTCTTGTTCCTTCCCAATGCCTTGTTTTTCTGGGCATGCTCTTCGACATTCGTCAGACCAAAGTCTTCGGACAAGAGATCCATCCTTCGTCGGGACGTACGCTTGCTTCAGGGTCCTTGGCTTCCCTCCTTCCGATCGGCCATGAAGTTTCTGGGGAGGATGGTAGCAACATTGGACGCGATTCCCTTTGCCCAATTTCACTGACGACCTCTTCAGCAGGCCATCCTGTCACAGTGGGACAGGTCTGTCTTGTCTCTGGATCGTCCGATCTGACTCTCTCCCCGGGTCAAACGGTTCCTCAACTGGTGGCTGACGTCACCTCTCATCTCCCAGTTCAGGTCCTTCCTTGCAGTTCACTCGCAGGTGGTGACGATGGCCGCCAGCCTGCTCGGCTGGGGTGCGGTGTTTCGCCACCTGACTGTTCAGGGTCGTTGGTCGGCGCAGGAGTCTTCTCTGCCGATCAACGTCCTCGAGATTCTCGCCATCTTTCTCTACCTTCGTCACTGGGAAAGGATTCTTAGGGGTCTACCTATCCGAATCCAGACGGACAATGTCACGGCGGTGGCATATGTTAACCATCAGGGGGACTCGGACCTCCTTGGCCGAGGTATCCAAGATCTTCCTCTGGGCAGAGGCAACGGTCTCGGTGATATCCGCGGTGCATATCCCCGGCGTGGACAAATGGGCCACAGACTTCCTCAGCCACGAGGGCCTCGTGGCAGGGGAATGGTCCTTGCATCAGGAGGTTTTCCATCAGATTTGTCTTCGATGGGGGACTCCGGACGTGGACCTCACTGTGTCCCGAATGAACAGGAAGGTTACTCGGTTTGTCTCCAGATCTCGCCACCCTCTCGCAGTGGGCGTCTACGCTCTGGCCATTCATTGGTCGCAGTTCGAGCTCCCGTATCTGTTCCCACCCCTTCCCTTAGATGATCAAGGCGGAGGGGGTGCCGGTCATTCTGATCCACCCGGATTGGCCCAGGAGAGCTTGGTTTGCGGAGATTGTCAATCTTCTCGCGGACGCCCCCTGGCGCCATCCAGACTGGCCCGATCTGCTGTCTCGGGGTCCGATCTGCCACCCTAATTCTCGGTCGCTCAGTTTAACTACGTGGCAGTTGAGACCGCAGTTCTAAGAGCGTCCGACCTTTCGGACCGAGCGATTCACACCATGATCCAGGCTAGGAAGCCTTCGTCTTCCAGGATCTACTATCGTACCTGGAAGGCTTACTTCCGTTGGTGCGAGTCCAACTGCGTTTCACCTATGTCCTTTTCCCTGCCTTCCATTTTGGCCTTCCTTCAGGCGGGACTGGATTCGGGCCTTGCTCTTAGTTCCCTAAAGGGCCAGGTTTCTGCGCTCTCTAACCTTTTTCAAAAGACGTTATCTTCTCGGCCACAGGTTAAGACCTTCCTTCAAGGAGTAGCCCATGCTGTCCCTCGGTACAGGGCCCCTGTGGATTCATGGGATTTAAATCTTGTGCTGGACGTTCTGAGGGGTTCCCCCTTTGAGCCTCTCAGGGGGGTTGCCCTGTCAGTTCTATCTTGGAAGGTGGCCTTTCTTGTGGCCATCACTGCTATCTGCCGTGGTTCCGAATTGGCGGCACTTTCTTGCCGACCTCCTTTCTTGGTTATCCACCAAGACGAGGTGGTCCTCAGGCCTCCGCCTTCCTTCCTTCCTAAGGTAGTTTCCACCTTCCACCTCAACGAGGACATTGTTCTGCTTCCTTTTGTCCAGCTCCAACTCATCCCCTGGAGCGATCGTTGAACAAGCTGGACCTCGTCAGGGCAGTGAGGATCTACCTGGCTAGAACGGCCGCTTTCCGGAAGACGGATTCTCTTTTCGTCATTCCTGATGGCACGCGTAGAGGCCTGCCGGCTTCCAAGGCGACTATTGCTCGCTGGATCAGAACGGCAATTTTGGAGGCTTACCGGGTCAAGAACAGAGTGCCCCCTCCTGGGATAAAGGCTCACTCTACCCGGGCAGTTGGCGCCTCCTGGGCGGTGCACCACAGGGCCCTACAGCTTTGCAAAGCGACAACCTGGTCTTCCATCTGCACGTTCGCCAAATTTTAGAAGGTCCATACCTACACTTCGGCGGACGCCAGCCTAGGCAGACGGATCTTGCAGGCGGCAGTGGGAGTCCTCTGACCTGATGGAAGTTTATTTTCCCACCCCAGGGACTGCTTTGGGACGTCCCATGGTTCCTGTGTCCCCCAATGAGAGGCGATAGAGAAAACAGGATTTTTGGTTGCTTACCGTAAAATCTGTTTCTCGGAGCCTCCATTGGGGGACACAGCACACTCCCATGTTATTCAGTTTCGGTTGTCCTGTGTTCTATGACTGTTCTCACGTTTACAGTTCTCATGTTTGTGGAAATGTTTCAACCATATTATTTTTCTCCTACTGCTTTCTCACTAACTGAAGTTCATAATGCCAGTCGGTGGGGTGTACACTGCAGAGGAGGAGCTACATTTTTTTGTGCATAGTGTCAGCCTCCTATTGGCAGCAGCATACACCCCATGGTTCCTGTGTCCCCCAATGAAGGCTCCGAGAAACAGATTTTACGGGAAGCAACCAAAAATCCTGTTTTTATTTTATTCAGATCTTGGTGTTTGGCAGCATTTTAGCTGAGCCCCATTACGGCAAACTGATCTGTGACTACAGTTTAGCCGCAGTGTCTGCAGGGGCCTAAGGTAGCAGACACGCCCGTCTCTTCTCATTATTGGTTCATTATACTATTATGTCCTTCCCCCTGCAGCTCTGCCTCTTCAGATTGGCTGCTGTGTCTAAACAAAAGCTCAGCAGGAAGTGAGAGCAGGAGAACTGATTATATAGCACAGCTAAAGAAGGAATCCATCTAATATATAAAGCTGTATGTGTGTATGTCCGGGAGGCAAATTGACAGCTGCCAGATGTGAACAAGGGGGACTTAAAGAGTGAGAGCGATGGCGAGTATATACCGTACAGTTGCTAAGGTGGGGCCCCAACATGGGATACTCACCACACACGGGGATATGAACACACACACACAAAATGTGCCACACACTACCACGTGCTTGAACACATATTACCCTCAGCACACATTTCACCACACATACACCAACCTCGCCACAGAAATCGAAACACAAAAGTCAAGGCTCAAAACTTGCCAAGCGCAAAATTCACCACATGCAAAACTAGGCTCATGCAAAACTACCCACACATGCAAAACTCACCTCATGGAAAACTCGCCACACACAAAAAATGCTCACGCTGAAAAATTGCCACATGCACAAGAGTTGCAACACATGCAAAAGTTGCCTCACACAAAACTTGCACATACTCAAAACGCACCATACATAAAACTTGCCACGCGCAAAATTCGCCATGCACAAAACTTGCTGCACAAAGCTTGCTAAACTAACCTGTCACATGCAACTCGACACACAAAAAGTTGCTACACGCATGTTGCCACACAAAACTCATCTCACAAAAGTCGCTACATGCATGTCGCCACATGCAACTCAACACACACAACTTGACACATGAAACTCGCCCTAAAACACACACAAGTCTGGTATTATCCTGAATACCAAATGTACCATATAGGAAATACGGCAGCTGTCAGTCACATGACCTGTCTATTATGTGTATGTGTGAGCTAATATATACTGCCAGGGGGGAGGGCTTCCTGTTGGCTGGGGATTTATCAGGCTGCCAATTTAGCTTACAATTACTGAGGTAAAATACTGACCAAATAACGTGTGAACGAGGTCTAATACAGGAGGAGATGACATACAGGTACATACTATATACAGGAGGAGATGACACACAGATATATACTATATACAGGAGGAGATGACACACAGGTATATACTATATACAGGAGGAGATGACACACGTATATACAGGAGGAGATGACATACAGGTATAAAAAAGAGGAGATGACACATAGGTATATAGAGGAGGAGATGACATACAGCAGGTATATACTATATACAGGGGAGATGACATACAGGTATATATACAGTGGGGCAGAAAAGTATTTAGTCAGTCAGCAATAGTGCAAGTTCCACCACTTAAAAAGATGAGAGGCGTCTGTAATTTACATCATAGGTAGACCTCAACTATGGGAGACAAACTGAGAAAAAAAATCCAGAAAATCACATTGTCTGTTTTTTTAACAATTTATTTGCATATTATGGTGGAAAATAAGTATTTGGTCAGAAACAAAATTTCATCTCAATACTTTGTAATATATCCTTTGTTGGCAATGACAGAGGTCACACGTTTTCTGTAAGTCTTCACAAGGTTGCCACACACTGTTGTTGGTATGTTGGCCCATTCCTCCATGCAGATCTCCTCTAGAGCAGTGATGTTTTTGGCTTTTCGCTTGGCAACATGGACTTTCAACTCCCTCCAAAGGTTTTCTATAGGGTTGAGATCTGGAGACTGGCTAGGCCACTCCAGGACCTTGAAATGCTTCTTACGAAGCCACTCCTTCGTTGCCCTGGCGGTGTGCTTTGGATCATTGTCATGTTGGAAGACCCAGCCACGTTTCATCTTCAATGCCCTTGCTGATGGAAGGAGGTTTGCACTCAAAATCTCACGATACATGGCCCCATTCATTCTTTCATGTACCCGGATCAGTCGTCCTGGCCCCTTTGCAGAGAAACGGCCCCAAAGCATGATGTTTCCACCACCATGCTTTACAGTAGGTATGGTGTTTGATGGATGCAACTCAGTATTCTTTTTCCTCCAAACACGACAAGTTGTGTTTCTACCAAACAGTTCCAGTTTGGTTTCATCAGACCATAGGACATTCTCCCAAAACTCCTCTGGATCATCCAAATGCTCTCTAGCAAACTTCAGACGGGCCCGGACATGCACTGGCTTAAGCAGTGGGACACGTCTGGCACTGCAGGATCTGAGTCCATGGTGGCGTAGTGTGTTACTTATGGTAGGCCTTGTTACATTGGTCCCAGCTCTCTGCAGTTCATTCACTAGGTCCCCCTGCGTGGTTCTGGGATTTTTGCTCACCGTTCTTGTGATCATTCTGACCCCACGGGGTGGGATTTTGCGTGGAGCCCCAGATCGAGGGAGATTATCAGTGGTCTTGTATGTCTTCCATTTTCTAATTATTGCTCCCACTGTTGATTTCTTCACTCCAAGCTGGTTGGCTATTGCGGATTCAGTCTTCCCAGCCTGGTGCAGGGCAACAATTTTGTTTCTCGTGTCCTTTGACAGCTCTTTGGTCTTCACCATAGTGGAGTTTGGAGTCAGACTGTTTGAGGGTGTGCACAGGTGTCTTTTTATACTGATAACAAGTTTAAACAGGTGCCATTACTACAGGTAATGAGTGGAGGAAAGAGGAGACTCTTAAAGAAGAAGTTACAGGTCTGTGAGAGCCAGAAATCTTGATTGTTTGTTTCTGACCAAATACTTATTTTCCACCATAATATGCAAAAAAAAATGATAAAAAAACAGACAATGTGATTTTCTGGATTTTTTTTTCTCAGTTTGTCTCCCATAGTTGAGGTCTACCTATGATGTAAATTACAGACGCCTCTCATCTTTTTAAGTGGTGGAACTTGCACTATTGCTGACTGACTAAATACTTTTTTGCCCCACCGTGTATACAGGAGATGACATACAGGTGTATACTATATATAAGGGAGATGACAAACATGTATATACTAAGGGGAAAATGAGAGGTGTGAGTGCAAAATGAGAGGTGTGAGTGCAAAATGAGAGGTGTGAGTGCAAAATGAGAGGTGTGAGTGCAAAATGAGAGGTCTGAGGTGAAAATAGTGGAGTGATCGGAAAATGACAGATGTAAGGTCGAAATGACAAGTGTTAGGGGGGAATGAGAGGAGTGAGGGGGGGGGAAATAAGAGGAGTGAGGGGGGAAATGAGAGGTGTGAGGGAGAAAATGAGAGAAGTGAGGTGCTATAACGAACCACAGATATGTACTATGCCCAGGCAACGCCGGGCTCTTCAGCTAGTATAAAATGAGGGAACGGCTCACATACTGTGAAGGAGTTGTCGACTGCTAGGACAACCACTTCTCAAACTAAAAGTTCGGCCCTGATTAAAATTAATAAAGCCTATACTCGCCTTCCGTGCCGGCGCCGTTCCCGCCGTGTCAGCACTTGCTCTCTCCGGGGCTGTGATGCGGTGGTGTGATGCCGGCGCCCAATCATAGCTGGTGTCACTGGCCCGTCTTTGTAGGAACTGAACATGAACAGGGAGCCAGGAATCAGCTGATCTGATTTCCTCTTCATGTTATTATTATTATTTGTTATAGCGCCATTTATTCCATGGCACTTTACATGTAAGGAGGGGTTTACATAATAAAAACAAGTACAATAATCTTAAACAATACAAGTCATAACTGGTACAGGAGGAGAGAGGACCCTGCCCGCGAAGGCTCACAATCTACAAGGGATGGGTGAGAATACAGTAGGCGAGGGTAGAGCTGGTCATGCAGCAGTTTGGTCGATCGGTGGTTACTGCAGGTTATAGGCTTGTCGGAAGAGGTAGGTCTTCAGGCTCTTTTTGAAAGTTTCGATGGTAGGCGAGAGGCTGATATGTTGGGGTAGAGGGTTCCAGAGTAGGGGTGATACGCGAGAGAAATCTTGTTTACGATTGTGGGAAGAGGAGATAAGAGGGGAGTAGAGAAGGAGATCTTGTGAGGATCGGAGGTTGCGTGTAGGTAAGTACCGGGAGACGAGGTCACAGATGTATGGAGGAGACAGGTTATGGATGGCTTTGTACGTCATGGTTAGGGTTTTGTACTGGAGTCTCTTCGCAATGGGGAGCCAGTGAAGGGATTGCCAGAGGGGAGAAGCTGGGGAATAGCGGGGGGACAGGTGGATTAGTCGGACAGCAGAGTGTAGAATAGATTGGAGGGGTGCCAGAGTGTTCGAGGGGAGGCCACAGAGCAGGAGGTTGCAGTAGTCAAGGCGAGAGATGATGAGGGCATGTACTAGGGTCTTTGCAGATTCTTGCTTGAGGAATGATCGCATTTGTGAAATATTTTTGAGTTGAAGACGGCAGGAAGTGGAAAGGGCTTGGATATGTTGTTTGAAGGAGAGATCAGCGTCAAGGATTACCCCGAGGCAGCGAGCTTGTGGGACTGGGGAGAGTGGGCAGCCATTTACTGTAATGGGTAGATTCATTGGGGGTTCACGTGAGATGGGGGAAAGATGATGAATTCTGTTTTGTCCATGTTAAGTTTCAAAAATCTAGCGGAGAAGAAGGATGAAATAGTGGACAGACATTGAGGCATTCTGGTTAGTACGGAGGTGATATCTGGTCCAGAGATGTAGATCTGTGTGTCATCAGCATAGAGATGATACTGAAAGCCATGAGATTCTATGAGCTGTCCCAGGCCAAAGGTGTAAATGGAGAAGAGCAGGGGCCCAAGGACTGAACCTTGTGGGACTCCGACAGATAGGGGGCGAGGTGAGGAGGTGGTGTGTGAGTGGGAGACGCTGAATGTCCAGTCTGTTAGGTATGATGAGATCCAGGATGGGGCCAAGTCTGTGATGCCAAGGGATGAGAGGGTCTGTGGTAATAGGGAATGGTCCAGTGTGTCAAAGGCAGAGGACAGGTCGAGGAGGAGGAGGAGGACAGAGTAGTGTCGCCTGCTCTTGGCGGTTAAGAGGTCATTGGTGACCTTAGTTAGGGCAGTTTCAGTGGAGTGGTGTGACCGGAAGCCAGATTGTAAGCGGTCAAAGAGGGAGCAAGAAGAGAGATGGGAAGACAGTTCAAGGTAGACGTGTTGTTCCAGTAGCTTGGAGGCATAAGGGAGAAGTGATGTTCAGTTTGTCCGAAGGCAGAGAGATGCCAGCTCTGATTGGGCGGGAGCATCACGTGTATTTCCACCACATCACAGCCCTGGCACCACGAGTGGACAACCCCTATCACTAGGCTGAGCTTTGATGATTTGTGTGGCCATACAAATTTGCATTCACTGACACAGAGAAATACTTGTGACAAAGGTATTCCTATCTGGTTAGCAAAGACTGTATGTCCAAGATAATAAATGGCGCATCAGGAACGCTTCTGATCTCATATGATCAAACTGATATTTCAGTTGGGATTTCACGCAGCTGCAGCAGATTTTTTTTTTTTATTACACAAGGGCTTCATTGTAAGGATGAGCATCAGATAGGGGATATAAAATGTTTAGCTCCTTTTAAAGCTGTGTGCTGCTGTCGTCTCCGCATCTATGCTTCCTTTAGTACTGGTCATAGCAACATGCCCTTATGGCATTCATTATGACATGATATATTTGATTGGAAACCTGGGGATTACATTGTTGCTGACTCTTGACAATAGAAGGCTGTCTATAGGAACACTAATCCTAGAATGTCTAAAGGGAAATCCCATCTGACAATGTGGGGCTTATTCTCATTACAAGGCTCTTTCCAAATATGTGTAAATAATAACATGGAGGATTTGTCTTTCGATCAGAAAAAGACATACAGGCTGATTCACTAACACTGACTTTTTGTGTGCGTTAGTATATGATACAGTTGTAATGAAATGAAAGGGGTTCCACAGACGCTTCATTGGGGGACACAGAAACGATGGGTGTACACTGCTGCCACCAAGAGGCTAACACTGAGAATTACAGCGTAAGAAAAAACTAAGTTAATGGCATATTGGTAACCTATCCCTAGGACTGGTCATCAATATCTGATCATTGGGGATCAGACACCCTTCTCTATCACCAGTAAACTGTTATTTTCTTCAGGTGCCGTCAGAAGTGAACACTTTGAGTGGAACTGAACAGCACAGCTCCATTCACTGTCATAGCTGCTGCTCCTATTAAGAAATACATAAAAGTCCTCAATATGTCCTGATCAGGCAGCCCCTTCAGCAGTGTTATACTAACATAAATGTTTTATACTTTTTTCCCACAAGGCTGTTCACGACAACCAGATTTTGATTGTCATTGGAGAAACCGGTTCAGGAAAGACCACCCAAATTACACAGTATTTGGCTGAAGCTGGTTACACGACGAGGGGTAAAATTGGATGCACTCAACCTAGAAGAGTGGCTGCAATGTCTGTGGCAAAGCGTGTGTCTGAAGAATATGGATGCTGCTTGGGTCAAGAGGTGGGTTGTTACTATATTTCTCCCAAAATGCCAATTTATTTATTTTTTGCTTCTAAAAATCAGCCCCTATATTGGATGGTTAACAAAGGGCAAAGGCCAGCTTCTCCTTTATTTTCTTTCCCTTAACACTGTATTCAGCTTGATGCCACACATCTCTGCGCTCTATATGACAAGCCTATCGTGTTAATACCGGTATTCCTTTGTCCCCGTAGGTTGGCTATACCATTCGGTTTGAAGACTGCACTAGCCCAGAGACGGTCATTAAATACATGACAGACGGTATGTTACTTAGAGAGTGCCTGATAGATCCGGATCTGTCTCAGTACGCCATCATCATGCTTGACGAAGCTCATGAAAGGACTATCCACACTGATGTGCTCTTTGGACTCCTGAAGAAGGTACGATACAACAGTAAATATTCTGGGGTTCTTTTTGGCACTGTATTTACGCTCTATTGCTGTATTAGTTTTTCATATTTTATAGTATTATTTAGGATGTTAAAAAGAAGTTGTTTCTCTAAAATTAAATTTCAGATCTGTCCCAAATACAAAGGGGAACTCTGTTTTCTGGATCAGTGGGGAGCCCAGCAGTCAGACCCCCAGCAATAAGCATCTTGTCTCCTAGCCTCGTATAGGTGATCACTTTCTTGGGACAGCACCTTTAACAGCACATAGATGTTCCAACAAGTGTTGTGCGTCCTTTTTGCGATCACATCTCCCAGAAATCCCTGAAAAAGCCAATCCATAAATCCACAAGGTGGATGATTTATTTTGACAGAGAGATTGACTAACTTTCTTGTTGTGGCGCATTACATACGTTCTGTTACATGACCAGAAGTTGTTGACAGTGTTACTGATTATTCCTAAAATGTTCTTGATATCTTCAATGTAGACAGTACAAAAGCGCGCTGATATGAAACTGATTGTGACGTCTGCCACTCTGGATGCCGTGAAGTTCTCTCAGTATTTTTATGAAGCTCCGATTTTTACCATTCCTGGTCGAACATACCCAGTGGAGATCCTGTACACTAAGGAGCCTGAGACGGATTACCTGGACGCTAGTCTGATCACCGTCATGCAGATCCATCTGACAGAACCTCCCGGTTTGTACTCCATTCAGTTCAATTGATTAGTTTTCTGCAGTTTTACGTTTTCTTAGAAATCCATTATTCTGTTTTGTGCATATTTGGCAACTGTGGTTAATGCAATGATTATCTTCTTTACTTACCTGTGGTGTCTGATCACTCGTGCATAGTAATCCTTGTGAACACCTAGCCATAGATGGTGGTGTGTCTATGATGAGTCTTACGTGCCATTAGTTTTCGTATGTTTGCTGTGTTTGTGATGCTAAAAGCCGCCACGTAGCCCAGCAGTTCCTCACTGTAAATGTGCCTTCAATAGTAAACCGGTTTGCTTATTCCAGGTGACATTCTGGTTTTCCTTACTGGTCAAGAAGAAATTGACACCGCTTGTGAAATCCTGTATGAGAGAATGAAGTCCCTTGGGCCTGATGTCCCGGAGCTGATCATACTGCCTGTGTATTCTGCCTTACCCAGTGAGATGCAGACTAGGATTTTTGACCCGGCTCCTCCTGGCAGCAGAAAGGTATTATAGATGCACATACAGAGTGCCGACTTATTTGTAGAACTAATTAAATATTTGTCAGACTAATGTTGGCACAATCCCCCTGATTCACCTGGTAACTGGGCAACCAAACATAAATTCTCATTCCTATGGATGTAAAGGGTCACTATGAATTTGAATGGCTTGAGCCGACCATACACATTAGATGGCTGCTGGCTGAACAATGCTTCGGCGATCATTCAGCCGACTCTCCCATAAAGAGGTGGTCTCGTTCGGCTGAGCGCTCGTGTTCTCTGTGAGAAAGTTGCCATCCAACACTTTGGCCGGCGACTTATCTCCTTGGCGTATGATAAGATGAGTAGTCCAAAATCAGACATGCGTGACCTTGTTCTCGATCTGTCGGCCAAACTCGTCAAAATCCATGTGTGCGGCCCAAGTTAGTCGATATGTATGGAAGCATTCAATCTCAGGGATAAGTATGTCATCTTATCCTTTTAAAGGAATGTTTAACATGGAAAAAGCATAAAAAGATATCCCGATCATGTGCCTTGGTGTAAGGCAACTTTCTGCATCAGGAGCCTCTCCCTGGACCTGTCTGCTGTAGGACAAGATATGCCACACCTCTTGGCACCAAGTTTGCAGCCAGTCACCCTACGAAAGTGGAACGTATCAGCAGGAGAATAAATGGGTTGTCCAGTCTTAAAAGCTTAATAGGTGGAATGCATAGTGTTACAAGAAGCAAAATCGGGAGTAGCCTCCTGCAGGCACCACCATGGGTCTAGCACGCTCTGCTGCAGTGGTCTTTGCCAGGCCCTGGAACTGATAATGTCTCTTTCTCTGAATTGGTATGGTGTTCTGTGGGATCACTTATTCAAGTGCACTTGTAGGTCTCAGTAGTCAGCATCTAAATAACTGGATATCATGGCTAACGGTCCTGGCACGGACCACAGGAGCGATCTTCGCAAGACCCATCAGGGTGCGAGTAGGTGCGTATGCCTGGTATCTTGGTTTTTGGGACTACCTCTTCAGCCCCAGTGTTACCTGCAAGATTTCTACATATAGAAAATAATGCAGACTGACAAACAATAGGGACAAGAGTGTCGCCTGCTTCCCTTTATCATTCATTTCTGGGTGCAATGTCCCTTTAAGCCTTTGGCATATAATCTCTATTCTCAGGACAGTTGTTACAAATGTAGGCCATGAGCTTTAGTGGGTATGAACTGCACTGGCTGCTGTGGCCATTGTCATGACTACATTTCATACCTTAGTGTACTGGCTCTCTAGCTGCTGAACTATAACCCCCAGCATGCTGTGACAGCTGCACACTCTAATACATGCATTGTGTTGCTGCACTAATTCATATCCTAATGCAAAATTCTAATTTGGGTCCAGGATGACCATTTGTTCCTCACTCGTGTGCCTTGTCTTCTTGTCTCCAGGTTGTTATTGCCACCAACATTGCTGAGACCTCGCTCACTATTGATGGCATCTACTATGTGGTTGACCCTGGATTTGTAAAGCAGAAGGTCTACAACTCTAAAACTGGGATTGATCAACTTGTAGTAACTCCCATCTCACAGGTGAGTGATTGGGGGGGTGTCTTGAGTAATGGGAGGCATCACGTGACTTGGGCTCACCCATCTACATAAAGCTGATGGCAGCTGATTCATTCCTGATTGTAGTCAACTTCGCTGCATAATTTCTTCTAATTTTCCTACAATGCCACCACTTTGTGTATTTGTACACTAGGTCGTATGTCTATATGGAGATGTTAACTTGCATGTGTAAGAATAATCCCACCAAAGCTGACCTCAATTTTTAGATGTCATGTAGTGTACGTTCTTGTATGATGAGATATTATCTGCTCCAATTCTTACTTTTCCTCTTCTACAGGCCCAAGCCAAACAGCGAGCAGGCAGAGCCGGGAGGACAGGACCTGGCAAGTGCTACCGCCTTTACACCGAGCGTGCTTATCGTGATGAGATGTTAACTACCAATGTGCCCGAGATCCAGAGAACCAACTTGTCCAGCACGGTCTTATCACTCAAGGTATAGCACACTTCTATGTGCTTCATTAGTACATGGAGTAAATGACTTTTTAAGGTTCATTACATGCATGTAATTTGTTTTTTAAAGTTGTTAGTTTCCCGTCTCATTGGTGATTGTAGAATGAGTTAACTAAGAATGCCTCAGTGAACTCCTTTTCATATGGAGTTTGTAGCTCTTTTATTTGTCTATTACTGAACTATAATGATTTTTTTGGGCCAAAATAAACTGTGTGCAGAATTATTAGGTAAGTTGTATTTTAGAGGATTATTTTTATTATTGATCAACAACTATGTTCTCAATCAACCCAAAAGACTCATAAATATCAAAGCTTAATATTTTTGGAAGTTGGAGTGGGTTTTTTTTTAGATTTGGCTATCTTAGGAGGATATCTGTTTGTGCAGGTAACTATTACTGTGCATAATTATTAGGCAACTTAATAAAACCCAAATATATTCCCATCTCACTTGTTTATTTTCACCAGGTAAACCAATATCACTGCACACAATTTAGAAATAAACATTTCTAACATGCAAAAACAAAACCCGCAAAAATTAGTGACCGATATAGCCACCTTTCTTTATGATGACACTCAACAGCCTTCCATCCATAGATTCTGTCAGTTGCTTCATCTGTTTACGATCAACATTGCGTGCAGCAGCCACCACAGCCTCCCAGACACTGTTCCGAGAGGTTTACTGTTTTCCCTCCCTGTAGATCTCACATTTTATGAGGGACCACAGGTTCTCTATGGGGTTCAGATCAGGTGAACAAGGGGGCCATGTTATTATTTTTTCTTCTTTGAGACCTTTACTGGCCAGCCACACTGTGGAGCAGTTGGAGGCATGTGATGGAGCATTGTCCTGCATGAAAATCATGTTTTTCTTGAACGATACCGACTTCTTCCTGTACCACTGCTTGAAGAAGTTGTCTTCCAGAAACTGGCAGTAGGTCTGGGAGTTGAGCTTCACTCCATCCTCAACCCGAAAAGGTCCCACAAGTTCATGTTTGATGATACTAGCCCATACCAGTACCCCACCTCCACCTTGCTGGCGTCTGAGTCGGAGTGGAGCTCTCTGCCCTTTACTGATCCAGCCTCTGGCCCATCAAGCGTCGCTCTCATTTTATCAGTCCATAAAACCTTTGAAAAGTCAGTCTTAATATATTTCATGGCCCAGTCTTGACGTTTTTTCTAATGTTTCTTGTTCAAAGGTGGTCGTTTTTCAGCCTTCCTTACTTTGGCCATGTCCCTGAGTATCGCACACCTTGTGCTTTTCGTTACTCCAGTAACGTTGCAGCTCTGAAATATGGCAAAACTGGTGGCAAATGGCATCTTGGCAGCTTCACGCTTGATTTTCCTCAATTAATTGATAGTTATTTTGCGCCTTTTTTGTCCAACACGCTTCTTGCGACCCTGTTGGCTATTTGCCATGAAACACTTGATTGTTCGGTGATCACGCTTCAAAAGTTTGGCAATTTCAAGACTGCTGAATCCCTCTGCGAGACATCTCACAATTTTGGACTTTTCGGAGCCCGTCAAATCTCTATTCTGACCCATTTTGCCAAAGGAAAGGAAGTTGCCTAATGATTAAGCACACCTTTTATAGGGTTTTGATGTCATTAGACAACACCTCTCCTCATTACAGAGATGCATATCACCTGATTTACTTACTTGGTAGTTGGCTCTCAAGCCTGAACAGCTTGGAGTAGGACAACATGTATAAAAAGTATCGTGATCAAAATACAACTTGCCTAATAATTCTGCACACAGTGTATATTTAAGTGGAAAAACACGCACTCTGAAAGCAGCATTCATATCCTTTTTAAAGGTCTGGGATTTTTTTTTTTTATGAAGTTTTGCTTCTTAGAAGTCAGAGACCGTTGCCTGGGCCCGGGGCCGTGCTGCCTTTGATCTCTTTTTTTTTAAAGTTGTGTTTTCTTTGAAGGTTCCCACTGTGTCAGAGTAAAACATGTGTAGCAATGATGGTTCAGGATAAAGTATAAATAAAAATCTGTTGTAATACATTTTTATTTTTTTACAACAAATATGCATCACTATCTGGCTTTAGTTAGTAAAAAATAATCTCAATGATCCAGACCAGGCGTACAATGCTACATTGCAGCTCTTCACTTAATAATGCATTTTGTTTTCCATTAAGGCAATGGGTATCAATGATTTGCTGTCTTTCGATTTTATGGATGCGCCCCCTATGGAGACCCTGATCACAGCCATGGAGCAGCTGTACACCCTCGGTGCTCTGGATGATGAAGGCTTGCTGACACGCCTGGGGAGAAGGGTATATATTAGTGATTAGAATTCTCACCATGTATTCTGTTTTCAGCTGTAAATGTACTTCTGTGATGATCTTGCTCTTTTTAGATGGCGGAGTTCCCCCTGGAGCCTATGCTGTGTAAGATGCTGATCATGTCTGTACATCTCGGCTGCAGTGAGGAGATGCTGACCATCGTGTCCATGCTGTCTGTGCAGAATGTGTTTTATAGACCAAAGGTAGGTAGTCCAGGCATGGGTGGAGGGGGGGGTGACGATGGACAGATTAGTTGTGAAAGCTGTTAATGAGCTATACTTCATCCCTGTACTCACTGACTGTTATCATCGTGCTTTGTTCAGCCAGTTTATGGTATTTTTACATGTCTAACCATTTTGCTTGCAGGATAAACAAGCACTTGCTGACCAGAAAAAGGCCAAATTCCATCAGACAGAAGGAGACCATCTTACTCTGCTGGCAGTGTACAACTCCTGGAAAAACAACAAGTTTTCTAATCCCTGGTGCTACGAGAACTTTATCCAGGCTCGCTCATTACGGCGGGCACAAGACATCCGCAAACAGATGTTGGGCATTATGGACAGGTGAGTGGGGGGGATTCTGTACCCTGCACATTCTATAGTTTGGTTTCTAGTGAGTAGGCAGGATCTTCTCTATGCAGATAGCTTGTACTACAGTGTGATCAATGGTGTCAAATCTCTTCTTCCAGGCATAAACTAGACGTTGTGTCCTGTGGAAAAGCAACAGTGAGAGTGCAGAAGGCTATATGCAGTGGCTTCTTCCGAAACGCTGCAAAGAAGGACCCCCAGGAAGGTTACCGAACACTCATAGACCAGCAAGTGGTCTATATTCACCCATCTAGTGCCCTGTTCAACAGGCAGCCTGAATGGTAAGTTATCTCTTCACCTTGCACTGAATGTCTACATGAAAGGAAGGCGAATTTCTTGATTTCATGGTCTGTTCATTCCCTGTTCTTCCCCAGTCGTGTCCGTCACTACTAAATCTTCTATAATCTACTATGAGAATTATTAAAGAAAAAAGGATTCCCTAAGATTGTCTCACTAGTGAAATCCGCATACAGAGGATTACAATGTCAGCTAATAAAGCTTAGCTGTTCTCTAATTTTTCTAATCTACCTTCTTTATTAGTTCTTAGCATTTTAAAGGGTGCGATCACGGGGTTCTGATGGTTTGCCATGGCAGCTGGGTTCCTGCCATGTTGGTATTTGTGAAGCCCACATGTTGGGATTCATAGGGTACTGTGATGTTGGCTGTGTTCTGCAACAATTGTATTGCAGTGTACAGAGCAAGCCCCCTCAGCGGACTAATTTAAAAAAAAAAAGTATTTAAAATATAATAAAAGCTAAAATTTGAGTCATACCCCTCTCTTTCCTTCATTAAAAATAAATTAAAAAAATAAACATTTCCGCGTCCATAAACTTCCTTTCTATCAAAGTATAAAATATTTCACTCTTAGAGTAAACGCCATAAAGCAAAAAAAAAAAAAAAAAACCTAAACCTCCAAAATTACAGAGGTTTTTGGTTGTTTGTTTTTTTCTGTTGCCACGCTCTCAAAAAATACAATAGTAAGTGATAAGTTGACATTTTTAAGTATATGCTATCACACAAAAGACACAAGCCCAATCTGTAGCAAAGTAAAAAAAAAAGTCTCCTTTTAAACAATAAAATTCAGTTTGTTTTTTTTACCACTAGAATAAAAAAAATATCTATAGAGGTTTGGTGTCGCCATAAATTAACAGACCTGGAGAGCCATGTTATCAGAAACCACTGTAAAAAAAGAAAAAACAAAAGCAATCAGTGATGTTTTTGGGGGGAATTGAGGGGGTTTTCCACCATTCCACCCCATTTTAAACCTTTTTTTTTTTTTTTTTTTTTTTTTTTAATCCTATATATGACATTCTAAAATGAATAGTGTTATATATAATAACAATAATAATAATATATATATATTTATTTGTCTAAGGGGTACTTCCGTCGTCTGTCTGCAACTTCCGTAACGGAAATCCCGCGTCACTGATTGGTCTCGCCAGCTGCCTGTCATGGCTGCCGCGACCAGTCAGCGACGGGCACGGTCCGATTAGTCCCTCCCTACTCCCCTGCAGTCAGCGCCCGCTCTATACTCCCCTCCAGTCACGGCTGACACAGTGATAATGCCAGCGGTAATGTACCGCGTTATGCCGCGGGTAACGCACTCCGTTACCGCTGCTATTAACCCTGTGTGTCCCCAACTTTTTACTATTGATGCTGCCTATGCAGCATCAATAGTAAAAAGATGTAATGTTAAAAATAATTTAAAAAAACCTGCTATTCTCACCTTCCGTAGTCCGCCGAGGCACGTGCGGCTGCCACCATCTTCCGTTCCCAGAGATGCATTGCAAAATTACCCAGAAGACTTAGCGGTCTCGTGAGACCGCTAAGTCATCTGGGTAATTTCACAATGCATCCTGGGAACGGAAGATGGCGGCAGCCGTGGGCGCATCGCCAGAGCTTCGCTGGATCCCGGCGGGTGAGTATATAACTATTTTTGATTTTAATTATTTATTATTATTACAGGGATATGATGCCCACACTGCTATATACTACGTGGGCTGTGTTATATACCGCGTGGCTGCTATATACTACGTGGCCAGTGTTAGATACTATGTGGGCTGTGTTATGTACTGCGTGGGCTGTGCTATATATTACGTGGTCAGTGTTATACTGCGTGGCCTGTGTTATATACTACGTCACCTGTGTTATGTACTGCGTGGCTGCTATATACTGTTTGGGCTGTGTTATATACTGTCTGCGTGGCCACTGTTATATATTGCATGGCCTGTATTAACGCATCGAGTGTTCTACAATATGTATGTATATAGCAGCCACATAGTATATAGCACAGGCCACGTAGTATTTGTCTGCTATATACTACGTGGCTCCTATATACTACGTGGCCTGTGCTATATACTATGTGGCTGCTATATACATACATACATATTCTAGAATACCCGATGCGTTAGAATCGGGCCACGATCTAATATAATATATATATATATATATATAAAAGTTATGATATAGGGACTTTACAGAAATAACGAAGCACACAGCCAATCTCTGAAATTCATTAAAAATAAAAAATGTTGAAATCTCAAATGCCCATGTACCCAATAAATCTTTATTTTGCTCTCTACAGGGTTGTGTACCATGAATTAGTCTTAACCACCAAGGAATATATGCGAGAAGTGACTACCATTGACCCTCGGTGGCTTGTAGAATTTGCTCCTGCCTTTTTCAAAGTCTCTGATCCAACCAAGCTGAGCAAGCAGAAGAAGCAGCAGCGCCTGGAGCCCCTCTATAACCGCTATGAGGAGCCCAACGCCTGGAGAATCTCCCGAGCCTTCAGACGACGGTGATTTGGTTGCAAGCTGTAGAAACTTTCCAGGACCTTAAAGCGACTTTGCAGCCTACAAGCATATGACGGACTCTGTAGAACAGTGGTGGCTTCTAATTTTTATAGCAGACTTTGTGCTTGACTCTGTATAAAATATATTTTTTAAATGTTCATTTCACATCGTTCAACTTTAGTGCTCTGCTTTAAAGAGAAGCTGTCGTCGGGGTTATACATATTAATCTAAAGCCATTGCCATAATGGTGCTGGTATTCTGATTTAATACATATTTTCAGTGAAGAAATCCATAGCCTGGTTTTTATGAAATCAGAAGTCTTGGTCTCTGTGCATCGGGGCGTGACTGGAGAAGGTCTTTGGCTCTGCCCTGGCCCCTCTGCTGTCTATCTTCTTTGTTATTTAAATTCAGTGCCGGAATTTTGATTGAAGCCCGTCAAGAGTTAAATATATGCCAGCGCCTCCTGCGGCTAGGACGGCACCGTTGCAGAATTTAAATAAGAAAGAAGATGACAGCTGGGCCATGGCAGAGCCGAAGACCCTACTGACGGTCCTGCCCCCGATGCACCAGGACCACAACTTCTAATGATGACTTTATAAAAAAAACAGGCTATGGATTTCTTCACTGAAAATATGTATTAAATCAGTATACCAGCCATGTTATGGCGCTATTCGTGTAATGATGACAGCTTCTAAGTGTATTACGTAGGAAGAGGGCCTTGGGCTGTGATTGGGCGAGTGACAAATAACAATCTCCATTTCCACCACATCTGTTAGTACACTGTGGTTCAGTCATTGCTTGGTTTTATTCATTTAGTAAAAGCTGCTTCATTCTTCTCCATGTGCTGTCGGCTATTGCAGCACATTGTAATTTCCATGAATGAAAGCTGCAATACCAAACACAACCCATGGCCAAGAGTGGCACTGTTTCTGCACTAAAGGAGTCATTTTTATCTGGTATACATATTGGCCATAGTGAAGACGATGGAAAACTGTTACCATGACCCAATTCATCCAAAATTACAATATCTTAACCTGGCCATACACGTCTGATGTCTGTAGTCCGATATCTACAGTCTCCCAGCGGATGAGGTTACGGGAGAGAAGAATCTAACAAGTAGTTGGATTTCAACATTCCCATAGATATCTGGCAGTGATTTTCTTCCATCTTCCTGCAGAGAACACATGCACGCTCAGCCAAACTGAATGTGCATTTATGTTTCTAGTATAAAATGGTACTATAAATGTCTAATAAGCCCACGGTAGCCATGTCTGGATAATCTGTGATCACATGTGCCGGGGTCCTGTATGAGGACATAGCTGCCTGCCTTATCCTTAATGTACCACATTTAGTTTGTACTTTTTTAGTTGTCTGATGCTCAGATACAGCTGAGATCAGCATTCGGTTATCATGGGGCATTTCATATGAGCGAGCTGCCAACAATGATTTTTACTGGTCACCTAAAAAAGAAAATGGATAAACAACAAGCAGTTTGGCATTCAATGATGGGACATAATTACACAAGGCAGATGTCCAGTTGTGGAGAGTCCCTTATTAATGGGTCCAAGGAGGTGAAAATAATAAAAAAGAAAATTGATATCCCCGGAACGGTGTCCTCCTTATTACTCAGGGCTCCATTCCTTGCCTGTCTGCTGGCTCCAACATCCGGCTTAGGCGTAGCGTTAACGCTGCAGCATTTGCATTTTCTCTAAATGGAATATATAATATATATCTAATTTTTTTTTTTTTTATTCTTCACCTTACTGAGCCCATTAGTAGCAGACATTCCCATAAGGATAAATTACCATGATTTCTACCTGATGCTACTGCACTAAGATCAGGTATTTGCAGTACTTCTCCCTATGGGAATTTTTTTTTTTTGTTCTATGCTTCTACATCTTATAACATAATGTATCTGCGCAAGGTGTGTTTATTTTATATTTGTCAGTTTCAGTAAAACATTTGGTGACTTTGTACTTGCTGCATTGGAGAATTTTCGGCTCAGCTGTTTACGTACTGACTAGAGATGGGCGAACCCGAACGGTACAGTTCGGGGTCCATACCTGACACTTAGTGTCTGTGCATGGACCTCGAACACTGACTTCTCCCAGAAGTCCGTGTAAGTTTTCTGGAATAAACCCAAATAAAGATTGCTGAAAGCAAATCAGCAAGCTTTTCCTGTGTGGGCACTTCTGGCCTCATCACAGCCATGTCAATTAATGGCATCCATTAGATGCACCAGTGTTGGTGCTTTGCCCAGCTTTTCCTGCTTGCCCTTGTGCGTTTGCAAGCTGGGAAATATTTTGAGGTTGATGTCAGCTTTGTAATTTCAGCTGACCTCAAACCCACGGGTTAGTAATGGAGAGGCGTTTATAAGACGCCCCAATTACTAACCCAGTAATAGAGACACAAAGTCATTTTAAATGGAATAAAACACAATTACCCTCTCTTTCCCATTTATTAACATAAAAATCAAAGTAATCCTCACCTGTCTTCCGTTAATTCATAATGTTGATGTCCCACGGCGAGCCCTAACTCTGCTACATCTGTTTGCATTGTTGAGTGGTGACATCAGCAATTTGACCACTCAGCCCGACAACCAGATCACATTGAGCTTAGCGTGAGAACAGGGCTACATGTGACCGGCAGTAACCTTAATAATGTCACCACCGGTCACACTCAGCTCAGTGTAATCTAGCTGCTGGGCTGAGCGGTCACATTACTCAGGTCACCACTCAGCAATGCAACCAGATGTAGCAGAGTTGGGACTCGTCATGGGACATCATCATTATGGATTATTGGTTAACAGGTAAGGATTACTTTGATTTTTATGTTAATAAAAGAAAAAGGGGATTTGTTTGGTTCAATTAGAGGTCTTTTTTCTGTGTGTCTTTCTTACTCTTGATTACTATGTTCTTAATGGAGAGGCATCTATCAGACACCCCCATTACTAACATCTTGGCTTGATGTCAGCGACCATAAAACAACTGACATCAACCCCAAAACCATGACTCCACTTTCCAATGTACCAGGGCAAGTTGGAAGAACAGAGGCTAAGCACTAGAATTTCTGGGGCAGCTGAGGGTTGATTATATTAGTCTGGGAGGGGTAACATATCCATGGCCCCTTTCCAGGCTTAGCCAATGAAAGTAACTACTCAAAGGCCTTTCACATTGAAAAGAACAAATCAATTGATGGTGTGCTGCCAGCTATACCTAGTGAGTAAGAAGCGATCTGAGATAAATGATAGTTATTGCACCATGCAGATAACCTGGGCAATAGCCAAAAGAAATGCTATGTTTTAAAATATCAGCAATTGCCCAATGTGGCTCCAGCTCATGTGAGCTCAGATGGCGCTAAGCAGCCATGTTGGCCTCTGTAAATAAAGTGCTATGTGCAGCCAGGGGAGCAGGTACCCCACGCGTATCGATACTAAACAGTGTCTTCCTCAGCAATTATGTTCACAATCAACCCAAAAGACTCATAAATATCAAAGCTTAATATTTTTGGAAGTTGGAGTGGGTTTTTTTAGATTTGGCTATCTTAGGAGGATATCTGTTCGTGCAGGTAACTATTACTGTGCAGAATTATTAGGCAACTTAATAAAAACCAAATATATTCCCATCTCACTTGTTTATTTTCACCAGGTAAGCCAATACAACTGCACAAAATTTAGAAATAAACATTTCTGACATGCAAACACAAAACCCCCCAAAATTTGTGACCAATATAGCCACCTTTCTTTATGATGACACTCAACAGCCTTCCATCCATAGATGTCAGTTGTTTGATTTGTTTACAATCATCGTTCCGTGCAGCAGCCACTACAGCCTCCCAGACACTGTTCCGAGCGGTGTATTGTTTTTCCTCCCTTGTAGATCTTACATTTTATGAGGGACCACAGGTTCTCTATGGAGTTCAGATCAGGTGAACAAGGGGGCCATGTCATTATTTTTTTCTTCTTTGAGACCTTTACTGGCCAGCCACACTGTGGAGTAGTTGGAGAAATGTGATGGAGCATTGTCCTGCATGAAAATCATGTTTTTCTTGAACGATACTGACTTGATGATACCAGCCCATACCAGTACCCCACCTCCACCTTGCTGGCATCTGAGTTGGAGTGGAGCTCTCTGCCCTTTACTGATCCAGCCTCTGGCCCATCAAGAGTCACTCTCATTTCATCAGTCCATAAAACCTTTGAACAGTCAGTCTTAATATATTTCATGGCCCAGTCTTGACGTTTTATCTTATATTTCTTGTTCAAAAGTGGTCGTTTTTCAACCTTCCTTACCTTGGCCATATCCCTGAGTATCACACACCTTGTGCTTTTTGTTACTCCAGTAACGTTGCAGATCTGAAATATGGCAAAACTGGTGGTAAATGGCATCTTGGCAGCTTCACGCTTGATTTTTCCTCAATTCATGGGCAGTTATTTTGCTCCTTTTTTGCCCAACACGCTTCTTGCAACCCTGTTGGCTATTTGCCATGAAACGCTTGATTGTTCGGTGATCACGCTTCAAAAGTTTGGCAATTTCAAGACTGCTGCATCCCTCTGCAAGACATCTCACAATTTTGGACTTTTCAGAGCCCGTCAAATCTCTCTTCTGACCCATTTTGCCAAAGGAAAGGAAGTTGCCTAATAATTAAGCATACCTTATATAGGGTTTTGATGTCATTAGACAACACCCCTCCTCATTACAGAGATGCACATCACCTGATTTACTTAATTGGTAGTTGGCTCTCAAGCCTGAACAGCTTGGAGTAGGACAACATGTATAAAAAGTATCATGTGATCAAAATACAACTTGCCTAATAATTCTGCACACAGTGTATGTATATATATTTTGAACAGTAATAATGGGAACGGTTGGTGATATCAACTTCCTGTTTGTGGCACATTAGTATATGGGAGAGGGAAAACTTTTCAAGATGGGTGGTGACCATGAAAATACGAGATGTGCAGCATCTGTAACAATAGATACTGGAAGCCTGTGCTAGAATTTCTTCTGCGGTGTTGCTATCAGTGTGTCAAGAGTGAACACATTTTGTAAGTGGTCATAAACTTGTAAATAACTCATAAAAGAATAAAGTTATGTTAAAACCAAACACATTGTTTTTCTTGCAAAATTCTCAATACGTTTGATGTGTCACATGACCCTTTTCCCATTGTAAAAAATAAAGTTGGATCCAAAATGGCTGACTTAAATGGCCGCCATGGTCACCACCCATCTTGAAACATTTTCCCGCTCCCATATACTAATGTTCCACAAACAGGAAGTTGATATCACCAACCATTCCCATTATATTTGGGTATATCCATATAAATGGCCCACCCTGTTCATCCAACATGGTAAGATCTTTCAGCTGTTGAATAAGATGTGCCGAATCCCTGACAAATGAACCTGGGTGGTTCTCTAGGGATTTGTGCGCTTTCGGCAACATGTAAAACCTTGGCATCCTCGGACAGTCTGTAGAGAGGAAATCCCATTCTTTTTTGTCAATGATGTCGTTATTCTAGATCAGTGGTGGCGAACCTATGGCACGCATGCCAGAGGGGGCACATGTGCCATCTCAAAACTAGCATTGCCATCACTCTCCTCAGCCTTCAGTGATCTCTCCTCACTAGCGCCGTGGCCACTCCTCTGCACGTGCGCCGTTCCATCAGTCTGCATGCGTGCTGAGAGTGGCAGCACTATTGCTGAGGAGATGCGTGCATGCCCACATGTTGGACTGTGATATATGAAGATACTAGATCAGCGTTGGAATGGGCAAAGGTGATTAGTTTTTTTTTTTATATATGAGGCCATTGTACAGTATTGGAGCATCATGTGTGGCAATTATACAATATGGAGCATCATGTGGGGCCAGTATACAGTATGGAGCATCAAGGGGAGCCATTATACAGTATGAAGCACTATGTGGGGCCATCATACAGTATGGAGCACTATGTGGGGCCATTATACAATATGGAGCACTATGTGGGGCCATTATACTGTATGGAGCACTATGTGGGGCCATTACACTGTATGGAGCACGATGTGGGGCCATTATACAGTATGGAGCACTATGTGGGGCCATTATACAATATGGAGCATAATGTGGGGCCATTATACAGAATGGAGTACTATGTTGGGCCATTATACAATATGGAGCATTATGTGGGGCCATTATACTGTATGGAGCACTATGTGGGGCCCTTATACAGTATGGAGCACTATGTGGGGCCATCATACAATATGGAGCACTATGTGGGGCCATTATACAATATGGAGCACTATGTGAGACCATTATACAATATGGAGCATAATGTGGAGCCACTATACAGTATGGAGAACTTTGTGGCGCCATTATACAGTATGGAGCACCATGTGGGGCCATTACACAGTATGGAGCACTATATGGGGCCATTATAGAGTGTGATGCATCATGTTGGGCCACTATACAGCATGGAGCACTATGTGGCCACAATATATGGAGAACTATCTGGCACCATTATACAGTATGGAGCACTATGTGGATCCATTACACAGTATGGAGAATTATGTTGGGCCATTATACAACATGGAGCTCTATGTCGGGCTATTATACAGTGTGGCACATTATGTTGGGCCACTATACAGCATGGAGCACTATGTGGGCACATTTTGCAGTATGGAGAACTATGTGGGGCCATTATACAGTGTGGAGCATCATGTGGGGCCATTATACAGATGGTGCAACATGTGAGGCCATTAAACAAGTATCAAGCACCATATTTGGCCTTTATATAGTATGGAGCACTATGTGGACACATTATACAGTTTGGAGCACTGTGGGGCCATTATACAGGATTCTTTATATATTTAAATTATGCCATTGGACTATATGCTTTTTACTGCTCCTACATAACATATTGTACTGCATTATTCCACTATAATTCCAAATGTTAATCATTTTATTTGATAGGGAAAAACTTCCTCAATTGTAGACATTTTTTTAAACAAAAATCAAGGTTGGCAAGTGACTTTACGCAAGCTTTTAACTTTGGCCCTCAGTGTATTTGAGTTTGATATCACTGCCTTAAAGGGTTATTTTCATCATGATAAAGGGTTACAATTGCAAAGAGGTAGTAAAAACAAATGTGGCACCCCTAGGGGTATTTGCCACAAAAATAGTTACTGACAGTAAATACAAATACTAAAATAGCAAGACTGCACTACCACCTCCGACCAGAAGGGGGAGCTCCAGAGACTCCCCTTGATCCATTCTGGTCTGAGAGAAGAAATGGCAGTTAGGCTAAGGAGCTGAAAGTGAGAGGTCATACAGCTGAATTTCTAACAGCCCTATGACGGTTTCCAGGCCCAAATCACCGGCCTGAGGAGAAAAGGGACAGAGAAAAAGGACATTGTGAGAATCGGGTAGCATTAATCACTACCCAGAACAGGCGCAAAGACGGATACCGGATCCGTGGCTGTATTCATTATATATAATACAGCAACCGGAAAAACGTGAGGTGATAGCTTCACTAGGGCTGGACGCAGCAACAGACACAGAGTTCAGCGATACTCCTGGAGGGGGTAAGCCGATAAAAGGACTCGGGTTGCCCGTCGAACCAGGACCCGGAGGGGACAGATTGGGCTGGCAGCCAGTTCACATACAGCAGCACGGCCACACAGAAATTGCGTACAATAAGAGGCGAAGACCCCGGCAGGGTCAAAGTAACTCAGAGTTCCCATACAGACTCCGGTGACAGGACTGGTTGTAAATCCCTTTATGTTGAAGTAAACTGGTTAAACGTTTCAGTGCCTCAGACTTTCATTTGGACAATAGCTATCTATCCAGGATCAGGATCATCACCGCTGAGAGAACCTGCTGCTGATCAAGTAAAGGTACCTTCACACATAACGATATTGTTAACGATATCGTTGCTTTTTGTGACGTAGCAACGATATTGTTAATTAAATCGTTATGTGTGACAGCGACCAACGATCAGGCCCCTGCTGGGAGATCGTTGGTCGCTGAATAAAGTCCAGAACTTTATTTGGTCGCTGGACTCCCTGGAGACATCGCTGGATCGGCGTGTGTGACACCGATCCAGCGATGTCTTCACTGGTAACCAGGGTAAACATCGGGTAACTAAGCGCAGGGCCGCGCTTAGTAACCCGATGTTTACCCTGGTTACCATGCTAAAAGTAAAAAAAAACAAACACTAGATACTTACCTACCGCTGTCTGTCCTCCAGCGCTGTGCTCTGCACTCCTCCTGTACTGGCTGTGAGCCGGAAAGCAGAGCGGTGACGTCACCGCTCTGCTTTCCGGCTCCCAGACAGTACAGGAGGAGTGCAGAGAAGCAGAGCACAGCGCTGGAGGACAGACAGCTGTAGGTAAGTATCTAGTGTTTGTTTTTTTTTACTTTTAGGATGGTAACCAGGGTAAACATCGGGTTACTAAGCGCGGCCCTGCGCTTAGTTACCCGATGTTTACCCTGGTTACCGGCATCGTTGGTCGCTGGAGAGCTATCTGTGTGACAGCTCTCCAGCGACGCTGCAGCAATCCGGATCGTTGTCGGTATCGCTGCAGCGTCGCTAAATGTGAAGGGGCCTTTAGTGCCTGTTCCCTCATGATACCCCTTACACTGCATTGCCTGAGGGCACAGCACCGGGTCAAGCCACCCGTGACATCCCGCTTAAGAGACAGACCCCATTGGTCCGGTGCTGGGTACCCCGGTCTCCTGGGTGTCACAATTGGCGTCACGAACAGGATTCAGCCAGCCCGTATACCGGGTATTGTGTGCCGTGATTGGAGCCCAAAACTGTGAAAACTTGGATGAAAAATCTTGAAAATTGACTTTATTAAAGAAAATTCCATTTCCCATTAAAAACTATTGAAAGTGACATTTCCCCATTGGTTATAATGGAGTAAAGATGGCCGCCATCACCTCATAACCGTTAGGCACGAGACTGTTAATTGAGCTACGCCATTACCTGAGCCCCAGTCTGACTGAAAAGCTTCAGAATCCGCCATTACAGAGCGCGCGGCGGGCGGGAGCAGCAGGGGGCGTGTCATTGTGGGCGGCACCAAGCTGAGCGCTCTGACGTCAGAGCAAGGGGAAAACCAATCCTGCTGCACAGCGGAACGAATCTACACTATCCCGACGGAAGCGGAGGACTGGAAGGGTCCGGATTAACTAAGGGGGCACAGTATGTCGCAGCACGGAGACGCCGCAGCACCCGGCGACGCTAATGCAGCTGAAAGACAGAGTGTCGATAGAGAGTCTGGTAGCGCAGCGGTGCAAGGAGTGGCGCCCATCATGCCTGTGCTGATGCCATATACCCCGGGTGGCCCGTGGCTTCCAATGTATGAAGGTGAGCCTAATACCCTTGACGATTTCAGAGAAAAGATGCTGGCCCATTTTAACATGTTCCCCGTGGGTGAAGTTCAGCGTGTTAGTCTCCTGATTATGCAGTTAAGTGGCCATGCTAAGCGAGAAGTCACAGCATGGGCAGCTGATCTAAAAGGCACTGTTGAACGCATATTTGCTGGATTAAAAGCTACATTTGAAACCACTGCCAGCAGCATAGCTAAAGTACGATTCTTTAATTGCAAACAAAAAGTTAATGAGGGCGTGAGAGACTTTGCCTTAAACCTGCAGGAAGCCCTTAAATCACTTACACTGGCTGAACCCATTTTTAACACCGGAGCGGATAAACTGCTAAGAGATCAATTTATTGAGGGACTCTACACCCCTTCTCATCGGGGGCATGTGAGCATGCTTGTTTTTAAGAACCCTGAATTGACATTTGCCCAATTAAAGGAGAGCGCTATACGTCTCCAGCTGGCAGAGGCACCTCGGGATCAGGAGCCTGTGCAACCCATGGCAGAGGTTCCTCAACAACAGGGAGTGCCAGTGACATCAGCTATGTCCGGGGCCATTGCTAAGCCCCTGGGGCGCAGTACTAATGAGGCTCTTCAACAAAAGCTTGACTCATTAACTGATGTTGTTGCTTCAATGGCTAAAATCATGCAGGAGATGAGAGGACCCAAGATGGAGTTGGCAAACCGTAGAGAAGATGTTCCATGGATGAGACCCCGGAGATACCCGACATGGAGAGGATGACCCCGCGACCGCTACCAACCGGATGGACAGCCCATTTGCCGCCGTTGCCAGCAGCCAGGCCACTTTGCACGAGATTGTGATTTAAACGGGAATCCCCTGGGAATGCGGGCCGCTTCGCAGGAATGAACTTTCAAGGCCCAACACCCTGGCACGACAGGTACATCGGAGGACGACCCATTATCCCTATCGTGCTGGACGGAATTCCCCTCAACGCTTTGCTGGACACAGGTTCCCAGATTTCATCTATACCGTATATCCTTTATAAGAGGTACTGGGCTGATGCAGATATTGATAAAGGGCCCTGTGATGTTGAACTAGATATATGGGCCAGTAATGGTAAGTTGGTACCGAAACTAGGATTCAGGGAGATGACCATAAAGATTGGTAAAGTAGAATTGAAGAAACAGGGTATAATTGTTGTTGATGTTGACCGGCGGAACTGTGAACCAACTGTATTGATAGGAATGAATGTGTTAGAGAACTGCTTTGCCGAAGTTATTTCTGTCTTACAGCAAATTGCTGAAACTGCCCAATCCTACCAGCAGAGAGTTCTCCGGAGGGAAATAAAAGTATTGATGTTAAGGCAACAGGTAGAAGTTGCAGGTGGAGAAATCGGCAGTGTGAGGGTAAGTGATCCGACATCTATTGTAATCCCACCAAAAACAGAAATGCTGGTATGGTGTAGAGCAGCCATTGGTACTAAGGGATGAGATTATCAAGCCTTAATAGAACCAGTGTACACCGACAGCAGGCCCACTATACTCACAGCACGAGGGGTAGTCGAGGTACACCGGGGACGAGTGCCGGTACGACTTTTGAACTGTGGAGAGGAAGAGGTCACTTTGCCAAGGTATGCTACAGTGGCAAAGCTATATACTGTTGACAACAATGCCATCACAACCATTGAGCCCTTAGAACCAACCTGTCAGGTGGAAGTCAACGGCTCAGATGGAGAATTGGAGGATTGGTGCCAACAGCTACACGTGGGCATAAATTCAACACCTACCCATCAAAAACAAGGGGTGTATAGGCTAGTGACGGAATATGAACAAGTCTTCAGTAAACACCCATTGGACTTCGGACGGATAGAAGATATAGACCCATACCGCCCGCTCACTATCAGTGTGCAAAAGATATGCTGCGGGAGATGAAACAGGCCGGGGTAATAAGAGACAGCTGTAGCCCCTGGGCGGCCCCTCTAGTGATTGTCAAAAAAAAGGACGGAACCATGAGAATGTGCGTAGACTACCGGAAGATTAATAACATCACCCATAAAGACGCCTACCCCTTGCCTAGGATAGAAGAGTCCTTAACTGCTTTGATATCTGCTAATTATTTTTCCACCTTAGACTTAACAAGCGGGTATTGGCAAGTCCCTGTGGCTGAGAGAGATAAGGAAAAGACGGCATTCACCACACCAATGGGTCTATGTAAATTTAATCGCATGCCATTCGGACTCTGCAACGCATCCGGTACCTTCCAGCGGCTGATGTAATGCTGCCTCGGACACAAGAACTTCGAGACCGTTCTCCTGTACCTAGATGATGTGATCGTCTACTCAAAGACTTACGAACAACACTTAATAGACCTGGCAGAAGTGTTCGAAGCCTTATCCAGGTATGGCATGAAAGTCAAGCCATCCAAATGTCACCTTCTCAAGCCAAAGGTACAGTACCTGGGACACATCGTGAGTTCGGAGGGAGTAGCACCAGATCCCGAGAAAATAAGCGCCATAAGGGATTGGCCAAGACCTACCAGCGCAAAAGAAGTGAGACAATTCCTGGGATTGGTGGGTTACTATCGCAGATTTATAAAAGGATTTACCACGTTGGCAGCACCCTTGCAAGACACCTTGGTAGGGCAGACGAAGAAACCTTCAAACCGAAACCCTCCTTTTCAGTGGAACGACGAAAGGGAAGACTCCTTTGAACAACTAAAGAAGGCACTAACCGGAGAAGAGGTTCTGGCATACCCAGATTACCATCAACCTTTCATCCTCTACACCGATGCCAGTAATGTGGGACTAGGAGCGGTGCTGTCACAAAAGCAAGAAGGTCGGGAGAAAGTCATCGCCTTTGCAAGTAGAAAGCTCTGGCCTACTGAAAGAAATTCAAAAAGTTACAGCTCCTTCAAATTGGAACTACTGGCTGTAGTTTGGGCTGTGATTGAACGTTTCAAACACTATCTGGCCGCTGCAGAATTTATTGTCTATACTGACAACAATCCGTTGACCCACCTGGACATAGCCAAATTAGGTGCGTTAGAACAGCGATGGATAGCCCGGTTATCTAATTACAACTTCATAATCAAGTATCGAGCAGGTCGCAAGAATGGAAATGCCGATGCCCTATCCCGGATGCCACACTTGAGAGATGTAGAAGAAGAAACGGGGGAGCTTGAAGAAATTGAACTACCAGCCTTCCATCATCCCAAGGCACAACATCATCAGTCAAGTACCTATCAGAAACAACAAGAGGTGAATTTTAATCCGTTAGCACACCATAGATGGGCTGACACCCAAGACAGCAATCCGGCTGTGAAGTTGGTGAAGGAACTGCTGACTGAGCAAAGTGCATATCCCGATGAGGATGCCCCAGAAGAGACGCATCAACTCTGGAAAGAGAGAGGCAAAATGTTCCTGTATCAAGGGAAGCTCTGTAGAAGGTACACCAATCCGAAAACACATGAATTGGTTTGGCAGATTATCGTGCCTAAACAAGATGTGAAGATGGTCCTCGAAGCTTACCATAATGGTGCTGGTCACTTCGGTTGGAAAAAGTTACAAGTACTTCTAAGAGAAAGATTTTATTGGGTCGGGATGAGAAAATCAATCGAACAGTGGTGCAGAAATTGTGGCCCGTGCAACCTCAGAAGAAACGATCAAAAGAACCAAAGAGCACCACTGCAGCCCATAATCACCAAACAACCACTTGAACTTGTAGCCATGGACCACGTGAAGTTGACACCAAGCCGGTCCGGCTATGTCTATGCCTTGACCATCGTGGACCATTATTCACGCTTCTTGATAGTAGTACCCGTAAAAGATCTGACAGCAAAAACAGCAGCCAAAGCATTCCAAACGTACTTTTGTAGACCCCATGGATATCCAGAACAGGTTCTCACCGACCAAGGTACAGCCTTTGAATCAGAGATCTTCAGAGAATTCTGTAATATGTATGGTTGCAAAAAGATCCGGACGACGGCCTATCATCCACAAACAAACGGCTTATGCGAGAAGATGAACCATATTGTAATAGACCTACTAAAGACTTTACCTGAGACAGAAAGGAATCAATGGCCAGAGAAATTGCCTGACTTGGTGGATCTGTATAATCATGTCCCGGTGAGCTCCACCAACTGCACCCCAGCTTACCTTATGCGTGCAAGACCCGGCCAATTACCAATCGATCTAGAAATGGGAATTCTGAAACCAGACGCAGAAGTTCAAGACTCCAATTGGGATATCATACAGCAAAAGCAGTATCGCCAAGTGCAAGAGAGTGTGGAAAGAAGCCTTCAGCAAACTAGAGAAAGACAAGAGCGATCTTTCAACCAGAATGCTCTAGCGACCCCATTAAGACCGGGTGACCAAGTGCTCAAGAGAAATCGTCGAACCAATAAACTAGACAATCAGTGGGAAGCCGTACTCTACACAGTTTTACCAACAAGAATGGATAATCCTAAAATGTGTCTCATTAGCAAAAACGGAGGCTTAACATCTGTACTAGTGTCAAGAGACAATCTTAAATTATGTCCGGAAGCATTGAAAGAGCCAGAAGTTGTCCAGCCAGAACCAGAAGTTATTCAACCCATACAGATTCAACCAGTAAAGGAAAAAGAAGAGGAAATGTATCACACCTGTATAGGAGACTTTCCCAAAACCCTACTAACATACCATGGTGCAGTAGTGGTTCCCATGGTGGCCTTTTACCCAACACCGAACCCAATACCAGAAGTCCCAAGACAGGAAGAGGCTGACCCCGTACTACGGGAGGTTCCAGGCCAGGAAGAACAGATTCCTGATCAGAGTAATCCCATTCACGGTGGACTTGCCAACTCCATAGTCGTGGAATTATCTTTAGCAGAGAGGGCAGATACTACATCCGCAGTAGACAGTAGTACACCACATGAAGAGACACCGCTATTACGTAGATCACAGCGTAGTACCCAGGGTCAATTACCGGCCAGGTATGCGGATTACCAACTATAAAACTATAGTCATTGTTATTATTCTGCAACGTTTAAGCCCAGTACCTACAGAGACTTGTCTGTATGAACTTATTGCACATTCTTGAACTTTTTATCAGCTCGGAGGCACTAAATCAAAGCTCCGGAAAGACTGCTTTTTGAACTTTGCTTTTTGCTCTTTTTGAACTTTCTTTAGACTTTATATTGGTAACTCCGTTGGAAAAATGGAACTAAATTCCTGGACACAAAGTGCAGTGCCTTTCCTAGTACCTTCAAGGATAGAACTGTATTAATGGACGCTATTTGAAGTGACTTTTTACAGAACTCTATTTTTGTTTCCTTGAGTGGTTTTTGTAACTTTTCATTTTTAAGACTCTGTACATATTAATTGTTATTTCAAAATGTTATCGTCCCACAGTCCCGGAGTACTGTTCTTAACTAAGGGGGAATGTGGCACCCCTAGGGGTATTTGCCACAAAAATAGTTACTGACAGTAAATACAAATACTAAAATAGCAAGACTGCACTACCACCTCCGGCCAGAAGGGGGAGCTCCAGAGACTCCCCTTGATCCATTCTGGTCTGAGAGAAGAAATGGCAGTTAGGCTAAGGAGCTGAAAGTGAGAGGTCATACAGCTGAATTTCTAACAGCCCTATGACGGTTTCCAGGCCCAAATCACCGGCCTGAGGAGAAAAGGGACAGAGAAAAAGGACATTGTGAGAATCAGGTAGCATTAATCACTACCCAGAACAGGCGCAAAGACGGATACCGGATCCGTGGCTGTATTCATTATATATAATACAGCAACCGGAAAAACGTGAGGTGATATCAGCTTCACTAGGGCCGGACGCAGCAACAGACACAGAGTTCAGCGGTACTCCTGGAAGGGGTAAGCCGATAAAAGGACTCGGGTTGCCCGTCGAACCAGGACCCGGAGGGGACAGATTGGGCCGGCAGCCAGTTCACATACAGCAGCAGGGCCACACAGAAATTGCATACAATAAGAGGCGAAGACCCCGGCAGGGTCAAAGTAACTCAGAGTTCCCATACAGACTCCGGTGACAGGACTGGTTGTAAATCCCTTTATGTTGAAGTAAACTGGTTAAACGTTTCAGTGCCTCAGACTTTCATTTGGACAATAGCCATCTATCCAGGATCAGGATCATCACCGCTGGGAGAACCTGCTGCTGATCAAGTAAGTGCCTGTTCCCTCATGATACCCCTTACACTGTGCATTGCCTGAGGCCACAGCACCGGGTCAAGCCACCCGTGACATCCCGCTTAAGAGACAGACCCCATTGGTCCGGTGCTGGGTACCCCGGTCTCCTGGGTGTCACACAAACAACTTTCCAATTTTACTTTTTATTCAAAATCCTCTCCATTCTCAAAAACAGACCTTCAATACAATCGGTGGCTAGTATCGTAGGCTTGGAGTGCAGCGCTTACAAGCTCTTTGCTATAGACTGTATAGCGCGCTAATGTACAAGTTGTTTTTTTAATCTAAAACCTCAGTATTCAGGTTAAATTGCCGTGTTGGCACTTTGCGATAAATAAGTGGGTTTTGTATTGCAGTTTGGCACTCTGTCTCTAAAAGGTTCGCCATCACTGTTCTAGAGTAATGCGTTAGTTCAATTTCTGGAACGTCTTTTTAACCGTTGTAAGTTTCTAAAAATGGCAATAATTAAAAGAAATTACATGTCCAGTCTTAAGAAGTTTTCCGCTCAGAAGACGCTTTGTACTTTATAATGCAAGTCAATGGGAGAGCTCAAAAGATGCCCGGAAAACAACTGGACTTCTTTTGGAGCCTTTTGCATTTCTTGCAGTTTTAATGAATTTTCATGCATTTGAGTTTTGTTTTTTTGCAGCCTCTTGATTGGACAATAAAAAGAAAAAGCAAAGAATAAAATGCCGAGATTTGGTCACAAAAATAATTGAATAAAGGGGAGACTGTCTCCCACACCTTCATAATTTTGACTTTTAATTAAATAAAGATGGACTGATCTCCAATATTTTACCAGAAGCTGGAACGTTTCCCCTTTCTTTCTGAATGCCATAACCTTCTCCAATGCATTTAGAAAGGTCTGGATGCTTGGTTAATAATTTTGGAGACTATAACTAACTAAAGAGGTTGTCCAACCTTAGGCAAAATGAAAGTATAAAACCTAATTACAAAAATTATTTTTAACCATAAGTATACATTTTAGTTAAAAAATATACCCCATGTAATTCCAATGTATTTTACTTTTTGTAGTACTTGGGCTTTTAATAAATCCTGTTTATAGACCTAGACTGTGAACCATATGTAATTGGTAAATGACTGGGCAGTAGGCATCGCGTTAATTTAACCTTCGGCAGCTGAAAATTACTTTTTATATATAGGATTATATTCACGTCATGGTTTTCCCACAAGTCTAGGTTTTAGAGGTCCAATAAAAATTACTGATAAGGAACAGAGATGACTTTCTCTCCATGGCTAGATGATGGATGACTTGACCTTGATGACCTTTCTCTGGGAAACCTCAGAGGTCAGCAATGGTAGGAGTCCAGGGTGAGATACGGTATTGAGTGACTGTTTAGAATCAGGTTCCCAATTGATGTTCATCCCTAGAGAGGAGTAGAGTGCAGCCAGTGATCAGCACAAAACTCTGTTTTCCTGAACTGCAGGTCACACTTGTCTTTCCATATTTCCACCATATAATTTTTAGTTAATGAATATTGATTTTCTATAACCAGCCTTCAGATTTTGAATTAGATTGTTTAAATATTTCAGAGAAAAGTTTTGCATTTATCATATCCAATGGTAACTGTTAGGCTAGGTCCACGTTGCTTTGGTGCAGTCCATTTAACAGATCCGTTAAACGGATGCACTAAAAATGAGCCCAAAACTGTCTTTTTGTGGTGTATTTTTGCCATCACCTTAACGCATGTGGCTGCGTTAGGTCATTAGCAGTAGAGTTCTATGGCAGAACGAACGCTTCTGTTCACTGTGCATTCGCCGTACCGGACCCGAAATTGTGGTAGTTTGCGTTGGAAGGTGCGTCACGAACTAACGACCATTGCAAACGCATGCTGATTTTGACATGCGTTAGGATTACACTAATGGAAGTCTATGGGTGCGTTAACGTGTTCGTTACATTGCGTTAGTGCTGCTTACAAAGGGATCCATTAAATGGATTGCCCTAACGCAATGTGGACATATCCTTAAGGTACCGTCACACTAAGCGACGCTGCAGCGATGCCGACAACGATCCGGATCGCTGCAGCATCGCTGTTTGGTCGCTGGAGAGCTGTCACACAGACAGCTCTCCAGCGACCAACGATGCCGGTAACCAGGGTAAACATCGGGTTACTAAGCGCAGGGCCGCGCTTAGTAACCCGATGTTTACCCTGGTTACCATCGTTAAAGTAAAAAAAACAACCACTACATACTTACCTACCGCTGTCTGTCCCCGGCGCTGTGCTTCTCTGCTCTGGCTGTGAGCACAGCGGCCGGAAAGCAGAGCGGTGACGTCACCGCTGTGCTTTCCGGCTGCCCAGCGCTCACAGCCCTGCGCCGATTCAGCGATGTCAGCGGGAGATCCAGCGACGAAACAAAGTTCTGGACTTTCTGCCCCGACCAGTGATATCACAGCAGGGGCCTGATCGCTGCTGCCTGTCACACTGGACGATATCGCTAGCCAGGACGCTGCAACGTCACGGATCGCTAGCGATATCGTCTAGTGTGACGGTACCTTTAGTGATGAGCGAATCTTTGGTAATTTGGATACTCCTGCTTTGCTGAATTTTTCCCAAAAATTTGATTTACAGAGAATTGACTGGTCTGCAAAGCCTAAAATTGTCCTAAAATAGCATGAATTACACTCTTGAGATCTCCAAGGACTTTATCCAGCCCTTTTCATGCTCTTTAAGGAAGGAGTCTGTTAGAACTGTGTTAAGTCCTTCTCAGTCCCTGGCTTACTAGAGGTAGGGATCCTGAGTAAATGACACGCAAACAAGGTATTGTGTGATCATATACAGGGGAAGCCCAGGAGCACATCTCTCTCTCTGGGCTTTGCCCTTCCTTTATATAGAAAAGAATTATTCTTTTACAGACATGCGCACAAGCGCTCATATTTCACTATCTCTTACATAAACAATCTATACCAGTCTTTATCAGTAGAAAGTTACATCATCTGGAAGGTGAATGAAAGGCTGCTATTGAAAGAAGGAATGCACACATGATTACTTCCATAAAAGGAAATGTCAAGTCAGCAGAAATGTATCTTGTTGTAAGCGAGATTTCTCAGGAAGAAGACAAGATGGATTCCTTTAGTTCAGTCTGATCTCCACAATTCCCCCCTTTGACATTTTCTTTTATTTATTTTATTTTATTACCACAGGGCCAAAGACAAAGCCTTTATTTGGTATTACACATGTACATGCTTGTATTCAATAAGAGAATCAAATCTAGTATTAATTCTTCCGTTTAACTCTCGCAACCTTTTCTTTGTTTTGCAATAAGTACAGATATTACAAAGGGATAGCAAAATAAGCGCAATAATCAGTATTAGCAAAGGATAACATAAGAGAAGAAGGAAAAAAAACTTTATACTCTTGCATCTATTACACAAAGTTTATCTGTGCATACTGAGATACTCTTGAGCACAATCTGGAATAGTACGTATATGACTACAATAATCATAACTATATGTATTATGCTCTGCATAATCCCAGCAACCCACCCACCGATTCCTCTGAACCAGTTGGCTGGGTTAAGAAAAGAAAAGGTATCTGACCACCAGCTATCCTTATTCTGGTCATTGTCTTTGTCATACTGATCTCTGAGTCGTTGTACGTCCTTTAATTTAAATGTCATACTCATAGTACTATTCGGGTCTATATAATGACAGCAGGTGGGTCCGATGATTTGACACATACCCCCTTGTGAGGCAGTTAGGTAATCCAATACCAGGGTATGTTGGTTAGTGACTATTATAAGCTGATTCTGTACAGCTATACTAGTGTTTAGTATATCCAATATATCCCAGATCTGATCATCTAGATAATCCGTGGCTCTAACTAATTTATCCCACATCTGTGTTAACATAGGATAAATAAAAATGGTACTAGCAATTTTGTTAGGAATTCCCATTTGTACTATATGTGGCCTCCCCGAGGGACGTGGTGAGTTATCTGCAGCTCTTTTATACAGTGTGTGCTTGGGCACGGCTTGCATATTCACTTGTTTATTTGAAATTATGAATGTAGCCGGGGTTAGGCGTCCTAATGTACAAGTACCCTTTATACCTACGGGAAGCCATTTATATGCTCCTTCTCCGCATATCCAAAATGTACCTTCAGGCAGATCCCATAGAGCTGAGTGCTGCAATACCAATCTGTGAGCCAAGTCCACAAATCTAGATACATTCTGAAGCATACACCAAGAGGGTTTTTGTCCCAAGGGGCTACAGTACCCGGCTGCGGGATTCCCACATACAGGCATTCCTTTGATATACTCATCGGATTTATTACAAACCAGGTTCCCCAGCTTACTTGTACAACTGTTTGCATCACCTTGGGGGAACAATTTAGAATGTTTCCATTTTCTATTATGTATGTATCTTTCCAATACCACAGGTTTGAAAGCATCAGAGGGGGGGACGGTTGTACTGAAACTAAGCTGTAGATTTTCTGTGGGGACCTGTCCTAAATTAGTTAATCCAGTCTTATTTCTAGGTACCCATTTTCCTCCCCTAAATGCTAAATATTGTAGATGTGTGTTACTCCCTGAGAGATTACCCTGCCACCAAGGAAATTCTACCCATCCCACAATTGGTATGGCGATTGTAGTATTCCACAGCCTAGCATTACCAATTTGGTTGTTGGCCAGGTTGTCTGAACAATTAGGCCAAGCGAATATTTCTTCTGCTAATACGGGAACTGCTAGAAAAGGTATACTTGTGGCTGATACCGGCAAATGGGTACAGATCCAACAATCTGTCAGGGTTTGTGTATTGTTTAACAAGTCATGCACTAATTTTCTATGATGTTGTACGAATCTATTGTTCAAAGGGGCTAGAGAATTCAGTCTATCCCACGCCTCCGTTGAGGTTATCATTATTAACATCAATATCATGAGTTTATACTGCTTTTCTTGCAATGGCTTGCATGTATCCATGATGCCTTTCCTTCAAGCTTGACTGATGTAGGTGTTGTCAACAGGACTTGGAAGGGTCCGTCAAACCTTGGTTCTAGAGCCTTTCTGGTGTGTCTTTTTACATAGACTTGATCACCTGGTTCCAACTTGTGACTTCCTTCTGTGTTGTCAGGATCTGGAAGGGAAGCAAAAACTTGTGCATGCACCTTAGTTAATTGTTTCTGAAGATTTTGCACATAAGAAGTCAATGACTCAATATTTAACACAAGTTGCTGTGGAAAATAACATCCTAAATTGGCAGTCCTGCCAAACAAAATTTCATATGGAGACAGTTTAGTCTTACCCCTTGGGGTATTGCGTATTGAGTAAAGGGCCAGTGGAAGGCATTCTGTCCAAGGCTTTCCTGTTTCAGCCATGGCTTTCTGTATTTTTAATTTTAAAGTTCCATTCATGCGTTCCACCTTACCAGAACTTTGAGGATGGTACGGAGTGTGTAACTGACTTTCAACACCCAACATTTTCAGTACATTTTGAAATATTTCTCCAGTGAAATGAGTACCCCTATCTGACTCGATCACTTCAGGGAGACCGTAACGGGGTATCAGTTCGGCAACTAGCTTTACAGCAGTGTTTTTAGCTGAAGCCTTCCGAACTGGATAGGCCTCTGGCCACCCCGAGAACATGTCCACACATACCAACACATACTCATACCCATTACTTTTTGGCAGCTGGATAAAGTCTATTTGTAATCGCTGAAACGGGTAGAGAGGTCGGACGTGGTGCTTCATAGGGGTCTTTGTTGTCTGTCTGGGATTATGTGCCAGGCATATAGCGCATGCAGCACAATAGTCTCTTGCATAGTTGCCAAAACCTGGAGCCAACCAGACTTGCTTTGCCAGTAGTGTCATTGCATTTGCAGACACATGAGTAGGGTGGTGCAGTCCACCAACTACAATCGGATACCGGGCTCTAGGTAGACATATTAGTCCATCTTTCTTCCAAATTCCCGCTTGTTCTTCTGCCCCTTCCTTTTTCCACCTGTCCCTCTCCTCTTCTCCTGCATCTTCCTGTGCTTGTCTCAGTCTATCTTCAGTATTTTCTGTGGGGTTTACAGTATGAACCTGTTGTAAGGGTTTGACAGCTGCTGCTTTGGCTGCTTTATCAGCCCTATCATTTCCCCTAGATTCCCTAGTGTCGAGTCTCACATGTGCAGCTACCTTGATTACTGCTACTTCTTTTGTTTCTTGTGCAGCCTCTAAGATCTGTTTGATCAGAGAAGCATGTTTTACAGGTTGTCCTGACGCTGTCATGTAACCTCTAGCTCTCCAGATTACTCCAAAATCAAACACAATACCATGTGCATACCTAGAATCAGTGTATATATTAGCTGTCTGGTTCTCAGCTATTTTAAGAGCTTCAATCAATGCTGTTAGTTCTGCTTCTTGTGCAGACTGTTTCGGTGGAAGTGGTTCTGCTTTGAGAGTTTCAGATTCTGACACAACTGCATACCCTGTATGGAAGTTACCTGTGTCATCTGCAAACCTACTACCATCTATAAACAGCTCTAAATCTGGATTTTGAAGTGGTGTTTCGGATACATTGGGTAAGCCTACCGTTTCTTGTAAAATGAGCTCTGTACAATCATGTGTGTCTGTAGGGAAAAAATTTGCGTGTGGATCAGTGTCCTTATTCCCCCCTTCAGACTCGAGAGGTAGCAGTGTAGCTATATTGAGAGTCTGAAGCCTAGCAAATGTGATAGTAGAGGGGAGCAGCAAAGAACACTGTAGCCGCAAATGTCTGGCCATGGAAATGTGTTTTGGTTGGACCTGGTTTAATATCCCATAAACATCATGTGTAGTTTGAACTGTGAGTGGATACTCTAGGACAATTTCTGATGCTTTGTCCAACAATAGTGAGACAGCAACAACTACACGTACACAGGTTGGCGCTGCTCTAGCTACGGGATCTAACCTTGCTGAAAGATATGCAATTGGTCTTTGTTTCCCTGCATGCTTCTGGGTAAGAACTCCTGTAGCATGGGAATCAACTTCTGCAGCCATAAGCTGAAACGGTTTGGTGTAGTCTGGTAGCCCTAACGCTGGAGCTGAAACAAGGGCATCTTTTAATTGTTGGAACGAAATCTGACCTTCTTTTGTCAACAAATAAGGTTCACTTTTTACACAGTCATACAGTGGTTGCATTAGTTGACTGGCATGTATAATCCATTGTCTACAATGAGACACTATTCCTAAAAATGCTCGTAGCTGTTTATGATTTCTAGGCTCATTCATCTGTCTTATTGCTTCAGTTCTTTGTGGTGTAAGATGCTTTTTACCTTGAGAAATGCAATGACCTAGAAAGACCACTTTGGTCTGACAAACTTGTAGCTTTTGTCTATTCACTTTACACCCTTCTTTTTCTAAAAAACATAGTAAACTCACAGTGGACCTTTCTGCAGTTTCTAGATCTGGGCAGCAAAGTAGTAGGTCATCCACATACTGCAAAATTACTACCTGTGGTTCGGGTTCAAACCTCTGAAGGACTGTTTGTAGGGCATTTGAATAAAGAGTAGGGGAGTGTATCATTCCCTGTGGAAGGCGTGTCCACGCCAACTGTTTGCCCTTAAATGTAAATGCAAACAAATGCCAACTGTCTTGGTGTAAAGGAACCGAGAAAAATGCATTTGAAAGATCTATTACAGTAAATACTTGAGAACTGGCTGGTATCTGTGATAGTAACGTATGAGGATTGGGTACAACTGGGGTGATTGGATCTAGAACTTTGTTTATTTCTCTTAAATCATGTACCATACGATATTTGGGCATAGAACTCTTATCAAGAGTTCTCTTTTTGACTGGATACAGAGGAGTGTTAGCAGGTGATTGTATCTCTACCAAAACTCCTTTCTCTTTATATCCCTCTATCTGTTTTGTAATCGCTAGTTCCTGCTGGGCACTCACAGGGTATTGTCTGAGCTGTGGGAGAACAGTTCCTGGTTGCACAGATAGTTTTACAGGAGAGATATGCAATAATCCCACATCAGTGTCACCCTGTGCCCACAGTGTTTCTGGGACCGTTGAGAGGTCTAGATCTGTGGTGTACTCTTTTTCTTCAGCATAATCCTCAAAAGCCTGAATTCTAACATATTGTTCTAATGTTTCTGCATCATCAGGGATAGTCAGTATAACTGTGCCATCTTCCCTAAAATTGATGTTAGCTTCTAATTTCTTTAGGACATCAGTTCCTAACAAACATGTTGGGGCACCTCTGGCATACAAAAATCTGGATGCAAAACATTTAGGTCCTAATGAGACCTCTAGGGGCACAGTATATGGCAGTGTTCGAATTACCCCATCATAACCCTCAGCAAAAGTTGTTTGTTCTGAAATATCTTCCGGATTCGGAAGAAAATCTTGATTCAAAATTGAGGAAGTTGCACCTGTATCTATCAAAAATGGAATCTCTCTCTCCCCCCCACATTCACCTGTATCATAGGTCTTCTAGCTGGTAGGGAAGTTTGTAACACATCGAGTCAATCTGAATCTGGTATGGGACCATCTATGATGGTAGATTTCTGCTGGTTGTCCGTTTGGGGAGGGTTATTTCTGGGAACAAATTTGCCTGACTTTATATCTGCCAACTTCTTCCTGCACTCTCTTTGGAAATGACCTGGCTTTTTACAGTAGTGGCAAGGAAAGTTGTGTCTCACTCTTCCTCCTGTATTAGCTTGTGCTATTCTAACAGGCTTACGATTCTCTCTCATATCCATGACTATTCCTAAACATCGTTGTTTCACAATATTTGGTTGTTCAATTGTTCTCCAATCTGGAGTAGAGGATTTAAATTTTTCTCTGATTTTCGGATCTAGCCCCTCTATTAATTGTTTTGTAAAAAGTCTCCTTACTGAAGCATCAGTCAAATCCAATCCTTCATCCCTAAAGCTATTTTCTAATTCTTGACTATATTCTTCAATACTTTGCCCAAATTTCTGCATAATCACACCCGTAGATCCCCTTTCCCTCTGTTTTTCTCTCATGAAAATTATTAATGCCTCTGTGAACTGGGTACCTGATGCTTCTGTCTGTAAGGCACCCCCTTCTGCCACTGGTCTATTGGGCTGTAGGTGTGTCAATAATTCCTGAAAAAGTCCGGGGGACATTTTCATTCTACATAATTCTTCCCCGTCCGCCCAGACCCCAGCATGAGTCTGCATGATTTGTTGTATGTATTGTGCAAATCGGATGGGATATTGAGTGGGATCAGGCGCATTATGCAGGAGGGACATACCTTCAGCAGGGGACCAAGGAAAATACTGTCGGGTCTGGTGATATCTAGTTCCCATTACCCCGTCAGCACCAGGTTCCCTAAAGGGTCTTGGTACTACCCTAACAGGGGCAAGTACAGCGCCATGTCTAGGTGTACCACAGACTAGGCAATCATTTCTCCAATCTGGATTTTGTTGTCCACAGTGTGAACATACCCATCCTCCTACCCCACCAAGATTGGGATACAAGGCTGGAAATTGTTTTCCTCCTTCTGCTCCTCCAGATGGTACAAATGATTGGGCTTTTGGATCTAGGTAAGGTGGTGGGATTATGTCACAACTTTTTCCCTTCCCCATAATCCATTTGGAAGTGTCTGGATCATACTTCCAATTCTCCTCTTTAGCTGTTTTTGAGACCTCTATCATACAGTGTATGATTTCTTCCCACCCATTGTCTTTGATAATTCCACCTCGTTCTTTACTCAGTTTTTCCCATTCTGTACTGAACATAAGTGCTTCTGAAATTCCCAATTTTTCTCTTACCCTTCTAATCTGACTTCTGACTGTCTTCCCACATCTTTCCTGTATGATATCTGCTGCTTCCACTTGTCCTAAGACGGTTTTTGTCTGTTTATTTCCCATTTTTCTTTTTTTTTTTTTAATTTTTTTTTTTCAATATTAGCTATTTCTACCCCAGGTGACGTTTGGACAATCACTTATCCTAGGTGATGTCTCGTTGCCTTCTCTCCTAGGGAGCTAAAATATTGAAGGGCTGATCTGCTCCATTCTTTCTAATGTGCAGAATGTACTTAAGTGCTATTATGCACGCAAACAGACCCAGCAACACCATACAGATCACAAAACTTTCTGTGTCAGTTAGCATACTTGTCCCAGGCTCATGGACCCGCGTCCTGGGCTCATTCTATCAAACCTTATCCAGAAATGAAGGAGGTTAAGCACTTAAATGAGAGTCAAGCATGGGCGGAGGTCTCCCCGAAAGGACGCAACCACATGACCCAGTTAGGCTGACTTCCGTGTATAAGGCTTATACCCCAACTATTTCGGCTTATTTTTCTACGCACTTTTGCTCTTCTTTCACAACATACCACAACCTTCACACTGTTCACACACTGCCAGGGACAGGACTCATAAATCTATACAATATAGTAACCCGAGTTTTATAGGTATCTACTCACTACTAGACTAACCCAGCGTGACACGGCTCATAGAGATCTTTCGGATAATACAAGGCAGATAAAAGAGAACTAATAATGTCTCTTACCTGGCCAGGTTTTTCAGTTCATTTGCCGTCCATTATCCCAGATCTCCATTGTCCGTATCTGCAGGTGAATCTCGAGCAAATACTCTCATCTCGGGTCCCTGTTCGGTGCGCCAAAGAAATGTTAAGTCCTTCTCAGTCCCTGGCTTACTAGAGGTAGGGATCCTGAGTAAATGACACGCAAACAAGGTATTGTGTGATCATATACAGGGGAAGCCCAGGAGCACATCTCTCTCTCTGGGCTTTGCCCTTCCTTTATATAGAAAAGAATTATTCTTTTACAGACATGCGCACAAGCGCTCATATTTCACTATCTCTTACATAAACAATCTATACCAGTCTTTATCAGTAGAAAGTTACATCATCTGGAAGGTGAATGAAAGGCTGCTATTGAAAGAAGGAATGCACACATGATTACTTCCATAAAAGGAAATGTCAAGTCAGCAGAAATGTATCTTGTTGTAAGCGAGATTTCTCAGGAAGAAGACAAGATGGATTCCTTTAGTTCAGTCTGATCTCCACAACTGAATGACTGTTAAAACCAAGTACAGGTGATTGGGGCACCCTTGGTGTGGCCAAACAGTTCAGTGCACCTTCCTACATATTTCCTCTTTATTTCTTCTCATTATCTTTGACAGCTTTGGCTTTATAGAGTCATAGATGGGCACAGATAGATGGAAAACAAGTAGGTGGGAAGATGAACTTAAATGTTTGGCCACACCAAGGGTACACCGAGCACGAGTACTTGGTTTGAATAGTCATTATGTGTTGACAAATTCTCTTTAACACAGACACCTACTTGGTAGTGTCAAAGTGACATCAACCTATGTAACTAGATAAATGGACGGTAACTAGTGATGAGCAAGTAGCCCCATAGACTCTTTGGCACTTCTATTTATGGGATTGATTGGTGGTCTGACTGGAGACATCTCTGCCGTATCTGGGGATGTTTTTACCTGACTGACATAGAGGAGTATGGTGTTCTTTGTCTTATATGGACTTTGGCTGGGACAACCTTGATGGGCGTTTGGTGGTCTATTAGGATCCCTTTCGTTACCTCTTTGAGTTCTCTATATTAGGGGGTAACTGCACCTTATATTGTTTATATATTGGGTACTATTCCTCCATATTTTAGAGGACTTGGTCATGGTGTTTACCCTTTAATGGTATGATTATGTTGCTGTACAATCATGTAGCTTATTTTAGCTGTATGTGATTTAAGTAACAATAGGGGGATCATGCCTCTGTACTTACGTTAACTGAATTCATGCTAACTGAATTTTTTGTACAATCTGCCCAGTAATAATTGTGTGCATTATAAATTCCCCTTTGTTTTTTCATTGAGGTTTTTTCCCTCCTTTTTTTCCCCTTCTCAGGTGCCAAAATACTTTATGGTCTGTGGGGTGTGCATTTTTTCCTTTGTCATTGTGAGCGTTTGTTTTGCCTTTTAATTGTTTTTAATATATTTATGTTTGCTCATGTGTTCTCTAATAAAATTTATATATTTGGTATTTTCCGTTCTCGTCCCGTTGATCTCCGTTACAACGTGCCTTTTCTATTGTTTGGTTTGTAGTGATGAGCGAGTGTACTCTTTACTCGAAATTTCCCGAGCACGCTCGGGTGACCTCCGAGTATTTGTCAGTGCTCGGAGATTTAGTTATCATCGCCACAGCTGAATGATTTACAGCTACTAGCCAGCATAAGTACAGTTATATGAAAAAGTTTGGGCACCGCTATTAATCTTAAAGGGACACTGTCACCTGAATTTGGAGGGAACAATCTTCAGCCATAGAGGCGGGGTTTTCGAGTGTTTGATTCACCCTTTCCTTACCCGCTGGCTGCATGCTGGCTGCAATATTGGATTGAAGTTCATTCTCTGTCCTCCATAGTACACGCCTGCGCAAGGAAATCTTGCCTTGTGCAGGCATGTACTATGGAGCACAGAGAATGAACTTCAATCCAATATTGCAGCCAGCATGCAGCCAGCGGGTAAGGAAAGGGTGCATCAAACACTCGAAAACCCCGCCTCTATGGCTGAAGATTGTTCCCTCCAAATTCAGGTGACAGTGTCCCTTTAAGCTTAATGTTTTATAAAAATTGTTTTTTTTGCAACAGCTATTTCATTTTCATATATCTAATAACTGTTGGACAGAGTAATGTTTCTGCCTTGAAATGAGGTTTATTGTACTAACAGAAAATGTGCAATCTGCATTCAAACAAAATTTGACAGGTGCATAAGCATGGGCACCCCACCAGAAAAGTGACATTAATATTTAGTAGATCCTCCTTTTGCAAAAATAACAGCCTCTAGTCGCTTCCTGTAGCTTTTAATGAGTTCCTGGATCCTGGATGAAGGTATTTTTGACCATTCCTCTTTACAAAACAATTCCAGTTCAGTTACGTTTGATTGTCGGGGGACTGGGATGGCCATTCCCCAGCACTAAAAAATACTCGGAGGACACCCGAGCGTGCTCGGGAAATCTCGAGTAACGAGTATACTCGCTCATCACTAATGGTAACCACTCTTCACGGTTGTGCTGTCACACATCAATACAGTTTATTCAAGGTTTTGTGACTTTTTCTCCCCCCCATATTTATGGCTGAGCTGTGACCTGTGACATCCTCTTACTATCCAGATTTATCACAAAATGGTTGCTACATTCCCTGCTGCTATGTTTGTCTCTCATGATTTCCAGTACTCCACAATGTGATTGCTAACTCATTATGGGAAAGCCCATCCAGCTTTGCTTGAGGTCATATCACTCTTCTCTGATTGATACAATCGTCTGTAATGTGAACAAGTATATCAGAGCAAAACATATCACACAAAGGTGACTAGAGGCCTTGAGGCCACATAATGGGTTGTCAACGACAACAGAAATACTCCTAGACATATATGCAAAACCAGGAGGACAAGGAGAAAAAAGAATCTATTTAAAAAATGTATAGAAATATTTTATTATAATTACATCATATTACATCACAAATAAATCGGCAAAGGTGGAAGTCACAAAAGACAAAAGAACCTTGAATGAAGGGCTCAGAGTAGGTCTGGGGTCAGCACGATAAAATATAAGGATTAGGGAATCACATTCCTAAGTTAAAACAAAGGGATTTAAAATCCCAGTGGGTAAAGATATAGCAATCCCTAATGATATAACAGCATGTAAGGTTATATTTAGAGATAAGCATCAACCAACTACCCAAGAAGAGACCAGGGTAAACCTTTAATGAATGTGTGAGCAGGTTGCAAGATGCAGTAACAGGTCGGAGACAGAGCAAGGGTTAACGTGGGGTTTACTTTAACAGATATACTCCTCGCAAGGAGAAAATATAAGAAACAGCATAAACGAATAAAGGGTTTGGAACTCAGGGTAGTCAGGTGTAGGGGATATGATAGTTCAAGTATGGCAAAACTTATCAGTCCGACGACTTTAGAACGCAGTTTCCAAGCGATGTACGTTGGTGCCAAGGCCCTGGCACATGGGGGGTCCGGTGTAGTGCTGGAGAAGATGGCGCCCTGGATCCTGGCAGCAGTGGTGAATCCTTGTGGTCTGGTCTGCGTTTGGCAGGCCCAGAAGCGGTGAGCAGGAAGAAACACAGTACTTTGTCTTGTCAGAGTGCAGAGGCATTAACTGGTTGAAAGAAGGTGTAACGGGAAAGATCTCAAGGTGGGTGACCTGACTTCCCTGAAGATAAGTGCGCGCGTCTACGTCCTGACTACATGACTATGTGCTAATGGTCATTCATGGTTAATGCTGTAAGAGGGGATCAAATCCGTCCTTGTCGGCAGTGTCTGGTCACGGCTCGCAGACCCGTCTGACTGTGGTCTGTTTTGTCTGGAGGTTCAATAGTAAGAGCCCTGACACTGCCCTCCGGCGCGCTGTGCATTCCTGCTCTGACTGATTGCTTTCCCTTGTGCTGCAGCTCTTTTAACTTTTGTGTTCAGTCCGAGGCCGTATGTTTTCCCCCATGCAGCCTGGGTGTCAGCCCCGACAGTTCCAGATCTGTCACGGAGTAGGTACGCCAGATCCGGGTCTTCTCCCTACAAATGTGTGAGACAGCAGAGTGCTGCAGGAATGCTCCTTACTCATGTAAATCCCTGCGTGACTCCAGACCACACAGCCCCAACGCGCGTTTCACTAGAGCTTCCTCAGCGGGCCTGATTTATTTATAGTGCTATGATGTAATTAGAATAAAATCTTTTAAACAGATTATTTTTATTATTTATTTATATAGCATCATTAATTCTGTGGTGCTGTACATGAGAAGGGGTTACATCAAAATACAAATATCACTTACAGTAAACAAAACTAACAATGACAGACTGATACAGAGGGAAGAAGACCCTGCCCTTGCTGGCTTACATTCTACAGGATTATGGGGAAGGAGACAGTAGGTTGAGGGTTGCAGTAGCTCCGATGGTGTTGAGGTGGCCATGTGGTCATTACAGGCTGTAAGCTTCTTTGAAGAGGTTGGTTTTCATTTTATTTTTTGAAGGATCCAAATGTGGTGGATAACCCGATGTGTTGGGGTGCAGAATTCCAGAGGATGGGGGGATATTCGGGAGAAGTCTTGGAGGCGATTGGTTGAGGAATGAATAAGCGTGTAGGACAGAAGGAGGTCTTAGGAGGACCGGAGATTACGTGAGGGAAGATATTGAGAGATTAGTTTGGAAATATACTGAGGAGAAAGGTTATGGATGGCTTTATAGGTCAGTGTTAGTAGTTTAAACTGGATACGCTGGGAAATTGGGAGCCAGTGAAGGGATTTGCAAAGAGGGGAAGCAGGAGTGTAGTGAGGAGAGAGATTAATTAGTCAGGCAGCAGAGTTAAGGATGGACTGGAGGGGTGCGAGAGTGTTAAAAGGTAAGCCACAGAGGAGGATGTTGCAGTAGTCGAGGCGGGAGATGATTAGGGCATGCACAAGCATTTTGGTAGAGTGAGGATTGAGGAAAGGACGGATTCTGAAAATATTTTTGAGCTGGAGACGACAGGAGGTGGTGAGAGCTTGGATGTGCGTTTTGAAGGACAGGGCAGAGTCCAGGGTTACTCTGAGGCAGCAGATTTTGGGGACAGGGGAAAGTGTGATTTCATTTATTTTGATAGATAGATCAGGTAGGGAAGATATGCGAGATGGAAGAAAGATAATTAGTTCAGATTTGTCCACATTGAGCTTGAGGAAGCGAGAGGAGAAGGAGGAGGATATGGCTGATAGACACTCTGGGATTCTGGAGAGCAGAGAGGTGACATCTGGGCCAGAGAGGTAAATCTGAGTGTCATCAGCATATAGATGGTACTGGAAGCCATAGAACCTTATGAGTTTTCCTAGGTCGAGTGTATAGATTGAGAAGATTAGTTCTCATGCTTCGCACTGACGAGGGCCAACAGCCCGAAACACCGTGTCTGCGAATTGAGATACCGATTTGGCTTTTATCCTAAGTCATATTGCATGACTCGTTTAAAGGGTTGATTGTGACTTGTAGGATTGCTACTTCCAACAGGTGGCGCTATAGAGTTTAAGTCCTCTTTTTCTCAGAAGAGGCAATTTGCATATTATAGATTGAGAAGAGTAAGGGCCCAAGGACAGAGCCTAGAGGGACACCGACAGAGAGGCAAGATGAAGAGGTAGTATAGGAGTAGGAAACGCTAAATGTGTGGTTGGTAAGGTATGAGGAGATCCAAGATAGGGTGAGGTCTTTGACCCCAAAGGAAGAGAGGATCTGTAGTAGGAGGCAGAGGCCAACTGTGTTGAAGGCAGAGTATAGAGAATTGTCTGTAAGCTTTGGCTGTAAGTCGTCAGTAATTTTGGTCAGGGCAGTCTCAGTGGATGGTGGGGACGGAAGCCAGATTGTAGGTTGTCGAAGAGAGAGTTAAGGTACCTTCACACATAACGATATTGTTAACGATATCGTTGCTATTTGTGACGTAGCAACGATATCGTTAATGAAATCGTTATGTGTGACAGCGACCAACGATCAGGCCCCTGCTGGGAGATCGTTGGTCGCTGAATAAAGTCCAGAACTTTATTTCGTCGCTGGACTCCTGCTGACATCGCTGGATCGGCGTGTGTGACACCGATCCAGCGATGTCTTCACTGGTAACCAGGGTAAACATCGGGTAACTAAGCGCAGGGCCGCGCTTAGTAACCCGATGTTTACCCTGGTTACCATGCTAAAAGTGAAAAAAAACAAACACTAGATACTTACCTACAGCCGTCTGTCCTCCAGCGCTGTGCTCTGCACTCCTCCTGTACTGGCTGTGAGCCGGAAAGCAGAGCGGTGACGTCACCGCTCTGCTTTCCGGCTCACAGCCAGTACAGGAGGAGTGCAGAGAAGCAGAGCGCAGCGCTGGAGGACAGACGGCTGTAGGTAAGTATCTAGTGTTTGTTTTTTTTTACTTTTAGCATGGTAACCAGGGTAAACATCGGGTTACTAAGCGCGGCCCTGCGCTTAGTTACCCGATGTTTACCCTGGTTACCGGCATCGTTGGTCGCTGGAGAGCGGTCTGTGTGACAGCTCTCCGGCGACCAAACAGCGACGCTGCAGCGATCCGGATCATTGTCGGTATCGCTGCAGCGTCGCTTAATGTGAAGGGGCCTTTAGATGCAAAGTGAGAGGAAAGTTCAGCATGGACGTGCTGCTCAAGGAGTTTGGATGCAAATGGGAGCAAAGATATGAGGCGATAGCTGGACATATCGCTTGGGTCAAGGGATGACTTTTTGAGGATAGGTGTGATTGTGGCATGTTTGAAAGCAGTGGGGAAGGTACCAGAAGTTAGTGAAAGGTTGAAGAGATGGGTTAGGAATTGGATTAGTGTGGTGGTGAGGTTGGGGAGGAGGTGGGATCGGATGGGGTCAAATGCACAAGTGGTGAGGTGTGATTTGGAGAGAAGATGAGCAAGCTCCCCTTCAGTGATTTTGGAGAGGGAAGTTATGGGGTTTGGGCATTGGTCTGGTGTACAAAGGGGTAGTGGTGGTTTGACTACAAAGATTTACCTTGTTTGGTCGATCTTATTTTTGAAGTGCGTGGCAAAGTCCTTGGCAACGATTAGGAAACTCGGAGGGGGCAGTGGTGGGCGGAGGAGGGAGTTAAAAGTGTTGAACAACTGTTTAGGGTTGTGGGATAAGGAAGATACGAGGGTTGTGAAGAAGGCCTGTTTAGCAGAGGTGAGAGCTGATTTGAATGCGAGTGTTGCTTGTCTGAGTGCAGTGAAATCATCTTGCGAATGTGTTTTCTTCCAATGCCATTCTGCAATTCTGGATGCTTGCCGAAGCTTTTTAGTGATGTTATTATGCCAGGGTTGTCCATTGGTTCGTCGCACTCTGCTATGCATGACAGGGGCAACCATGTCAATATCTGATGCAAGAGTGGCATTGTAGAAAGCAGTGGCAGTGTCTGTGTTGTGGAGTGAGGATATGGATGCTAGTGGTAGGATAGAGTTAGAGAGTGTGTGGGTGTCTAGGTGTGCGAGGTTCCTGCATGGGTGAGCATGTTGCTGGACATGGGTGATAGGTGAGGAGGACAGGGATAAGAAAGTGAGTAGATGGTGGTGAGATAGAGGGAGAGGGGAGGTTTTTACTCCTTGTCCTCCTGGTTGCGCATGATCTTTTGTAATATATAAACTGGCAACAGCAATTTTACGCAATTTGTGAGAATTGAATCACAAATTGTGAAAGTTTAGCAGGTTCAACAACTTTCTAAAAATTTGACACACATTCGATTCACATTGAATAGATTTGCTCATCTCTAGTTGTGATTATTATATTGTCTGGACTCAGGGACGGAAACAGACAGCTTGGGGACCTTGTGCAGGAAATGTGTCTGTATGTATATATATATATATATATATATATATATATATCTATATATATATAGCCACACACACATGCATGTATATATTACAGTACATAGTCTCCTTTATTGTGTATATTGCTGTCCCTTATACAGTGCCCTCTCTTGTTATTATTTTATTATTATTATTATTTATTGTCATAGCGCCATTTATTCCATGGCGCTTTACATGTAAGGAGGGGTATACATAATAAAAACAAGTACAATACAAGTCATAACTGGTACAGGAGGAGAGAGGTCCCTGCCCACAAAGGCTCACAATCTACAAGGGATGGGTGAGAATACAGTAGATGAGGGTAAAGCTGGTCATGCAGCGGTTTGGTCAATCGGTGGTTACTGCAGGTTATAGGCTTGTCGGGAGAGGTAGGTCTTTAGGCTCTTTTTGAAGGTTTCGATGGTAGGTGAGAGTCTGATATGTTGTGGTAGAGAGTTCCAGAGTAGGGGTGATGCGCGAGAGAAATCTTGTATGCGATTGTGGGAAGAGGAGATAAGAGGGGAATAGAGAAGGAGATCTTGTGAGGATCGGAGGTTGCATGCAGGAAAGTACCGGGAGACGAGGTCACATATGTATGGAGGAGACAGGTTGTGGATGGCTTTGTATGTCATGGTTAGGGTTTTGTACTGGAGTCTCTGGGCAATGGGGAGCCAGTGAAGGGATTGACAGAGGGGAGAAGCTGGGGAATAGCGGGGGGACAGGTGGATTAGTCGGGCAGCAGAGTTTAGAATAGATTGGAGGGGTGCAAGAGAGTTCGAGGGGAGGCCACAGAGCAGGAGGTTGCAGTAGTCAAGGCGAGAGATGATGAGGGCATGGACTAGGGTTTTTGCAGATTCTTGGTTGAGCAATGAACGGATTTGTGAAATATTTTTGAGTTGAAGTCGGCAGGAAGTGGAAAGGGCTTGGATATGTGGTTTGAAGGAGAGATCAGCGTCAAGGATTACCCCGAGGCAGCGAGCTTGTGGGACTGAGGAGAGTAGGCAGCCATTTACTGTAATGGATAGGTTAGTTGGGGGGTCACGTGAGATGGGGGAAAGATGATGAATTCTGTTTTTGTCCATGTTAAGTTTCAGAAATCTAGCAGAGAAGAAGGATGAAATAGTGGACAGACATTGAGGGATTCTGGTTAGTAGGGAGGTGATATCTGGTCCAGAGATGTAGATCTGTGTGTCATCAGCATAGAGATGATACTGAAAGCCATGAGATTCTATCAGCTGCCCCAGGCCAAAGGTGTAAATGGAGAAGAGCAGGGGCCCTAGGACTGAACCTTGTGGTACTCCGACAGATAGGGGGCGAGGTGAGGAGGTGGTGTGTGAGTGGGAGATGCTGAATGTCCGGTCTGTTAGGTATGATGAGATCCAGGATTGGGCCAAGTCTGTGATGCCAAGGGATGAGAGGGTCTGTAATAATAGGGAATGGTCCACTGTGTCAAAGGCAGCCGACAGGTCGAGGAGGAGGAGGACAGAGTAGTGTTGCTTGCTCTTGGCGGTTAAGAGGTCATTGGTGACCTTAGTAAGGGCAGTTTCAGTGGAGTGGTGTGACCGGAAGCCAGATTGTAAGAGGTCAAAGAGGGAGCAAGAAGAGAGATAGGAGGACAGTTCAAGGTAGACGTGTTGTTCCAGTAGCTTAGAGGCATAGGGGAGAAGTGATATAGGTAGATACAAAGGATGGGTCAAGAGAGGGCTTTTTGAGGATAGGTGTGATGGAGGCATGTTTAAAGCTTGAGGGGAAAACACCAGTTGTTAGTGATAGGTTGAAGAGATGGGTTAGGGTTGGGATGAAGACTGTGGTGAGGTTTGGGATGAAGTGGGAAGGGATCGGGTCAAGTGCACAGGTGGTGAGATGTGATCTTGAGAGTAGAGTGGAGAGTCGATCTTCTGTAATGGTGGAGAAGTTGGTTTTGGAGGTGGAGGGCTGGGAAGTCAGTAGGAAGGGCTCTGGGGGTTGTTGATCAAAACTGTCTCTGATGTTATCAATCTTCTGCTATGTTATGTTATGTTATGTTCTGCTATAATCTTCTGCTGTTATGTACAGCAACGTCCCTTACATACTGGATTTTATAGAGCCCTGTTTTTTTATTACATACTGTCTTCTCTTGTTAGCTGTATAATGGAATGATGGCTGATGGAGCATGGGAAAGCTTCTTTTCTAGATGAGCTGATGGATTGGTCGTCTGGTCACCGCCTCCTCCATCAGCAGTCATTTTATATCTAAAAAGAGAGGGGCCTATGTAATAAAAGAGGGCACTGTGAATAACAAAATTAACAAGAATACACTATGTAAGAGACAGCACTGTACATAACAGCAGAGGAAGCTATCTAATAAGGGATGGCACCGTATATAACTAGAGAGGATGGTATGTAATAAGGGAGGGTGTTATACATGATAAAAGAGTAAACTATGTAAGGATGGTGTTATACATAATAAGTGAGTACACTATACACTAAGGAACTGTGCTATACATACGTGAGTACACTATATACTAAGGGACTGTGCTATACACAATAAGTGAGTACACTTTATACAAAGGGGACTGTGTTAGACATAATAATTGATAATAACATCTTCCTCCACCTCCCCCTGTTCCTAAATCCATTATAAATCCCCCTTCCTTCCATTCCAATCCCCCAGACCCCTCATTGTCCTCCTCCCCCACATCCCATTATTGCCCTCTCCCCCACTCCTATGATTGCCCTCTTCACCACCTCCATCATTGCTTTCTCCCCACCACCCCATTATCGCCCATTCCACCACCTCCATCATATCATTGCCTCCTCCCCATCACCCCATCATTGTCCTTTCCACTGCCACCATCATTGTCTTCTCCCCCACCAACCCCATCATTACCCATTCCACGACCTCCATTATTTCCTCGATAATTAAACACGTCACTCCGTAGTCCACAATCGGGGTACACAAAAAAGGATACCCATCCTTGCAATATGTTGAAGAAAAATCTGGCACTCCCATTCAGCATCAAAAAATAGATATTCAGAAAATAAATGTTGAAAAGGTTATATGTAACATTTCGGTCTTTATTCAGACCTTCTTCAGACAATATTTAAACCTTTGGAGGGACGCCGCATGTTTGTATTAGGGGAGATGAGGAAAAGGTTGCTTAGTAAAGCAGTGCATGTATTAAAAGTGGTGTGGGGGTCCAGTGGTAATGGCGCTATACAACTAGTAATGCAGTCTGTGCTCAGAGAAAAGAGCACTCTTTAAGGCCGGTTTCACACGTCAGTGGCTCTGGTACGTGAGGTGTCAGTTTCCTCATGTACCGGAGACACTGACTTACATAGACACATTGAAATCAATGTGTCTCTGCACATGTCAGCGTGTTTTCACGGACCGTGTGTCCGTGTGCAAAACACGGAGACATGTCAGTGTTCGTGGGAGCACACAGATTACACGGACCCATTAAAGTCAATGGGTGTTTTCACAGTCCGTGTGCCGTGCAGGAGACAGCGCTACAGTAAGCGCTGTCCCCCCAGCCTGGTGCTGAAGCCGCCATTCATATCTTCTCTGCAGCAGTGTTTGCTGGAGAGAAGATATTAAAAAACCCTTTTTTTTTAGTGTTTAAAATAAAGATCCCTGTCCCCTCCCCCCTCCCACCCCCTGTGCGCCCGCCCGCTCTTACTAAAATACTCACCCGGCTCCCTCGAAGCGTCCTCTCCGCGCCGCACCTTCTCCTGTATGAGCGGTCACGTGGTGCCGCCGATTACAGTCATGATTATGCGGCTCCACCTCCAATAGGGGTGGAGCTGCATATTCATGACTGTAATGACTTCCGATACTCGTAGCGTCTCCATTTTTCGTGATCTGGGGTCGGTTGAGGGCTTATTTTTTGCGTGCCGAGCTGGCATTTTTAATGATAGCATTTTGGTGCAGATACGTTCTTTTGATCACCCGTTATTGCATTTTAATGCAATGTCGTGGCGACCTAAAAAACGTAATTCTGGCGTTTCGATTTTTTTTCTCGCTACGCCGTTTAGCGATCAGGTTAATGCTTTTTTTTTATTGATAGATCGGGCGATTCTGAGCGCGGCGATACCAAATATGTGTAGATTTGATATTTTTTTTATTGATTTATTTTGATTGGGGCGAAAGGGGGGTGATTTAAACTTTTATATTTTTTTTATTTTTTTCACATTTTTTTTAACTTTTTTTTTTTTTACTTTTGCCATGCTTCAATAGCCTCCATGGGAGGCTAGAGGCAGGCACAACTCTATCGCCTCTGCTACATAGCAGAAATCGCTGCTATGTAGCAGAAATGGAGGTGTGCTGTGAGCGCCGACCACAGGGTGGCGCTCACAGCCACCGGTGATCAGGTCTCTAGGACCTCTATGGTTACCATCCTGATGCATCGCCGACCCCCGATCATGTGACGGGGGTCGGCGATGACGTCATTTCCGGCCGCCCGGCCGGAAGCGGTAGTTAAATGCCGCTGTCTGCGTTTGACAGCGGCATTTAACTAGTTAATAGGTGCGGGCAGATCGCGATTCTGCCCGCACCTATTATGGGCACATGTCAGCTGTTCAAAACAGCTGACATGTCCCGGCTTTGATGCGGGCTCACCGCGGAGCCCTGCATCAAAGCAGGGGATCTGACCTCGGACGTACTATCCCGTCCGAGTTCAGATAAGGGTTAATATCTTCTCGCCAACAAACGCTGCTGCAGAGAAGATATGAATGGCGGCTTCAGCACCAGATGCAGGGGCCAGCGCTTATCTCTAGTGCTGTCTCCTGCACGCTCCATGTGGTACCCAGTCGGCACACGGGCGGCACACGGTTGCCGCACGTGTGCCACACGGATGGCCTACGTGAGCTCACGGACACACGGACACGGATAATTCCGGTACCGATTCTTCCGGTACCGGAATTATCTGGACGTGTGACACTGGCCTAAAGGGACTCTGTCACCTGAATTTGGAGGGAACAATCTTCAGCCATAGGGGCGGGGGTTTTGGGTGTTTGATTCACCCTTTTCTTACCCGCTGGCTGCATGCTGGCTGCAATATTGGATTGAAGTTTATTCTCTGTCCTCCGTAGTACACGCCTGCACAGCCTCGGGGCTGGATAAGCTGGCCAGATTGCCCTCATTATTAGCAGCCCCATCGGTTGAACCAGCGGCATATCCACCCATGTCTGGACTGTAACTACAGATGACCCAAAGACCACAAAAGAAGACATTTGAATTATTAAGGGTCTGGGAGACCTATTATACATTTTGCTCTGGGGCTCAGGATCTTCATATCATGTCATTGTAGTTAGTGGCAGTGTCGGACTGGAGCACCTTGGGCCCACCAGAGAAAATCATTCTTGGGGCCCACTATGTAGCTACATAGAAATAGATACAAGACCACCAATTGTGCGGTAAAAAGCGCTAATATCAGGGTATAATATAAGGTAGTGCACGTCTTAATAATGTAGCAAGGGTTGGGGTAGCCCCCTCACAGAATATAATGTAGCCCCCTAATAAAATATAATGCAGTCCCCTCTCATAGAATATAATGCAGCACCCCACAAAATATAATGCAACCCTCTCAGGTATGATGCAGTCCCCACCATAGAATATAATGTAGCACCCCACAGGGTATAATGCAGCCCCACCTCATATAGTATAATGCCACCCACCACAGAATATAATGTGGTCCCCTGAGAGAATGCAGTTCTACCACAGAATATAATGCAGCCCCCCCATAGAGTATACTCTAGCCTCCTCATATAGTATGATGTAGCCCCCATAATATTATGTAGTCACCTGAGAGAATAATGCAGCCCCACCACAGAATATAATGCAGCCCCCCATAGAGTATACTGTAACCCCTCATATAGTATGATGTAGCCCCCAATAATATAATGTAGTACCCTGAGTATAATGCAGTCCCCCCACAGAATATAATGGTGCCCCCCAGGGCCGTATTTAGAGTTTCTGCTGCCCTAGGCACTTTTAGTGCTGCCTCCCCCTTTGGTGAGTATGACACTATCGGCAGTGACTTTGGCAAGAATCGCTGATGTGAAAGTCGCCTTTTGCAGCAGATCGGGCAGTTTTTCTGCATCTGCCGCGTCACTTATGGCAACACTGTGTTCGGCCTCATTCATTCCCTATGGGATTTGCGGCACTTGCCGTGATCTGGCAGATGCGGTACCATACCTCCCAACTTTTGAAGAAGGGAAGGAGGGATAAAGTTTGCGGTGTGCGTAGTGCGCCGCGGCAAATTTTAGGCCACGCCTCTGACCACACCCATTTCACAACTAGTAACACCCATATCCACGTCCCAACCGCAGCCATTTAGCACTGCTGATCACACTGTTTTATATACAATAATTATAAGCAAACAAAAATATGGCCACACAGTGCTCCATACTGTATAATGGCCACACATGATGCTCAATACTGTATAACGGCCACCACACATGATGCTCCATACTGTATAATGGCCACACACAGTTCTCCATACTGTATAATGGCCACACATGATGCTCAATACTTTATAATGGCCACACATGATGCTCCATAGTGTATAATGGCCACACATTGCTCCATACTGTATAATGGCCACACATTGCTCCATACTGTATAATGGCCACACATGATGCTCCATAGTGTATAATGGCCACACATGATGCTCCATACTGTATAATGGCCAGACATTGCTCCATACTGTATAATGACCACCCACACATAGTGCTCCATACTGTATAATGGCCACACAGTTCTCCATACTGTATAATGATCCCACATAATGCTCAATACTGTATAATGGCCACAAATGATGCTCCATACTGTATAACGGCCACACATGATGCTCCATACTGTATAATGTCCATTGGCCACACATGATGCTCCATACTGTATAATGACCGCACATGATGCTCCATACTGTATAACGGCCACACATGATGCTCCATACTGTATAATGAGCCCCCTCCTGTATGCATGGCTCATCTCCCTCCCATCCCATATACATAGCTCATATTATCCCTCCTGTATGCATGACTCATATCTCCCCATGTATGCATGGCTCATATTCCCCCTCCTGTATGTATGGCTCATATTCCCCCCCCCCACCCTATGCATGGCTCATATTCCCCCCTCCTGTATGCATGGCTCATATTTCCCCCCCTATACATGGCTCATATCTCCCCCCCTGTATGCATGGCTCATATTCCGCCCCCTATGCATGGCTCATATCCCCCCCTGTATGCATGGCTCATATTCCGACCCTGTATGCATGGCTTATATTCCCCCCTGTATGCATGGCTTATATTCCCCCCTGTTTGCATGGCTTATGTTCCCCCCTGTATGCATGGCTTATATTCCCCCCTGTATGCATGGCTTATATTCCCCCCTGTATGCATGGCTTATATTCCCCCCTGTATGCATGGCTCATAGTCCGCCCCTGTAAGCATGGCTCATAGTCCGCCCCTGTATGCATGGCTTATCTCTCCGCACCCACTCCTGCTCTTGCTCCTGCTCCTGCTCGGCGCGCCGGCTTATGTCCTCCTTCATCCCCCCCTGAATATGCGCATATTCATGACCTTAATGAGCGGTGTCATGTGACCGCTCGTTCAGGACGAGCTGCAGTGCAGACGCCGAGACCATCGCTGGAGCAGGGTGAGTATCGTCTTCAAGGCGGGCGGCGGGGGGGCCCTCGAGCAGTGGGGGCCCTGCCAGCAGGTGTCAGTGCCAGGGCCCACCGGAGGATTCTCCGGTGGGCCAGTCCGAGCCTGGTTAGTAGCATATGTAGATGAGTGTAAATGTACACTCTATTTCCCTCTTGTGTTCATTTCAGAGTCAGTGGCTTTCTCCCTTCCCTAATAAATGGTTAATGAGCATAGGTAACATAGCTAGCAAGGCTGAAATAAGACATTTGTCCGTCCAGTTCAGCCTATATTCCGTCAGAATAAATCCCCTGATCTACGTCCTTCTAAAGACCCTAATCACTGTAAGATACAGTATTGTTACGCTCCAGGAAGACATCCAGGCCTCTCTTGAACTCCTCGACTGAGTTCGCCATCACCACCTCCTCAGGAAAGGAATTCCAGATTCTCACTGCCCTAACAGTAAAGAATCCTCTTCTATGTTGGTGGAAAAACCTTCTGTCCTCCAGAGGCAGAGAATGCCCCCTTGTGACCGTCACCTTCCTTGGTATAAACAGATCCTCAGAGAGATATTTGTATTGTCCCCTTATATACTTATACATGGTTATTAGATCGCCCCTCAGTCATCTTTTTTCTAGACTAAATAATCCTAATTTTGCTAATCTCTCTGTGTATTGTTTTTTCCCCATCCCCTTTATTAATTTTGTTGCCCTCCTTTGTACTCACTCTAGTTCCATTAAATCCTTCCTGAGAACTGGTGCTCAAAACTGTATACAGTACTCTATGTGCGGTCTAACCAGGGATTTGTACAGAGGCAGTATAATGCTCTCATCATGTGTATCCAGACTTATTTAAATGCACCCCATGATCCTTTTTGCCTTGGCAGCCGCTGCCTGGCACTGGCTGCTCCAGGTAAGTTTATCGTTAACTAGGATCCCCAAGTCCTTCTCCATGTCAGATTTACCTTACATTTATCATTATTAAACCGCATCTGCCACCTTTCAGCCTAAGTTTCCAACTTATCCAGATCCATCTGCAGCAGAATACTATCTTCTTTTGTATTGACTGCTTTACATAGTTTTGCTTTACAGAGCGACTTAGACTATACATAATTAATACAGCCAAGTCGCATTTTAGCTCCTGTATCTTACTCCTCTTCTCTAAAGTTGTCTGTAGAGATGGATTTTGCAATCTGCACCAATCCTATACAGTCATGGCCAAAAGTATTGACACCCCTGCAATTCTGTCAAATACTCAGTTTCTTCCTGAAAATGATTGCAAACACAAATTATTTGGTATTATTATCTTCAATTAATTTGTTTTAAATGAAAAAACACAAAAGAGAATGAAGCAAAAAGCAAAACATTGATCATTTCACACAAAACTCCAAAAATGGGCCAGACAAAAGTATTGGCACCCTCAGCCTAATACTTGGTTGCACAACCTTTAGCCAAAATAACTGCGACCAACCGCTTCCGGTAACCATCAATGAGTTTCTTACAATGCTCTGCTGGAATTTTAGACCATTCTTCTTTGGCAAACTGCTCCAGGTCCCTGATATTTGAAGGGTGCCTTCTCCAAACTGCCACATTTTTAGATCTCTCCACAGGTGTTCTATGGGATTCAGGTCTGGACTCATTGCTGGCCACCTTAAGGCCCCTTCACACTTAGCGACGCTGCAGCGATACCGACAACGATCCGGATCGCTGCAGCGTCGCTGTTTGGTCGCTGGAGAGCTGTCACACAGACCGCTCTCCAGCGACCAACGATGCCGGTAACCAGGGTAAACATCGGGTAACTAAGCGCAGGGCCGCGCTTAGTAACCCGATGTTTACCCTGGTTACCATGCTAAAAGTAAAAAAAAAAAAACACTAGATACTTACCTACCGCTGTCTGTCCTCCAGCGCTGCGCTCTGCTTCTCTGCTCTCCTCCTGTACTGGCTGTGAGCCGGAAAGCAGAGCGGTGACGTCACTGCTCTGCTTTCCGGCTCACAGCCAGTACAGGAGGAGAGCAGAGCACAGCGCTGGAGGACAGACAGCGGTAGGTAAGTATCTAGTGTTTGTTTTTTTTTACTTTTAGCATGGTAACCAGGGTAAACATCGGGTTACTAAGCGCGGCCCTGCGCTTAGTTACCCGATGTTTACCCTGGTTACCAGTGAAGACATCGCTGGATCGGTGTCACACACGCCGATCCAGCGATGTCAGCAGGAGTCCAGCGACGAAATAAAGTTCTGGACTTTATTCAGCGACCAACGATCTCCCAGCAGGGGCCTGATCGTTGGTCGCTGTCACACATAACGATTTCATTAACGATATCGTTGCTATGTCACAAATAGCAACGATATCGTTAACAATATCGTTGTGTGTGAAGGTACCTTTAGAAGTATCCAGTGCTTTCTCTCAAACCATTTTCTAGTGCTTTTTGAAGTATGTTTTGGGTCATTGTCCTACTGGAAGACCCATGACCTCTGAGGGAGACCCAGCTTTTTCACACTGGGCCCTACATTATGCTGCAAAATTTGTTGGTAGTCTTCAGAGTTCATAATGCCATGCACATGGTCAAGCAGTCCAGTGCCAGAGGCAGCAAAGCAACCCCAAAACATCAGGGAACCTCTGCCATGTTTAGCTGTAGGGACCGTGTTCTTTTCTTTGAATGCCTCTTTTTTTTTCTCCTGTAAACTTTATGTTGATGCCTTTGCCCAAAAAGCTCTACTTTTGTCTCATCTGACCAGAGAACATTCTTCCAAAACGTTTTAGGCTTTTTCAGGTACGTTTTGGCAAACTCCAGCCTGGCTTTTTTATGTCTCGGGGTAAGAAGTGGGGTCTTCCTGGGTCTCCTACCATACAGCCCCTTTTCATTCAGATGCCGACGGATAGTACGGATTGACACTGTTGTACCCTCGGACTGTAGGGCAGCTTGAACTTGTTTTGATGTTAGTCGAGGTTCTTTACGCAAAATCTTGCGTTGAAATCTCTTGTCAATTTTTCTTTTCCATCCACATCTAGGGAGGTTAGCCACAGTGCCATGGGCTTTAAACTTCTTGATGACACTGCGCACGGTAGACACAGGAACATTCAGGTCTTTGGAGATGGACTTGTAGCATTGAGATTGCTCATGCTTCCTCACAATTTGGTTTCTCAAGTCCTCAGACAGTTCTTTGGTCTTCTTTCTTTTCTCCATGCTCAATGTGGTACACACAAGGACACAGGACAGAGGTTGAGTCAACTTTAATCCATGTCAACTGGCTGCAAGTGTGATTTAGTTATTGCCAACACCTGTTAGGTGCCACAGGTAAGTTACAGGTGCTGTTAATTACACAAATTAGAGAAGCATCACATGATTTTTCGAACAGTGCCAATACTTTTGTCCACCCCCTTTTTTATGTTTGGTGTGGAATTATATCCAATTTGGCTTTAGGACAATTTTTTCATTTAAGACAAATTAAATGAAGATAATAATACCAAATAATTTGTGTTTGCAATCATTTTCAGGAAGAAACTGAGTATTATCTGACAGAATTGCAGGGGTGTCAATACTTTTGGCCATGACTGTAGTTTTCTAAAATAAGGGCACCATAAGTACCTAGCATTCGCTTATCCCTTACCATTAAATTACTTGTTCATTTGGCATGACCATTGATTGGCTCTAATACACCATTTTTATAAGGTCCATTTATAACTTAAAAGAAGAACTACCAGTAAGTGAAAACAGGAAAACTTTGATCTCTCTTCACCACTGTGTGATGTACAGGCAGCTGTTGTTTTATTGAAAGACGAAACCTCGGAAACATGTTGTTCTTCCCCTTATTTTCCTGGAAATGTGTGAACAGGAACAGGGGGAAGGGAAAGTGGGTTTCATACTGTAGTGGAACAGAAATGTTCATAGTCACCTATACAGACCTGAATATTATTCTGTCATTACAGAATAAATTCAGATGATACGTCAAGAAAATAAGAAGAAAAATAGAACTTGGCACTCCTTTTCAATGCTGAAATAATATATTTATTGCACAAATAGAAAAAAACAGAAAGATCCACATAAAGAAATGGTTGACGTTTTGGCCTAAATCGGCTTTCCTCAGAACTAAAATCTAACAGATAAATAGATATAATTACTACACACGTATAAATTATACACAAGTCCATAATACAAGAGAACAAGGGTAAAGGCATCTCATATGAAATATGTATATAAAGAACAGAATTTAGAAATCATATATGACATAAAAACATAAAAAATAAAGAATTGATACTCAAAAAATCAAGATGAAGTAGCAAAAGAATAGAATAAGAACGTGACTCCAGATCATCCGATCAAGTAAATATCACAACAATAGGAGTAGTAAAGATTTGAGAGATGACTGATGATAACAGCAAATTAAATGAAGAAAAAAGGTGGGAACATTACCATGAGGTGGATCATTGATGAATAATAATTGGTGTATACTGTACAGGCTGGAAAAAAGAAATAATACAATAAAAAATGGTGATTACTATTATCAATCATCTGGTCTCTAAAGAATAGGTGCAATGGAGACCTGACACAGAAACCATGCACTAATATCATATCAGCAGGAGTCAACAGAGAAACCACTCACCAGTAAAGCCTACAGTAGAAATAAGACAGCCCAATCTCCAAAACCGTTTAGTACGTGCAGATATAGGTTCTGATCAAAAAATTCCTATACAAACCTTCTTAAATACTCCAAAACGAGGCACATTCCCTTTCCTCCATTGTCCACAGTGTGGAAATGTACAGAAAGGGGAAAAATTATTTCATCCACATACAGGCGAGGGAATTGAGATTCATGGTAATGTGCCCCCCTTTTTACTTCATTTAATTTGCTGTCATCATCGGTCATCTCTCCAATCTTTACTAGTCCTAGTGCTGTGATATTTACTTGATTGGATGATCTGAAGTCGAGTTCCTATCCTATTCTTTTGCTACTTCATCTTGATTTTTTGATTATCCATTCTTTATCTTTTATGTCCATCATATATGATTTCTAAATTCTGTTCTTTATATATGTGGCGCCCCTGGGGTCCAGTCACCACAGAGAAACTGCACCTCACCCAGAGGTGTGGTATCCCACTCTCAGGTAAGGAGGGAGCACTACCGAAGACTCTAACACTCACATCCAACGCACACCAGTTCAGTCGGGGCACCTGGGCGTACCTTTAGGGAGGAAGGCCTCATCCCAGGCTGGAAGGGTGTTGGAGGAGTGGGTGGGGTAGGTAGAGTAGGGGAAGAGCTAATTAGGAAGGAAAGTTAGATGGATTGTGAGAGAAGTGGAGCTGAGCAGCCGTGCAGGTCTGTAGCTCCTGACAGAACAGAGAATTGAGAGGGAGACACAGAAAGAAGCTCCCAGAAGGACAGAAGGGGTCCTAGGGGAACAGGTAGTGCAGAAGCCACTCCGGCCCATATCCAGACATGGAGGGACCAGGTCGCAGGCAAGGGGACCGGCCCCAACTTAGTAGAATACTTCAAGCTCAGCTAAGAAACCAGAGGCTGTAGCTTTTGCAAGAAGCACAGCCACATCCACCCATACTTCACCGAAAAGGCAGCTGTATAGAATCCAGAGGACTCAGAGAACGTCGCCCGACCAGGTTTGTGGCTGCTGGCTTGGGATACTGTGGTTAAGGCATTGGGTAGGAGAAGAGGAAAGCCACTGTAGTGAGACGGCCAGAGAAAGGCATACGAAAGGAGTCCTAGAAAGGTGCATCCCAATTTGCCTGGGAATTTGCTGGTCCACTAACCTGAAGAACACAACATCTGGCTTGCATTTGTGGACTGGAGAACTGTGAGTAAAGCATTGGAAACTGCACCTTGCTGTGTCCTTGTGTCCTTTCTAAAACACCTGCCCGACCTACGACAATCACCCTCATCTCATCACTTAGGCTGGTTTCACACTTGAGCAGGGCAGAGCTGCGGAGGGCTGCGTAGTTCCTCTGTGAAGCCCTGCCCACTGCCGCACCTCTTCCATTCAGCTCCTCTGACATCGGCATGCATCCTGCATACCTATCTTTAACATTGGGTTCACAGGCCATGCAAATGTATGTGGATGCCTCCGCATGCATCGTGTTGATGCTGCGCCGAACTGTGCCGAACACAACATGTTGCATTTTGTTGCGGTCGGCGCAGCGTCAAAACGCTTGCGGAGGCATCCACATACATTCACATGGCCTGCATACCCAATGTTAAAGATAGGTACGCAGGACGCATGCCGATGGCAGAGCTAAATGGAAGAGGTGCGGCAGTGGGCGGGGCTTCACGGAGGAACTACTCAGCCCTCCGCAGCTCTGCCCTACGCAAGTGTGAAACCAGCTTGATCATTGATGAATAATAATTGCTGTATACTGTACAGGCTGGAAAAAAGAAATAATACAATAAAAAATGGTGATTACTATTATCAATCATCTGGTCTCTAAAGAATAGGTGCAATGGAGACCTGACACAGAAACCATGCACTAATATCATATCAGCAGGAGTCAACAGGGAAACTACTCACCAGTAAAGCCTACAGTAGAAATAAGACAGCCCAATCTCCAAAACAGTTTAGTACGTGCAGATATAGGTTCTGATCAAAAAATTCCTATACAAACCTTCTTAAATACTCCAAAACGAGGCACATTCCCTTTCCTCCATTGTGCACAGTGTGGAAATGTACAGAAAGGGGAAAAATTATTTCATCCACATACAGGCGAGGGAATTGAGATTCATGGTAATGTGCCCCCCTTTTTACTTCATTTAATTTGCTGTTATCATCGGTCATCTCTCCAATCTTTACTAGTCCTAGTGCTGTGATATTTACTAGATTGGATGATCTGAAGTCGAGTTCCTATCCTATTCTTTTACTACTTCATCTTGATTTTTTGATTATCCATTCTTTATCTTTTATGCCCACTGCCGCACCTCTTCCATTCAGCTCCTCTGATATCGGCATGCATCCTGCATACCTATCTTTAACATTGGGTACACAGGCCATGCAAATGTATGCGGATGCCTCCGCATGCATCGTTTTGATGCTGCGCTGAACTGTGCCGAACACAACATGTTGCATTTTGTTGCGGTCGGCGCAGCGTCAAAACGCTTGCGGAGGCATCCACATACATTCACATGGCCTGCATACCCAATGTTAAAGGTAGGTACGCAGGACGCATGCCGATGGCAGAGCTAAATGGAAGAGGTGCGGCAGTGGGCGGGGCTTCACGGAGGAACTACTCAGCCCTCCGCAGCTCTGCCCTACGCAAGTGTGAAACCAGCTTTACACATACAGTTGCCCTGGGGTTTAGCTCTACCTGTGGAGAGCTGTACCAACTCTGCTGCATAACCATCAGCCCCAGTGGACTCTGAAGCAGCATCAGCTAGCACCTTTATTGCCAAGTACCACAGGTGGTGTCACGAACATTATCCCATTCCCCTTTGAAAACAATTGACTCTTTTATTGGACGCTCAAGGCCACGGACTGGGTCACCGCTGCCGTGACCACATCCCCTTTAAGAACTGTCCAACCCGGACCGGGTACCCCACGGCCCTTGGGGGCATCCATATACATATTTCATATGAGATCCATTTACCCTTTTTTTTCTCGTGCATTATGGACTTGTGTATAATTTATACATGTGTAGTAATTAATTATATCTATTTATCTGTTATATTTTAGTTCTGAGGAAGGCCGATTTAGGCCGAAACATCAACATTTTCTTTATGTGGATCTTTCAGTTTTTTCTATTTGTGCAATAAATATATTATTTCAGCACTGAAAAAGAGCGCCAAGTTCTATTTTTCTTCTTGTATATGGACTGGAAGACTAGTTGAGCACCCTAAAAGAGTGCCACATAAGCCTAATACAAACGTCAATAAAATAGTGTTTATTCAAGCGTATCTCTGCGGTGTGGCCACACTGATTGTGTGCCATGTACAGGGCCCAATGGCGCGTGACACAAGGGTTCAAGTCTAGGGGGACTGATTCTCCCTGTGGAGATCGCCAGCTAGTGTAGGTAGATTAAAGGCCCGGCAATGCACCATGGGAAAAGGTTATACAGATTAGCTCAGCTCCAGGAGGAAGAAAGACGGGTCAGACATAGGTTTATATGGTAACTACCTCCAATAGATGGCATGCATGAGCTAGAATTCTTCCTGCTGGACGAGACGATCAAGGAAACACCCTAAATATACTCCATGTACCATCCCTCAACCCCTTGAGGTATATACACACACAGTGTTTTCGAGAAGTTATTTTTTTGGAGTGGGTCCACTCAAAACAAAACAAAAATTAAAAAGAGCTCAAAAATTCTTATTCATTTGACATTGCTGTTCATATGTACAGGGTTTTTTTCTCCGCTACTAGTTTTGAAAAAATCCTGGTGAAAGAGAAGAAAATGCATGTCACTTCTTTGAAGAAGCATCTCCTGATGGAAAATGCTCCAAAATAGGGATTATCCAGTCAAAAGGTGGCAAAAACACTTCAGGGGGAAAAAAAAACTCTTCCAAAATGCTTCAAATCTTCTATAAAATCTTTGCTTTAAACCTCCTTAAGGCCGGTTTCACACGTCAGTGGCTCCGGTACGTGAGGTGACAGTTTCCACACGTACCGGAGACACTGACTCACGTAGACACATTGAAAGCAATGTGTCACTGCACATGTCAGCGTGTTTTCATGGACCGTGTGTCCGTGTGCAAAACACGGAGACATGTCAGTGTTCGTGGGAGCGCACGGATTACACGGACCCATTAAAGTCAATGGGCCCGTGTAAAATACGTACCGCACACGGACGCTGTCCGTGTGCAGTCCGTGTGCCGTGCAGGAGACAGCGCTACTGTAAGCGCTGTCCCCCCCACGTGGTGCTGAAGCGGCCATTCATATCTTCTCTCCAGCAGCGTTCGCTGGAAAGAAGATATGAAAAATCCTTTTTTTTTGGTCCTCGTGTTTAAAATAAAGATCCCTGTCGCCAACCCCCTTCCACCCCCTGTGCGCCCCCCCACCGATTACAGTCATGAATATGCAGCTCCACCTCCCATAAGGGTGGAGCCGCATATTCATTACTGTAATAAGCGGCACCACGTGACCGCTCATATAGGAGAAGGAGCGGCGAGGACAGGACGCAGCGAGGGAGCCGGGTAAGTATTTTAGTAACAGCGGGGGGCGCACAGGGGGTGGGAGGGGGTTGGCGACAGGGATCTTTATTTTAAACGAGGACAAAAAAAAAGGATTTTTCATATCTTCTTTCCAGCGAACGCTGCTGGGGAGAAGATATGAATGGCGGCTTCAGCATCAGATGCAGGGGACAGCACTTATCTCTAGCGCTGTCTCTTGCACGCTCCATGTGGTACCCAGTCGGCACACGGGCGGCACACGTGTGCCGCACGTGTGCCACATTGATGTACCACGGGAGCACATGGACACGGATAATTCCGGTACCGATTTTTCTGGTACCGGAATTATCTGGACGTGTGAGACTGGCCAAAAAGGGACTTTGTCACCTCATACCCCGCACTACTTTATCACAATTCTGTTTGTAAAGATTCTACGTTTTCCATAATTTGCTTCTTTTAATTTTAGGATAGAGGAAACATGTAGAAGTTCCTCCCAGATAAAGATGCGCTGCTGTAACCTGAGCGTCCATTACTCATTCATTTCCCTTCAGCAGTAGGAAAATGTTGGCAGAAATCATGTTATTTCTACACTGTGTTTGTGAAGTTTCCAGAATTAGATCTAACTCTGATTAATGGAATTTCATGTGTCACCGCAGTAAAATGTTCATGGAGGCGAGTCCGAGCAAAGGAAAGCCGCTACCATAGGTCTGTATTAAGCCACGTGCACACATTCAGTATTTGGTCAGTATTTTACCTCAGTATTTGTAGGCCAAAACCAGGAGAGGAACAATCAGAGGAAAAGTATGAGTCTGTGTGCACACGATGTGGAAACGTTGCAGTTCCGCACAGTGATTTACAGTACAATCAATAGAGAAAAAAAAATCTGTGCTAATGGTGCGGAAAAATCCGCATGAAAACTGCTGCGGATCAAAAGAAGTAGCATGCTACTTCTTTTGTGCGGAACTGCAGTGCTTCTGACCCCTTCCATAATAGAAATCCGCAGGGGTAAAAAACGCAGAAAATCCACATCAATTCTGCATCAAAAACGCACAAAATCCGCATAAAATCCACGGCAAATCCGCACCTGCGTTTTCTGCCAGGAGATGTGGATTTTGTGCGGAAAATTCTGCACCCCAATCCGCAACGTGTGCACATAGCCTAATAGAAACACGTCAGCACTTCTGTATTTATCACCCACTCCTGGTTTTGGCTTACAGATACTGAGGTAAAATACTGACCAAATACTGAATGTGTGAACGTGGCCTTACGGCTCTTCTGATCCTAACTTAGGTGACTACAGAACACTAGAGTACATCCATATGGGAAACAACTGTGTCCACTACAAATCTTTTTTTTACTGTGCAAAACTCTCATTTGGGGAATTGTTGCAGATTTTCCTATGCTTTCATGCTGTATATAGCAAAGAATGAAATCTGTGGTAAAAATCTGCAACATAACACAAAAAATACCATTAGGTTACCTTAGCCTCTGTTCACACGTCCAGTAGTTGTATCTAGGGATAAGCGAATGTACTCGTTACTCGAGATTTCCCGAGCACGCTCCGGTGTCCTCCAAGTATTTTTTAGTGCTCAGAGATTTAGTTTTTCTTGCCGCAGCTGAATGATTTACATCTGTTAGCCAGCATAAGTACATGTGGGGGTTGCCTGGTTGCTAGGGAATCCCCACATGTACTTATGCTGGCTAACAGATGTAAATCATTCAGCTGCGGCAAAAAAAACTAAATCTCTGAGCACTAAAAAATACTCGGAGGACCCCCGAGCGTGCTCGAGAAATCTCAAGTAACGAGTATATTCGCTCATCAATAGTTGTATCCCCTTTTTTGGATCTATTTTGGGAAGACAAAAACAAAAAAAAATCTATTTAACAGAAATGGAAAATGTCCTAAAATTCTGTTTGTACTCCAGCTGCCATCCATTTTTCAGATGGATCAAAAATCGTCTGCACAGCTTTTTGTGGTGCAAAAAAAAAAAACAGGATAGCAACTGGATCTGCTTTTTTAACATTGAAGTCTATGGGAAACGGATCAAATGGATGTCCATCTGTTATGCCATCCATTAACAGACCTGTTATTTAAACACTGCACATGTCCAGAACAATAGTGATGTTCGGAGACGACACTTTAACGGATTAATTACAAAAGGAACAAATACGGAAACCAAAGTGTTCATCCAATTTTTTAATACTGGATCTATTACAACCGGTCCACAACTGGACGTGAACAGAGCCAAAGTTTGGTTTTGTAGGACTACTAGGATTGTGTTGCAGAGATGCTAAAATCTTTTCTTTGAAGTTGTACCAGCATAAATATCACGCAGTATATCAATGGAGTTTCTAAAAATGTAAAACATACATCTAAATAGGTTAAATTCATATTCTAGTGGAAAAGCAGATCTTACAAAGTGTATATCTAGCCACCAGGTGGCGCATGATGACTATTTTACTTTACATGCTTTCTAAAAACCCGCGATTTCTAGCTCCCAACTCCTTATGAATAGCCAAATATATGTTTTTCAGCATTATCAGTTTTTTGTCTCTGTATGTGTAAGCTTTGGGTTGGTTTACATATACCAGATGAGCTTGTGTAATGCTGTCAGTTACAGAGATCTCAATGGTAAGACTATGTTCACATGCAGCTTTTTTTGCCGCATTTTTTATGCAATTTGAAAGATGTTTTTTACAGTATCTGCAAAAGCTATGAGGTTTCAGAAATCTCATGCACACGCTTTATTTCCTGGCTGAATTTGAGAACTGCAGCATTTAAAAAAAAAAATCTGTATCATGTCAATTCTTTTAGTGTTCATGTAGCATTTTTTTTTACCCATGGAAAGCAATGAGTAAGTGAAAAATGCAGCAACGGTGTTCAAGTCATTTTTTAAATGTCTTGGATGAATGAAACTGAGTTTATTAAATGTACTGTAGACAAAGCACACATGTAATCAGCACCCAAAAATGCTGCAAAAAAGCGTTGAAAACGCTGCCCCGACAGAGCCCTTGACTTTAGTGAAGCAGAGTCCAATTATGAATCTTTTGGGCTCTATTTGGCTACATGAAGTAGACAGCGCTATGGTGTCCAGCTAATAAGAAGGCCCTAGTTAGAAAGGAGGCCAAACTGAGGCCAGAGACTGAAAAATCATAGTTTTACACTGGAAATAATTGTTGTTTCAATAAACTGCATAATTTAAAAGTGCGAGGTAATGTAAGAAACTTTGTAATATATTTTATCAGAAAAGTCTGCTTCTTCCTCTAAACTCTCCATTCACTACTCAAATCCATCTTGGTAATAATAATATAATAATAATTTTTATTTATATAGCGCCAACATATTCCGCAGCGCTTTACAAATTATAGAGGGGACTTGTACAGACAATAGACATTACAGCATAACAGAAATACAGTTCAAAACAGATACCAGGGCCCTGCTCGCAAGCTTACAAACTATGAGGAATAGGGGAGACACGAGAGGTGGATGGTAACAATTGCTTTAGTTATTCGGACCGGCCATAGTGTAAGGCTCGGGTGTTCATGTAAAACTGCATGAACCAGTTAACTGCCTAAGTATGTAGCAGTAATGACACAGAGGGCTATTAACTGCATTGGTATAAACAATACTGAACTGACAGCACAGTGAGGTGTCAGGTTACAGCTCCTATTATTTTCTGTGGAGATGGGAGGGGGAATGAGAAGCACTGAGCACACTGGGAGACCAGGAAAAGACAGATATTTCACTTCAGCCACACGGGTAACTATGTACTACTGAAAAATGTCTTCCATGTTGTTGCTGTATCTACCTGTGTGCTACAGAGAAAGAGGTCTTCTCCAGTAGGTCAGAGACCACGAAAAACCTGCAGAGGGGAAAAGTGGTGAAAACACCATGTGACACATACTACAGCTGAGGCCGGAGTCACACATGCGAGAAACACGTGTCTCGCATGTGAAAAGCAAGCTCTGGCGCCGGCACTTCGGAGCGGAGCGTGTGGCCACATAGCAACACATGGAGCCGCACGCTCCGCTCCCAAGTGCCTGCGCCAGAGCTTGCTTTTCACATGCGAGACACGGATGTGTTTCTCGCATGTGTGACTCCGGCCTTATTCAGAAAAGTTACCTGGAACGACAAATATATAACACAAATCCGAAAGTCTATCCCAGACTTCCATGTTGTATACTCTTGCCATAAGGCTATAGCCACAAACATTATCTCCTCATAGTTTTGAGATTAGAGCCAATTAAAATTAATATTTTGTGACACATTTTTGGCGACATTTTTGCACTCTGAACGTTCTGTAGACTGCTATGCAGAAGGGCATAACTTTAAGGGATGCACAGGTTGCCGTCACATTAAAGTCCTGGTGCCAAAGAAGACCGGGATTATGACTGGCGCATGGTAGATGATGGGAGCTGAATTCTTGCACTTGGACCCAGAAGCATAAAGTGACGCCTGTGTCTCAGGCTGGTTTTTTATGATGTGGCGATTTGTGTAGCGCAATGCTCCATCACGAATGGTCCTCACTGAACCTGCAGCCTTTCCTGTGATGCCGAGGACGCTTTAACATACGTCACTTTAATTGGAAGGGAATTTACTGAAGCCCAATGAAATCTCCGCTCCATAACAAGACTATGAGTAGTGTCCCATTTTACCCATCATCATTTTCATGATTAAGACCCTAGAATAGTTCTCAAGGCTTAAATTGCAGCAATTACCCAGATTGTGCCGTTATGTGGATCCTCGCATGTAACAGCAGCTTCACATATTTCATATTGATTGACATAACAGGAAAGCCCATGTGAAGGAGAAGTCCTTGCAGATGATGTTTGCTGCATGCTGGATCCGTGCCAAGCAGTGTACAGCCTTTCACTAGATGGCGGTGTTATACTGATGGATGCGGTATACTCTGATGGGGAAATATTGCAGATCTCATCTATTTCATATCTGCAGCACTGGGTGAACACCGCTTCTCCTCGCTGCTGGAAACTGAGAATAACAACCCCATAACCCCTATGTAATTAAAGGTGTTTATTATGCTATCGTTTGCACAGGAAAGTACCGTAGAGCGCTTACAAATCTGCGGCGTAAGCAGCCACTGATATTAGGTACGCTGCGCTGCACCTCGATTTACAGTAAAATGGGTCATACAATGCTTCGGACATTGTCCCCTGCGATTAACTGTAATCTGCGGGAGACCCAAGCAAAAGTGTTCAGTCCCCCTGGAAATACAGCATTGCACAGCTCCTATTAAAATCCATAGCCTGCTCATGTATTGTACACATGTCCTGAAGCCTCAAGAGTGAGCGGCGCTCTTTGTAGCTTATCTAACCCCAAAAAGGGACCCCCGGCCCCATAGTAACCTAAAAGTCCCAATACATTTGAAAATAAGTTTTCCAAGCTAGACAATCCCTTTAAACTATGGATACCTGAAAGGGTTAAAACAATGTGTAGCCCCAAAACTGTGAGTGAGAGGGCTCTTTGTTGTCAGACTAGCAGGTATCTAACTATATCACCTATGCTCCTACTCCTGGCCAATTTGCAACACCAAGGTCGCGGAGTTGTAAAAAGTATGGAGGCTGTACAATACCCAGTGCGTTACACTAGCGATATCTCATCCCCTGCTTCCTGACTGTCTCCTTCATTACTAGAATCACTGAGCCCGCACTGATCTCTGTTCTGCCAATATCGACATAAACATTCGCCTCTCGCCGTAATGAAATGTTTCCTGCATGTAACCAATATGGGGCACTTTTTTTGAACTTGTATGTGATTGTCAGATCTCCGATCTTTGAATGACAGGTCACTGCTTTTTCAGTGATCTATATCCACTGTATTAAATTTCACACCTGCGCAGTCATTGACGTTGGTGGGGTGTGCGCAGATCGAGTTCCCGGCTGGTCTACAATGACCTGGAGCCAACATTGCCACGGGTGGTGCATGAGCAGTTGTCGCTAAAGACCCCATAGCACCGAGAACTCAATCTGCGCATGCGCTGCTCACAGCAATGGCTGCACAGGCGCTAGATTCAAATAGAGTAGGTAGGTCACTGAAAAAGCAGTGACCTGTCAATCAAAGACCGGAGGCAAGCAAATGGGCCAGGAATCACAGACAGGGAGGAGAAGACCATCTACAGTTCCAACCCGTACACCGAACTCTACCAGAAAACATTAAATGCTGTTTAAAGAAGAACAACAAGTAGATTTCTACACAAAATGTATCCATTTAATCTGTGTTGCATTACAGCACCATTGAATCCATGTCTTTACTTTATTTTACAAAATTGTGCTGTCAGGTTCTCTTTAAAGGGAATTTGTCGGCAGGTTTTTGCCACTTAATATGAGAGGAGCAAAATGTAGAGACAGAGACCCTGATTCCAGGAACATATCACTTACTAGGTTGCTTGCTGTAGGTTTGATAAAATCTGTTTTATCAGCAGATTACCACTAGAAGTAAACCTGCTGCCATGAAGTCCTACGTATTGATGAGCTCTATATATAACTCCACCCCTACCACTGATTGGCAGTGGTGGGGGAGGACACAGAGAGCAGCCAATCAGTGGTGTCGGCGGAGTTATACAGAGCTCAGCATTCAGAGAACTGGTAGATCTGCAGCTGAAAAAACTGTGATTTTATCAAAACTGCAGCTAGTAGCTCAGTAAGTGACACATCGTTAGAATTAGGGTCTCTTGCCCTACACCGTGCTGCTCTCAGATGGAGTAGCAAATACCTGGTGACAATTTCTCTTTAACTTAAGCAGTCTTGGCAGTCTTCGGACCATTAATTTTCCTCATGTAAAATTATTTTTTCTACACTCTGAGTAAAGAAACCCACAGAATAAAAAAAACCTGGTCACTCTAGGCATGTTCTGTATGATCATCTCTAATTAGGCTGATAAAGGAGACCCAGCTTCCTCAAAATGCATTGCTGCCTGGAGAAGCTAATATCATCCTCCAGTTTTTTATGTTATTTTTGCTTTATACAAATGTTAAGAATGTTTTGTAATATATGTAAATTTATTCATTAAATCATTGTATCTTAATACTGGTTTCAGCACCCATTAAGCCCTAACATTCCCACATTGGGATTTCTGCCATCTCCTATGTTTCAGCAAGAGAAGAGACCAATCTGAATGGTGTTTTTTATGGGTCCTGAAGCTCCTATGGTAATTGTGCCCTCGGGCTTCCTTTTAGATTCTGCTGTCCAGGCAGTTTCACAGTTTGCCCTATACTAAATACAAACCTGTCAGAACATACAGTGTAACAGAAATATTTCTTTCGATTCACAATGAAAACATATAATATATATTTTAAAAATCAATAATATGTGACAGTTTGAGCAAAAATGGGCCACATGACCTTGACCAAGGTCAATAAGGACAGGGGACAATGATAACAGAGGAACATTTATCTTCTATTGTCTGCGCCTTACTGGAATACAATATAGACAGATCGGCATATCTCGGCTTTCTGTGACTAATTCATTATCTAGACTGGGATCCCAGGCAGAAGTGCTGCCTCATCATCAGCTCTGCTGGAATCAGCACAACTGGGAATTGTGTGCGGAGGAGAATCCCTTCATTGGAAATTCACTTGTCAAGGTAACCGTGACATTGCCTCCTGGCTGGGTATCCCATTGACACTCAGTCCTGGAATACAAAATCTGTATAAGAACAGAATTTCATCAGTTGATGATTATTATGATCATTATTATGTGCAATTACAAATGCTCTAACAGAGGAGACCGCGATATCTCCACTGATACACAACGGCCAAATTACTGGACAGTGGACACTAATAGTATTTTTCAGTGGCGGCAACAAACCTACCAAAAGATAGACTTCACACCATTACACAAGAAATTATTAGATTTTTCTGATTTCGTCTAGATGACCATGAAGCTCCTCCATATTCATTACTTTTATCCTCAAAAGGTAATTTATATACAGCAAAAAAGTGCATATGTCCTATGTACAGTGTTGTGTTAAGGAGGCAGGAGCTTAGCTATGGTGGTACTGGCCTCAGGAATGGCAGTGGGAGGTAGACTGCAGAGGTTGGTTAAAGTTGTGTGTTTGGTCGTACCTTTAACTGCTTCAACTGGTCACAGTAGGCAGTTACTATATAAAAATAAGTAAAACTAATCAAAAGTTTCACTTTTTCCAGAAGCAGCACCACACATGTCCATGAGCTGTGTCTCCATATGGTTGCTCAGCTCCACTAAAGGGGTTAATTATTGACTTAAGGTACTGTCACACTAAGCGACGCTGCAGCGATACCGACAACTATGTCGATCGCTGCAGCATCGCTGTTTGGTCGCTGGAGAGCTGTCACACAGACAGCCATCCAGCGACCAACGATCCCGAAGTCCCCGGGTAACCAGGGTAAACATCGGGTTACTAAGCGCAGGGACGCGCTTAGTAACCCGATGTTTACCCTGGTTACCAGCGTAAACGTAAAAAAAAACCAAACACTACATACTTACCTTCCGTGTCTGTCCTCCGGCGCTCTGCTTTCCTCTGCACTGTCAGCGCCGGCCAGCCGGAAAGCAGAGCGGTGACGTCACCGCTGTGCTTTCCGGCTGGCCGGCGCTCACAGCCAGTGCAGGGAAGCAGAGCGCCGGGGACAGACACGGAAGGTAAGTACGTAGTGTTTGTTTTTTTACGTTTACGCTGGTAACCAGGGTAAACATCGGGTTACTAAGCGCGGCCCTGCGCTTAGTAACCCGATGTTTACCCTGGTTACCAGTGAAGACATCGCTGAATCGGCGTCACACACGGCGATTCAGCGATGTCTGCGGGAGGTCCAGCGACAAAATAAAGTTCTGGACTTTCCCCAGCGACCAACGATCTCCCAGCAGGGGCCTGATCGTTGGTCGCTGTCACACATAACGATTTCCTTAACGATATCGTTGCTACGTCACAAAAAGCAACGATATCGTCAACGATATCGTTATGTGTGACGGTACCTTTAGGACAGGCCATCAATAGAAGATTGCTGGGTGTCTGAGTCTTATCTCTGGTGTCGGTCAGCTGTTGAAAGGACTGTGACGCTCATGCTGCAGTATCGGCAATATTTGCCGAGAGATAGACGCCCACCGATCTGATACTGATGGCCTATCCAAAGGCGTAATGAATATTGATCCTGGAGACCACTTTATCTTGATACAGAAAACCCCAACAAATTTCCTTTCTCAAACAATTGTTGAGCATTCTACTCTGAAGGCCACGCATGCAGATCAGATATAACTGACAGGCGTTCTGGGTTAAAATCCCACCAAGGACAATACCTGCAAGACGTTTGTATGTTCTTCCCTGGCTTGCATGGGTTTCCTCCGGGTTCTCCGGTTTCCTCCCACACTCCAAAGGCATACTGATAGGGAATGTACAGGCTTGGCCATTTATATGGATACACCTAAATAAAATGGGAATGGTTGGTAATATCAACTTCCTGTTTGTGGCACATTAGTATATGGAAGGGGGGAAAGCTTTTCAAGATGGGTGGTGACCGTGGCGGCCATTTTGAAGTTGGCCATTTTGGATCCAACTTTATTTTTTTCAATGGGAAGAGGGTCATGTGACACATCAAACTTATTGAGAATTTCACAAGAAAAACAATGTTTGTGGTGTGCTTGGTTTTAACGTAACCTTATTCTTTCATGAGTTATTTACAAGTTTATGACCACTTTTAAAAATGTGTTTAAAGTGCTGCCCATGGTGTTGGATTGTCAATGCAACCCTCTTCTCCCACTCTTGACACACCGATAGCAACACCGCAGAAGAAATGCTAGCACAGGCTTCCAGGATCTGTTGTTTCAGATGATGCACATCTTGTATCTTTATTATTATTATTATTTATTTATATAGCACCATTAATTCCATGGTGCTGTACATGAGAAAGGGGTTAGGTACAGAGTTATAGATATAGTTTACAGTAAACAGATTTACAATGACAGACTGGTACAGAGGGGAGAGGACACTGTCTTGTGGACTTACATTCTACTGTGACGCCCCAGGGTCCTGGTCGTCACAGTGGCATTGCTCTCCTCACTGGGAGAGTGATGTCACGCTTGGAAGCGATGAAGGATAACTTTCACCAGGTAATCACTTACATACAACACATTCATACTCCAGGCCAGAAGGGGGAGCTCTGAACCCGGATTAAGGGTGAACTTCCCTTATATATTCTGGCTGGAGAGGAAGTTAGTGAGGATTCTGTCAGAGGACAAAGAACAGAGCAGACAGACATAGAGTGTCAGAAGGTCTGAAGGGGCCATGTAACTTGAAAAAAAAGCACGGTCACAGGAGTGCTGAAATGAAGCCAGGACAAAAAAATTGGTGTAAACCACAACGCGTTTCAACGGTACCCCTTCTTCATCAGGTGGAAGTTAGTGAGAATTCTGCTAGAGGACAGAGAACAGAGCAGACAGACATAGAGTGTCAGAAGGTCTGAAGGGGCCATGTAGTCTGAGATACTACAGCTCCTGGAGGAAGAGAACAGAAAGGGAAAGAACAAGCTTGTGGAAAGTGTGCAGGAGAGAGAAGGAGCAGGAGAGTGACACCAGGGGAGAAGCAGTGAATTAGCTACCTCCCTGGCTAGCGCAGATTCCAGTAGCCGGAAGACCAAGGCCGTGTTGGACTCTAAGGGGCATAGCTGAAACTGACAGGACAGCTGAACTTCAAGTTACCTGTCCATCTTTACACCCAGGAGACACAGTGATATATATATAGGGCCCGGGTCGTGATAGAGACCCTGTAAAAAGGCCCGCTTCACTTGTCATATGGGTTGTGTCCTAACCTATATGGGGGACAGAGAAGAACTGTGAGGACCTTATCAGAAGCCGTAGGCAGTAAGGGACTACAATACCATGCGCTTTGAGAAAGGCTTTCATCTCCACCTGGTAAAGGGGACTCTGGATTCGCTTCCAAGCCGGCTGGACCCTGCCTGTCCTGTGATCTGGTGCCCTGGACTGCGGTTGCCTGAAGCTTCAGCAAACCAGGTAAAGAGACTGCAAACCTGTGTCCTCGTTCTTCACTGCACTTCTCACCATCTTCACTTACTCACTGGGAGCCCTTGGGACATACTTCACCTGTGGGAAGTTATACCATCTAGCTGACATACCATCACCCCAGAGGACCCCTTTAAGCAGCGTCGGTCCCTACTGACCGAATACCACAGATGGCGTCACGAACATAAACTTTAATCAATATTCCTTTTACATGGGTGCCCAGGGCCAGAGACCGGGTAGCTGCCATGGCACGTCCCCTTAAGTACTGGACCCAGTACCAAGTACCCCACTAGCCCTGGTGGGTGTTCCACTACGGGATAATAGGGAGGAGACAGAAGGTTGGGGGTGCAGCAGCTCTGGTGGTGGTGACGCGACAGCTCGGTTGGTGGTGAGGCGGCAACTCGGGTGGTGGTGAGGCGGCAGCCTGGGTGGTGGTGAGGCGGCAGAATGGTTATTGCAGGCTGTGGGCTTTTCTGAAGAGATGGATTTTCAGGTTCCGTCTGAAGGATTCGAGGGTGGTGGATAATCGGACGTGTTGAGGCATGGAATTCCAGAGAATGGAGGATATTCGGGAGAAATCTTGGAGGTGGTTGTGTGAGGAACGAATTAGTGTGGAGGAGAGTAGGAGGTCTTGAGAAGATCAAAGATTACATGAGGGTAGATATTGGGAGATTAGTTCAGAGATATAGGGAGGGGACAGGCTGTGGATAGCTTTGTAGATCAGTGTTAGTAGTTTGAACTGGATTCGTTGGGGAATTGGGAGCCAGTGGAGGGATTGCAGAGGGGAGAAACAGGGAAGTAGCAAGGAGAGAGGTGGACTAGCCGGGCAGCAGAGTTGAGGACAGACTGGAGTGGTGTAAGAGAGTTAGCGGGGAGGCCAAAGAGGAGGGTGTTGCAGTAGGTGAGACGGGAGATGATGAGGGCATGCACAAGAGTTTTAGTAGATTGTGGGCTGAGGGACGGATTCTGTCAGTATTTTTGAGTTGGAAGTGACAGGAGGCGGTAACAGTTTGGACGTGTGGTGTGAAGTATCTTCGAATCATAGACAATTGCCTTCAGATGTCCCCAAAGATAAAATTCTAAGGGGGTCAGATCGGGAGACCTTGGTGGCCATTCACCTGCCCCACGATGACCAATCCACCTTCCAGGAATCTGTTCATGTAGGAATGCTCAGACATGACACCCATAATTGATGGTATGGTGTGGTATATGGAGTACAAAAGTTAGTGAGGCCATTCTTCATCAATGGAAACCTCAATGCCACTGGATATCTGAAATTGCTACACGATGATGTGTTGCCCTCTTTATGCACCACCACGTTATGGGTGCCAGGTCCGAGCATTCCTACAAGGAATCTGACCCACTTAAACTAGCATTTCTTCTGCGGTGCTGCTATCAGTGTGTCAAGAGTGGGAGAAGAGGGTTGCATTGACAATCCAACACAATGGGCAGCACTTTGAACACATTTTAAAAGTGGTTATAAACTTGTAAATAACTCATGAAAGAACAAAGTTACACTAAAACCAAGCACACCATTGATTTTCTTGTGAAATTCTTAATAGGTTTGATGTGTCACATGACCCTCTTCCCATTGGAAAAATAAAGTTGGATCCAAAATGGCTGACCTCCAAATGGCCGCCATTGTCACCACCCATCTTGAAAAGTTTCCCCCTCCCATTTACTAATGTGCCACAAACAGGAAGTTGATATCACCAATAATTCCCATTTTATTTAGGTGTATCCATATAAATGGCCCACCCTGTATATCGTGAGCCCTATTGGGAACAGTGCCGATAATAATGTCTGTAAAGCGCTGCGGAATAAGATAGCAAAATATACAGTGGGGGAAATAAGTATTTGATCCCTTGCTGATTTTGTAAGTTTGCCCACTGACAAGACATGAACAGTCTATAATTTTATCAGTAGGGTAATTTTAAATAATTTTAATTTTAAATACGCAGCGTAAAAAAAACTCACCATAAACTCAATATGGGAATGTAGCCTAAGGGGAACCCAAAAGGTCCATTTGTTCTCTATAAAAACACCAAATCTATAAGGTTCTTGATAGTTTGGGGCCCTGTTGAAGATTTTGTATTTTATCTTTCTCTACCCTGAGGTGTTTTCTACTACTATTTAACCCTGTTTTATATGTCTTAGTTCTTATTTATTATCATTTTACTCACTTATATAGCATCATTTATTCCACAGCCATCATCATTGCCCTCAATGGGGCTCACAATGTTTTTGGAGCATGGGAGGAAACCCATGCAAACACAGGGAGAACATACAATTTACTTGCAGATGTTGTCCATGCTGGGATTTGAACCCAGGGCAGCAAAACAACAGTGCTGTTGGATCGCCCTCAGACGCAGGGCCACGGGTTACTCGGTACCGGTCCTCTGCTGGCTCAGTTCTGGGGATGTCACGGTGGCTGGGCGCGGTCCGTGACCTTGCTAAGGGGCGTCCAATAAGGGGGTGATGGTGCGTAGTGCGAGGAATAACGAGGACACAGGGTTCAGTTTCTTTACCTTTTACTGAAGGTTTCAGGATCCTCAATCCAGGGCACTGTCAACGGGGCTATCTGAGACCGGCCGGTCCGAAGGCACATCCGGAGTTCCCTTTGCAGGTGGAAATCAGTCTCTACCCACTAGCGCCTGTGTGTTGTAGTGCTTCCCTGCTGAGCATTCAGGATATTCCTCACAAATTCTGTTCTTGTTCTCTCTTGATCTTTCCTTTCTCCGTCCCCCAGGTATGTTATGGCTAGGACGCACCTTTATGACAGGTAGGCCTGGAGTTATTCTGGAACCCTAGTGTCGCCCCTCTCCCACGATTGCCTCCTATGTCCTTCTTAGGTGTTGTATGGTAGACAGCCAACATGTAATTAACTGTCCTGCCGCTGTTTGAAGTAATGCGTGGAGACTGTTACTTCCTCGGTGCTCCGGCCACTGGCTATGCGCCTCAGTAGAATGTTGCCGTTCTCGGGGCACGACTCCTACTGGATCTCCTTTGTGCTGATCTTATTTCTCACTGTTCCACAATATCCTTCGCTTCGTGTCTCTTTCTTAGGATACCGCCGCAAGGTAATGCAGGCGCGGTTCCGTAACATTCTGTTCTGTTCGCTAGGTACCTGCCAGATTTCCCAGTTCTGACAGGTCCTCCCTGGATCTCTCCCAAGCTTTGTTCTGTCTAACTTCCTGTCCAACCCCTAGTTTTACCAATGTGAGGAGTGGCCCAATAAATAAGCTTTTTACTCCCCTAGTGGCCGGAGTGTGAAGTGTAATGTGTGCTGGTGATACCTGGTCAAAGAACTCCTTTAGTGCAATCAGACATACCATCACTCCCCTTAGTGGCAGAGCGACGTTACTGCAACAACCCGATCTCTGGGGCGCTGCACTCCCCCACGGTTAAATCCAGTACTCCCGGACTGGGAAAAGAAGAACAACAACACATGTTAATAGAAAACACACAAAAATTCTTATATATACTCTAACAAATAAATATAACAGTGCTTTCCGTTATGGAAGGTAAGGATGCTTGAACTTTGCAAAAGATTGGTCACGCACAGTCCATGACTCCCAGTTCTGTAGGTGCAACCATAGAATAGCAGGGACCCCGGGTAAACAAAGGGGCCCCTGTGAAAGTTTTGGACTGATTCACTGTCCATCACGCCATTGTCCATTTTTAACCTATAATACAGATATTTACACAAGCATTTTAAACCAAATAACAACTATCGTTAATATCGCCAAGGTCTATAACGAAGTGGAGTCTGATTCTTGGTGCTACGCGTGGACCTCCGCAGCGCAGGGGCTGCTACTGGCCTGACAGAACCTGCTACGCTTGCTATCGCTAGTGTAGTGCACTGTCTTCTAGCTACACTTCTAGTGAGTCTGGGCAGCACTGGCATACTGGAGTCCTCAGTGCTACCACTATTAGTGGTGGGCATGGCAGATTCACCGATGACAGAGGGAGGACCCGCTGGTTCGACCGTTGGCATCGCATCTTCTGGTGGGGTTGGCTGCTCTGGCGGGTCCAGCTGCCCTGGCACCACATTTAGTTCTGGCGGTCTCGTTTGACGGAACGTTAGGACAGGTACCACAATGGCCTGATTTATTTGAGTCCAGGACTGGGGAAAATCACCAAGAACAGTATGTATCATCTTCTCTTCTTCCACGGGCGGAAAAGTCCTGGGATCTATTTACCCATCTTTCAGCTTACCAGGGCATATTTTCAGGTGGTCTCTGGATATGGCCGCTGAGGTCTCTCCTCCGTCTTTACTGATGAGACAGACCTTTGTATTGTCGAAGTCGAAGGGGAGAATGGTATACGGTTCCGCTTCCCATTGATCATCAAGCTTGTGTAGTCTCCTCTTTCTTTTGAGTACTTGCTCACCAGGTGCCAATGGAGCCGCGGGAGCATGCTGGTTGTAGTCCCTCTCTTGCTTCTGTCTGGCCTGAGCGAGACTCTTTTCCACACATTCCTGTACTTTGCGGTACCTCTGCTGCCTCTCGGTATCCCAATCCGCATCTGGTGATATATCTTCGGGGGTCAGAACCCCCATGTCCAGATCGACGGGTAACTTGCTAGACCTTCCCCGCATCAGGTACGCTGGGGTGCAGTTGGTGGAATTCACCGGGATGTGGTTGTACATGTCTACCAAGTCTGGTAACTTTGTAGGCCACAAGTTCCGCTCCTCTACAGGTAAGGTTTTCAGTAAGTCGATCACCACTTGGTTCATCTTCTCACACATCCCGTTGGTCTGTGGATGGTACGGCGTGGTTCTGATCTTCTTACACCCGTACAAATTGCAGAACTCCTGGAACACTTCCGCCTCAAATGCCGGCCCTTGATCAGTCAACACATTCTCTGGGTACCCATGGGGTCGACAGAAGTACTGCTGGAAGGTTTTGGCAGCCGTCCTAGCCGTCAGATCTTTGACTGGTACGACCACCAGGAATCTGAAATAGTGGTCCACAATGGTGAAAGCGTAGATATACCCTGACCGGCTAGGTGTTAGCTTTACGTGATCCAGCGCGACCAACTCGAGTGGCCGTTTGGTGATGATGGGCTGCAAGGGAGCCCGTTGGCTGTCCTGATCCTTCCGGCGTAAGCTGCAGGGGCCACACTCTCGACACCACTCCTCGATGGCCTTCCTCATGCCGACCCAGTAGAACCTCCCACGGAGTAGCCTCTCCAGCTTCCTCCATCCAAAGTGTCCTGCCCCCTCGTGGTATGCTCCCAGGACCATGGGCACATCTTGTCTGGGGACCACAATCTGCCACACTAATTCGTGAGTGCGAGGGTCAATGTTCCTTCGGCACAGCTTGCCATCGTGAAGAAACAGTTTGCCCCTCTCCTTCCACAACTGTAATGTCTCCGGTGGATCATCCGGGCCAGGATGCAAACCTGCCTGCGTCAGGAGCTCCTTCACCCGACGGACCGCAGGATCACCATCCTGGTTCTCTGTCCACCCATGGTGGGGCAGGGGATTCAACAGGGCGCCCTGTTTGTTTCTGCGCCTGTTCTCCACCTGATGGGAACACTGATTTGCCTTGGGACGATGGAAAGCGGGCAGCTCCACTTCTTCAAATGCTTCTGGGTCTTCCTCCGTTTCGGGTAGGTGAGGCATTCGGGACAATGCATCGGCATTCGCATTCTTGTGCCCCGCCCGGTGCTTGATGGTAAAATCGTAATTGGACAACCGAGCCATCCACCGCTGCTCCAAGGCGCCGAGTTTCGCTGTGTCCAAGTGCGTAAGTGGATTATTATCCGTGAAGACAGTGAATTTCGCTGGGGCCAGGTAGTGCTTGAACCTCTCCGTCATGGCCCAAACGACGGCGAGGAACTCCAGCTTGAAGGAACTGTAGTTGTCTGGGTTCCTATCAGTGGGGTGAAGTTTCCTGCTGGCATAAGCGATTACTCGTTCCTTGCCCTTCTGGACCTGAGACAACACCGCTCCCAGCCCCACATTGCTGGCGTCCGTATACAATACTAACAGTTGGTCGTATTCCGGGTAGGCTAGTACTTCCTCTCCCGTCAGTGCCGATTTCAAGCAAGTGAACGATCCTTCCAGGCCGTCGTTCCAATCCAATGGGGTATTCTTACCCTTGGGTTTCCTGGGCTGGCCCACCAACAGGTCTTGCAACGGCGCGGCCTTCTTGGTGAAGTCCTTGATAAACCTCCGGTAGTAACCCACCAACCCGAGGAACTGCCGGACCTCATGAAGGTTACTGGGCTGTGGCCAGTCCTTGATCACCGTGACCTTGTCGGGGTCTGGGGCCACTCCTTCAGCACTCACCACATGGCCCAGGTACTGAACCTTGGGTTTGAGCAGATGGCATTTGTACGGTTTCTGTTGTGAATTCTGTTGTCGGGCTCCCTCCTGTGGTCATGAATGGTACTTCGGCTGGTTCTGTCCATGGACTTCCTCTGGTGGGTGTTTCTGAGTTTCCTTCCACAGGTGACGAGGTTAATTCGTTAGCTGGCTGCTCTATTTAACTCCACTTAGATCTTTGCTCCATGCCACCTGTCAATGTTCCAGTATTGGTCTAGTTCACTCCTGGATCGTTCTTGTGACCTGTCTTCCCAGCAGAAGCTAAGTTCCTGCTTGTATTTTCTTTGGTTTGCTATTTTTCTGTCCAGCTTGCTATTTTTATTGTTGTCTTGCTTGCTGGAAGCTCTGGGACGCAGAGGGAGCGCCTCCGCACCGTGAGTCGGTGCGGAGGGTCTTTTTGCGCCCTTTGCGTGATCTTTTTGTAGGTTTTTGTGCTGACCGCAAAGCAACCTTTCCTATCCTCAGTCTGTTCAGTAAGTCGGGCCTCACTTTGCTAAATCTATTTCATCTCTGTGTTTGTATTTTCATCTTTACTCACAGTCATTATATATATGGGGGGCTGCCTTTTCCTTTGGGGAATTTCTCTAAAGGCAAGGTAGGCTTTATTTTTCTATCTTCAGGGCTAGCTAGTTCCTTAGGCTGTGCCGAGTTGCATAGGGAGCGTTAGGAGCAATCCACGGCTATTTCTAGTGTGTGTGATAGGATTAGGGATTGCGGTCAGCAGAGTTCCCACGTCCCAGAGCTCGTCCTTTATTATCAGTAACTATCAGGTCATTCTGTGTGCTCTTAACCACCAGGTCCATTATTGTCCTGACCACCAGGTCTTAACAGTACAGGTGGCCCAAAGTACTAATGCATCTCAATAGAGGGATAAGAGAAGTTCTGAGACCATAATTTTTTCTTTGCAGTGTGTTTTGTCTCTCTTTTCCCCTTTACCTCTGGGTGGTTCAGGACACAGGTGTAAACATGGACATTCAAGGTCTGTCCTCTTGGATGGATAATCTCACTACAAGGGTACAAAACATTCAAGATTTTGTGGTTCAGAATCCGATGTCAGAGCCTAGGATTCCAATTCCTGATTTGTTTTTTGGTGATAGATCTAAGTTCTTGAATTTCAAAAATAATTGTAAATTGTTTCTTGCCTTGAAACCTCGCTCCTCAGGTGACCCTGTTCAACAAGTAAAGATCATTATTTCTTTGTTACGTGGTGACCCTCAAGACTGGGCATTTTCCCTTGAGCCAGGAGATCCGGCATTGCGTGATGTTGATGCGTTTTTCCTGGTGCTTGGATTGCTTTATGACGAACCTAATTCAGTGGATCAGGCAGAGAAAATCTTGCTGGCTCTGTGTCAGGGTCAGGATGAAGCGGAGATATATTGTCAGAAGTTTAGAAAGTGGTCTGTGCTCACTCAGTGGAATGAATGTGCCCTGGCAGCAATCTTCAGAAAGGGTCTCTCTGAAGCCCTAGGGGATGTCATGGTGGGATTTCCCATGCCTGCTGGTCTGAATGAGTCTATGTCTTTGGCCATTCAGATCGATCGACGCTTGCGTGAGCGTAAAGCTGTGCACCATTTGGCGGTACTATCTGAGCATGGGCCTGAGCCTATGCAATGTGATAGGACTTTGACCAGAGCTGAACGGCAAGAACACAGACGTCGGAATGGGCTATGTTTTTACTGTGGTGATTCCACTCATGTTATCTCCGATTGTCCTAAGCGCACTAAGCGGTTCGCTAGGTCTGCCACCATTGGTACGGTACAGTCTAAATTTCTATTGTCCGTTACTCTGATTTGCTCTTTGTCATCCTATTCTGTTATGGCATTTGTGGATTCAGGCGCTGCCCTGAATTTGATGGACTTGGAGTATGCTAGGCGCTGTGGTTTTTTCTTGGAGCCCTTGCAGTATCCTATTCCATTGAGAGGAATTGATGCTATGCCTTTGGCCAAGAATAAGCCTCAGTACTGGACCCAATTGACCATGTGCATGGCTCCTGCACATCAGGAGGATATCCGCTTTCTGGTGTTGCATAATCTGCATGATGTGGTCGTTTTGGGGTTGCCATGGCTACAGGTTCATAATCCAGTATTGGACTGGAAATCTATGTCTGTGTCCAGCTGGGGTTGCCAGGGGGTACATGGTGATGTTCCATTTTTGTCTATTTCGTCTTCCACTCCTTCTGAAGTTCCAGAGTTTTTGTCGGATTATCGGGATGTATTTGATGAGCCCAAAGCCAGTGCCCTACCTCCTCATAGGGATTGCGATTGTGCAATTAATTTGATTCCTGGTAGTAAGTTTCCTAAGGGCCGATTGTTCAATTTATCTGTGCCAGAACACGCCGCTATGCGGAGTTATATAAAGGAATCCTTGGAGAAAGGCCATATTCGCCCGTCGTCATCACCGTTAGGAGCAGGGTTCTTTTTTGTGGCCAAGAAGGATGGTTCTTTGAGACCTTGTATTGATTACCGCCTTCTTAATAAAATTACAGTCAAATTTCAGTATCCATTGCCGTTGCTGTCTGATTTGTTTGCTCGTATTAAAGGGGCTAGTTGGTTCACCAAGATAGATCTTCGAGGGGCGTATAATCTTGTGCGTATTAAACAAGGCGATGAATGGAAAACAGCATTTAATACGCCCGAGGGACATTTTGAGTACCTGGTTATGCCATTTGGGCTTTCCAATGCTCCATCAGTATTTCAGTCCTTTATGCATGACATCTTCCGAGAGTACCTGAATAAATTCCTGATTGTGTATTTGGATGATATTTTGGTCTTTTCGGATGATTGGGAGTCTCATGTGAAGCAGGTCAGAATGGTGTTCCAGGTCCTTCGTGCGAATTCCTTGTTTGTGAAGGGGTCAAAGTGTCTCTTTGGAGTTCAGAAGGTTTCATTTTTGGGGTTCATTTTTTCCCTTCTACTATCGAGATGGACCCTGTTAAAGTCCAGGCCATTTACGATTGGACTCAGCCGACATCTGTGAAGAGCCTGCAAAAGTTCCTGGGCTTTGCTAATTTTTATCGGCGCTTCATCGCAAATTTTTCTAGTGTTGCTAAACCGTTGACTGATCTGACCAAGAAGGGTGCTGATGTGGTCAATTGGTCTTCTGCAGCTGTAGAGGCTTTTCAGGAGTTGAAGCGTCGTTTTTCTTCTGCCCCTGTGTTGTGCCAGCCAGATGTTTCGCTCCCGTTTCAGGTTGAGGTTGATGCTTCTGAGATTGTAGCAGGGGCTGTTTTGTCGCAAGGAAGTTCTGATGGCTCGGTGATGAAGCCATGTGCTTTCTTTTCTAGAAAGTTTTTGCCTGCTGAGCGTAATTATGATGTTGGTAATCGAGAGTTGTTGGCCATGAAGTGGGCATTCGAGGAGTGGCGTCATTGGCTTGAAGGAGCCAAGCATCGCGTGGTGGTCTTGACAGATCACAAGAATTTGACTTATCTTGAGTCTGCCAAACGGTTGAATCCGAGACAGGCTCGATGGTCGTTATTTTTCTCCCGTTTTGATTTTGTGGTTTCGTACCTTCCGGGCTCTAAGAATGTGAAGGCTGATGCCCTGTCAAGGAGTTTTGTGCCTGACTCTCCGGGTGTTCCTGAGCCGGCGGGTATTCTCAAAGAGGGGGTAATTTTGTCTGCCATCTCCCCTGATTTGCGGTGGGTGCTGCAAAAATTTCAGGCTGATAGACCTGACCGTTGCCCAGCGGAGAAACTGTTTGTCCCTGATAGATGGACTAGTAGAGTTATCTCTGAGATTCATTGTTCAGTGTTGGCTGGGCATCCTGGAATCTTTGGTACCAGAGATTTGGTGGCTAGATCCTTTTGGTGGCCGTCTTTGTCACGGGATGTGCGTTCTTTTGTGCAGTCCTGTGGGACTTGTGCTCGGGCTAAGCCCTGCTGTTCTCGTGCCAGTGGGTTGCTTTTGCCCTTGCCGGTCCCGAAGAGGCCCTGGACGCATATTTCTATGGATTTTATTTCGGATCTCCCCGTCTCTCAAAAGATGTCGGTCATTTGGGTGGTTTGTGATCGCTTTTCTAAGATGGTCCATTTGGTACCTTTGTCTAAATTGCCTTCTTCCTCTGATTTGGTGCCATTATTTTTCCAGCATGTGGTTCGTTTACATGGTATCCCGGAGAACATCGTTTCTGACAGAGGTTCCCAGTTTGTTTCGAGGTTTTGGCGATCCTTTTGTGCTAGGATGGGCATTGATTTGTCTTTTTCCTCGGCTTTCCATCCTCAGACAAATGGCCAAACCGAACGAACTAATCAAACTTTGGAAACATATCTGAGATGCTTTGTTTCTGCTGATCAGGATGATTGGGTGTCCTTTTTGCCGTTGGCTGAGTTCGCCCTTAATAATCGGGCTAGCTTGGCTACTTTGGTTTCGCCGTTTTTCTGCAATTCTAGTTTCCATCCTCGTTTCTCTTCAGGGCAGGTTGAGTCTTCGGACTGTCCTGGTGTAGATACTGTGGTGGATAGGTTGCAGCAGATTTGGACTCATGTGGTGGACAATTTGACATTGTCCCAGGAGAAGGCTCAACGTTTCGCTAACCGCCGGCGCTGTGTGGGTCCCCAACTTCGTGTTGGGGATTTGGTTTGGTTGTCGTCTCGTTATGTTCCTATGAAGGTTTCCTCTCCTAAGTTTAAGCCTCGTTTCATTGGTCCGTATAAGATTTCTGAGGTTATCAATCCTGTGTCATTTCGTTTGGCCCTTCCTGCTTCTTTTGCCATCCATAATGTGTTCCATAGGTCGTTATTGCGGAGATACGTGGCGCCTGTGGTTCCATCCGTTTATCCTCCTGCCCCGGTGTTGGTTAAGGGGGAGTTGGAGTATGTGGTGGAGAAGATTTTGGATTTTCGTATTTCGAGACGGAAACTCCAGTACCTGGTCAAGTGGAAGGGTTATGGTCAGGAAGATAATTCCTGGGTTTTTGCCTCTGATGTTCATCTGGTTCGTGCCTTTCATTTGGCTCATCCTGGTCGGCCTGGGGGCTCTGGTGAGGGTTCGGTGACCCCTCCTCAAGGGGGGGGTACTGTTGTGAATTCTGTTGTCGGGCTCCCTCCTGTGGTCATGAATGGCACTTTGGCTGGTTCTGTCCATGGACTTTTCTGGTGGGTGTTTCTGAGTTTTCTTCCACAGGTGACGAGATTAATTCGTTAGCTGGCTGCTCTATTTAACTCCACTTAGATCTTTGCTCCATGCCACCTGTCAATGTTCCAGTATTGGTCTAGTTCACTCCTGGATCGTTCTTGTGACCTGTCTTCCCAGCAGAAGCTAAGTTCCTGCTTGTATTTTCTTTGGTTTGCTATTTTTCTGTCCAGCTTGCTATTTTTATTGTTGTCTTGCTTGCTGGAAGCTCTGGGACGCAGAGGGAGCGCCTCCGCACCGTGAGTCGGTGCGGAGGGTCTTTTTGCGCCCTCTGCGTGATCTTTTTGTAGGTTTTTGTGCTGACCGCAAAGCAACCTTTCCTATCCTCAGTCTGTTCAGTAAGTCGGGCCTCACTTTGCTAAATCTATTTCATCTCTGTGTTTGTATTTTCATCTTTACTCACAGTCATTATATGTGGGGGGCTGCCTTTTCCTTTGGGGAATTTCTCTGAGGCAAGATAGGCTTTATTTTTCTATCTTCAGGGCTAGCTAGTTCCTTAGGCTGGTTTCACACTTGCGTTTCAAAACGCATGCGTTTTTAAAAAAAACGCATGGTGAAAAAACGCATGTAAATGCGTGCAAACGCTGCGTTTTTTTGACGCATGCGTTTTTGCATGTGGTGAAAAAAACGCAGCGTTTTGACGCGTTTACATGCGTTTTTTCATGCGTTTGCGTTTTTTAAACGTATGCTGAGAAATGTGTGACAGCTGCCAATCATCAAAATAAAGTAAAAAACCCACTATAAACCGAAATAGTTAGGGTTAGGGTTAGGGGTAGGGTTAGGGGTAGGGATCATAACCCTAACCCTAAAGGGATCCTAACCCTAACCCTACCCCTAAGCCTAAGCCTAAAGGGATCCTAACCCTAACCCTAACCCTAAAGGGATTAGGGTTACGGTTAGGGGTAGGGTTAGGGTTAGGATCCCTTTAGGGTTAGGGGTAGGGTTAGGGGTAGGGTTAGGGATAGGGTTAGGATCCCTTTAGGCTTAGGGTTAGGGTTAGGATCCCTTTAGGGTTAGGGTTAGGATCCCTTTATCACCTTTATGGTGGGGGGTGGCATATCAGTGTGTTTTCTGTTTTTTTTTAATAAAAAAAAAAGCAAACAAACGCATGTGCTTAAAAACGCATGCGTTTCCATTGACTCCAATGTATTTTTTGACAAAAAAAATGCATGAAAACGCATGCATTTTTATGTCAAAAAAACGCCTCGCAAAAATACTACAATACTATACTATATAATACAACAGGAACACATGGGCTACTTGCACAGTGAACAAGTCTGTATGATCATGTTCACACACCACCAAGAAACCTGAAGACACAAAAGAGAATAGTAAAACCAAAAACACTCAGTTTGAAAAAATGTTGCAGTAATCCGCAAGTGCTAGTAAAAGATGTAAAAAACAGGGTATTTGGTTGATACGTTTTTTGCAAAAAATGTATACTAAGCTGCTCTACCAATCTTCACGGTATACCCTTATCAGAGCAGTCCTAACTAATGTATGCAATCCCTATCTGATGTATTTAAAAACCTGATCATCTGTATATAACCTGTGTGAACAGGGTTCAGAGAGGAAAAAATCCATGTGTGCATACAGGGTAGAACAGCTTTTGTGCAGATAGCCCAAGAGGAGTGGTGGAACTCCCCAGTCTTGTAGACACAAGAGAACAATTATGGAAACAGGAACACATGGGCTACTTGCACAGTGAACAAGTCTGTATGATCATGTTCACACACCACCAAGAAACCTGAAGACACAAAAGAGAATAGTAAAACCAAAAACACTCAGTTTGAAAAAATGTTGCAGTAATCCGCAAGTGCTAGTAAAAGATGTAAAAAACAGGGTATTTGGTTGATACGTTTTTTGCAAAAAATGTATACTAAGCTGCTCTACCAATCTTCACGGTATACCCTTATCAGAGCAGTCCTAACTAATGTATGCAATCCCTATCTGATGTATTTAAAAACCTGATCATCTGTATATAACCTGTGTGAACAGGGTTCAGAGAGGAAAAAATCCATGTGTGCATACAGGGTAGAACAGCTTTTGTGCAGATAGCCCAAGAGGAGTGGTGGAACTCCCCAGTCTTGTAGACACAAGAGAACAATTATGGAAACAGGAACACATGGGCTACTTGCACAGTGAACAAGTCTGTATGATCATGTTCACACACCACCAAGAAACCTGAAGACACAAAAGAGAATAGTAAAACCAAAAACACTCAGTTTGAAAAAATGTTGCAGTAATCCGCAAGTGCTAGTAAAAGATGTAAAAAACAGGGTATTTGGTTGATACGTTTTTTGCAAAAAATGTATACTAAGCTGCTCTACCAATCTTCACGGTATACCCTTATCAGAGCAGTCCTAACTAATGTATGCAATCCCTATCTGATGTATTTAAAAACCTGATCATCTGTATATAACCTGTGTGAACAGGGTTCAGAGAGGAAAAAATCCATGTGTGCATACAGGGTAGAACAGCTTTTGTGCAGATAGCCCAAGAGGAGTGGTGGAACTCCCCAGTCTTGTAGACACAAGAGAACAATTATGGAAACAGGAACACATGGGCTACTTGCACAGTGAACAAGTCTGTATGATCATGTTCACACACCACCAAGAAACCTGAAGACACAAAAGAGAATAGTAAAACCAAAAACACTCAGTTTGAAAAAATGTTGCAGTAATCCGCAAGTGCTAGTAAAAGATGTAAAAAACAGGGTATTTGGTTGATACGTTTTTTGCAAAAAATGTATACTAAGCTGCTCTACCAATCTTCACGGTATACCCTTATCAGAGCAGTCCTAACTAATGTATGCAATCCCTATCTGATGTATTTAAAAACCTGATCATCTGTATATAACCTGTGTGAACAGGGTTCAGAGAGGAAAAAATCCATGTGTGCATACAGGGTAGAACAGCTTTTGTGCAGATAGCCCAAGAGGAGTGGTGGAACTCCCCAGTCTTGTAGACACAAGAGAACAATTATGGAAACAGGAACACATGGGCTACTTGCACAGTGAACAAGTCTGTATGATCATGTTCACACACCACCAAGAAACCTGAAGACACAAAAGAGAATAGTAAAACCAAAAACACTCAGTTTGAAAAAATGTTGCAGTAATCCGCAAGTGCTAGTAAAAGATGTAAAAAACAGGGTATTTGGTTGATACGTTTTTTGCAAAAAATGTATACTAAGCTGCTCTACCAATCTTCACGGTATACCCTTATCAGAGCAGTCCTAACTAATGTATGCAATCCCTATCTGATGTATTTAAAAACCTGATCATCTGTATATAACCTGTGTGAACAGGGTTCAGAGAGGAAAAAATCCATGTGTGCATACAGGGTAGAACAGCTTTTGTGCAGATAGCCCAAGAGGAGTGGTGGAACTCCCCAGTCTTGTAGACACAAGAGAACAATTATGGAAACAGGAACACATGGGCTACTTGCACAGTGAACAAGTCTGTATGATCATGTTCACACACCACCAAGAAACCTGAAGACACAAAAGAGAATAGTAAAACCAAAAACACTCAGTTTGAAAAAATGTTGCAGTAATCCGCAAGTGCTAGTAAAAGATGTAAAAAACAGGGTATTTGGTTGATACGTTTTTTGCAAAAAATGTATACTAAGCTGCTCTACCAATCTTCACGGTATACCCTTATCAGAGCAGTCCTAACTAATGTATGCAATCCCTATCTGATGTATTTAAAAACCTGATCATCTGTATATAACCTGTGTGAACAGGGTTCAGAGAGGAAAAAATCCATGTGTGCATACAGGGTAGAACAGCTTTTGTGCAGATAGCCCAAGAGGAGTGGTGGAACTCCCCAGTCTTGTAGACACAAGAGAACAATTATGGAAACAGGAACACATGGGCTACTTGCACAGTGAACAAGTCTGTATGATCATGTTCACACACCACCAAGAAACCTGAAGACACAAAAGAGAATAGTAAAACCAAAAACACTCAGTTTGAAAAAATGTTGCAGTAATCCGCAAGTGCTAGTAAAAGATGTAAAAAACAGGGTATTTGGTTGATACGTTTTTTGCAAAAAATGTATACTAAGCTGCTCTACCAATCTTCACGGTATACCCTTATCAGAGCAGTCCTAACTAATGTATGCAATCCCTATCTGATGTATTTAAAAACCTGATCATCTGTATATAACCTGTGTGAACAGGGTTCAGAGAGGAAAAAATCCATGTGTGCATACAGGGTAGAACAGCTTTTGTGCAGATAGCCCAAGAGGAGTGGTGGAACTCCCCAGTCTTGTAGACACAAGAGAACAATTATGGAAACAGGAACACATGGGCTACTTGCACAGTGAACAAGTCTGTATGATCATGTTCACACACCACCAAGAAACCTGAAGACACAAAAGAGAATAGTAAAACCAAAAACACTCAGTTTGAAAAAATGTTGCAGTAATCCGCAAGTGCTAGTAAAAGATGTAAAAAACAGGGTATTTGGTTGATACGTTTTTTGCAAAAAATGTATACTAAGCTGCTCTACCAATCTTCACGGTATACCCTTATCAGAGCAGTCCTAACTAATGTATGCAATCCCTATCTGATGTATTTAAAAACCTGATCATCTGTATATAACCTGTGTGAACAGGGTTCAGAGAGGAAAAAATCCATGTGTGCATACAGGGTAGAACAGCTTTTGTGCAGATAGCCCAAGAGGAGTGGTGGAACTCCCCAGTCTTGTAGACACAAGAGAACAATTATGGAAACAGGAACACATGGGCTACTTGCACAGTGAACAAGTCTGTATGATCATGTTCACACACCACCAAGAAACCTGAAGACACAAAAGAGAATAGTAAAACCAAAAACACTCAGTTTGAAAAAATGTTGCAGTAATCCGCAAGTGCTAGTAAAAGATGTAAAAAACAGGGTATTTGGTTGATACGTTTTTTGCAAAAAATGTATACTAAGCTGCTCTACCAATCTTCACGGTATACCCTTATCAGAGCAGTCCTAACTAATGTATGCAATCCCTATCTGATGTATTTAAAAACCTGATCATCTGTATATAACCTGTGTGAACAGGGTTCAGAGAGGAAAAAATCCATGTGTGCATACAGGGTAGAACAGCTTTTGTGCAGATAGCCCAAGAGGAGTGGTGGAACTCCCCAGTCTTGTAGACACAAGAGAACAATTATGGAAACAGGAACACATGGGCTACTTGCACAGTGAACAAGTCTGTATGATCATGTTCACACACCACCAAGAAACCTGAAGACACAAAAGAGAATAGTAAAACCAAAAACACTCAGTTTGAAAAAATGTTGCAGTAATCCGCAAGTGCTAGTAAAAGATGTAAAAAACAGGGTATTTGGTTGATACGTTTTTTGCAAAAAATGTATACTAAGCTGCTCTACCAATCTTCACGGTATACCCTTATCAGAGCAGTCCTAACTAATGTATGCAATCCCTATCTGATGTATTTAAAAACCTGATCATCTGTATATAACCTGTGTGAACAGGGTTCAGAGAGGAAAAAATCCATGTGTGCATACAGGGTAGAACAGCTTTTGTGCAGATAGCCCAAGAGGAGTGGTGGAACTCCCCAGTCTTGTAGACACAAGAGAACAATTATGGAAACAGGAACACATGGGCTACTTGCACAGTGAACAAGTCTGTATGATCATGTTCACACACCACCAAGAAACCTGAAGACACAAAAGAGAATAGTAAAACCAAAAACACTCAGTTTGAAAAAATGTTGCAGTAATCCGCAAGTGCTAGTAAAAGATGTAAAAAACAGGGTATTTGGTTGATACGTTTTTTGCAAAAAATGTATACTAAGCTGCTCTACCAATCTTCACGGTATACCCTTATCAGAGCAGTCCTAACTAATGTATGCAATCCCTATCTGATGTATTTAAAAACCTGATCATCTGTATATAACCTGTGTGAACAGGGTTCAGAGAGGAAAAATCCATGTGTGCATACAGGGTAGAACAGCTTTTGTGCAGATAGCCCAAGAGGAGTGGTGGAACTCCCCAGTCTTGTAGACACAAGAGAACAATTATGGAAACAAATTAAAACAAAAAAAAACGTATCAACCAAATACCCTGTTTTTTACATCTTTTACTAGCACTTGCGGATTACTGCAACATTTTTTCAAACTGAGTGTTTTTGGTTTTACTATTCTCTTTTGTGTCTTCAGGTTTCTTGGTGGTGTGTGAACATGATCATACAGACTTGTTCACTGTGCAAGTAGCCCATGTGTTCCTGTTTCCATAATTGTTCTCTTGTGTCTACAAGACTGGGGAGTTCCACCACTCCTCTTGGGCTATCTGCACAAAAGCTGTTCTACCCTGTATGCACACATGGATTTTTCCTCTCTGAACCCTGTTCACACAGGTTATATACAGATGATCAGGTTTTTAAATACATCAGATAGGGATTGCATACATTAGTTAGGACTGCTCTGATAAGGGTATACCGTGAAGATTGGTAGAGCAGCTTAGTATACATTTTTTGCAAAAAACGTATCAACCAAATACCCTGTTTTTTACATCTTTTACTAGCACTTGCGGATTACTGCAACATTTTTTCAAACTGAGTGTTTTTGGTTTTACTATTCTCTTTTGTGTCTTCAGGTTTCTTGGTGGTGTGTGAACATGATCATACAGACTTGTTCACTGTGCAAGTAGCCCATGTGTTCCTGTTTCCATAATTGTTCTCTTGTGTCTACAAGACTGGGGAGTTCCACCACTCCTCTTGGGCTATCTGCACAAAAGCTGTTCTACCCTGTATGCACACATGGATTTTTTCCTCTCTGAACCCTGTTCACACAGGTTATATACAGATGATCAGGTTTTTAAATACATCAGATAGGGATTGCATACATTAGTTAGGACTGCTCTGATAAGGGTATACCGTGAAGATTGGTAGAGCAGCTTAGTATACATTTTTTGCAAAAAACGTATCAACCAAATACCCTGTTTTTTACATCTTTTACTAGCACTTGCGGATTACTGCAACATTTTTTCAAACTGAGTGTTTTTGGTTTTACTATTCTCTTTTGTGTCTTCAACTATATAATACAAGTTGCATTTCTGAAAAAGAACGCATGCAGCAAAAAAACGCATGCGTTTCAAAACGCGACCAAACGCGTACAACAAAAAATGCATGCGTTTTCAATGTTAAATATAGGAAAAAAAACGCATGCGTTTTTTTGTGCAAAAAACGCTGCAGACAAAAACGCAAGTGTGAAACCACCCTTAGTAAAACATATGATAAAATCGGAATAACCTGCAGTGGCCAATAGAGGGAGCTCACTGTATACTTTATTGTTATTCAGTTTAATGTATAAACAGTATGCTGGGAGCTCCCTCTAGTGGTGGCTGCAGGCAACCAGGATTTTATGATTTATCCACATCGAAATCTACTAGTTCATTTAACAGAGCTATAGGGACTCTATGTTCCTCTATACAACACACTTAGGCTGGTTTCACATCTGCGTTTTTTTGGGTGCGTTTTTGCGGTAAAAAACGCAAAAAAAAACGCATGGTGAAAAAACGCATGTAAACGCGTGCAAACGCTGCGTTTTTTTGACGCATGCGTTTTTGCATGTGGTGAAAAAAACGTGACGTTTTGACGTGTTTACATGCGTTTTTTCATGCGTTTGCGTTTTTTAAACGCATGCTGAGAAATGTGTGACACCTGCCAATCATTAAAATAAAGTAAAAAACCCACTATAAACAGAAATAGTTAGGGTTAGGGGTAGGGTTAGGGGTAGGGTTAGGGGTAGGGATTATAACCCTAACCCCAACCCTAAAGGGATCCTAACCCTAACCCTACCCCTAACCCTAACCCTACCTCTAACCCTAAGGGATCCTAACCCTAACCCTACCCCTAACCCTACCCCTAACCCTAACCCTACCCTTAACCCTAAGGGATCCTAACCCTAACCCTACCCCTAACCCTACCCCTAACCCTACCTCTAACCCTAAGGGATCCTAACCCTACCCCTAACCCTAACCCTAAAGGGATTAGGGTTAGGGGTAGGGTTAGGGTTAGGATCCCTTAGGGTTAGGGGTAGGGTTAGGGGTAGGGTTAGGGGTAGGGTTAGGGGTAGGGTTAGGATCCCTTAGGGTTAGGGGTAGGGTTAGGGGTAGGGTTAGGGGTAGGGTTAGGGGTAGGGTTAGGATCCCTTAGGGTTAGAGGTAGGGTTAGGGTTAGGGTTAGGATCCCTTTAGGGTTAGGGTCAGGGGTTTGGTTAGGTTTAGGGGTAGGGTTAGGGTTAGGATCACTTAGGGTTAGGGGTAGGGTTAGGGTTAGGGTTAGGATCCCTTAAGGTTAGGGTTAGGGGTAGGGTTAGGGGTAGGGTTAGGGGTAGGGTTAGGGTTAGGGTTAGGATACCTTTATCACCTTTATGTTGGGGGGTGGCATATCAGTGTGTTTTCTGGTTTTTTAATAGAAAAACGCATGCGTTTTTAACGCAAAAAAACGCATGCACAAAAAAAGCATGTGTCCCCATTGACTCCAATGTATTTTTTGACCCCAAAAAAACGCATGAAAACGCATGCGTTTTTTTTGGTCCAAAAAATGCCTCTCAAAAATACTACAAGTTGCATTTCTGAAAATGAACGCATGCAGTAAAAAAACGCATGTGTTGCAAAACGCGACCAAACGCGTACACAAAAAAACGCATGCGTTTTTAATGTTAAATATAGGGGAAAAAAACGCATGCGTTTTTTTTTAAAAAAACGCTGCAGACAAAAACGCAAGTGTGAAACCACCCTTAGGCTGTGCCGAGTTGCATAGGGAGCGTTAGGAGCAATCCATGGCTATTTCTAGTGTGTGTGATAGGATTAGGGATTGCGGTCAGCAGAGTTTCCACGTCCCAGAGCTCGTCCTTTATTATCAGTAACTATCAGGTCATTCGGTGTGCTCTTAACCACCAGGTCCATTATTGTCCTGACCACCAGGTCATAACAGGTTTCACCTTTAAGCCAAAGTTGGACAGCGCTTCAAATACCTCGGGCAGTTGCTTCAGATGGTCTTCATAGGTCTTAGAGAAGACAATGACATCATCCAGATACAGCAGCACGGTCTCAAAGTTCTTGTGTCCCAAAGAGCACTCCATCATCCTCTGGAACGTCCCCGGGGCATTACACAATCCAAAGGGCATGTGTTATGAACTGGTGGTGTAGGAGCAACATGGGACGAGCTCTGAAGGAGGTGGTACCTGTTGTGAATTCTGTTGCAGAGCTCCCTCCTGTGGTCACAAGTGGTACTTCGGCTGGTTCTCTCTGTGAGCTTCCGTTGGTGGAGGAAAGTGGTACTGCGGCTTCTGAGTTTCCTTCCTCAGGTGTTGTGGTGAAGTCGTTAGGTGCTGCTCTATTTAACTCCACCTAGTGCTTTGATCCTGGCCTCCAGTCTATGTTCTAGTATTGGACCTGTTTCCTCCTGGATCGTTCCTGTGGCCTGCTGCTCTGCATAGCTAAGTTCCGCTTTGCTATTTTGTTTGCTGTTTTTTCTGTCCAGCTTGCTTATTTTGTTTTTTCTTGCTTGCTGGAAGCTCTGGGACGCAGAGGGTGTACCTCCGTTCGGTACGGAGGGTCTTTTTGCCCCTTTGCGTGGTTGTTTGTAGGGTTTTGGGTTGACCGCAAAGTTACCTTTCCTATCCTCGCTCTGTTCAGAAAGTTGGGCCTCACTTTGCTAAATCTATTTCATCTCTACGTTTGTCTTTTCATCTTTACTCACAGTCATTATATGTGGGGGCTGCCTTTTCCTTTGGGGTATTTCTCTGAGGCAAGGTAGGCTTATTTTCTATCTTCAGGCTAGCTAGTTTCTCAGGCCGTGCCGAGTTGCATAGGGAGCGTTAGGCGCAATCCACGGCTGCCTTTAGTGTGGTTGGAGAGGATTAGGGATTGCGGTCAACAGAGTTCCCACGTCTCAGAGCTCGTTCTTGTTTTTTGGGTTATTGCCAGGTCACTGTATGTGCGCTGACCTCTATGTCCATTGTGGTACTGAATTACCTTTCATAACAGGTACCTGTACTGACCGCAGTTCCTAAGCTCAACACAACACTAGAAGTAGCCGTGGGATGTTCCTGTCACTCCCTAGACACCTCGTCACAGCCTGAGAACTAACTACCCCTAAAGATAGAAACAGGAAAGCTATCTTGCCTCAGAGAAAATCCCCAAAGAATAGATAGCCCCCCACAAATAATGACTGTGAGTGGAGAGGGAAAAGACATACGTAGAATGAAACCAGGATGTAGCAAAGGAGGGCAGTCTAGCTAGATAGATAGGACAGGAGAGAGTACTGTGCAGTCAGTATTAAAAACTAGAAAAATCCACACAGAGTTTACAAAAATCTCCACACCTGACTAAGGGTGTGGAGGGTAAATCTGCTTCCCAGAGCTTTCAGCTTAACCGAATAAATCCATACTGACAAGCTGGACAAAAACATAGAATGTACAGAACAATTACGTCCACAACATGTGGACAGAAAAGAGCAAAGCAAGGACTTATCTTTGCTGAACTGGTCAGGATATCAGGGAAATCCAAGCAGAGATGTGAATCCAACCAGTAACCATAGACAAGTGGCACAAGCTGAAGGAAAGAGCCAGGCTAAATAGCCGAGCAGAATAGACAATCAGTGGAAGCAGCTGCTGACTGCTAAATCCAAGGAGCAGCCATTCCACTTAAAACCACCGGAGGGAGCCTAAGAGCAGAACTCACAAAAGTGCCACTTACAACCACCGGAGGGAGCCCAAGAGTGGAATTCACAACAGGCATGTAGTTGAACTCGCAGAGACCCATCGGCGTCGTGAAGGCTGTCTTTTCTTTGTCCGCCTCTGCCACGGGAACCTGCCAATACCCACTGGTGAGATCTAAAGTAGAGAAGTAATTAGCAGACTTTAACATGGCCAAGGACTCCTCTATCCTAGGCAGGGGGTATGCGTCCTTATGTGTAATGCGGTTTAATTGCCTATAATCCACACACATCCTCATGGTGCCATCTTTCTTCCTAACGAGGACTAACAGAGCTGCCCAGGGGCTACAGCTGTCTCTCACTACCCCAGCCTCCTTAATCTCTCGTAACATGTCCTTGGCACACTGATAATGAGCTGGTGGTACAGGACGGTATCTTTCTTTAACGGGTGGGTGATCTCCTGTGGGGATGTGATGTTGAATCCCTTTTACCTGCCCAAAATCAAGGGGGTGTTTGCTGAATATCCGCTCATACTCGTGAACCACCCTGTAGGCCCCCTGTATCTGGTGAGATGGAACAACAAAGAAATTGGAGCAAACAAACAACGTATATAAAAATATATTAAACTTTATTAAATATCATCACTAAAAGTACATATTCAAACAATATAACAATATGACACACAGAGCAAAGACTAAGGGGTTAATGGTGCACCTTGAGTGATGGCACCCCCTGGACCGGAACACAAAGCCACTATTCCATGTATGAGTAACTCATTGAGCAAAAAGCCATAAAACGCCCAGTGCATTAAATAACATGGGCTGGCTAATGCACTCTCCTAAGTCACGGGTACATAAATCCTTCCTTATAGAACAGCACAGTGGCTATAAAGTAAAATATACCCGAGGCAATCCGTGGACCTTACCCGTGCTCCCGTCCATGGGGGTACCCACGCGCCCCTACGCGCGTTTCACAACAGCTTCCTCAGGGGGGCGAAGTGATAACCCGAGTTCCCCACTTCCTTCCTTAAATAGCCACCTGATGATCACCATCAGCGGCGCATGTGGCCGAGGCAGGCGCAGCAAAACTACATCACTCTGGCGCCATCATGGCGCCGCGGGTCACGGGGAAAACCCCGATGACGTCAATGACCCGCACGCGTATGGATTCGGCACTATTGCACTTTGGCAACAAATATTTTATTACTGTATTGTCATGTGCAGAATATGTATTGGATTGTACCAGCACTAATTATTATATTGTTATGTGATATATGTATGTTTGTGTGGCACTTTATGCACTGTCACTTTATTATTATATGTTATAAATGTTCTAATATGGTTTATAATCTTGATATTACCGATATCCATTCTAATCGGCGGTGGATTGGGTTAAATTTTGTACGGTTTTAATGGGAGGGTTATAAGGTCTGTGACACTAGTGCGCATGTCTCCGGTGTGGTCGCGGGTTGCTGCATCATCGTCGGCGCCTGGTAATGACGCGTGCGGGTCATTGACGTCATCGGGGTTTTCCCCGTGACCCGCGGCGCCATGATGGCGCCGGAGTGATGTAGTTTTGCTGCGCCTGCCTCGGCCACATGCGCCGCTGATGGTGATCATCAGGTGGCTATTTAAGGAAGGAAGTGGGGAACTCGGGTTATCACTTCGCCCCCCTGAGGAAGCTGTTGTGAAACGCGCGTAGGGGCGCGTGGGTACCCCCATGGACGGGAGCACGGGTAAGGTCCACGGATTGCCTCGGGTATATTTTACTTTATAGCCACTGTGCTGTTCTATAAGGAAGGATTTATGTACCCGTGACTTAGGAGAGTGCATTAGCCAGCCCATGTTATTTAATGCACTGGGCGTTTTATGGCTTTTTGTTTCAATGAGTTACTCATACATGGAATAGTGGCTTTGTGTTCCGGTCCAGGGGGTGCCATCACTCAAGGTGCACCATTAACCCCTTAGCCTTTGCTCTGTGTGTCATATTGTTATATTGTTTGAATATGTACTTTTAGTGATGATATTTAATAAAGTTTAATATATTTTTATATACGTTGTTTGTTTGCTCCAATTTCTTTGTTGTTCTGATAATTTAGGAGCTCCATACGATACCATTCATCTGGGTTCCGGGTACTTGTTCTGGACCTGCTGTGTGGTATCATAATATGATATCTGTATTTGAGATATTGTTTCTATCTGGTGAGATGGAGTAGCATCAGTGCCCACATGTAATTCCTGACACCAATCTTTTGATTGCTCTGCAGAGCCGTTGTCCTCCGCCGACTTGGACGAAGCCAAGGGCCCGGGTGCGTGTATCACACTATTATTAACAGTAAACAGCTTGGCAAGTGTGACATATTTAGTTAGGTGGACTTCCTCCTCCCCGCAGTTAAGAACACGCACCGGCACCCTCCCCTTGCGGACGTCAACCACTCCTCTGGCTGTCAGGAGGGTAGGCCTATTCTCTGAATACACAGGCTCTACCAGAGCCTGATAGTCCTTACCCCCGAGGCCTATGGCTGCCCAACACCATATTAACATTTCACTCCTGGGGGGGTATTGCAATGGGATTCGAATCACTCACTGTGACCCGGCCAATTTCACCACCAGTCAGCTCCACTTGCTGTCTCAGCATTAGGGCTCTGATTTCTTTCTGCAAATCACGTTGTTCACTGTGACCAGCTGTCTCTGCTACTTGCTGCAACCAGACAATAACTTCTGCAAGACAATTTTCTATGACATTAGTACCAATGGTCATCATGGGGTAACGTTCACGTCGGTCAATATCAACAATGACAATTCCTTGGGCCTCCAATTCTACCCGCCCCACCTTAATAGTGACCTCTTTATATCCCACTTGCGGCAGTGGCTGACCATTGCTAGCTATTATGGTGAAATCATCATCAGGGGCACGGGTAATGTCAGTGTCCTCCCAATAACGCCTATAAAGAATGTAGGGCATAGTTGTCACCTGGGAACCGGTGTCCAGAAAAGCGTTCATGTGGATACCGTCGATCATGATGGGGAGAACAGGACGCCCCCCGACGTATTTGGCTCTCCAATTTTGCGGGCCTGAGCGTTCTACTCCTGGGGGCTGGCCCTTGGCCCCAGGGGTTGCTCGTTTAACTGACAGTACCTTGCAAGATGGCCCACCTGGTGGCAGCGGCGGCAGATAGGTCGTCCATCCTGATGAAAACGATCGTCGTCTCTGCATCTGGTCGATGGAACCCTCCTTGGTCGTTGCCAGGGGACATCCTCCGGTCTGGAAGCCAGCTGGATCTTCTCCTTGCAGGCCTCCTGTAGGGACTGGACGGTCCGGGCTAGGGCAGCAACACTCCTGGTCAGTTCCTGTATCTGGAGGCGCAGTCCTGCAGGGGAGTCGTCTTCCAGGATCTGGGCATCGGCCTCGCCGGAGACAGGTGCCTCCGGCACCACCTCCTGGTGGTATGTGAGGGCTTGCCACCTGGGAAGTGTGGCACGGCTGAGCTGCAGCTCCGGTGTAGCTGGGCCCTTTGGTTACTGCACAGGAGCCCTTCGACGAACTGCTCTTTCAGGAGTTTATCTTCATCTTGCATGCTGCTTGGGTCACTTTGCTTGATGGCCCGCAGCGCCTCCTGCAGATTAAGGGCATAGTCCCGTAAGCTATCCTGCGGCCGCTGCTTGCACCCATAGAACGTCAATTTAATTTCCGTAGCGGTGCGGGTGTCAAAGCTTTAAGCTTGGCAAATACTTGTTGCGCAGTTTTCTTGTCCGCAGCGGGTCAGGACTTTCCTTCCCTCAATGCCGCTCCAAAGAGTTGGCCGATTATCATATGAACCTTCTGAGGCTCTGTCAAGGGATAAAACTCGAGCAGGCTACAAATCCCTTCTTTAAAGTCAGTTAACGTATGAGCTTCTCCAAAGTATCGCTGGAGCCAGGCGGCCCCTGGTAGGTACGGCATAGAGAAGGGCATTATGGCTGCTGTAGCGGTGGCAGTATGCGGCTGGTTGGTGGGAGCGGTAAGCCCCGCGACCTCTAGCGGTGATACCGGGTTTGTGGCTGTGCTTACTGCGGAATCCGGAAGCGCTCCCGAGTCTGCAGCTGTGGCCGCCACCTCCGCTCCTCCGGAATCCGACATGGCCGTTCCTTCCCCTTGCTAATCTGTCGGGGTCGGGGTTCTCCTTCTGGTGTCGGCACCTCACTGCGTCTTCCGCTCTGCGCGCTTTTCTAGCCGGCTCCACCCACGAAGCTATGGCTCCTCCCTTCGTGCCCCAAACGGCGCGGCAATGGCGGATTTTTGGTGGCAAATAGAAATACACAGTCTTTGCAATAAGTCACAGTTCAATCACAGTTCCAAGGCACACATGACCAAGTTGGATCGCCCCCAGACGCAGGGCCGCGGGTTACTCGGTACCGGTCCTCTGCTGGCTCAGTTCTGGGGATGTCACGGTGGCTGGGCCCGGTCCATGACCCTGCTAAGGGGCGTCCAATAAGGGGGTGATGGTGCGTAGTGCGAGGAATAACGAGGACACAGGGTTCAGTTTCTTTACCTTTTACTGAAGGTTTCAGGATCCTCAATCCAGGGCACTGTCAACGGGGCTGTCTGAGACCGGCCGGTCCGAAGGCACATCCGGAGTTCCCTTTGCAGGTGGAAATCAGTCTCTACCCACTAGCGCCTGTGTGTTGTAGTGCTTCCCTGCTGAGCATTCAGGATAGTCCTCACAACTTCTGTTCTCGTTCTCTCTAGATCTTTCTTTTCTCTGTCCCCCAGGTATGTTATGGCTAGGATGCACCTTTATGACAGGTAGGCCTGGAGTTATTCTGGAACCCTAGTGTCACCCCTCTCCCACGATTGCCTCTTATGTCCTTCTTAGGTGTTGTATGGTAGACAGCCAACCTGTAATTAACTGTCCTGCCGCTGTTTGAAGTAATGCGTGGAGACTGTTACTTCCTCGGTGCTCCGGCCACCGGCTATGCGCCTCAGTAGAATGTTGCCATTCTCGGGGCACGACTCCTACTGGATCTCCTTTGTGCTGATCTCGTTTCTCACTGTTCCACAATATCCTTCACTTCGTGTCTCTTTCTTAGGATACCGCCGCAAGGTAGTGCAGGTGCGGTTCCGTAACGTTCTGTTCTGTTCGCTAGGTACCTGCCAGATTTCTCAGTTCTGACAGGTCCTCCCTGGAGCTCTCCCAAGCTTCGTTCTGTCTAACTTCCTGTCCAACCCCTAGTTTTACCAATGTGAGGAGTGGCCCAAAAAATAAGCGTTTTACTCCCCCTAGTGGCCGGAGTGTTAAGTGTAATGTGTGCTGGTGATACCTGGTCAAAGAACTCTTTTAGTGCAGTCAGACGTACCATCACTCCCCTTAGTGGCAGAGCGACGTTACTGCAACGACCAGATCTCTGGGGCGCTGCACTAACCACTGAGCCACTGTGCTGTCCAACTCTTCTAAACAATCACTTTTCTTTTATAGTTTTATTATTTGTGCCACTTGTATGAGTAGATCTTAGTGTGGATCACATAACCACTTGCTGTAATACAGATGTAGGGATGTGGACTGCTTTACCCTTTTCCTGCCCCTGGAGGAACGCATCATGTGAATACTGTCTTGCGGTTTTATATGTAAAGGTGATGTGTATGCAATGCGATGTATTATGGTAATGTACAGCAAGTGAAGTGCTAATACATAATGTGAGTATACTATAGTATATGATAAGCTTAGGATAGCATACTGTAAGTGCGGCTTATACAGTAAGTGGTTTAGCAACAGTATAGGACATACAGTAGGATAAGAATAATAGGTTTAGCATATGAGATAATAGTTAATGATAGAACTAGCCCAGTAGGTGGGCACTAGTGTTAATAAAAAGGGGACACTTCCTGGTAGTGCAGCTGGTTAGGTCAACTTCATAGTGAAGGTCAAGTTCAGGTGCAGTGGGTCGCTGGGGCAGCATGGGCCAATCGTTTGAGGCAGTGGAAGCCCGTATACAGTTCCCTGATGGACATTGCTGCAATGTCTGGAGCCTAGGGCACGGGCCAGTTACCAAGGGGGGGGCCTAGTCTTATGACATCGCGATGTAGGTGAATATGGAATTACGTGGGGGCAGGTGGCTGGTCCCGGGTGCACTGCAAGAGTGGAAAACGAATCCCTAAAGCTGATGGAGTCAGCGGGCTTGGGGGTAGTCCAGAACAAATGGGTGGCAGGGCTGCAGAGAAGTTGGACTAAGGCTTCTTTCACACTTCAGTTGTTTGGCGTCAGTCTTCTCCGACATCATGACGGATCGACGGATTAGTCAAAATTGTTGAGAAAACGGTTCTAACGGATCCGTTTTTTTGACGCATCCGTGTATCTGGGAAAAGTATCTACTTTTTGGAGCATGCTCAATTGAAAAAGCAGGTTGGGGCGACGGATCTACCAAATGACGGTCGCGATGTATCCGTTGCCCATAGGCGGCCATTCTAGGAAATGGCGGACACGGCGGATCCATCGCGAACCACCATTTTGGCGCAGACAAAAACCGTTGCAATGTCCGTCAATGTGTAGACGACGTCCGCCAAATTTCGACGGATCCGTCAAATGGCGGATGGAACGGACGACCATCCGCCACAATCCGTCGCTAATGCAAGTCTATGGGAAAATAGCGGATCTGCCAAAAAAGAATGGCGGATCCGCTATTTGACGAAAACGGCGGATTCAAACTGACGCCAAAAGACTGAAGTGTGAAAGAGGAATAAGGAGGAAGGAAACATGATGATGTCACCACCTCATGAACATGAACTGACTAGTAAACGTTTGCTTGTTGTAAATAACTTGGCGTCCCCTGATTTGTATGCGGTGGCTTCTGAGGATGGAAGTGAAGACAGCGAAGGCCTGCGGCCTACAAGTGAGTATGATGCACCCCACACCCTACAGCACACTGGGACACCGTTTGTAAAGTGCCAGAGTGAAACAGGGCAGCATCTCGGTCATGAGTACCGCTCTGCCCCACTTTACACAGGCTCTGCTTCTGATCTGTTACTTGCGATCTGGGATCCAGAATCAGACGAAATGAGCAGAGCTGAGGGGAGCGAAGCTGGTGTTCATGACTGCTGCCGTGATATGTACCATGTAGTTTATTACTGACCATTATTGCTTGTGCCCTTCATACTGGATGGACTGGTGCTGCACTAATTCCAATTCTACCTATATGTACGGTATATTCACATTTTTTTAGGATAATTGCTCACCTTTCTAAAAAGTGTCTTTTCCAGTAAAATGAATGGTATTTGCACATTGCGTGCTAGTGTTAGAAGTTATCTATTATGCTCCAGTTCACTTTTCAGTGATGAGGTAAATGAGGTGAGAAATAATGCTCCGCTTTATGTGAGGAAAATCTTCAAAGATGATTAACATCAATAACGCACTACATTTACCTAGCAGGAGTGTTACTTGGGCAGGCATCTTTCTTTAAGAACTTCTTCAATCTACAGTAACATTTTGTTTTGGAATAATAAAGCAAAAAGAAGTTCGGTTTCACATGTCAGGGTTTTCCATCAGTGTTTTCGATCAGATTTTCATTAGTTTACCATCAGTGTTTTATCAGTTTTTCCTGTGTGCAAAAAAAATGAAACTAATTTGGGTTTCATAGCTTCTATCAAGCTTTCAGTGAAAAACGGACAGCACTAAGATGCTACCCGTGTGCTGTCCGAGAGTTTCACTGACCCATAGGCTTGCGTGGGTGACTTTGATTAGGCCTATGAACAGCCATATAGATTATAACTATTTGTTCTATCTGTGAAAAACGCGGATAGATTCTCTCATTCGAGTTGATTATGCCAGTGACTCTCTGATCAAATTCTGATCCACGTGTCAGCATAGTGTGATAAAATTCTCTTAGATTAGAGATTCATTGCACAGAGGAGAAGATGGGGAGCAAAATGTCTCTATTTTCTCCATTTTATGAATCTGCGGAAATTGGACTTGCACTCAGATGTCATTCGAGTGCAGTCTGATGTTTTCCACGCACCCATAGACTTGAATGGGTGAGTGGCATCTGATTTCAAAGTGAAATCGCAGCATTCTGCATTTTGTGGTTTCCTCCCACATTCCAAAGACATACTGATAGTGAATTTAGATTGTGAGCCCCATTGGGGACAGCGATGATAATGTGTGCAAACTGTAAAGCGCTGCGGAATATGTTAGCGCTATATAAAATAAATAAATAAATAAATAAATAAAATTTTGTTTCACTGACAAATTCTGTCAGTGAAAAAAAATCGAAAAATCGGTCATCAGCACTGCCCTATTAAATAACATTGGGTTGAATGCTATCAGATAAAAAATCAAATAGCACTTGTCCGATGCATACGCTGGTGTGAGCGAGCCCTTAAGAACACTTTAGAGACTCTCGGAAAGGAACCTAAGAGAAATGTTTTACCAAGGCTATGTGCATGTCTTTTAAACACCGGTGCAGTCGTCGAGTTTTTCCAGGTAAAGCCAATTCAGGGAATGCTGGCAGTGGTTTTCCTGAAGCAGCTTTGCTGGTGGTTTTGCCGTTTTTCCGGTGATGGCTCCACCTCTGGCATCTTTAACTTTATACTGTCAAGAATGAGCATATCGATTATGAGCATATCGATTATGAGCATATCGATTATGATCGGTGGCCGCGCAGCTTTTTAGGTGACACAGCCAGTACCTTGTAAACTTAAAGGGACACCTGAATTTGGAGGGAACAATCTTCAGCCATGGAGGCCGGGTTTTTGGGTGTTTGATTCACCCTTTCCTTACCCGCTGGCTGCATGCTGGCTGCAATATTGGATTGAGGTTCAGTCCCTAGAGCCATTAAATTCAATGGGGAAAAGTAGTGAGAAATGTAAAGCCATACGCATATCATATAGATGCCATACGGATACATAGGTGCGGGAAAATCGCATCATAGCATTGCAAATGGACTATAAACGGATGGATGACCATACGGAGAACACTCGTGCGACTCTCGGCAGGGAGACTTCGACAGATTTTTCATATGTTTAGTCTGACTCTGGCCTTACATTTATTATATTATCTCAAGTGCCTAATTTAATTTAATTGCTATTCATTTTTCAACATATCTACTTGCTGTCAGTAAACATTATTTGTGCACATCCATAAACTGAAAATCTGTCCTAATCAAACTCAGCTTAAAAATAGCAATTATAGTATCTATTCCTCTTACGAGTTTTGTACTTTTTTTTTCAGTTAAACGAGGGGTTTTGGCTACAGATGAGCGACCCTGAACTTTAAAATTTGGGGTTTGTACAGGACAGTTGGTGTCCAATTCTTCTCTCGGAAGTCTGTTCTAATGTTTGAAGTTCCGGGGAAAGTCTGGGAGGACAGAGAGAATTTTCCAGCTCCAAAGTTCAGATCTCCATATATATATCAATGGAGTTCGGGTTCAAGAAAAGTTCTGGTAACCGAATTAAACTTTGCAATAAAGTTCGGCTAAGTACCAGAACCCAAACTTCCATGGGTCCACTCATACCTAGTTTTTGCCTTTAAATGCAGTTAGCTCCCCTATGGAAAGAAGAGTACGGTCTCTGTTTTGCCACCAATAGGAAGCCACCCAGTAAGTCAATATGTAGCCCATTAAAGAGCCAGGGACTTTGGCCAAATCAGAGACACACATTTGTAGACAGCAATGTTTCTGAGTTTTTGCTTGTTCTCATTACAGAGATTGGTTATGGCTGGTTAGCGAAAAGGAAACATCTGTCTACTGATGTCTACAGATGGGTGCCTCTGATTCGGCCCATGTCCCTAGTCTACCGGACAGCCCCTGCTCAATCACTTCAGGGTACCATTTAAAATAAAAGCAATGGCTACAGTGCCATTCTTTGCTACACTGGGGAATATAAGTATTTGATGCACTGTTGATTTTGCATGTTTTCCCACCCTCAAAGAATAGTGAGGTCCGTAATTTTTATCGTAGGTACACTTCACCTGTGAAAGACAGAATCTAAAAATAAAAATCCAGAAAATCACATTATATGATTTGTACCTAGCTAATTTGCATTTCATTGTGTGAAATAGGTATTTCACACCACAGAAAAACAGAACTTAATATTTGGTATAGAAGCCTTTGTTTGCTTTTACAGAGATCAATGTTTCCTGTAGTTCTTGGCCAAGTTTGCACACACTGCAGCAGGGATTTTGGCCCACTTCTCCATACAGATCTTCTCCAGATCTTCCAGGCTTCAGGGCTGTCGCTGGACAACATTGAGTTTCAGCTCCCTCCAAAGATATTCTATTGGGTTCAGGTCTGGAGACTGGCTAGGTCACCCCAGGACCTCGACATGCTTGTTATGGAGCCACTTCTTATTTGCCCTGGATGTGTGTTTCGGGTCATTGTCATGCTGGGAGACCCAGCCATGATCTATATTTAAGGCTGCCGTCACACTATCAGTATTTGGTCAGTATTTTACATCAGTATTTGTAAGCCAAAACCAGGAGTGGGTGATAAATACAGAAGTCGTGCATATGTTTCTATTATACTTTTCCTCTAATTGTTCCACTCCTGGTTTTGACTACAAATATGGATTTAAAATACTGACCAAATACTGCTAGTGTGACGGCAGCCTAATGCTCTTAATGTCCCAGTCCATCCTCCCCTCAATATGGTGCAGTCATCCTGCCCCATTTGCAGAAAAGCACTCCCAAATTATGCTGTTTCCCCACCATGCTTCACGGTTGGGACGTTGTTGTTGGGGCTGTACTCATCCCTCTTTTTCCTCCAAAGGCAGCGAGTGGAGTTGATACCAAAAAGTTCTGTTTTCGTCTCATCTGACCACATGACCTTCTCCCATGCCTCATTTCGATCATCCAGATGGTCTTTGGTGAACTTCAAACAGACCTGGACATGTGCTGGCATGAGCAGGGGGACCTTGCGTGCCCTACAGGATTTTAATCCATGACAGCGTGGTGTGTTAATAAAAGAAATGCTTAAGACTGTGGTCCCAGCTCTCTTCAGGTCATTGACAAGGTCCTCCTGTGTAGTTCTGGGTTGATTCCTGACATTCCTCAGAATCATCCTTACCCCTCAAGGCGAGATCTTGCAAGGAACCTTCTATTTTCTAATAATTGTGCCAACAGTTGTTGCCATCTCACCAAGCTGCTTGCCTTGTGTCTTTTATCCCATCCCAGCCTTGTGCAGGTCTAGAATTTTGTCCCTGGTGTCCTTAGACAGCTCTTTGGCCTTGGCCATGCTGGAGAGGTTGGAGTGCGATTGAACGAGTGTGTGGTTAGGTGTCTTTTACACAGGTAACGGGTTCAAACAGATGTAATTAATACATATTATGAGTGCACAGTAGGTGAGCTTCTTAAAGAAAAACTAACAAGTCTGTGAGAGCCAGAATTATTGCTGGTTGGAAGAGGGTCAAATACTTATTTCATGCAATAAAATGCAATTTAATTACACACGTGGTCAAATTTTAATGATTTTTAAATAAACACGAGGTCAAAATTGTTGGTATCCCTCGTTTAATGACAAAAAACCCACAATGGTCACAGAAATAACTTGAATCTGACAAAAGTAATAATAAATAAAAGATCTATGAAAATGAACAAATGAAAGTCAGACATTGCTTTTCAACCATGCTTCCACATAATTTAAAAAAAATAAAACTCATGAAATAGGCCTGGACAGAAATCATGGTACCCTTAACTTAATATTTTGTTGCACAACCTTTTGAGGCAATCACTGCAATCAAACAATTCCTGTAACTGTCAATGAGACTTCTGCACCTCTCGAAAGGTATTTTGGCCTACTCCTCAAGTACAAACTGCTCCAGTTGTCTTATGTTTGAAGGTTGCCTTTTCCAGACGGCATGTTTCAGCTTTTTCAAAAGATGCTCAATAGGATTTAGGTCAGGGCTCATAGAAGGCCATTTCAGAATAGTCCAATATTTTCCTCTTAGCTATTCTTGGGTATTTTAGCTGTGTGTTATCCCGTTGCAAGACTCATGACCTGTGACTGAGACCAAGCTTTCTGACACTGGGCAGCACATTTCTCTCTAAACTCCCTTGATAGTCTTGAGATTTCATTGTACCCTGCACAGATTCTAGACACCCTGTGCCAGATGCAGCAAAGCAGCCCCAGAACATAACAGTGCCACCTCCATGTTTCACAGTAGGGACAGTGTTCTTTTCTTGATATGCTTCATTTTTCCATCTGTGAACATAGAGCTGATGTGCCTTGCCAAAAAAATTCCATTTTTGTCTCATCTGTCCATAGGAAATTCTCTCAGAAGCTTTGTGGCTTGTCAACATGTAGTTTGGCAAAGTCCAGTCTGGCTTTTTTATGATTTTTTTTCAACAATGGTGTCCTCCTTGGTTGTTTCCCATGAAGTCCACTTTGGCTCATACAATGACAGATGGTGCGATCTAACACTGATGTTTCTTGAGCCTGAAGTTCACCTTTAATCTGCTTAGAAGTTTTTCTGGGCTCTTTTGTTACCATTCGTATTATCCGTCTCTTTGATTTGTCATCAATTTTCCTCCTGCGGCCACATTCAGGGAAGTTGGCTACAGTCTCATGGATCTTACATTTCTGAATAATATGTGCAACTGTAGTCTCAGGAACATCAAGCTGCTTGGAGATGGTCTTATAACTTTTACCTTTAACATGTTTGTCTATAATTTTCTTGAGACAACTCTTTCCTTTGCTTCCTCTGGTCCATGTTGAGTGTGATACACACCATGTCGCCAAACAGCACAGTATCTGTAGCCTTACATACAGGCCCACTCACTGATTCCAAGATTGTAGACACCTGTGATGCTAATTAGTGGACATACTGTGATTTTACATGTCCCTTTAGTCACATTATTTTCAGGGGTACCATCATTTCTGTCCAGGCCTATTTCATGAGTTTTATTTTCTTTTTAATTCTGTGGAAGCATGGTTGAAAACCAATGTCTGAGTTTCATTTGTTCTTTTTCATAGATTTTTTTAATTTATTATTACTTTTGTCAGATTCAAGTTATTTCTGTGACCAATGTGGGTTTTTCTGTCATTAAACAAGGGGTACCAACAATTTTGACCTCGAGTGTATTTAAAAATCATACAATGTCATTTTCAGTTTTTTATTTTTAGATTCTGTCTCTCACAGTTGAAGTGTACCTATGATAAAAAATACAGACCTCTCCATTCTTTGTAGGTGGTAAAACTTGAAAAATCATCAGTGTAGCAAATCCTTATTTCCTTCCCCCCGCTGTATGTCAGGGCTGATAGTCCCAGGGGGTCACGCCATATTGTTGTGACTCACTGCAGCCTATCAGTGGTATCTGATTATATAGAGTTCCGAATTTGATCACTTTGAACATCCACTCTGATGAAATGGTGAAAGCTGTGGCTGGTTGGTGGTCATTGATTGACAGCTTGTATCAGTCACATGACACAAGAATGTCACATGATCCACTGGGAATGGTGATGCCCAGAGTTGGACTGGCAAAACCAGAGAACTGGAGAATCCTCCGATGGGCGCTGGCTTCTTCAGGAGAGTTCATAGTACAAACCTTGCAGTTGCTATGGGGCTCTTCAGTGGGGGAGAAAGGTAGGCGCTCAGAATCAAATCCTCCAGTGGGCCCAATGTTCTTCAGTCTGACACTGGCGATGCCAATATCTCAGGATTGGCACGGCTGTGAGAGATGAGTATACATTTTGTCTATTTTCAATGGAGCCCTGAAGTGAATGAGAATTAGCGTATATACTCGTGTATAAGCTGAGTTTTTCAGAACTTTTTTTGTACTGAAAATGCCCCTCTCTCTTTTATAGAGCGCACAGTTACAGCCGCAGCCGCCGGCTTCCAGCACACATCCTACTTACCTTCTGTGCGCGTCCTCGCTACATCTTGTTTCAGCGTCAGTAGCTCTTCTGGCCGAGCGATCACGTGTCCCTACCCATTAAATTAATGAATATTCACCTCTCTCCACTCCCATAGGCGTGGAGTGAATACTCATTACCTTAATGAGTGGGGTCGGAAGAGCTGCTGGCACCGGAACGTGATGCAGTAAGGGCACGCAGGGAAGGTAAGTAGGATTTTTTGGTTTTGTTTTTTTAATAGGAACCATGCATACAAGAACAGGGATGGGTAACCATGCATACAAGGATGGGGATAAGGAGCCAAGCACACAGGAACGGGGAGCCATGCATACAAGGACGAGGACGGGGAGCCATGCATACAAGGACAGGGATAGGGAGTCACGCATACAAAGACAGGGATGGGGAGCCATGCATACAAGGACAGGGTCGGGGAGCCATGCATACCACCAGGATAACGATGAGGGGACAATGCATACCCAGCTGATACTCAAGTTATTAAGTTTTTGGCAAAATTAGGTGCCTCAGCTTATACTCGGGTTGACTTATACATGAGTATATACAGTAATTGTCTGGTCTTTAAGCAAATGTTTCAATTCATTGACAGCAAAAAATATTGATGAAGAATTAAAGCATAGCTTTTTTTTTAGAAACTTTCAAAACATTGAACAAGGTTGTCCACATTAAAAAAAAATATATAGTCAGCTGTGTTGCTCATATATAAATGATAAAAAAAACTTACTAACATGTTTTATATAAATATGTCCTTCAAACTCCAAATAAAAGCTTTGGCCCCATGTTATTCAGCATATACTACATCCCTCTCCTGGACAGGGCCGGCGTCAGCACCCGGCGTACCCGGGCAAGTGCCGGGGCCCTGGCGAGACAGGGGGGCCCATTCAGGGCCGGCATTAGGGGCAGGCAGCTGCCAGTGCCTAGGGTCCCCGCTCCCCCAGGGGCCCTCAGCTAGCAGCACATCATGCAGCTGCTATGGGGCCCCTGTGAGGCAGGGGGGCCGCCTGTCGCAAGCGCCAACTCCCCCGCCGCCGCTTTGAACTTTACCGGCGTCTGCCGGTAAAGTTCAAAGCAAGTGATGGAGGAGAGAGTGTCACCTGATGCTCCCTCTCCCATCATTCCCCACTCTACCTCTGACACTGCCGCTGCGGGTGCGCATTGACGTCATCGCGCACTTGCTGTGTGTCAGGCAGTGCAGCGGCAGCCGCTGAGACCGGAGCAGGGAGGTAGCAGCGCGGCGCGGGAACGTTGAGAGGTGAAGAGTGTTTTTTTTTTCTGTAACTAACAGTGAGTACTGGACTATGGGGCCATTCTTGGGGGGAGGGGGGCTGTGCTGTATACTACATGTCTGTGCTATATACTACATGGCTGTTCTATATACTACATGGCTGTTCTATATACTACGTGGGCCATGTTATATACTACGTGGGCTGTTATATGCTATGTGGGCTGTGCTTTATACTACATGGCTGTTCTATATACTACGTGGGCTGTGTTATATAATATGTGACTGTGCTATATACTATATGGGCTATTATATGCTATGTGGGCTGTGCTATATTCTACATGGCTGTTCTATATACTACATGAGCCGTGTTATATACTACGTGGGCTGTTATATGCTACGTGGGCTGTGCTATATACTACATGACTGTTCTATATACTACGTGGGCTGTGTTATATAATATGTGGCTGTGCTATATACTACGTGGGCTGTTATATGCTACGTGGGCTGTGCTATATACTACATGGCTGTTCTATATACTACGTGGGCCGTGTTATATACTATGTGGCTGTGCTCTATACTATATGGGCTGTTATATGCTACGTGGGCTGTTATATACTACATGGCTGTGTTATATGCTATGTGGCTGTACTACACTATATACTATGTGGGCTGTGTTATATACTACATGGCTGTGTCTATATGCGATCATGAATCATGGTATGTGTTAAAGGGGGGGCCCACTGAGACTCTTTCACCCGGGGCCCTCAAAAACCTGGAGCCGGCCCTGCTCCTGGATACAGGAGTGTTTCATATCTCTACAGTACCTATCATCAGGGGGCTGAATGACAGGCTCATTAAATAGCTCAACCAGCCCCTTGGTTGGGACAGAGAATAGGATTGGCTTGAGTATTCTAATGAGTCAGTCAGCCAGTCTCCTTCACAGACAGTAGCTGCTGGAATCCACATTTGGAAAATCTGTAGACATATGAAAAGAGAAGTAAATTAGATACTTTTTATATTTACAGTAGAAACACAGCTGATTTTTTTTATCATGGCCAAGCCCTTTAATTTTCCAATGATTATGGTATACTAGATTGTTGCACCGATTCTATCGCATCGGGTATTCTAGAATATGCATGTCCCCGTAGTATATGGACAATGATGATTCCAGAATTCGCGGCAGACTGTGCCCGTCGCTGATTGGTCGAGGCAACCTTTATGACATCATCGTCGCCATGGCAACCATTATGACATCTACGTCGATACTGTGCCCGTCGCTGAATCAGAAACGTGGGATTTCTACGTCCTTTATGACATCATCTTCGCTGTGCCGGTCGCTGATTGGTCGAGGCCTGGCGGCCTCGACCAATCAGAGACGCTTGATTTCCGGGACAGACAGACAGACAGACAGACAGACGGAAAAACCCTTAGACAATTATATATATAGACTAGATTGTGGCCCGATTCTAACGCATCGGGTATTCTAGAATATGCATGTCCCCGTAGTATATGGACAATGATGATTCAAGAATTTGCGGCAGACTGTGCCCGTTGCTGATTGGTTGAGGCAACCTTTATGACATCATCATCGCCATGGCAACCATTATGACATCTATGTCGATACTGTGCCCGTAGGTGAATCAGAAACGCGGGATTTCTAAGTCCTTTATGCCATCATCGTCGCTGTGCCCGTCACTGATTGGTCGAGGCCTGGCAGCCTCGACCAATCGGACGCAGGATGTCTACGTCCTTTATGACATCATCGTCGCTGTGCCCGTCGCTGATTGGTCGAGGCCTGGTGGCCTCGACCAATCAGAGACGCGAGATTTCTACGTCGATGCTGTGCCCGTCGCTGATTGGTCGAGGCCTGGTGGCCTCGACCAATCAGAGATGCGGGATTTCCAGGACAGACAGAAAGACAGAAAGACAGACAGACAGACAGACAGACAGACGGAAAAACCCTTAGACAATTATATATATAGATTAACATGCCTTTAAGAGCAATGTCGGTGCGATGTAGAGGCTTACATGTGTGTGTCCGTGGTATCTGCAGTGTTTATATGGTAGAGCGCTATTATAACTTATTATCTTAGGCATTCTTTCCGCTAATATGCACCTGGGTTCACCGGAATGTGAAGAATTGTGCTCCTTCTAAAACAGTGGTTAGCTTAAGCTATGAGCTTGCGTGACAAGTGTTTCCAAAGACCCCTCGAAGAACTAATGCACATTACATGACTGCCTGCCTTTAACTTGTTCTGCTTGCCTGAGGGGCCTATTTGATGTGCTAGGCAATTATATGAGGAAGATTTGCAGTGAAATGTCCATGTTTGCATAGCATTCTTTTTACCAGAAATATATATGTACCGCATGCCGCTGGGAATGATTACAAACTCCCAGAGGGTCACGTTTCATAATATTAATATACAACTACTGCGCTCCACCAATTGCAGAACTGCCTGGTTTCTAACCAAAACCACAATTGCCTTTGTTCACCCCCTCAGCTCTATTTTGTGCCTTACATAGAGGTCTTCATTATAAAGGAAATCATTCACAAGTGATCCTGAGCTCAAACCCCTAGTATTTCTACCAGAAAAGTACTTATACATGGATGTAATGAGCCTCTACAATGACTGCCCTTTAATTATCAGGGCATATAAATCATAGTGGGACTCATCTGTATCAGTCAGAATGGGAAGCTGCCATGTAAATGCCGATGACACTCTGACAAATACAGCCCACCTACACATTACATAGTTGGCTATTCATTTGAATAGTTGCTATGTAATTCTACATGGTTGAGGAATCTTTGTGGAAAATCATACCCGATAGTGGCCATTATATGGTATTCATGGATGAGGGGGACTCAGTAGGGACATGATTACTGTGTAGGTGCCACAATACATCTCCTTCTCTCTGTTCGTAATAGTTGGGTGATATTATTCCGCTATATATATATATATATATATATATATATATATGGATGGAGTAACAAAGGCATTGGTGGGTTTGGTTATAAATCAGACAGTTCAGTGTTCTGTATCTGGTGGAGCGCAGCAGTTCTATAGTAATATATTTTTTGGGGGGGCAATTAGAACTTTTGCTATTGTGCCCTGTAACTTCTATTTCTGCTCCTCCGTGTGACACATTCTAATTTTTTTTCCCCTTGATTGCACACTGACCTATGGGGCATCACTGATCCATACACACATCAGTATTAAAAATGGATCTGTGTCTACAGTCCGTGAGACTAAGAGCAGATCCTGTTCTCATCCGCTTTGCAGATCAGACTCGGCCATTAAACTCTATGGGGATCCATGTAAAACAGATGAAGGCAGACTTTGTACTTCAGAGTTCCATCCGAGTTTTATCCATTTTTTCACTGATCCGTTGCTAAAAGTCAATAGATGAATAAAAATTCAGACAGTCTACCTGCTTCAGCGAAAAGACAGAAGAGAAAAATGCATCTAGGATCACACTTGGGGAAAAAAATGGTCTATTTATCAGCAATGTGTGAATGTAACCTTAAGTTGTCAAAATGTCCCATTTCCAAAATAAGCGCTGTAATGTCCACACGGTGTAAGGAATTTAAGAGAGAGTAAGCTTTAACTGTATTTTATTCTTCTCTTTTCCTCCAGCACAACATCATACCAGCAGCATAAGATTTCCTCCTCAGGGCAGAACTGAAACTGAAACTACTCTCAACTCCCGCCCTCGCTTTCTTAAAGAGACAGATCTAATTCTTATACATTACATCATCCCCCCCTTTTTATATATATATATATATATATATATATATATATATATTTATTAACAACCTAAAACAAATATTGACAATGTAACAACACGAAAATGTCCAAGAAAAACCATATGTCTGTATTGTCTTATTCCCCTTTTTTTTTAACTATATCTCTTCAATAAGTCTCGATGGAGCCCTTCTTTCCCGTATAGGGTAATGTCTGGGTTCATTGGGGGTGTCCAGTGCTGACGGATCAGTCACTTCTTGTTGGTCCTTTCCACCGTCGGGTATCAAATCTTCCACTGGTGGGAGTTCATTACCATTGTTCTGCGGTATGATTTTAAAATGTGAGGAATTTCGAGTGATGGAGTGTCCGTCTCGCTCAGCCGTGACCATACTGCCTTTTCTCTCAGTAACATTATATTTTGCAGGACTATATACAGTTGAGGTTTTGTTGGTTGATTTTTGACGCACAACAACCATATCACCTCTTTTGATGGCACATGGCTGTGTCCGTCGCCTTCTGTCTGCATAATGTTTCATGGCTTGCTTGTTAAAGAAATCCGTTGATCGCACTGAAGAGTCATTTGGTAAGGGATGACTGGTCACATCAGGGATCCGTGTACGAAGAGTTCTGCTGAACATTAGATGAGATGGCGCAGCATTAGTGGTGGAATGTGGCGTGTTGCGGTAATTGCGCAGGAATTTGTATAGTGACTGTTTCAGTGGGGTGTGCTCCAGGCTAGCTGCCTTGATTCGTTTCCCCATGGTGCGCATGAAACGTTCTACGATTCCATTAGCTTGCGGCCAGCAAGGTGTGATTTTTCTGTGGCTGAACCCCAAGTATTCAGAAAACTGTGCAAACACATGTCCATTGAATGGAGGTCCATTATCTGCTTTGACCACTCTTGGAATGCCATATGCAGAGAATATGTCGTCCAGTTCTGGTATGACACTATTAGCAGACGTTGAAGAGATGAAAGAAATGACAGGGTATCTAGAATATTCATCAATTGTTACTAGAATATATTGGCCATTTGGTAATGGTCCATATATGTCGACTGCCACTTCCTCCCATACAGCAGTGGGTAACGGAGACATTTGTAATGGCTCTAGAGTTGATGATGGAGTAATTAATTGACAAGTGGAGCAATGTCCAATTTTCTCTTCCACCAATTTATCCATATTTGGGAACCACACTTTTTCTCTGAGTAACTTTTTTGTGCCAACAATTCCTAGATGACCTTCGTGTGCTATCTGTATGACTTGGTTGCGCAAGGCCTTAGGTACAACCAGTTTGGTACCACGAAGGATGAGTTGATCTTCAGTGACTGATAATTCCTCACGTACATTTGAAAATAGTTTTAACTCTTTCAGATCAATCCCATCTTCAGGAAATTTTTTCTTTTGAATTTCATGCCACCTTCTATTTTGGATAATTTGTATTAAGGCACAGAGTGTCTTGTCACTTGTTGTCGTATTCACAAACTGATCAACAGAAAGTGCTTTTGGCACAGCGTGAGCTGCAACAAAGTGGATGTATTCTTCAATGGAGGAATGCACAGGTAAATCATCATTCGTGGGATGTCTTGAGAGATAATCAGCCGGATTGCTGTATTTTCCAGGTTTGTGAACAATTTTGTAATTATAGTCCTGTAGACGTAGACCCCATCGTTCAATCCGTGCGGGCATTTTAGCTCGGGGATTTCCAAAAATTGTAAGGAGAGCTTGATGATCTGTGACAATAGTGAAGGGAGCGCCATAGAGAAATAAGTGAAAGTGTTCACATCCCCAGACGACTGCCAAGCTTTCTTTTTCAGGTTGTGAATACTTTCTTTCAGTGCTTGTTAAGCTTTTACTTGCATAAGAAATGATGTGGCGACTTTGATTGTCATCCTTGTATTGTGCTAAAATTGCACCCAGTCCCACGGGACTAGCATCCACAATCAGTTCGGTTCGAAGAGCTGGATCAAAATAGGCCATGGTGGTTGTTGAGCAGAGTTCCTTTTTGATTGTTTCAAAAGAGGCCTGACAGTCTTGGGACCATTGAAAAATGCAATTTTGTTTCGTAAGTTCCCTTAATGGAGTGCTGATTGTCGAAAAATTTGGAATATATCTAGCACAGTAACTTGCCATTCCAAGAAAAGAGCGCACTTCACTGGCATCCTTTGGAATTGAAGCTGCTCTGATGGATTCCACTTTCTTGGGATCAGGTCGTACTCCTTCCGCCGAGAAAATGTGACCATAGAACTCCAATGAATTTTTATCAAATTCACATTTTTCTTTGTTTAAAGTGAGTCCAGCAGAGAGCAGACACTCAAAGATAGCATATAGAGCACGATTATGTTCAGCTTGAGTTTTCCCAAAAACCAGTATGTCATCACTGTAATTAAAGGCATTTGAATATGTTGAATGACGCCCCTTATCGTATCTTGAAAAATTTCTGCTGCTGAGCAGACCCCAAACGTCAATCTTTTGTATCTTCTGAGACCCACATGGGTGGAAAATGTTGTTAAGTATCTGGATTCTGGACTCAATTCTAATTGATGATAGCCCTTATTGAGGTCGAGCTTTGAAAAAACAGTTGCTCCATTTAACAAATGAATAATGTCATCAATTGTGGGTGAGATGTGTCTTTCCCTTTGAATAGCAGTGTTGGGCAGGCGCATGTCAACACACAGTCTTACCTGCTCTGGAGTCTTTGGTTTTGGAACTACCACAAGTGGAGAGACCCACGGAGTGGGACCAGAAACAGTTTCAATGACATCATCATCCATGAGTAATTGGAGTTCCTTTTCTACCTTCTTTCTCAGGTGAAATGGAATACGCCTGTGAGCCTGGGCTACTGGACGGACACTGTCATACACATGAAGATGCACTTGAGAGTCCTTTAATTTCCCCAATCCACTAAATAGGGAGGGAAAACTATTCACCATGGCTTGTACATCCAGGTCCGCAGGGTCGGTTATGGTATGAACAATCTGGATGAGTCCTAGCTTCAAGGCAGTGTGATAGCTGAGAAGACAGCCTCCTGATCCTTGTAATGTGTGAAACGTGGTTTTCTGCCTATTTTCTATATAGCTAAGTTCAGCATCAAATTGTCCCATTGTAACTAGAGGTGTTTTAGATCCATATGGGAAGATTTTAGTATGCACTTGCTGTAAGACTGGCTTTGTTTTCAATTGTTCATAAGTATTGCTGTCTATGATATCCACCGAAGCTCCTGTATCTATTGTAAAGGTGATATCTGTGTTGCAGATGGTGAGTGTAATATATGGAGATTGCACTGAGCCAGTGACAGAAGTTGTGAACACATAATTCTCAGCCACAGACATTTCTTCTATATCCTGATTTACCATTTTTATATTTGCAGGCTTTGTAATTGGCAGAGGAGACTTGTTGGGAGCTGATTTGCAGACAACTGCAAAATGGTTCCCTTTTCCACATTTACTGCAAGTTTGTCCTATAGCTGGACATTTGTTCATGTGGTGAGGGAAATCTTGTCCACATCTATAACATTTCTTCTGCTGCGGGGCCTGCTTGCCTTGTGCACTGTTATGCTTGAGATTATGCACATGTAAATTGTCCCCACTCTCCATTGCACTTGCCTGATGATCTGCTATCTCTATAGCACGGGCCATCTTGAGTAAATCATGCAGAGAGAGATCCTGCTGCAGAGCTTTACGCCTTATGGTATTAGACGAGCAGGTGACAATTACTTGAGTTAGGATTTCATCATCTACGTCAGTAAATGCACACCCATGTGCTAGTTCTTTTAGCCGGGTGACATAGGTGTCTATGGATTCTTCTGGAAGCTGCTTAGCAATCTTGAACTTGTATCTTTCATATCTGATGTTCTGTTTAGGGTTGAAGTAGTCAGTGAGAGCTTTGGAGCATTTGCTGTACGTGTCTGTCTCCGCTGCTGGTAATGTGCTGTATATGTCATAGACTCCTGTGCCCGCACAATGCAGCAACACGGCTTTTTTTCTGTTCTCCTCTTTTATATCTATTGCTTCCAGGAAATTCTCAAACCGATTTAACCATTTTCTCCAGTTGTGAGAGAGATTAGTGAAATCAGTTATATCAAACTGTGGGAACATGTGCAAGTATTCAGCCATGTTGGAGTCTCTCAGTGGCGCTGGCGTGTGAAGCAGTAAAGCAGGGGTCAGTACTCACAGTAGCAGGTGATTCAATCCCATCCTCCTCGCCAGTTGTAATGTCCACACGGTGTAAGGAATTTAAGAGAGAGTAAGCTTTAACTGTATTTTATTCTTCTCTTTTCCTCCAGCACAACATCATACCAGCAGCATAAGATTTCCTCCTCAGGCCAGAACTGAAACTGAAACTACTCTCAACTGCCGCCCTCGCTTTCTTAAAGAGACAGATCTAATTCTTATACATTACAAGCGCCGTCAGGAAGAAAACCACTATATGGCAGACATTTTGAAGTTTGAGAATCAATTTAGCTCATTTTACTATAGTGAGTTTCATAGCCCCGGAAGATTTGTTCAGCAATGTGGTTCCTTTGAGAGAACCCAGTTTTAGGCTATATTCACACATGGCAGATTTGTTGTAGACATTTATAGGGATTACTAAATATCCTACAAGTCCTGAAGAAACAGCCCCATTTACATTGATATGTATGCACATATTCTGTCTGTAAAAAAGACTGTATGCACAGTTTTGGTCCCAATATTAAAGTTTCTGCATGGGATTCTCACATAGGGTATAATGAGAATTTGTGCTTCAAGAACTGTTCATGTAAAACCATAGAAGCCCTTTAAATCTCCTTGGAATATTGTAGGACTGTGATGCTAAGCCGGGCGATTGTAAGAAACTCCTGAGAACAATCAATAGCCGTGAAGCCATAGATTGGAATATATAATGCAGCCAGCGTGCCATCAGGGGACCTGAGCACACACAATGCCTATACAGAGATTTGCTACGTTGATTTTTACAAACGTGAGACAGCAAAAAGTATGTACAGGGTGGAGCGCGGTAATTTGCTGATTTGGGAATGAAATAAAAAAATTATGATCATTAGAAAAATTTATTTTATATTTTAATTATACTGAACAGTAATGGAATTTTTAAATTACATGGTTTTAAATAGTGTATCTGGCAAATGTCGACCTTCGCTATCCACACACTGCTGCATACGTTTTCTGAAGTTTTCATGAACTCTAACAAGCATGTCCACTGGTATTCTGCCAATTTCAGCTTCAATATTGTTCCTTAGGTCTTCCAAGATGTTGGGACGGTTGATATACACCTTAGACTTCAGGTAACCCCAAAGGAAAAAATCGCATGGGGCTAAATCTGGTGAGCGTGCTGGCCAGTTCACATCTCCCCTCAAAGAGATAAGCCGTCCAGGAAACATTTGCCTCAAACAATTCATGGTAACCCTCGCTGTGTGTGCAGTGGCACCATCCTGTTGGAACCATGTATCCTCTAGTTCCATTGCCTCAAGAGCCGGCTGAAAATAATCCTGTATCATAGACAAGTACCGTTCGGAGTTCACAGTTATGGCACGACCATTATCCTGAAAAAAGTAAGGACCAATGATGCCTACTCGTGATATGGCGCACCACACAGTGACGCGGTCCGAATGCAGAGGTCTCTCGTGAACTTCTCTGGGGTTTGTTTCACTCCAGTAACGCATATTTTGTTTGTTTACACACCCACTGAGGTGAAAATGTGCCTCATCAGAAAAAAACACAATTGCGTCACGGGGTATCGTTGCTAACATGTCTTCACAAGAGGTCCGCCGTGTCAAATAGTCCCATGCTGACAAATGTTGGACCACGCACATTTTATACGGGTGAAAATTCAGTTCATCATGAAGAATCCGGTGGAGAGAACGTCTTGAAATGCCAAGAGCAAATGATTGCTTCCGAGCAGAGCGTTTCGGAGATTGCAGTACTGCTGCTCTAACTCTCTCGATGTTTTGTGGTGTTGTAATCCTTCTCTCAGGTCCCCTTCGTACACATGACACATTCCCTGCTGTTCTGAATGCATTCACCCAATTTACAATTGATTGCCGTCCAGGAACACGTCCGCGTGGAGGAACAGCGAATTGTAAACGAAAAGCACGCTGCACTGCAATGATCGAGTGGGCATTTGAAAAATACGCTTCAACACAAAATGACCTCTCCTCACGTGTCCACTGCATGATGGCAACTGAAAGGCAGAGGAATACAAATCTCCCATCAGCCACTGTAAGCCACACCCACTCTCCCCTCTCTTCGACCGACAGTGCCGCCACAGCATGCAGTGCAAAAAAGCAAATTACCGCGCTCCACCCTGTAGATGAGCATATATCACAAAAAAGGAAAAGCATGTGAGTTAGGGAAGTCCCGATTATAGTCAATGACATTGTCATTACCACTCTCATATAATAATAATAATTTTTATATATAGAGCGCCAACATATTCCGCAGCACTCTCATATGACCTTTCACAAAGCTTTCACAAGTCCCTGATAGGCTAATCTATATTTACATTGCTATGGAGCGGCCATCTTGCCAAAACTGCTACAAAAGCTGTTTGTGACATTTGGTTATGGGGAATCCATAAGATTGTAGTGGGCATGCTCTCTGATACATACAGAAGTCCTTCCGCAGGGAAGTGCAGGAATAGCTGGCTGTTGTCAGAGGTGAGATCCTGGTGGGATCCTGCTACCGACCCCCAGCTTTACAGCAGAGGTCATTGCAATCCTGGGATGATAATGAGATGAAGGCTGGCCCTGTCTCCAGTGTAAAAATGATTCTTTGACTTTTATTGGAAATTATCGTGGGTTTAAAGCGAACTTGTCACCAGGTTTGGCCGATATAAGATATGGCCACTGCCTTTCAGGGCTTATCTACAGCATCCTATAATGCTGTAGATAATCCCCCGATCTGGCCTGAAAGATAAGAAAAATAAGTTTTATTATACTCACCTGTGGGCAGTCCAGTCCAATGAGTGTCCCAGGTCCGGGTCCGGAATCTCCCATCTTCTTACGATCGCCCTCCTGCTTGCTTCACAGGCTCCCCGGCATCACGCTCCTGCACAGTTGTACTTTTCCCTATTAAGGGCAGAGTAAAGTACTGCAGTGCCCAGGCGCCGAGAAAGGTCAAAGAGGCCCAGCGCCTGCGCACTGCAGTACTTTACACTGCCCTCAACAGGGCGGAGAAGTACGCCTGTGCAGGAGCGCGATACCGGGGAGACATGAAGCAAGCAGGAGGGCGGTGATCATAAGAAGATGGGAGGCACCGGACCCGGACCTGCGACACCCATTAGACCGGACCGCCCTGCAGGTGAGTATAATAAAAGTTATTTTTCTTATCTTTCAGGTCGGATCTGGGGCTTATCTATAACATTATAGGATTCTGTAGATAAGCCCTGAAAGGCGGTGGCCATATCTTATATCGGCCAAACCTGGTGACAGATTTCCTTTAATCTCCGATATGGGCAGAGATGAGATGACTGTGCAGGGAGGAGGTAGAGATGTTGCCATGTCCAAACCATTTGTCAGTGGTGTGACCCTGTGTTTTCTGCCTCCAGCTTTATAACTGAGGTGTCTTCTTTTTAATGTAATTCTGCCATGTGATGATCATGAGACTCTTCTTGTACTATGAACACTCGTCTTTACTTTTCAGGAAATTTCTTCCTATTGTGAGTGCATATTCCCATTCACACACCATGTGCTAGATTTAAAGGGAACCTGTTAATAGCACTTTAAAAAAGCAATGAGTGTTAAGGTGTATAGACTTTGGTCAAACCATTAAAATTATACATTTTATATAGCAATCGGTTGCGCAATTGCGGAGAAATCAGGCTTTGTATCAATTTGAAAATTAGACTGCAAGACTGTGCTGGGGACGTATCGATGCACTTGCAGTCCACTGCTCCACTTCTGTTCTGTGTGCCCAGTACCACTCTCCTTTACCGAATTATCACCTGTTTTCTATGACATCATCTACGTTGTTGGCGTATAATCTCACGCATGTGTAATGCCCCAAAGTTGTTATGTATGTACTTTTAAGATGTAGCACAGCTGGCAGCTACCTCATAATATTTGTACAGACATGTACTTAGAATTCAGGACACAGAAGTGGTTTAAATATGCATAAAGTGATGGACTTATTATGTTCTGTTACCTGGAGATTACTAAAGAGCTAGCAAGTCAACCCTGCGACAATAAGGTCACATGGTTAGACCACATGACCAGATCCTGCGCTTAGCAGTGCACCATAGAGAAGGAGACATCTTGTGGAGGACATGTAGTGTCTTGGTCTGAAAGCTGGAGGAGCAGGTATGGAAGCTCCGCACCTCTACATGAGGGAGCACAGCCTGAGCTGCAGGCATATAAGCAGAAGATAGCACTCAGGACTCTGCACCATTTATGTACCTGTTTTACCATACTGGAAAATATCTGTGCTTGCTGCATTGGAACTGAATCTCTACTGAACCATCGTTTGTTATCACCGTGCACCCTGGCGTCACAGAGTATATTTTCCTTCACTTTTCTTCCTGCCATAGTGAGGTGGTAACATCCACATACAACATAGTGAGTGGCCTATGGTAAAGTAGTGCATCACTGGCATTACACATGCGCCACAATTCTTTGTGCTGACAAATGCCTTGTATCTTGTTGCGCATGCACTAGCCCAATATTCTCAAAATTTTGGTTGGCATCAATGACAAACAAGGGGTGAAGAGGGTATCACCAGGCAGGGAGAAGTGAAGAGGAGCGATGTACTGCAAGTTCATAAATGAGCCCACTGTGTATCTACAGTCTAAATTGCATATTGAGTAAAATCCGCAAAGACGCAACGGATCGTTGTAAAAGAGGTGTTATTTTAATTGTTGGACATAGGCCTGTACTCATTACATCACTGACGTTCTGGGTTCCCTTTAAGACATGAATGTAATTTAAATTGTAAATCGTTTTCTATTGATATATTCCCGTTATGTCTGAATTCCTGACATTCACTTAATCGATCCATCGCCTATCCCCTATAGTTAATGCTCTCATCAAGAAAAAACTATTTGTTTCTGTTGCCCTTTAGGGTAGGGGGTTGACTATCACTGTCATGCTGGGCTCCCCTTTTACACTCACACTGCGGGATCAGACCATATAGACGGTCATTTAGCGGCAAACCATGAGATGTCTCTTCTGCCTTACACTATCACATCATTAACCACACACTACTTATAAAATGCTGCAATTACCCCATGTGATATTAGCGCTGTACCTAAGGCACATCCTCTGCAAATATGAAGCTGCATCAATAAGTAAACTCCATAGATCCTGACATATTTATTGGTATTTAATAGGGAAGCAGGAATCCCAGCATTAATGTGTCCAGGCCTCAGAGCTTCCCGTTGTGCGACATTAACCCAACGCACTTCTATAAATGTGATAGATAGACACAATTTTCTCTCCACTTCTCTCGCCTCCCCCCAATGTGATGAATGAGATGCCCCGCAAGCTGTTCTGTTATTTGGGAAATTCTCCAGGGATGGAAGTCCCAGCTGCCAGCGCCTCATACAGGGATGTCGGCTGCATCTACTGGCAAGATAAAAAATCGTCTATATTCCATCCCAGAGGAAACATTAGCGGTGGCATAATAGCTTATATGGCTGCCAAAGTATGACTGTTTACATTACTGCAGTCTGGGGGGGTTTATGTGTCCGCACCACCAGGGGTTCAGCCGAGGTTTATGTCTGTATCAATGGGCCTTGTTAATGGGCACACTAAAAGATAATTACAACAACTTGTACAGTCCTATGTGCTGCTAATGGGAATCACAATGTATTTCATGGAATTGCGTGAAATTTCCATCATGCTTTTTCTATACTATATACTTTTCCACTTCTAATCATTTATACATATGTGAAGTTCATTTGATAGTCAGCCATTTTGTCCTATTTATTTTAGATTTGCCAAACAATCCAGAATCCCGAGGGAAAGAGAAACCGAGGAGATGGAACCAATTAGGAAACTTAGCCGATTAAATATTGATTATCTGCTTTTTTTCTGACTTCTTTATGTCCATCAGATCACTTTTTTTGCATTCTCTCTGAGCTTGTTGGCTTGTTGGCAAGTTTCCTCCTTGACTGATGAATGGAAGCTTGTGGAGTGCAGATTGGGGCAAAAACCTCTTATGGACATATCTACATAAAAACAGTGTATGTATCGACGATGATGTCATAATGGTTGCCATGGGACGATGATATAAAGGTTGCTATGGCGAAGGTGAAGTCATAATGGTTGCCATGGCGACGATGATGTCAAAATAGGCTGCAATGGTGACGGTGATGTCATAATGGTTGCCATGGTGACAATGATATACAGGTTGCCATGGCGAAGATGATGTCATAATGGTTGCCATGGCGACGATGATGTCAAAATAGGCTGCAATGGTGATGGTGATGTTATAATGGCTGCCATGGTAACGATGAAGTTATAATAGGTTGTAATGGTGACGGGTATGTCATAATGGTTGCCATGGTGACGATGATGTCATAATAAGTTGTCCTGGCGATGATGACGTCAGAATGGTTGCCATTGCAAAGATGATGTCATAATGGGTATTTGGGCACGGAACTATGAGATGGAGGATGGGTATATGGGCATGGGACTATGGGATGGAGGATGTGTATATGGGCACGGTACTATGGGATGGAGGATGTGTGTATGGGCATGGGACTATGGGATGGAGGATGTCTATGATGGGTATATGGGCACAGGATAATGAGATGGAGGATGTGTAAGATGGGTATATAGGCATGGGACTATGGGATGGAGGATGTGTATGATGGGTATATGGGCACGGGACTATGAGATGGAGGTTTTGTATGATTGGTATATGGACACGGGACTATGGGATGGATGATATGTTTGATCGGTATATGGGCACGGGACTATGGGATGGAGGATATGTATGATCGGTATATGGGCACAGGACTATGGGATTGAGGATAATCATTATAATTTGTTATAACTAACCACAGTTAGTTACTATGCCTGGGCAACACGCCGGGCTCTTCAGCTAGTATAAAATATAACGACATTATACATATTATATTAGACAAATATTTTTACATAATTTATACAGTATTTAAAATATAATCAGCATATGGTTTATTTAATATATCAATAAACATATGTACTAATATATATGTTTGCAAACTTGGCAGTGTATCAAATACTTCTTTTCGCCACTTTATATACATATACATACTCCTCAACATTAAAATTGCAACACCATGAAGGAAAATATATGGAATTATGGAAATCACAGGATCGATAGACATGATAATGATCTGCAAATGATGAAAAAATGGAAACAAAATTCTCAAAATATCTTGATTTATACCAAACAGATTGTGAGTGCCACACGCAGAAAAACACATAAAACAAATGATTGCCAATCGTACAGCTATGCTTCATTTTTCGGCCTAATGATGGTGCACTATGGAAGCATGTCTGCCCCAATAATCATATATACTTACAAGACCATAGTGTTATATTTTAATCATATAGGTTGCATGTATTTTAAAGAGAAATATTGTGATTTTAGACTGTACTCTTTCCTCAGCCTAGTTAGAGAGACTAGGAAATGACTAGACTAGGGAGTATCCACAAACCCAGTGAAGTGGGACTCTTTTATAACACAGAGGCTGCTGAGGGACACCTGCTGAAAAGATAAAAGGATCTAACATCTAGTACAATCAAATCCTTCCTTCATAGGACAAAGCCTGTGGGGGCAGCACACTATGTGGAGGAAATGAAATTTCTTCAGTACAAAATGACGATAAGTCTGGAATCTCAATATCCCACATGAAATGAAGAGAAGTAAAATAATCTCCCTTTTCAATTAATTTAAGGCCATTGTAATTGATTTTTACATTCCCGGACAGGGACAGACATCTACACTTTGTTATAATATATGCTGAAAAAACACTCAGACTTTTAAACTTTTCAAATATACACACACACACACATATATATATATATATATATATAATGACACACACACATAAATACATATATATATATATTTATGGCCGATAGTGTTGGCAACCTTGACATTGTTCCGGAAAAAGAAGTATTTCTCCCGGAAAATTATTGCTATTACACGTTATCTGCATAACTATCTCCTTTGAGTCTGTTGGAACAACACAAAAAAACTGAGAAAAAGAGGCAAATTATCAAATTGCACATAATGTCACTCAATTTCACACAGAACTGCAAAAATGAGCCGGACCAAATTATTGTCACTTTTATAAAATTGAGGGTAAGCTACTTTGTTTCGGGTATGTGATGCTCGTTCAAACTCACCTACGGCAATTTTCAGGTGTGGGCAATATGAAAATCACACTTTAAACCAGAAAAAAAGGGGAGAAGTCTACTCAATTTTTGCATTGTATCTGTATGTGCCACACTAAAATTGGAGAACAGAAAGAGGAGAAGATACGGTAACTATCTGAGGACAATGTCAACAATCTCAAGGCTACTAGTCCATCTCCAGAGATCTTGATTCTTTATCCATGGTGTCCAACACACTGCATTCTGCTTTAGATTGGCCCCATCTTCACGCTGTCCTCTCAAACTGTGTCCCCTTATACTGCCCAATCTCTATACTGTGCTTCCTCAACACACTCAAACAACTGGGCATACTGTTCTCTCCTTGCTGTGGCCTCACACTGTCCCACCATTCTGCCCCCATCCCAAACTACTTAGTCTCTATTTTGTGCCCCCTCACATTTTTCTAATCGCATCCTGCCTCCCTGCACTATTTCCCTCAGTACTGTCCTGCACATCCCCCATTCCCCATACTGTTTCTGTACTCACTCCCCCACTCTCCATGCTGTGTCTGCACCCATCCTCGCTCACTCCCCTTATTTTCCGCACTCATATGCCCTCACTCCTCATAATGTGTCCCAAACATTCCCCCTTCACTCTCCATACTGTGTCTGCACTCATCCCGCTGCCTCGCTCCCCTTACTGTGTCATCAAATTTCTCCCTCACCTGGCTCCACCTGTGTGTGTGCTGCGTACGGCTTATACAGTGTGTGTGTGGTACGTACGGCATATACAGTGTGTTTGTGTGTGTGTGTGGTGCGACGGTGTTCCGCTGGTGGTACCACGCAAAAGGCTAGTAACACCAGCAGTTTCCATATTGAGACAGCCATCACTTGGGTGTCCCAATATGGCGGTCGGTGAACTTCCGCCGCTTGGAATTCTGGGATTTGGACACATCTGGATGGAACAGGATGTGAAGACATTGCAAGGTAAGTATATATTACTAGATGGTGGCCCGATATTCTAGTTATTCCAGGTATTCTAGAATATGCATGTCCACGTAGTATATTGCCCAGCCACGTAGTATATTGCCCAACCACGTAGTATATTGCCCATCCACGTAGTATATTGCCCAGCCGTGTAGTATATTGCCCAGTCACGTAGTATATTGCCCAGCCACGTAGTATATAATAATAATAATCTTTATTTATATAGCGCCAACATATTCCGCAGCGCTTTACAGTTTAACAGTTTCAAACACAACAGTCATAGGTAACAATGTTAACAATACAATAAATCAAAATAAGACGACCCTGCTTGTGAGAGATTACAATCTACAATGAGGTGGGGGAGATACAAAGTACAGGTGTGTATTTACAATGATGTATTTACAATGATGGTCTAGCCATCTTCAGGGGGTAGGGGGTAGATGGAGATAGTGAATGGACTACACACACAAACATGAAATGACTTTGAATAGTTAACATGGTAGGCCGCTCTGAACAAATGTGTTTTGAGCGAGCGCCTAAAACTATGCAAGTTGTGGATGGTCCTAATATCTTGGGGTAGAGCATTCCAGAGGATTGGCGCGGCACGGGAGAAGTCTTGGAGTCAGGAGTGGGAGGTACGGATTAGTGCAGAGGTTAGCCGAAAGTCATTTGCAGAGCGCAGCGGTCGGCTAGGCTGATAGATAAATGAGGGAGGAGATGTATGGGGGTGCCGTACTGTGGAGACCTTTGTGGGTGAGAACATGTACTTTGAATTGTATCCTGTAATGAATGGGCAGCCAGTGTAATGACTGGCGAAGAGCGGGTGCATCTGAGTAACGATTAGCCAGATGGACAACCCTGGCTGCCGCATTAAGGATGGACTGGAGAGGGGAAAGTCGAGTGAGGGGGAGGCCAATTGATAGAGCGTTGCAGTAGTGCAGGCGGGAGTGGATCAGGACGACAGTGAGGGTTTTGGTTGTCTCCATGGTGAGAAAAGAACGGATTCTAAAGATTTTCTTTAGGTTTAAGCGGCAAGAGTGGGCAAGAGATTGTATGTGGGAGGTGAAGGAGAGATCGGAGTCAAACATAACACCCAGACAGCGTGCCTGCTGCCGGGGTGTTATTATGGTGCCACCCACAGAGAGGGAAATCTCAGATTTAGGGAGGTTAGTAGAAGGCGGGAGCAGAATAAGTTCAGTTTTGGAGAGGTTGAGTTTCAGATAGAGAGCGGACATGATGTTGGAGTGGAGACTGCAGACAGACAGTCAGTGGCGTCCTCTAGTACAGCGGAGTTAAGGTCAGGGGATGACATGTATAGTTGTGTGTCATCAGCATAAAGATGGTACTGAAAGCCAAATCTGCTGATGGTCTCTGTTATGAAAGGTAATTCAGTACCACAATGGACATAGAGGTCAGCGCACATACAGTGACCTGGCAATAACCCAAAAAACAAGAACGATCTCTGAGACGTGGGAACTCTGTTGACCGCAATCCCTAATCCTCTCCAACCACACTAAAGGCAGCCGTGGATTGCGCCTAACGCTCCCTATGCAACTCGGCACGGCCTGAGAAACTAGCTAGCCTGAAGATAGAAAATAAGCCTACCTTGCCTCAGAGAAATACCCCAAAGGAAAAGGCAGCCCCCACGTATAATGACTGTGAGTTAAGGTGAAAAGACAAACGTAGAGATGAAATAGATTTAGCAAAGTGAGGCCCAACTTTCTGAACAGAGCGAGGATAGGAAAGGTAACTTTGCGGTCAACACAAAACCCTACAAAAACCACGCAAAGGGGGCAAAAAGACCCTCCGTACCGAACTAACGGCACGGAGGTACACCCTCTGCGTCCCAGAGCTTCCAGCAAGCAGAAAAAAACAAATTGACAAGCTGGACAGAAAAAAAACCGCAAACAAATAGCAAAGAGGAACTTAACTATGCAGAGCAGCAGGCCACAGGAACGATCCAGGAGGAAACAGGTCCAATACTAGAACATTGACTGGAGGCCAGGATCAAAGCACTAGGTGGAGTTAAATAGAGCAGCACCTAACGACTTCACCACATCACCTGAGGAAGGAAACTCAGAAGCCGCAGTACCACTTTCCTCCACCAATGGAAGCTCACAGAGAGAACCAGCCGAAGTACCACTTGTGACCACAGGAGGGAGCTCTGCCACAGAATTCACAACAGGTCTCTCCAATTGGGGCTGTGTAGAGGGAGAAGAGAAGGGGACCAAGGACTGAGCCCTGAGGTACCCAAACAGTGAGAGGAAGAGGAGATGAAGTGGAGCCAGAGAACAGAACACTGAAGGAGCAGTCAGAAAGGTAGGAGGAGAACCAGGAGAGAGCAGTGTCCTTAATGCCTAGTGACTGGAGCCTAGAGAGTAGGAGAGGGTGGTCAACAGTGTTGAAAGCTGTAGAAAGGTCAAGGAGAATGAGCGGAAAGTGGTCACCGTTACATTTTGCTGTCAGAAGGTCATTGGTCACCTTGATGAGTGCAGTTTCTGTCGACTGTAGGGGGCGGAAACCGGACTGTGAAGGGTCTAGGAGGGAATGAGTGGAGAGGTAACAGATAAGGCGGTAGTAGATCAGGCGCTCCAAGAGTTTTGAGATGAAGGGGAGATTGGAGATCGGTCTGTAGTTGTTTGTGCAGGATGGGTCGAGGGTAGGTTTTTTTTAGTAATGGAGTAATGATAGAGTGTTTGAATGAGGAGGGGAAAATGCCAGAGGAGAGGGAGAGATTAAAGATTGTAGTGAGGAGAGAAGCTTGGAGACTTCTTCTTTTGTGATGGGATCGAATGTGGAGAGTGAGCCAGGGGAGATGCAGGGAGGAATGGGAGTCATTGCATTTGGTGTCTGGGAGCGGATTTCTTGACGGATATTGTCTATTTTCTCTATAAAGTGGGAAGCCAGGTCATCAGCACAAATGTCTGTGATAGTTCCTTGTACTTTTAGCCTGAGGAGGGAGTGAAACGTGTTAAAAAGTTTCTTGGGGTTGTTGGATAGTGAGGAGATCAGGGTGGTGTAGTAGGTCTGTTTGGCGAGGTGAAGGGCAGAGTTATAGGTCCTGAGCATAAACTTGAAGTGTATGAAGTCTTCTGGTGTGTGAGTTTTCCTCCATAAGCGTTCAGCACTCCTAGAGCATCGCTGGAGAAATCAGGTTTGCGATGTGAACCAGGGATGTTTTACTCTGTGTTTGGAGGTTCTGAGGGTGAGGGGAGCTACTTGGTCAAGGGTGCTTCTAAGAGTGTCATTGTAATGATGTACAGCCAGATCAGGACAGGAAAAAGAAGAGATTGGGGACAATGATGAGTGTAAGGAGTCTGAAAGTGTATGAGGGTTAATGGCATGTATATTTCTGAATGTGTGGTAGGTAGGAGAGTGCTGGGGTGGGCGAGGAATTGTGAGTGTGAAGGATAGAATGTTGTGGTCAGAGGGGGAAGCGGTGAGTTATCTAGGTAGGAGATTGAACAGAGCCAGACAAAGACCAGGTCCAGGGTGTTACCTGTTATGATCTGGTGGCCTAGGAGCAGCATGAGACGGACTCTGGAGAAGGTGGTCCCTGTGCTGACCGCAAACCCTGAACCTAGCAGCGCAACTAGAAGTAGCCGTGGGGGGTACCTAACACTCCCTAGACCCCTCGGCACAGCCTAAGATCTAACTACCCCTAAAGACAGAAACAGGAAACCTATCTTGCCTCAGAGAAAATCCCCAAAGGATAGATAGCCCCCCACAAATATTGACTGTGAGAGGAGAGGGAAATAACATACGCAGATATGAAATCAGATTTTAGCATAGGAGGCCATACTAGCTAAAAAGAAAGAATAGAACAGAGCACTATGCGGTCAGTATAAAACACTAGAAAATATCCACCGCAGAAAATACGGATCACCACATCTGACTAAAGACATGAGGGGTATATCTGCATCTCCAGAGAAATAGCTAGGCTGCAAAAAATCCTTCACAGACTAAGCTGGACAAGACAAAAACATGAAAATGCACAGAACTTTAAGGTCCACAGCAGGTGGACAGCAAAAACAAAGCCAGGACTTATCTTTGTAGAAAAGTACAGCAAACTGGAGAGACCAGCAGGGAAGTGCATCCTTCAAGAACAATGGACAAATGGCACTGACCAAAGGATCCTGCAAAGCTATATACCCCAGTCAGTTTTGCAATTAGTAGATACACCTGTCCACTCCTGCAGTCCAGGCACAACTGCATTACCCTCTACAACCACCGGAGGGAGCCCAAAAGCTGAATTCACAACAGTACCCCCCCTTGAGGAGGGGTCACCGAACCCTCACCAGAGCCCCCAGGCCGATCAGGATGAGCCCGATGAAAGGAACGAACCAAATCAACGGCATGGACATCAGAGGCAGAAACCCAAGAATTATCCTCCTGGCCATAACCCTTCCACTTGACAAGGTACTGAAGCTTCCGCCTCGAAAAACGGGAATCCAAAATCTACTCAACAACATATTCCAACTCCCCATCGACCAACACAGGGGCCGGAGGATCAACAGAGGGAACAACGGGCTCCACATATTTCCGCAACAAAGATCTATGGAAGACATTATGAATAGCAAAAGAGGCCGGAAGCGCCAGGCGAAAGGACACCGGATTAATAATCTCAGAAATCCTATAAGGACCAATAAATCGAGGCTTAAACTTAGGGGAAGAAACCTTCATAGGAACACGACGGGAAGATAACCAAACCAGATCAACAATCCGAAGCCGGGAACCAACACACCGACGACGGTTAGCAAAACGCTGAGCCTCCTCCTGAGACAGCACCAAATTGTCCACCACATAAGCCCAAATCTGCTGCAACCTGTCGACCACAGAATCCACACCAGGAAGGTCAGAAGGCTCAACCTGCCCAGAAGAAAAACGAGGATGAAAACCAAAATTACAAAAAAAAGGCGAAACCAAAGTAGCCGAACTAGCCCGATTATTAAGGGCAAACTCGGCCAATGGCAAAAAAGCCACCCAATCATCCTGATCAGCAGACACAAAGCATCTCAAATAGGTCTCCAAGGTCTGATTAGTTCGCTCAGTCTGGCCATTAGTCTGAGGATGAAATGCAGAGGAAAAAGACAAATCAATGCCCAGCTTGGCACAAAAGGCCCGCCAAAACCTAGAAACAAACTGGGAACCTCTGTCGGACACAATATTCTCCGGAATACCATGCAAACGTACCACATGCTGAAAAAACAACGGAACCAAATCAGAAGAAGAAGGCAATTTAGGCAAAGGCACCAAATGAACCATCTTAGAAAATCGGTCACAGACATCCCAGATAACCGACATTCTTTGGGAAACAGGAAGATCGGAAATAAAATCCATAGAAATATGCGTCCAAGGTCTCTCAGGGTCCGGCAATGGCAAAAACAACCCACTAGCGTGGGAACAGCAAGGCTTAGCCCGTGCACAAATCCCACAGGACTGCACAAAAAAACGCACATCCCGTGACAAAGAAGGCCACCAAAAGGACCTACTAACCAAATCTCTGGTACCAAAAATCCCAGGATGGCCAGCCAACACAGAACAATGAACCTCAGAAATCACTTTACTAGTCCATCTATCAGGAACAAACAGTTTCCCCACAGGACAGCGGTCAGGCTTATCAGCCTGAAATTCCTGAAGAACCCGTCGCAGATCAGGGGAGATGGCAGAAAGAATCACCCCTTCCTTCAAAATGCCGACCGGCTCAAGAACCCCAGGGGAATCAGGAAAAAACTCCTAGAGAGGGCATCTGCCTTAACATTCTTAGTACCAGGAATGTACGAGACCACAAAATCAAAACGGGAGAAAAACAGGGACCATCGAGCCTGTCTAGGATTCAGCCGTTTGGCAGACTCGAGGTAAATCAGATTCTTATGATCGGTCAGGACCACAATACGGTGCTTGGCCCACTAAAGCCAATGTCGCCATTCCTCAAATTCCCACTTCATAGCCAACAACTCCCGATTGCCGACATCATAATTGTGTTCCGCAGGCGAAAACTTCTGAGAAAAGAAGGCACACGATTTCATCAAGGAACCATCAGAATTCCTCTGAGACAAAACGGCCCCTGCCCCAATCTCAGACACCTCAACCTGAAATGGAAGAGAAACATCTGGCTGACACAACACAGGGGCAGAAGTAAATCGGCGTTTAAGCTCCTGAAAGGCAGAAACAGCCGCGGAGGACCAATTCGTCACATCAGCGCCTTTCTTGGTCAAATCGGTTAGAGGTTTAACCACACTGGAGAAGTTGGCAATGAAACGACGATAAAAATTAGCACAGCCCAAGAATTTCTGAAGGCTCTTCACAGATGTGGGCTGAATCCAATCATGAATGGCCTGAACCTTAACCGGATCCATTTCTATAGATGAGGGAGAAAAAATGAAACCCAAAAAAGAAACCTTCTCCACTCCAAAGAGAAACTTTGACCCCTTCATAAATAAAGCATTATTACGGAGGATCTGAAATACCATCCTGACCTGTTTCACATGAGACTCCCAATCATTGGAAAAAATCAAAATATCATCCAAATATACAACCATGAATTTATCAAGATAACTCCGAAAGATATAATGCATGAAGGATTGGAATGCAGATGGGGCATTAGAGAGTCCGAATGGCATCACAAGGTATTCAAAATGGCCTTCGGGCGTATTAAATGCAGTTTTCCATTCGTCACCCTGCTTGATACGAATAAGATTATATGCCCCTCGAAGGTCAATCTTAGTAAACCAGCTAGACCCCTTAATCCTAGCAAACAAATCAGTAAGCAAAGGTAAGGGGTATTGAAATTTAACCGTGATCTTATTCAAGAGGCGATAATCAATACAGGGTCTCAAGGAGCCATCCTTCTTGGCAACAAAAAAGAACCCCGCTCCCAACGGTGAAGAAGATGGCCGAATATGCCCTTTCTCCAAAGACTCCTTAATATAGCTCCGCATGGCAGTATGTTCAGGCACAGACAGGTTGAAAAGTCGGCCCTTAGGGAGCTTACAACCTGGAATCAAGTCAATAGCACAATCACAGTCCCTATGCGGTAGAAGGGAACTGGATTTGGGCTCATCGAATACATCCTGGAAGTCAGACAAAAACTCAGGAACTTCAGAGGAGGGGGAAGAGGAAATTGACATCAAAGGAACCTGATCATGAACCCCCTGACAACCCCAACTAGTCACAGACATGGATTTCCAATCTAACACCAGATTATGTAGCTGCAACCATGGAAAACCCAGCACAATATCATCATGCAAATTATGCAACACCAGAAAACGACAATCTTCCTGATGGGCTGGCGCCATGCGCATGGTCAGCTGTGTCCAAAACTGAGGTTTATTTTTAGCCAACGGTGTAGCATCAATGCCCCTCAAAGGAATAGGGTTCTGCAAAGGCTGCAAGGGAAAACCACAACGTCTGGCAAATTCTAAGTCCATTAAGTTCAGAGCAGCGCCTGAATCCACAAATGCCATGACAGAAAATGATGATAATGAGCAGATCAAGGTCACAGATAACAGAAATTTAGGTTGTATAGTACTGATGGCAACAGAACTAGCGATTCTCTTAGTACGCTTAGGGCAATCAGAAATAACATGAGCAGAATCGCCGCAGTAAAAACACAACCTATTCTGACGCCTAAATCCTTGTCGTTCAGCTCTAGACAAAATCCTATCACACTGCATAGGCTCAGGGCTCCGCTCAGAGAACAACGCCACAGTGTGCACAACTCTGCGTTCGCGCAAGCGCCGATCAATCTGAATGGCCAGAGACATAGAATCACTAAGACCAGCAGGCGTGGGGAACCCCACCATAACATCCTTAACGGATTCAGAAAGACCCTTTCTGAAAATTGCCACCAAGGCATTCTCATTCCATTTAGTCAGTACAGACCATTTTCTAAATTTCTGGCAATACAATTCTGCCGCTTCTTGACCTTGACACAGGGCTAACAAGATTTTCTCAGCCTGATCCACAGAATTAGGCTCATCATACAACAACCCCAATGCCTGAAAGAAAGAATCAACATTAAGCAAAGCAGGATTGCCAGATTCCAGGGAAAATGCCCAATCCTGTGGGTCACCACGCAGCAGAGATATGATGATTTTAACCTGCTGAATAGGATCACCAGAAGACCGGGGTCTTGGTGCAAAAAACAGTTTACAGTTATTTTTGAAACTCAAAAATTTGGATCTGTCACCAAAGAATAAATCAGGAGTGGGAATCTTAGGTTCTAAGGCAGGAGTCTGAATAATGAAATCTGAAATACCCTGTACTCTAGCAGCAAGCTGGTCTACACGAGAAGCTAATTCCTGAACATTCATGCTAGCACAAGGCTCTTCAGCCACCCAGGGATTAAGAGGGAGGAGTAGACAAAGTAGACTGAAGAAAAAAAATGGCTCAAGACCTTTCTTCCCTTCTTCTGAGATGCATTTAACTCATTATTGGCCAGTTGTACTGTTATGATCTGGTGGCCTAGGAGCAGCATGAGACGGACTCTGGAGAAGGTGGTCCCTGTACTGACCGCAAACCCTGAACCTAGCAGCGCAACTAGAAGTAGCCGTGGGGGGTACCTAACACTCCCTAGACCCCTCGGCACAGCCTAAGATCTAACTACCCCTAAAGACAGAAACAGGAAACCTATCTTGCCTCAGAGAAAATCCCCAAAGGATAGATAGCCCCCCACAAATATTGACTGTGAGAGGAGAGGGAAATAACATACGCAGATATGAAATCAGATTTTAGCATAGGAGGCCATACTAGCTAAAAAGAAAGAATAGAACAGAGCACTATGCGGTCAGTATAAAACACTAGAAAATATCCACCGCAGAAAATACGGATCACCACATCTGACTAAAGACATGGGGGGTATATCTGCATCTCCAGAGAAATAGCTAGGCTGCAAAAAATCCTTCACAGACTAAGCTGGACAAGACAAAAACATGAAAATGCACAGAACTTTAAGGTCCACAGCAGGTGGACAGCAAAAACAAAGCCAGGACTTATCTTTGTAGAAAAGCACAGCAAACTGGAGAGACCAGCAGGGAAGTGAATCCTTCAAGAACAATGGACAACTGGCCCTGACCAAAGGATCCTGCAAAGCTATATACCTGTTGTGAATTCTGTGGCAGAGCTCCCTCCTGTGGTCACAAGTGGTACTTCGGCTGGTTCTCTCTGTGAGCTTCCGTTGGTGGAGGAAAGTGGTACTGCGGCTTCTGAGTTTCCTTCCTCAGGTGATGTGGTGAAGTCGTTAGGTGCTGCTCTATTTAACTCCACCTAGTGCTTTGATCCTGGCCTCCAGTCAATGTTCTAGTATTGGACCTGTTTCCTCCTGGATCGTTCCTGTGGCCTGCTGCCCTGCATAGCTAAGTTCCTCTTTGCTATTTGTTTGCTGTTTTTTTCTGTCCAGCTTGTCAATTTGTTTTTTACTGCTTGCTGGAAGCTCTGGGACGCAGAGGGTGTACCTCCGTGCCGTTAGTTCGGTACGGAGGGTCTTTTTGCCCCCTTTGCGTGGTTTTTGTAGGGTTTTGTGTTGACCGCAAAGTTACCTTTCCTATCCTCGCTCTGTTCAGAAAGTTGGGCCTCACTTTGCTAAATCTATTTCATCTCTCCGTTTGTCTTTTCATCTTAACTCACAGTCATTATATGTGGGGGCTGCCTTTTCCTTTGGGGTATTTCTCTGAGGCAAGAAAGGCTTATTTTCTATCTTCAGGCTAGCTAGTTTCTCAGGCCGTGCCGAGTTGCATAGGGAGCGTTAGGCGCAATCCACGGCTGCCTTTAGTGTGGTTGGAGAGGATTAGGGATTGCGGTCAACAGAGTTCCCACGTCTCAGAGATCGTTCTTGTTTTTTGGGTTATTGCCAGGTCACTGTATGTGCGCTGACCTCATGTCCATTGTGGTACTGAATTACCTTTCATAACAGTACTGGAGGCCCAAAGTACTAATGATTCCCAATAGAGGGAAAAAAGAAGTTCTGAGACCATTTTTTTTTCTTTGCACTGTGTTTTGCCTTTTTTTTCCCCTAGACATTTGGGTGGTTCAGGACACAGGTGTAGCAATGGACATTAAAGGTCTGTCTTCATGTGTGGATCAGCTCACGGCAAGAGTACAAAGTATTCAAGACTTTGTGGTTCAGAATTCTATGTTAGAACCGAGAATTCCTATTCCTGATTTGTTTTTTGGAGATAGAACTAAATTTCTGAGTTTCAAAAATAATTGTAAACTATTTCTGGCTTTGAAACCTCGCTCCTCTGGTGACCCAGTTCAACAAGTTAGGATCGTTATTTCTTTTTTGTGTGGCGACCCTCAGGACTGGGCATTTTCTCTTGCGTCAGGAGATCCTGCATTAAGTAATATCGATGTATTTTTCCTGGCGCTCGGATTGCTGTACGATGAGCCTAATTCTGTGGATCAGGCAGAGAAGAATTTGCTGGCTCTGTGTCAGGGTCAGGATGAAATAGAGGTATATTGTCAGAAATTTAGGAAGAGGTCTGTACTCACTCAGTGGAAAGAAGGTGCTCTCGCAGCTATTTTCAGAAAAGGTCTCTCTGAAGCCCTTAAGGATGTCATGGTGGGATTTCCTATGCCTGCTGGTCTGAATGAGTCTATTTCTTTGGCCATTCAGATCGGTCGACGCTTGCGCGAGCGTAAATCTGTGCACCATTTGGCGGTATTACCTGAGCTTAAACCTGAGCCTATGCAGTGCGATAGGACTTTGACCAGAGTTGAACGGCAAGAACACAGACGTCTGAATGGGCTGTGTTTCTACTGTGGTGATTCCACTCATGCTATCTCTGATTGTCCTAAGCGCACTAAGCGGTTTGCTAGGTCTGCCACCATTGGTACGGTACAGTCAAAATTTCTTCTGTCTGTTACCTTGATCTGCTCTTTGTCATCGTATTCTGTCATGGCATTTGTGGACTCAGGCGCTGCTCTGAATTTGATGGACTTGGAGTATGCTAGGCGTTGTGGGTTTTTCTTGGAGCCCTTGCAGTGTCCTATTCCATTGAGAGGAATTGATGCTACGCCTTTGGCCAAGAATAAGCCTCAGTACTGGACCCAGCTGACCATGTGCATGGCTCCTGCACATCAGGAGGTTATTCGTTTTCTGGTGTTGCATAATCTGCATGATGTGGTCGTGTTGGGGTTGCCATGGCTACAAGTCCATAATCCAGTATTAGATTGGAAATCCATGTCTGTGTCCAGCTGGGGTTGTCAGGGGGTACATGGTGATGTCCCATTTCTGACTATTTCGTCATCCACCCCTTCTGAGGTTCCTGAGTTCTTGTCTGATTACCGGGATTTATTTGATGAGCCCAAGTCCGATACCCTACCTCCGCATAGGGATTGTGATTGTGCTATCGATTTGATTCCTGGTAGTAAATTCCCAAAAGGTCGACTGTTTAATTTATCTGTGCCTGAGCACGCCGCTATGCGGAGTTATGTGAAGGAGTCTTTGGAGAAGGGGCATATTCGCCCGTCATCGTCGCCATTAGGAGCAGGTTTCTTTTTTGTAGCCAAGAAGGATGGTTCACTGAGACCTTGTATAGATTACCGCCTTCTAAATAAGATCACGGTTAAATTTCAGTACCCCTTGCCATTGTTATCTGATTTGTTTGCTCGGATTAAGGGGGCTAGTTGGTTCACCAAGATAGATCTTCGTGGTGCGTATAATCTTGTGCGTATTAAGCGAGGCGATGAGTGGAAAACTGCATTTAATATGCCCGAGGACCATTTTGAGTATCTTGTAATGCCATTCGGACTTGCCAATGCTCCATCAGTGTTTCAGTCCCTTATGCATGACATCTTCCGAGAGTACCTGGATAAATTCCTGATTGTGTACTTGGATGACATTTTGATCTTCTCGGATGATTGGGAGTCTCATGTGAAGCAGGTCAGAACGGTGTTTCAGGTCCTGCGTGCTAATTATTTGTTTGTGAAGGGATCAAAGTGTCTCTTTGGTGTTCAGAAGTTTTCATTTTTGGGGTTCATCTTTTCCCCTTCTACTATCGAGATGGACCCTGTTAAGGTCCAAGCCATCCATAATTGGAGTCAGCCGACATCTCTGAAAAGTCTGCAAAAGTTCCTGGGCTTTGCTAATTTTTATCGTCGCTTCATCTGCAATTTTTCTAGTATTGCTAAACCATTGACCGATTTGACCAAGAAAGGTGCTGATTTGGTCAATTGGTCTTCTGCTGCGGTGGAAGCTTTTCAAGAGTTGAAGCGTCGTTTTTCTTCTGCCCCTGTGTTGTGTCAACCAGATGTTTCGCTTCCGTTCTAGGTCGAGGTTGATGCTTCTGAAATTGGAGCAGGGGCTGTTTTGTCGCAGAGAAGTTTTGATTGCTCGGTGATGAAACCATGCGCCTTCTTTTCCAGGAAGTTTTCGCCTGCTGAGCGAAATTATGATGTGGGCAATCGAGAGTTGCTGGCCATGAAGTGGGCATTCGAGGAGTGGCGTCATTGGCTTGAAGGAGCTAAGCATCGCGTGGTGGTCTTGACTGATCATAAGAACTTGACTTATCTCGAGTCCGCCAAGCAGTTGAATCCTAGACAAGCTCGTTGGTCGTTGTTTTTTGCCCGTTTTGACTTTGTGATTTCATACCTTCCGGGCTCTAAAAATGTGAAGGCGGATGCTCTGTCTAGGAGTTTTGTGCCCGACTCTCCGGGTGTATCTGAGCCGGCGGGTATCCTCAAAGAGGGAGTAATTGTGTCTGCCATCTCCCCTGATTTGCGGCGGGTGCTGCAAAAATTTCAGGCTAATAAACCTGATCGTTGCCCAGCGGAGAAACTGTTTGTCCCTGATAGGTGGACGAATAAAGTTATCTCTGAGGTTCATTGTTCGGTGTTGGCTGGTCATCCTGGAATCTTTGGTACCAGAGAGTTAGTGGCTAGATCCTTTTGGTGGCCATCTCTGTCGCGGGATGTGCGTACTTTTGTGCAGTCCTGTGGGATTTGTGCTCGGGCTAAGCCCTGCTGTTCTCGTGCCAGTGGGTTGCTTTTGCCCTTGCCGGTCCCGAAGAGGCCTTGGACACATATCTCTATGGATTTTATTTCAGATTTTCCCGTCTCTCAAGAGATGTCAGTCATTTGGGTGGTCTGTGATCGCTTCTCTAAGATGGTCCATTTGGTACCCTTGTCTAAATTGCCTTCCTCCTCTGATTTGGTGCCATTGTTTTTCCAGCATATGGTTCGTTTACATGTCATTCCAGAGAATATCGTTTCTGACAGAGGTTCCCAGTTTGTTTCGAGGTTTTGGCGAGCCTTTTGTGCTAGGATGGCCATTGAATTGTCTTTTTCCTCGGCTTTCCATCCTCAGACTAATGGCCAGACCGAACGAACCAATCAGACCTTGGAAACATATCTGAGATGCTTTGTTTCTGCTGATCAGGATGACTGGGTGTCCTTTTTGCCTTTGGCTGAGTTCGCCCTTAATAATCGGGCCAGCTCGGCTACCTTGGTTTCACCGTTTTTCTGCAACTCTGGGTTCCATCCTCGTTTCTCTTCAGGGCAGGTTGAGTCTTCGGACTATCCTGGTGTGGCTACTGTGGTGGACAGGTTGCAGCAGATTTGGACTCATGTAGTGGACAATTTGACTTTGTCCCAGGAGAAGGCTCAACGTTTCGCTAATCGCAGACGCTGTGTGGGTCCCCGACTTCGGGTTGGGGACTTGGTTTGGTTATCTTCTCGTCATATTCCTATGAAGGTTTCCTCTCCTAAGTTTAAACCTCGTTTTATTGGTCCGTATAGGATTTCTGAGGTTCTTAATCCTGTGTCTTTTCGTCTGACCCTTCCAGATTCTTTTTCCATACATAACGTATTCCATAGGTCATTGTTGCGGAGATACGTGGCACCTATGGTTCCATCTGTTGATCCTCTTGCCCCGGTTTTGGTGGAGGGGGAGTTGGAGTATATTGTGGAGAAGATTTTGGATTCTCGTGTTTCAAGGCGGAAACTCCAGTATCTGGTTAAGTGGAAGGGTTATGCTCAGGAATAGAGTTGAGCGACCTTGACCTTTTTAGAGTCGAGCCGGGTTTCGCGAAACCCGACTATCTCAAAAGTCGGGTCGAGTGAAATCGGCCGATTATGGCGAAAAGTCGGGATCGACCGAAACACGAAACCCAATGCAAGTCAATGGGGCAGCATAGTCGGCAGTGAGTGGGGGCCAGGAAAACACCTAGAGTGCCCATTTTATTGTCAAAACCATCCATTCTTCTTAATGAAGCTTGTCAAGCGTAATTTACCTTATAATAATTGGAAGGCATTTGAAATTGGGGGTCATTTGGCTAAAGTTGTGTGGGGTAGGGCTGGTTCAAGTAATTAGTGGGCCCAGGAAATCTGGACCACGTCACGGCAGTGGAGCAGGGAGAGGTAAGTATTTCAACTTTGCAAGTGCTGTGATCCTGAGCAAGCAGGGGGGGCCCACTTGTTGGCATTGGCACTGGCACAGGGCCCCTCAAAGTACAGCGGTGTGTTTGCATGGCGGGGGCGCCTCCCACCGGCAGCAACACTTTTGCGTACTATGAGAGGCCCTGTGCCAGTGACGTCGCCAACTAGTATTCCTCCCCCCACCTGATGAAGGAACCTGCACTTTCATCTGCACCTTCCTCTTTGTCCCCGTGTAAGGTGGTATGGTATGCGGGAAGAGCAACCTGACTTTCAGCAGGGTCACAATGTTGTTGTGTAGCATGCACGGGGAATGTTGCGTTATGGGTCAATGTACCAGCAGACTCATCTATCACTGGCTGGGCAATGGGCACGATGAAGTGGAAACACAGATATAGGCCCAAAGAATAAAGTGGGCTGAATGCAGTTCAAAATTGGTAACACAGGAATAACCAGGGGGCATTGCAGTGGAGGACAACTGGAATGAGAGGCTGACACAGAGAGTAGGGCCAAATCAGTAAGTAGTCGAAATGCAGTTCAAAATTGGCAACCGTAGTAAACAGGCGGCACAGCTTTGTTCAGTGGAGGAGAACAGCAAGGAGTGGCAGACACCGATAGTAGGCCCCAACCCAACTAGTAGGCCAAATGCAGTATAACGTTAACAACTACTTAACGAGAGCCTGAAAATGGAATTTCAGGACAGGAAACCAGGAGAACAGCAAGGAGTGGCAGACACCGATAGTAGGCCCCAAACCAACTAGTACGCCAAATGCAGTTGTTCCATTTAACCACAATTTAATGAGAGCCTGAAGATAGAAGCTCAGGAAAGGCAACCTGGGGAACACCTTGGAGTGTAACACACCATCTCTCTCCACCCCATACCCATTTTGTAGGCCTAATGCAGTGTACTTTTCTACAACTACTAAACGAGAGTCGGAAGACCGAAGCAATTGCAAGGAAACCTGGGGAACACCTTGGAGTGTAACACACCATCTCTCTCCACCCCATACCCAATTTGTAGGCCTAATGCAGTGTAGTTTCCAAGAACTACTAAACGAGAGCCGGAAGATCGAAGCTCAGGAAAGGCAACCTGGGGAACACCTTGGAGTGTAACACACCCTCTCTCTACACCCCATACCCAATTTGAAGGCCTAATGCAGTGTAGTTTCCAAGAACTACTAAACGAGAGCCGGAAGATCGAAGCTCAGGAAAGGCAACCTGGGGAACACCTTGGAGTGTAACACACCCTCTCTCTACACCCCATACCCAATTTGAAGGCCTAATGCAGCGTAGTTTCCAACAACTAGTAAACGAGAGCCGGAAGATCGAAGCTCAGGAAAGGCAACCTGGGGAACACCTTGGAGTGTAACAAACCCTCTCTCTACACCCCATACCCAATTTGTAGGCCTAATGCAGCGTAGTTTCCGACAACTACTAAACGAGAGCATGAAGATCGAAGCTCAGGAAAGGCAACCTGGGGAACACCTTGGAGTGTAACACACCCTCTCTCTACACCCCATACCCAATTTGAAGGCCTAATGCAGTGTAGTTTCCAAGAACTACTAAACGAGAGCCGGAAGATCGAAGCTCAGGAAAGGCAACCTGGGGAACACCTTGGAGTGTAACACACCCTCTCTCTACACCCCATACCCAATTTGAAGGCCTAATGCAGCGTAGTTTCCAACAACTACTAAACGAGAGCCGGAAGATCGAAGCTCAGGAAAGGCAACCTGGGGAACACCTTGGAGTGTAACACACCCTCTCTCTACACCCCATACCCAATTTGAAGGCCTAATGCAGCGTAGTTTCCAACAACTACTAAACGAGAGCCGGAAGATCGAAGCTCAGGAAAGGCAACCTGGGGAACACCTTGGAGTGTAACACAACGTCTCTCTACACCACGGAAGGGCTGATTCTTAGGAAGGAAGGCTGTTGGAAATAAGCATTGCGCGTCCGAGGGTGATTATATTCTTATTAGGTATATACTCACCCTCGGACGCGCCCTGCTTCTTTATTTGGAATGAATGTTTATTTGCAATGTGGTGTTGACTTTCTCTATTATTTTGGTAATTAATGATTTTATTATTTTAATTGTTTTGCATCTTCTCGGCAATAATATAAAGAAGACGCGACAGGACAACACTCGGTGGATGCCATATCTGTGTTTTCAATTTAAAAAACCTTTCAGTTAAATACTTGCAGGATAAAGTAATTGTAGCTGGTGGCCATTTTTAGTACTGTACCAGATTTTAGTTGTGTGTTTGTTTTTAATGTTAAAATGTCTGCATTTGATATCTCACCAGTATTTTCTTTTTTATAAGCAAAATACTTTTTTTTTAATTTTATGATGTTGGTTCAAGGGGTACACGGGCAGCAGTAGACAGGTCAGTGGAGGCCTAGTGGAAGGAGGGACCGCAGACAGGCTTCGAAGCCCTAACATAATAAATTGGGCTGCCTGTAGGCAGTTTAAAATTGGTTCCAGGGGAACACGGGCAGCAGTAGACAGGTCAGTGGAGGCCTAGTGGAAGGAGGGACCGTAGACAGGCTTCGAAGCCCTAACATAATAAATTGGGCTGCCTGTAGGCAATTTAAAATTGGTTCCAGGGGAACACGGGCAGCAGTAGACAGGTAAGTGGAGGCCTAGTGGAAGGAGGGACCGCAGACAGGCTTCGAAGGCCTAACATAATAAAATGGGCTGGCTGTAGGCAATTTAAAATTGGTTCCAGGGGAACACGGGCAGCAGTAGACAGGTCAGTGGAGGCCTAGTGGAAGGAGGGACCGCAGACAGGCTTCGAAGGCCTAACATAATAAAATGGGCTGGCTGTAGGCAATTTAAAATTGGTTCCAGGGGAACACGGGCAGCAGTAGACAGGTAAGTGGAGGCCTAGTGGAAGGAGGGACCGCAGACAGGCTTCGAAGGCCTAACATAATAAATTGGGCTGCCTGTAGGCAATTTAAAATTGGTTCCAGGGGAACACAGGCAGCAGTAGACAGGTAAGTGGAGGCCTAGTGGAAGGAGGGACCGCAGACAGGCTTCGAAGGCCTAACGTAATAAAATGGGCTGGCTGTAGGCAATTTACAATTGGTTCCATGGGAACACGGGCAGCAGTAGACAGGTCAGTGGAGGCCTAGTGGAAGGAGTGACGGCAGACAGGCATCAAAGGCCTAACATCATAACATTGGGCTGTTGGCAATTTAAAATTGGTTCCAGGGGTACACGGGCAACAGTGGTCTGGTCAGTGGAAGTCTAGTGGAAGGAGTGACGGCAGACAGGCATCAAAGGCCTAACATAATAACATTTGGCTGTTGGCAATTTAAAATTGGTTCCAGGGGTACACGGGCAACAGTGGTCTGGTCAGTGGAAGTCTAGTGGAAGGAGTGACGGCAGACAGGCTAAGAAGGCCTAACATAACAAAATTGGGCTGGCTGTAGGCAAGTTTAAATTGGTTCCAGGGGAACACGGCCAGCAGTGGCCTGGTCAGTGTAGTAGTTGTAGAAAGAACGGACCGCAGACAGGCTTCGAAGGCCTAACATAACAAAAATGTCAAAACAATGGTATTGTCAGTGCCAGGCATTGAAGGATGTCAGCGCATAGACTAAACATTGGTGAAGCTGTGAGAGATAATTTTGCTAGTGGTAGAGCACTGTTTGAGCTGGGGGGGGGAACTGTCTTGTGGCCGGCGGTACAGGCCCAGGGCCCCTCATATTACAATGGTGTGTCTGACGTTGGGTGCGCACCACCACCGCCAGAGACACTTTATTGTACTATGAGGGACCCAGTGGCAGTGCCGTCAACCAAAAGCGGGCACACCCACCTCTTCAGACAAACAGCACTCTCACGGGTGCTGGCGCAAAGTGGCGATACCACGGCCCCGTGTGGGGAGTTTGGCCATTTTGTTAGGAGTAAACATGTCGTATGCTGGACAATCAGGTGCAGAAAATTACGAGATTGGAAAAGTCATTCAGAAGAGTCCACAGGCAAGACCTTTTCATTGGAAAGTTAGGTGTCAGCCGGGCAAGGTGGGGCAAAAGATTTCGAAATCCAGTTGTGGTTCATTTTAATGAAGGTTAGATCATCTACATTTTGGGTAGCCAGACGAGTCCTTTTTTCAGTTAGTATTGAACCTGCAGCACTGAATACTCTTTCTGATAGGACACTAGCTGCCGGGCAAGCAAGCTCCTGCAATGCATATTCTGCCAATTCTGGCCAGGTGTCTAATTTGGATGCCCAGTAATCAAATGGGAATGACGGTTGAGGGAGAATGTCGATAAGGGATGAAAAATAGTTTGTAACCATACTGGACAAATGTTGTCTCCTGTCACTTTGAATTGATGCTGCAGTACCTGTCCTGTCTGCGGTCATAGCAAAATCACTCCACAACCTGGTCAGAAAACCCCTCTGGCCAACGCCACTTCTGATTTCTGCCCCTCTAACACCTCTGGTCTGCTGGTCCCTGGAGCTCGTGTGAGAACGATCACGGGCGCTGTGTGCAGGGAATGCCAGAAGCAAACGGTCAACAAGAGTTGATTGTTTTGTTGCAAATATTAGTTCCAAGTTCTCATGTGGCATAATATTTTGCAATTTGCCTTTATAGCGAGGATCAAGGAGGCAGGCCAACCAGTAATCGTCATCGTTCATCATTTTTGTAATGCGTGTGTCCCTTTTGAGGATACGCAAGGCATAATCCACCATGTGGGCCAAATTTCCAGTTGTCAAATCTGCGGTTGTGCTTGGTTGAGGGGCAGTTGCAGGCAAATCTACGTCACTTGTGTCCCTCAAAAAACCAGAACCCGCCCTTGCCACGCCACCAATTTCCAATGACCCCGGGAAAGCTTCCTCATTAAAAATATACTCATCCCCATCATCCTCCTCATCCTCCACCTCCTCTTCGCCCGCTACCTCGTCCTGTACACTGCCCTGACCAGACAATGGCTGACTGTCATCAAGGCTTTCCTCTTCCTCTGGTGCAGACGCCTGATCCTTTATGTGCGTCAAACTTTGCATCAGCAGACACATTAGGGGGATGCTCATGCTTATTATGGCGTTGTCTGCACTAACCAGCCGTGTGCATTCCTCAAAACACTGAAGGACTTGACACATGTCTTGAATCTTCGACCACTGCACACCTGACAACTCCATGTCTGCCATCCTACTGCCTGCCCGTGTATGTGTATCCTCCCACAAAAACATAACAGCCCGCCTCTGTTCACACAGTCTCTGAAGCATGTGCAGTGTTGAGTTCCACCTTGTAACAACGTCTATGATTAGGCGATGCTGGGGAAGGTTCAAAGAACGCTGATAGGTCTGCATACGGCTGGAGTGTACAGGCGAACGGCGGATATGTGCGCAAAGTCCACGCACTTTGAGGAGCAGGTCGGATAACCCCGGATAACTTTTCAGGAAGCACTGCACCACCAGGTTTAAGGTGTGAGCCAGGCAAGGAATGTGTTTCAGTTGGGAAAGGGAGATGGCAGCCATGAAATTCCTTCCGTTATCACTCACTACCTTGCCTGCCTCAAGATCTACAGTGCCCAGCCACGACTGCGTTTCTTGCTGCAAGAACTCGGACAGAACTTCCGCGGTGTGTCTGTTGTCGCCCAAACACTTCATAGCCAATACAGCCTGCTGACGTTTGCCAGTAGCTGCCCCATAATGGGAGACCTGGTGTGCAACAGTGGCAGCTGCGGATGGAGTGGTTGTGCGACTGCAGTCTGTGGACGAGCTCTCGCTTCTGCAGGAGGACGAGGAGGAGGAGGAGGAGGAGGGGGTGCGAACGGCTACAGCCAACTGTTTCCTAGACCGTGGGCTAGGCAGAACTGTCCCAAACTTGCTGTCCCCTGTGGACCCTGAATCCACCACATTTACCCAGTGTGCCGTGATGGACACGTAACGTCCCTGGCCATGCCTACTGGTCCATGCATCTGTTGTCAGGTGCACCTTTGTGCTCACAGATTGCCTGAGTGCATGGACGATGCGCTCTTTAACATGCTGGTGGAGGGCTGGGATGGCTTTTCTGGAAAAAAAGTGTCGACTGGGTAGCTCGTAGCGTGGTACAGCGTAGTCCATCAGGTCTTTGAAAGCTTCGCTTTCAACTAACCGGTAGGGCATCATCTCTAACGAGATTAGTCTAGCTATGTGGGCGTTCAAACCCTGTGTACGCGGATGCGAGGCTAAGTACTTCCTTTTTCTAACCATAGTCTCATGTAGGGTGAGCTGGACTGGAGAGCTGGAGATCGTGGAACTAGCGGGGGTGCCGGTGGACATGGCAGACTGAGAGACGGTGGGAGATGGTATTGTTGCCGCCGGTGCCCTAGATGCAGTGTTTCCTACTACGAAACTGGAGATTCCCTGACCCTGACTGCTTTGGCCTGGCAAAGAAACCTGCACAGATACTGCAGGTGGTGCAGAAAATGGTGGCCCTACACTGCCGGAAGGGATGTTGCGTTGATGAGTAGCTTCATTGGCCGAGGGTGCTACAACCTTAAGGGACGTTTGGTAGTTAGTCCAAGCTTGCAAATGCATGGTGGTTAAATGTCTATGCATGCAACTTGTATTGAGACTTTTCAGATTCTGCCCTCTGCTTAAGGTAGTTGAACATTTTTGACAGATTACTTTGTGCTGATCAATTGGATGTTGTTTAAAAAAATGCCAGACTGCACTCTTTCTAGCATCGGATACCTTTTCAGGCATTGCAGACTGAGCTTTAACCGGATGGCCACGCTGTCCTCCAACAGGTTTTGACTTTGCCACGCGTTTTGGCCAAGATACGGGCCCGGCAGATGGAACCTGTTGCGATGTTGTTGATGCCTGCTGCGGCCCCTCCTCCTCCGCTTCAGAACTGCTGCCGCCTGCACCCTGTTCCCCCAATGGCTGCCAATCGGGGTCAAGAACTGGGTCATCTATTACCTCTTCTTGTAGCTCGTGTGCAACTTCGTCTGTGTCACCGTGTCGGTCGGTGGTATAGCGTTCGTGATGGGGCAACATAGTCTCATCAGGGTCTGATTCTTGATCAGCACCCTGCGAGGGCAATGTTGTGGTCTGAGTCAAAGGACCAGCATAGTAGTCTGGCTGTGGCTGTGCATCAGTGCACTCCATGTCAGATTCAACTTGTAATGGGCATGGACTGTTAACTGCTTCATTTTCTAAGCCAGGGACGGTATGTGTAAAGAGCTCCATGGAGTAACCCGTTGTGTCGCCTGCTGCATTCTTCTCTGTTGTTGTTTTTGCTGAAGAGGACAAGGAAGCGACTTGTCCCTGACCGTGAACATCCACTAACGACGCGCTGCTTTTACTTTTACCAGTTTCACGAGAGGAGGCAAAAGAGCTAGAGGCTGAGTCAGCAAGATAAGCCAAAACTTGCTCTTGATGCTCCGGCTTTAAAAGCGGTTTTCCTACTCCCAGAAAAGGGAGGGTTCGAGGCCTTGTGTAGCCAGACGACGAACCTGGCTCCACAGCTCCAGACTTAGGTGCAATATTTTTTTTCCCACAACCACCTGATGCTCCACCACTACCACTACCCTCATTACCAGCTGACAATGAACGCCCCCGGCCACGACCTCTTCCACCAGACTTCCTCATTGTTTTAAAAACGTTACCAAACGAACGGTATTTGTTGCTGTCACACAACTTACACGGTGAGCTATAACTTCAGTATGATTTAGCTACCCCTTTACAGGTGGGTGAGACCACAACGAAAATCAGCCACAATGTTACACACTCTGTTGTTGTTGGCAACAAATGAGATGGCACACACGCAGGACTGTCACTGAAGCGCAAATGTAAATATTTATCTCCCACTGATTTGTGTTTGTTTTTTTTAAAAGGGAGACTTCAGAAAAAAAAAAAATTAAAAAAAAAATTATTTTTTACAGAAGAATTTATAAAACAAATAAAATGAAATGATTGTTTCAGGGAGAATTTAGGAAAAAAAACAAAACAAAAAGGCTTTGTAGGGCCCACTGAGTGAGAGAGGACGCACACAGGAGTCAGGAGTGGCACACAAGCCCAGAGGCCAATATTAATCTCCCACTGATTGATTTAGTTATTTTTTTTGGTAGATTTTGGAACCCAAATCAAGCAAAAAAATTAATAGGCTTTCTATGGCCCACAATTGGGGAGAGAGAGAGAGATGGCACACCCAGGAGTCAAGACTGGCACACAAGCAGAAGGGGCAATATGAATCTCCCACAGATTTTTTTTTTTTTTTTTTTTTCAGGGAGACTTTAGAGAAAAAAAAATACAAAAAAAATGATTTTTTTTTCAGGAATAATTTAGAAACCAAAGAAAATAAAATGATTGTTTCAGGGAGAATTTAGAAAACAAATAAAACAAAAAATAGGCTTTCTAGGGCCCACTGAGTGACAGATGACGCACACAGGAGTCAGGAGTGGCACACAAGCCCAGAGGCCAATATTAACCCCTTCAAGACCCAGCCTATTTTGACCTTAAAGACCTTGCCGTTTTTTGCAATTCTGACCAGTGTCCCTTTATGAGGTAATAACTCAGGAACGCTTCAACGGATCCTAGCGGTTCTGAGATTGTTTTTTCGTGACATATTGGGCTTCATGTTAGTGGTAAATTTAGGTCAATAAATTCTGCATTTATTTGTGATAAACACGGAAATTTGGCGAAAATTTTGAAAATTTCGCAATTTTCACATTTTGAATTTTTATTCTGTTAAACCAGAGAGATATGTGACACAAAATAGTTAATAAATAACATTTCCCACATGTTTACTTTACATCAGCACAATTTTGGAAACAAAATTTTTTTTTGTTAGGAAGTTATAAGGGTTAAAATTCGACCAGCGATTTGTCATTTTTACAACGAAATTTACAAAACCATTTTTTTTAGGGACCACCTCACATTTGAAGTCAGTTTGAGGGGTCTATATGGCTGAAAATACCCAAAAGTGACACCATTCTAAAAACTGCACCCCTCAAGGTACTCAAAACCACATTCAAGAAGTTTATTAACCCTTCAGGTGCTTCACAGCAGCAGAAGCAACATGGAAGGAAAAAATGAACATTTAACTTTTTAGTCACAAAAATTATCTTTTAGCAACAATTTTTTTATTTTCCCAATGGTAAAAGTAGAAACTGAACCACGAACGTTGTTGTCCAATTTGTCCTGAGTACGCTGATACCTCATATGTGGGGGTAAACCACTGTTTTGGCGCACGGCAGGGCTTGGAAGGGAAGGAGCGCCATTTGACTTTTTGAATCAAAAATTGGCTCCACTCTTTAGCGGACACCATGTCACGTTTGGAGAGCCCCCGTGTGCCTAAAAATTGGAGCTCCCCCACAAGTGACCCCATTTTGGAAACTAGACGCCCCAAGGAACTTATCTAGATGCATAGTGAGCACTTTGAACCCCCAGGTGCTTCACAAATTGATCCGTAAAAATGAAAAAGTACTTTTTTTTCACAAAAAAATTCTTTTAGCCTCAATTTTTTCATTTTCACATGGGCAACAGGATAAAATGGATCCTAAAATGTGTTGGGCAATTTCTCCTGAGTACACCAATACCTCACATGTGGAGGTAAACCACTGTTTGGGCACATGGTAAGGCTCGGAAGGGAAGGAGCGCCATTTGACTTTTTGAATGAAAAATTATTTCCATCGTTAGCGGACACCATGTCGCGTTTGGATAGCTCCTGTGTGCCTAAACATTGGCGCTCCCCCACAAGTGACCCCATTTTGGAAACTAGACCCCCCAAGGAACTAATTTAGATGCCTAGTGAGCACTTTAAACCCTCAGGTGCTTCACAAATTGATCTGTAAAAATGAAAAAGTAATTTTTTTTCACAAAAAAATTCTTTTCGCCTCAATTTTCTCATTTTCACATGGGCAGTAGGATAAAATGGATCATAAAATTTGTTGGGCAATTTCTCCCGAGTACGCCGATACCTCATATGTGGGGGTAAACCACTGTTTGGGCACTCGGCAGGGCTCGGAAGAGAAGGCGTGCCATTTGACTTTTTGAATGGAAAATTAGCTCCAATTGTTAGCGGACACCATGTCGCGTTTGGAGAGCCCCTGTGTGCCTAAACATTGGAGCTCCCCCACAAGTGACCCCATTTTGGAAACTAGACCCCCCAAGGAACTTATCTAGATGCATATTGAGCACTTTAAACCCCCAGGTGCTTCACAGAAGTTTATAACGCAGAGCCATGAAAATAAAAAATAATTTTTCTTTCCTCAAAAATGATTTTTTAGCCTGGAATTTCCTATTTTGCCAAGGATAATAGGAGAAATTGGACCCCAAATATTGTTGTCCAGTTTGTCCTGAGTACGCTGATACCCCATATGTGGGGGTAAACCACTGTTTGGGCGCACGGCAGGGCTCGGAAGGGATGGCACGCCATTTGGCTTTTTAAATGGAAAATTAGCTCCAATCATTAGCGGACACCATGTCACGTTTGGAGAGCCCCTGTGTGCCTAAACATTGGAGATCCCCCAGAAATGACACCATTTTAGAAACTAGACCCCCAAAGGAACTAATCTAGATGTGTGGTGAGGACTTTGAACCCCCAAGTGCTTCACAGAAGTTTATAACGCAGAGCCATGAAAATAAAAAAAAAAATTATTTTCTCAAAAATGATCTTTTAGCCTGCAATTTTTTATTTTCCCAAGGGTAACAGGAGAAATTTGACCCCAAAAGTTGTTGTCCAGTTTCTCCTGAGTACGCTGATACCCCATATGTGGGGGTAAATCACTGTTTGGGCACATGCCGGGGCTCGGAAGTGAAGTAGTGACGTTTTGAAATGCAGACTTTGATGGAATGCTCTGTGGGCGTCACGTTGCGTTTGCAGAGCCCCTGATGTGGCTTAACAGTAGAAACCCCCCACAAGTGACCCCATTTTGGAAACTAGACCCCCAAAGGAACTTATCTAGATGTGTGGTGAGCACTTTGAACCCCCAAGTGCTTCATAGAAGTTTATAATGCAGAGCCGTGAAAATAATAAATACGTTTTCTTTCCTCAAAAATAATTATTTAGCCCAGAATTTTTTAATTTTCCCAAGGGTAACAGGAGAAATTTGACCCCAATATTTGTTGTCCAGTTTCTCCTGAGTACGGTGATACCCCATATGTGGGGGTAAACTACTGTTTGGGCACATGCCGGGGCTTGGAATTGAAGTAGTGACGTTTTGAAATGCAGACTTTGATGGAATGCTCTGCGGGCGTCACGTTGCGTTTGCAGAGCCCCTGATGTGCCTAAACAGTAGAAACCCCCCACAAGTGACCCCATTTTGGAAACTAGACCCTGAAAGGAACTTATCTAGATGTGTGGTGAGCACTTTGAACCCCCAAGTGCTTCATAGAAGTTTATAATGCAGAGCCGTGAAAATAATAAATACGTTTTCTTTCCTCAAAAATAATTATTTAGCCCAGAATTTTTTATTTTCCCAAGGGTTACAGGAGAAATTGGACCCCAAAAGTTGTTGTCCAGTTTCTCCTGAGTACGCTGATACCCCATATGTGGGGGTAAACCACTGTTTGGGCACACGTCGGGGCTCAGAAGGGAAGTAGTGACTTTTGAAATGCAGACTTTGATGGAATGGTCTGCGGGTGTCACGTTGCGTTTGCAGAGCCCCTGGTGTGCCTAAACAGTAGAAACCCCCCACAAGTGACCCCATTTTAGAAACTAGACCCCCCAAGGAACTTATCTAGATATGTGGTGAGCACTTTGAACCCCCAAGTGCTTCACAGACGTTTACAACGCAGAGCCGTGAAAATAAAAAATCATTTTTCTTTCCTCAAAAATTATGTTTTAGCAAGCATTTTTTTAGATTCACAAGGGTAACAGGAGAAATTGGACCCCAGTAATTGTTGCGCAGTTTGTCCTGAGTATGCTGGTACCCCATATGTGGGGGTAAACCACTGTTTGGGCACACGTCAGGGCTCGGAAGTGAGGGAGCACCATTTGACTTTTTGAATACGAGATTGGCTGGAATCAATGGTGGCGCCATGTTGCGTTTGGAGACCCCTGATGTGCCTAAACAGTGGTAACCCCTCAATTCTACCTCCAACACTAACCCCAACACACCCCTAACCCTAATCCCAACTGTAGCCATAATCCTAATCACAACCCTAACCCCAACACACCCCTAACCACAACACTAACCCCAACACACCCCTAACCCTAACCACAACCCTAATTCCAACCCTAACCCTAAGGCTATGTGCCCACGTTGCGGATTCGTGTGAGATATTTCCGCACCATTTTTGAAAAATCTGCGGGTAAAAGGCACTGCGTTTTACCTGTGGATTTACCGTGGATTTCCAGTGTTTTTTGTGCGGATTTCACCTGCGGATTCCTATTGAGGAACAGGTGTAAAACGCTGCGGAATCCGCACAAAGAATTGACATGCTGCGGAAAATACAACGCAGCGTTCCCGCGCGGTATTTTCCGCACCATGGGCACAGCGGATTTGGTTTTTCATATGTTTACATGGTACTGTAAACCTGATGGAACACTGCTGCGAATCCGCAGCCAAATCCGCACCGTGTGCACATAGCCTAATTCTAAAGGTATGTGCACACGCTGCGGAAAACGCTGCGGATCCGCAGCAGTTTCCCATGAGTTTACAGTTCAATGTAAACCTACGGGAAACAAAAATCGCTGTGCCCATGCTGCGGAAAAACTGCACGGAAACGCAGCGGTTTACATTCCGCAGCATGTCACTTCTTTCTGCAGATTCCGCAGCGGTTTTACAACTGCTCCAATAGAAAATCGCAATTGTAAAACCGCAGTGAAATGCGCAGAAAAAAACGCGGTAAATCCGCCATAAATCCGCAGCGGTTTAGCACTGCGGATTTATCAAATCCGCAGCGGAAAAATCCGCAGAGGACCAGAATACGTGTGCACATTCCTAACCCTAACCCTAGCCCTAACCCTAGCCCTAACCCTAGCCCTAACCCTACCCCTAACCCTACCCCTAACCCTACCCCTAACCCTACCCCTACCCCTAACCCTACCCCTACCCCTAACCCTACCCCCAACCCTACCCCTAACCCTACCCCTAACCCTACCCCTAACCCTAACCCTAGCCCTAACCCTACCCCTAACCCTACCCCTAACCCTAACCCTATTCTAACAGTGGAAAAAAAAAAATTTCTTTATTTTTTTATTGTCCCTACCTATGGGGGTGACAAAGGGGGGGGGGGGGGTCATTTATTATTTTTTTTATTTTGATCACTGAGATTATATCTCAGTGATCAAAATGCACTTTGGAACGAATCTGCCGGCCGGCAGATTCGGCGGGCGCACTGCGCATGCGCCCGCCATTTTGGAAGATGGCGGCGCCCGGGAGAAGACGGACGGGACCACGGCTGGATCGGTAAGTATGATAGGGTGGGGGGGGACCACGGGGGGGGGGATCGGAGCACGGGGGGGAATCGGAGCGCGGGAGGGGTGGAACGGAGCGCGGGGGGCGTGGAACGGAGCACGGGGGGGCTGGAACGGAGCACGGGGGGGGTGGAACGGAGCACCGGGGGGGGGTGGATCGGAGTGCAGGGGGGGTGATTGGAGCACGGGGGGGTGATTGGAGCACGGGGGGAGCGGGCACGAGCACGGGGGGGAGCGGAGCACTGGACGGAGGGGAGCCGGAGCAGTGTACCGGCCAGATCGGGGGGGGGTGGGGGGGCGATCGGAGGGGTGGGGTGGGGGCACACTAGTATTTCCAGCCATGGCCGATGATATTTCAGCATCGGCCATGGCTGGATTGTAATATTTCACCCGTTATAATGGGTGAAATATTACAAATCGCTCTGATTGGCAGTTTCACTTTCAACAGCCAATCAGAGCGATCGTAGCCACGAGGGGGTGAAGCCACCCCCCCTGGGCTAAACTACCACTCCCCCTGTCCCTGCAGATCGGGTGAAATGGAAGTTAACCCTTTCACCCGATCTGCAGGGACGCGATCTTTCCATGACGCCGCATAGGCGTCATGGGTCGGAATGGCACCGACTTTCATGACGCCTACGTGGCGTCATGGGTCGGGAAGGGGTTAATCTCCCACTGATTGATTTAGTTATTTTTTTTGGTAGATTTTGGAACCCAAATCAAGCAAAAAAATTAATAGGCTTTCTATGGCCCACAATTGGGGAGAGAGAGAGAGATGGCACACCCAGGAGTCAAGACTGGCACACAAGCAGAAGGGGCAATATGAATCTCCCACAGATTTTTTTTTTTTTTTTTTCAGGGAGACTTTAGAGAAAAAAAAATACAAAAAAAATGATTTTTTTCAGGAATAATTTAGAAACCAAAGAAAATAAAATGATTTTTTCAGGGAGAATTTAGAAAACAAATAAAACAAAAAATAGGCTTTCTAGGGCCCACTGAGTGACAGATGACGCTCACAGGAGTCAGGAGTGGCACACAAGCCCAGAGGCCAATATTAATCTCCCACTGATTGATTTAGTGATTTTTTTTGGTAGATTTTGGAACCCAAATCAAGCAAAAAAATTAATAGGCTTTCTATGGCCCACTATTTGTGAGAGAGATGGCACGCTCAGGACTGGCACACAAGCCCAGAGGCCAATATTAATCTCCCATTTTTTTTTTTTCCAGGGAAAATTTATAAACCCAATAAAAAAAATAATAATAAATAGGCTTTCTATGGCCCACTATCTGAGAGAGAGAGATGGCACGCTTAGGACTGGCACACAAGCCCAAAGGCCAATATTAATCTCCCACTGATTGATTGATTGATTTTTTCAGGTAGAATTATGAACCCAAATCAACCAAAAAAATAAATAGGCTTTCTATGGCCCACTATTTGTGAGAGAGATGGCACGCTCAGGACTGGCACACAAGCCCAGAGGCCAATATTAATCTCCCACTTTTTTTTTTTTTCCAGGGAAAATTTATAAACCCAATAAAATAATAAAAAAATAGGCTTTCTATGGCCCACTATCTGAGAGAGAGAGAGATGGCACGCTTAGGACTGGCACACAAGCCCAAAGGTCAATATTAATCTCCCACTGATTGATTTATTGATTTTTTCAGGTAGAATTTAGAACCCAAATCAAGCAAAAAAATTAATAGGCTTTCTATGGCCCACTGAGTGAGAGATGGCACACACAGGAGTAAGGAGTGGCACACAAGCCCTGAGGCCAATATTTTTCTCCCACTGATTGATGTTGTGATTTTTTCTGGTAGATTTTGGAACCCAAATCAAGCAAAAAAATAAATAGGCTTTCTATGGCCCACTGAGTGAGAGATGACACAGACAGAGATGGCACTCTAGCAGAAATGTCAATCTTAATCTCCCACAAAAAAAAAAAAAAAAAAAAAAAAAAAAGGAACTGTCCTTCAATTACTATCTCCCTGCAGTAATCTCAGCCAGGTATGGCAGGCAGCAATAAGGAGTGGACTGATGCACAAATTAAATAAAAAGTGTGGACAAACAAACAAGATAGCTGTGCAGAAAGGAAGGAACAAGAGGATTTGTGCTTTGAAAAAAGCAGTTGGTTTGCACAGCGGCGTACACACAGCAATGCAGCTATCAGGGAGCCTTCTAGGGCAGCCCAATGAGCTACAGCGCTGAGGAAAAAAAAAAAAAAAGGAGCTTCCACTGTCCCTGCACACCGAAGGTGGTGTTGGGCAGTGGAAATCGCTACAGCACAAGCGGTTTTGTGGTTCATGGACCCTGCCTAACGCTATCCCTGCTTCTGACGAAGCGGCAGCAACCTCTCCCTAGGCTCAGATCAGCAGCAGTAACATGGCGGTCGGCGGGAACTCCCCTTTATAGCCCCTGTGACGCCGCAGACAGCAAGCCAATCACTGCAATGCCCTTCTCTAAGATGGTGGGGACCAGGACCTATGTCATCACGCTGCCCACACTCTGCGTTTACCTTCATTGGCTGAGAAATGGCGCTTTTCGCGTCATTGAAACGCGACTTTGGCGCGAAAGTCGCGTACCGCATGGCCGACCACGCACAGGGGTCGGATCGGGTTTCATGAAACTCGACTTCGCCAAAAGTCGGCGACTTTTGAAAATGTTCGACCCGTTTCGCTCAACCCTACTCAGGAAGATAATTCCTGGGTCTTTGCCTCTGATGTCCATGCTCCCGATCTTGTTCGTGCCTTTCATATGGCTCATCCTCGTCGTCCTGGGAGCTCTGGTGAGGGTTCAGTGACCCCTCCTCAAGGGGGGGGTACTGTTGTGAATTCTGTGGCAGAGCTCCCTCCTGTGGTCACAAGTGGTACTTCGGCTGGTTCTCTCTGTTAGCTTCCGTTGGTGGAGGAAAGTGGTACTGCGGCTTCTGAGTTTCCTTCCTCAGGTGATGTGGTGAAGTCGTTAGGTGCTGCTCTATTTAACTCCACCTAGTGCTTTGATCCTGGCCTCCAGTCAATGTTCTAGTATTGGACCTGTTTCCTCCTGGATCGTTCCTGTGGCCTGCTGCCCTGCATAGCTAAGTTCCTCTTTGCTATTTGTTTGCTGTATTTTTCTGTCCAGCTTGTCAATTTATTTTTTACTGCTTGCTGGAAGCTCTGGGACGCAGAGGGTGTACCTCCGTGCCGTTAGTTCGGTACGGAGGGTCTTTTTGCCCCCTTTGCGTGGTGTTTGTAGGGTTTTGTGTTGACCGCAAAGTTACTTTTCCTATCCTCGCTCTGTTCAGAAAGTTGGGCCTCACTTTGCTAAATCTATTTCATCTCTCCGTTTGTCTTTTCATCTTAACTCACAGTCATTATATGTGGGGGCTGCCTTTTCCTTTGGGGTATTTCTCTGAGGCAAGGTAGGCTTATTTTCTATCTTCAGGCTAGCTAGTTTCTCAGGCCGTGCCGAGTTGCATAGGGAGCGTTAGGCGCAATCCACGGCTGCCTTTAGTGTGGTTGGAGAGGATTAGGGATTGCGGTCAACAGAGTTCCCACGTCTCAGAGATCGTTCTTGTTTTTTGGGTTATTGCCAGGTCACTGTATGTGCGCTGACCTCTATGTCCATTGTGGTACTGAATTACCTTTCATAACATATACCCCAGTCAGTTTTGCAATTAGTAGATACACCTGTCCACTCCTGCAGTCCAGGCACAAATGCATTACCCTCTACAACCACCGGAGGGAGCCCAAAAGCTGAATTCACAACAGTTACTGTCTTTGTGTGTTTCAGAGGTTTAGAGCTGTGAGAGGCCTAGAGAAGTGGTTAGTGATAGAAGCTGGGATGCAGATGTGGAAGTGGGGCTGTTAATGGGGATGTTGAAGTCTCCCAGGATAAGGGTTGGGAGTTCTGAGAACATGAAGTACGGGAGCAAGGCAGAGAAATGGTCCAGTAAGTGGGTGGGTGAGCCTGGGGGCTGGTATATGACCGCTACTCTGAGGGAGAGGGGACAGAAGAGCCTGATGGTGTGGACCTCAAAAGAAGGGAATGAGAGTGATGGAACTGGGGGTATAACCTGGAACGTGCATTGTGGGGACAAGAGTATGCCGACTCCACCACCAGGTCTATTTGTGGGTCTCAGGGAATGGGAGAATTGTAAGCCACCATGGGAAATGGCAGCAGGGGGAGACAGTGTCAGAGTCCTGGATCCAGGTTTCAGTGAGGGCCAAAAGATTCAGAGAAGCTTGTTACATACAGAACGTGGATTCCAAAGGACACAATTGAAAGAGAGAGATGAGGGAGTGCAAGTAATATTAATAAGGTTAGTATGGTTTTGGTATGAGGTAGGGTAGTGGTTGAGCTTGGGGGATTGGGGACCGGGGTTGGGGGAGATGTCCCCCGAAATCAGTAGGAGTAAGAAAATAAAAAGCAAGTAGTTTTTGGAAGTGTATGAAGTTTATTGCCCAGCCACATAGTATATTGCCCAGTCACGTAGTATATTGCCCAGTGACGTAGTATATTGCCCAGCCACGTAGTATATTGCCCAGTCACATAGTATATTGCCCAGTGATGTAGTATACAGCACAGAGCCATGTAGTATATTGCACAGCGACGTAGTATACAGCACAGAGCCACATAGTATATTGCCCAGCCACGTAGTATATTGGCCAGTCACATAGTATATTGCCCAGCTACATAGTATATTGCCCAGCCACGTATGTCACAGGTTAAAAAATAAAAAATAAACATATACTCACCTTCCGAGGGAGCCCATATAGTCATGTCGCCTGTGTGCGGTGCACTCAGCATCTTCCGGTCCCAGGGTTGGTAGCACAGGACCCGTGATGACGTCACGGTCATGTCGCGCAGGCGCGCAGGACCTGTGATGAGGTCGCGGTCACATGACCGTGACGTCATGGCAGGTCCTTGTCGCATACCATCCTTGCCACCGGAACCTGCCGCTTGCATGGAGCGGTTACCGGAGCGTCGCGAGGAGCGGGAAAGGCAGCGGAAGGTGAGTATATAATGATTTTTTATTTTTTTATTATTTTTAACATTAGATCCTTTTACTATTGAGGCTGCATAGGCAGCATCAATAGTAAAAACTTGGTCACACAGGGTTAATAGCAGCGGTAACGGAGTGAGTTACCTGCGGCATAGCGCGGTCCGTTACCGCTGGCATTAACTCTGTGTGAGTGGTGACTGTGGGGAGTATGGAGCGGGCGCCGGTCACTGACTGCAGGGGAGTAGGGAGGGACTAATCGGAATGTGGCCATCGCTGATTGGTCGCGGCAGCCATGACAGACAGCTGGCGAGACCAATCAGCGACTTGGATTCCATGACAGACAGAGGCCGCGACCAATGAATATCCATGACAGAAGGACAGACAGACAGAAAGACGGAAGTGACCCTTAGACAATTATATAGTAGAAGATATACAGCTTCAATTGTATAATGTTATAATGTAACCTTTTCTATTGTAAAACAGATTCCAATGTCTTCTACTATTATGTTGTTGTATTCATTAGATTTCCAGACTTGTAGAATATACAGAAAATGTTGGTTATTTCTAATAAATAATTATGTATTTTCCATTTCCCGTTGAATGTATAACAGTGAATCAATCCATTTATTTTTTCTTGATGTGCGAGATTCCAAATGAAAAGCCCTAATAACGCCTATTCCTCTCCCCTGCATCTTTAGTCCATTATTTATGAAGATAAACAAGATTTCTGATGAGCTTGGGTAAAACAAGGAAACAAACTTTATCACTTCCCAATCGGGACATTTAGCAGCTAAAGGAAAGGAAAACTTCCTTTCTTAAGAATAAAATCATCCTGTTCAGGAATATTCCATTGGATATCAACACATAATAGCATAATATGTCAGAAACATTACAAAGTAGGACGCCACACCCAAACAGGAAAATAACATATAGCCAAGTATGCCATATTTAAAACTTATCTCTTGTGTAGTAAGTTCTAAGCTCCACTGGCTTTTCTAAATGGATATATGCTATTTAGAAAATGCATAGAACACAAGGCTATTTTAAAATACTCAGGCCTCGATTCATAACTGCCTTTGTGCCTGTTTTTTCTCTAGTTTTATCGTATTTTTTGCTTTTTTTTTAACCCAATTTGCTATTTTATTTACTCCCTTTTTGAAGTGTATTTTGTATGTGCTCTCTTGTTATTTTTTAGTTATTCCTTTATGGACGGAATTTATCTAATACACATGTTTTCACCTGATTAATCAATTGGGAATTTTTAATAAGTCGTAAAATTGGATGTAACTCAACTCCTGTTTTTCTTGGTATATTTTTGAATATGCCACTATTTTGGTGCAGAAAATTGCAAAACTTGTGGCTATTGACACAAAAAATGGCAAATCCAGGTCAAAACAGGGAAATGGACCACTTTCCATATTCACGAATTGCATGCTCCATTTTGAAGAGTTTGGCACCAAAAATGGGAGCTACTACTTGAGATACGATCTATAATAAATAATCGTTCTTGGCAGCGCATCATTCTGTGTAAATGGGACATGTAGTACCAAGAACAATGTATTACTGATCATTTTGTGCACATTGTAGGTGCAATCGACCTGTAAACCGGCTAGTAAGCAACCTCTGATCAAACATGTAGCCGATTCTCAACCACTGATTTTCGAATGTAAAATGAGCTCTTAATGCAGATTTTAATGTAATAATTTAGCCCCTGCTGTTCTAGATGGCTGAAAAGACGATATGTCGAGTGCTGCTGGTGGTCACTGACTCCTATTTCTAATGTTATACAAGATAGTCTTTTTACTTGCATATTTTCTTGTCTCAGGCTAATCTTCTTAAATAACATGCCTTTTCAAATGATGTCTTAGGCCTTTTATTGAAAATGTTAATGGGGTCTCCTTTTAGCTTTAATTCTTTTCACCCCCTGTCCACCCGCTCTGCACCCTTAGTAGGGTTGCCTGTTGTCTACATTCATGTACATTCATTTCAATGGGTAGAAAAAAAAATTTAAAAAAAAACAAAGAGAATTAGGACAAATTACTTTCAGGCAACAGATAAAACAATTTAATTAGAGGAAGGGCCGCACGATGTCAGGAAAATGTAGAGCGGATCTGGAAAGGGGGAGGATAGCGGAAGCATCTTCTTGTAATCTCTGTCTGTTATCAGATTACTGACTCCTAAAACATCCGTACAAATTGCTTCTTTAATAGAATATTAAAACCCTTGTTGCCATTATTTGTCTACACTGTGTTGTGTAACCTAGTAATGCAGTAATTTACTTCACTTACACTATATTCATATTAGGTTTAGAACCTGAGCCCAAATTTATTGCAGAGTAAGAAAAACTGAAAATATGAAGAGAAAGATAATTAGCATTGCAATACATACCGTACTTAGCTTCATTAATCAGCAGATAAAATGATTGAAAAAAAATCTTCAAATCCAATCTATAATCCTAAAATAATCATCCAAAGGAAGGCAGAAACCCATGTGAGGCAGATACTTACTGTCCCTTACACTGTATATTGAGAAAAAATTATACTTGACTCCAAAAATGTCAATCAGAATAATCCCTGGATCTGCAGAAATCTGTAATCCATAGCTTGGGATAATACACTCTTCAACATTAAGTTTAAAAAAGAAAATGTTGTGGAATTATGGAAATCGCAGGATCGATAGCTCAACATCTCGTTTAATTCCGCATCGAGTATAGGCGTCACAAGCAGAAATACAATGAGGCTACTAATGTCTGTCTAAGGAATATTCTTCCACACTGAATGCACTTGAGCATGCAAATCATCAAGATCTACTTCTTTACAATTGCTGACAAATGACATCCCAGGTGGGGTTGAGAGGACACAACTCTAGAAACACTGCAGCCCATGGTACCACTTTAGGCCAAACTGGCTGCTCACAGTTGCACAAGCAACCTGTGGTTTGGCCTTGTCATTTTGTAATGAAGACTGGAGGTGTCCAGCTACCATATACAGTTGTGCTCTAAAATTTACATACCCTGGCAGAATTTTTGCATGCTTGGCCTTTTTTCAGAGAATATCAATGATAACACCAAAACCTTTTCTCCTAGAGGTTGGGTGAAGCCATTTATTGTCAAACTACTGTTTTCTCTTTTTAAATCGTAATGACAACTGAAAACATGCAAATGACAGTGATCAAAAGTTCACATACCCTGGTGATTTTGGCCTGATAACATGCACAGAAGTTGACACATATCGGTTTGAATGGCTACTAAAGGTAACATCCTCACCTGTGACCTGTTTGCTTGTAATCAGTGTGTGTGCATAAAAGCTGAGTGAGTGTCTGGGATCCAGACAGACTCTTGCATCTTTCATCCAGCCACTGACATTTATGGATTGTGAGTCATGGAGAAAGTAAAAGAATTGTCAATCAACCGATCTACGGGAAAAGATAGTTGAACTGGGTAAAGCAAGAAAGGGATACAAAAGGAATTGATAATCCCAGTCAGCAGAGGTCAAACTGTGATTTGCAAATGGAAAATCAGGGGCTCTGTAAAAACAAAACCATGGTCAGGTAGACCAACAAAAATGTTGTCCTCAACTGCCAGGAAAATTGTTCAGAATGCAAAGAAAAACCCCAAAATAACATCAGGTGAAATACAGAACTTTTTAAAAACTAGCAGTGTGGCTGTTTCAAGATGCACAATAAGGAGGCACTTGAAGAAAAATGGGCTGCATGGTAGAGTCGCCAGAAGAAAGCCATTACTGTGCAAATGCCACAATGTGTCTCATCTACAATACGCAAAACAGCACAGAGACCAGCCTCAAAACTTCTGGAACAAGGTAATTTGGAGTGAGGAGATCAAAACTGAACTTTTTGGTTACAACCATAAAGTTACATTTGGAGAGAGGTCAACAAGGCCTATGATGAAAGGAACGCATTGCTGTCTATGTGAATGCATGTTGCCGCAAGCACATGCGTTTGCTTGCGTTCGTGAACGCATGCGTTGAACCAGAGAAAAACATGTCTAGACACTGATTAGCCACCCCCCACATACAAGGTGATAAAGGGACGGAGTGGGCATTGCCAGGTCACAACACAGCAGACTGGGAGGCAGACCACACAGAGGAAAGCAACTTGGAGGAAAAAAGACTCTGAACAATGTGAGTATATCAAAGCCAATGCCTGTATTTTCTATTTTCTGTCTCTACATGTGTTAATATCTTCATTTCTTTCTTTCTGCATGCATCAGAATATCTTCTTCTGATGAGGAGCAACGTCCTGGGCCTTCTGAATGTCAGTGAAGTGAGTATTCACCTCGTCAGATTGGTAAGTATTCACTGTCAAATCTACACATATGACAAGGCCTGTGGGAATCTGAGAAAATCATATGTATTTCCCAACTCCAATGAATCTAGATCCTATACCATCAGGAAACACCTCACTTGCTTTTCTAAGGGAGTGATCTATCATGCAACATGCTCTTGCAATTTAATCTATATTGGTCTGACTACACGTGAGTTGAAAATTTGGGTAAGGGATCATATTAGGGATATTGAAAAGTTTAAAACAGTTGATGATCCTTCTCTTCTTAAAACCCTACCACGACATTTTAAAACACATCACAACTCAAATCCAAGCAGCCTAATTTTTATGGGCATTGATCAAATCACTTTAGGCATACGTGGTGGTGACCTGGGTAAAAATCTAGCTCAACTGGAGAATAGGTGGATCTACAGGCTAAACACAATGACTCCCAATGGTCTTAATGAAAGTCTGGACTTTAGTTCTTTCTTGTAGTTTTTTATTGGCTGTATCTCTTTGGTCTTGGTTTTAAGGTTTTACTTTACTTTACTTGCCCCTCCTTTTCCGTTCCCCACTTTATAATTTATAATTCCTAATTTGTATTATGTTTTTCTCAATATCCCTTGCTTTTTATTCCACTTCCTGATTTGGTTTGGTTTCCCCTTATTTTTCCATTCCTCTTTTTCTTTGGACTTACGTATCCTGTTCTATTTCATTTTCCTGGGCACTTTCCTTTGGATAAAAATTCTAACATTCCATCGGCTATGTTACCATGCCTTGTTTTCTCAAAGCGCATGCGCCACACTCAGCATCCTCTCTGTAAGAGTGTATTACTTTAATCTTTAGCGCTTCTCTCTTAGGCCTTTTCTGCCTGCTCTCCTGGCATTTGTGCGCATGCGCTGGATCATTCTCCCCTGACTTCCGGGAGCGCTCCACATGTGACCGCGGTGCATTCCACTGCGTGTCACCTGAGAGCTGCCCCGGAAGTCCCTTTAGCAGGGTGGATGTTATTCCGGCATCATGAGCTACCATAGATGCCCAGACAGGGGAATGGCTACATGTCATCCACTCCACGTATTTTCCGGTACTCAGGTATACATACTCCTCACACCTTAATTCCCTCACGCCCCTTTTGAAGAAGCATTTATTGCGAAACGGCGCTCATCAGGCACGGGGTGGGACACAGCACTCTTTTCTGACTGCACCATCCAGCAGTAATTGCACACCGTCAGCAAGTAACATGTCAATATCTAAATATTTTAGCAGTGAGTCACTGAGGTTTTTTTTTGTGTGTTCATACTTCCTGCAGGGAGATTTTATTTTAAGTGAATGTCTATCAGGCCACATATGGCGACTGGATCTTTATTAGTTCTTATACCCCCTTGATTGTTAGTATAATTTTGCTTCATATATTCCACTAACAGGGAGGTACCATTTTGGACGTGTATGGTTTTTGCTTTTACAGCTATTTGCCCTTTATGCTCACAGTAAGCTTATTACTCCATAGCCATTTGTTTGGCATATACATTTTCAGTGACACTCATTATTTCATTTTGGTGCAGGTCTTGCTGTTTGTTCTTTCCTTGCTGTCTCCCCCTCGTTTTTTCTTGGAGGCAATCCCCCCATTCCCCTGCCTTTTTATTATATGTTTTTATATTTGTTATAAATAAAATACAAAATTGTATTCAGTATTTTTGCATTTTTTGGTCACTTCTTGCTGTTATAGTTCCTTATATATCAGCGTGGTATATGAATTCAGTGTGCTACAGTAACCTGTGTCATGGCGGTAACTCACACGCCTCTTCAGTGCTGCCCTACTCACTGTGGTCACTGCGCTGCTTCTCCTTGAGTCAGGCTATCACACTGAGTTTGCCTCTTGCAGCGCTCCTCAGCACTACTGCATATTTATTCTGTTCACACCTGGCTATAGCCAGGGAGCAGCCAGACTCTGTATGAATTTAACCCTGCTGTGTCCTGCAGAGATTAGGTTCCCTGGCCTATTGCATGAGAGCAGGGTATATTTGAGGCAGCCCCTCCCATCATTCCTTACTTGAACATTGGTTACTGGTTCCTATTTAGTTTGTCTGCTAGTGTCCTGCGCTTGTTTGTATTGCTACTCCTGCTATCGACTGGCTTGTTTACCTGTACTGTCTGACCGCTCTGCTCCTATCCTCAGCTACATGTATCAAACCTGTGCTGCCTGCTCTGCCCTCGGATGGTCTGACCACATTTTTGCCTTCACCCTCCTATACATCTTACCCATGTCTCTGACCCTCTAACCAGCTGTGCTGGGTTAAGTCTGTCGCAGGCCAGCAAGCATCACCAGAAAAAATGGAGGATCTGCGGAAACACTTGGTCCAGTCACAGCAGCACCAGCAAGAGACCAAGAGGCTGTTGTTACAGCAGAGCCAGCAGGAGCAACGGCACCAGGGCAAACGACCGCGCTCCCAAATGTTTGACCTGTTGCACTTGGTCCAGAAGTGACTGCAGCCAGAGTTCTCTATGCCTACACAGATGATAGAACTGGTGATTATGAACCAGTTTGTGCACTCCCTGTCAAGACCTATACAGACTTGGGTTGCCCAGGGTGATCCCCGGAATGCCGATGAACTGGTCAGACTGGTCGAGAGATACCAGGGGGTTGAAGGTTCCTAGTGAAGGCAGCCCACTCCATACTGGGGGTCCTAACAGGGGGCAGAGGCCCGAAAGGGGTGTGGCGTCCAAGGTCCGCAGGGGTAGGGGAGGGGGTGCCCAAGGTCCCTACAGGTGATGTTTGCTGGAGGTGCCATGGTTCAGGCCATATAACCGCCCATTGTCCCCTGGCACCGGAGCAGATGCACTGCAGCATAGGACAACAATGTTCATATTATGCGTACCTGGCCTGCAGTGTGAACTGTCCCCCAAACGAGGGGCCTCAAGCATGTCCCGGGAAGGTGAACAGGAGGGAGGTAATGGCACTGCTAGACTACTGGGGTTTAGTGACCCTTGTGATGGCCACCCTTCCTCTCCAACTGATCCCGGGGAAAAAAGTTGGTGCTCGGTGCATACATAGTGATGCTAAGGACTACCCTATGGTGAGAGTGGACATTGAAATGGCTCACGGTACTGTGTCCCATGAGTTTGGCATCATTCTGGTCTTGTTGCACCCTATTATTATAGGCCTGGACTTTTGTTTATTTTGGGTTCTGTGGGGGAAGGGTTCTGGGTTTGCTAGCGTAAATAGGGAGCCAGTGAACCCTAATAAGGTATCACCACGCTCAGAGGCAGACGGATTTCCCTTTTGTGTCCTTGTGGGGGATGAGGAGGAAGTGTCCCCTGGGTCTGACATTAGGGTCTGTCCAACATAGGAACCTAACTCTGAAAGAAGCCTTTAATCATGTCACCGTCATAAATTGGGTTGCACAGGAGACAGCGGCTGGCACAAGATTTCCAAATTTTATGATGATTGGGGAGTTGTATCTGGTCGCAAAAGGGAGGGAGGAGCTGGTGGAACAGTTAATAGTGCTGGCCCCCTATAGAAAAAGGTGTTGGACATGGCTCGTTCACATATCTTGGAGGAACAGCTGGGAGTGGAAGAAATGTAGCAACGTATTGTGCAGAGGTTTCTATTGGCCCAGGTGTCACCAGAAAATATTACACTATTGAAGGTCCTGCCCTACGTGTTAGTTAACCGCCCCATCTCTCACTTTTGGAGTTCCCTCGTGCCCTTGCCCATTAATGAAGTGCCTTTCGAGAGAATTGCTATGGACTTGGTTGGTCTTCTGGTTAAATCTGCGCTTGGGCATCAATGCATATTGATCATCCTGGACTATTCCACATGCTATCCTAAAGCAATTCCCCTGAGAAACTCCTCCAAATTGGTACATGTCTTTTCTCGGACAGGTTTACCAAAGGGGATCCTGACTGACCAGGGAACACCTTTTATGAGTAAGGTGATGAGGGAGTTATGCAAGGTCCTGCAAATCTCCCAGTTGAGGACTTCAGTGTACCACCTCAGACAGATGGCCTTGTTGAAAGTTTAATAAAACACTGAAGAGCATGCCGAGGAAATCCATAGAAAAGGACGGTAGAGACTGGGACTGTCTCATACCATATCTGATGTTCTCCGTCCGTGAGGTTCACAGGCCCTACGGGACCATTTGAACTTTTGTATGGCCAACTGTTATGAATAGGTAATTCAGAACCACAATGGACCTTGAAGTTTAGAGCACACAAAGTGATCTGACAATAACCAAAAAACATAGGACGAGCTCTGAGACGTGGGAACTCTGCTGACCGCAATCCCTAATCCTATCACACCACACTAGAGGTAGCCGTGGATTGCGCCTAACGCTCCCTATGCAACTCGGCACAGCCTGAGAAACTAACTAGCCCTGAAGATAGAAAAATAAGCCTACCTTGCCTCAGAGAAATTCCCCAAAGGAAAAGGCAGCCCCCCACATATAATGGCTGTGAGTTAAGATGAAAATACAAACACAGAGATAAAATAGATTTAGCAAAGTGAGGCCCGACTTACTGAATAGACCGAGGATAGGAAAGATAGCTTTGCGGTCAACACAAAAACCTACAAACAAGCACGCAGAGGGGCAAAAAGACCCTCCGCACCGACTAACGGTACGGAGGTGCTCCCTCTGCGTCTCAGAGCTTCCAGCAAGCAAGAAAAACAAATATAGCAAGCTGGACAGAAAATATAGCAAACAAAAGTAACACAAGCAGAACTTAGCTTATGCTGAGCAGACAGGCCACAGGAACGATCCAGGAGGAAGCAAGACCAATACTAGAACATTGACTGGAGGCCAGGATCAAAGCACTAGGTGGAGTTAAATAGAGCAGCACCTAACGACTTAACCTCATCACCTGAGGAAGGAAACTCAGAAGCCGCAGTACCACTCACATCCACCAACGGAAGCCCATAGACAGAATCAGCCGAAGTACCACTTGTGACCACAGGAGGGAACTCGACCACAGAATTCACAACAGCCAACATCCACGAGGTCTCCTGGATATAGCCAAGGAAACTAGGGAAGCCAAAGTCATGCCCCGCAGAAGCGTCATTGAGCATGTGGCACTGATGCAGCAGAGGATTGCGAAGGTGATGCCCATCGTAAAAGGACATCTCTTCCAGACAAAAGATGCTTAGGCCAGGGTCTACAACCGGTCAGCCAGAGTGAGGCAGTTCCATCCGGGAGAGAGCTGTGGAGAGCAAGTTCTAGGCCAAATCCCGGAGGCCCATCGAGAAGTGATCTCCAAGGAAGTGGCGCGTATGTTAAAACTTGGGGTCATTGAGGAATCCAATATCCCTTCATCAAATCCAATGTGGTTATGAACCTTACTGGCCCAAGTCTTTGTCCTGGTCTCAAAGCCCAATGGTGAATGGAGGTTCTGCAATGACTATGGTAAGTTGAATGAGGTCTCCAAGTTAGAGGCATATCTCATGCCACACGTCAATGAGCTAATCGAAAGACTTGGGCCCTCAAGGTACATAACCAACTTGGATTTGATGAAGGGATATTGGCAGATCCCCATGGCACATGAAGCCTTAGGCCCTTTCACACATCAGGTTTTCGTCTTCAGGCTAAATCTTGGCGTCGCGTCGGAGCGATGGATCCGGCGTAAATTGTGAAAAACTGATGTGACGGATCTGTTTTTTCGCCGGAACTGTCTAGCGGACTGCATTTTCTACACCAGACGGATGCTTCCAGTATGTCTGATTTCCGTTTGGACTGTAGGGGGCCCCGGGGACCTTCCAGAGAGCTATGGATAGAATCCTTGCACCCCATAAGCAATACGCCATGGCATACCTGGACGATATTGTTATCTTCAGACCGGAATGGAAGAGTCATCAGGAAAAGCTCCAGGTGCTGTTTGATGCTCTAAGTAAGGCAGGGTTTTCAATAAACCTGAAGAAATGTGCCTTGGGGAAAGAAGAAGCCAAATAACTGAGATATGTAGTGGGTAGAGGCGAGATCAAACCCCAAATCAGTAAAGTGGAGGCAATTAAAAATCTTTATAATAATCTTTATTTTTATATAGTGCTAACATATTCCGCAGCGCTTCCCACCATCATTGCCTAATCACCTCCATCATTGCCTCCCCACCATCATTGCCCATCACCTCCATCATTGCCTCCCCCACCATCAGTGCCTATCACCTCCATCATTGCCTCCCCCACCATCATTGTCTATCACCGCCATCATTGCTTCCCCCCACCATCATTGCCTATCACCTCCATCATTGCCTCCCTCACAATCATTGCCCATCACCTCTGTCATTGCCTCCACACCATCATTGCCTATCACCTCCATCATAGCCTCCCCCACCATCATTGCTTATCACTGCCATCATTGCCTCCCCCCACCATCAATGCCTATTATTTCAGTCATTGCCCCCCACCATCATTGCTTATCACTGCCATCATTGCCTCCCCAACCATCATTGCCTATCACCGCCATCATTGGCTCCCCCACTATCATTGCCTGTCACCTCCATCATTGCCTAACCATTACTGCCTATCACCTCCATCATAACCTCCCCCACCATCATTGCCTATCACTTTCACCATAGCCTCCCCCCACCATCATTGCCTATCAGCTCCATCATTGCCTCCCCCACCATCATTGCCTATCACCTCCATCATTGACCCCCCACCATCATTGCCTATCAACGCCATCATTGCTTCCCCTGTTGTGATAGGTAATTCAGTATCACAATGGACATAGCGGTCAGAGCACATACAGTGATCTGACAATAACCCAAAATAATAGAACGAGCTCTGAGACGTGGGAACTCTGCAGACCGCAATCCCTAATCCTCTCCAAACAACACTAGAGGCAGCCGTGGATTGCGCCTAACTCTGCCTATGCAACTCGGCACAGCCTGAGAAACTAACTAGCCTGAAGATAGAAAATAAGCCTACCTTGCCTCAGAGAAATACCCCAAAGGAAAAGGCAGCCCCCCACATATAATGACTGTGAGTTAAGATGAAAAGACGAACGTAGGGATGAAATAGATTCAGCAAAGTGAGGCCCGACTTTCTTAACAGAGCGAGGATAGGAAAGATAACTTTGCGGTCTACACAAAACCCTAAATAAAACCATGCAAAGGGGGCAAAAAGACCCTCCGTACCGAACTAACGGCACGGAGGTACACCCCTTGCGTCCCAGAGCTTCCAGCAAAACAATTAGACAAGCTGGACAGAAAAAATAGCAAACAAATAGCAAAGAAGAACTTAGCTATGCAGAGCAGCAGGCCACAGGAATGATCCAGGGAAAAACAAGTCCAACACTGGAACATTGACAGGAAGCATGGATCAAAGCATTAGGCGGAGTTAAGTAGAGAAGCACCTAACGACCTCACCAGATCACCTGAGGGAGGAAACTCAGAAGCCGCAGTACCACTCTCCTCCACAAACGGAAGCTCCCAGAGAGAATCAGCCGAAGTACCACTTGTGACCACAGGAGGGAGCTCTGCCACAGAATTCACAACAGTACCCCCCCCTTGAGGAGGGGTCACCGAACCCTCACCAGAGCCCCCAGGCCGACCAGGATGAGCCACATGAAAGGCACGAACAAGATCGGGAGCATGGACATCAGAGGCAAAAACCCAGGAATTATCTTCCTGAGCATAACCCTTCCATTTAACCAGATACTGGAGTTTCCGTCTAGAAACACGAGAATCCAAAATCTTCTCCACAATATACTCCAATTCCCCCTCCACCAAAACCGGGGCAGGAGGGTCAACAGATGGAACCATAGGTGCCACGTATCTACGCAACAATGAACTATGGAATACGTTATGTATGGAAAAAGAATCTTTGAGGGTCAGATGAAAAGACACAGGATTAAGAACCTCAGAAATCCTATACGGACCAATGAAATGAGGTTTAAACTTAGGAGAGGAAACCTTCATAGGAATATGACGAGAAGATAACCAAACCAGATCCCCAACACGAAGTCGGGGACCCACACGGCGTCTGCGATTAGCGAAACGTTGAGCCTTCTCCTGGGACAAGGTCAAATTGTCCACTACATGAGTCCAAATCTGCTGCAACCTGTCCACCACAGTATCCACACCAGGATAGTCCGAAGACTCAACCTGTCCTGAAGAGAAACGAGGATGGAACCCAGAATTGCAGAAAAATGGCGAAACCAAGGTAGCCGAGCTGGCCCGATTATTAAGGGCGAACTCAGCCAAAGGCAAAAAGGACACCCAGTCATCCTGATCGGCAGAAACAAAGCATCTCAGATAGGTTTCCAAGGTCTGATTGGTTCTTTCGGTCTGGCCATTAGTCTGAGGATGGAAAGCCGAGGAAAAAGACAAGTCAATGCCCATCCTACCACAAAAGGCTCGCCAAAACCTCGAAACAAACTGGGAACCTCTGTCAGAAACGATATTCTCTGGAATGCCATGCAAACGAACCACATGCTGGAAGAACAATGGCACCAAATCAGAGGAGGAAGGCAATTTAGGCAAGGGTACCAGATGGACCATCTTAGAAAAGCGATCACAGACCACCCAAATGACTGACATCTTTTGAGAAACGGGAAGATCTGAAATAAAATCCATAGAGATATGTGTCCAAGGCCTCTTCGGGACCGGCAAGGGCAAAAGCAACCCACTGGCACGAGAACAGCAGGGCTTAGCCCGAGCACAAATCCCACAGGACTGCACAAAAGTACGCACATCCCGTGACAGAGATGGCCACCAAAAGGATCTAGCCACTAACTCTCTGGTACCAAAGATTCCAGGATGACCAGCCAACACCGAACAATGAACCTCAGAGATAACTTTATTCGTCCACCTATCAGGGACAAACAGTTTCTCCGCTGGACAACGATCAGGTTTATTAGCATGAAATTTTTGCAGCACCCGCCGCAAATCAGGGGAGATGGCAGACACAATTACTCCTTCCTTGAGGATACCTGCCGGCTCAGATAAACCCGGAGAGTCAGGCACAAAACTCCTAGACAGAGCATCTGCCTTCACATTTTTAGAGCCCGGAAGGTACGAAATCACAAAGTCAAAATGGGCAAAAAACAGCGACCAACGAGCCTGTCTAGGATTCAAACGCTTAGCAGACTCGAGAAAAGTCAAGTTCTTATGATCAGTCAATACCACCACGCGATGCTTAGCTCCTTCAAGCCAATGACGCCACTCCTCGAATGCCCACTTCATGGCCAGCAACTCTCGGTTGCCCACATCATAATTTCGCTCAGCAGGCGAAAACTTCCTGGAAAAAAAAGCGCATGGTTTCATCACTGAGCAATCAGAACCTCTCTGCGACAAAACAGCCCCTGCTCCAATCTCAGAAGCATCAACCTCAACCTGGAACGGAAGAGAAACATCTGGTTGACACAACACAGAGGCAGAAGAAAAACGACGCTTCAACTCTTGAAAAGCTTCCACAGCAGCAGAAGACCAATTGACCAAATCAGCACCCTTCTTGGTCAAATCGGTCAATGGTTTGGCAATACTAGAAAAATTGCAGATGAAGCAACGATAAAAATTAGCAAAGCCCAGGAACTTTTGCTGACTTTTCAGAGATGTCGGCTGAGTCCAATCATGGATGGCTTGGACCTTAACAGGATCCATCTCGATAGTAGAAGGGGAAAAGATGAACCCCAAAAATGAAACCTTCTGCACACCAAAGAGACACTTTGATCCCTTCACAAACAAAGAATTAGCACGCAGGACCTGAAAAACCGTTCTGACCTGCTTCACATGAGACTCCCAATCATCCGAGAAGATCAAAATGTCATCCAAGTACACAATCAGAAATTTATCCAGGTACTCTCGGAAGATGTCATGCATAAAGGACTGAAACACTGATGGAGCATTGGCAAGTCCGAATGGCATCACTAGATACTCAAAATGACCCTCGGGCGTATTAAATGCAGTTTTCCATTCATCGCCTCGCCTGATTCGCACCAGATTATACGCACCACGAAGATCTATCTTGGTGAAACAACTAGCCCCCTTAATCCGAGCAAACAAATCAGATAACAATGGCAAGGGGTACTGAAATTTAACAGTGATATTATTAAGAAGGCGGTAATCTATACAAGGTCTCAGCGAACCATCCTTCTTGGCTACAAAAAAGAACCCTGCTCCTAATGGCGACGATGACGGGCGAATATGCCCCTTCTCCAGGGATTCCTTCACATAAATGCGCATAGCGGTGTGCTCAGGCACGGATAAATTAAACAGTCGACCTTTTGGGAATTTACTACCAGGAATCAAATTGATAGCACAATCACAATCCCTATGCGGAGGTAGGGCATCGAACTTGGGCTCATCAAATACATCCCGGTAATCAGACAAGAACTCTGGAACCTCAGAAGGGGTGGATGACGAAATTGACAGAAATGGAACATCACCATGTACCCCCTGACAACCCCAGCTGGACACCGACATGGATTTCCAATCCAATACTGGATTATGGGCTTGTAGCCATGGCAACCCCAACACGACCACATCATGCAGATTATGCAACACCAGAAAGCGAATAACCTCCTGATGTGCAGGAGCCATGCACATGGTCAGCTGGGTCCAGTATTGAGGCTTATTCTTGGCCAAAGGCGTAGCATCAATTCCTCTCAATGGAATAGGACACTGCAAGGGCTCCAAGAAAAACCCACAACGCTTAGCATATTCCAAGTCCATCAAATTCAGGGCAGCCCCTGAATCCACAAACGCCATGACAGAATACGATGACAAAGAGCAGATCAAGGTAACGGACAGAAGAAATTTTGACTGTACTGTACCAATAGTGGCAGACCTAGCGAACCGCTTAGTGCGCTTAGGACAATCAGAGATAGCATGAGTGGAATCACCACAGTAGAAACACAGCCCATTCAGACGTCTGTGTTCTTGCCGTTCAACTCTGGTCATAGTCCTATCGCACTGCATAGGCTCAGGTTTAATCTCAGGTAATACCGCCAAATGGTGCACAGATTTACGCTCACGCAAGCGTCGACCGATCTGAATGGCCAAAGACATAGACTCATTCAAACCAGCAGGCATAGGAAATCCCACCATGACATCCTTAAGGGCTTCAGAGAGACCCTTTCTGAATATAGCTGCCAGCGCAGATTCATTCCATTGAGTGAGCACGGACCACTTTCTAAATTTCTGGCAATATACCTCTATCTCATCCTGAGCCTGACCAAGAGCCAGCAAATTTTTTTCTGCCTGATCCACTGAATTAGGCTCATCGTACAGCAATCCAAGCGCCAGGAAAAACGCATCGATATTACTTAATGCAGGATCTCCTGACGCAAGAGAAAATGCCCAGTCCTGAGGGTCGCCACGCAAAAAAGAAATGACGATCCTAACCTGTTGAACTGGGTCACCAGAGGAGCGAGGTTTCAAAGCCAGAAATAGTTTACAATTATTTTTGAAACTCAGAAATTTAGTTCTATCTCCAAAAAACAAATCTGGAATAGGAATTCTCGGTTCTAACAAAGAATTCTAAACCACAAAATCTTGAATATTTTGAACTCTTGCCGTGAGCTGATCCACACATGAAGACAGACCTTTAATGTCCATTGCTACACCTGTGTCCTGAACCACCCAAATGTCTAGGGGAAAAAAAAAGGCAAAACACAGTGCAAAGAAAAAAAATGGTCTCAGAACTTCTTTTTTACCTCTATTGAGAATCATTAGCACTTTTGGCTTCCTGTACTGTTGTGATAGGCAATTCAGTATCACAATGGACATAGCGGTCAGAGCACATACAGTGATCTGACAATAACCCAAAATAATAGAACGAGCTCTGAGACGTGGGAACTCTGCAGACCGCAATCCCTAATCCTCTCCAAACAACACTAGAGGCAGCCGTGGATTGCGCCTAACTCTGCCTATGCAACTCGGCACAGCCTGAGAAACTAACTAGCCTGAAGATAGAAAATAAGCCTACCTTGCCTCAGAGAAATACCCCAAAGGAAAAGGCAGCCCCTCACATATAATGACTGTGAGTTAAGATGAAAAGACGAACGTAGGGATGAAATAGATTCAGCAAAGTGAGGCCCGACTTTCTTAACAGAGCGAGGATAGGAAAGATAACTTTGCGGTCTACACAAAACCCTAAATAAAACCATGCAAAGGGGGCAAAAAGACCCTCCGTACCGAACTAACGGCACGGAGGTACACCCCTTGCGTCCCAGAGCTTCCAGCAAAACAATTAGACAAGCTGGACAGAAAAAATAGCAAACAAATAGCAAAGAAGAACTTAGCTATGTAGAGCAGCAGGCCACAGGAATGATCCAGGGAAAAACAAGTCCAACACTGGAACATTGACAGGAAGCACGGATCAAAGCATTAGGTGGAGTTAAGTAGAGAAGCACCTAATGACCTCACCAGATCACCTGAGGGAGGAAACTCAGAAGCCGCAGTACCACTCTCCTCCACAAACGGAAGCTCCCAGAGAGAATCAGCCGAAGTACCACTTGTGACCACAGGAGGGAGCTCTGCCACAGAATTCACAACATTCCCCCCTATCACTTCCATCATTGCCTCTCCCCACAATCATTGCCCATCACCTCCATTATTGCCTCCCCTCACCATCATTGCCCATCACCTCCATCATTGCCTCCCCCACCACCATCATTTCCCATCATCTCCATCATTGTCTCCCCCCACTGCCATCATTGCCCAACACCTGCGTCATTGCCTCCCCCACCAATATCATTGTCCTTCCCCACCACCCCTCTCACACACACACACACACACACACACACACACAAAGCACCACATCACTCTCTCACACTCACAAAGCACCACACCATATACACACACAGCAAGCACACAGACAAACAGCACAGCTCACCTCCCCGCAGCAGCAGCACATCCCGGCAGCATCTTCCTTTCTGTCTGAGACAGAGCGCTGGATGATCACGTCATCCAGCGGGGCTGTCTCAGACAGGATGCAGGACGTCGGGATGTACTGCGCTGTGTGTCTGTGTGCCTGCGTGTGTGTGTATGTGGTGCGGTGCTATGTGTGTGGTGCTTTACATGCAGGCAGTGTTAGCTGCAGCCTGCGGCTAATGCTGCCCGCTATTAAAGATAAATGGTATTCACTCCTTTCCATGCCCATAGGGGCATGGGGAAGCGTGAATATTCATTTTGCTTTAGCAGCTTGGACAGGATCCTGTCTCCAGCTGCTGCTAGGCTGGCACAGGGTGGGCCCCCTTGGCTCAGGGCCCTCAATTTTTCTGGCTGGGGGCCCCTGGAGCAGTGGGGGTCCTTGAAGAAGTGGGGGCCCTAGGCAGCTGCAGGCCAGTATGCCATCAGGTGTCAGAGCCTGGGCCCACCGGAGAATCCTGCTGTTCTCCAGTGGGCCAGTTTGAGCCTGGGTCAGTCGTTGGTTCTTAGCTCTACAAGATTTCAACTTCCATGTAGAGCATAGAGCGGGAAAGCTACATGCTAATGCCGATGAAGAGGCAAAAATACTCTGTTGTAAAAAAATCACAGTAATAAAGGTATACCTTGACGATTGGTGGAGCAGCTTAGTGTACATTTTTTTGCAAAAAAACGTATCAACTAAATACCCTGGTTTTTTTTCCATCTTTTGACTAGCACTTGCTAATTACTGTGATTTTTTTTTTACAACAGAGTATTTTTGACCTCACTGTGCTCTTTTGTGTCTTCAAGTTTCTTGGTGGTGTGAACATATTCCTACAGACTTGTTCAATGTGCAAGTAGCCCATGTGTTTCTGGTTCTATAATGGTAATGCTGATGCCCTCTTGAGAATCCCTTTTCTGGAATTAGAAAGTGCCAAGCCCCACGACTTTAGGCAGGGGAGAAGGTATGTAGTGTTGCTAATGGACGCGTAGTCGATGGGAGGTATGTGTTGCAGAGATGGCTTGTCTCTTTGCTGTAACCAGGAGTATTTTCTCTAGTGCATGAAAGCACTAAGAGGTTCGTTTGTTGCACCTGGAACTGGGTTATGGTAGCTGTGAGAGATGGGCAGGTCTAGCTACCCTCATACCTCACCTCTGGGTGTGGTTAACAGCCTATATAGTGAAGGCTGTTGTTTGGCCTGTATGTTGGGAGGGAGAAGGCCTCCTGTGTGTGTTTTGCTCCAGACTGAGCCTGAATGCTGAACCAGTCGCAACTTTCCAGCAAGAGACAAACTGGCTGTTGTAAGGGTATGTGCACACGTTCAGGATTTCTTGCAGAAATTTCCTGACAAAAACCGGACATTTCTGCCAGAAATCCGCATGCATTTTTTACACGTTTTTTGCGTGTTTTTTTCATTTTCTTTCCGGAGCTTTCCCAATGCATTAAATAGCGGAAAAAACGCAAAAAATCCACAAAATTAATGAACATGCTGCTTTTTTTTTTTACCACAATGCGTTTTTTTTGCGGAAAAAATGCATCATGTGCACAAAAATTGCGGAATGCATTCTAAATGATCGGATGTATATGTATGAGTTTATGCGTTTTTATTGTGAAAAAACACGAAAAAATTCGAAAAATCCTGAACGTGTGCACATACCCTTACAGTGTATTCAGCAGAGCTGCGACACATGCAGCTACGGTGCTGAACAGCTGATCGTATGGAGTACTCCAGGTATCCGAGCTCCCGATGCAGCTATTTGGTAAGTGCTATAGCTATTCGGATAAGGAGTTATCCGAAGCTATTCAGACACCCTCATTACCAACCCCAGAGTCAAATTTCATAAAGACACAAAGTAAAGTCCTTTAATTAAAATGAACACTCCCCAATAGGGTTGAGCGACTTTTAGTTTTTCAGGGTCGAGTCGAGTCTCAAAAGTCGGGTCGAGTGAAATCGGCCAATCCTATTGAAAAGTCGGGGTCGGGGATCCGCCGAAACTCGAAACCCAATGTAAGTCTATGGGGTTTTTTTTTTTACATTTCCTTCAGGGCGATATAACAGAAAAGCCGGTAATTCAATTACCGGCTTTTCATTTCTCCTGCCAAAACCCGGCATGATATGAGACATGGTTTACATACAGTAAACCATCTCATATCCCCCTTTTTTTTGTACATTCCACACTACTAATGTTAGTAGTGTGTATGTGCAAAATTTCAGCGCTCTAGCACTTAAATTTAAGGGGTAAATCGCGGAAAAAATTGGCGTGGGCTCTCGCACAATTTTTTCCGCCAGAGTAGTAAAGCCAGTGACTGAGGGCAGATATTAATAGCCTGGAGAGGGTCCACGGTTATTGGCCCCCCCCCTGGCTAAAAACACCTGCCCCCAGCCACCCCAGAAAAGGCACATCTGTAAGATGCGCCTATTCTGGCACTTGGCCACTCTCTTCCCATTCCCGTGTAGCGGTGGGATATGGGGTAATGAAGGGTTAATGCTACCTTGCTATTGTAAGGTGACATTAAGCCAGATTAATAATGGAGAGGCGTCAATTATGACACCTATCCATTATTAATCCAATTGTATGAAAGAGTTAAAAAAACACACAATATTAAAAAGTATTTTAATGAAATAAACACACCCTTGCTCTGTAACAAATAAAAAATAATAAACCAACAATATACATACCTTCCGTAGATCTGTAACGTCCCACGTTGTAAATCCATCTGAAGGGGTTAAAATATTTTACAGCCAGGAGCTCTGCTAATGCAGCGCTGCTCGTGGCTGTAAACCCCAGCGAATGAAGGTAATGTAGGTCAATGACCTATAGTTACCTTCATTCGCGGTGATGCGCCCCCTGCTGGATGTCCTCATATGACCTCGAGCCTGGGAACTTTTCCCACGCTCCAGGGACATCCAGCAGGGGGCGCATCACCGCGAGTGGGATCGGGTCGGGTTTCACGAAACCCGACTTTGCTAAAAGTCGGCGACTTTTGAAAAGTGCCGATCTGTTTCGCTCAACCCTACTCCCCAACCCTCTTTTACTCATTTATTAACAAAAAATGCAAAGCAATTCTCACTTTTCCGCCGATAATCCATTAATTCCCATGTCCCGTGACTATCCGGATTGTTTGATGAGCGGTGACATCAGTGAAAGCTTTTCTTGTTCTGATGAAGAAGTCCATAGTACTTTGAAACGTGTTGACTAAATAAAGAAAAAATGCATGTACTTTCGGTTTCGATTTGGATTTATTACATGGGATACCAGCAGGTCAGATTAACTGCAAATCCTCCTTATCTGCATTAAGAATTTAAGAATTATCGGCAGAAAGGTGAGTTTAATTTTACTTTTTTATTATTATTTTTTGGTGAATAAATGGGTAAAAGATGGTTGGGAAGTGTTTAAATCAATGAAAGGAGTTTACCTTGTCTGTGTCTTTATTAAATTTGACTATGTGGTTAGTATTGGGAGGGGTGTCTTATTGACGCCTTGCCATTACTAACACTAGGCTTGATATCAGCAAACATAAAACAGCTGACATCAATCTCACAACTATTGCATCATTTGCCACCACACCTAGGCAAGTGGGAAGAGCTGAGGCTAAGCGCCAGAATTGGCGCATCTAATGGATGTACCATTTCTGGGGCAGCTGACGGTTGATGTTCTTAGTCTGGAAGGGGGCCCTGTACAAGCCTATTAATATCAGCCCACAGATGTCTGTTTTACCTTTGCTGGTTAGTAAATATAGGGGGACTTCAAGTCATTTTTTGGGGGTAACCGTTAAAGGCTATGCAAACAGCTGTGAGCTGTTATTTATGCACCATTTTTTTTCTTCTAAATTTATTTAATACATGATATGCACACAGCGAGTGCTGACTCTAACTCCCATCAGTGTCGCCTGGTTTTGCTGATCGCAGGGATACCAGGTGGCAATGATGAGTTTAATTAAGTACCTTGCATCTGGGAACAGCGATAACTATACTGCTTATTCCCAGGCTCCAGTATCAGCTATAACCTTAATAACATCACCGCCAGTCACACACAGCCGCGTTCTCACAGTCAGCTCAGAGTGTTCTGGCTTAAGTCAAGAGTGGTCAAATCACTGATATGACTGCTTGTCAAACCATCCGGATCGTTGTGGGACATGGCCATGAATAGATTATTTGCAGAAAGGTGAGTATAGCTTTTTTTAAAAATAAATAAATGGGAAAAAAGAGGGTTGGAGGGTTTATATTTCAAATAAAGGACTCTGTGTGTTTATTTCAATTAAAGTACTTTTCCCTCTGTGTGTCTTTATTACATTTGACTATGGGGTTAGAAAGAGAGGTGTCTTATAGATGCCTCTCCATTACTAACCCGTGGGCTTGACATCAGTGGCCATAAAATAGCTGACAACAACCCCACAACTATAATCCCACTTGCCACCACACCAGGGCAAATGAGAAGAGCAAAGCTAAGCGCCAGAATTGGCACATCTTATGGGTGCGCCATTTCTGGATCGCCTGAAGGCTGATGTCTGGATGGGGCCCAATATCTATGGCCCCTTCCTAGGCTATTAATATCAGCCCAAAGCTGTCTTGTTTTACCTTTGATTGTTAGTAATTATAGGGGCGTCCTCATGTCATTTTTTGGGAGGTTCACCTATAATAACCAGTAAAAGCTGATATCAATAGCCTGGGAAACTTTATGGCAGTGTTCCCCAACTCCAGTCCTCAAGAGCCACCAACAGGTCATGTTTTCAGGATTTTCTTAGTATTTCTCAAGTGATAGCTGCAGTACCTGTACAGGCAAGAATTTTTCATCACCTATGAAATATGAAGGAAAACCTAATGAGAGATGCTTTTAGTACCCAGCGCCTGGGAACAGTGTGAACTGTATTGCTTTTCCAAGGTGCCAGGACGTCACACTGATGACACACGGATTAAATTTGTGTGCCATCAGTGTGCAGCGTGCATTTTGTCCATGCTGCGTTTAGAAAATGAACATGTATCCAGGTTTTTCACATGGACACGTGATCCGTGTGAAAAACCTGACATGTGCGCATCACCCTTGAATACTATGGGTGTGTATGTCTGTATTTGTGGACCTCCACTGGCACTAATGTGAGCACAAAACTGACCATCGGGAGATTCTCGGTTTAGTTTCCATTGTGAAATACAAGCCATGCATTGCCCAGCACAATGCCAAGAGATGAATGAAGTGGTGTAAAGCACACAACTACTGGACTGACACAGTGGAAACATGTTGTGTGGAGTGACTAATCACGCTTCTTTAACTGGCAGTCTGATGGAGGTGTCTGGGTTTGGTGACTGCTTGAAGAATATTACATGCTTGACTTCATTGTGCCAGCTCTGTAGTTTGTTGGAGGAGAGATAATACTGCATAGTTAGTGGAAGGCTGCAGTGCATAAAGCAAAGGCATAGTTAAGTCACCTCTATCCCACTGGACATCTTTGGAATGAGCCTGGCCATTGTCTGAGGAAATTTTTGTCTATGCATCCAGGAAAACAATTCAGCAAGGTCAGACACTGGTCGTGAAAAAGATCAACATCAGTGTCTAGCTTCAGAAATGTTTGTCTGATTGAATGGGCAAAAATTCCACTAAGTACCCTCCTCCAGAGGCCTCAGGCCAGTGGTGTGCCTCTAATAGTGGCACACCATGCATCCGCTAAGGGGCCCGTGAGTAAGGCGGCCCCCCTTCCCGCATCATGCATTCAACTTATCGGCATCTTACTTGCCGATACAGTTGAAAGCAGTGATGGAGGAGAGAGCATCAGATGTCACTCCCTCTCCCATCATTCCGATCTGCTTGCGACTCAGCAGGCGCGCGGTGACGTCAACTCATCGTGCGCCACACTGTGCCAGTAGTGGAGCTGGTGAGAAGCGCTGCTGAAGCTGGAGCAGTGGGGGAACAGGAAGAGATAAGTATTGTGTGTGTGTCTGCATTAATGTGTGTGTAATACTGCTGGCCTGTGTGTCTGCATTTTACTGTGTGCATGTATGTGTATATATGTGTGTGTATGCATTATACTGTGTTTATATATGTGTATGCACTATCCTGTGTGTGTGGGGGGCTGCATTATACTGTGAGTGAGGAGCTGAATTATACTGTGTATGTGTGTGGGGGCTTCATTATATTGTGAGTGGAAGGCTGCATTATACTCTGAAGGGGCTACAGTATACTCTGAGGTTGCTATAGTTTACTCTGAGGGGGGCTGCATTATATTCTGAAGGGGCTGCATTATACTCTGAGGTTGCTGCATTATACTCTGGGGGCTGCACTATACTCTGAGAGCTGCATTACACTCTGGGGGTCTGCAGTATACTCTATGAGGGTGCTGCAGTTTACTCTGAGGGGGACTGCAGTATACGCTGAGAGGGGCTGCAATATACTCTGAGGGGAGCTGCAGTACACTCCGAGGGGGCTGCTGTATACTCTGAGGAAGCTGCATTATACTCTATCAAGGACCATAGGGAGTGCATTATTCTATATGTACTATATGGAACTTGCATTATACTGTATTGAGGTCTATCTCTACCCATCTTTCTTCCTGATCTGGTGTAAAGAAACTCGGAAACAAGCGCTGAATTACTTCAATATTGTTGATCATGCTTGTTTAACAACCTGAAGTCAGCACATGTAAATACAAACAAAATGCTTCTGTGTAATGGTGCACTATGTGAGCATTTGGGGACCCACTTTAAACTTTTACCTAGGGCCCCACATTGTCTAAATCTGGCCCATATTGTCATTGATACAGTCACGGCTGTACTACTAGAAATGTGCCAAGTGGTATGTCAAATACATTTAGCAAAAGCTCATATACTGTACAATGCTACGTCTACAATCCAGGTTCAAAATCTGCAGTATATTTGCCCCATGTAAATATGCACTCTGAACATGATTGTCTTGTATAATCATGAAATATTTTGCAGAAAAAAACTTTAACAAAGGCATAAAGGGTCACAAAATATTTGTGACAAAACTACTTCCCAATTATGTAAGGATCTGCTCCATTATGTTTATTTGAATTAAATTTAAAATCACTATAATTAGGTGTCCTGATCTTCTCCAGACAACACCCAGCGTAAGAACAGGAGTTCCCTACCAAGTGTTATTTATTGCATTCACTAGTCTTTATTTGTGAATCATAGATCTTATATGATGAAAGTAAGAGTAGTGAAAATGTATAGAATATGTATTGAAATAATTAGCTGTACAGAACAAAATGAGTCACTAAAAGCTTCTCCGAACTTCGACTTTATGTTGCGAATAAGAACAGATTATTTCCATATCATTATAATTATATTTTTTTTGTCCTGTGTAGTTCCGGTAATTAAAATGAAAGAGAAGGTGTTGACAAGGACTATTCTAAGCAGTTCATTGCCAGCTAATAATATCATGGGTTTCCGCCTATGGAGATGAAAGCCAAAATATACAAGTTCTCTTCTATATTTGTACAGTAAAGGTTAAGCTCTTTATATAACTGTAAACAGGTATAAAGATGCAGTAACGCAGGGATACAGAGCAAGGGTTAACAAGAGTGTGGTTTAATTTACAGCAATAAACTCCTAGCAGGGAGATAACAGAGGGAAAACAGGGAGGTAACAGGGAGAGGGAAAGCAGGTGAAAACAGTGTATTTGTGATACAACACAATAGTCTTGCTATTAAATTCAAATTATTGTGACTCCGCTGTCCTTTAGTCACAAGCAGTCCGAGGGGAGATGGAGTGTCCGCGGAGGCTGACACTGTGTCTTCAGGCTTCCCCGCCCAACACACTGTCCCGCTTCTGGCGGCAACGGGCGGTCACCGGTTTTGCCCTTTGAGCCCCTAGTCCATTAATCTGCAGAGCCAAAGTGTGAAGCTCGGTACAAGTCTGTACTCGGCGTGTGCTTCGCTGCACTCCTGCCGATAACTGGATACACACCCCACGATACTGCTCATGGTGCTCGTTCCTCAGTGCACCCACGCCGAGCTTCTTCGCTCAGCGCCCGACTCTCTGCGCACTCTCTGCTACTCGGGAGCCCTCACTGAACCCCTCCCGGGTCTTTGCTCCACGCTTCACCTCATTTCGCAGAGTGCAGCCGGCCCCTGCCATCTCTTTCTTCCGGTGGGAACTCTTTGGCTTTTCCCGCGCTACAGTCTCTCCCATCCCCTGCTTATCACATCCCTTTTCTCCAGGTCATGAGTCCTGTCCGGCTTCCATTTCCTTCCCCCCTGCAACACTGGATGCAGCCTCGGCAGTTCTGGACCCGATATTGCACAGGTACCCACAGCCTGATCTTCCTCCTTACATAAACTTGATGATAAAAAGACTATTCTCAATTAAATTTGAAAAGAAATTAGGACATGACTTTCCCATGCTATGTACAATTTAATGTGCATGGATAGTGACTACAGAACATTTTATGGCTATAGAAAAATCTTAAACTACTAAAAGGTTGAGACTAGTGATGAGTGAGCCACCACCTTTCTTCACCGTAGTCATCACTGAGCCATTGCCATACTTTACTGTAGTCATTACCGAGCCACCACCACGCTTCACTGTAGTCATCAGTTTTTAATGCGTTTTTATAGAGTTTTTATTGTGAAAAAATGCGAAAAAACCGCAAAAAAACCTGAACGTGTGCACATACCCTGAGAGAACTGACAAGACTTCCCTGGTAGTGGCTTATCTCAGTGAGACGATAAGGATTGGCAGTTCAAAATCGATCAGGCTGAATCTCTAACTCAGCAGATATAATCTGTTAGGGAAGAGTTAGGAAACCCCAATACACATTAAAATTGTCATGGTCTGTATAGATATTCTTGTCTAGGGTGTCAAGGATTAATGCCTTTGGCCTCCTTCTGGCTGTGGGAGGGCTTTAAATAGCCTCTTTTGTGCTCTGTCCATTGTCAGTGATACCTTTGTCCTCGGCTGAGTTACTGACTCATCTATGACTTTGGTCGACTCTCATTTGATATCTCAATGCAAGATAGGGACAATTAGGCTTGAGACTCCGGTTAAAGTGGTGGCCATTGACTCCTCCCCACTCTCCAAAGAAGGGATACTCTATGTCTCAGAGGTTTTTTCACTCAAGGTTGACTCAGCTCATGCTGAAAAAAAATAAGTTGTTTTGTTATGGAAAATCTGCCTGCGGGGTTGGTGTTGGGGATGCCCTTGTTGCAACACCACAATCCAGTCATCAATTGGGAGACTGGGGAAATTGTTCAGTGGGGTCCTAACTGTGGCAATCTATGTTGTAAATCTGCATTGTTGTCTAAACCAGTTAAATCTGTCTCTGTGCTGTCCGTCTGGAAGGTATTCCGGAGTACCTAAAAGACTTCGAGCACGTGTTCTCCGAAAGCGAGGCTGAGTTCTTACCGCCACATAGACCCTTAGATTGTGCCATTGAATTAATTCCTGGGGCTAAATTGCCTAAAGTTTAATTTGTCCGGCCCTGAACGCTTAGGTATGAAGGAGTATATTGCAGAAAGCCTCTGCAAGGGACATATACGTCCCTCAGTCTCTCCTGTGGCCGCAGGGTTTTCTTGGTTAAGAAAAAAGATGGTGGTTTACGTCCTTGTCTCGACTTTTGAGATCTCAACAAAATTACGATGAAAAACACGTACCCTCTTCCTCTTATTCCAGATTTGTGTAACCAGTTGTCAGGAGCTAAATGGTTCTCCAAATTAGATCTTCGTGGGGCATATAATCTGATAAGGGTTCGGGAGGGGGACGAGTGGAAGACCACATTTCTCATGTCTGAGGGGCTTTTTGAAAACCTTGTTATGCCGTTTGGTCTTACAAATGCTGCCGCCATATTTCAACATTTCATTAATGTGTTGTTTGCTGATCTTATTGGTCGTTTTGTAGTTGTCTACCTTGAAGACATTTTGATTTACTCTCCTGATAGTCTTACACATCTGGAACATTTACGTACTGTTCTCCAAAGACTCAGGGAGAATCAACTGTCTGCCAAATTGGAGAAATGTGCATTTTTTTTACAAGAATTTTTTTTAGGCCTGATTGTAGAGTTGAGCGACTTTTACTTTTTTTGGATCGAGTCGGGTGAAATCGGCCGATTATTGCAAAAAGTCGGGGGCCGACTGAAACACGAAACCCAATGCAAGTCAATGGTGAATCAAAGTCGGCAGTGAGTGGAGGACAGGAAAACACCTACAGTGCCCATTTTAATGCCAAAAACATCAATTCTTATTATTTAAGCTTGTCAATTTTAATTTACTTTATAATAATAGTTAGGCATTGAAAACTGGGGGTCATTTGGCTAAAGTTGTGGGGGGGGGTAGGGCTGGCTCAAGATTTTCGTGGGCCCAGGAAACGCGGAATACGTTACGGTGGTGGAGCAGGGAGAGGTAAGTGTTTCAACTTTGCAAGTGCTGTGATCCAGAGCAAGCAGGGGGGGCCCACTCATTGGCACTGGCACAGGGCCCCTCATAGTACGGCGGTGTGTTTGACGGCAGGTGGCGCCTCCCACTGGCAGAGACACTTTTGCAACCACCGCCCACGGCCCCTTCCACCAGACTTCCTCATTTTTTGGAAAATCTAACCAAAATAACAACCGTTATATGGTACTGTAAAACAAAGTAGAAGGTGTATATAAACTTGTTGAGAATTTAAATCTCCCTTTTTTGGGGGGGGAGACTGAACCAAAACTCAGGCCCAGTGTTTATAGCAACGCAATCTAAGTGGCAGAAAGTGGCTGGTTGACATACGACAAACTAACAGGACTGCAGTATATCCACTTTGTGAGAATTTGAATCTCACTTTTTTGGCGGGAGACTGAACCAAAACTCAGGCCCAGTGTATATAACAACGCAATCTAAGTGGCAGAATGTGGCTGGCTGACGTACGACAAACTAACAGGACTGCAGTAGATCCACTTTGTGAGAACTTGAATCTCACTTTTTTGGGGGGAGACTGAACCAAAACTCAGGCCCAGTGTATAAAACAACATAATGTAAGTGGCAGAAACTTGCTGGAAGATATATGAAAAAACACAAGGACTGTAGTACAATTTCAACCTCCCTACAATGATCTCAGGAAAAGTATGGCAGCAATAAAAAGGACTGCTGCACACAAAAGTGTGGACAAATAAACAAGATAACTGTGCAGAAAGGAGTAAAGGTACCTTCACACTAAACGACGCTGCAGCGATCCAGACAACGATCCGGATCGCTGCAGCGTCGCTGTTTGGTCGCTGGAGAGCTGTCACACAGACAGCTCTCCAGCGACCAACGATGCCGGTAACAAGGGTAAACATCGGGTTACTAAGCGCAGGGCCGCGCTTAGTAACCCGATGTTTACCCTGGTTACCATCCTAAAAGTAAAAAAAACAAACGCTTCATACTTACCTACCGCTGTCTGTCCCCGGCGCTGTGCTTCTCTGCTCTGGCTGTGAGCACAGCGGCCGGAAAGCAGAGCGGTGACGTCACCGCTCTGCTTTCCGGCCGCTGTGTTCACAGCCAGAGCAGAGAAGCACAGCGCCGGGGACAGACAGCCGAAGGAAAGTATGAAGCGTTTGTTTTTTTTACTTTTAGGATGGTATCCAGGGTAAACATCGGGTTACTAAGCGCGGCCCTGCGCTTAGTAACCCGATGTTTACCCTGGTTACCAGCGAAGACATCGCTGAATCGGTGTCACACACGCCGATTCAGCGATGTCAGCGGGAGAGCCAGCGACCAAAGAAAGTGCTGGCCCTCTAGCCCCGACCAACGACATCACAGCAGGATTCTGATCGCTGCTGCGTGTCAAACTAAACGATATCGCTAGCGAGGACGCTGCAACGTCACGGATCGCTAGCGATATCGTTTAGTGTGAAGGTACCTTAACACGATTTTTGCTTTTAAAAAAGCAGTTGGTTTGCACAGCAGCATGCAAACAGCAATGCAGCTATCAGGGAGCCTTACAAGGCAGCCTAATAAGCTACAGAGGTGATGCACAAAAATATAGCCTCCACTGTCCCTGCAAAAAAATGGTGGTGTTGGACAGTGGAAATCGCTACAGCACAAGCAGTTTTTGGGGGTTAATCTTCCCTCCCTAACTATATCCCTTCTTCTGATGAAGCTGCAGCAACCTCTCCCTATGCTAAGATCGGCAGAAGTAAGATGGCGGCTGGCGTGCACGCCCCTTTATAGCCCCTGTGATGCCTCAGAAAGCCAGCCAATCACTGTCATGCCCTTCTCTAAGATGGTGGGGCCGAGACCTATGTCACCACGCTGCCAACACTCTGAGTCCTCCTTCATTGGCTGAAAAATGGCGCTGAAAGCGTCATACGAAACGTGACTTTTGCGCGCAGATCGCCGACCTCATGGCCGATCCCACACTAGGATCGGGTCCGGTTTCATGAAACCCGACTTTGCAGAAAGTTGGCGATTTTTGAATTTATCCGATCCGTTTCACTCAACCCTACCTGATTGTGTCCTGTGAGGGGTTTCGCATGGATCCCAAGAAGGTGCAGGCTATTGTTGACTGGGTCCAACCCTGGGACCTGAAGGGCCTCCAGTGCTTCTTGAGATTCGCCAACTATTATCGAAAATTTATTAGGGATTTCTCTTATGTGGTTAAGCTGGCTAACTGATCTTACATGCAAGGGTGTGGATATAAAAATTGGTCTGTATCTGCCAAAGAATCCTTTTTTATGCTGAAAAAGTATTTTATGTCCGCTCTGATATTGGTACAAACAGATCTGTCCAAACCTTTTATTGTAGAGGTCGACGCTTCTGAGGTGGGGGTGGGGGCAGTGTTGTCTCAGGGACCTGCCACTTTGACCAATCTCAAGCCGTGTGCCTTCTTTTCCAAGAAGTTCTTTTCAGCCGAGAGAAATTATGATGTGGGCAATAGAGAACTTCTTGCGGTCAAATTGGCTTTTGAAGAATGGAGGCACTTTCTGGAAGGGGTGACTCATATGATCACTGTGATTACTGATCATAAAAATGTAGCCTATATTGAATCTGCTAAAAGATTGACTCCCAGACAAGCCCACTGGTCCCTTTTTTTCTTGATTTCAGTTTTCTATTACTTTTCGTCTTGGGTCCAAAAATGTCAAGGTGGATGCCTTATCTCGAAGTTTTGATTCTGTGTCTCCCCTGAACCACCGTCCTCCATTCTTTATCCCAGGGTGGCGGTGGCTGGGGTCTCATCGGAGCTGGAGCAGAAGATTGTTGAAGCTCAATCTTTTGCTCCTGCCTCTAAGTCGGGGGGGGGGGAGGGGGGTAACTTCCTTAGCCAGTTCCTGATAGACCATGGACTCATCTGTCCATAGACTTTATCACCAATCTCCCTCCTGCCAGGGGTAATACTGTTGTGTGGCTGGTGGTTGACAGGTTCTCTTAGCAGGCCCATTTTGTACACTTTTTCTCATTACCCTCTGATGACACCTTGTCTAATCTGTTTGTGCAACACGTGGTCCATCTGCATGGGGGAGTACCCATGAATGTGGTGTCTGACAGAGGTGTGCAATTTGTGGCTAAGTTCTGGAGGGCATTCTGCAAAAAATTGGGTATTACATTGTCTGTTTCTTCAGCATACCACCCTGAGAGTAATGGTCAGACTTAATGCACGAATCAGTCCCTTGAACAAATTCTTAGATGTTTGGCCTTTGTTGGGCAGAATGATTGGTGTGAAGCGTTGCCTAAAGGTACCGTCACACTCAGCGACACTGCAGCGATATAGACAACGAGCCGATCGCTGCAGCATCGCTGTTTAGGTCGCTGTAGAGACGTCAAACACGGCAACATCAGAACGATGCAGGAGCGATCCAGTGACGTAACGGCGACTCACTTATCATTCTCGCTGGTTGTTAGCTCCATGTAAAAATATTGCTGGCATCGTTGCTTTTGCTGTCAAACATGACGATACACGCCGACCTGACGACCAAATAAAGTTCTGGACTTCAAGCTCTGACCAGCGATGGCACAGCGGGATCCTGATCGCTGCTGCGTGTCGAACACAACGAGATCGCTATCCAGGACGCTGCAACGTCACGGATTGTTGTCGTTCTCGTTGTAAAGTTGCTGAGTGTGATGGTACCTTTAGGCTGGATTTGCCTACAGCTGTATAAGTCGGCCCACCGGTATGTCCCCATTCCTGGTTAACTATGGGTTCAGTTCACATTTTAGGGAATTCTCCCACTTGGATTCTGGTTTTCCTGGGGCTGAGGGGTCTGTACAGCGTTTAAAAGATCTGTGAGCTGAAGTCCGTCATAATATATCCAAGGCTCAGGGAAGGTATAAGTTCTTCGCTGACAAGAGGAGAGTTTTGGTTCATACATTTCAGGTTGGAGAGAAGGTTTGGCTTTCCACGCGGAATATCAAACTCAAGGTTCTATCAGCCAAGTTGGGTCCAAAGTTCATGGGCCCTTATGAAATCGTGGAAATAGTCAATCCCATAGCCTATAAGTTACGCCTCCCAGCTTCATTCAAGATTTCTAATGTGTTCCACAAGTTCCTTTTAAAACCCTGGGGGTCTGTTGAGGAGGGTTCTGTGTCAGCCGTTCCCCCGGTGTTGGTGGAGGGTCACATGGAATATGAGGTTGGACAATTTGTTGATTCTCATCTTGTACGCCGCACCTTGCAGTATCTGGTGCACTGGAAAGGGTATGGTGCAGAGGATCGGTCTTGGGTCCCTGTCCAGTCAGTATACGCTGATCGCCTGGTTCGGGCGTTTCATGCCAGGCACTCTCAGAAGCCTGGGGGTCCAGTGGCCCCCCATTGAGAGGGGGGCACTGTCATGGTCTGTATGGATGTTCTTGTCTAGGGCATCAGGGGATAATGCCTTTGGCCTCCTTCTGGCTGTGGGAGGGCTTTAAATAGCCTCTTTTGGGCTCTGTCCGTTATCAGTGATACTTTTTCCCTCGACTGAGTTAATGACCCCGTGTATCTGTGGATACTATTTGCTCTTGATTGCTCGCTTGTGTATGATCCAGTCTGTTCACGTTTCTGAGTGTTGCCCTCTAATTCTGTACCTCCTGTATGTCTCTGGTGCTGACTCCGGCTAGTTGTTGACCACGTCCCTGTTCTCTTCCTTCGGTAACCGTGCCGTCCTCTGGTTTGACCCGCTCCTATCTGACACCTCTTTCGACTTTCTTAACCAGTGCTCTGCTTTCTGGGGCTCCAGGGTTAGGCTCCGCTCCTGGTCACTTCCCCAGCAGTCACGTGCTTCAGGTCCTGTACACCTGTTGCACGTCTCACCACCACAGCCGCACCACATCTCAGGAATCTCCGGGCTCTGCCAGCTCCCCTCCAGACATGTGTACTGTCTCAGGTGGTAAGTACAGTCTGGTGTCCCTGACAAAAATGCTGGCCTATCCTGTAGCGTGGCCTTTAGACCTTGGACATAATATTCTTTGTTTAACATTTGCCTTTCTGCGCAAACTCAGAACTCACTGCCAGGTGCCACCAAATGTTGTTGCACTTCTTTTGTAGTCACTTGGGGGCTGACTATGAGCCTCCTCAGGAATCTGTGGCAGCTGGTGATAGTTTACCGTTTCTGCCATGTCCAGGTAGTGTATCCAGTGTTCCTTTATCTTTAAACTTTCAAATTATGCTTCAAACTGTATCTCTAATAACCTTCAATGCATTTGCCCTCCTTATATATGGGCATGCAGGTCACAAAAAGTTGAATAAAATTATTCATTGATATCTGCGATCTGACATCTTATTCCAGAGAAATCCACATTTTTCTTATATGCAAATGAGCTGTTAAAAATCTATAGACTAGCTGAGTGATTTTGATTGCAGCTGTACATTGTATACTGTAGCCCTTGTATCCTCTCATGTAACAAAACCATAAGCAACTACATACTCTACACTTTATATTCCCAGGCATTTGAAAATGCACACCGTGATGTCACTCAACAATAAAAGGTAAGGCAGTGATGTCACACACATAATTAGTAATTAACCCCTCAGTCAGGGCCGTATTTAGAGTTTATGCTGCCCTAGGCACTTTTAGTGCTGCCTACCCCATTGGTGAGTATGACACTATCGGCAGTGACTTTGGCAAAAATCGCTGATGTGAAAGAAGCCTTGCAGCAGATCCGGCAGTTTTTCCGCATCTGCCGCGTAATGGATCACTTACGGCCACACTGCGTTTGGCCTCATTCATTCCCTATGGGACTTGCGGACATGTGCTGCACTTGCGGTTTTGCCGCGATCCAGCAAATGCTGTACTTGCAGCAATGGAAAAAAACGCTGCTAGCAGTGTTTTTTTGTCTCACTGCAAGTGCAAAACCACAAGTGCTGCACATGTCCGCAAGTAGCCATCACTACTTTACCCCTGCACCTTGCTAGCTCATCCCTAACTATTAGTGATGAGCGAGTGTACTCGTTGCTCGGGTGATCTCCGAGTATTGTTAATGTTTGGAGATTAAGTTTTCATCCCGGCAGCTGAATGATTTACAGCTACTACCCAGCCTGAGTACATGTGGGGTTTGCCTGGTTTCTAGAGAATCCTCACATGTAATCAAGCTGACTAGTAGCTGTAAATCATTCAGCTGTGGTGATGAAAACTTAATCTCTGAACACTAACAAATACTCGGAGATCACCTGAGCGTGCTCGGGAAAACGAGTACACTCACTCATTGCTACTAACCATCCCTCTCTGACCTAAAACTACACTATAAAGCTTTAGAAAAACAATGTATTAACTGACATATTCCTACGATAATGAGGGTTCGAGGCTACGGCATAGACTGGGATGGGCAGTCTCCGGGTCTCCATTCTCTTTCTGTGCACACCCTCAGTCCCTGCCTCACTGCCTGTGCTGCACTGTGCACAGACATCCCTCCACTGGACCAGGTAATCACTGCTCACAATAGCATACTGGTGGCAGCGATATAGCTGCCCTGGCCTCCTCGGGATCTTGATGCGACATCATCACTCCTCCTCAGCAGTGCCTCGCCCTCCACAGCGGTGACAGCGCAGGATCCGAGACCTCCGCAGCCAGGGCTGCAACTAGAAATTTTGGGGCCCCATACTGGCAAAATTTTCCGGCCCCATTGAGAGTCTGCCCAGGCTCCACCCCAGCTCCGCCTCCACACCTTGAACCTTAGACAGTCCCACCGCCCACTCTTGGAAAAACTCATCTTCGCCACCACAACAAGGTAGACTTTTTGGGCGGCACCCTATCCAACTGTAACCTGTTAGACATTTCTTAAAATATCCAATACTCTTTTTAGGTATATTTTTTTTATTTTTCTTTAAATGAATGAGTCACATATATTTTAGAATGACCATTATTACCACATACAAGGGACAAATGCCATCACACCAGACGACATATTACCACTACACAGTGATGGAATAATACCACATACAGGGAAAAAATACCTCCATACTGTGACCAGATCACATATTACCATCACATAGTGAACAAATAATATCACATACAGAGAGAAATACTGCCACACCATAACCAGATCATATACTACCACCACATAGTGACCAAATACTAAAATACTGATCACTAATAAAAAAAACCACAACACTAATGCCATTATACACAGGAGCTCCATATATAGTTTCAGTATACAGGTAAAAAATATTTAGACTTGAGAGTCCTCAGTGGTTGATACCTTTTAATGGCTAACTGAAAAGATGGTAACAAATTGCAAGTTTTCGAGACTACACAGGTCTCTTCATCAGGCAAAGACTAAAAGAAATTCTGAAGAATCACATATTTATGCACAACATAGCACAGAAAAAAAAACAAAAAAAAACCCCCATGGATAAGACAGATGACATGAAGCAGAATTACCATGAGTGATAAACAGTTATGTACATAAATATTGGGCCAGTTCTTAGATAAGGAATGTTTTATTGTCCTCTGATTGGGGTCTGGTTCTGTTGTGATGACCCCACATGGTCTGAGGGGCAAGTTCCTTAGTTGATGTAAAAAGACATGTCTTTTGACAGTCTCACTGCAGGAATGAATGTGTCGCATGGGTTTACGTCTTTTTACATCAACTAAGGAACTTGCCCCTCAGACCATGTGGGGTCATCACTAGTGTTGAGCGATACCTTCCGATATTTGAAAGTATCGGTATCGGATGGTATCGGCCGATATCCAAAAAATATCGGATATCGCCGATACCGATACCCGATACCAATGCAAGTCAATGGGACACAAATATCGGAATGCATCCTGGATGGTTCCCAGGGTCTGAAGGAAACTCTCCTTCAGGCCCTGGGATCCATATTAATGTAAAAAATAAAGAATAAAAATAAAAAATATGGATATACTCCCCCCTCCGAAGGACCCTGGCTGTCACCGCTGCGAGCGTCTGCCTCCATTCCTGAGAATTGCAGAGAGTGAAGGACCTTCGATGATGTCGCGGTCAGGTGACCGGTCACCTGACCGCTCACGTGACCGTGACGTCATCGAAGGTCCTTCACTCTCTGCAATTCTCAGGAACGGAGGCAGACGCTCGCAGCGGTGACAGCCAGGGTTCGTCGGAGGGGTGAGTATATCTATATTTATTATTTTTATTCTTTATTTTTTACATGAATATGGATCCCAGGGCCTGAAGGAGAGTTTCCTCTCCTCCAGACCCTAGGAACCACACGCACCGCACACGCCGAAGATGACTAGGAACTTCCGATTTCGATTTCCGATATCACAAAAATATCAGAACTCAATATCGGAATTCCGATACAGCAAATATCGGCCGATACCCGATACTTGCAGTATCGGAATGCTCATCACTAGTCATCACAACAGAACCAGATCCCACTCAGAGGACAATAAAACATTCCTTATCTAAGAACTGGCCCATTATTTATGGACATAACTGCTTATCACTCATGGTAATTCTGCTTCATGTCACCTGTCTTATCAATATATGATTCTTCAGAATTTCATTTAGTCTTTGCCTGATGAAGAGAACTGTGTTGCCTCGAAAGCTTGCAATTTGTTACCATCTTTTCAGTTAGCCATTAAAAGGTATCAACCACTGAGGACTCTCAATTCTAAATATTTTTCTATCTACTGGCTAACACGGTACCAAGATATATATCTTTCCTGTATCAGTATACAGGTAATACAATGATCACCAGTGACATTATGCACAGGAGCTCCGTATATGATGTCAGTGTACAGGTAATACAGGGATCACCAGCAGTGGCGTAATTACAAAGTTATGGGCCCAGGTGCGAATTTTCAAATGGGGCCCCCGCATGCCAAAATATTTTCCACCCAAATTCATTTTCCCTATTCATTTTGCACACTTTTGTTGCAATATTTAAGAATTACAAAGAATTGACATGCTGGAGAAAAAAAAAAGCTGCAAATCCGTGCGTTTTTTTTCCGCGGCATTTGCACAGTGGTTTTTGTTTTCCATAGGTTTACATGGTACTGCACACCACATGGAAAACTGGTGCAGATCCGCAGCCAAATTCGCAACATGTGCACACACCCTAAGAGGTATAAAATAGCAAACTGAGCTGGTACTTACCTTTCCCTGCTCCTCTGTCGACACTCTACTACTGCTCTCATGTTTACAGGCTGCATCTGTGATATAACAACTACAGCATACATCATGGCTACAACCAATGACCAGGCTCAGCGGTTCTGTAGTAGACATGAGCCACTGAACTCGGTGATTGGCTGCAGTGGTGATGTGTGCTGTATTTGTTGATGGACCTATCACGGTCAAATCTTTAGCAGACCCAAACACGTTGCATCAATAATTCCTGTAAGAAGTGGGTCTAGGATTACAATTCTTTTCCAATATGGGAGGTGGAGCCGCATATTCATGACTGTAATCGGCGGCCCCACGTGACCGCATACAGGAGAAGCTGCAACAAAGACAGGACACCGCGAGGGAGCCGCGTGAGTATTTTATTAACAGCAGGCGGGCGCACAGGGGGTGGGAGGGGGTTGGGAACAGGGATCTTTATTTTAAACACGAGAAAAAAAAAAAAAGGATTATTCATATCTTCTCTCCAGCGAACGCTGCTGGAAAGAAGATATGAATCGCGGCTTCAGCACCATGTGGGGGGGACAGCGCTTACTGTAGCGCTGTCTCCTGCACGGCACACGGACTGCGCATTGACTTTAATGGGTTCGTGTAATCCGTGCGCTCCCACGAACACTGACATGTCTCCGTGTTTTGCACACGGACACACGGTCCGTGAAAACACGCTGACGTGTGCAGATACACATTGATTTCAATGTGTCTACGTGAGTCAGTGTCTCCGGTACGTGAGGAAACTGTCACCTCACGTACCGGAGCCACTGACGTGTGAAACCGGCCTAAGTGTGTGTGGCACAGCCCAAAATTTGATCCAGTGCAATTCACTATTGAATAAGATGAACCATAAGGTTTTGACATGACTTTATGCAATAAGATAAAGGGTCAATCAATATAGAACTAATTTGTGCTGAAAAAGGTGATTTGACAGATGCGTATCATAAGGGCAGCAGAGCAGGGAATGACTGAAAGCGATGCAGAAGCCTCCCGCCACTACTCACATACAATGTCTGCGCACAGCTCCCGATGGCTGCAAATATCAGGAAGACAAATGCAGATCGTCTTATCTTGCAGGTTACATCGGGGGCTTATCTACAGCATTACAGAATGCTGTAGATAAGCTCCTGATGCCGGTGGCCTTAGCTTAAAGGCGAATTTTGGGGTGACAGAATCCCTTTAATAAATATATACATTAATTAGCCCTGTACTCTTCCTGCAATTCATTATCAGTCACTGCATCTTCAACGCCCCCCACTATGTGCCTCCCACTCCCTCGATTCATTATATTTACATGCCCCTTCAGCCCCAATTCGGTGTCATGTCTTCTCTCCCACCCCCACCCTCTAATATCAAAAGCTCTACCCCCACATTCAGTACATCATTTACTCCCACCACCCTCAAAATTCATCATTATTTGCTCTCCCCAGGTCCTCATTTGCTTTCCCCATCCCCACCTTCAATTCAATTGCTGTCTCCTGTCCCTCACTTCATCATTTGCAGTCCCCCTCACTTCATCATTCGCAGTCCTCCTCTCCGTTCATCATTTGCAGTCCCCCATTCTCCCCTTTTTTTATCATGTGCAGTCCCCTTCTGTTCATGTGCAGTCCCCCTCCATCATTTGCAGCCCCCTCCATCGTTTGCAATTGCAGCCCCCTCCATCATCATTTGCAGCCACCTCCACCATTTGCAGCACCCCTCCATCATTTGGAAATTGCAGCCCCTCTCCATCATTTGCAATTTGCAGCCCCTCCATCATCATCATTTGCAGTCCCCCTCTATCATCTATTTAATTACTTTTTTAAAGAAAAAATAAAGTTCTACATACTTACCGTATATACTCGAGTATAAGTTCACCCAATTATAAGCCGAGGCACCTAATTTTGCCACGGAAAACTGGGCAAGCTTATTGACTCAAGTATAACCCGGGTATACTTGTATGCATGGCTGGGCTTGCTCCCCCCATCCTTGTATGCATGGCTGGGCTCACCCCCCCTCGCCTCCTTGTATGCATGGCTGGAGCACCCCCATCCTTGTATGCATGGCTGGGCTCATCCCGCCTCCCCTCCTTGTATCCATGGCTGGGCTCATCCCCCCTTGTATGCATGGCTGGGCTCTTCCCACCATCCTTTTATGCATGGCTGGGCTCATCCCCCCTCCCCTCCTTGTATCCATGGCTGGGCTCATCCCCCCTTGTATGCATGGCTGGGCTCACCCCCACTTGTATGCATGGCTGGGCTCATCGCCCCTTGTATGCATGGCGACTGGGCTCATCGCCCCTTGTATGCATGGCGACTGGGCTCATCCCCCCCTTGTATGGATGGCGGCTGGGCTCATTCCCCCTTGTATGCATGGCTGGGCTCATCCCCCTTGTATGCATGGCTAGGCTCATCCCTCCTTGTGTGCCTGGCTGGGCTCATCCCCCTTGTATGCATGGTGACTGGGCTCATCCCCCTTGTATGCATGGTGGCTGGGCTCATCCCCACTTTTATGCATGGCTGGGCTCATCCCCCCTTGTATGCATGGCTGGGCTCATCCCCCTTGTATGCATGGCGACTGGGTTCACCCCCCTTGTATGCATGGCTGGACTCACCCTCTGAGTCCTCGCGCCATCCCTGCATCTCTCTCTGTTGTTCAGGCGCCGCATCTTCTTCCTGTGTGAGCGGTCACGTGGTACCGCTCATTAAGGTAATGAATATGTGCGCCTATGGAAGTGGAAGTGTGACCCCAGACTTAAAAAAAGAAAAAATACCCTTGCTCAGATTCCACCCTCTGCATCCTGGCACCCTAGGCACATGCCCTCAAGTGCCTAGCAGCAAATATGACCCTGCCATCAGTCTGATTTCACTATATGAAGCAGATTTGGGAGCTCAGCCTACTGCGTACTGCTCTGGCTACATGAACTGCTGTTACTTCACAAAAGCACCACTCCAGCGTTTTTTTTTATCGCTGAACTGGAATGGTGCTTCTAATGTAAGGTCCTTGCACATAGAACTATACTCACCATGTGCTGTCTTCAGATCTTCTCGGTGCTCCTCTGTTCCCATCTTGTGACTGCAACTTCTTACTGACTGGAGTCGGAGGTTATGGTCACATGCTCTCAGTTTGTGTCTATGGGAGCTTCAGTCTAGCCTTGTTCTGGCTCCCACAGACTTACATTGAGAAGTAAACATTGAAGCAAACATTAGAAAGTATTAACGTAGAACATTTGTAAAAGTGCAAAATGGGTTGCAGCATCGCAACGCATCAGTATTCGTTGTCCCATTGTTTTGAATTCACTGTCGATTTGTAGTGCTGATGACTGACCCCAATAAGTGACATGTGCAAAAAAGCAGCTTAAGAGCTATAAAAGCAAGAAAACAAAAAAATAAACCAGTAGTGCAATTCGGTGGCAAAGATTTGATTTGAAAATTGCTACCACCACAGTGATCAAATAATATCACATACAAGGAATAAATACCACAACACCATGACCACACAACGTATTACCATCACAAAGTCACCAAATAGCACATGCAAGGGACAAATACCGCAACACCATGACCAGACCACATATTACCACCACAAAGTGACCAAATAGCACATACAAGGGGCAAATATCGCAACACCATGTCCAGACCACATATTACCACCACATAGTGACTGAATACTACAATACTGATCAGTAATAAAAAAAAACACAATACTAATATCACCATAAGTGCAAATATACACAGGAGGTCTGTACTTATTATGCAGGGTCTGTGTACAGGTAATACAGTTATTACCGGTGACATTATACACAGGAGCTCTGTATATAATGTATAGGTAATACAGTGATCACTGGTGACATTATACACAGGAGCTCTGTATATAATATACAGTGTATAGTGTCAGTGTATAGGTAACACACTGACTCACCAGTGACGTCTCTAGGTGAAGTCCTTCATCTTTGTTTTTCATCTTTCATCCAGCACAGACCACGATCACTTCTTCCAGCCAGGGCTCATCTCTGCAGGAAATAACACAGTTATCTCGAGCTCCGCTTGCAGAACACATTACTTAATTTTTCCAAATTTCCACATTACACCACATGAAGAAAAAAAGGAGACATAGTATCACTCTACACAGAAACCAGATGGCCCCCCCATTTAAAACAGTATGCTCAAAAAGTATGCAGTGTCTGTGTAGAGGTTATACAGTGATCACTGGTGACATTATTCACAGGAGCTCTGTATATAGTATACAGTGTATAGTGTCAGTGTATAGGTAACACACTGACTCACCAGTGACGTCTCTAGGTGAAGTCCTTTATCTTTCATCCAGCACAGATCGCCATCACTTCTTCCAACCAGGGCTCACCTCTGCAGGAAATAACACAATTATCTCGAGCTCCGCTTGTCGAACACATTACTTAATTTTTCCCAACTTCTACATTACACCACATGAAAAAAAAGGCAACATAGTGTCATCCTACACAGTAACAGGCCTGCCCCCTCATTTAAAACAGTATACTCAAAAAATAAAATAAATACATCACTGCAGTAATTAATATCCCTTAATTAGCCCCTATAGTAATAATATTCCCCATCCTGGTCCCTGTGTGTCTCATTCCTGGCTTCAGCCATATGTTCTCCCATCCTGTCCTCATGAGTATCCATTCTGCCCCATATGATCTCCCCATCCGGTCCTATCTGTCTCCATCATATCCATCCTGCCCCATGATCCTGGACGATCTGTCTCCAACCCCGCCCCATCTGTCTCCAATCCTGCCCCCAGTGTCTCCCATCATGCCATGTCATTCATCCTGCCCAGTGTTTCCAATCATGCCCCGTGTCTCCAATCATGCCCCATATCTCCATTCAGCCCCGTGTCTCCAATCATGCCCGTATCTCCATTCCTGCCTCTATTCCGGTCTCCATTCCTGCCCCATCTGTCCGCAATCCTGCCCCAGTGTCTCCAGTCATGCCCCCAGTGTCTCCAGTCATGCCCCCATGTCTTTCATCCTGCCCCCTGTGTCTCCAATCATGTCCCGTATCTCCATTCTGCCCCCATGTCCAGTATTCTGTCCCTGTGTCCAGCATTCTGCCCTCGTGTCCAGCATTCTGTCCCGTGTCCAGTATTCTGCCCCCCGGGTCCAGTATTCAGCCCCCCGTGTCCAGCATTCAGCCCCCCGTGTCCAGCATTCTGTCCCCATGTCCAGCATTCTGCCCACATAGTATATAGCACAGCCCACGTAGTATATAGCACAGCCACATAGTATATAACACAGCCACATAGTATATAAGACAGCCATGTAGTATATAGCACAGCCCACGTAGTATATAGGAGCCACGTAGTATATAACACAGCCCACGTAGTATATGGCACAGCCCACGTAGTATATAGCACAGCCCTCGTAATATATACACAGCAACATAGTATATAGCACAGCCCACATAGTATATAGCAGCCATGTAGTATATAACACAGCCACGTAGTATATAGCAGTGTGGGCACCATATCCCTGTTAAAAAAAAGAATTAAAATAAAAAATAGTTATATACTCACCTTCTGGCGGCCCCCAGATCCAGCCAAGGCCTTAGCAATGCTCCCGTCAGCTCTCGTTCCCAGTGATGCTTTGTGACAATAACTTGTGATGACGTAGCAGTCTCGCATGATCCTACGTCATCTGGGGTCATTTCGCAAGGTATCAGTGGGAACGGGAGCTGCCGGGAGCATCGCGAAGATCGGGAAGGCTGCTTAGGACCGCCGTAAGGTGAGAATAGCACGATTTTTTTATTATTATTAGAATAGCACAATTTTTTATTTTTTTAATTATTTTTAACATTATATCTTTTTACTATTGATGCTGCATAGGCAGCATCAATAGTAAAACGTTGGTCACACTTGTCAAAATGGGCCCCCCAGTCTCGCTAGGGCCCCGGCACTTGCCCGGGTGCGTCGGGTGCTGACGCCAGCCCTGATCATGATGTAGGTAAAGTGCTGTGGAATTAATGGTGCTATATAAGCAAAGCATTACAAAGACTTCTGGATATACAAATTGCCTCTTCTGAGAAAAAGAGGACTTAAACTCTATAGCGCCACCTGTTGGAAGTAGCGATCCTACAAGTCACAATCAACCCTTTAACGAGTCGTGCAATATGACTTAGGATAGAAGTCAAATCAGTATCTCAATTCGCAGACATGGTGTTTCGGGCTGTTCACCCTCGTCAGGACGAAGCATGAGAAGACTTCTGGTACTTTCAGGGCAGGATGTCTTGGCCACAGTTTTTAGATAAAAGTCTAGGGCAGCCATCTGCATCTTTTCCCTGGCCTAGCTATGCCTCTAGTCTGCTGAATACAGATTCAACTGCAGACAAATTGAAATGAATACACCAGCAGACATTTTCTCTTTACTTTGCATGTGACCAGAGAAGAAGAGAACTTGTTTCATGTAATAAGTAGGTATTAAGAGTTAAAAATGAGAGTGCTCTCTGGTATACAGAGATCCCTATACTATACTGCATAATATTCATAATATACTTAATCTGCAAATTATTGTATATCCCTTTATATGATAGAGCTATGCAAGACAATAAGCAGATTCTGCTTGTAAATTATCCCAAGTTTGTTAAATAAATTGTATGTGGTCAATATTTTCTTATAAAGGTTAATTTCTCCCTCGTCCCTGGCACTTATAGTCAGGTCAGGTAGTAAATCTTTCCCTGACTGACTTCCTTTCAATACTACTTTTACAACACTCACGTGTTTTGTCATTTACAGCTTTATCGTGGTGTCTGCTTTTAGTAGGGAGGATTTTTTTTACTATATCAGGAGGTGGAGAAAGGTGTGGATGAATAATGCCACTTCGGCTCTTATGAAAAATGAATTTTGCTGACACAAGCTTTACCTAAACAGGAACATACAACCATGGCATGTTCCATTATAAGACATGCACTACGGTTCCAAAGTTTAGGGTCACCCAGACAATTTTGTGTGTTCCATGAAAGCTCATACTTTTATTAATCAAATGAGTTGCCAAATGAATTGAAAATCTAGTCCAGACATTGACAAGGTTCGAAGAAAAAGATTTTTATTTAAAATAATATTTTCATCAAAGAATGCTCCCTTTGCAGCAATTAGAGCACTGCATACCTTTGGAATTCTAGCAGTTAATTTCCTGAGGTAATCTAGAGAAATTTCACCCCATGCTTCCAGAAACCCCTCCCACAAGTTGGTTTGGCTTGATGGACACTTTTTGCGGACCATACGGTCAAGCTACTCCCACAACAGCTCAATGGGGTTGAGATCTGGTGACTGTGCTGGCCACTCCATTACAGATAGAATACCAGCAGCTGCCTGCTTCTTCCCTAAATAGTTATTGCATAATTTGGAGGTGTGCTTTGGGTCATTGTCCTGTTGTAGGATGAAATTGGCTCCAATCAAGCACTGTCCACAGGGTATTGCATGGCGTTGCAAATGGAATGATAGCCTTCCTTATTCAAAATCCCTTTTACCTTGTGCAGCGATCCGGGGGCCCAGGGCAGAATGATGGAGACACTGGGGACAGAGATTCTGGACACAGATGAGGGCAGAGATGCTGGACACAGATGGGGCAGAGATGCTGGACACAGATGGGGCAGAGATGCTGGACACAGATGGGGCAGAGATGCTGGACACAGATGGGGGCAGAGATGCTGGACACAGATGGGGCAGAGATGCTGGACACAGATGGGGGCAGAGATGCTGGACACAGATGGGGGCAGAGATGCTGGACACAGATGGGGCAGAGATGCTGGACACGGATGGGGCAGAGATGCTGGACACAGATGGGGTAGAGATACTGGACACAGATGGGGCAGAGATGCTGGACACAGATGGGGGCAGAGATGCTGGACACAGATGGGGTAGAGATACTGGACACAGATGGGGCAGAGATGCTGGACACAGATGGGGGCAGAGATGCTGGACACAGATGGGGGGCAGAGATGCTGGACACACTGGGGGCTGAATGCTGGAGATCATGCAGGATCATGGGGCAGGATTGGTTCATGGGGCAGGATGAATATGATGGAGACAGATAGGGCAGGATGGGGAGATCATATGGGGCAGAATGGATACTCATGAGGGCAGGATGGGAGAACATATGGCTGAAGCCAGGAATGAGACACACAGGGGCCAGGAAGGGGAATATTATTACCATAGGGACTAATTTAGGGATATTATTACTGCAGTGATGTATTTATTTTATTTTGAGTGTACTGTTTTAAATGAGGGGGCAGGCCTTTTACTGTGTAGAGTGACACTATGTTGCCTCTTTTTCTTCATGTGGTGTAATGTAAAAGTTGGGAAAAATTAAGTAATGTGTTCAGCAAGCAGAGCTCGAGATAACTGTGTTATTTCCTGCAGAGATGAGCCCTGGCTGGAAGAAGTGATGGCGGTCTGTGCTGGATGAAAGATAAAGGACTTCACCTAGAGACGTCACTGGTGAGTCAGTGTGTTACCTATACACTGACACCATACACTGTATACTATATACAGAGCTTCTGTGAATAATGTCACCAGTGATCACTGTATAACCTCTACACAAACACTGCATACTAAGCACAGATCTCCTGTGTATAATGGCACTTATGGTGATAGTATTGTTTTTTTTTATTAATGATCAGTATTGCAGTATTAGGTCATTATGTGGTGGTAATATGTGGTCTGGACATGGTGTTGTGGTATTTGTTCCTCGTATTTGCTATTTGGTCACTTTGTGGTGGTAATATGTGGTCTGGTCATGGTGTTGTATTTGTTCCTTGTATGTGATATTATTGGTCATTTTAAAAATGTAAAAATAAATAAAAACATACCTAAATTGTATTGCATATTTGAACAAATATTTAATAGGTTACAATTGAGTAGGGCCCGGCCAAAAATGTCTACCGTGTTATGGTGGCAGCTTGAAAAATCTTTTGGCCAAAACAAAAGCTGCCGGTTATATGTGTGATCTGGTGATGGGAACTGTTAATGTGTGATAAATGAAAAGTGGAGTTTTACTCAGCAACTATTTTTCTGGAATAATCTGATTCAGGTATATGATGACCCCGTTGCATGACCCCGTCACATGACCGGGGGGCCCACAGAGTCTGAACAGCCCGGGGCACTGTCTACCCTTAATCCACCCCTGGTAGTAGTACACACCATTGTAGGAAATCTTCAGTTTCTTGGCAATTTCTCGCATGGAATAGAATTCATTTCTAAGAACAAGAATAAACTGTTGAGTTTCACATGAAAGTTCTTTTTTTCTGGCCATTTTGAGAGTTTAATGGAACCAACAAATGTAATGCTCCAAATTCTCAACTAGCTCAAAGGAAGGTCAGCTTTATAGGTTCTCTAATCAGCCAAATTCTTTTCAGCTGTGCTAACATACTTGCACAAGGGTTTTCAAGGGTATTCTAATCATTCATTAGCCTTCTTACACAGTTAGCAAACACAAAGTACTATAAGAACACTGGCGTGATGGTTGTTGGAAATGGGCCTCTATACACCTATGAAGATATTGCATTACAAACCATATTAACATTGTATAGAGTGTATTTCCTATAGAGTGGAAAACTTCATGCAGAAGCATGCCAGCCAGACAAATAGTGGTATCCATTGTTTGGTGAATGAGGAGCCCAGCAACAATCCTAAAAATCAATATTAACCTTTTAAAGGGCCTTGCTACAGGACTAAAGGTACTTTCACACTAAGCGACGCTGCAGCGATACCGACAATGATGTCGATCGCTGCAGCGAAGCTGTTTGGTCGCTGGAGAGCTGTCACAGACAGCTCTCCAGCGACCAACGATGCCGGTAACCAGGGTAAACATCGGGTTACTAAGCGCAGGGCCACGCTTAGTAACCCGATGTTTACCCTGGTTACCATCGTAAAAGTAAAAAAAAAAAACACTACATACTTACCTTCCGCTGTCTGTCCCCGGCGCTGTGCTTTCCTGCACTGACTGTGAGCACAGCGGCCGGAAAGCACAGCGGTGACGTCACCGCTCTGCTTTCCGGCTGGCCGACGCTGACACAGGATGCAGGAGGAGTGCAGAGAAGCAGAGCGCCGGGGACAGACAGCGGTAGATAAGTATGTAGTGTTTGTTTTTTTTACTTTTACGATGGTAACCAGGGTAAACATCGGGTTACTAAGCACGGCCCTGCGCTTAGTAACCCGATGTTTACCCTGGTTACCAGTGAAGACATCGCTGAATCGGCGTCACACACGCCGATTCAGCGATGTCTGCAGGGAGTCCAGCGACGAAATAAAGTTCTGGACTTTCTGCAGCGACCAACGACATCACAGCAGGATCCTGATCGCTGCTGCGTGTCAAACACAACGATATCGCTAGCCAGGACGCTGCAACGTCACGGATCGCTAGTGATATCATTGTGAAGTTGTTTAGTGTGAAGGTATCTTTAGGCTAAGAAGTCAAACCAGAAGTTCCATTTGCAGACACATGTTTCAGGGGGTTTGCTCTTCATCAGTGCAAAGCAAGATAACTGATTTGGATAGGTGAGAAGCCTCTGACAGGGTTTCTAAGGGTTAAATTTTCTCCTTTCGTAGAGAGCCTGGTTGGCATAAGAAGATTTATAAGCCATGCAATGCTCCTCTAGGAAATGAAATATGCAAATAGCGTCTTTAGAGATGAAGAGAGCAGGAAATCTAGTGTCACCTATTGGAAGTAGCATTCCTTAAAAGTCAAATTACTGAAAGCGTCTTGCCACAAAACGGAAATATAAGAAGTGAAACCAGAAACTTCATTTGCAGTTATTTGTTTCAGGATGCTTGCCTCACATCAGTGCAAACAGGAGAACTGATTTGGCTGAGTGAGAATCTTTGGACAGGGGATCTAAGTGGTAAAGTTTCTCCTTGTGGAGAATCTTTAAATGAAAGTGTACAAATACAGTATTCACTTGGTGTTATGTGGAAGTTGCGAATGCAAAACCCATCTAATAACCTGAATTAACACCATCGTATAGTCATTAGACCTGGTGTTCTTAGTATTCATAGCAGTAATATGACCACAGAAACAAATAGCCTAATGCTGCATGTATTGACCTGAGGTTAAGTTGATTGCTTAAAAAAAAATATTCCCAACAAAAATGCAATGTCAATGTGCTCCCAAATTCTATGTTATTTACCTTAAATTTAACTTCAGACATAATCTATGTATTTCCACGAGTATAAATTACATATTAACAATGACATACTGATGATTGAACATGAAATAGCTGTGATGTGTAGAAATGAAAATGCTAGGAAGACAAACAGTATAAGAATAGGGGGCAGAAAAGCGCTTTTTGCACCTCAACTCGTTCACCCCATGGTGACATGGAGTTCATTCTGCTGGTGGTTTGTTCTACTTGTCTACTCCTTTCCCTGTTGGCACCTAATGAATTGGAAGCTATGATGAGGCTCAGAAGCTGGCTGGGTCGCTGGTTCAAATTAGCTTAAGTAACCCCTGGGCTTCTTCCATGTTACAGAGGCAAAGTTCTTCTGTTAGCATCCTCAGAGACAACACCGTTCAAGCCAGCTGCACGACTATACTGCAGGTCCAAACTTTCAATCTTCAGGAACACAAAGCAGGAAGCCGGGGCCTGGGAGCGGTGCACTCATGAAAATTCACTTAAGTAAACTGTTGTAATAAAAGACTGTCCCCATTTATTTATCATTGTGTTGGATCTCATTATTTAATTTTAGATTAAAGTTATGTTTATGTTTAACAGTGATGACTGCAACACCATATCTTTGAATTCATTAGGTGCCAACATTACCAACATTTCGGTTAGTGTTAATTTTATTAAATAAATTATTAGTTTAAGGGAAGAAAAGGAAGGAATCAAAGACATACAGTTAAGGGCATTGTAGAGTATGAGAGAGTATGCATCACCGACTGAGCACCGCCGGATCACTGACTGAGCACTGAACTTGCAGATCCACAAGCAGCTATTAACCCTTGTCAGGCTGCATAATTTTACAACCTTAACAGGCTGCATAGGTACAATTGTACCTTCACATATACCTCCACTGTGGGAAGACTTTACTTGGTTTCAGAAACTAAAGTTCATTCAGCTACAAATGTTATGCTGATATCTATTGTTCAGTGTTGTTACTGGTCACTTATGTTGCTGTCAATTAAGTTAATTCAAACTGGGAGTGGCTTCTACTTGTCTTCCTGCCTCCCTCCTCTCATTAGCCATTTTGCTGTTCATCTCATTGCTGTGAGCACACATTTCTAGGCTTGTGAAGTCTTCAATTTCTTGGAAACGAAGGTAGGAAAGTCTCACAGCATCTAACAGCCAGTTATACCTTTATTCTCATTATGTGGGGACAGAACAGTCAAATTGTCTTTCAGCCTGGACTTGGCTTACATATATTTTGTATGAAACTTATCACTATAGGTATAATTTTTATACGAAAAATGGATAATAATTAGTATCTACATATTGTTTTACGATGTTTTATTTATATTCAGCACAAAATACGAAGCCAAAATTCATCTAGCAAGTCATCATGAGTGATAGTAATGCTGGATCTAGTTTCCGCCATAATCCAAGAAAACGTGTTTGCAGGTTAGTATAATTTTGTGAAAAGCCAATAATGTAGTATTTCGGAAAATTATTTATTTTACATTTTTTCATATTTACAGATTTACGTCTGACGAAATAATGCGAATGCTAGAAGAATCTGATTCTGAGCATGAGGATGAACCATATGTTCCATCTGATGATGAAAACTATGTACCACAAGTGGATGTTACTGAAGAAGATTCAGACATTGAACAAGAAATGGTCATAGAGCATGAAAATGAATACGAATCAGACGAAAGTGTTGAGGATGATTCTGTGCCTCAAAGTGCAGGCGACATTTGGACTGCTAAGGATGAAACTCAATGGTGCAGTAATCCACTGCCAAATGCACAAACAAAATCTCGTAATGTCCTACGACAAAGAGGTGGCCCTGCAGCAATCAGCAACCTATATACAGCAAAAGAGCTATTCAAGTCCATCATGACTCCCGAGATGTGTGACATCATATTACGGGAAACGAATCGAAAGGCCAAGAGAGTTTGTGATGCTTACAACAACGAACTGGTACAACGTTTTCCTGATTCTTCCAAACGGCCACCACAAAAAACATTCAAGCAATTTACTGAAACTGAACTTCATGCATTTTTGGGCATACTGATTGCTGCTGGTGTGCACAGAGCCAACAAAGAGAATCTGGAGGAAATGTGGAATGTTGCTGCTCTGCCTCTTATACGTGCAGCCATGTCTCGTGACCGCTTCAAGATGATACTCAGATTTATCAGGTTTGACAACGAAAATACACGTGCAGAACGTGTGCAAACAGATAAAGCTGCACCAATACGGGACATCTGGACAATGCTGAACAGTAATCTGGAGAGAGCCTACAAGCCATATCATTGTATCACCGTCGACGAGCAATTATTTCCATTTAGAGGTCATACTAAATTTACCCAGTATATACCTTCAAAACCAGCTAAATATGGCATAAAGATTTTCTGGGCTTGTGACTCATCAAATGCCTACCCTTTACAAGGTCAGCTCTACACTGGGAAACCAACTGATGGTCCTCGACAAGTAAACATTGGAGAACGAACAGTATTGGACCTAGTGAGCTCGTATAAAGGCTCTGGAAGAAATGTCACCACCGATAACTTCTTTACAACCATGGAACTAGCTAAGGTATTGAACTCCTGGAACATGACACTAGTTGGTACAGTGAGAAAAAACAAAAGGTTCCTACCTAACAACATGCAGCCTGCCAAAGAAAGGCCTGTATACTCGACAAATTTTGCCTACAATCATGATGCAACAGTCTGTTCATATGTACCAAAGAAGAACAAATCAGTCGTGCTTCTATCATCTATGCACATGACGGGAGAAGTTGAAGAGACACTAGCAGCCAAGCCAGAGATAATAAAATACTACAACATAACAAAAGGTGGCGTTGATGTTATGGATAAAATGTTGGGAGAGTACACTGTGAAACGACGAACATCACGTTGGACTTTGGCATTTTTCTACAATATGATTGATGTCAGTGGGTTAGCATCCTACATCATCTACAGAGAACACAATCCAAGCTTCAGGGCAAAGGATCAACGAAGAAAGTTCCTGAAAGATCTCGCAAATCAGCTGTGTATGATTGCAATTGAAGATCGTAGTACAAACAAAATGATAATGAGAAACCATTTTCTTCGAGGTGCAGTAGAAATGGTGCTTGGACGATGCATTGTGGTAGCATCGCAGCCAGCAGCTGGCCCCAAAATACCTCATGGTAGTCGTGGACCCTCCCCTGTTGTTGGTAGTTGCTATGTCTGCAGAGACCTGAGGCGAAAACAACGCAAGACTAGAAAGTCTTGTGTGGTTTGTGTGAAACCCATTTGCGATGAACACTCTGTAGCAAAGCCAACATGCATTACTTGCAAAGAAAATCAATAAAAAAAAGTTTCTTACATTTTCTTTTATAATGTAAATGAACAGTTTTTTACTTGTTTATAATAGTTAAATAGCATTATCATTAAAAAAAAATTTATGCTTTTTCCCTTGCATTATCTTCATTCAAAATATATGAGGTACATTTGTACCTATGCAGCTTGTTATGGATGCAAAAAGATCTCGACCCCTTATCTCGGAAGCGGGTGGAGATATTTTATTGAAATTTGGCCAATATATTCTGGACCAAAAATGTAGAGATGTCACGAAATTTCAGCCCTCTACGTCTTTTCAAAAAAAAGTTATTGCAATTTTAAAACGGAATAGTTACAATTGTACCTATTCAGCCGGATAAGGGTTAAATAAAGCAAATCTTGGAAATTGAAAAAAACCCAAAAAACAATAAAAACGCAGTACAACTTGAACCACTCCATGCACAAAGATTTACCGTATTTTCCGGCGTATAAGACGACTGGGCGTATAAGACGACCCCCCAACTTTTCCAGTTAAAATATAAAATCTTAAAAATCGGGGGTCTTCTTATACGCCGTATGTCATCTTATACGGCCGGTGACTAATGTGCCTTTTTTTGGGGGGAGTGGTCCTGATGACGGAGGGGCGTCTCACAGGGAAGTGTGAGTATGCCCCATTACCTCATATTGTAGCTGCAGCGTCAGCGTGGGGTGCTGGGGAGCGGCGGCGGCTGCTCCTTTGTGCCGCGTGGGTGCTGTGGGGCGGCGGTTCCTTTTGGTACAGCGCCGGGGCTCTGTGCTGTGGGGCGGCAGCGGGGGCGGCAGCGGCGGCGTATCTTCAGGGAGAGTCAGTCGGGAGACGAGATCTGAATCTGAGCCTGCGCCGCCCCCAGCGGCCATTTTCCCGGAGGCCACCGCATCGCAGCAATGGAGCTGCCGGCGCCTCCGGGATTTCGGGAGATGCCGGAGGAGCCCCGACTGACTCTCCCTGAAGATACGCCGCCGCTGCCGCCCCCGCTGCCGCCCCACAGCACAGAGCTCCGGCGCTGTACCAAAAGGAACCGCCGCCCCACAGCACCCACGCGGCACAAAGGAGCAGCCGCCACCGCTCCCCAGCACCCCACGCTGACGCTGCAGCTACAATATGAGGTAATGGGGCATACTCACACTTCCCTGTGAGACGCCCCCTCCGTCATCGGGACCACTCCCCCCCCACCCACCATAGATACCCGGCGTATAAGACGACCCCCGACTTTTAAGAAGATTTTCAGGGGTTAAAAAGTCGTCTTATACGCCGGAAAATACGGTACTTTGCTTCCTAGCTTTTATAGACTTGACCCCCAAAATTACATGGCTACCTCTTTATTTACCGTCAGCCAGCTTAATAATTACATAGTAACATAGTAACATAGTTAGTAAGGCCGAAAAAAGACATTTGTCCATCCAGTTCAGCCTATATTCCATCATAATAAATCCCCAGATCTACAGAACCTAATAATTGTATGATACAATATTGTTCTGCTCCAGGAAGACATCCAGGCCTCTCTTGAACCCCTCGACTGAGTTCGCCATCACCACCTCCTCAGGCAAGCAATTTATTTAACAGCTGACCTCAGTGTGCTTTTCCAGTAAAGAAAGTCTATGTAATAGAAATGATGAGGGACATAATTCCCCTATACTATAGGGTGTATGTCTGTATCATGGCCTATCTTTAGATTATTTGTTGGTCCCATTCCAGAATGATCTCATTCAGAATTGTGTCACTGACATCGTAATCTGTTCCCTGGGCGGATCCAGTTTATTAGTATGCTTATTTCATAGTTCATTTCAACGCAGATTACATCTTCTCTTCTAATGAAATGCAGAAGGTGAAAGCCTGGTGTTTACTTATAAGGCAATACCTTCTTCCCGACAGATGAGGTCAGTGATATGTAATGAAGGGTATAAAGAGAACACCTTGCTAAAAATAATAGACAAACATGAGGCGTCAGCACACTATGAATAATGAAAACATGGACTCTAATATTACTGCAAACTGTAAAAACAAAAGGTACTTAGCATTTTTTAATCAAAGAGTGCAAAAGCCATCCCACCACATCAAGGTGTACCTAAAAGTGCCCTAAAAACACATTTCTTCAGACTGGCCTACCGCCTCAACACATTAATCTAACTATCCCTGTGTTGCCTAGTCAATATTTTTACCATAACCAGGTTCCTTGCATCATGTTCTCACATGCTTTATGCAGTTAATAGCCCTCTGTGTCTGTACTGTTACATATTTAGGCTGATAACCGGTTCATGCAGCTTTACATGAACACCCAACTTCTTACACTTTGGCTCGTCAGAACAATGAAAGCAATTGTTATCATCTACCTCTCGTGTCTCCCCTTTTTCCTCATAGTTTGTAAGCTTGCGAGCAGGGCCCCCACTCCTCTTGGTATCTGTTTTGATCTGTGTTTATTATTCTGCTGTAATGTCTATTGTTTGAACAAGTCCCGTCTATAATTGTAAAGCGCTGCGGAATATGTTGTAGAAATAAAATTATTATTATTATTATTATTATTAAATATGGATGGTCCCTAACCACTATATGTCATACCTCTCTATGTGCCAACCCAGCCTCATCTGAATGGGGAGTAAAAAGGAAACCAGGCATAGCTTGCAGTTAAAACCTTGTATGGGATATATATGTGGATAAGGATACTGAGTCCTGGAGGGGTCGCACCCCCTTATATGCACTACACAAAGAGAAAAATTAGGGTTTTCACACCTTTAGTATTAAACTAATGCACAGATGCACAAATGCTCCAATATACACACCTACGGTATACATACACGATGCATCACTGCGACTAATAAATACATTAACTCCAATATTGATACAAACATTAAAAATGCAAGGTACCAATCACTAGTCCACAATGGTATTTTTTTTCTTACAGAGAAATGTGTGGTAGGCCCTTTAAAATCTAGAGCCATCCTTGCGGCCTTCAGAAAGGTAACTGGAGATAAAGTGGCAACATTATTTCTTATTTTTAGTGACTCTATAGCGACAGGGTCTGTTCCGCAGGACTGGCGCATAGCAAATGTGGTGCCAATATTCAAAAAGGGCTCTAAAAGTGAACCTGGAAATTATAGGCCAGTAAGTCTAACCTCTATTGTTGGTAAAATATTTGAAGGGTTTCTGAGGGATGTTATTCTGGATTATCTCAATGAGAATAACTGTTTAACTCCATATCAGCATGGGTTTATGAGAAATCGCTCCTGTCAAACCAATCTAATCAGTTTTTATGAAGAGGTAAGCTATAGGCTGGACCACGGTGAGTCATTGGACGTGGTATATCTCGATTTTTCCAAAGCGTTTGATACCGTGCCGCACAAGAGGTTGGTACACAAAATGAGAATGCTTGGTCTGGGGGAAAATGTGTGTAAATGGGTTAGTAACTGGCTTAGTGATAGAAAGCAGAGGGTGGTTATAAATGGTATAGTCTCTAACTGGGTCGCTGTGACCAGTGGGGTACCGCAGGGGTCAGTATTGGGACCTGTTCTCTTCAACATATTCATTAATGATCTGGTAGAAGGTTTACACAGTAAAATATCGATATTTGCAGATGATACAAAACTATGTAAAGCAGTTAATACAAGAGAAGATAGTATTCTGCTACAGATGGATCTGGATAAGTTGGAAACTTGGGCTGAAAGGTGGCAGATGAGGTTTAACAATGATAAATGTAAGGTTATACACATGGGAAGAGGGAATCAATATCACCATTACACACTGAACGGGAAACCACTGGGTAAATCTGACAGGGAGAAGGACTTGGGGATCCTAGTTAATGATAAACTTACCTGGAGCAGCCAGTGCCAGGCAGCAGCTGCCAAGGCAAACAGGATCATGGGGTGCATTAAAAGAGGTCTGGATACACATGATGAGAGCATTATACTGCCTCTGTACAAATCCCTAGTTAGACCGCACATGGAGTACTGTGTCCAGTTTTGGGCACCGGTGCTCAGGAAGGATATAATGGAACTAGAGAGAGTACAAAGGAGGGCAACAAAATTAATAAAGGGGATGGGAGAACTACAATACCCAGATAGATTAGCGAAATTAGGATTATTTAGTCTAGAAAAAAGACGACTGAGGGGCGATCTAATAACCATGTATAAGTATATAAGGGGACAATACAAATATCTCGCTGAGGATCTGTTTATACCAAGGAAGGTGACGGGCACAAGGGGGCATTCTTTGCGTCTGGAGGAGAGAAGGTTTTTCCACCAACATAGAAGAGGATTCTTTACTGTTAGGGCAGTGAGAATCTGGAATTGCTTGCCTGAGGAGGTGGTGATGGCGAACTCAGTCGAGGGGTTCAAGAGAGGCCTGGATGTCTTCCTGGAGCAGAACAATATTGTATCATACAATTATTAGGTTCTGTAGAAGGACGTAGATCTGGGTATTTATTATGATGGAATATAGGCTGAACTGGATGGACAAATGTCCTTTTTCGGCCTTACTAACTATGTTACTATGTTACTATGTTATAGAAGCCAGGCGATAAAAAGCTGCTCATCTTAGTAGATGGAGGGTCACAGCCGCTACTCCCCTCTGACACTAAAGGCATATTCTACAGATATTTTATCTATCATGGGTGATGATTATTGACTTTGTCTGACACGCTCAGATGTTCTATACTAATACTTCAATGACCACAAAAAGGACAGAGCTTAGCAAAATCGTGCCTGAAAGTTGACATTTGGGGGTTTGGTATATACAGCATTGTGTTTGTGATTTGGTAGCACCTGTTAAGATTCCATCCAATTTAGGATAGGGGCATGCTGAGTTGCCTGTGTGTTGAGCGAGAGTTGAGCCATACAGTCAGGGCCAGGATGTGTCGGGGCATCTCCATGTGTCTGCTATTCAAGTGATTACTTGGCTATTTAGCTGGCGTTCTGCCTCAAATAAGTGCCAGAGGTAGCTTAGCTCAAGTGGTGTGCGCTTGCTCTGTACTGTGTTCCTGTATTTGATCTTTGTTGCCCGACCGTGGTCTTTGACATTGACCATCCGTTTGCCTTGCTCTTCTAGCTTGATCTGCTATCTTCCTTCAATTCTGACATTGGACTGTGACCTCACTACACCTTTGCGTTACCCCTTTGTTTATGATGAACCCTCTTGGTATCTGACCTCAGACCTCTTGACTACCCATCCTCACAGCTTGTTCATGAGTAGTGACTAGCGTCACAGCACCAACATGTCTGGAAGCCACTCTAATGTCCAATCCACAGAACCTGATAGCACAGTTTATCATGATCAATGGATATCCCAATGGATACATCATTACAAACATTCAAAACAATAAGTGGTGGGTGGCCAAGGATACTTGTAGTGAGGGGGAGACAGTTAATCTTTTTAAAACACATTTATTTTCATGATATAACTGCCCATTAGTGACATCTTTACTGGATTTACTAGGGCTTTAAAATTGTGAAAATTGTTAAATGACTAATAATGTATACCAATGACTTGTTTGTATTTAGCACCCATGAGGCACCACACTTTGGGTGTACTTTAATTTGAGCATGACCATGTATGTCAGCTAAAGGATGTAAACATTGTAGCCCAGTAATCTCAATACTTAATTCGTATTGCAATAAATACTGTATGTATACAGCATATTTCATGATGATCATTTACTCTACATTCCACATTAATACCATTCATTCAAACTGTCAACTTTTCTTGCATCATTGTATCTGAATTTTTCATTTTTTTTCTTAGTGTGTTCATAATGACTGAGATCACATTAATTTCATGCTCAGATACGTGTGATTCGCTGACTTATTCAAATTTATCTTACAAAGACAGGTCAGCAGGGAAACTGATTTGACCTGAAGAAGACTGCAGGGAGCTGAAATGTTTAATTAATGTTGAAAGTGTGTATGATTATATTAGATAGATTGTAATTATATATGTGCTCATAAGTGGTGTGGTGTTATTCTAGGTTCATTACATTACATTTGGCATCATGGTAAAACACATTAGACACAGATAGATAATTTACTTATTTTTTCTTCTAAGATGAAGAATTATGAGCTCGCCATAAGGAAAACAATGCAGAAAGATAACCACATATCTTCCGTTATTTTCTACAAGATTATTTTTTAAAGAAATATAAATTTTACTGATTACTTATTAAATACTTAATTATTATGTGTCCTCATATTTATCAATTTATTGCCAGCAATAGATAAAAATAAATTATTCTAGTTCATAACACATTCTCCTTTATTATTTGCAGGGAATCTTTAGGCAAGATTTCTCCCACTGCCCCCACCCCCCAAAAAAAATAAAAATATTTATATGCATTTGTAGCTCTTTCAGACAAGTCCAGCGAAACCTTTACATAACCAGTCCACTCCTCCGTTACTGGGAAATCGGTGTTTGAATTGATAGGCAAATAAGGTTGTATATCTCAAGCCTTTGTCACTCCAGCTTTATTCCCAATGCTGTCTCCTCCTGCTTGATTAAGAGCCTCTATGCTGTGTGAGCCATCAGTCAAATAGGAGGAGCTGGAGCTAGGCAGAGGTGTAATGACTAAGGCTTCAGATCTACGATAACCATTTGCATTTCAGTTTAACCACTAATTTCTTAGGAACAGAGGAAATGACTGGTCATGTAACCCCTTAATGACCGCCGATATGCCTTTTAACAGCATCCGCTATGGGGGCTTATTCCTCAGTGCCGCTCTTTAACGGCTCAGAGAAATAAGTGAATAGTGCCCCCCAGCATCAGAAAGTTTTTGGGGTCTCGGCTACCGGGGCTAGCTGAGATCCCGGAAAGCATGATTTGGGTCAATTTTTAGCGTCCCCTGTAACGTAATCGCCGTTATTCACTTGATAACGGCGATCACAAAAAAATCAAATTTTCCGTTCGTTTCTCTCTCCTCTGATGTGATCTAGCATACCAGTGGAGAGAGAAATGGGTTCCCCTCAAGCCCTCCCAGTACCTCTGCCATTCCCAGATCCTCCTGCTCTGTCCCCCAGCCTTCCACGTCATCTTCCTGAAATAAAATTGTGGATGCATGCGCAGTGCTCCCACCGAGATCTGCTGGAATAGGAATTTTTACTATTGGTTAATTTTGATCACTGTGATAGACCCTATTACAGTGATCAAAACGAAATAAAAATAGTAAACTCCCTTCCCCCTTAGATAGATAAAAATAATAAAATAAAATTGTATTTTTTTCCTTTCTTTGCAGTTATAGGGTTGGGGTTAGAGCTGGGGTTAGGGTTGTGTTAGGGTTAATGTTGGGGTCAGAGCTGGGGTTAGGGTTGGATTAGGGTTAGGGTTTGGGTTAGAGCTGGGGTTAGGGTTGTGTTAGGATTAAGGTTAGGGTTTGGGTTGTGTTGGGATTATGGTTGTGTTGGAGTTACGGTTGTGGTTAGGGTTGGGGTTAGGAGTGTGTTGGGGTTAATGTTGAGTTTAGGGTTATGTTAGGGTTGGAGTTAGCATTGGGGGTTTCCACTGTTTAGGCACATCAGGGGGTTTCCAAACGTGACATGGTGCTTCGTTATCAGTTCCAGCCAATTTTGCATTCAAAAAGTCAAGCAGTGCTCCCTTCCTTCTGAGCCCTGCCATGCACTCAAACAGTGGATTTCCCCCACATATGGGGTAATGGTGTACTCAGGAGAAATTGCACAACAAATTTTGTGGTCCATTTTCTCCTGATACCCTTGTGAAAATAAGAAAAAAGTTTTGGTCTAAAGTAAATTTTTTTGGTGAAAAAAGTAAAATGTTAATTTTTTCCTTCCACATTGCTTTAGTTCTCGTGAAGCACCTGAAGGGTTAATAAACTTCTTGATTGTGGTTTTGAGCATCTTGAGGGGTGCAGTTTTTAAAAAGGTGTCACTTTTGGATATTTTCTGTCATATAGACCCCTCAAAATTACTTCAAATGTGATGCAGTCCCTAAAAAAATGGTTTTGTAAATTGTGTTGTAAAAATTAAAAATCACTGGTGAAATTTTAACCCTTATAACTTCCTAACAAAAAAAATGTTTCCAAAATTGTGCTGATGTAAAGTAGACATGTGGGAAATGTTTTTTTATTAACTATTTTATGTGAGATAACTGTGATTTAAATTAAAAGTTTGATAATTGCAAAATTTTCAAAATTTTTGCCAAATTTCCATTTTTTTCATAAATAAACACAAGTCTTATCAAAGAAATTTGATAAATAAATGACAAGAATCTGCATAACTAATCATATGCTAAATAGTTGCAAATCAAATTTAAGTATGAGATATCCAAGATGATTGTTTTTAAAATGATGGCAGATTCAAGTTCAAAGCAGAAGTGGATAATGAGATATGGAGTATGAACATCAAAAATTCAAAATATTGTTATCCTTTTGCTCTTCACTGTACATATATACAGTAGGGAGAAAAGTATTTACTCAGCCACCAATTGTGCAAGTTCTGCCACTTAAAAAGATGAGAGAGTCCTGTAATTGACATAATTTGATTTTGAGTGCAAACCTCCTTCAATCAGCAAGGGCACTGAAGATGAAATGTGGATGGGTCTTTCAGCATGATAATGATCTCAAGCACACGGCCAGGGCAACAAAGGAGTGGCTTCGTAAGAAGCATATGAATGTCCTGGAGTGGCCTAGCCAGTCTCCAGATCTCAACTCCATAGAAAACCTTTGGAGGGAGTTGAAAGTCCATGTTGCCCAGAAACAGATCTGCATGGAGGAATAGACCAACATACCACCAGCAGTGTGTGCTAACCTTGTGAAGACCTACAGAAAACATTTGACCTCTGTCATTGCCAACACAGGATATATAACAAAATATTGAGACTAACTTTTGTTAATGACAAAATACTTATTTTCCACCACAATTTGCCAAATAAATCTTGCCAAATCAGACAAGGTGATTTTCTGGATTTGTATTCTCATTTTGCCCCACCCCACAGTTGTGGTCTACTTGTGATGTCAATAACAGGCCTCTCTCTTTTTTTTAAGTGGAAGAATGTCACGATAGGACTGGCGAGTAAACTGGGACCAGGGGCACCTTTCCTGGCCCTAGCACTAAGGGGTGTCCTAGCTTGCCCCATTCCCCGGAATACCTCAGATGGCAAGGATGTTGGGGCCTCCGCCCTTGCCCTGTCTTCTAGCTTCAGCCCTGCATCTGTCCCCTACCCCCACCTGGGGAAGAGAAGCACTACCGTGCATCGCAGTGCATGAACCTGACAAACGGGAACAGAGACAAGGGTAAAAGAAAATTCCACTCACACAAATACACTGTTAGGTGTCGAGTTTCCACCGCTGCACAGGGGGAATCTCAAACCATTTCTGCTGCGGTCTCCCATTCTCCTCCAGCCGCAGTGGAGCCTGCTCAGCAGAGACGTCGGTCCCAGCGTCTGGCTCAAGCTAATACTGTGCAGCTGGTTTCTGCTGTCCTTCCCGGCTCAGCCATCGTAATCAGTACTGATCAGCGGCGAGCAGGCGCTCCTGCGACTAAGTCCTGCTTTTCTTCTTCTGAGCATGCCCAACGGATGAACTCTCATTGGAGGTCGGGGGTCACATGCTCAGGTCCTGTAGTAGCTCCTATTGGACCACTAGGAGGGTCCTGGAGAACTTCTGCTATAAAAGGTTCGCATGGCCGTACGGCCATGAGCTAGTATAAATCAGTTATTGTGTGTGTGTGGATGTATGCCTGTTCTGGTGAATGCTCCGAATCATACCCATCCCTATTGTTGATGAATGCTCGCGAATGTTGGAGCTGTCTAGCGCCAGTTAGTGCCATCCAACACCAGGCACAATCTAATAGCATCTATCAGCAGCGTTAGCCAGTGTGGCACTGTGCGCAACCAGTGCGCTTACTTGTCCCTAGTTAGGGCGGTTAGTGGTATCCGCCAGAGCAGCGCTGCGCGCACCCAGTGCGCTAAATCTATTTTGTATTTATTTTTTCCTGGCACCGCAGTTGCGGTGACGAACACAAGTGATCTAGAGGGACTCTAACCCCATGTCTAGGCGCAGAGTTCTGTGACTCTATACTTGCATTTCCTCTGTGGTATTGCGGCCCTGTGAGTCCGTGTGTGTTTTCATTATACCGCCATTTACTGTCCGCCATTACCTAGCAGCATGTATCATCTCTTCACGGTGGACCTCGGGCTGCGAATGCACCATATTCCATCTTTATAATTATTTGGTGCGTTCCGGCAGCCCTAACATGTACTCTCACAAATAACAGACATAGTCACCAGGGTGTGAAGGATGGGGGAGAAAAATAAGGAAAGGATGAGGAATTTCACAGCATACAAACCAAGCAACATTTGCACAATAAACTCCTGCAGCTCTCCAGACACCGGCTCCTCACTCTCCAGGTCTATCTAGCAAGTACTAACTTAGACAAGGATCTGACCAGAAGGCCTAGCTTTTATAGGAGAAAGGAGTGGCTAACCGAGCTCAGCTGAATGCAGGGATTTCCACATGGCCGATTAACCCCTGTCCTGCTGAAAGAAAAACACATTTAATACACCGGAGAAGTGCTTCTTCTCAGTGGCGAAGCAGGAGCCATCCGATGCTGCGGTCTTCTGGCACTGCTGTGTCACAGTAACTCTGTGACAGAGAACTTGCACAATTGGTGGCTGACTAAATACTTCTTTTCCCCACTATGTATTTTAAGGTGGCTAGTGGACATGCAGCGCCCCAGGGTCCTGGTCATTGCAGTAGTGTCATTCTTCCACCGGGGGGAGTGGTGTTATGTCTGAAGGCAATAAAGGAGATCACTTTACCAGGCATCACAGACCATTCAACACACTTCACACTCCAGTCCACCAGAGGGAGCTATGCTCCTATTTAGTAGGGCACTCTTTACAATTAGGTAAAACTGGTGGTCTGGATAGGAACTTAGGCAGAAGCTGGCTGGGCTTCACCCAGTTAGCTGCTATCTGAGCTCCGCTCAGGTAGTGGGTCCTTGACAGGGGTGGGATCCTGTCAGAGGCCTAGACAGAAGGCCACAGAGCTGCGTCGGCCCGGCGTGCAGCAGCATCCTAAGGAAGGACACGAAAGAGAATTGTATTGTAGAGGGTGAGAAACGAAGTAATAGCAAAAGGAGAGGAAACCAGAAGGAGTTCTGCCCTGTAAAAGGCTGCCTCCTTCTGAGGCGCAGGATCCGGTGGCCGGGAGGGAGCAATCGTCTCTATGCCTTGCTCCAGAGACCGGCAGGACAGATAATTCCTTGTTACCTGCCCGACCTATACCTAGGGCTGGGGCGTGCTAGAGTCCCTGTAAAAAGATTCAAGCCATCAGTCATATGGGTTGTTCCTATCCATCTGGGGGACAGAGAGAAAGACATAACATCTACAACAGTTGTGAGGACCTTATGAGAAGCTTAGCAGTAAGGAACTACAACATCCAGGCGCTAGACGAAGGCTACTGATTTCCACCTGGATAAGGGGACTCTGGATTTGCCTTCAGACCGGCCAGACTCTGCCAGCCCTGTGATCCGGTGCTCTGGACTGTGGACTCTGAAGCTTTCAGTAAAGGTAAAGAGACTGCAACCTTGTGTCCTCGTTCTTCACTGCGCCTCACACCATCCACCATCCACATACTGGGAAGCCTTGGGGACATACTTCACCTGTGAGAAGGTATACCATCCAGCTGGCATAACATCACCCCAGCGGACCCCTAAGCAGCATCAGTTACCCTGACCGAATACCATAGGTGGCGTCACGAACATTATCCCTTTAAAGACCTTTCCCTTTTACAACGGACCTCCTGAGGGCCACGGACCGGGTCAGCCATCGTGACATCCCCCTTGAGAACTGAAGGACCCGGTACTGAGTACCCCACTGCCCTACAGGGGCGCTCCAGACACATTGTTGATGGGAGGTATGTATCCCAGAGGTGGTTGTCATCTGTGATGTAAGCCTGGAGTACATGGTGGTCTAGCTAGATTGTCCAGGTTCCAAAACTCAATGACAATTGGAGGTTCTGTAATGATTATAGGAAGCTGAATGAAGTCTCCAAGTACGACGCATATCCGATGCCACGTGTTGATATGCTGATCGAGAGACTTGAGTCGGCAAGGTACATAGCCACCTTGGATTTAACAAAGTGTTATTGGCAAGGAGAAGGCAGCTTTTTCTATGCCCAATGAATGCTTCCAATATGTCTGATGCCAATTCGATTGCAGGGAGCCCTGACCACCTTCCAGAGGGGCATGGACAGGATCCTCGCACCCCATAAGAATTACGCCGTGGCATACCTGGATGATATTGTAATCTTCAGCTTGGATTTGGGAAGTCATCTGTGAAAGGTCCAGGTGGTGTTTGATGCTCTTACAAAGGCGGAGTTTTCAATAAATCTAAAAAAAGTGCCATGGGGAAAGAAGAGGCCAAATATTTAGGATATGTAGTAGGTAGAGATGAGATCAAAATCCCAGCTCAGTAAAGTGGACACAATCCACTACTGGCCGAGACCACTCTCAAAGCAGAAAGTTAGAGCCTTTCTGGAAAACGGAATCGTGGGGTACTACAGAAGATTGATCCCAAACTTTGCCACGATGGCCGCACCCCTGATTGACCTCCTTAAGGGGAAGAAATCAGCTATGGCCAAATGGACTGCGAAGGTGTAGGCAACTTATCAAGAACTGAAAGTGGTTCTGTATAAGCAGCCGGTACTGGCTCTGACTTTAAGAAGGTATTTGTACTCCTGACAGACTCAAAAGTCGAATTAGGAGCAGTCCTTTCTCAGGAGAACACAGAGAGCAGCACCCCATGCTCTACCTGAGTAGGAAGCTGTCAGCATATAAGAAGAATTATTCCACTGTAGAAAAGGAACGCTTGGCCATAAAGTGGGTGGTGGACACATTATGATACTATCTATTAAGGCAAAAAATTAAATTAGCATAAGACCATGCCCCACTCAGATGGATGAGGGAGAAAAAGGGAAAAAATGTTGGAGGAAATTGACTTTATTCCACTTAGCAGCCGCTGCCTCACTCTTTCAGTCATAGGGATGGCGCCAGCACAGTTTCAGTCACTGCTTAGTGTATAGGGAGCGGCGGCTGTAAGCGCACCATAGGCACTGACTGGCAGCGGATTATTATTAGGGCCAACCATTGATTAGTGCAGGGGATGCGGTTACAGCCGCCACTCTCTGTAAACAGAGCGATGACTAAATCCGCATAGGCGTCACTCCTGTTACTTAAACACGTATGCCACCGGGAGGAATAAAGTTAGTTTCAACACGGCAGAAAGACTCTCAGTGTTGGCGGTGTGCAGGTTGACAATGTTATTACTCTGCAGATTAATCACATATTTGCGAGGTTAATATCATTTTTTCATGTGACAGGTTCCCTTTTATTTCATGGAGGTAATTTTATTTAAGCACTAAATGGCAATAGTGTGTGAGGCATCATTTGAAAGTATTATTTGGGATTGTATGGATGACCAGGGTTACGTGTGCAATATATGGTAATATTATTTGAACACTGTATAAAGGTATTATTTAAGCACTGAAGGGATGCATTGTGAGGAGGTTATATGGAAATATTATTTGGTATTGAACAACAGTATTTAAGTTTACTGTCTAAAACTAGTGAAAAAGTTACACACCATTAAGATTTGGCAAGCTGTTGGCTGAAAATTTTCCCCAGTCTTGAAAATCCTACTAATAGTTAAATAATGCAAAACCTTAAAGAACAGTGCATAGCTGTGTGTCCATTTTAGAAAACAGACGTGGCGCCCTATGCATAAATTAAAAGTTATTTTTATCTTTTCAGCCGAGAATATAAAATTGGAGGCTTGTAAGTCTATTTAAAACAAAGAAGAAAAATATAATGGAACAAAACCACAAAAGCTTTCACTATACTGTTAAGCATGTGTCACTGGCCGCAAACAATGCTTTCACTAAGAGTTGAATACAGTGCAGCAGGGCTAAAATAAGACACCTGGGACCATACCGACATAGCACATATAAATATCAGAACACCAAGTTTTGGGTTATGGAAGGGGGAGTCATAATTTTAAAGGTACATTCCAAAATAGGCAAGCTGGAGGAGATGTTCAAAATACATGTGAGATAGAAAATGAGGGGTGTGGGTGCTCTGTAGCTGCACAAAGCTAAAAAAAAAAGACAGATGACACCACTTAGCAGAGTTGGGTCATAGTCAAGGGAAGCTCTCCCTCCAAAATAATCGCTGAATGGGTGGCAGAAGCGTTGCTAGGGGTTCAGCTCAGGGAGGGGTGGTGGGACAAAGCATCTGAGTTGGTCCTTAATCAGGTACAGTAACCACATTTACAACTACAGAGGTGCACCTTAATAATGGGGAACATCAGCAGATTACCATGCTGTTACTGATGCAGCCATCATGCCGCTCCATCCCCACCTTGTCCAGTGCATCACACTGCCTTTATGTAGGACGCAGACTTACAGCGACCTGTGATCTACAGAATGGAGAGTGGTATCTCTCTGCTCTACCACACAGTTTAACTGTGTAGGAACACTGTGCATGCGGTTATGAGTGGTGGTTTTCACTTTGGATGGGCTCCCTTTGCCCCACAGCAGCAATGCTACCAATAAGGGGCTATGATTTATGTGTCCCTTAACAGTAGCCCCCACGCTGTTTATGGCCCCCACAGAAGCCCACAAACTTTATAATGGCCACTACTTTAAACACCACATTGTGTAATGACCCCCACACTGTCTAAGGCCCCCACAGTATTCCCCACACTGTATAATGGCCCCCAGACTGTGTGAGGACCAACCACATTAGCCCTCACATTGTGTGAGGGCCCAACACAGTAGCCCCCACACTGAGTGAGGGTGCCCTACAATTTATGATGCCCCCACTTGATGTAAAAAACTCAACTTGCACAAGCTCTCAGACTGTGAACTGAGAGCAAAAATAGGCATAACCCCTCTCACAGTCTTCGAATTTAAAAACACCTTGGTCAAATGGGAAGAGTGCTGGTCCAAGTAAAACAAAATAAAACGGGACAGTAATAAAAATGCCAGAACTGTAGATAAAAAGACATGGACTGTACATCTTAAAATCATACATTTTATTCAATGCCACTATGCAAAAATTTACAAAACTTAACATGAGGTTCTTAATTTTCTTACATCTATTCACCTGGTGTTGGTGCTGTGTGGCGGCCATTTTTGTGGTGTTTGTGGGGCTGTGTAAAGTCCCCATGCCGTTTTCTTTATTTAACTAAATAATTTAAAAAAGCGTTGCGGCCCCCCCATTTTTATTTAAGAAAATCAATTATACCCAGGGTCTCAAAATATTATCGTAATCAATACCTATAAAACTAAATCTTTATTGATAACCAGAACCTACACATTGGTTCACACCACAAAATTGACAAAAATAAACACAAACACTGTGCTCGCACATAAACACTAAAATTTAAAAATGGGGTATGCTAGGTGTCCCTGGTGTTTACTGAAGTCACACCTGCCTGTCTGCGGGGGTTGGCACCCTAGGGGGGGAGCGTTGTGGCGCCCCTGCTCCACGATGGCTATCCCTGGGGGCCCTATTGTACCCTGTTAGCCACTCAGGAAATCCCACTGCCCACAGTCTAAGGAAACCACTGTCGATAAACAGAAATGTTCCTGCACTAAAGGAACCCTAGGTCCCCACACATAAAATCAATAGTATCCATAGAACATAGAAGGCATAGTAGTGGCGTACTGGTGAAGGAGTCTAGGAATAATTATTTACAGGTCCTTTACAATTGTTATGGATAAACGTATTCCAATGCAACAGATTAGTCTCAGATACAAGGTCATCAAGATATATCGTAAGTAACAAAGATCCAGCAGCCACATCTGCAGCATAACAGTACAGGTTTGGAGGGAAAAAGAGCACGCATGCATGGATATACCGCTGCGCCTCACAGATCGGGCTGGAGGGCTTGACCATGGGCTGTGGCTTGGCGCGAGGAGACCCACTGCGACACGGAAGTAGTTTGAGACGCGGGAGTCACACGTCAAAGAGGACATCGCCGCAGTAGCTATTATGCCGCGGATGTGGCTGCTGGATGTATGCGGTCCAGCTGGAGCATGCGCCGTGAGATATAGGGGTGCATCAGCTTCCGGGATGAGCAGGTGAGGGTCGGATACGCCTCCAAAGCACAGACACGGCGGTAGGTTTATAAAGGAGGATGTATCAGAATCATTTAGCTATTACACCGCATCAGGACACATGCTATCTGTGAATCGAGCCTCCTGAGGAGCACAATGGGGCGAAACGCGTTGAGGCACTGTGGATCTGTATGGCAAATGGTGGGTGAAGGGAGATAAGTGTTTGGATCTTTGTTACTTACGATATATCTTGATGACCTTGTATCTGAGACTAATCTGTTGCATTGGAATACGTTTATCCATAACAATTGTAATGGACCTGTAAATAATTATTCCTAGACTCCCTCACCAGTACACCACTACTATGCCTTCTATGTTCTATACTATTGATTTTATGTGTGGGGACCTAGGGTTCCTTTAGTGCAGGAACATTTCTGTTTATCGACAGTGGTTTCCTTAGACTGTGGCATTTCCCGAGTGGCTACAGGGTACAATAGGGCCCCTAGGGATAGCCATTGTGGAGCGGGGGCACAACAACGCTCCCCCCTAGGTTGCCAGCCCCCGCAGACAGGCAGGTGTGAGTTCAGTACACATCAGGGACACCTAGCATACCCCATTTTTAAATTTTAGTGTTTATGTGCGAGCACAGTGTTTGTGTTTATTTTTGTCAACTTTGTGGTGTGAACCAATGTGTAGGTTCTGGTTATCAATAAAGGCCCCCCATTATTAACATCCAGCCAAGGTAAAGCAGACAGCTGAAGGCTGGTATTTTCAGGTTAGTAAGGGGCCATGGACAGGGGCGTAGCTAGAGCTTTTGCCGCCCGGGGCTGCTCCCGAGATTGGCGCCCCCCCCCTCGGCTCAATACACACAAAGGATACCAAAAATAGGACAACACGCATGATCGGGACTGCAAAAAAAAAAGCAAGTTCTGCTTACCTGACCGCGCTCCTGCTCTCTCCACGCAGCTGAAGCGTGCACTCACCGGCGACTGACAATGACGTCAGCATTGCCCCAGTGTCTCCAGCAATCATCTGCCCCAGTGTGTCCTCCAGCATTGCCCCCAGTGTGTCCAGCAATCTGCCCCAGTGTCTCCAGCATTGCCCCAGTGTCTCCAGCAATCTGCCCCAGTGTCTCCAGCAATCTGCCCGTGTCTTCAGCATTGCCCCCAGACAGTGTGTCCAGCAATCTGCCTCAGTGTGTCCAGCATTGCCCCAGTGTGTCCTCCAGCATTGCCCCCAGTGTGTCCAGCAATCTGCCCCAGTGTCTCCAGCATTGCCCCAGTGTCTCCAGCATTGCCCCAGTGTCTCCAGCATTGCCCCAGTGTGTCCACCGTGAGCTTATAAAAAAAAACCCAAACAAACAGAGTCTCCTCACCTGACCAGCGCTCCATGCGGCGAGCTCCCTCCAGCAGCGCACACTCGCCGGCGACTGACAATGGCGTCAGAAACCGGCGACGTGTGCGCTGCGGCCGACTTCAGCTGCCAGCCTCCAAATGGCTGGTGGCTGTTGTTAACTATTGACGTGCGGGCGCGGGCCCGCACGTCAATAGCGTTAAACAGCTGCAGCGCCGGCCGCGGTTTTAGAGGGCCCCGGGCGAAAGAGTCTCAGTGGGCCCCCCCTTTAACACCTAGCACGATTCATGATGCAGATACAGCAGAGAAATATAGCATAGCCACATAGCATATAACACAGCCCACGTAGCACATAACACAGCCCACGTAGCATATAGCACAGCCACGTAGTGTATAACACAGCCCACGCAGTATATAACACAGCCCACATAGCGTATAGCACAGCCACGTAGTATATAACACAGCCACGTAGTATATTGCACAGCCCACATAGCATATAACACAGCCACGTAGTATATAACACAGCCATGTAGTATATTGCACAGCCCACGTAGCATATTGCCCAGCCACGTAGTATATTGCCCAGCTACGTAGTATATTGCCCAGCCACGTAGTATATTGCCCAGCCACGTAGTATATTGCCCAGTCACGTAGTATATTGCCCAGCCACGTAGTATATTGCCCAGCCACGTAGTATATTGCCCAGTGACGGAGTATACAGCACAGAGTCACGTAGTATACAGACTTAAAATAAAAAATAAACATATACTCACCCTCCGATGAAGTTCTGGCCCTGTACCGCACGAGGCAGCTTCTGGTCCCAGGGTTGGTATGAGCGCAGGACCTGTGATGACGTTGCGGTCACATGACCGTGACATCATGGCAGGTCCTTCTCACATACCATCCTTGGCACCGGAAGCTGCCACTTGCATGGAGCGGGCACTGGAGCGTGGCGAGGAGCGGGAAAGGCGATGGAGGGTGAGTATAGCAGGTTTTTTGTTTTTTTATTATTTTTAACATGACATATTTTTACTATTGATGCTGCATAGGCAGCATCAATAGTAAATAGTTGGGGACACACAGGGTTAATAGCAGCGGTAACGGAGTGCGTTACACCGCAGCCCGTTACTGCTGCTATTAACCCTGTGTGAGTGGTGACTGGAGGGGATTATGGAGCGGGAGCTGATTGTGGGGAGGAAGGAGCGGGCGCCGGGCACTGACTGCAGCGGAGGGACTAATTGGACTGTGCCCGTCGCTGATTGGTCGCGGCAGCCATGACAGGCAGCTGCCGAGACCAATCAGCGACGACAGACAGAGGCTGCGACCAATGAATATCCGTGAAAGAAAGAAAGACAGAAGGACAGACAGAAAGACGGAAGTGTGACCCTTAGACAATGATGTAATATATATATATATATATATATATATATATAAACTTCTCACCAGTGTCTTGCCTCTCTGTTGTGTTTTCTGTCTCTCTTCTCACATCTTTTCTGTCTCCCGCTCTGATTTTTATATTTCCTTCTGCCTCTTCTTCCTGCTTGTCTGTGGCTCCGCCCCTGACATTTAGCCCCGCCCCTCCATGGCTCTTCACAGTGTGAGAGCTGTGATGCTGCTGGAGGGGAGGGATCGGAGCTTCTGCTGCTGACTGCAGGTGCGGGGGTGAGTCACAGCGTGTGTGACTGTGTGCCCCTGCTACACTGCAGCCAGCAACTCTGCACGGCGGCGCGCACTGCCAGCACTCTGCTCCAGTCCTCACTATGCAGAGAGGAAGGAGCAGAGAATGAGTGCACGCAGCCGCGCTGATACCCGCCCCCCGCATTGTGCCGCCCGGGGCGGCCCGCCCCCCCCCCCCGCACCCCTCTTCCTACGCCACTGGCCATGGATATTAGCCCCCAGCCTAAAATAGCAAATAAAAATATTGATGAACATGCAAGAAAAGCGCTTGTTTAATATTTCAGCCTTTTTTTTGTCCTCTATAATTATTTTGTTATTATTGTCTATTAAGGGACCAATACCATCTTTTTTTTCTTTTTGGTATTGATGTATTTATAAAATGTTTGCGGATTTATTTTAATGTTGCTGGCAATTTGATACTCTGTAGATAACTTTGCTAGCTTGATTAATTTTTTTTACAATTATTTAGATCTTTATACTCCTGAAATGCTATTTCTATATTCTCAGCCTTCACAATTTTGCCCTTTGTTTTGATGTTATTAAACTTTGTACGGTGTTATTTATCCAAAATGGTTTCTTTTTACCGTATAATGCCCTGTATAATGTTCATGCTAGACAGTCCAGGAATTTACAGGAACTGGAGGCTTTTTGCCAAGAAGAATGGCCAGCTTTACCACCGAGAATATAAGGAAACTCATCCACAACTACCACAAAAGACTTCAAGCTGTCATTGATGTTAGAGGGGGCATTATACAGTATTAAGAAATGGGGATATGTGAACTTTTGATCAGGGTCATTTAGATGTTTTGGGTTGTCATTATGATTTAAAAAGGGAAAACAGTAGTTTTACAATAAATGGCTTCACCCAACCACTAACCATGAGTGGATAAAAAGTTTTGGTGTTATCATTCATATTCTCTGAAAAAAGGCCAAGAATGCAAAAAATTCTTCAGGGGTATGTAAACTTTTGAGCACAACTGTATATCTTTAAACATGCTCCATTTAGTTTCAGTATCTCCAATTACGATGGCATGGTCCCAGTCTACCCGATTAAGTTCCTCCCTTAATTTCTTGAAATCAGCTTTCCTAAAGTTCCACGTTTTTGCATTTTCCCTTTTGAATGTTTGAATGAAAATTACATTGAAACTTACCATTTTGTGGTCACTGCATCCCAAGTGCTCCCTGACCTGTAGATCTGAAATTGAATCTGATCTATTTGACAGAACCAGAACCAGCAAGTTATCTCCCCTGGTTGGTTCATCTACCAGCTGAGAGGGGTAATTGTCAGTGTGTGATAGCCCCCACTCTGATGTTGGACTCATCAGTAGCCCCCATACTGTATGATGATCCCCACACTATACAATGGCCCCATAGTAGCCCCTACACTGTATGATGGCCCTCACAGTAGCTCCAAGACTATATGATTGCATCCACAGTAACCTGCATGCTGTATAATGGCGTCCTTATGGTGGTTTCCTTAGTAGGCCCCACTCTGTATGATGGATTTCAGCACAAAGTTCGTCTGAGGAATTTGCTCCTACAGCTACGGATGATGGAGAGGAAGAATTTCTTGACTTGATGGACGAGCAACTCCTAGACCGTTTCTTTTGACAGAATGTGGAAGAAGAGAGGCAGGAAAGGATGTGAAAATTGTGAGTATCTATCAGCCCTCAGAAAAACATAGTGGAGTACGGAGAGTCCTCACCTGTGGAATGTCAAACTAAAGGAGCGGGGGAATGTAAAGGGCATGACCAGACAGCAGGTACCTGTGTGTCTGGTCTGGAACTTGAGAGGCTGCATCCACTGTTTCCGGGGGGAAGCCTGAATGAGCCAGACCTTCCCCTATTGCCTGAGGGAAGAGCTAGAGAGGGGGACCTTACTGCTGTCCCCGGGGAAGGGGGCGGAGTGAGGCTGGAAAGTGCGTGCAGCAACAGAAAAAAAAAAGAGGGAAAATGCATGAAGCAGGGCACTGTGGGGTCAGTGCAGAGCCGTGAGGAGCGAGCTCGGCTTCCCCCTCTAGAGAGTACTGTAGCATGCCTGAAAGATGAGGACTGTTGCATTTAGGGGAGTAGTGTGCTCAGCAGCAATGTGCAAACGAGAGCCACGCAGAGCAGAGCTGTGCAGAGCAGAGATGTGCAGAGCAGAGCCATGCAGAGCCGAGCCGTACAGAGCAGACCCGTGCCGAACAGAGCCAGGTACACAGAGCAGAGCCAAGCTGGGTGTTGCAGCAGTCACAGAGAGTAGTGCTCTGGCCGGGAGCACAGCGCCAAGCAGATCACCATCACCTGCCGCCAACAGCGGGGACCAGGAAGAGCTGGACGTGCAGTGTGTGTCGAGTAATCACCAGAGAGAACCAGGTGCAGTACACTATGTGACTGTGAGTACCGCACTTGCGTTGCCCCAAGAGAGCACCCACACAGGACTGACACTTGCACCCTGACGTGGGCAGAGAATAGCTGTCCTGACCCTTCTTACCTGACTACCCCAGTTAAGATAGTTAAAGAGCCACGTTGCGTTCTCACAGGACTGTGGTCCATGCTTTTGTTAGCCACATCAGTAAATGGACAAGGGGCAGTGGAAGGTACCGGAGACTGAACACTGCCACCAGAAGACAGACCAACGACTACAGTACCTTCCTGGAAAAGGCACTGTGCCTGCCGGTGTTAATGAGTTCGCAGCAGGAGCTGCAGTGTTAGGACTTCCTGCTTGCTACCGGAGTGTCGTTATTTGTACCGTTGTACTTCACTTTGCCATTCATATTGTTTAACTCTTTACCTCCCTGCGTGGAGTATTCCCCTGTAAATAAACCCGTTAACCCTCGCTCTGCCTCCCATCCATCACTGCATCCCACGTTCCTGCAATTTCTACAAAGGAAGAAATGTTGCAGCCTATATCGACATTTTTTAAAGGATAGATAAGTCCTCAGGCCCTGAAACCCCAGAAACTGTAATTTATTATAGGGGTATCACCTCTTGACAGCTACCACTAGTATTTTTCTGGTTTGATTAATTTGGTGTGTGCCTGTTCTTCCAAGTTCAGGTAGGTGGGAATATTTATAGCGCATTCTGATGATATTCAATAAAAATGTTTGGTGGCCAAACTCCTTTATTTTATTAAACATCAGCAATAATTAGAGAATTACCAGGCTGCCAAACCAGGTCATAATGAACAGAACTTGGACCATGCAATTTGAAGATACGACAATGCAGTCGTAATATTGGTATGGGTAATATGTGTGTCTTTAGGCTTAAGGTGTTATTTGTGAAAAAACAAGTTATAGTCAATAACTTGATGCTCGCTAGAGATCTGAGCAATGAGATCGCTAGCAATCTTGAGATTCGGGCTCTGTAGCCCCGTCTTGAATAGAACAAAGGTGTGCATGCTCAATTTCATTCTTTGTCTATGGGACTTCCCAAATTAGCCAGGCATGTATACCTCTGTTTCACTCAAGACTGGACTGAGTACGATGGCCTCACAGTAGCCCTGACACTATATAATGGTCACCTTAGTAGTCTCCACAATGTGTGATGGCTTTCTTTGTAGTATTAACTCTGATGATGGCCTATTCAGTAGCTCGCACATTGTAAGATGATCGCCACACTATACAATGGCCCCATAGAAGCCCCTTACACTGTATGATGGTCCTCATAGTAACTCCCACACTGTATGATTACCTCCACAATAACCTGCATGCTGTATAATGGCGTCTTTAGTAGCCCCCACACTGTGTGGTGGCTCCCCAACAGTGGGCAAAGCATACAACTCATTATTGCACATGCGTCAGCATTTTCCATGACGTTCTGAGCCCCGGAAGTCTTGCCATGCAAGAATTAGTGGTGTCCTCAGAATGTATACGTAACCCCAGAGTGATGAGCTGCATTAAGACTTTGAAAGCTAAGGATTTTACTGGTTTTGTAACAGTTTAGGAGTTGTGTCCCAATGCATGAAGAAATTTTGCAGCCTATATCCATATTTTATAATGGCTAGATAAGTCCCTGAAACCCCAGAAACTGTCATTTATTAAAGGGGTGTCACCTCTGGAAATCTACCACTAATATTTTTCTGGTTTGATTATTTTGTTGAATGCCTTTTCTCTTGAGTCTCGATAGGTGGGGATATTATTAATATATTATATTTTATAATAAGGGGAAAATAGTTATTGACCAGGGTAACAGGGAGCCTACAGCCTACTGAAAATCCACTAATATAGTCATCAATGAAGGCATAATACATAGGCGTTGGTCCCATGAAGACTAATTTCACTGCATATTTGTGTGATGACCTCATTGCATCCGAGATTAAATATACTGTGACAGCGGAAGGCATAATGCAGTACATCACTGAAATAAATCTAGGCACTTCCATATAGTGATGGAATTTTTGGAGAAAACTGTGCAACATGAATAATTTACCACGAATCTTAAGCAATACGCAGCAACAAAACCTTCTCAAGCTGTGTTCAGTGTTAAATATTCTCTCGCAATACACTCACAATACATCTAAAGCACTTCGGGCTGATCCGCTGCCATCTGCTTTGAGCGGACACTCACGTCCCAATTAGGGCAAAAATGTGATTTAATTAAACTCCTTTCATTAGGAATTCTAATGAGATCTTAGGGTATGTGTCCACGTTCAGGATTGCATCAGGATTTGGTCAGGATTTTATGTCAGTATTTGTAAGCCAAAACCAGGAGTGGGTGATAAATGCAGAAGTGGTGCATATGTTTCTATTATACTTTTCCTCTAATTGTTCCACTGCTGGTTTTGGCTTACAAATACATTACTGACATAAAATCCTGACCAAATCCTGATGCAATCCTGAACGTGGACACATACCCTTAGGAGCTGTGAGGAGGTTTTTCTGGTTAGTATCTCTGCCATGATGTCAGTTTTACTTGTTTGAATGTAACGAACAGATATGTGGAAATAACATATTCAATGAGTAAGGTCAACTCTATATTATCTATATGACTATTTATTGATCTATCTATCTATCTATCTATCTATCTATCTATCTATCTATCTATCTATCTATCTATCTATCTATCTATCTGTCTATCTACGCAAGTCCAAAGATCCCTGACCCACAGGATCACTGTAAACAAATGTCTGGAAAATTCTACTGGAAGAGTTGACTACCTCTTTTCCTGACTGGGCACTTCTCCATCAGCCTAAGGCCCTGTCATGGCCGATGGGCTCTCATGAATTAGCCAATTTGTGTGTTAAGTACCTACAGTTTTAGAAGTATATTCCATGTAGCAGTCCACATTTCATATATTCAATGTTTGCATATATATCTATAGATATCTATCTATCTATCTATCTATCTATCTATCTATCTATCTATCTGTCTATCTATCTATACAAAAACCTGACTAGCCTCCTAAGTGTAAATAGGTGCAAGCTGTAGTGACTGCAAATTATGTATAAAAAAGCACAGCAGCACTCTGTGAATGCCAGGACATATAGTGTCAATGGAAATAGCTTCCAACTGCATTGTCCCTCAGCAAGCTGTACTTGCAAAAAAGTGAGGGTTCTTAGCACATAAATTGGCCAATTCATGTGTGCCCGTCAACTATGGCAAGGTGACACTTCTCTGATGGGTCCTATCATAACCCTTCCCTATCCTACTGTACATGCTACTTTCGGGCTAAACACCCTACAATAATGGACATACATGACATTGGTATTGTCGACTACCATGATTAAGTGCCTTCCCAAGGGGTCACCGACCACTTTTCCTTCCCAACCTCTGAATAACGACATGAGTCTCAAGTTGGATATAATTGGCCACAGCGGCCTTTATTATAATCAAACAAAACATATAACCATAAAATGAGCTGGGAAGGGGTCCTTGAAGCTAAAAGTCTGGTGTCACCCATAGTATAAACAAGTGGACAAGAGACCAACCGCAGATTACTCTCAGCCGTTACCCCACAGGCTCGAGAGCACCAAAATACCCCAAAGGGTTACCATTGTCCACTTCCAACTTTGGAATCTGGCCCACTGTTACCAAGATTCCCCCAAATCACCAGACCCGCAACCAAAACTTATACCAACTGGAGAATCTGTATCCCGACGGACCCCCCAGGCCAATTTAGCGCCAACTCCAAGGACCCCTCCCCCCGCCACCACGAGGATACTTGACCCCCTCAAGTACCCGAGACCCCACCAACCTTAACCGCTATGGCCCGCTCAATTCCAGACTGTAACCCCAGGGCCCACAAATCAATGCCCACCGCGTTCAGATGAACCCCATCACCCAAAAGAAATTGGTCACCGCCACGCTCCAACTCAAAATGACGCACGGCCATACCTCCGTTTCGCACAACAAAACCTGACACGGCCCGATTCATCTTAATTCGGGCTTTATTTATCTTGTCCACCGACCTGGCGTGCCTCCAAGATGTCCGAGGAACAATCTCCGACCACACTATGGACATCTCCCGAAACGTCGTTTTTAATGTCCCGGATCAACTCACGACAAGGACCAATTCCCAAGTCGTTTCCCCCGACGTGCAGAATCAAGATATCAGGAGGCCTGTCCAGTCGTATGCCATTATATACCTCCTCCAGGACTCTGTTCCAACCTAAGCCCCGAAACCCCAACCACCTGATGACGGCCACATCCCTGGAAAAACCGAGCTGTCTTCCATCCTGTCTGACGTCAGCCCGCCTCGCGCCCCAGTACACATACGAGTGGCTGACAATCCACACCAACAGCGAGGATGAACCTGAAAAACATAAACAACTTAGACAATCGCCAAAACGAGTAAAAGATCGAACCGTGCCCAGCTGCTCAAGGCCTCACATAACTCCGATAACGGCCGGTGTTATGATCTGGTGGTTTAGGAACAACATGAGACAAGCTCTGAAGGAGGTGGTATCTGTACTGACCGCAAACCCTGAACCTAGCAGCGCAACTAAAAATAGCCGTGGGGGGTACCTGACGCTCCCTAGACCCCTCGGCACAGCCTAAGATCTAACTTCCCCTAAAGATGGAAATAGGAAACCTATCTTGCCTCAGAGAAAATCCCCAAAGGAAAGATAGCCCCCCACAAATAGTGAAAGGAGGGGAAAATAACATACGCAGAAATGAAATCAGATTTTAGCATAGGAGGCCAGTCTTGCTTGATAGATAGGACAGGAAAGGATACTGTGCGGTCAGTATAAAAACTACAAAACAATCCACACAGAGTTTACAAAATCTCCACACCTGACTAAAGGTGTGGAGGGTAAATCTGCTTCCCAGAGCTTCCAGCTAACAGAAAAAATCCATACTGACAAGCTGGACAAATATAGAATGCACAGAACAATAAGTCCACAACATGTGGACTGAAATGAGCAAAGCCAGAACTTATCTTTGCAGAACTGGTCAGGAAACCAGGAGAATCCAAGCAGAGATGTGAATCCAGCCAGGAAACATTGACAAGTGGCACAGGCTGAAGAAAGAGCCAGACTCAAATAGCGGACGATAAGTGGAGGCAGCTGATAACAGCTAACTCCAAGGAGCAGCCATACCACTAGAAACCACAAGAGGGAGCCCAAGAGCAGAACTCACAAAAGTGCCACTTACAACCACCGGAGGGAGCCCAAGAGCGGAATTCACAACAGTACCCCCCCCTTGAGGAGGGGTCACCGAACCCTCACCAGAGCCCCCAGGCCGATCAGGACGAGCCAAGTGAAAAGTACGAACCAAATCGGTAGCATGGACATCGGAGGCAACAACCCAAGAATTATCCTCCTGGCCATAACCCTTCCACTTGACAAGATACTGAAGCCTCCGCCTCGAAAAACGAGAATCCAAAATCTTCTCAACCTCATATTCCAACTCTCCCTCAACCAACACCGGGGCAGGAGGGTCAACCGAGGGAACAACGGGCACCACATATCTCCGCAACAAAGATCTATGGAAAACATCATGAATGGCAAAAGAGGCAGGAAGAGCCAAACGAAAAGACACCAGATTAATAATTTCAGAAATTTTATAAGGACCAATAAACCGAGGCTTAAACTTAGGAGAAGAAACCTTCATAGGAACATGATGAGAAGACAACCAAACCAAATCCCCCACACGAAGCCGGGGACCAACACGCCGACGGCGGTTAGCAAAACGTTGAGCCCTTTCCTGAGACAACGTCAAATTGTCCACCACATGAGTCCAAATCTGCTGCAGCCTGTCCACCACAGAATTAACACCAGGACAATCAGAAGGCTCAACCTGCCCAGAAGAAAAACGAGGATGAAAACCAAAATTACAAAAGAAAGGTGAAACCAAAATAGCCGAACTAGCCCGATTATTAAAGGCAAACTCGGCCAACGGCAAGAAAGACACCCAATCATCCTGATCAGCAGACACAAAGCATCTCAAATAAGTCTCCAAGGTCTGATTAGTTCGCTCGGTCTGGCCATTTGTCTGAGGATGAAATGCAGAAGAAAAAGACAAATCAATGCCCAGCCTAGCACAAAAGGCCCGCCAAAATCTAGAGACAAACTGAGAACCTCTGTCAGAAACAATATTCTCCGGAATGCCATGCAAACGAACCACATGCTGAAAAAACAATGGAACCAGATCTGAGGAGGAAGGCAACTTAGGCAAAGGTACCAGATGGACCATTTTAGAGAACCGGTCACAAACAACCCAGATAACAGACATCTTCTGGGAAACAGGAAGATCCGAAATAAAATCCATGGAAATATGCGTCCAGGGCCTCTCAGGGACCGGCAAAGGCAAAAGCAACCCACTAGCGCGGGAACAGCAAGGCTTGGCCCTGGCGCAAGTCCCACAGGACTGCACAAAAGCACGCACATCGCAAGACAAGGAAGGCCACCAAAAGGACCTAGCAACCAAATCTCTGGTACCAAAAATCCCAGGATGACCAGCCAACACTGAGCAATGAACCTCAGAAATTACCTTACTTGTCCATCTATCAGGAACAAACAGCTTCCCCACTGGACAGCGGTCAGGCCTATCAGCCTGAAATTCCTGAAGCACCCGCCGCAAATCAGGGGAGATAGCAGAAAGAATCACCCCCTCCTTAAGAATGCCAACCGGCTCCAGGACTCCAGGAGAATCAGGCGAAAAACTCCTAGAGAGGGCATCAGCCTTAACATTCTTAGATCCCGGAAGATACGAGACCACAAAATCAAAACGGGAGAAAAAAAGGGACCATCGAGCCTGTCTAGGATTCAGCCGCTTGGCCGACTCGAGGTAAATCAGATTCTTATGATCGGTCAGGACCACAACACGGTGTTTAGCTCCCTCAGGCCAATGCCGCCACTCCTCAAACGCCCACTTCATAGCCAACAACTCCCGATTGCCGACATCATAATTGCGTTCCGCAGGCGAAAACTTTCTAGAAAAAAAAGCACACGGTTTCATCAAAGAACCATTAGACTCCCTCTGAGACAAAACGGCCCCTGCCCCAATCTCAGAAGCGTCGACCTCAACCTGAAACGGAAGAGAAACATCCGGTTGACTCAACACAGGGGCAGAAGTAAATCGGCGTTTAAGCTCCTGAAAGGCCTCAACAGCCTCAGAGGACCAATTCGTCACATCAGCGCCTTTCTTCGTCAAATCAGTAAGGGGCTTAACCACACTGGAAAAGTTGGCAATGAAACGGCGATAGAAATTAGCAAAGCCCAAAAATGTTTGAAGTCCCTTCACAGATGTGGGTTGGATCCAGTCATGAATAGCTTGGACCTTAACAGGATCCATTTCTATAGACAAGGAAGAAAAAATAAAACCCAAAAAAGAGACCTTCTGAACTCCGAATAGGCACTTAGACCCCTTCACAAATAAAGTATTATCACGAAGGATCTGGAACACCATCCTGACCTGCTTCACATGAGACTCCCAATCATTGGAAAAAATCAAAATATCATCCAAATATACGACCATGAATTTATCAAGATAATTGCGGAATATATCATGCATGAAAGACTGGAACACAGATGGAGCATTAGAGAGCCCAAATGGCATCACAAGGTATTCAAAATGGCCTTCGGGCGTATTAAATGCAGTTTTCCATTCGTCACCCTGTTTAATACGAACAAGATTATATGCCCCTCGGAGGTCAATCTTAGTAAACCAACTAGCCCCCTTAATCTGAGCAAACAAATCAGTAAGCAGAGGCAAGGGGTATTGGAATTTAACCGTGATCTTATTAAGAAGACGATAATCAATACAGGGTCTCAAGGAGCCATCCTTCTTAGCAACAAAAAAGAAACCCGCTCCCAATGGTGACGAAGAGGGCCGAATATGCTCTTTCTCCAAAGATTCCTTAACATAGCTCCGCATGGCGGCATGCTCTGGCACAGACAGATTGAAAAGTCGGCCCTTAGGGAACTTACAACCAGGAATCAAGTTAATAGCACAATCACAGTCCCTGTCCCTATGTGGAGGAAGGGAACTGGACTTGGGCTCATCAAATACATCCTGGAAATCCGACAAAAACTCAGGGACCTCAGAAGAGGGGGAAGAGGAAATTGACATCAAAGGAACGTCACTATGTACTCCTCGACATCCCCAACTAGTCACCGACATAGTTTTCCAATCCAGCACCCGATTATGTTCCTGTAACCATGGAAATCCCAGCAAAACAACATCATGCAGGTTATGCAACACCAGAAAACGGCAATCTTCCTGATGTGCAGGAGCCATGTACATAGTCATCTGTGTCCAGTACTGAGGTTTATCCTTGGCCAAGGGTGTAGCATCAATGCCCCTCAAAGGAATAGGGCTCTGCAAAGGCTGCAAGGAAAAACCACAGCGCCTGGCGAATTCTAAGTCCATTAAGTTCAGGGCAGCGCCTGAATCCACAAATGCCCTGACAGAAAAGGACGACAATGAGCAAATCAGGGTCACAGATAAGAGAAATTTAGGCTGTATGGTACTAATGGTAACAGACCTAGCGACTCTATTAGTACGCTTAGGGCAATCAGAGATAACATGAGCCGAATCACCACAGTAAAAACACAGCCTATTCTGACGTCTGAATTCCTGCCGTTCTATTCTAGTCAAAATCCTATCACATTGCATAGGTTCAGGACTATGCTCAGAGGATACTGCCATATGGTGCACAGCTTTGCGCTGAAGAGGAACCCTGCCCAGTGCCTTGGCCGGAAGTTCCGGCCCCGCCTTGAAAGGAGTGACCAAACTTCGTCGGTGCCATTACGCGCAACCACAAGCCGATGTCCTTCTGATCCCATCTGATCGCTGGACGAACTGCCTTCCGCTGCCGAAACTGCTCATCATATCGTAACCATGCTTGACCACCATAGGCCCTATGCGCCTCCCCTATGGAATCCATATAACAAAACAAAGCTGAGCAATTCTCGGGAGCCTTCTGTCCAATAACACTTGCCAAAATCGCAAATACCTGAAGCCAGTTCACAAACGTCTGAGGAATAAGGCGCCATCGCCGCTTTTCCTCATCCTCCTTCTTACTATCCTCTTTTTTACTCTTATCCAGGTTAAATTTCTCCAGTGGTAACAGTGAAAATATCTCCACGTACTCATCCTTCCAAATCTTCTCGCGCACTTCCTTCTTCAAATGCGCCCCCAACGGCCCTTCAAAGCACACATACACCTCACCACGCGCCTTATCATCTAGCTGAATGCCCCCCTCCTTCTCTTTCTCAGTCTGTACAGACACCGAGACCGGCTCGGCCGACCTACCCTGGTCACCCGAACCGCTGCCTAACAACGCTAACCCCGAATCGGACTATCCGACCCAAGCTGACAGAGGGGACGGCCCTGGCCTACCACTGTTCAACCGCGACAACAGCTCCCGCACCCCCGACAACAACTCACCCACCCCTTCACGACTCATATCCGCCCGCACCGCAACTCCCTCACCCCACTCTACATACCCCCCAACCCGATCCACCGAAGTCATAGTTGGCGTCGACAATGCCAGGGACAAACAAAACATAGAATGGTTCTCACCAGGCTGCAGGGGAGCTGCGGTTCCCCCAGCCGCAGACGCCGTCGCCGTCCCGCCGTCTCTTGACCGCGAAGCCGTCTGTGCGTCCACCCGGACGTGAACTTCGCTCCTCACTGCTCCAGCTGATCCGACCCCTGCAGAGGGGACCGTGCTGACCTCGTCACTCCAGGAGGCCGCCAGGAATCCATCAGGCCCAGACCCGGACCCGCCGTCCGCAACGCTGCCATCTGCCGCCATCCCAGGAAGAGGTGCGGGCCCGGTCGCAGGTGCATGGGGGGAATGGCGTACTCCGGCTGAGTCCAGCAGCCCCGCCGAGTCAGGGGCGCCGCCTGCCGCTGGGATGCTCCCCCACCGTCTCATGGTGCCGCCGGAACCAGGCCGCCCAGGACAAGCATAACCGCCGCGGCCCGCCGTGACAACACCGCGTCCTGCAGCCACTCTGGCGCGCATGGGCCCAGACCCCCGGAGTGATGAGGGAGAAGGCCCGACTGCTGCTGCAGGCCCCAGCGCAGCAGGTGGATTCCTCCCGGACCGCGGCCTGCTGGGGCGCTTGTGCGCAGGCACGCGGCCCGGAGGGTCCCGTGAGGGGCTCCTGCGCCGCCGCTGGGGCGCCGGGGCAGCATCAGGGGATAGGCGCTGAGGGGGGCGCACGCGCCTAGACCGCCGCTCACCGGGCCCAGCCGCCGAGGGATCCGCACCGCTGCCGTCGCTGCTGGTACCGCCCAGGATGCCTGCTACTTGTGCCTCTAGCCAGCCGGGAGGCTGCGACGCCGCCGCCGCCTGCAGCTGTTCTAGCACCTGCTCAATGGCCGCCATGTTCAGCGCTGGTGAGTGCTCCCTGCTCACGAGTCCACAGAGCGGGAAGTGAACTGCTCCTCCCCCCCGCTCCCACCATACCCCTCACCAGCAAGTTAACCCTCCCCCAGGAACGAACCCCACGCCCCCCTTTCCCCTGCTCCAACCCCCTGTCATGGCGGCTTCCACGTACGCCGCCCGGGGGAGGGGGGCGGGCGGCTCGCTCCAGCCTGTCTTTATGGACAGACATCTCTATTGGGCTGCAAGCCTACAATTTGAAAGGGCAAGTAGAATTGGTTGAGAACACCTGTAGGTCAATGAGAGGAGTGCAGTGTCTGTCTATCTATCTATCTATCTATCTATGAGTCAAAAAAGCCAAGCAACACTCCAGTAATTACCAAACAAAAGGAATTTAAGGAGGTGACTTGTGTTACATGTGAGGGTCACTGTATGTCCCCCCCCCAGGATGTGCATGGAGGCATATTGAGGCCATGAGAGTACATTGCAGTCGCAAGTGTAGCTGTGGTTGCAATGCAGACTAAAATGAGTATAGGTCTTGGACAAGCTGGTTGTCCAAGACAGATTTAGGGAAAACCTGCTGGGCATTTGTGTTTTGAAATTAACTACAGGATGGTAGTCATGCAGTCAGTTTCATTCCTGGCTGGGTTTTCCATGTGGCTGAAGGCCACAGATTCCAGTTTGGGTTTGTCAGGTTCACAGTCAGTGTCAGTCTGGTGTTTGGAGGAGGGCAGAGCAGGAGGCTCTGCAGAGCTCTACGAGGTGTGAGACAACACAGGCAAGCGGAGTCAAGCAGCCAAGGCAGCTGGTTGGCCTGGCACCTACAGCGTACACAGCGGTGCAGTCGCCCAGGGCAACAGGTCTCAGGAGATGGACTGGCGTGTTTAGTGACTGTAAATTGGAGGATATGGTTCCCGGCTGCGATCCGGAAGATCTTGTGTACTGTGTATTGCTGTGAGTAAAGAGACATTAACACAGTGGTGCAGTCGCCCACGGCAATCGGTCAGAGGTGGAATGGCATGTTTAATGATTATAAGCCAGAGGATATGGTTCCCCGCTTTGATCCGGAGGATATCGTGTGCTGTGTTTTTTCTGAGTTGAACATTAAAGAGACGTTTTGCTTTGAACTTTTCTGAGTTACTGCCTCATCACTGCATAAGTGTGCTACTGCTGCACTACACTCTATCTGTCTACTTATCTATCTATCTGTCTACTTATCTATCTATCTGTCTACTTATCTATCTATCTATCTATCTATCTATCTATCTATCTATCTATCTATCTATCTATCTATCTATCTATCTATCTATCTATCTATCTATTCATTCATCATCCCACATCTCTCTCTCTAGATGTATACTGTATATCTGTGTATTTCTTTGATTATGACAGTATTTCCAGGCACAATATATTGACATTAACATTTGTCTCAGAGAGACCATCTGTACAAAAATGGATTTAACCTCATAATAGCAAGATGCTAAATTTATAATCCCAGGTTTTCCCAAAACCATGCTTGTCCCTGAAAATCTCTCTAATTCTTCCCAAAGTCTCTTTCTGATCACCCTAAGGCTTTTTTTATAATCAGATAATCCACCCCAGACTGAGAAATCCCTCTTCACAGCGCTTTATATTATGAATAATGTTTAAATAAAAATAAAATCTCAGATTTCAGCACAGTCTTTATAGGCAAAACATCAGTACTTCTGAGTATGTATCTACTCATATCCTTTCCTACATACTAATAAGACCAATGTGCTAAACCTATTATGCATAAAATAACAAAACAGAAAATAGATTTATATTAGATAGGTAGTATTGAAGGGAACCTGTCACCCCAAAATCGAAGATGAGCTAAACCCAAAAAAACACAGGGTTGGCTGCCTAGTTGGCTGCCTAGTAGCAAAAATGCACACAGGTAAAGCTTGCATAAGACACTATTCACACAGACAAATGTGATGCACAGTGTTTGGACAACCTATTGATCACGCCCATAGTATTAGCAGGTGGGCCATCCAGCACTATATATGTACATGCAACACACAAGGAACAACATAAAGGGGCCCTGCCGCACCCTGCAAAAAGATGATAAAAAGTGCAAAAAAGATGAAAAATTAAATAATGTATATAATACATTAGATGAGGTATTAGTTACAATGTTGGCCAAAATGGATAAGCTTGCAACCCAACGTCAAGGGTCCTCATCAACTTGCAAGTCCTACTCTAATATCAAAAACAGCTAACATAGAAAAACTCAAAAAAACACAACATGAAGAACAGACTCACCAAAACCTTGTCAAATGACAAATGCACTCGCAGGGTGCAGCAGACCCCCGATAATAAATGCTAAAGCAGCACAGGTGCGAGCTACTGATGAGAGCAACCACCCACTCGCCCAAACATTAGAGGGGTTGGCTGCCTAGTAGCAAAAATGCACACAGGTAAGGCTTGCATAAGACACTATTCACACAGATAAATGTGATGCACAGTGTCTGGACAACCTATTGATCATGCCCATAGTATTAGCAGGCGAGCCATCCAGCACTATATATATACATGCAACACACATTTTAGCATTTATTATCGGGAGCCTACTGCACCCTGCAAATGCATTTGTCATTTGACAAGGTTTTGGTGAGTCTACTCTTCATGTTGTGTTTTTTGGAGTTTTTCTATGTTAGCTGTTTTTGATATTAGAGTAGGACTTGCAAGTTGATGAGGACCCTTGACGTTGGGTTGCAAGCTTATCCATTTTGGCCAAAATTGTAACTAATACCTCATCTAATGTATTGTGCACATTATTTAATTTTTCATCTTTTTTGCACTTTTTATCATCTTTTTGCAGGGTGCGGCAGGGCCCTTTTATGTTGTTCTTTGTGTGTTGCATGTATATCTATAGTGCTGGACGGCCCGCCTGCTAATACTATGGGCGTGATCAATAGGTTGTCCAGACACTGTGCATCACATTTATCTGTGTGAATAGTGTCTTATGCAAGCCTTACCTGTGTGCATATTTGCTACTAGGCAGCCAACCCCTCTAATGTTTGGGCAAGTGGGTGGTTGCTCTCATCAGTTGCACCTGTGCTGCTTTAGCATTTATTATCGGGGGCCTGCTGCACCCTGCGAATGCATTTGTCATTTGACAAGGTTTTGGTGAGCCTGCTTTTCATGTTGTGTTTTTTGAGTAGTTCTATGTTAGATGAGCTAAGCCGACCAGCATCAGGGAATTATCTACAGCATTCTGGAATGCTGAAGATAAGCCCCCGATATATCCTGAAAGATGAGAAAAAGAGGTTAGATTATACTCACCTGGGTGGGCAGTCCGATCAGATGGGCATCGCGGTCCGGACCGGGGCCTCCCATCTTCTTACGAAAACATCCTCTTCTTGTCTTCACGCTGCTGTAGGCGTACTTTGTCTGCCCTGTTGAAGGCAGAGCAAAGTACTGCAGTGCGCAGGTGTCGGGCCTCTCTGACCTTTCCCAGCACCTGCGCACTGCAGTACTTTGCTCTGCCTTCAACAGGGCAGACAAAGTACGCCTGCGCTGAAGCCGCAGCGTGCATACAAGAAGTGGACGTCATCGTAAGAAGATGGGAGGCCCCGGACCGGACCACGACGCCCATCGGACCGGACCGCAGCGGGACCCCCCCTGGGTGAGTATAATCTTACCTATTTTTCTCATCTTTCAGCATACATCGGGGTCTTATGTACAACATTCCAGAATGCTGTAGATAATCCCCTGATGCTCGTGGGCTTAGCTCATCTTCGATTTTAGGGGTGACAGGTTCCCTTTAAAGAAAATCATGCATCAGGGAGAGTGGACACAACTGATCAATTTACCCATGGTGGCCAATGATAGCTCATGATATTGGATATCTTCTTCAGTTTATAAGGTGGATGCCAAGACGTATGACCACCACCTCCTCGGCTCGTTTCACAGTAAGAGAAAGACAAACTGTGCTCAGATCCCCGTCTTTCGGGTCTCCTGACCTAAGCTAACTGCCTCATAAATATATATCAAGCAGTTAGACCCGACCTGAGCTGTCATCACGTTCCGAGCATGGTCAGTGATTCACAGACGTGTGTTACAGGCGTTACTGAAGGCATATTCTAGAACTGTATCACTGTTAAATTCAGTCCAGTTGTCAAAATTTGTTGAAGGTACCTTACATAAAATCCCTAACTACATATCTGTTACATAATTATGTCAGGCAATCGCACTACCTAAAACGTGGTGTCAAACATGCGCCGATCAAACCCGCACCACACCTAGTACTTATGCCTTGTTGATATTAGTTAGGTAAACTGGAACTGAGCATAGCTGGTCAAGTGTCACACAGATTGGTTAGGTTAGATCCAGGAGATGCCATGAGAGTTGTCCCGGATTTCTGCCATATTAAGAGTCAAAGTTCACCTGTTTTTAAAGACTTACGGTACTTTATGGTATTTTCGTCCCTGATCAAAAGTTGACTCTCTTTGTGAATATAAAGTTGGCACAAAGTAATTTCCACAACTGCCTGGCATTTTTCTCCCTTACCTCCAGCCTTTCTGGGGCATCAGATTGCAGCACTAAGTTTTGAGCAGTAGTCATACTGTATGCTATAGAGTCTGTAAGAAGAATTATCAAGGCAAATTTACAGTACTAATTCCAGCTAAGAATTCCCCTCAGAATCACTTATACTATTATGAATTTTTTTTCCACCCACATGATAAACTTTTGCTTCCATTTATCAAATGCAGCTGCATAATTGACAGTTATTAAAAATAGTTTTTTTTTCAGACAGCTTGGGGAATGTCTGTCTACATCCATATGCCTGGAATAAAACCCTGTTTAATAGAAGCTAACTGTTCTGTTCTAACCATGGCAATGAGTCATGATATAGATGTACAGATATTTATATACCGTATATACTCGAGTATAAGCCGACCCGAGTATAAGCCGACCCCCCTAATTTTGCCACAAAAAACTGGGAAAACTTATTGACTCGAGTATAAGCCTAGGGTAGAAAATGCAGCAGCTACCGGTGAATTTCAAAAATAAAAATAGATGCTCCATACCGTTCATTATTGCCCCATAGATGCTCCATATACAACTGTGCTATATAGAATGCTCTGCACCGTTGATTATGGCCCCATAGATGCTCCTTATAATGCTGTGCCATATATGCTCTGCACCTTTGATTATGGCCCCATAAATGCTCCTTATAATGTTGTGCCATATATGCTCTGCACCTTTGATTATGGCCCCATAAATGCTCCTTATAATGTTGTGCCATATATGCTCTGCACCTTTGATTATGGCCCCATAAATGCTCCTTAGAATGCTGTGCCCCATATATGCTCTGCACCTTTGATTATGGCCCCATAGGTGCTCCTTAGAATGCTGTGCCCCATATATGCTCTGCACCGTTGATTATGGCCCCATAGGTGCTCCTTAGAATGCTGTGCCCCATATATGCTCTGCACCTTTCATTATGGCCCCATAGGTGCTCCTTAGAATGCTGTGCCCCATATATGCTCTGCACCGTTGATTATGGCCCCATAGGTGCTCCTTAGAATGCTGTGCCCCATATATGCTCTGCACCTTTCATTATGGCCCCATAGGTGCTCCTTAGAATGCTGTGCCCCATATATGCTCTGCACCGTTGATTATGGCCCCATAGGTGCTCCTTAGAATGCTGTGCCCCATATATGCTCTGCACCTTTCATTATGGCCCCATAGGTGCTCCTTAGAATGCTGTGCCCCATATATGCTCTGCACCGTTGATTATGGCCCCATAGGTGCTCCTTAGAATGCTGTGCCCCATATATGCTCTGCACCGTTGATTATGGCCCCATAGGTGCTCCTTAGAATGCTGTGCCCCATATATGCTCTGCACCTTTGATTATGGCCCCATAGGTGCTCCCTAGAATGCTGTGCCCCATATATGCTCTGCACCTTTGATTATGGCCCCTTAGAATGCTGTGCCCCATATATGCTCTGCACCTTTGATTATGGCCCCATAGGTGCTCCTTAGAATGCTGTGCCCCATATATGCTCTGCACCTTTGATTATGGCCCCATAGGTGCTCCTTAGAATGCTGCCCCATATATGCTCTGCACCTTTCATTATGGCCCCATAGGTGCTCCTTAGAATGCTGTGCCCCATATATGCTCTGCACCTTTATGGCCCCATAGGTGCTCCTTATAATGCTGTGCCCCATATATGCTCTGCACCTTTATGGCCCCATAGGGGCTCCTTATAATGCTGTGCCCCATATATGCTCTGCACCTTTATGGCCCCATAGGGGCTCCTTATAATGCTGTGCCCCATATATGCTCTGCACCTTTATGGCCCCATAGGTGCTCCTTATAATGCTGTGCCCCTTATATGTTCTGCACCTTTATGGCCCCATAGGTGCTCCTTATAATGCTGTGCCCCATATATGCTCTGCACCTTTATGGCCCCATAGGTGCTCCTTATAATGCTGTGCCCCTTATATGCTCTGCACCTGTATGGCCCCATAGGTGCTCCTTATAATGCTGTGCCCCATATATGCTCTGCACCTTTATGGCCCCATAGGTGCTCCTTATAATGCTGTGCCCCTTATATGCTCTGCACCTTTATGGCCCCATAGGTGCTCCTTATAATGCTGTGCCCCATATATGCTCTGCACCTGTATGGCCCCATAGGTGCTCCTTAGAATGCTGTGCCCCATATATGCTCTGCACCTTTATGGCCCCATAGGTGCTCCTTATAATGCTGTGCCCCATATATGCTCTGCACCTTTATGGCCCCATAGGTGCTCCTTATAATGCTGTGCCCCTTATATGCTCTGCACCTGTATGGCCCCATAGGTGCTCCTTATAATGCTGTGCCCCATATATGCTCTGCACCTTTATGGCCCCATAGGTGCTCCTTATAATGCTGTGCCCCTTATATGCTCTGCACCTTTATGGCCCCATAGGTGCTCCTTATAATGCTGTGCCCCTTATATGCTCTGCACCTGTATGGCCCCATAGGTGCTCCTTAGAATGCTGTGCCCCATATATGCTCTGCACCTTTATGGCCCCATAGGTGCTCCTTATAATGCTGTGCCCCATATATGCTCTGCACCTTTATGGCCCCATAGGTGCTCCTTAGAATGCTGCTGGTGCTGCCATAAAAAAAAAAAAAAATCACATACTCACCTCTCTTCTCAGGACGCCGGCGCTTTCAATAATTACCTGCTCCTCGTGCGGCTCCGTCTCCAGCACTGACGCTCAGCAGAGGGCGCGCACTGACTACGTCACCGCGCCCTCTAACCTGAGCGTCACTGCTAGAGGACACTGCAGACGGAGCCGGAGCGAGGAGCAGGTAATTACAGCGCTGCGCTCCCCTTACCTGCTGCGGCGCGGTCCCTGCAGTCCTTGGCTTCTCCGGCGCTGCAGCTTCTTCCTGTAATTGAGCGGTCACATGGCACCGATCATTTACAGCAATGAATATGCGGCTCCTCCCCTATGGGGGTGGAGCCGCCTATTCATTTCTGTAATGAGCGGTGCCATGTGACCGCTCAGTGCAGGAAGAATCTGCAGCGCCGGAGAAGCCAGGGACTGCAGGGACCGCGCCGCAGCAGGTAAGTATGACTACACAGCCCCCGCTCTCCCTCCCCTGCTGACACCCAGGTATATGACTCGAGTATAAGCCGAGAGGGGGACTTTCAGCCCAAAAAAATGGGCTGAAAATCTCGGCTTATACTCGAGTATATACGGTATCTTACTTTTATTCCTGGGGCCAAGCTGACAATGAGCAAACTGTATGATAAGAAGGGCAGGCCATGAAGGATTATATAGCAGAAAGGTTGGCAAAGGGTCATATCAGACCATCATCATCCCATGAAGAAACAATATGGTTAGATTTCCATGAACTCAATCAGATCACGGTCCAGGATCCATACCCTCTCCCTGTCATCCCAAACCTTTTTACCAGATCTTAGGTGCAAAATGGTTTTATAAACGGCATCTCAGGGGGGTAAATAATCTCCTTCATATTAACCCCCTTTCTGACGTTGGACGGGATAGTATGTCCGATGTCAGAAGCCCCGCCTTGAGGTGGGCTCTGGCGGTGAAATATTAACCAATAAATTTCGTTCAACTTCACAATTGTGTTCCACTTGTTGATTCATCACCAAAAATTTACGTTTGGTATGATTATGTTTGAAGCATGATATGTGGGTGCAGCGCCCCAGAGTCCTGGTCGTTGCAGTAATGTCGTTCTTCCACCAGGGGGAGCGATGTTACGTCTAATGGCACCAAAGGAGTTCACCATGCCAGGTATCACAGCCACACACACACTTCACACGCCGGCCACCACGGGGAGCAAAAGGTTCTATCTATTAGGCCACTCCTCACATTTGGGTAAAACTGGGGGTTGGTTAGGAAGTGAGGCAGAAGCTGACTGGAGGGAGAAGGAGATAGTCAGTCGGAGTTGGAGCCAGAAGAGGGAGAGAAGCAGACTGGGCTCGACCCAGGAAATTCCTGTCAGGCAGACAGAGGAACAAGAAGGAACATCAGTGGCCCAGTAGGAAGGACACGGAGCTGCGCCTGCAACCCATGCGGCAGCCTCCTAAGAACGGAGAAGAAAGGAAGTGTGCCGTAGTGAGTGAGCACAGAAGTCATAGCAACAGGAGTGAAACAACAGCGGGAGACCAGCTAGAAGCAGGCTGCCTCCATCTGGGCGCAGATCCGGTGGCCGGAACACCGAGGGAGTAATAGACTCTACGCTTCACTTCAGAGACCGGCAGGGCAGTCGATTCCAAGTTGGCTGTCCGACCTAAACACCTAAGCAGACAAGGTGGCAACGCGGAGTAGGGGCATCTCTAGTGTCCCTATAAAATAGCCTCAGGCCACCACCGTCATACGGGTTCTGTCCTATCCATCTGGGGGACAGAGAGAGAGAAGTAACAAGAGTGAGGACCTTATGGTAGCTAATGAAAGTAGGGACCTACTACGTTACTGCGCACAAGGGGAAGACTACTGATTTCAACCTGGATAAGGGGACTCTGGAATTGCCATCAGACTGGCCGGACTCTGCCTAACCTGTCATCCGGCACCCTGGGCTGTGGATGCTGAAGCCTTCAGTAAAGGTAAAGAGACTGCACCCATTGTGTCCTCGTTATTCACCGCACCTTGCACCATCCACCATCACCATCTACACTTCTGGGAAGCCCTGGGATATACTTCACCTGTGGGAAGGTATACCATCTAGCTGCCATTCCATCACCCCAGCGGACCCCTAAGCAGCGTCGGTCACCCTGACTGAATACCGCAGGTGGCGTCACGAACACTATCGTTATCTACGAACATTGCCTTTTATTGGGAGCCCCTCATAGAGCCACGGTCCGGGTCTGTCCACCATGACATCCTCGCTGAGAGAACTGAAGGACGCGGTACCGAGTACCCCATTGCCCTTACGTGGGGGCGATCCATGGGAAAGGGTTGAAAAGTTCAAGGAAGCCGAATACTTTTGCAAGGCACTGTATATGTTCATTTTGAATGCCGGCTAGAAAATCTCGCCATACGGATGTCATACGGATGCCATATAAATGACACACGGATATTTATTGGAGAAAAAATCGCATCCTCGCACTGCACACGGATCGCTGTTCATGTAACCTTTGTGCCATTCTCGTCCATGAAAAACGGACCGATTTGTATACGTTGAGTGTGACTCCAGCCTTACACAGGTATTGGGCCTCTCTGACCTTTCCCGGCGCCTAAGCACTGCAGTACTTTGGTCTGCCCTCAACAGGGCAGATAAGTACACCTGTGCAGGAGCACGATGCCAAGGAGCCATGAAGCAAGCAGGAGGGCAGTGATCATAAGAAGATGGGAGACGCAGAACCCTGACTCGCGACACCCATCAGACTGGACCGCCCCCAGGTGAGTATAATAAAAGTTATTTTTCTTATCTTTCAGTTTGGATTGGGGGCTTATCTAAAGCATTATAGAATGCTGTAGATAAGCCCTGAAAGGCTGTGGCCGTATCTTATATTGGCCAAACCTGGTGACAGGTTCGCTTTAATCAAATGACTTTCATAGATGAAACTAAAAGAGGGAGGCACCAAAGGGTACATAAGGTTTAGTAATCAAATATTAGAATTTTTTTATTATTGTTCATTATTATTGAATAATAAAATGATTGTTAAACTATTTTTGGAGATATATTGACATCCTTGTCTTTGGTAGGATATTCATTCTGTGGAGTCTTCTCCGTAATTCATGATATTTATAGTCCTGAAATCCCTGTTTTTTATAATACTTATTCTGTGCGTTTTCACAGCTTGTTTTTCAGAAGATATGGACTTTAGAGCAGGCAAACAGGCATGGCTAAAGCAACTTAATGAGGTTTTCAGTGATGGATCAAATGTACTTTTAGATTCAAATTACAGAGAAACAAAAGATCTGACTAACAAAATTAAGGAACTTTCGAATAAAAGGAATGGTGGAATTAAGGTACCGTCACATTTAGCGACGCTGCAGCGATCTAGACAAGATGCCGATCGCTGCAGCGTCGCTGTGTGGTCGCTGGAGAGCTGTCACACAGACAGCTCTCCAGCGACCAACTATGCGAAGTCCACTGGTAACCAGGGTAAACATCGGGTTACTAAGCGCAGGGCCGCGCTTAGTAACCCGATGTTTACCCTGGTTACCAGCGTAAACGTAAAAAAAAAAAAACACTACATACTTACGTTCCGGTGTCTGTCCTCTGGCGCTGTGCTTTCCTGCACTGTCAGCGCCGGCCAGCCGTAAAGCAGAGCGGTGACGTCACCACTGTGCTTTACGGCTGGCCGGCACTCACAGCCAGTGCAGGAAAGCACAGCGCCGGGGGACAGACACCAGAATGTAAGTATGTAGTGTTTGGTTTTTTTTACGTTTACGCTGGTAACCAGGGTAAACATTGGTTACCAGTGAAGACATCGCTGAATCGGCGTCACACACGCCGATTCAGCGATGTCTGCGGAAGATCCAGCGACGAAATAAAGTTCTGGACTTTCTGCTCTGACCAACGATGGCACAGCAGGATCCAGATCGCTGCTGCCTGTTAAACTGAACGATATCGCTAGCCAGGACGCTGCAACGTCACGGATCGCTAGCGATATCGTTCAGTGTGACGGTACCTTAAGGCATTCTTGGAGAAGTACAGTATGTTACAAAGGGTATGATCCCCTTTGTGTCCAAGTCTTTCCCTCCTCCCCTATTGTTGATGAAGGATTTAAAACTAAATAGGAAGCCCTGGCCCCTACCTGCTCAAAGGGGTTTATGGAACTCCTTATCCAATCCAATGAGACCTAATTGAATGATCTTGATTCAGAAATTAATTCACTGCAGGATGATATTAAAAATTGATTATCTACTGAACTTCTTAATTCCAACAATATGGATCTGGATAAGGATTTCCAAAAATTGGAAAAAGACATTGAATCAATTGTGACAATGTCATTGGCAAGGTGCTGGAGGGGAGATATTTTTCACTGAGGCTAATGGTTTCAGGGATTTAAAGCCCAGCACATTAAGTGTTGTGAAGGATTAACTAGACAATTTGTTTAAGGGTTGGGTTTTTATGGCCAACCATAGAGCGGGTGGGACGTTGTCCACCTTATCTCCACCTCAGGGTGTGGTCTGGGGATTAAATAGTTGGCCTCCAGAGGCAGTAAGTATTCAGCATGTTTGGAGAGAGTAACTCCAGGAAAGTGATTATGTTGGTGCTATACTAAACCAGGAGGTTTTGGTATCCCTGACTGGGGTGGATCCCCACACACGTATGGACTGTGAGATAAAAAATTTTTGTTTTGTTTTTCCGTGTCTTGTCCAAAGAGCTGTGTCTATTTTGCTTGGTTTATGCTGCATGTAACAAATAAACCAGTGAAGAATTTAAAGAGACAGTGTTCCCGTTTCTACATCCGTGTATTGCTGATTGAGCTGGTCTACCATACAGTAAAGTTGATAAAATAGCAAATGGACCTGTTGTACTTTCAGAGTAATCATGTATATAAATGGAGGAGGGCTAATGACAGGATAAGAAACAGCTACACCCGATCTGGCTCCTTCTCATCGGTGTCCTCTTGTGAAGATGTAGCATCATCTGGGGACAAGACTGAAATTAGTGAGTTTGTTCACCATCTTGAACCTAATAAAGGGGCCTTACTCAGACATGATGGAAAGCATTGAGAGAATTGCAATCTTTGGAAGATGTCATAATAAAACTGGCAGACAAGGGAGGCAATTTTGTGATCTGGCTAGTTCATCTTTATGAAAAAGAGGCCTTTAAACAGTTGAGAAATAAGTAAACATATAGTCCCCTATCCCACAACCCAATAAACATCTATTTTAATGAATTATATGACATTCTTGAGTCAGCAGTAGACAAGGGTACTATTCCTGTGAAAGTCCTTGATGGCCTTATGGCTAATTGCCCCCCTGGTACCCACATTTTACCTACTCCTCGAGGTGTATAAGGACCTCCACAAACCCCCAGGGCATTCAATTGTCTCTGGTAGTGGAGATCTGTGTGACACCATTTGCAATTTCATTGAACATTATCCTATTGTAAAAACCCTGCCCTCCTATGTCAGAGACGCGTTGGACATACTGTCCAAGGTGGATGAAATGTTCCTGGAACCTAGTATGTTATTAATCACGTCTGATGTGAAATCCCTTTTATATAAGGTTATGTCATTAGGATTATTATTATTATTTATTATTATAGCGTCATTTATTCCATGGCGCTTTACATGAGAGGAGGGGTATACATAATAAAAACAAGTACAATACAGTACAAGTTCGCATCTCGGCTTCAGGAAAATGGCCGCCGCGATCTCCATCTGCGCACGCGCGGCATCCCGTGGCCATTTTCCTGAAGCCCCGGGCAGCAGAGGACTCCATATGCGCATGCGTGGCCTCAGGAAGATGGTTGCCCCCACAGATCACCAGGGAAATAGCGCCGATCGCGCGTTTTTTCTTCTCCTGCCCAGTGGATTCAGAAGATGGGCATGCGCAAACCACTACACCAGCAACGGAAATATATGCAAGATCTGGGGGAAGAAACAGCGATGTCGCCACGCCCATATGACCTGACCAGCCTGATTGACAGGCGAAAACGGCAACTTTGGTAAGGTATTTCGGCAGCATAGGTGGGGAATCCGGGTACACAAAATACACTATAGTAGCGCACAGCTCAGGCCCTATTTAACAGTATTTTTATCTCGTACTGAAAAAACGGGGTGACAGGTTCCCTTTAAACAATACAAGTCACAACTGGTACAGGAGGAGAGAGGACCCTGCCCGCGAGGACTCACAATCTACAAGGGCTGGGTGAGAATACAGTAGGCGAGGGTAGAGCTGGTTGTGCAGCGGTTTGGTCGATCGGTGGTTACTGCAGGTTGTAGGCTTGTTTGAAGAGGTAGGTCTTCAGGTTCTTTTTGAAGGTTTCAATAGTAGGTGAGAGTCTGATATGTTGTGGTAGAGGGTTCCAGAGTAGGGGTGATGCACGAAAGAAATCTTGTATACAATTGTGGGAAGAGGAGATAAGAGGGGAGTAGAGAAGGAGATCTTGTGAGGATCGGAGGTTGTGTGCAGGTAAGTACAGGGAGACGAGGTATGGAGGAGACAGGTTGTGCATGGCATTGTATGTCATGGTTAGGGTTTTGTACTGGAGTCTCTGGGCAATGGGGAGCCAGTGAAGGGATTGTCAGAGGGGAGAGACCGGCGAATAGCAGGGGGACAGGTGGATTAGTTGGGCAGCAGAGTTTAGAATAGATTGGAGGGGTGCGAGAGTGTTCGAGGGGAGGCCACAAAGTAGGAGGTTGCAGTAGTCAAGGTGAGAAATGATGAGGACATGGACTAGGGTTTTTGCAGATTCTTGGATGAGGAATGTACGGATCCGTGAAATACTTTTGAGTTGAAGTCGGCAGGAAGTGGAAAGGGCTTGGATATGTGGTTTGAAGGAGAGATCAGTTTCCAGGATTACCCCGAGGCAGCGAGCTTGTGGGACTGGGGAGAGTGGGCAGCCGCTTACTGTAATGGATAGATTGTAGATAGATGAAGTGGGATGGGATCGGGTCAAGTGCACAGGTGGTGAGATGCGATCTTGAGAGTAGAGTGGAGAGTCGATCTTCTGTAATGGTGGAGAAGTTGGTTTTGGAGGTTTAGGATGGTTTTGGAATCTGTACAATTTTTTCTTACTATGAGCAATTTGGACCTTCATATGTGGTGGTAATATGTGTTCTGGTCATGGTTTGATGGTATTTATCCCTTGTATGTGGTGGCAATATATTGTCTGATCATGGTGTGGCGCTATTTTTTCCGTGTATGTGGTATTATTTAGTCACTATGGTGGTAATATGTGGTCTGGTCATGATGTGACGGTATTTGTCCCTTGTATGTGGTATTATTTGGTCACAATGTGGTGGTAATAGATGGTCTGGTCATGGTGTGGCGGTATTTGTCCCTTGTGTATGGTATCATTTGGTCATTGTGGTGGTAATATGTGGTCTTGCTATGGTGTGGTGGTATTTTACCCCTGTATGTGGTACTATTTGGCCACTATGTGGCGGTAATATGTGATGATCAGTATTGTAGTATTCGATCACTATGTGGTGGTAATATGTGATCTGGCCATGGTATCACTGTATTTGTCCCTTGTATGTGGTATTATTTGGTCACTATGTGGTGGTAATATGTGATTTGGTCATGAGGTGGGGTGGCGGTATTTGTTCCTTGTATGTGGCATTATTGTTCATTTTAAAAATGTATGTGACACATTCCCTTAAAGAAACATAAATAAAAATATACAGTGGGGGAAATAAGTATTTGATCCCTTGCTGATTTTGTAAGTTTGCCCACTGAACAGTCTATACTGTTAAAGATAGGTTAATTTTAACATTGAGAGATAGAATATCAAATATAAAATCCAGAAAAATCACATTATGTAAATTATATAATTTTATTTTCAGTTTGCAGTGAAAAATAAGTATTTGATCCCCCTGGCAACCTCGGTCTTCCGGCTTCTGGAATTCTGCACTTCAGCATGGAGGAAGCTCAGTCGCAGCTTCTATCCAGCTCTTTACTTCTCCTGTGCTTCTCTTCACCTTTCAGTCTCCTACAGACTGCTCTGTTTTTCTTTCCTTCCAGGAACTGCAGATCCACGGGTCTGCACGGTCCCAGCTTTCCTTTTTCAGACTCTCTCTGTCTGCTTCCACTCTCTTCCCTCTCACAATTTAACTAACTCCTCTCCCAGGTCAGAATATATATCTAGGGAAGCTTCCCTGAATCCGGATTCAGAGCTCCCCCTTCTGGCCTGGAGGCAGAACAGTGTTGTATGTGCTTAATACCTGTTAAAGGGATCCTTCCTCGCTTCCAAACATGGCATTACTCTCCCCGAGAGGAAAGCAATACCACTGTAACATCTGGCTATTTAGCTCCGCTGCATCCTGCAGGAGGTGTCGGTTATATTTTCTGCCTACGGCGTCAGTATCTGACTCTGGTGTTACCCTGATTTGCCTGCTGTCTTAGCTGACATTGTTCTAGTCTGTTCCTTCCTTTCACCCCGTCCCTACCTCTCACCCCGTCCCTACTTAGTGTTTCCTTTTGTATTTGGATTTCCCGGTGTTTGACTCGGCTTTGACTCGGCTTTGGTTCTGATCTGATTTCGTCTCTTGCTTCTGGTACTGCGGCTTCTGACTGGTACTGACCCTCTGGCACCCTGCTGATTCTGTATTTGGTGTTTTCCCTTTGTACTGTATTACTCTCTAGGTTTTGACCTGGCTTTTTTGACTATTCTGCTGCCACCTGGTGGTAGCCTCGCTGCAGCGCTGCAGGTCTGCTTTGGCAGACTTGCTGTCCTCCCTCCACTCTATTGCTATCTAGTGGAGCTTGCATCATGCTGCATAGCTGCAGAGTGACAGAATCATCCAAGTGTTCTTTGGCAAACTTTAGACAGGCCTGCCCATGTGCCTTCTTGAGTAGGGGGACCTTGCGGGCACTGCAGGATTTTAAACCTTTAAGCTATGTGCACACATTGTGGATTGTATGCGTTTTTGCCATGTTTTTTCGCTGCGAAAATGCATGCACAACACAGCCCATTGAATTCAATGGGATTCCGCAATGCTGTGCTAATGCTGCGTACTTTACCGCGGCGGACTCACATCGCAAAAAAATATGCAGCATGCTCATTCTTTGTGCGGAATTGCGGTGATTCCAAACACATAGGAATGCATTGAAATGCTCACTTTACGCATGTGGCTATGCCCACCATGCGTAAAGTGAGCGCTTCATGTGCGGTGGTACCTGGGTCTGGAGGAGAGGAGACTCTCCTCCAGGCCCTTGGGAACCATATTTCTGTTAAAAAAAGAATTAAAATAAAAAATATTGATATACAGTATTTACCTTTCGATGGCCCCCGGAGTCCTCCCGCCTCTCAGCGGTGTACGTGGCCGCTTCCGTTCCCAGGGATTCATTGCGCGAATCACCTGGGATGACGTCACCGTCACGTGACCGTGATGTCATAAAGGTCCTTCGCGCAATGGATCCCTGGGAATGGAAGCTGCCGGGACCAACGCTGAGGAGATCGGGGGGCCGTCGGATGGTGAGAATAACCATTTTTTTAAAATTATTTTTAACATTCTATCTTTTTAACATTCTATCTTTTACTATTGATGCTGCATAGGCAGCATCAATAGTAAAAAGTTGGTCACACTTGTCAAGCACTATGCTTGACAAGTGTGGCCAACCTGTCATGTCTGATGCTACAGATCGCTTGGAAAACGATAGCATTCTGCAAGCTAATTATGCCTGCAAAACGCTAGTGTTTAGCAGGAAAATGCATGCCAATTCTGCATGCGTTATACCCGTTGCAAGGAGTTGCAGAATTTCCACTGAAATTTCCGTAGCAAATCTGCAATGTGTGCACATAGCCTTACAGTGTAATGTGTTACTAATAGTGTTGAGCGATACCTTCCGATATCGGAAAGTATCGGTATCGGATAGGATCGGCCGATATTCAAAAAATATCGGATATCGCCGATACCGATACCCGATCCCAATGCAAGTCAATGGGACCAAAATATCGGAATTAAAATAAACCCTTTCTTGCCTTGTAGGTTCATTCTACATGAAGGAAAACAACTAAGAATAATGCCGGATGTATTTGGGGAGGTGGCGGAGACATTAAAGTCATAGAGGTTTATCCCAATCAAATAGAATAGCATGTTTTTTTTTTTTTTTTTTTTAAGACGTTCGGAGTGACAAAGATATTGACTATGCACATTTTTTTTTTATTTTGTCAGATATTGATGTTTCACTATTCCACGCCCTTCCCCTTCTTTTTTTTCTTTTTTTTTTTCTTTTCCCACACTTTCATCTTCATCATCATCAGCATCTTTGACATCAACTTCTTCTTCACCTTATTCATCTTCTTCTTCATCCTTTACCTTTTTTTTTTTTTTATTACATTCTTCATATTCATTTTATTCAACTATTATTATTCTTCCTATTCTACATATTCTTTTTATTCCACTGTTATTATTCTTCCTATTCTACTTCTTCATCATATTCTCATTTGTGACAGGCATTCCCGTAGTTGTTATCTATAAAAGTTGGAAGATTACACCTTCCGTTCTGCCAGTCACAAAAGTTACATTTGTCCGCGTTCAGTTTGGCCTGCAGCATCAGGCTTTATCCAGGGGCACCACGAGGAGGAACGGACTCACCCCCATACACTGCTTAGTCTTCTTCTGCATATAATTTAGATAATATCTTTTGCTCTGATATTAAGTCTTATGCTTAATGTTCTTCTGCTCTTTGTTCTGCAGCCTCTTGTTCTTCTGCTTCTCGGTCTTCCATGTCGTCGTCTCCAGGGTCGTCGTCTCCAGTGTCGTCATCTCCGCCGTCGTCGTCTCAGCCGTCGTCGTCTCCGCCGTCGTCGTCTTCGCCGTCGTCGTCTCCGCCGTCGTCGTCGTCGTCATCGGGGTGGTCTTCCGGGTCGTCGTCGTCGTCATCGGGGTGGTCTTCCGGGTCGTCGACTTTAGGGTCTTCAACTTGGAAATGTAGCAGAAGGTACAAGAAGGCTGAGAAAATGCCAAGAACCAGCTGATGGAACTGGAACTCGGATGGCTACCCGAAGGTTCAAGAGCCTATGGAACTACCGAGGACCAGCTGACGTTACTGGAACCCGGTTACTAAGCAGGAGGTACCCGTGCTAAAAAGCACTACCAAGGACCGCCTGACGTTGGCGGAACTCGGATACCCAGAAGGAGGCACCTAAGCCAAAGGCTCTGCCCGGAACCAGCTGACGGTACTGGAACCAGGATGGGGAGCAGAAGGTACAAGAGCAAAAGACACTGCCGAGAACCAGCTGACGGTACTGGAACCCGGATGGGTAGCCGAAGGTCCAAGAGCCAATGGAACTACCGAGGACCAGCTGACGTTACTGGAACCCGGTTACTAAGCAGGAGGTACCCGTGCCCGAAAGCACTACCAAGGACCACCTGACGTTGGTGGAACTTGGATACCCAGAAGGAGGCACCTAAGCCAAAGGCTCTGCCCGGAACCAGCTGACGTTACTGGAACCAGGATGGGGAGCAGAAGGTACAAGAGCAAAAGACACTGCCGAGAACCAGCTGACGGTGCTGGAACCAGGTGGTGGACCTGAAGGCCCACAGGAGAGGAGAGAACAGCTAGGCCGCGAGGCAGCCGCAGTAACCGAACCCCAACAGTCCTACAGGGGGAGCTGGGCCTACTGGCACTACAGAACCAGCCTTGACTACCAGTTCACGCAGCCCACATAGGAAGCTCCAAAACTGGAGGCACCCTGGAGTTGGCTAACCCGACCGCAACACGACGGGGCAAGCATAGGCGTCTCAGTGAGCTTGACACAACCCGGAAACAGCTGACGGTGCTGAAACCAGGCTTGGCACGAGGGAGTACCTGTGACAAGAACACTGCCGAGAACCAGCTGGCGGTGCTGGAACCCAGATGCGTTGCCCCAGTGTGCAAGAGCCAATGGCACCGAGGACCTGCTGGCGGTGCTGGAACCCGGTTACTAAGCTGTAGGTGCCCGCGCTTAAAAGCACTACCAAGGACCGCCTGGCGTTGGCGGAACTCGGATACCCAGGAGGAGGCACCTAAGCCAAAGGCTCGGCCTGGAACCAGCTGACGGTGCTGGAACCAGGTGGTGGACCCGAAGGTCCACAGGAGAGGAGAGAACAGCTAGGCCGCGAGGCAGCCGCAGTTACCGAACCCCAACAGTCCTACAGGGGGAGCTGGGCCTACTGGCACTACAGAACCAGCCTTGACTACCAGTTCACGCAGCCCACATAGGAAGCTCCTAAACTGGAGGCACCCTGGAGTTGGCTAACCCGACCGCACCACGACGGGGCAAGCATAGGCGTCTCAGTGAGCTTGACACAACCCGGAAACAGCTGACGGTGCTGAAACCAGGCTTGGCACGAGGGAGTACCTGTGACAAGAACACTGCCGAGAACCAGCTGGCGGTGCTGGAACCCAGATGCGTTGCCCCAGTGTGCAAGAGCCAATGGCACCAAGGACCAGCTGGCGGTGCTGGAACCCGGTTACTAAGCTGTAGGTGCCCGCGCTTAAAAGCACTACCAAGGACCGCCTGGCGTTGGCGGAACTCGGATACCCAGGAGGAGGCACCTAAGCCAAAGGCTCGGCCTGGAACCAGCTGACGGTGCTGGAACCAGGTGGTGGACTCGAAGGTCCACAGGAGAGGAGAGAACAGCTAGGCCGCGAGGCAGCCGCAGTTACCGAACCCCAACAGTCCTACAGGGGGAGCTGGGTCTACTGGCACTACAGAACCAGCCTTGACTACCAGTTCACGCAGCCCACATAGGAAGCTCCTAAACTGGAGGCACCCTGGAGTTGGCTAACCCGACCGCACCACGACGGGGCAAGCATAGGCGTCTCAGTGAGCTTGACACAACCCGGAAACAGCTGACGGTGCTGAAACCAGGCTTGGCACGAGGGAGTACCTGTGACAAGAACACTGCCGAGAACCAGCTGGCGGTGCTGGAACCCAGATGCGTTGCCCCAGTGTGCAAGAGCCAATGGCACGACCGAGGACCAGCTGGCGGTGCTGGAACCCGGTTACTAAGCTGTAGGTGCCCGCGCTTAAAAGCACTACCAAGGACCGCCTGACGTTGGCGGAACTCGGATACCCAGGAGGAGGCACCTAAGCCAAAGGCTCGGCCTGGAACCAGCTGACGGTGCTGGAACCAGGTGGTGGACCCGAAGGTCCACAGGAGAGGAGAGAACAGCTAGGCCGCGAGGCAGCCGCAGTTACCGAACCCCAACAGTCCTACAGGGGGAGCTGGGCCTACTGGCACTACAGAACCAGCCTTGACTACCAGTTCACGCAGCCCACATAGGAAGCTCCAAAACTGGAGGCACCCTGGAGTTGGCTAACCCGACCGCAACACGACGGGGCAAGCATAGGCGTCTCAGTGAGCTTGACACAACCCGGAAACAGCTGACGGTGCTGAAACCAGGCTTGGCACGAGGGAGTACCTGTGACAAGAACACTGCCGAGAACCAGCTGGCGGTGCTGGAACCCAGATGCGTTGCCCCAGTGTGCAAGAGCCAATGGCACGACCGAGGAACAGCTGGCGGTGCTGGAACCCGGTTACTAAGCTGTAGGTGCCCGCGCTTAAAAGCACTACCAAGGACCACCTGACGTTGGCGGAACTCGGATACCCAGGAGGAGGCACCTAAGCCAAAGGCTCGGCCCGGAACCAGCTGACGGTGCTGGAACCAGGTGGTGGACCCCAAGGCCCACAGGAGAGGAGAGAACAGCTAGGCCGCGAGGCAGCCGCAGTTACCGAACCCCAACAGTCCTACAGGGGGAGCTGGGCCTACTGGCACTACAGAACCAGCCTTGACTACCAGTTCACGCAGCCCACATAGGAAGCTCCTAAACTGGAGGCACCATGGAGTTGGCTAACCCGACCGCACCACGAGGGGCAAGCATAGGTGTCTCAGCGAGTTTGACACAACCCGGAAACAGCTGACGGTGCTGAAACCAGGCTTGGCACGAGGGAGTACCTGTGACAAAAACACTGCCGAGAACCAGCTGGCGCTGCTGGAACCCAGATGCGTTGCCCCAGTGTGCAAGAGCCAATGGCACGACCGAGGACCAGCTGGCGGTGCTGGAACCCGGTTACTAAGCTGTAGGTGCCCGCGCTTAAAAGCACTACCAAGGACCGCCTGACGTTGGCGGAACTCGGATACCCAGGAGGAGGCACCTAAGCCAAAGGCTCGGCCCGGAACCAGCTGACGGTGCTGGAACCAGGTGGTGGACCCCAAGGCCCACAGGAGAGGAGAGAACAGCTAGGCCGCGAGGCAGCCGCAGTTACCGAACGCCAACAGTCCTACAGGGGGAGCTGGGCCTACTGGCACTATAGAACCAGCCTTGACTACCAGTTCACGCAGCCCACATAGGAAGCTCCTAAACTGGAGGCACCCTGGAGTTGGCTAACCCGACCGCAACACGACGGGGCAAGCATAGGCGTCTCAGTGAGCTTGACACTACCCGGAAACAGCTGACGGTGCTGGAACCAGGTTTGGCACGAGGGAATACCAGTGACAAAAACACTGCCGAGAACCAGCTGGCGGTGCTGGAACCCAGATGCGTTGCCTATTAAAGATTGTCTTCCTAGAGCCCCAACTAGCGGTGCTGGAGCAAAGGGTAAGCAGGGGGAGCAGAGTGTAGGCCGAAGCCTGCACTGGAGGCAGCTTTGTGTCAGCGTTGCGTTTGCAGGACACTTTGCCGGCTACACAGTGTGGGAACAGCTGGCGTTGCTGAACCCCACTAACACAATGGCGGGTGTTTTTCTCTGTGCAGCTAGCACTTGCGGGCAAAAACTTGCGATGTTAGAGCCCGTGGTGAAGCAGGAGGAGGAGGAGAGGAGCAGAGTGTAGGCCGAAGCCTAGTTGAACCAATTTCAAAGGAAACCTTTAACCCCCCCTCAGGTGTTACAAACTACAAGAGACACACCTTGTGCAGTATTAATGCTGCACAAGTGAAAGGTTGCTCTATTAATTTGTCTACTTGCACACGCTGAATGAAAGACGTACACAATTTAGCCCATTCTACAGTCAAACTGTAGTGGATGCGTGACTTGGCTTTTTAAGGAGACGCAGCACAGGTGTCCCAAATAACGCCTTGGTGCTTGGCGCAGCTTCCTGAGCGTTGTTATTTGCTGTACAGGAGTCTGCGCTCTTGTGTTATCCCTTGGCAATGCCCTGTTAGAGCTGCCCATCTTATGACCTCATTTCATGTTGGCCGGTGCGGTTAACGATGGCCATAAATCCCAGACCCACAGTGCCTTTTCATAAAGTCACACTGCGGTGCTGGGATTCGTGGCCTTGAGCAGTAAATATTTTGGCCGCTCACACACGTCCTTACACCTGCTTCAGACTGGGCGGCCTCTGCTGATCCCTTCTCGCATGCCGCGGCCATGAGGCTGCACAGTCTGAAGAAGGCGGAAGGAGATGAGTTAAGACAGGCGAAGATATGCACTGCTCGTGCCCATCAATCACACCCTCGCAGTCAAAATATATGAGACAACAAGGGGCGTTGTGTCGGGCAGGGCGGACTCACAGGCACAGCCAGCCAACCAATGATGTCAGAAGACGGGCAGCGCTAACAATGGGGGTGCTGCGTGTCATTAGAAAGGAAAGTCACACCTCAGGGACAGTGGAATGGTCTCTAATGAGACACATTTTGTACGTGTTGAGTTCCACGTGGGCAAGGAGAAAAAGTCAGCCACCTTGTACAAATGCAGCAGTACTGCTGTACAAGGTGGCTGTTATACATAGAAACACCTGGGGGGGTGGGGCCAGGTTCCCTTTAATTTCAGTTCATGTGCCTGCGTGGCGTTTGCAGGTAACGTTGCCGGCTACACAGCAGGGGAACAGCTGGCGGTGCTGAACCCCACTGACACATTGGCTGGTGTTTTTCTCTGTGCAGCTAGCACTTCCGGGCAGAAACTGGAGGTGTTTGAGCCCAGGGTCAGCAGGAGGAGGAGAGGAGCAGAGTGTAGGCCGAAGCCTGCACTGGTGGCAGCTTTTGGTCAGTTGTGCCAGCGTGGCTTGTGCTGGACACGATGCCGGCTACACAGCGGGGGAACAGCTGGCGGTGCTGAACCCCACTGACACAATGGTGGGTGTTTTTCTCTGTGCAGCTAGAATGTCCGGGCAGAAACTGGAGGTGTTTGAGCCCAGGGTCAGCAGGAGGAGGAGAGGAGCAGAGTGTAGGCCGAAGCCTGCACTGGTGGCAGCTTTTGGTCGGTTGTGCCAGCGTGGCTTGTGCTGGACACGATGTCGGCTACACAGCAGGGGAACAGCTGGCGGTGCTGAACCCCACTAACACATTGGCTGGTGTTTTTCTCTGTGCAGCTAGCACTTCCAGGCTACAACTGGCGGTGTTATAGCCCAGGGTCAGCAGGAGGAGGAGAGGAGCAGAGTGTAGGCCGAAGCCTAGTTGAACCAATTTCAAAGGTAACCTTTAACCCCCCCTCAGGTGTTGCAAGGTACAAGAGCCACACCTTGAACTGCATTAATGATGCACAAGTCAAAGGTTGCTCTCTTAATTTTGCTCCTTGCACACGCTGAATAAAACACGTACACTATTTAGCCCATTATACTGTCAAACAGTAGTGGAGGCGTGACTTGTCTTTTTAAGGAGACGCAGCACAGGTGTACAAATTTACACCTAGGTGCTGGGCGCAGATTCCTTACCGTTGTTATTTGCAGTACAGGAAACTGCGCTCTTGTGTTATCCCTTGGCAATACCCTGTTAGTGCAGGCCGTCTCATGACCTCATTTCATGTTGGCCGGTGCGGTTAACGATGGCCATAAATCCCAGACCCACAGTGCCTTTTCCTAAAGTCACACTGCGGTGCTGGGATTCGTGGCCTTGTGCAGTAAATATGTCCGCCGCTCACACATGTCCTTACACCTGCTTCAGACTGGGCGGCCTCAGCTGATCCCTAATCGCATGCCGCGGCCATGAGGCCGCACAGTCAGAAGAAGGCGGAAGGAGGGGAGTGAAGACAGGGGAACATATGCACTGCTCGTGCCCATCAATCACACCCTCGCAGTCAAAATATATGAGACAACGAGGGGCGTTGTGTCGGGCAGGGCGGACGCACAGGCACAGCCAGCCAACCAATGATGTCAGAAGACGGGCAGCGCTAACAATGGGGGTGCTGCGTGTCATTAGAAAGGAAAGTCACACCTCAGGGACAGTGGAATGGTCTCTAATGAGACACATTTTGTACGTGTTGAGTTCCACGTGGGCAAGGAGAAAAAGTCAGCCACCTTGTACAAATGCAGCAGTACTGCTGTACAAGGTGGCTGTTATACATAGAAACACCTGGGGGGGTGGGGCCAGGTTCCCTTTAATTTCAGTTCATGTGCCTGCGTGGCGTTTGCAGGTAACGTTGCCGGCTACACAGCAGGGGAACAGCTGGCGTTGCTGAACCCCACTGACACATTGACTGGTGTTTTTCTCTGTGCAGCTCGCATGTCCGGGCAAAAACTGGCGGTGTTAGAGCCCAGGGTCAGCAGGAGGAGGAGAGGAGCAATGTGTAGGCCGAAGCCTGCACTGTTGGCAGCTTTTGGTCGGTTGTGCCAGCGTGGCTTGTGCTGGACACGATGCAAGCTACACAGCAGGGGAACAGCTGGCGTTGCTGAACCCCACTGACACATTGACTGGTGTTTTTCTCTGTGCAGATCGCATGTCCGGGCAAAAACTGGCGGTGTTAGAGCCCAGGGTCAGCAGGAGGAGGAGAGGAGCAGAGTGTAGGCCGAAGCCTAGTTGAACCAATTTCAAAGGTTACCTTTAACCCCCCCTCAGGTGTTGCAAGGTACAAGAGCCACACCTTGTGCAGCATTAATGCTGCACAAGTAAAAGGTTGCTCTATTTAGTTTGCTCCTTGCACACGCTGAATAAAACACGTACACTATTTAGCCCATTATACTGTCAAACAGTTGTGGAGGCGTGACTTGTCTTTTTAAGGAGACGCAGCACAGGTGTCAAAATTTGCACCTAGGTACTGGGCGCAGATTCCTGAGCGTTGTTATTTGCTGTACAGGAGTCTGCGCTATTGTGATCCCTTGGCCATGCGCTGTGAGCGCTTCCTGTCTTCTGACCTCATTTCATGTCGGCCGTTGCGGTTAGCGATGGACATGAATCTCAGACCCACAGTGTGTTTTCAAAAATCACACTGCGTGGCTGGGATTCGTGGCCTTGTGCAGTAAATATGTTTGACACTCACACATGTCCTTACACCAGCTTCAGACTGGGCGACCTCATCTGATCCCTTATCGCCTGCCGCGGCCATGAGGACACCCAGTCTGAAGAAGGCGGAAGGAGATGAGTGAACACAGGCAAACATATGCACTGCACATGCCCATCAATCACACCCTCGCTGTCCAAAAAAATAAGACACCGAGGGGCGTTGTTTCGAGCAGGGCAGACGCACAGGCGCAGCCAGCTAACCAATGATGTCAAAAGACGGGCAGCGCTAACAAGGGTGGTGCTGCGTATCATTAGAAAGGAAAGTCACACCTCAGGGACAGTGGAATGGTCTCAATGAGACACATTTTGTACGTGTTGAGTTCCACGTGGGCAAGGAGAAAAAGTCAGCCACCTTGTACAAATGCAGCAGTACTGCTGTACTAGGTGGCTGTTATACATAGAAACACCTGGGGGGGTGGGGCCAGGTTCCCTTTAATTTCAGTTCATGTGCCTGCGTGGCGTTTGCAGGTCACGTTGCCGGCTACACAGCAGGGGAACAGCTGGCGGTGCTGAACCCCACTAACACATTGGCTGGTGTTTTTCTCTGTGCAGCTAGCACTTCCGGGCAAAAACTAGCGGTGTTTGAGCCCAGGGTCAGCAGGAGGAGGAGAGGAGCAGAGTGTAGGCTGAAGCCTGCACTGGTGGCAGCTTTTGTTCTGTTGTGCCAGCGTGGCTTGTGCTGGACACGTTGCCGACTACACAGCAGGGGAACAGCTGGCGGTGCTGAACCCCACTGACACATCACCTAGTGTTTTTTCTGTGTAGACAACACTTCCAGGTGGCAACTGACAGTGTTGAAACCCAGGGAATCAAAGAGGAGCAGAGTGTAGGCCGAAGCCTGCAGTGGAGCAAGTTGAAAGGGAACCTTTAACCCCCCCCCCCAGGCATTTGTTGCTGAAAGAGCCATCTTGTACAGCAGTAATACTGCACATGGAAAATGGTGGCTCCGAAAATTATGCTCCTTGCAAACGCTGAAGTACACACTCATATAATGTGTCCCCTCACACCGTCAAACCATCTCGGAAGTGGGACTTTCCTTTGTAATGTGACACAGCACAGCCGTCATTCCAACCCCCTTGGTGCCGGGCGCCACCTCCTCAACGTTGTTTGGTTCTGTCACGGAGCCCGCGCTGTAATGTTATCCCTTGGCCATGCACAGTTAGCGGTGCCCGTCTTCTGACATCATGTAGGTGTCAGGCTGGCAGTGCCTGTGCGTCCAAGCTGCCCTAGATCCAACCTTGCAGTGTCATCTAATGTAGTCCCACTGCGGGCCAGGGATCCATGGGCATGCGCAGTGCATATCATCGCCTCTCACTCACCTCCTTCCTGCTTCTTCAGACTGTGCGGCGTCACGGCCGTGGCATGCTATTAGGGATCAGCTGACGCCGCCTAGTCTGAAGAAGCGTGAAGAAGGGGAGTGAGAGGCTAGTATATGCACTGCGCATGGCCATGGATACCAGGCCCACTGTGGGATCACATTAGACGACACTGCGAGGTGTGATTTCGGGCAGCGTGGACGCACAGGCGCAGCCAGGACGACAACAAATGATGTCAGAGGACGGGCAGCGCAAACTGTGCATGGCCAAGGGATAACATAACAGCGCAGGGTCCATGACGGAATCAAACAACGCTAAGGAGGCAGCGCACGGTGCCAAGGGGGTAGCAATGACGGCTGTGCTGCGTCACATTACAAAGGAAAGTCCCACCTCCGGGACGGTTGGACGGTGTGAGGGGACACATTACATGAGTGTGTAGTTCAGCGTTTGCAAGGAGCATAATTTCAAGAGCGACCTTTCCCTTGTGCAGTATTAGTGCTGCACATGGTGGCTCTTTCAGTAACAAACGCCTAGGGGGGGGGGGACAGGTCCCCTTACATTTTAGTTGTGCCAGCGTGGCGGTCGCATGACACGTTGCCGGATACACAGCTGGGGATCAGCTGACGTTACTGAACCCCAATAACAGAGGAGCGACTGTTGACTGTGCACACAGCACTTCCAGGCACCAACTGGCGGTGTTAGAGCCCAGGGACAGCAGGAGGAGCAGATTGGAGGTATTGCCGCACACACAGCTGGGGATCAGCTGACGTTACTGAACCCCAATAACAGAGGAGCGACTGTTGACTGTGCACACAGCACTTCCAGGCACCAACTGGCGGTGTTAGAGCCCAGGGACAGCAGGAGGAGCAGATTGGAGGTATTGCCACACACACAGCTGGGGATCAGCTGACGTTACTGAACCCCAATAACAGAGGAGCGACTGTTGACTGTGCACACAGCACTTCCAGGCACCAACTGGCGGTGTTAGAGCCCAGGGACAGCAGGAGGAGCAGAGGAACAGAGTGTAGGCCGAAGCCTGATTGGAGCAAGTTGAAAGGGAACCTTTAACCCCCCCCCAAGACGTTTGTAGCTGAAAGAGCCATCTTGTGCAGCACTAACGATGCAAAAGGAAAAGGTGGTTCTTTTAATTATGCTCCTTGCAAACACCGAAGTAAACAATAAAAATGTGTCCCCTAATACCGTTAAACCGTCCCGGAGGTGCGAATTTCCTTCGTAATGGGACACAGCACAGCTGACATTCCTATCCCCTTGGTGCCGTGCGCTGCCTCCTCAGCGTTGTTTTAAGCTGTCACGGAGCCTGCGCTGTTCTGTTAGCCCTTGGCCATGCCCAATTAGCGCTGCCTCTCTTCTGACATAATTTGGTGTCAGGCTGTTACTGCCTGTGCGTCCACGCTGCTCCAGATCCCACCTCGCAGTCTCGTCCAACGTAATCCCACTGCGGGCTTTGGAACCATGGACATGCACAGTGCATATCCTCGACTCTCACTCCCCTCCTTCCCTCTTCTTCAGACTGTGCGGTGTCACGGCCGTGGCATGCTATTAGGGATCAGCTGACGGCGCACAGTCTAAAGAAGGCGGAGGGAAATGAGCGAGAGCCCGAGGGGAAGATATGCACTGCGCATGGCCATGGATCCCAGGCCCGCAGTGTGACTCAATCAGAAGACACAGCGAGGCGGGATCTCGGGCAGCGCGGCCGCACAGGCGCAGCCAGCCTGACACCAAATTATGTCAGAAGACAGGCAGCGCAAATAGGGCATGCCCAAGGGATAACAGAACTGCGCAGGCTCCGTGACAGCTTAAAACAATGCTGAGGAGGCAGCGCATGGCACCAAGGGGGTAGGAATGACGGCTGTGCTGCGTCACATTGCGAAAGAAAGTCCCAGCTCCGGGACAGTATAATGGTATCAGTGAACACATTTTATAAGTGTTAAGTTCTGCGTGTGCAAGGAGCTAAAAAAAAAGAGCTACCTTTTCCTTGTGCAGCATTACTGCTGCACAAGATGGCTCTTTCAGTAACAAACGACGGGGTGGGGGGGGGGACAGGTTCCCTTACATTTAGGTTGTTGTGCCAGCGTGGCGGTCGCAGGACACATTGCCGGCTACACAGCTGGGGATCAGCTGACGTTACTGAAACCCAATAACACTGGGTCGTATGTTTTTACTGTGCAGCCTGCACTTCTGAGCCGCAACTGGCGGTGTTGGAGCCCAGGAATAGCAGTTCAGGTGGTAGAAAGATGAACACAGCAGGAGACCTGGATGACACCCAATTACTTAATCAGGCAGAGGAGTGGCAAATTCCTGGGAGATCCAGGCCTGGTTCATTTTCAGGAAAGTAAGCCGGTCAACGTTATCGGAGGATAGTCGCATGCGACGGTCTGTTAGTACACCACCTGCGGCACTAAAGACACGTTCCGATAAGACACTAGCCGCAGGGCAAGCCAGCACCTCCAATGCATACTGGCTTAGCTCTGGCCATGTATCCAGCTTAGAGACCCAAAACTTGAACGGGGAAGAGCCGTCTGGGAGTACAGTAAGAGGGCAAGCCATGTAGTCTGTCACCATCTGACGGAACCGTTGCCTTCTGCTGACTGGAGCCGCCGGTGATGGTGTAGACATTTGGGGCGGGCACACAAAAGTGTGCCAGAGTTGTGCCATACTGGGCTTGCCTTGGGCAGAGGCACTGCTTCTGCTCCCTCTTTGGGCAGAGCCTCCCCCACTGCCTCGACGCACTGAGCTGCTTTGTAAAGCACTAGCAGCACTCCTCTCAGTTGGACAGGAGAAGATGATGGAATTCACCAGTGTGTCGTGGTACTCCCGCAATTTACGCTCCCGGGTCAACGCAGGGATGAGGTTTTGAACGTTGTCCCGGTAGCGAGGATCGAGGAGGGTGAACACCCAATAATCAGGCATGTTGAGAATGTGGTCGATGCGGCGGTCGTTTCTCAGGCACTGCAGCATGAAATCCACCATGTGCTGCAGAGTGCCAACTGGCCCAGAAACGCTGTCCCCTGCTTGAGACATGATCTCTGCCCGCTCGTCATCACCCCACCATCGCTGTACACACTGACCACTGGACAATTGTGTCGCTCCCTCCTCTGGACGGAGCTCTTCCTCCTCCATTGACTCCTCCTCATCCTCCTCACAAATTGGCCCCTGCGTACCCCTTTGTGAGGAACCACGTGGCGCTGACTCTCCAGAAGCTGATGGAAAAGGTGACTCCTCATCCTCCACCTCTTCCACAACATCATCCCTTAACCCTTGCAAAGTTTGCTGAAGCAGGCAGATAAGGGGGACAGTCATGCTGACTAGTGCATCATCTGCACTTGCCATCCGCGTGGAATAATCAAAAGGACGCAAAACCTGGCAGACGTCCTTCATAGTGGCCCACTCTGTGGTTGTGAAGTCTGATCGGCGCTGACTGCGACTTCTTTGCGCCTGATGCAGCTGGTACTCCATAACTGCTTGCTGCTGCTCACACAACCGCTCCAACATATGTAACGTGGAATTCCACCGGGTAGGTAGGTCACATATGATACGGTGTTCCGGAAGGCGGAATCGGCGCTGCAGAGCAGCAATGCGGGATCTGGCCAAGCTGGAACGCCGCAAGTGAGCACACTCTAGGCGGACCTTGTGCAGCAGGGCATTAAGATCCGGATAGTCCCTCAGAAAACTCTGCACAACCAAATTGAGCACATGTGCCAGACATGGGATGTGAGTGAGGTTGCCAAGGGCCAAAGCTGCCACCAGATTTCGGCCATTGTCACACACTACCATGCCTGGCTGGAGATTCGCTGGCAGTAACCACACATCGCTCTCCTGCTTGATGGCATTCCAGAGCTTCTGCGCTGTGTGGCTTCGATGCCCCAATGAAACTAGTTTCAAGACGGCCTGCTGACGTTTGGCCACGGCTGTGCTCATGTCGGTCATAGGTAAACGTTCACGGGTCCATGTGGAGGTGGACTGTGACGGATCCTGCAGAGAGGAATCTGAGGAACTGGTGTAAGAGGAGGAGTCGATGCGTACAGACTGGATTCCTGCAATCCTTGGAGTGGGCAGGACACGTCCTGCGCCACTCTCACGATCTGTACCTGGCTCAACAACATTAACCCAATGGGCAGTGAGGGAAACATATCGCCCCTGTCCATGCTGACTGGTCCACGCATCGGTGGTGAGGTGGACCTTGCTACTGATGGCGTTCAGTAGCGCATGTTTTATGTTTGCCTCAACATGCTGAAGTAAAAGCGGCTGGGCACCTTGTACTGTGGGACTGCCAATGCCATCAAGTCACGGAAGCTGTCAGTCTCCACCAGCCTGAACGAGAGCATTTCCAGGGACAACAGTTTGGCAATGCCTGCATTCAGAGCCTGTGCTCGGGGGTGGTTGGCCGAGAATGCCCGCCTTTTCTCCCATGCCTGTACTACCGATGGCTGTAGAGTAGACTGGGAGTGTGAGGATGACTGGGAAGGTGGTTCTGTGGGTGGAATTACACTAGGTCTCTGGACAACAGTGGAGGAAGAGGCAACACGAGATGAAGAGGTGGTAGCTGCCGCTGTTGGTTGGCCTACGTCTTCACTGTGTTTCTGTAACTCCACCGCGTGCCTGGTCCGCACATGTTTCTACATATTTGTGGTATTGAGGTTGCTGACACTATTACCTCTTTTTACTTTCTGATGACACAGCTTGCATTTGACAAAACAAATGTCATCTGCAACTGTGTCAAAAAAGGACCAGGCACTGCAAGTCTTGGGAGCGCCCTTTTTGGCTTTGGAAAGAGACAGGCTCCTAACGGGTGCCAAAGTGGAGGCTACAGGCTCCGCAGTCTTCCCCCTCCCTCTCCCTCTTTGGCCTGTAAGGGGAAGCTCTTCCTCAGAGCTGCTCCCACCACCTTCCTGTTCCTCACGCCACGATGGGTCAAGGACCTCATCATCTCCACTACCCTCTGCCACCAACTGCTCCTCCTGGGTAGTCTCGGCAGCACAGTACGCATCAGAAATCGGCACCTGAGTTTCATCATCAGATGCGTACTGCGCTGTGGTCACCGGAGGCACTGGCCCACCTGCCTCTTCAGAGTCAGAGAGAAAAAGCTGTTGGGCATCACTGCACACTGCCTCTTCTTCCATTTCTCCAATGCTGCTTGGCTGGCCCCCTGTTTCCAAGCCAAGAGATTCAGAGAACAGAAGTAGAGACGGCTCCTGTCCTGGGCTCTCTGACTGCCTGGCCAATTTGGCAGGTGGTGAAGAGACAGATGGCTGCTCTCCAGTGCTCTGTGCCTGAGAGGATGTGGCACTAACTGAAGTCGATGCCGAGGCGTTAGCTGCCATCCACCCGACAACGGCTTCAATTTGGTCTTCACGCAGCAGCGGTGCACGGCGCTCTCCGACAAAGCTGCGCATGAAGGACTGTTCCCTGCTGAAACTGAGTGACGACGAGTCACCGGCGCCCGCAGCAGGCACAGAATCACCACGTCCTCTCCCTGCTCCTCTCCCTGCTCCGCGCCCACGCCCACGTGCCTTACTCCCTGCCCTCTTCATCTTGGTTGACAGATAAAGATTAGCAGAAAAGTACTAAGGCCTTAGCGTGCTTATTCCTGAAATGCTCCTTCTAACAGGTGTAAGAAACACTAATGTTGTAAAGTGTGGACTAAACTTTATTATTTTTCAAATGTGGCCTACACAAGTGTTAAGTTGTGTTTGGTGAACTTTACTTTTTTTTTTGTGCAGATCGGGCTACAGAGCTAGTTTAAATCACACGGAGACCGTGCAGACAGCCGTAAACGGCGCTGCAAGGCCAAAAAACCCTCCTCTAGGTTATCCTATGTAGTGTTTTTCCACTATTTAGCTGGAGACGGGTGGAAAGACACTAATAGGAATTTTTTTTTTTTAATTTTAAACAGGCTGCACTATTTGAAAAAAAGGAGATTGTTTTTCAAGGTATGAGGCAGTAACGCACCCTGAGCTGAATCCAACCGGCTATGGCTGCACACAGACTACAGGGCGAGCTGCGCTCACACAGAGACCGTGCAGACAGCCGTAAACGGCGCTGCAAGGCCAAAAAACCCTCCTCTAGGTTATCCTATGTAGTGTTTTTCCACTATTTAGCTGGAGACGGGTGGAAAGACACTAATAGGAATTTTTTTTTTAAAATTTTAAACAGGCTGCACTATTTGAAAAAAAGGAAATTGTTTTTCAAGGTATGAGGCAGTAACGCACCCTGAGCTGAATCCAACCGGCTATAGCTGCACACAGACTACAGGGCGAGCTGCGCTCACACAGAGACCGTGCAGACAGCCGTAAACGGCGCTGCAAGGCCCAAAAACCCCCCTCTAGGTTATCCTATGTAGTGTTTTTCCACAATTTAGCTGGAGACGGGTGGAAAAACACTAATAGGGAATTTTTTTTAAAATTTTTAAACAGGCTGCACTATTTGAAAGAAAGGAAAATTTTTCTCAAGGTATGAGCCAGTAACGAACCCTGAGCTGAATCCAACTGGCTATGGCTGCACACAGACTACAGGGCGAGCTGGGCTCACACGGAGACCGTGCAGACAGCCGTAAACGGCGCTGCAAGGCCCAAAAACCCCCCTCTAGGTTATCCTATGTAGTGTTTTTCCACTATTTAGCTGGAGACGGGTGGAAAAACACTAATAGGGAATTTTTTTTTTAATTTTTAAACAGGCTGCACTATTTGAAAGAAAGGAAAATTTTTCTCAAGGTATGAGCCAGTAACGAACCCTGAGCTGAATCCAACCGGCTATGGCTGCACACAGACTACAGGGCGAGCTGGGCTCACACGGAGACCGTGCAGACAGCCGTAAACGGCGCTGCAAGGCCCAAAAACCCCCCTCTAGGTTATCCTATGTAGTGTTTTTCCACAATTTAGCTGGAGACGGGTGGAAAAACACTAATAGGAAATTTGAGAAAAAATGTGCAGCAGGCTGCACTATGAGCAAAAAAGGACAACTGTGTGAGGCAGTGTGAACCCCCCCTGAGCTGAATACAACCGGGTATATAGCTGCACACAGACTACAGAGTGAGCTGCACACACACACACACACAGAGACCTTGCAGAACGCTGTTAAAACAGCGCTGCAAGGCAAGAGCAAGGTGAACAGTGAAGAACACACAGCGTTTTGCTAAATTAGCCTTTGGAAAGGAAAATAAAGCAATTAGCTAGCTCAACTGGCCCTCAGTTAGAACACAGCGTCCTGTCCCTAACTGAAATCACAGCAGAGTGAGCGCAAAATGGCGGCAGCGTTTTTTATAGTGCAGAGTGACATCATTTCAGCAGCCAATCACAGCCTTGCCAGTACTTACATGCCCACCATGCTAAACAGGATGTGCCCACACTTCCAATCATTCCTCATTGGCTGCTGCGTTCTGTTTGAATTCTGGGAACTTCCGATTCCGGTATCCGATACGCGGGAAGTATCGGAATTCGGAATTCCGATACCGCAAATATCGGCCGATACCCGATACTTGCGGTATTGGAATGCTCAACACTAGTTACTAACGGTTTTCTTGGTGACTGTGGTCCCAGCTGCCTTGAGATCATTAATAAGTTCTCCCCGTGTAGTTTTAGGCTGATATCTCACCTTCCTCATGATCAAGGATACCCCACGAGGTGAGATTTTGCATAGTGCCCCAGATCGATGTCGATTGACAGTCATTTTGTATTTCATCCATTTTCTTACTATTGCACCAACAGTTGCCTCCTTCTCACCCAGCGTCTTACTTATGGTTTTGTTGCCCATTTCAGCTTTGTGGAAGTCAGACATCCTTAGAAAGTTCATTGGTCTTGCCCATGTTGTAGATCTGAGGGTATGTGCACACGTAGAAAAGAGCTCTGTGGATTTTTCCGCAGCGGATTTTAGAAATCCGCAGGTAAAAGGCACTGCATTTTACTTGCGGATTTACGGCGGATTTACAGCGGTTTTTATGCAAATTTTGTGCGGATTCCTCCTGCGGTTTTACACCTGCGGATTCCTATTATGGAGCAGAATGTAACATCACCTGATGCTCCCTCCCATCATTCCCCACTCTGCCTCTGACAATGCCGCTGCGGGTGCACGATGACATCATCGCGCACTCGCTGTGTGTCAGGCAGTGCAGCGGCAGCCACCAAGACCGGAGCAGGGAGCAGCGCGGGCACATTGAGAGGTGAGGAGTGTTTTTTTTTTGTAACTATAACAGTTAAGTACTGGACTATGGGGCCATTCTTGGGGGGAGGGGGGCTGTGCTGTATACTACATGTCTGTGCTATATACTATATGGCTGTGCTATATACTATATGGGCTGTTATATGCTACGTGGGCTGTGCTATATACTACATGGCTGTTCTATATACTATGTGGGCCGTGCTATATACTACGTGGGCTGTTATGTGCTATGTGGGCTGTGCTATATACTACATGGCTGTTCTATATACTACGTAGGCCGTGTTATATACTACGTGGGCTGTGTTATATAATATGTGGCTGTGCTATATACTATATGGGCTGTTATATGCTATGTGGGCTGTGCTATATGCTATGTGGGCTGTGCTATATACTACGTGGCTGTGTTATATGCTACGTGGCTGTGTTATATACTACGTGGCTGTGTTATATACTACATGGCTGTGTTATATGCGATCATGAATCGTGGTACAGTACAGACCAAAAGTTTTGGGATCATGAATCGTGGTTCAGTATGTGTTAAAGGGGGGCCCACTGAGACTCTTTCGCACGGGGCCCTCAAAAACATGGAGCCGGCCCTGGTCCGCAACTTATGGTGCTGCTCATGATTCTAAATATAGGGTGGAATTTCCCTTTTAATTTTTTTTATTTAGTAGTTTTATGGACAGATCTCTAGCAGTTTGCTTTTCTTCTGCAATGGCAAATACATGTAAGGAGGTGAAGCACAAGAAGAGTCCGGGGGCGGTTAGCTTCTCGGCTCTGTGCCTGGAACCATTGAGCTGTGCTACAGGTTCCCCAGGGGACAGACTTAGAGACTGGGACAGGAGGGAAGCCGGGCAGAGAGCAAGAAAGGCATGCATGCAAGGAACAGAGCAGCATGAGCAGCGATCAGAGCAGGGTGCAGCTGCGCTCCGGGAGAGAGAGCTCCCGATCAGAGGACAAATACAGGGAGATTGCCCAGAAAGACTGCATCTTGTGAGTACATGAAAGTGGACTCTGCTGTGATTGGAGAGGGGCACTTTGAGACCCGTGTAGAGACATTGGCCCGTGTAGAGACTGCGACCCCCTGGTACCCGCAGTATCAGTACAGAGACTGTGACCCCTGGTACCCATGGTATCAGTGCAGAGCCCCTGATTCCTGGTGAGAGACTTAAAAGTGCAGAGCCCCTGATTCCTGGTGAGAGACTTATTAATAGACTGACCATCGTTTTCCCGGGATAGGCTGTGCTGTAAAAGCTAAAGACTCAGAGCCTGTGCATATCACATTAACTCCCGAAACCCCAAGCAGTGGGTTCCTATAGACTACTTAGCCCACGGACAACAGAGGGACGACAAGTGCCGCTGTTTCTCGGCGCCTACGTTGGAGAAGACGACCCTTCAAGCAAGTGCTTTATCAGACTGATAAGTGTTCTTTTCTCAAGAAATCCTGCTTACTTCTGTTACATTGTTTGACTCCCAGATTTTTGCACTGTTTTATTGCTAGTTATTTTCCATTGCTTCCTCCCTGCGAGGAGAACCTGATTCCTGTTATTAAACCCCTCAACTGTTGGTCTGTGTGTTCCGTTGTGATATTCTCAGTACCTGCATACTATTACATACATAATCCAGGTGAGTAACCTTTATTTAGTGGTGATTCAGCACAAGCCTGATCTTATCACAGCTAGACTTGAAAAGAAGCACTGACTAGAAACTATATCCTTATTTAAGAAAAAAAAACATAGATCATTTCCTATGTCTTCACTTCAAAAATACTCATTTATCAGGGAACCATATAAAATGTACCATTTCCGTCCTATCTTTAAAAATGTCAGATGAAAAGACTTAGCAGGATAGGAGAACAATGGAAGACTATGCGAGTTCTCTGCACATCACAGACTGCAGAACTTTCCACCTTGACATGGCACATCAAGGCGGGTTTATACAGAGATCTTATTGTATTACTGTATGTTCTGTTTAGCATGTATTCTAGGTTTGTTTGCATGGAAAATATCCTTAGGAGTCTCTAAATTTATATGTAGATTTACTAGGCTAAAGTATAGATTATACAGAAGTAAAATGTAACAACTAGGGTTGAGCAAAACGGGTCGGCCATTTTCAGAAGTCGCCGACTTTTGGCAAAGTCGGGTTTCATGAAACCCGACCTGACCCCTGTGTGGGGTCGGCCATGAAGTCGGCAATCTTCTGAATCTGGTATCGGAATTCCAATCACGAGTTCCGATATGTTTGCAATATCGGAAATCGGTATCGGAATCCATATTTAAGTGTAAAATAAAGAATTAAAATAAAAAATATCGCTATACTCACCCTCTGACGCTCCCTGGTACTAACCGGGAACCTTCCTTCCTTCGAATCAGCGCTTGCAGGACCTTGCGGTGACGTCGCGGTGACGTTGCGGCTTGTGATTGGTCGCGCGGCCGCCCATGTGACCGCTCGCGCGACCAATCACAAGCCGCGACGTCACCGCGACGTCACCGCAAGGTCCTGCAAGCGCTGATTCGAAGGAAGGAAGGTTCCCGGTTAGTGCCAGGGCGCGTCCGAGGTTGAGTATAGCAATATTTTTTATTTTAATTCTTTATTTTACACTTAAATATGGATCGCAGGGCCTGAAGGAGAGTTTCCTCTCCTTCAGACCCTGGGAACCATTGGAAACCCAATGCACTGCATTGGATTTCGAGTTTCGGCCGACCCCGACCCCGACTTTTTTATAGGATCGGCCGATTTCATTCGACCCGACTTTTGAAAAAGTCGGGTTTTGTGAAACCCGACCTGATCCTATAAAAGTAAAAGTCGCTCAACCCTAGTAACAACTCTATAATGGACCTTTGTTATGATTTTTGCTGTTTTCTTCTTTTTTCATGAAGAAAATGCAGCACAATAATAATGTTTGCATATAGCTATATTTCTTGTTTTGTTTAAACATTTAAATTTAGTAATCCTTTAAGAAGTAGTGCCTGATAGAGATGAACGAATATTTCAATGCTCGGTTCAGATTACGATCCCCGAATTTTCAGTATTCGCTGGTTTATTTGTTGAATATTTGCCAAACATAGCTGAACACCATTCAAGTCAATGCGGGCAAAAAGAAACGCATACACAACAAAAAGCTGCCAAAACACATCAAAAGAGGGGTCAGACACCAGGAAAGTGGCCTTAATTCACCCCCAGTACAAATTTTAGAATGGCACTACAGCAATCAGCTATGCATGAGGTATCAGGGACTGGGCCAGCATATACAGCTTTAAATTGAAGACAAGGTCGATGAGGGATCGGTGTAGGCCTGCTGTACTGGGAGCCCTGATACCACATGCAACAGCACAATCTGTGTTCATGCTGAGCCACACTCAAGTGGCACAAATATCAGTTTTGTAGACTACTATTGTCAGAAAAATGTAAGGACAGTAACACGGGTAGCTGACTCACAGACAGCGGAGGCCCTACTGCTACAAGCAACAAGCATGAAAGAGATTTGGCATGATTTATTTTGTAAATTATGGTGGAAAATAAGTATTTGGTCACCTGAAAACATTCAAGATTTCTGGCTCTCACAGACCTGTAACTTCTTCTTTAAGAGGCTCCTCTGTCCTCTACTCACTACCTGTAGTAATGGCACCTGTTTGAACTTGTTATCAGTATAAAAGACACCTGTCCACAACCTCACACTCCAAATTCCACTATGGTGAAGACCAAAGAGCTGTTGAAAGACACAGAAACAAAATTGTGGGAGAACTTGCACAATTGGTGGCTGACTAAATACTTTTTTCCCCATTGTATGTATGAAGTAATAATATTATGGATGACCCAAGTCAGGTAAGTACAATAGAAATGGTAAAATACAAAAATAGCATATTTGTCTAATAATTAAGCCTGAGATGGTAAAACAAGATCAGTTCCGACAATATGGTTACTGCAGAAGCATAAATTGCAGACAAAAACTGGCAAAATTTGAAAAGGGGGAATATAGCATCCAAAAAGAAAATAAGGATTATAACTATAGTAAAAAAAGGTCAAAATTATACAACACTGCCCAAATTCATTAAAAAAGTAGTAAAGTGCTTATAAACTTGTTTGGTCTTTGTTGCGGTATTGAGGTCCACTTTTTGTGTTACCGCATGACAAACTGAAAAAAACCAACATTGCTAAGGCAATATTTTCAAGGAAAAAAATTCAATATGATGATTTAATGTTATCAAATTTTGTGCAATACATGTGAGTTCAAAATGCTTGCTATAGCCCAGGATAAAATCCTTGAGGAGTGCAGTTTCCAAAACAAGGTCACTTGAGGGGAGTTTATGCCATTTTGCATTAATTCCTGTGTAGCACCTGATGGGTTAAAAAAATATATTTCCTGGCAGTAGTTTTGAGGTATTTGAGGAGTACGGTTTTGAAAATTGTATCACATTTGGGAAGTTTTCAATATTTAAACCACTCAAAGTCCATTTACCGTAACTCTGATTAGATCCCTAAAGAGACAGGTTTTCAAAATTTCTTGAAAAAATTAGAAATTGTTGCTAAACTTTTAACCCTTATAAAATCGTAACAAAATAAAATGACATTTGAAAAAATGATGCAAATGTAAAGTAGACATATGGAAATGTTATTTATGAATAAGTTTAAGGATATAAAAATTGGAAGTTTGAAAATTGCTAATTTTTCGAATTATTTGCCAAAATTCCGATCAGAATCACTGGGATCTGTTGTAGCATTCCAGAGTTATTATGACATGAAGTGACACTGGTCAGATTTTAAACATTTGGCCTGCTCAATAAGCTTATGATTGACTCCGTCCACTAAGGGTTTAACCCCTTTCTGACATTAGCTTTCTGACATTAGATGTACTATCCCGCCGAGGTGGTATGGGCCCATATGACCACCGATGGGATACTACGTATAACGCGTTCAGCCGCACTCACGGGGGGAGCGCGGCCGATTGCGGACGGATGTCAGCTGATTATCGCAGCTGACATCCGGCACTATGTGCCAGGAGTGGTCAGGGACCGAGGACCGATCCTGGCACATTAACCCCGGCACACTCCGATCAAAGATAATTGCAGCGTTCCGGCGGCATAGGGAAGCATCGCGCAGGGTGGGGGCTATCTGCGTTCTTCCCTGAGACCCTCAGGGGAAACAAGATATGATCGCGTTGTTCATAGGGTCTCCTACCTCCTCCTCCCTGCAGGCCCGGATCCAAAATGGCCGCAGGGGGCCTTCCAGGTCCTGCACGGAGGTGGTTTTCAAGCGCCTGCTCAGAGCAGGTGTCGGGAAGCCTCCCTGCAGTGCCTGTGTGATCGCTGATCTGACACAGTGCATTGCAAGGTGTCAGATGAGCAATCTGTCACTCTACTGTGATGTCCCCCCCCAGGGCAATGTAAAAAAGTAAAAAAAAGCAATAGTTACATGTGTAAAAAAAAAAAATCCTGAATAAAGAAAAAAAAATATTGTTCCAATAAATACATTTCTTTAAATAAAAAACAAAACAATAAATGTACACATATTTAGTATCGCCACATCCGTAACGGCCCGACCTATAAAACTGTCCCACTAGTTAACCCCTTCAGTGAACACCGTTAAAAAAAAGGGTAAAAAAACAACGCTTTATTGTCATACCGCCAAACAAAACGTGGAATAACACGTGATCAAAAAGACGGATAAATAACCATGGTACCGCTGAAAACGTCATCTTGTCCCGCAAAAATCGAGCCTCCATACAGCATCATCAATGAAAAATTTAATAATTTTATAGTCCTCAGAACAAAGAGATGCAAAATTAATTATTTTTAATGTAAAATAGTTTTTATCGTATAAAAGCGCCAAAACATTAAAAAATGATACACATAAGGTATCGCTGTAATCGATCTGACCCGAGGAAGAAAACTGCTTTATAAATTTTACCAAACATGGAACGGTATAAGCGTCCCCGCAAATAAAGAAATTCATTAATAGCTGGTTTTTGTTCATTCTACCTCACAAAAAACATAATAAAAAGCGATCAAAAAAGTCACATGCCCGAAAATGGTACCAATAAAAACGTCAACTCGTCCTGCAAAAAACAAGACCTCACTTGACTCTGTGGACCAAAATTTTGGAAAAACTATAGCTCTCAAAATGTGGAGACGCAAAAACTATTTTTTGCAATAAAAAGCGTCTTTTAGAGTGTGACAGCTGCCAATCATAAAAATCAGCTAAAAACCCACTATGTTAGGGGTCGAGTTCCTGCCTCTGCACAGGGGGAATCTCGGGCCATCTCCGATGCGGTCTCCCATTCTTCTCCTGCCGCAGTGGAGCTTGCTCAGCGGAGACGTCGATCCCAGCATCTCGCTCAGTCTGACTCTGTGCTGAGAGTTACTGCTGCATTTCCTGCTTCTCCCATTGAAGTCAGTGCTGGGCAGCGGCGAGCAGACGCTTCTGGGGCTAAGTCCTGCTTTTCACATTCTGAGCATGCCCAGAGTAAGATCTCTCAGTGGAGATCGAGGGTCACATGATTAGATACTGCAGCTAAGGTCCTTGTAGCTGCTAGGACTAAATCCTGCTTTGCACTCTGAGCATGCCCAGGGCGAGATCTCTCAGTGGAGATCCAGGGTCACATGCTCAGGTGCTGCAGCACTCCATTGGTCCTTCTTTGGAAGGTCCTAAACATGCTGCTTGAGAAAGGCCACACGCCGAAACGCGCATTGGGGTGGACACTCCTGGACTCTTTTCTTGGTGCTAAGACAGGTAAATATACTAATTATCCTATGTGGCTTTGTTGTGGCCACTTTCACTGTTTATAAGTATGGTTTACGGTCTGGCACCTAATTGCATTACAAGTAGGCAGCATGGGCGCCGTGCAATAGTAATATAGTATTACACCTCATAGTAGTAGGTATATCCTGAGCTACCTATTTATAACTCCTATGATTATTTTTGAGTCCTGTGGGTGTCCTTATTTTGACATGTGTTATGTGGTTGTACTCTCCCTCCCATTCCAGTTGTTTGTCATCTTTTACCTGATTTTCTAAATAAATTTATATATATTTCTTCAAATATTTTGGGATTTTCTTTGTCGTGTGTTTTTTCATTGGTCGATATATAGTTTGGCGACTTTATCCCGCTGTTATGTCTATAGAAGATACATAAGTCACAGTATATGGATATTTACTATTTTCTATATTTGTGTTTACTGTGATTTCTTGCTTTCATGAGGTGTGTTGACAGCTATTTAAGCCTCGCATGGCCGCACGGCCATGCGCTAGTATTGTCTTTTGTAAATGTGTGTGTGTTGTGAGTGAAAGTCGTTCTTTAAAATCCCCTCCCTATTGTATGACTGCTCGCGGAAGGTGGGTGATTGCTACCTAGCGCCCGACTTAGCCATCAGCACGGTACACACATTACAGTGTCTTATTGCTGTGACCGCCAGTGCGGCGTCGTGCGCTTTCTCTGCACTTTCCTAACCCAAGCCTGGGTGGTTAGTGGCGTCCGCCAGTGCGGCACCGCACGCACTCTCGTGCCTCTAAAATACTGTATATTCTCTTGGTGCGGTACTGCGGCCCTGTGACTCAACAGGGTTCGCTTCCTTCACACTGGGTGAAGTTAACCCAAGTGTGTATTCATATTGTACCGCTATCTCGTCCGTCTCTACTAGCAGCAGGGTTTTCACCTGCACGGTGGACCTCGGACGGCGAACGCACCTAATACCATTACACCTTATACTTGGTGCGTTCCGCCAGTCCTAACATAATACTAGCGCCAAGGTCTGGCTAGTAATGACGGACGATCAGCGTTCACAGTGGTACATCCAGCAGCTGGAGGGAAGGTTGGCGGCTCTTGAGCGTTCAACCTCAGCTGTGGATGTTACTGCTTTCACTGTTCAGGCTGCAAGTGTGGCTGCAGCTACCTTGTCCACTGCCGCCCCTGTAGCGACGCTATCTCGCCTCCCGCTACCAGAGAAATTTTCTGGTGACAGTAAGTCCTGTAGGGGTTTCGTGAGTCAGTGCTCAATACATCTCGAGCTTCTGGCCTCTCGTTTCCCTACAGAGCGGGCTAAGGTGGGCTTTATCGTATCTTTATTGTCGGACAGGGCGTTGCAGTGGGCTACGCCGCTGTGGGAGCGTGGCGATCATGTGGTGCAGAGTGCTCTGTTATTCCTGAGCACTCTGAAACAGGTCTTTTTAGGACCTCGTGTCACCCATGATACGGCGCTCCAACTGTTGGCATTGACTCAGGGCTCGTCCTTGGTCAGCCATTTTGCCGTCCACTTCCGCACCCTAGCATCTGAGCTGGAGTGGTCGGATAAGGCCCTTATTCCTATATTTTGGAGGGGGCTGGCTGACCATGTTAAGGACGCCCTGGCCACTAGGGAGATTCCCGCCACACTGGAAGAGTTAATAACAGTGTCTACTCGTATTGACCTCCGTTTTCACGAGCGGAGGTTAGAGCGAGCCCAGTGTAGGTAGAGGTTTCGGCTGGCTCCCACCTTCGCCAAACCTTTAGAGTTTCCAGTCCAGGCTCCTGAGTCCCATGAGCCTATGGTAGTGTCACGAGCGGGATCTAAGTCCCGGACCGCTCGTGCACTCCAGGTTTGTCATGTTTGCCAACAGTCAGGACATCTTGCCACCAGATGTCTCCAGCGGTCGAGGAAACATCAGCGTCTAGTGGTAGTAGGTGGAGGTGCACTAGACACGGCGACGTCTGCCTCCAAATTGTCCTTTAAGGGGACAATAACATTAGGCTCATCCTCCCACTCGGTAGAGCTCTGCGTGGATTCTGGGGCGGAGGGCAATTTCATGTCTTCTGCCTTCGCCCAACGTCACGCAATACCCCTGGTTATGCTACCTCAACCAGTAACGGTACGAGTGGTGAATGGGTCGACATTGCCCGCACAGATAATACATCAGACCATCCCTTTTACTCTGTCCATGTCACCATCCCATCAGGAGATTATATCTCTGCTCATCATTCCTGAGGGGATTGATGAGGTCCTGTTGGGGATACCTTGGTTACGGTATCACTCTCCTCACATCGAGTGGTCCTCAGGCAGAATTCTGGGATGGGGTGAATCATGTGGGGGTAGGTGTCACCGAGAGTGCATTCAGGTTGCTACTACGGAGGTATCCGCAGATCTATCCTCTCTCCCCAATCAATATTGGTCATATGCAGATGTTTTCTCCAAAAAGGCGGCGGAGACCCTTCCGCCCCATCGCCCCTATGACTGTCCGATTGATCTCTTGCCTGGTGCTGAGCCTCCCCGGGGTCGAGTCTATCCATTATCTCTCCCGGAGACGGAGGCAATGTCTCAGTACATTCAAGAGAATCTGGCAAGAGGGTTCATCAGGAAGTCAGTGTCACCTGCTGGGGCAGGGTTCTTTTTTGTGCAGAAGAAGAATGGGGAACTACGTCCATGCATAGACTACAGGGGTCTTAACGCTATCACCGTTAAGAACAAGTATCCTTTGCCCTTGATATCTGAGCTTTTCGATAGGCTTCGGGGAGCAAGGGTGTTTACCAAACTAGATCTGCGGGGTGCTTACAACCTGATTCGCATCCGTGAGGGGGACGAATGGAAAACGGCGTTTAACATCAGAGATGGGCACTATGAGTATCTGGTGATGCCCTTCGGGCTCTGTAATGCCCCAGCCGTTTTCCAAGACTTTGTCAACGACATCTTCCGGGATATGCTTTCCACCTCAGTTGTAGTCTATCTGGATGATATTCTCATCTTTTCTCCAGATATTGACTCCCACCGGAGAGATGTTGGCAGAGTCTTCGACCTCCTACGGGCAAACTCTCTTTATGCTAAGTTGGAGAAGTGTATGTTTGAGCAGGAGTCTTTACAGTTCCTGGGCTATATCATCTCCGCCCAGGGATTGGCTATGGATCCTGCCAAACTACAGGCTGTGATGGACTGGCAAGAGCCCCATTCTCTTAAGGCGGTGCAGCGCTTTATGGGGTTCATTAATTATTACCGCCAGTTCATTCCCCACTTCTCAACTCTGGTAGCTCCCTTGGTAGCCCTCACCAAGAAGGGAGCAAATCCCAAAGTGTGGTCTGAAGAGGTCTCCAGGGCCTTTTCTTCTACTAAGTCTCATTTTGCTAGCGCTCCCATCCTACATCGTCCCGATGTCGATAAGCTGTTTATAATGGAGGTGGATGCCTCTTCCGTTGGTGCTGGAGCAGTCCTCTTCCAAAAGGATGCTCAAGGTCGGAAGCATCCGTGCTTTTTCTTCTCCAAGACCTTCACACCAGCGGAGAGGAATTATTCCATCGGGGACAGGGAGTTGCTAGCGATGAAATTGGCTTTCTCAGAGTGGAGACATCTCTTGGAGGGGGCTCGTTTTCCCTTTCAAGTTTTCACAGACCACAAAAATTTGCTATATTTGCAAACAGCCCAGCGGCTAAATTCTCGCCAGGCCAGATGGTCCTTATTCTTCTCCCGATTCCACTTCACCCTCCGTTATCTCGCTGGGGAGAAGAACATTCGAGCTGATGCCCTTTCTTGCTCTGTTGTGTCATCTGAGGAGGAGGAAGGAGAGCCTCGGCTTATTGTTCCTTGTGAGAGCTTGAGAACCGTGGCTCCGGTGTCGCTTGAGTCTGTGCCTCCGGGCAAGACTTTTGTGCCCATAAATTTGCGACCGGAGGTTCTCTCTTGGGCTCATTCCTCCAGGGTGGGTGGACACTTTGGGACAAAAAGGACATCTGAGCTGCTGGCGAGGACGTACTGGTGGCCGCATATGCTCCGAGATGTCAGAGATTACGTTCTGGCGTGTGTCTCATGCGCCAAAAATAAGTCTCCTCGACAACGGCCGTCTGGGTTACTCTATCCCTTGCCGGTGGCAGACAGGTCCTGGGAGATGGTCGGGATGGACTTTGTAGTGGGTTTGCCCAAGTCTCGCGGCTGTACCGTCATTTGTGTTATTACTGATCATTTCTCGAAAATGGTGCATTTTCTGCCGCTCCCACGGTTACCTTCTGCACGGGCCTTGGCAGCGTTGTTCATAAGACACATCTTCCACCTACACGGCATGCCAGACAAAATTGTCAGTGACCGGGGTCCCCAGTTTGCGTCTCGGTTCTGGAGAGAGCTTTGTCGTCTTCTCAGCATTGAGTTAAATCTCTCTTCCGCATATCCCGAGACGAATGGGTTGGTAGAGAGGGCCAATCAGACTCTGGTCACATATCTACGACATTTTGTTTCTGCCAGGCAGGATGACTGGGCATCTTTATTACCATGGGCAGAGTTCGCCCTTAATAACGCTGTAGCCGACTCCACTGGTCAGACTTCTTTCCTCCTTAATTACGGCCAGCATCCGCGGGTTCCTCTGCCTATGCCCGTGTCCTCTGCTGACTCCAGGGTGGCAGACTGGGCAGTGGAGGCACAGGACATTTGGGACCACACTCAGGATGCCATTCGGGCCTCAAAGGAGAGAATGAGGTCCTCCGCTGATGCACATCGGCGCCCTGCCCCGACCTTTGCTCCTGGTGATTTAGTGTGGCTCTCCGCCCATAACATCAGGCTGCGTGTAGAGTCCACTAAGTTTGCACCTCGCTACTTGGGTCCCTTCAAGGTCCTCGAACAGGTTAATCCTGTGGTCTACCGTCTGGCCCTTCCTCCACGCCTTGGTATCACCGACACCTTTCATGTGTCCCTCCTTAAGCCCGTATACATGTCCCGGTTTTCTGAGTCATCTGCCGGGACATCGGGTTCGTCTACGGATGATTACGAGGTGAACGCTATTTTGGGGTACAAGGTGGTACGTGGTAAAAAATTCTATTTGGTGGATTGGAAAGTTATGGCCCTGAGGACAGGTCCTGGGAGCCTGCTGAGCACATTCAGGCTCCGCAGCTCATTGCTGCCTTCGAACGTAGCGAGGCCCAAGGAGGGGGGGGCCCTAGGAGGAGGGGTAATGTTAGGGGTCGAGTTCCTGCCTCTGCACAGGGGGAATCTCGGGCCATCTCTGCTGCAGTCTCCCATTCTTCTCCTGCCGCAGTGGAGCTTGCTCAGCGGAGTCGTCGATCCCAGCGTCTCGCTCAGTCTGACTCTGTGCTTAGAGTTACTGCTGCGTTTCCTGCTTCGTGCTGGGCAGCGGCGAGCGGACGCTTCTGGGGCTAAGTCCTGCTTTTCACATTCTGAGCATGCCCAGAGTAAGATCTCTCAGTGGAGATCGAGGGTCACATGATCAGATACTGCAGCTAAGGTCCTTGCAGCTGCTAGGACTAAATCCTGCTTTGCACTCTGAGCATGCCCAGGGCGAGATCTCTCAGTGGAGATCCAGGGTCACATGCTCAGGTGCTGCAGCACTCCATTGGTCCTTCTTTGGAAGGTCCTAAACATGCTGCAGCTATTTAAGCCTCGCATGGCCGCACGGCCATGCGCTAGTATTGTCTTTTGTAAATGTGTGTGTGTTGTGAGTGAAAGTCGTTCTTTAAAATCCCCTCCCTATTGTATGACTGCTCGCGGAAGGTGGGTGATTGCTACCTAGCGCCCGACTTAGCCATCAGCACGGTACACACATTACAGCGTCTTATTGCTGTGACCGCCAGTGCGACGCCGTGCGCTTTCTCTGTGCTTTCCTAACCCAAGCCTGGGTGGTTAGTGGCGTCCGCCAGTGCGGCACCGCACGCACTCTCGTGCCTCTAAAATATATTCTCTTGGTGCGGTACCGCGGCCCTGTGACTCAACAGGGTTCGCTTCCTTCACACTGGGTGAAGTTAACCCAAGTGTGTATTCATATTGTACCGCCATCTCGTCCGTCTCTACTAGCAGCAGGGTTTTCACCTGCACGGTGGACCTCGGACGGCGAACGCACCTAATACCATTACACCTTATACTTGGTGCGTTCCGCCAGTCCTAACACACTATAAAAGTAAATCAAACCCCCCTTCATCACCCCCTTAGTTAGGGAAAAATAATAAAATTTTAAAAAATATATTTATTTCCATTTTCCCATTAGGGTTAGGGTCGGGGCTAAAGTTAGGGATAGGGTTGGGGCTACAGTTAGGGTTAGAGCTACAGTTAAGGGGGTTAGGGTTATGGTTGGGGTTAGCGTTAAGGTTAGGTTTAGGCTTGGGGCTAAAGTTAGGGTTAGGGTTGGGGCTAAAGTTAAGGTTAGGGTTGGGGCTAAATTTAGGGTTTGGATTACATTAACGGTTGGGATTAGGGTTGGGATTATGGTTAGGGGTGTGGTTAGGGTTATGGTTGGGATTAGGGTTAGGGGTGTGTTTCGGTTCGGGTTTTAGTTACAATTGGGGGGTTTCCACTGTTTAGGCACATCAGGGGCTCTCCAAATGCGACATGGCATCCGATCGCAATTCCAGCCAATTCTGCTTTGAAAAAGTTAAACAGTGCTCCTTTCCTTCCGAGTTCTCCCGTGCGCCCAAACAGGGGTTTACCCCAACATATTGGGTATCAGTGTACTCAGGACAAATTGGACAACAACGTTTGGGGTCCAATTTCTCCTGGGTTTAGTTTCCAATATGGGGTCACTTGTGGGGGGTTTCTACTGTTTAGGTACATCAGGGGCTCTGCAAATGCAATGTGACGCCTGCAGACCAATCTATCTAAGTCTGCATTCCAAACAGTGCTCCTTCCCTTCCGAGCTCTGCCATGCGCCCAAACGGTGGTTCCCCCCACATATGGGGTATCAGCGTACTGAGGACAAATTGGACAACAACTTTTGGGGTCCAATTTCTCCTGTTACCCTTGGGAAAATACAAAACTGGGGGCTAAAAAATAATTTGTGTGGAAAAAAATGTTTTTATATTTTCACAGCCCTAAGTTATAAACTGTTGTGAAACACTTGGGGGTTCAAAGTTCTCACATCACATCTAGATGAGTTCCTTGGGGGGTCTAGTTTCTAATATGGGGTCACTTGTGGGGGGTTTCTACTCTTTAGATACATCAGGGGCTCTGCAAACGCAATGTGACGCCTGTACACCATTCCATCTAAGTCTGCATTCCAAATGGAGCTCCTTCCCTTCCAAGTTCTGCCATGCGCCCAAACGGTGGTTCCCCCCACATATTAGGTATCAGCATACTCAGGACAAATTGGACAACAACTGTTGGGGTCCAATTTCTCCTGTTACCCTTGGGAAAATACAAAACTGGGGGCTAAAAAATAATTTGTGTGGAAAAAAATGTTTTTATATTTTCACGGCTCTGCGTTATAAACTGTAGTGAAACACTTGGGGTGCAAAGTTCTCACAGAACATCTAGATAAATTCCTTGGGAGGTCTAGTTTCCAATATGGGGTCACTTAAAGGGGGTTTCTACTGTTAAGGTACATCGGAGGATCTGCAAATGCAACGTGACGCCTGCAGACCAATCCATCTAAGTATGCATTCTAAATGGCGCTCCTTCCCTTCTGAGCTCTGCCATGCGCCCAAACTATGGTGTCCCCCCACATATGAAGTATCAGCATACTCAAGACAAATTGGACAACAACTTTTGGGTTCCAATTTCTACTGTTACCCTACAATACAAAAATACAAAACTGGGGGCTAAAAAATAATTTTTGTGGAAAAGAAAATAATTTTTATTTTCACAGCTCTGTGTTATAAACTGTAGTGAAACACTTGGAGGTTCAACATTCTCACAACACATCTAGATAAGTTCTTTAGGGGGTCTTCTTTCCAAAAGGGTTTCAATGTTTAGGCACATCAGGGGTTCTCCAAATGCGACATGGTGTCCTATCTCAATTCCAGTCAATGTTGCATTGAAAAGTCAAACGGCGCTCCTTACCCTTCCGAGCTCTGCCATGCGCCCAAACAGTGGTTTAACCCCACATATGGGATATCAACGTACTCAGGACAAATTTTACAACAACTTTTGGGGTCAAATTTCTTCAGTTACCCTTGGGAAAATAAAAAATTGGGGGCGAAAAGATCATCTTTGTGAAAAAATATGATTTTTTATTTTTACGGCTCTACATTATAAACTTCTGTGAAGCACTTGGTGGGTCAAAGTGCTAACGACACATCTAGATAAGTTCCTCAGGGGGTCTACTTTCCAAAATAGTTTCACTTTTTGGAAGGTTTCAATGTTTAGGCACATCAGGGGCTCTCCAAACGCGACATGGCGTCCCATCTCAATTCTAGTCAATTTTGCATTGAAAAGTCAAACAGCGCTCCTTCCCTTCCAAGCTCTGCCATGCGCCCAAACAGTGGTTTACTCCCACATATGGGGTATCAGCGTACTCAGGACAAATTGCACAACAACTTTGGGGTCCAGTTTCTTCTTTTACCCTTGGGAAAATAAAAAATTGGGGGCGAAAAGATCATTTTTGTGAAAAAATATGATTTTTTATTTTTACAGCTCTGCATTATAAACTTATGTGAAGCCCTTGGTGGATCAAAGTGCTCACCACACATCTAGATAAGTTCCGTAGGGAGTCTAGTTTTCAAAATGGTGTCACTTGTGGGGGGTTTCAATGTTTAGGCACATCAGGGGCTCTCCAAACGCTACATGGCGTCCTATCTCAATTCCTGTCAATTCCAGTCAATTTTGCATTGAAAAGTCAAACGGCGCTCCTTCCCTTCCGAGCTCTGCCATGCACCCACATATGGGGTATCAGCGTACTCAAGACAAATTTTGCAACAACTTTTGGGGTCCAATTTCTCCTGTTACCCTTGGTAAAATAAAACAAATTGGAGCTGAAGTAAATTTTTTGTGAAAAAAAGTTAAATGTTCATTTTTTTTTAAACATTCCAAAAATTCCTGAGAAACACCTGGATGGTTAACAAACTTCTTGAATGTGGTTTTGAGCACCTTGAGATGTGCAGTTTTTAGCATGGTGTCACATTTGGGTATTTTCTATCATATAGACCCCTCCAAGTGACTTAAAATGTGATGTGGTCCCTAAAAAAAAATGGTGCTGTAAAAATGAGAAATTGCTGGTCAACTTTTAACCCTTATTACTCCCTGACAAAAAAAATTTGGTTCCAACATTGTGCTGATGTAAAGTAGACATGTGGGAAATGTTACTTATTAAGTCTATTGTGATACAAAAGGCATAAAAATTCAAAGTTGGAAAATTGCGAAATTTTCAAAAGTTTTGCCAAATTTTCTGTTTTTCACAAATAAACGCAGGTAATATCAAAGAAATTTTACCACTGTCATGAAGGACAATATGTCACTAGAAAGTAATGTCAGAATCATCAGGATCCATTGAAGCATTCCAGAGTTATAACCTCATAAAGGGACAGTGGTCAGAATTGTAAAAATTGGCCCGGTCATTAACGTGCAAACCACCCTTGGTGGTAAAGGGGTTAAAAGCAGAAAATCATTTTAATCATCATTGCACACACATAACATATGATCAGAAAAATCTGATGAGATGTTTTCTAATAAGACTCAAATAGTTCTTGTGACATCTGAGCCTACATGGTATTATGTTTTACTGGATTTTGTGTTACGTATCTGCAACACAGGACTAAGGTAGAAGAGGGAAAACTGACCCTGCACTATGACTAGGCTGAAACCCTATGATGGAGTAGGCAACCCATTCCTTGCAAATAGAGCCACCGATGATCCTAGGTTAATCTCAAGCGAAGACCTATAGATAAGGGGAAGTGGTTCCCTAAAAGAACTAAGGATTGGGTACAAAAACGGGTCACCTCCTAGTAGAAAACACAGAGAAGGCTGCAGAAACCAAATAGAAAACAGAAACTAAGACTAGCTGAACCAGAGGTACCAGCACTGCACATATAACAGACACAGAACACAAAGCAAAGCACCAAGCTAGAGCTCAAGCAGATTAACACTATTGTCCAGCAAGGAATGGGAGGCTTGTGCTGGTTAATAAAGAGTGATACAAACACCTGACCCAAGACAAACCCAGCACCAGAGGAAAAAGACCAGCAGCCAGAACTCCACAAGAAAATGGTGGATAGTCACAAACTAAACAGATTCCAACAGTACCTCCCCTTTAACGAGGATCCCCCAGATCCTCTAGGCCGGGCCTTATTCGGAAATCTCCTGTGAAAAGCTTTAATTAACCTTGAGGCTGAGACGTCCACAGCTTTCACCCAGGAATTGTCCTCGGGACCGAAACCCTTCCAGGACACAAGATACTGTAACCCTCCTCTATGCCACCTGGAATCAAGAATGCGTGAAATCTCAAACTCGCAGACCTCATCAATTGGAGGAGCAGACAGCATAGCCAACTTATCTGGCGTGTCAACCTTCTTCAGCAAAGATACATGAAAAACTGAATTACCGTATATACTCGAGTATAAGCCGAGATTTTCAGCCCAAATTTTTGGGCTGAAAGTGCCCCTCTCGGCTTATACTCGAGTCAAGGTGGGTGGCAGGGTCGGCGGGTGAGGGGGTGAGGACGCTGAGGCATACTTACCTGCGTCCAGCGATCCTGGCGCTCCCCCTGCCGTCCCACAGTCTTCTGTGCTGCAGCTCTTCCCCTCTTCAGCGGTCACGTGGGACCGCTCATTAGAGAAATGAATAAGCGGCTCCACCTCCCATAGGGGTGGAGCCGCCTATTCATTTCTCTAATCAGCGGTGCCGGTGACCGCTGATAGAGGAAGAAGCAGCAGCACCGAAGACAGCTGTACGGGGGAAGGAGCCGGACGCTGGGAGCAGATAAGTATCGCATAGTCACCTGTCCCCGTTCCACACGCCGGGCGTCGCTCCATCTTCCCGGCGCCGCTCCATCTTCCCGGCGTCGCTCCACTCTGACTGTTCAGGTCAGAGGGCGCGATGACGCATATAGTGTGCGCGCCGCCCTCTGCCTGATCAGTCAGTGCGCAGAGACGACGGGACCGAACGCTGGGAGCTGCAAGCAAGAAAGGTGAGTATGGCATTTTTTTTTTATTGCAGTTGCAGCAGCGGCACAGATTTATGTGGAGCATCTATGGGGCAATATGAACGGCACAGAGCATTATATGGCACAGCTATGGGGCAGTATGAACGGTGCAGAGCACTATATGGTACAGCTACGGGGCAATATGAACGGCGCAGAGCACTATATGGCACAGCTATGGGGCAGTATGAACGGTGCAGAGCACTATATGGTACAGCTATGGGGCAGTATGAACGGTGCAGAGCACTATATGGTACAGCTATGGGGCAGTATGAACGGTGCAGAGCACTATATGGCACAGCTATGGGGCAGTATGAACGGTGCAGAGCACTATATGGCACAGCTATGGGGAAATAATGAACGGTGCAGAGCACTATATGGCACAGCTATGGGGAAATAATGATCTATTTTTATTTTTGAAATTCACCGGTAGCTGCTGCATTTCCACCCTAGGCTTATCCTCGAGTCAATAAGTTTTCCCAGTTTTTTGTGGCAAAATTAGGGGGGTCGGCTTATACTCAGGTCGGCTTATACTCGAGTATATACGGTTTAAGCACAGATTCGGTACCATAGCTAGCCTGGTGCCCAAGCAGTGTCCTTGACAATACTGGCTCCTCTTTACCACCTCCAGAGTTTGCAAATCTACCACATGATTGTGTAGCGGAAGCTAAGGTAGTCGAGGTACCACAAAAGAGGGCAGACCCTCTAGCACATAACAGTCAATACATTCTGAGTTCATAGCCCCTACATGTACATGTATCTCTCAAATGACTTAAGTAAAATACCTTTGGTTCAAGGTTGTGGAGTCAATGGCAATTATGGGTATATGTTTAGACAGTGTATGTGGTTTGAGGTCCAGGACCTGGACGAACCAAGCGTCGATCAAATTAAACACTGCCCTTATTTTACCCAGTTGGTTCTCAGTTGGTAGAAAAAATTGTGATCTACCCACAGAGGAGATGCATACACCTAGCTACTAACCTCCTTGTAACCCGGACTCCTTAGTTTTCCTGCTCCTACTTACGGTGAGGTACAGAAGGAAAAGTCCACAAAATTACACTTTCTAAGGCTGGTTTTACATTTGCGTTTAGTGACGCTGCGCTTTTAGCGCATATAAACGCATGTGTCATGTTTTCCTATGTTTAACACTAAAAACGCATGCGTCTTTTTTTGTATGCGTTTGGCCGCGTTTGACGATGCATGCATCTTTTCGATGCTTGCTTCTAGCCGTGGAAATGCAACATGTAGTAATTTCCAGAGGCGTCTATTTGCCGCATAGAAACGCATGCATTCTACCATCAAGGTGATAAAAGGGAGGTTGTGGACAGTTTCAGGACACTTCTCACCAGACTCTCAAGAAGACAAGACACTGGCAGGCCGCATTTTGGAGCACAAGACCCTGATCAATATGAGTATATCCTAGCCAATGCCTTTATTTTCTATTTTTTGGCTCTACATGTCCTAATTTCTTCCATTTCTTTCTTTCTACATGCGTCAGAATGTCTTCTTTGGAGTCTTCATCTGATGAGGAATATCAGCCACGTCAGTCGGAAGTGGAGCATGTCAGTGAGGTGAGTATTTGCCTCGTCAGCTTGGTAAGTATTCACTGTCACATCGACACATGTGACAATTTGATTTTTCCTTTTTTTTAGAGCACTTCTACTGAGGCACAGACCGGGCAGGAGCAGCGGAGTCAAGGTCCGGTGGGAAGACGCCAGCGGGTACGTATGCAAGGCTGACTGTCCTCAGTGTAATATTCTTGAATCTTCCTTTCTTTCCACTCGTATTTCTTTAATTTTTTCTTCTGGAATCCTTTTGTATGTTGATTTTCCTACTCATGCCATATCTCAGCATCTTTTTTCTTTTCCTTATGTAATTGAGCAAACTTTAATGACTTTCTTTAATTTTTAGGTTTCACAACGGGACGATGACCTGATCAACAATGACCTCCTAATCACCCTTGTCCAGGAGCAAGTCCCATTGTGGGACAGCCAGGATCCACTGCATTCGATCAACACCACGCTCCGGCGTTTATGGAATGAGGTGGCACAAGCGATGTGGGATGGCTGGGACAACGCCCCGCCACGAGTCCGTAGTGCATTTGGTAAGTATTGCACTGCAGTGTGAAGCAGCAGAGACCTTGGCCGTGCTCACTCGACTGTGTGTGATGAAAGAAACTCTCCGGAGTTTCTCTCATCACACACAGTTGTCTGAGCATGGCAAAAAGTCCATTTTCTGACCATAATGTTTTTTTTTTAACAGTGGACAAAGTCAAAACACGTTGGCGTTCGATGAAGGACCGCTTCAACAAGGACCTGCGCCAAGAGAGTCGTGTTGCCAGTGGTTCAGGAGCAAGGATTCGAACGTACAAGTATCATCGCGTTCTGTCATTTTTAAGACCGGTCCTTGCCCAGAGAACATAAGTATTTATCACATGCTTTCGGTTGTATTGTATTGCCATAATCTGTATTTTTAAATTCCACAGGATTTTGCGTCTTGTTAATTTTTGGTATTAATTTTCTTTTTCCTTTTTTCACAGCACATACAGCACGTCATATGGGCGTGGCGACATCGCTGTTTCTTCCCCCAGATCTTGCATATATTTCCGTTGCTGGTGTAGTGGTTTGCGCATGCCCATCTTCTGAATCCACTGGGCAGGAGAAGAAAAAACGCGCGATCGGCGCTATATCCCTGGTGATCTGTGGGGGCAACCATTTTCCTGAGGCCACGCATGCGCATATGGAGTCCTCTGCTGCCCGGGGCTTCAGGAAAATGGCCACGGGATGCCGCGCGTGTGCAGATGGAGATCGCGGCGGCCATTTTCCTGAAGCCGAGATGCGAACTTGTACTGTATTGTACTTGTTTTTATTATGTATACCCCTCCTCTCATGTAAAGCGCCATGGAATAAATGACGCTATAATAATAAATAATAATAATAATCCTAATGACATAACCTTATATAAAAGGGATTTCACATCAGACGTGATTAATAACATACTAGGTTCCAGGAACATTTCATCCACCTTGGACAGTATGTCCAACGTGTCTCTGACATAGGAGGGCAGGGTTTTTACAATAGGATAATGTTCAATGAAATTGCAAATGGTGTCACACAGATCTCCACTACCAGAGACAATTGAATGCCCTGGGGGTTTGTGGAGGTCCTTATACACCTCGAGGAGTAGGTAAAATGTGGGTACCAGGGGGGCAATTAGCCATAAGGCCATCAAGGACTTTCACAGGAATAGTACCCTTGTCTACTGCTGACTCAAGAATGTCATATAATTCATTAAAATAGATGTTTATTGGGTTGTGGGATAGGGGACTATATGTTTACTTATTTCTCAACTGTTTAAAGGCCTCTTTTTCATAAAGATGAACTAGCCAGATCACAAAATTGCCTCCCTTGTCTGCCAGTTTTATTATGACATCTTCCAAAGATTGCAATTCTCTCAATGCTTTCCATCATGTCTGAGTAAGGCCCCTTTATTAGGTTCAAGATGGTGAACAAACTCACTAATTTCAGTCTTGTCCCCAGATGATGCTACATCTTCACAAGAGGACACCGATGAGAAGGAGCCAGATCGGGTGTAGCTGTTTCTTATCCTGTCATTAGCCCTCCTCCATTTATATACATGATTACTCTGAAAGTACAACAGGTCCTGTGATGAGGGAACAGCCGCCATCTTGGAACAGGATTACTACCAGATTGGCGTGACTCCATTTTGTCTCCTGGTCACGGGTCCGCAGCGAGTGCTTTTGGCCCCAACCTTTTCTAATGAATAAAGTTCCTATTAGTATGCTAACGGGCTGAGCTCAGTGTAAACTGTAGACGGTATTTCAAAGCTCCATGAGGAAACCACGCCACCAGTGGGCTTGGAAATGCTTGGGGGCTTAATTAAAACACGCATGCCAAGTGGCCACTGGATACACATCTATTATGGCAGCCCAGCCGAACCGTCTTTAACATGGAATTGTGAATTATGGACGCATCGTCCAAGGTACAGGCTCATAAAAAATATTCTCCTTGCCCTAAAGAAATTGTGCATCTAACAGGGCGACTCCCGTGGCGGTGGGAGGCCTGAAACCCGAGATATAGAGATCAGCCTCCCACAGGGACCGAATGGGTCCAGGTTTGATCCCAGTACGACCGGCAGAACAAACCACAGGCGCTGGTACTGCCCGTGTGCTGATCCGATCATCCTGAGGGGAGTTATCCCATTTATTAGATATTGGAATAAATCGGCAGGGAGGCAGGGGGGGTGGAGATTGCTAAGCCCACCCAGCTGCAGGCAGGGGGGCTCAGCCAGGTTTTAAGAGCTGAAGACACTAGGAGAAGTGTCTCACTCCACAGAAGAAGATGATGATGATGACTTCTTAAGGAACAGGGTATGCCCGCCAGAGGGGAGCAAGCACATGCTTTCTGGGGGCTGCCCGGCAACTAAGATTTGGACCTGCGGAATGCTGCGTGCCCCCAGCTTCCCCAAGCGACCTTCGACCTGGTAAATTGACCTCCAGCTTTATACCTTTAAGCCTTGTATTATTGTTGTTATATTGTACTCTGACTGTAACTCTTGATATATTGTGATTGTATATTTCTGTAATTATCTAGTGCGCCCTTAAGGCAATTAAATCATAAATTAATTTTGGGCTGATCCTTTTACTCTGATTGCGAATCTTAGAATACCCAGTGTGGGTAACAGGGCAGTCTCCCCGGCGGCCATTTGCTCTAGGTGCAGTTCCTTTACTGCAGTGTTTTTCAACCAGTGTGCCGCGGGACACTAGTGTGCCGCGACACATGGTCGGGTGTGCCGCGGGGAACGGGAGTCAGCTGTTCTCTGTGCCGACTGTCAAGCTGACAGCCGGCACAGAGAAGTTGCAGCGCACCGACTCCCGGAGATCAATTGTACTCGCAGACATCTACCAGCTGCGAGTACAATTGAGGCTCTGACCGCTGGGTCAGAGGGACGCCAGCAGCGTGATCAAGTCATGTGATCACGCTGCTGACGTCACTATCCGGCGCGCAGGAGACAGAAGACACTTGGTGGTAAGTGCTCCTGTGCTGTGGAGCTGAAGACACCGAAGAGTCAGCGTGGGGTGGGTTTATGGGGAGTATGTGGGGGGATTTATTAAGTGTGTGGGGGGATTTATTAAGTGTGTGGGGGGATTTATTAAGTGTGTGGGGGGGATTTATTCAGTGTGGGGGGGGATTTATTCAGTGTGGGGGGGGGATTTATTCAGTGTGTGGGGGATTTATTCAGTGTGTGGGGGATTTATTAAGTGTGTGGGGGGGATTTATTCAGTGTGTGGGGGGATTTATTCAGTGTGTGGGGGGGATTTATTCAGTGTGTGGGGGGATTTATTCAGTGTGTGGGGGGGATTTATTCAGTGTGGGGGGGATTTATTCAGTGTGTGGGGGGGATTTATTCAGTGTGTACGTGGGGGGGGGGCTGGAATTTATTTAGCATGTGTGGGGCAGGGTGCATTTATTCTGTGTGGAAGGGGATGGATTTATTCTATCGGAAGGGGGGTGGATATATTCTGTGGGGGTGAGTGGGGAGATGGGGGTGGACACAGTAGCGAGGGGAAAAATGTGTGCTGACAGTACTGGGAGCAACGGTGATGGGATGTGTGAGGACAGTATGGGGAGTCGGGGGAATGTGTGAGGGGGGAATGTGTGAGGAGGAAATATGGAGAGAGCAAAGGGGTATGTTAGCAGGGGGGGATGTACAGGAGGAGGCTATTAGAAATGTGTGCAGACAGTATGGGGGGATGAAAGTTTGAGTGGACACATAATAGATACTGAGTAGTGTGAGGGTAACAGCCAGGAGGAGACAGTATGCCAAGTAGGAGGAGTGTAATGAAGGGGCACAGTAGAGAGACTGGGCTCTCTATGAGGGACACAGTATGAGAAGGCAGTGTGAAGTATGGAAAAGAGAGAGAGGGTAGTGTGGATGGCATGTACCATAAGAGGGACAGTGAGGGTCATATTATGTGCTGGGAATAAAGTGAGGGGCAATTATTTACTCAGGGGCTCAGCCTAGGGCAGATATTGTAATTCCGGAGCATTATAATAACACTGCTATCTTTAAGGGTGTTGTGTCGGGATGTGCTGCAGAAGACAGGAGAAGATGGAAGTCTGCAGAAACGAGCTCTGCCGGTGGATGAGAAGAGTCATCATGGCATCTGGACAAGGTGAAGATGAAAAGAAAGAGGCGAATCCACAAACAACGTCATCTATCAGGTACCTGGATGTAAATGTGTTTTTTTTTGTGATACTAATTCTCATTTTTATTTGTTAGGAACATTAAAGGGGATGTCCAAGGTTGTGATGAGTCTGCAGTCATACTATGTGACTGCAGACTTCTGAATTCTCACAGTGCACACTGCTATCATAATTCTCTGATGTTGGTGATTTACATACATGCGGTCACGTGCTGACTAGACATGTGTGGCCTCATTCAATGAAAATGAATTGACTGAGGCCGAACATGTCTAGTTAGAATGTGGCCAGAAGTATCCAAATCACATACTTGTGCTGTCATGACCGTCCACTCTGGCCACCGGCAAGGGAGAATCCTGAAAGTGTGCAGTGCTTGCGCTGTGAGAATTCAGAAGCCTGCAGTCACATAGAATGACTGCAGACTTTCATCTCAAACCTGGACGCACCATTTTGTGCCATTTTGGTTGGTGGTGTGCCTCGGGATTTTTTAAGTATAAAAAGTGTGCCGCGGCTCAAAAAAGGTTGAAAATCACTGCTTTACTGACCTGAGAGACAAAGGGGGCGCCGGAGAGCTGGGCCTGTGTAGTGACGTCACGGATTGGTGATGTGGTAGGAAGGGGTAATCCTTCACAGTGGTGGCAGCGGTGGGATCAGAGTAATAGTGTGCGTGGGACCCCTACTCCCAGACACTAGAGACTACCAGTGGTAACTTTCACTGCTGGGGTCTTAAGGGCAGCCCAGCACTAGACGGTCAGAGTGTAGATATAATAAGTTGTGTGCAAGGTCAGGGTTACAGCTGTGTCAGTAGCCAGAGGTTCCAAAGATGGCGGAGGGCACCAGGAGTGCAGTGAGGGCGCAGGCCAGTGCTATGGTCTATGAGGAGGTGGTGGTGGACGGTACCGTTCAAGGCGAGGGGGAGCTCAGCCCAGACTCCCCAAGGAGCCAGCCACCCGTGCTTAGTCCGGAAAGGGACTACCCACCACCTGCCCACCCCAGCCTGTCCACATCAGAGGCTCTGGTTGCAGCGGCAGTGGCACGTCTTGAGGCGGGTAATGAAGACGCCTATATGAGACTCATGGCAGCTGCAGAGAAAGCAGCAGAGGCCGAGCGTGCAGAACGTCGATGGGCAGCGGAGCAAGCAGCGGCAGAGAGAGCAGCGGAGCGCCGGCACCGACTGGAGATGGCTCAACACGGGCTCCCGCTGGACACCCCAGCACCACCAGAGTCCAGGGCTTCCAAAGTCCGGGCCGAGGACTTCCCTCTGCTTGAGAAGGATGGAGACCTGGATTCCTTCTTGCTGGCCTTTGAAAGGACCTGCCTTCAACACCATCTGGCCCCGGATCAGTGGGCAAGATACCTGACCCCCCGTTTGAGGGGTAAGTCCCTGGAAGTTTTGGGGGACTTACCTGCCGGGGCGGAGCAGGACTACAGCAGCATCAAGCGGGCCCTGATCCAGCACTACAACCTCACCCCAGAGTCTTACCGCAAGAAGTTCCGGAGCCTGCAGCGGGGCCCAAAGGACACCTGGACCGACCACATGCGGGCGTTGCTGAGAGCTGCAGAGCACTGGACCTCGGGTCTAGCGCTCACCACCCGCCAGGAGGTCCAGGAACTGTTCGTCACGGAGCAGTTCTTGTGGAACTGCCCAGAGGACCTCCAGCAGTTCCTCCGTGACCGGAAACCAAAGGGGGCTTCTGCTACAGCCACCCTGGCAGACGAGTATGCCAATAACAGGGCGCCTGAGCCGAAGAAGCCTGCCAGCAGCACCTGGAGAGGGGGTAAGCCCAATCCTGCCCCTGTTCCCCCAGCCCCCATAGTGCAAGGGGTGTACCCCCCTGCTGCCCTCTCCAGGCCAGGCGCAGAACCCAGACGTTGTCATCACTGCAACCAGCTGGGGCACTTCAAGACCGCATGTCCCCAGCGTCTTAAGGCCCCATCCCTGTCCCTGAAACCGTCCACTGTTTTATGTGTGGGAGGGGGTGGTGGGGGGTCCCTGGACAATTACCAACCCGTCACTATCGGCCGCTCAGCGGTCATGGGACTGCGGGACACAGGCGCTGAACGAACCCTAGTACGTCCTGAGGTGGTGTCCCCTCAAGACTTGGTACCGGGGAAAACCCTGTCCGTCTCCGGAATTGGAGGCGTGGAGCCGGCGCTGCCTGTCGCCAAGGTGTTTTTTGACTGGGGCGCCGGGAGGGGAATGCGGGAGGTGGGAGTAACGTCAAATATTCCTGCTAATGTATTACTTGGGACCGTTTGGGGCGGCTAGTGTCTCAGTATGTGGCCACTGAACCCCCAAGTTCGGCTCCCCAAGAAAGTCATAACTCTACTGTGAATGTTGATGTGTTGAATGTGCCTCCAACAGTGGGGGAGGGAGTGAAACCTGAGGGTACTCTATGCACTGACACCACACACACGGGGCTCACAGTGAGGACAGGTGAGGAGACTGTAGGGGAGAGCTCAGAGGTGGAGGGAGGGGCTGCTACGGGCAGTGTAGGGCCCCTAAGTGAATCCAGCCTGCTGAGTCTAGGGCCCCTGCAGGAAGAGGAACAGGCCATGGGGGGAGGAGGCGTCCCGGGAGAGGAGCCACCAGGTAAGACCCCAGGGCAGGAGTTCCCCACGCCCGGGATGTCAGGAGGGCAGGAAAGTCTGCCTGACCCGGCGACTTGGTCAGGGGCCGGGGGAAAGCAGGCGCTACCCATGGGCACAGCGGTCGTGGCCGCTGTCACCCGGAGTGGGAGTGCCGGAGCCCAAGGAGCCTTGCAGAGGTCCGACGGCTTCACCCTCTCTGACCAAGTGGCTGCCGAGTCAGACAGCGGCCAGGAGACAGATCCCGGGGAGCTGACAGCGGACGTGGCGGTGTCGTCCATTCTCGCCACATCGAGTCAGGGATTTCAGGCAGCGTTGGAAGCCGACGCTAGCCTGAAAGCTCTCAAGGAGCAGGCGGCACAGCCTCCTGGGGAGTCAGACCGCGAGCGGGTGGTCTGGGACCAGGGACGGCTGTACCGGGTATCGGTCCAGCAGGGTTCACCAGAGGCGTGGCCCAGGGACCGACAGTTAGTGGTACCCTATCCGTTCAGGGCGGAATTGTTGCGGATAGCCCACGAGATTCCCATGGCCGGACACCTAGGGATCGCTAAAACCAGGGCCAGGCTAGCGCAGCATTTCTACTGGCCTGGAATGAGGACCGAGGTAATTGCCTACTGCCGTTCGTGTGACACCTGTCAGAGGGTGGGGAAGGCGGGGCGGCGCCCCAAAGCCCCACTGGTAACTCTGCCCATCATTGAAGAGCCTTTCTCGAGGGTGGCTGTGGATCTCATTGGACCTCTGTCCACTCCCAGTCGGCTCCGGGAAATGCTTCATATTAACGGTAGTGGACTATGCCACTCGGTACCCGGAGGCGGTCGCTTTGTCTTCCATTCGGGCTGACAAAGTGGCCACGGCCTTACTGGAGATCTTCTCCAGAGTGGGGTTTCCCCAAGAAATGCTCACCGACCGAGGGACCCAGTTCATGTCCCAGCTGATGGAGTCTCTCTGTAAGCAGATCCAGGTGCAACATCTGGTAGCCAGCCCGTATCACCCACAGACCAATGGCCTGTGTGAGCGGTTCAACGGCACCTTAAAGCAGATGCTTAAGATGTTGGTCGACTCCCACGGGAGAGATTGGGAGCGGTATCTCCCACACCTTCTATTTGCCTACCGGGAGGTTCCACAGGCCTCAACGGGGTTCTCCCCCTTTGGGCTCCTGTATGGGCGACGTGTACGGGGGCCCCTTGCTCTGGTGAAGGAAGCGTGGGAAGGAGATTTGGCCACCCCTGGAGTGTCGGCCATTGAGTATGTTGTGCGCTTCCGGGACAGAATGATGGCCTTGACGAGGCTGGTGCATGACAATATGGCCCAGGCCCAAGCTGACCAGAAGCGGTGGTACGACCAGAATGCTTGTGAGAGGACCTACCAGGTGGGTCAAAAGGTGTGGGTACTGGTCCCCGTCCCACAAGACAAGCTTCAGGCAGCCTGGGAGGGTCCATACCTCGTGCACCAGCAGCTCAACGCCGTCACCTATCTGGTCACCCTGGACCACGCCCGTGGAAGGAGGAAGGCCTTCCACGTGAACATGATGAAGACACATCATGAGCGGGAGGCTTGTGCCCACCCAGTGTGCAACCTCCCGGAGGAAGGTGAGGTAGAAACCCTCCTGGATCTGCTCACCCAAGCCAAGGCGGGTGGATCCATCGAGGATGTGGAGGTTGGCCACCAGCTTTCGGAGGACCAACGTTCCCAGCTGGGGGTCACCCTACACCCCTTTCGGGAGCTGTTCAGCAGCCTGCCCGGAAGGACTGAGGCAGCCGTCCACGATGTGGACACCGGCAATCACCCCCCGATCCGGCGTTCAGCATATCGGGTCTCTCTCGAGGTGCAGCAGCACATGCGCCAAGAGATAGACGAGATGCTGAAGCTGGGGGTGATCCAAGCGTCCAACAGTGCGTGGGCATCGCCGGTAGTCCTCGTCCCTAAAAAGGACCGAACTACGCGGTTCTGCGTGGACTGCCGGGGGCTCAACGCTGTGACGGTCACCGATGCGTACCCAATGCCGCGCATCGATGAACTGCTCGATCAGCTGGCCGGGGTCAAGTACCTGACCATCATGGATCTGAGCAGGGGATATTGGCAGATTCCCCTGACCCCTAAGGCACGGGAACGCTCTGCCTTTATCACCCCATTTGGACTGTACGAGTCCACAGTGATGCCCTTCGGCATGAAGAATGCCCCTGCCACTTTTCAGCGGATGGTCAACACGCTGCTCAAGGGACTGGAAGGGTATGCGACTGCGTACCTGGATGACATTGCCATCTTCAGTCCCATCTGGGAAGATCACCTACAGCACCTGGCGCAGGTGTTGGGGAGGATCCAGAGGGCAGGGTTGACCATTAAGCCGGAAAAGTGCCAGCTGGGTATGAGTGAGGTCCAGTACCTGGGACACCGGGTAGGTGGGGGAGCTCTAAAGCCAGAGCCCGGGAAGGTGGATGCCATCACCTCCTGGCCCTCCCCCAGGACCAAGAAGCAGGTGATGTCCTTCTTGGGGACGGCCGGGTACTATAGGAGGTTTGTTCCACACTATAGCACCCTGTCCAAGCCCCTGACGGACCTCACCAAGAAGAAGCTGCCCGTCGCAGTCGACTGGACAGTCGCCTGCGAGACAGCTTTCCAGGCGCTCAAAACCGCCTTGTCTAGCTCTCCGGTACTACAGGCAGCCGACTTCACGCGGCCGTTCGTAGTACAGACCGACGCCAGTGACTTTGGCCTCGGTGCTGTGCTCAGCCAGGTCGACACTACGGGACATGAACACCCCGTTTTGTACCTGAGCCGGAAGCTCCTGCCGAGGGAAGTGGCCTATTCCACGATGGAGAAGGAATGTCTGGCAATTGTATGGGCCCTGCAACGTCTGCAGCCATACTTGTACGGACGCCACTTCACCGTGGAAACAGACCACAACCCCCTCAGCTGGTTACAATCGGTCTCTGGGACAAATGGGAGGTTGCTACGCTGGAGCCTGGCTCTCCAGCAGTATCACTTCAGCATTCGCCACAGAAGCGGCAGAGACCATGGTAATGCTGATGGGTTGTCCCGGCAAGGAGAAGGTGCGGAAGGGCGCATGGGGGAACACAGGAATGTGATGCCCCCTAGCGCCCTCTAAAGCAGGGAGGTGTGATGAGGGAACAGCCACCATCTTGGAACAGGATTACTACCAGATTGGCGTGACTCCATTTTGTCTCCTGGTCATGGGTCCGCAGCGAGTGCTTTTGGCCCCAACCTTTTCTAATGAATAAAGTTCCTATTAGTATGCTAACGGGCTGAGCTCAGTGTAAACTGTAGACGGTATTTCAAAGCTCCATGAGGAAACCACGCCACCAGTGGGCTTGGAAATGCTTGGGGGCTTAATTAAAACACGCATGCCAAGTGGCCACTGGATACACATCTATTATGGCAGCCCAGCCGAACCGTCTTTAACATGGAATTGTGAATTATGGACGCATCGTCCAAGGTACAGGCTCATAAAAAATATTCTCCTTGCCCTAAAGAAATTGTGCATCTAACAGGGCGACTCCCGTGGCGGTGGGAGGCCTGAAACCCGAGATATAGAGATCAGCCTCCCACAGGGACCGAATGGGTCCAGGTTTGATCCCAGTACGACCGACAGAACAAACCACAGGCGCTGGTACTGCCCGTGTGCTGATCCGATCATCCTGAGGGGAGTTATCCCATTTATTAGATATTGGAATAAATCGGCAGGGAGGCAGGGGGGGGTGGAGATTGCTAAGCCCACCCAGCTGCAGGCAGGGGGGCTCAGCCAGGTTTTAAGAGCTGAAGACACTAGGAGAAGTGTCTCACTCCACAGAAGAAGATGATGATGATGACTTCTTAAGGAACAGGGTATGCCCGCCAGAGGGGAGCAAGCACATGCTTTCTGGGGGCTGCCCGGCAACTAAGATTTGGACCTGCGGAATGCTGCGCACCCCCAGCTTCCCCAAGCGACCTTCGACCTGGTAAATTGACCTCCAGCTTTATACCTTTAAGCCTTGTATTATTGTTGTTATATTGTACTCTGACTGTAACTCTTGATATATTGTGATTGTATATTTCTGTAATTATCTAGTGCGCCCTTAAGGCAATTAAATCATAAATTAATTTTGGGCTGATCCTTTTACTCTGATTGCGAATCTTAGAATACCCAGTGTGGGTAACATGGCAGTCTCCCCGGCGGCCATTTGCTCTAGTTGCAGTTCCTTTACTGACCTGAGAGACAAAGGGGGCGCCGGAGAGGTGGGCCTGTGTAGTGACGTCACGGATTGGTGACGTGGTAGGAAGGGGTAATCCTTCACAGGTCCGATTGCTATTTTATCAACTTTACTGTATGGTAGACCAGCTCAATCAGCAATACACGGATGTAGAAACGGGAACACTGTCTCTTTAAATTCTTCACTGGTTTATTTGTTACATGCAGCATAAACCAAGCAAAATAGACACAGCTCTTTGGACAAGACACGGAAAAACAAAACAAAAATTTTTTATCTCACAGTCCATACATGTGTGGGGATCCACCCCAGTCAGGAAAACCAAAACCTCCTGGTTTAGTATAGCACCAACATAATCACTTTCCTGGAGTTACTCTCTCCAAACATGCTGAATACTTACTGCCTCTGGAGGCCAACTATTTAATCCCCAGACCACACCCTGAGGTGGAGATAAGGTGGACAACGTCCCACCCGCTCTATGGTTGGCCATAAAAACCCAACCCTTAAACAAATTGTCTAGTTAATCCTTCACAACACTTAATGTGCTGGGCTTTAAATCCCTGAAACCATTAGCCTCAGTGAAAAATATCTCCCCTCCAGCACCTTGCCAATGACATTGTCACAATTGATTCAATGTCTTTTTCCAATTTTTGGAAATCCTTATCCAGATCCATATTGTTGGAATTAAGAAGTTCAGTAGATAATCAATTTTTAATATCATCCTGTAGTGAATTAATTTCTGAATCAAGACCATTCAATTAGGTCTCATTGGATTGGATAAGGAGTTCCATAAACCCCTTTGAGCAGGTAGGGGCCAGGGCTTCCTATTTATTTTTAAATCCTTCATCAACAATAGGGGAGGAGGGAAAGACTTGGACACAAAGGGGATCATACCCTTTGTAACATACTGTACTTCTCCAAGAATGCCTTAAGGTACCGTCACACTGAACGATATTGCTAGCGATCCGTGACGTTGCAGCTTCCTGGCTAGCGATATCGTTCAGTTTAACAGGCAGCAGCGATCTGGATCCTGCTGTGCCATCGTTGGTCAGAGCAGAAAGTCCAGAACTTTATTTCATCGCTGGATCTCCCGCAGACATCGCTGAATCGGCGTGTGTGACGCCGATTCAGCGATGTCTTCACTGGTAACCAATGTTTACCCAGTCTGTCCCCGGGCGCTGTGCTTTCCTGCACTGGCTGTGAGTGCCGGCCAGCCGTAAAGCACAGTGGTGACGTCACCGCTCTGCTTTACGGCTGGCCGGCGCTGACAGTGCAGGAAAGCACCGCGCCGGAGGACAGACACCGGAATGTAAGTATGTAGTGTTTGTTTTTTTTTACGTTTACGCTGGTAACCAGGGTAAACATCGGGTTACTAAGCGCGGCCCTGCGCTTAGTAACCCGATGTTTACCCTGGTTACCAGTGGACTTCGCATAGTTGGTCGCTGGAGAGCTGTCTGTGTGACAGCTCTCCAGCGACCACACAGCGACGCTGCAGCGATCGGCATCTTGTCTAGATCGCTGCAGCGTCGCTAAATGTGACGGTACCTTAATTCCACCATTCCTTTTATTCGGAAGTTCCTTAATTTTGTTAGTCAGATCATTTGTTTCTCTGTAATTTGAATCTAAAAGTACATTTGATCCATCACTGAAAACCTCATTAAGTTGCTTTAGCCATGCCTGTTTGCCTGCTCTAAAGTCCATATCTTCTGAAAAACAAGCTGTGAAAACGCACAGAATAAGTATTATAAAAAACAGGGATTTCAGGACTATAAATATCATGAATTACGGAGAAGACTCCACAGAATGAATATCCTACCAAAGACAAGGACGTCAATATATCTCCAAAAATAGTTTAACAATCATTTTATTATTCAATAATAATGAACAATAATAAAAAAATTCTAATATTTGATTACTAAACCTTATGTACCCTTTGGTGCCTCCCTCTTTTAGTTTCATCTATGAAAGTCATTTGATTAAAGCGAACCTGTCACCAGGTTTGGCCAATATAAGATACGGCCACAGCCTTTCAGGGCTTATCTACAGCATTCTATAATGCTTTAGATAAGCCCCCAATCCAACCTGAAAGATAAGAAAAATAACTTTTATTATACTCACCTGGGGGGCGGTCCAGTCTGATGGGTGTCGCGGGTCAGGGTCCTGTGTCTCCCATCTTCTTATGATCACTGCCCTCCTGCTTGCTTCATGGCTCCCTGGCATCGTGCTCCTGCACAGGTGTACTTATCTGCCCTGTTGAGGGCAGACCAAAGTACTGCAGTGCTTAGGCGCCGGGAAAGGTCAGAGAGGCCCAATACCTGTGTAAGGCTGGAGTCACACTCAACGTATACAAATCGGTCCGTTTTTCATGGACGAGAATGGCACAAAGGTTACATGAACAGCGATCCGTGTGTAGTGCGAGGATGCGATTTTTTCTCCAATAAATATCCGTGTGTCATTTATATGGCATCCGTATGACATCCGTATGGAGAGAATTTCTAGCCGGCATTCAAAATGAACATATACAGTGCCTTGCAAAAGTATTCGGCTTCCTTGAACTTTTCAACCCTTTCCCATGGATCGCCCCCACGTAAGGGCAATGGGGTACTCGGTACCGGGTCCTTCAGTTCTCTCAGCGAGGATGTCATGGTGGACAGACCCGGACCGTGGCTCTATGAGGGGCGCCCAATAAAAGGCAACGTTCGTAGATAACGATAGTGTTCGTGACGCCACCTGCGGTATTCAGTCAGGGTGACCGACGCTGCTTAGGGGTCCACTGGGGTGATGGAATGGCAGCTAGATGGTATACCTTCCCACAGGTGAAGTATATCCCCAGGGCTTCCCAGAAGTGTAGATGGTGATGGTGGATGGTGCAAGGTGCGGTGAATAACGAGGACACAATGGGTGCAGTCTCTTTACCTTTACTGAAGGCTTCAGCATCCACAGCCCAGGGTGCCGGATGACGGTAGGCAGAGTCCGGCCAGTCTGATGGCAATTCCAGAGTCCCCTTATCCAGGTTGAAATCAGTAGCGTTCCCCTTGTGCACAGTAACGTAGTAGGTCCCTACTTGCATTAGCTACCATAAGGTCCTCACTCTTGTTACTTCTTTCTCTCTGTCCCCCAGATGGATAGGACATAACCTGTATGACGGTGGTGGCCTGAGGCTATTTTATAGGGACCCTAGAGATGCCCTACTCCGCGTTGCCACCTTGTCTGCTTAGGTGTTTAGGTCGGACAGCCAACTTGGAATCGACTGCCCTGCCGGTCTCTGAAGTGAAGCGTAGAGTCTATTACTCCCTCGGTGTTCTGGCCACCGGATCTGCGCTCAGATGGAGGCAGCCTGCTTCTAGCTGGTCTCCCGCTGTTGTTTCACTCCTGTTGCTATGATTTCTGTGCTCACTCACTACGGCACACTTCCTTTCTTCTCTGTTCTTAGGAGGCTGCCGCATGGGTTGCAGGCGCAGCTCCGTGTCCTTCCTACTTAGCCGCTGATGTTCCTTCTTGTTCCTCTGTCTGCCTGACAGGAATTCCCTGGGCCAAGCCCAGTCTGCTTCTCTCCCTCTTATGACTCCAACTCCGACTGACTATCTCCTTCTCCCTCCAGTCAGCTTCTGCCTCACTTTCTAACCAACCCCCAGTTTTACCCAAATGTGAGGAGTGGCCTAATAGACAGAACCTTTTGCTCCCCCTGGTGGCCAGCGTGTGAAGTGTGTGTGTGGCTGTGATACCTGGCAGGGTGAACTCCTTTGGTGCCATCAGATGTAACATCGCTCCCCCTGGTGGAAGAACGACATTACTGCAACGACCAGGACTCTGGGGCGCTGCACTCCCCCCCCGTTAAATCCAGCACTCCCGGGCTGGGAAAAGAACACAACAATTACAGGTTAGCAAAAGACATTCAAAATTTTGAAATGCTTTTAAACAAATACATTTAACAGTGCTTCCCTTTATGGGAGGTGAGAACACTTGAACATTGCAAACATGAACATATTTACATTGTGCATTTGACTTTTAAAGGCAAATTGGAAAAGAGACAATTACTAACTTATTATGGAACACAATTACCCATACAGGTATTCTACTTGCTAACTACAAGTGCGTAACAGCACTTTCCCTTTAAGGGCGTGTACCCACTAAAGGTATACTATGAACTTCAAAGTGCAACTTTTTCTTTATTCTCCTTTTGCTTCCACTTATGCAGGACTATCTGTCTACCCCCACGGGCCTGCTGCATTTTTCTTCCCAAGACCTTACTTTTGTTTAAAGTACGTCATTTAGCTTTCTATACATACTACCAGCTATGTAAACATTATTAAGGTGCGACAACCGAACATCCCCTTTAAGAGGGACACTAGTCTTTTCTAAGGTAGTGCAAACAATCAACAAGTCAGTAATCAACTTTAAGACCATAGAAACTTCCACGTCGTCATCAGGAACAGTTTCTTCGCAAAGTCTTCCTTCTTGTAAAACCAGTAGAGAGCACCTTTAAGAACGTGCAAACTATTTACAAGAACAGTTTGTGACCATGCTCAGTTCATGATTCCACAGTTCTTTAAAACCATAATAACTTGTGCAAACTGAGACAAATAGGGATCCCGGGTAAACGAAGGGATCCCTTTAAGAATTAACTCTGGACAGGTTTTAAAGCAGCAAAGAGCAGGAAAACAAACAGTTAACTATGTACAGCTTCATGGTTTCGAGGTTTACTCGAGTTCTGGCAGCCCCCACTTAGGCCTTACCGGGCAGGTAGGCCTCTGCTGCTCGGGGAGACTCACATCCCAGTTTACTCCCGGCGCCAGGTGTACTTCATGAGTCCGTTCCTCTTGCACAACCAGGTTGTGCGCAGCTACAAAGGTCTGTGTGGTCCGGTGAATGATGCCAGGGATGGTACGGGTTACTGCGGCGGCATCAGCGGCGAGTTCCTCCTCCAGGGTCCTACAGACCGCCACGACAGCTGTGCATCTTTGTATATCCCGGGCCCACCAGCCATTTCCCCTCTGGTACCAACGGTAGGTTACTGCGTCTCCCGGTTTCAGGACGGGGTCTCCACCGTTTCCAGACAAGCAGGCCTCTACCTCCTCCCGGGTGACGTGGACCCTCACCGACGACCCGATCTCCTGTACAAAACCTTTTCCTCTCTGGGGTTGTTAGACGATCACAATGCCCCACTTTGGCAAAGAACCATCCAGTAGCTCGCCGCGAGCCTGCCGCTCCACTTCTCGAGCGTACTCCGCAATCAAACGCCTCTGGTACTCCCCCCATGGAAAGGGTCCAAGGTCGTGCCCCCCTGGTGCTCTGGGGTCCAGTGGTCGCGACCATGGGCGGTTCAGGAGCGGAGGGAAGGCGATCTCTCTGAGAGCCGTGGCACCAGACACCTGTACCTGCGGCGACCCCCTCGGTGCCACTCCATTCCTCTGGGGTCGGCGCCAGAGTTGGTGCAGGCAACGGATCTCTTGTGGACAGCTCCCACGGGTCTATTCTCTCCAGCGGTGGCATGCCGATGTAATCCTCCGGTGACAGGGATCAGTGCGGGGCCATTCTTATTCGGAGGTCCCCTCTGGTCTCCAACTCCATGCCTTCTGAGTCATAGTTTCGTTTCTTCGGTCCCCACCCGCCATAGAGAAGTAGGAGGCGGACCTCGGTTGCTGACGGACACGTCCTGAGGATACAGAAATACTTAGACTGGGCGGCCATTGTTCTTCGCGCTTCTCAGTTCGTTCACGCCCACAATTCCACGTCCTTCTTCTCCAGCGCTCCTCGTGGAGCTATAATGGTGGCAATTTTGGCGGGAATTTTTGGCGGTAAATGGCGATACACAGTCTTTAAGCGCAAACAGTTCAAATACGATTCTGGCAGAATCCTAAGGCAAACATGACCTGAATTCTCAGGCTTAAGTACATCCTGTTTGTGATGCCAAGATTTGGATCGAGCCCCACGTAAGGGCAATGGGGTACTCGGTACCGGGTCCTTCAGTTCCCTCATCGAGGATGTCACGGTGGCCAGACCCGGACCGTGGCCCTATGAGGGGCACCCAATAATAGGCAATGTTCGTAGATAATGATAGTGTTCGTGACGCCACCTGTGGTATTTGGTCAGGGTGACCGACGCTGCTTAGGGGTCCGCTGGGGTGATGGAATGGCAGCTAGATGGTATACCTTCCCACAGGTGAAGTATATCCCCAGGGCTTCCCAGAAGTGTAGATGGTGATGGTGGATGGGGCAAGGCGCGGTGAATAACGAGTACACAATGGGTGCAGTCTCTTTACCTTTACTGAAGGCTTCAGCATCCACAGCCCAGGGTGCCGGATGACAGGTTAGGCAGAGTCCGGCCAGTCTGATGGCAATTCCAGAGTCCCCTTATCCAGGTGGAAATTAGTAGCCTTCCCCTTGTGCACAGTAACGTAGTAGGTCCATACATTCATTAGCTACCATAAGGTCCTCACTCTTGTTACTTCTCTCTCTCTGTCCCCCAGATGGATAGGACAGAACCCGTATGACGGTGGTGGCCTGAGGCTATTTTATAGGGACACTAGAGATGCCCCTACTCCGCGTTGCCACCTTGTCTGCTTAGGTGTTTAGGTCGGACAGCCAACTTGGAATCGACTGCCCTGCCGGTCTCTGAAGTGAAGCGTAGAGTCTATTACTCCCTCGGTGTTCCGGCCACCGGATCTGCGCCCAGATGGAGGCAGCCTGCTTCTAGCTGGTCTCCCGCTGTTGTTTCACTCCTGTTGCTATGACTTCTGTGCTCACTCACTACGGCACACTTCCTTTCTTCTCCGTTCTTAGGAGGCTGCCGCATGGGTTGCAGGCGCAGCTCCGTGTCCTTCCTACTGGGCCACTGATGTTCCTTCTTGTTCCTCTGTCTGCCTGACAGGAATTTCCTGGGTCGAGCCCAGTCTGCTTCTCTCCCTCTTCTGGCTCCAACTCCGACTGACTATCTCCTTCTCCCTCCAGTCAGCTTCTGCCTCACTTCCTAACCAACCCCCAGTTTTACCCAAATGTGAGGAGTGGCCTAATAGATAGAACCTTTTGCTCCCCCTGGTGGCCGGCGTGTGAAGTGTGTGTGTGGCTGTGATACCTGGCATGGTGAACTCCTTTGGTGCCATTAGACGTAACATCGCTCCCCCTGGTGGAAGAACGACATTACTGCAACAACCAGGACTGTGGGGTGCTGCACCCACATATCATGCTTCAAACATAATCATACCAAACGTAAATTTTTGGTGATGAATCAACAAGTGGAACACAATTGTGAAGTTGAACGAAATTTATTGGTTAATATTTCACTGCCAGAGCCCACCTCAAGGCGGGGCTTCTGACATCGGACATACTATCCCGTCCAACGTCAGAAAGGGGGTTAATATGAAGGAGATTATTTACCCCCCTGAGATGCCGTTTATAAAACCATTTTGCACCTAAGATCTGGTAAAAAGGTCTGGGATGACAGGGAGAGGGTATGGATCCTGGACCGTGATCTGATTGAGTTCATGGAAATCTAACCATATTGTTTCTTCATGGGATGATGATGGTCTGATATGACCCTTTGCCAACCTTTCTGCTATATAATCCTTCATGGCCTGCCCTTCTTATCATACAGTTTGCTCATTGTCAGCTTGGCCCCAGGAATAAAAGTAAGATAGGTGTTTAAGCACAGATTCGGTACCATAGCTAGCCTGGTGCCCAAGCAGTGTCCTTGACAATACTGGCTCCTCTTTACCACCTCCAGAGTTTGCAAATCTACCACATGATTGTGTAGCGGAAGCTAAGGTAGTCGAAGTACCACAAAAGAGGGCAGACCCTCTAGCACATAACAGTCAATACATTCTGAGTTCATAGCCCCTACATGTACATGTATCCCTCAAATGACTTAAGTAAAATACCTTTGGTTCAAGGTTGTGGAGTCAATGGCAATTATGGGTATATGTTTAGACAGTGTATGTGGTTTGAGGTCCAGGACCTGGACGAACCAAGCGTTGATCAAATTAAACACTGCCCTTATTTTACCCAGTTGGTTCTCAGTTGGTAGAAAAAATTGTGATCTACCCACAGAGGAGATGCATACACCTAGCCACTAACCTCCTTGTAACCCGGACTCCTTAGTTTTCCTGCTCCTACTTACGGTGAGGTACAGAAGGAAAAGTCCACAAAATTACCCTTTCTAAGGCTGGTTTTACATTTGCGTTTAGTGACGCTGCGCTTTTAGCGCATATAAACGCATGTGTCATGTTTTCCTATATTTAACACTAAAAACGCATGCGTCTTTTTTTGTATGCGTTTGGCCGCGTTTGACGATGCATGCATATTTTCGATGCTTGCGTCCAGCCGTGGAAATGCAACATGTAGTAATTTCCAGAGGCGTCTATTTGCCGCATAGAAACGCATGCATTCTACCATCAAGGTGATAAAAGGGAGGTTGTGGACAGTTTCAGGACACTTCTCACCAGACTCTCAAGAAGACAAGACACTGGCAGGCCGCATTTTGGAGCACAAGACCCTGATCAATATGAGTATATCCTAGCCAATGCCTTTATTTTCTATTTTTTGGCTCTACATGTCCTAATTTCTTCCATTTCTTTCTTTCTACATGCGTCAGAATGTCTTCTTTGGAGTCTTCATCTGATGAGGAATATCAGCCACGTCAGTCGGAAGTGGAGCATGTCAGTGAGGTGAGTATTTGCCTCGTCAGCTTGGTAAGTATTCACTGTCACATCGACACATGTGACAATTTGATTTTTCCTTTTTTTTAGAGCACTTCTACTGAGGCACAGACCGGGCAGGAGCAGCGGAGTCAAGGTCCGGTGGGAAGACGCCAGTGGGTACGTATACAAGGCTGACTGTCCTCAGTGTAATATTCTTGAATCTTCCTTTCTTTCCACTCGTATTTCTTTAATTTTTTCTTCTGGAATCCTTTTGTATGTTGATTTTCCTACTCATGCCATATCTCAGCATCTTTTTTCTTTTCCTTATGTAATTGAGCAAACTTTAATGACTTTCTTTAATTTTTAGGTTTCACAACGGGACGATGACCTGATCAACAATGACCTCCTAATCACCCTTGTCCAGGAGCGAGTCCCATTTTGGGACAGCCAGGATCCACTGCATTCGATCAACACCACGCTCCGGCGTTTATGGAATGAGGTGGCACAAGCGATGTGGGATGGCTGGGACAACGCCCCGCCACGAGTCCGTAGTGCATTTGGTAAGTATTGCACTGCAGTGTGAAGCAGCAGAGACCTTGGCCGTGCTCACTCGACTGTGTGTGATGAAAGAAACTCTCCGGAGTTTCTCTCATCACACACAGTTGTCTGAGCACGGCAAAAAGTCCATTTTCTGACCATAATGTTTTTTTTTTTTAACAGTGGACAAAGTCAAAACACGTTGGCGTTCGATGAAGGACCGCTTCAACAAGGACCTGCGCCAAGAGAGTCGTGTTGCCAGTGGTTCAGGAGCAAGGATCCGAACGTACAAGTATCATCGCGTTCTGTCATTTTTAAGACCGGTCCTTGCCCAGAGAACATAAGTATTTATCACATGCTTTCGGTTGTATTGTATTGCCATAATCTGTATTTTTAAATTCCACAGGATTTTGCGTCTTGTTAATTTTTGGTATTAATTTTCTTTTTCCTTTTTTCACAGCACATACAGCACGACTGTCGGCCCAGCCCAGGTTCTGGAGCGGTCCTTCATCCGACAGCCACGGACCTGTCCCAGCCATACAGCAGCACAGCAGCAGGTGGGCCTTCCACACTAACTGGAGACCAGGGAGCTGGTCCATCAGGTCTTCCCCTTTCACAGTCCTCTTCCACTGCCCCATTTTTTTGGGGCTCATCCCGGCAGCGGCAGAGGGCTTCGGACAGGTCACTCATGCCCGAGTTTTTGCACTTGAGCTCGGTTTTACACGAAGCAATCAAGGCTTTAGGTAACCGAATGGATGTTTCACATAACCTCTTGAATGCCCATATCCAGGAGGTCACCAAAAGCCTTGATCAAGTGAAAGCCGACCTCCAGAGGCCAGCTCATCATTTTTTTAACCAAATTGAGCAGGGCATGTCGGAACACCTTACTCTTGATCTCCAGCTCAGTGTGATGCAGGCCTGCAATGCTGCTTACGTGCAGGCTATGCAGCAGAGTCGGTATTTCCAGCAGACAGTGGCGGCATATCCAACTGTGCCGTCACTGTCACGATTAACCTCAATGCCGACCTCTGCTGCATACCACTGCACGGCCACCACAATTCCTTCCACAGGCGGACTCCACTACAGCGCTAGCACCATGACGAGTGCAGTTGGACATCCCGCCGCCACCACCGTGACAACCGCTGCTCCGGCTTGGACCTCCTCCACTGACACCACGATGCAGCAGGACCCTGGCGTGGCTTTTCGGACCAGCCCCACCACGATGCAGCAGGACCCTGGCATGGCTTTCAGGACCACCCCCACCACGATGCAGCAGGACCCTGGCATGGCTTTCAGGACCACCCCACCACGATGCAGCAGGACCCTGCCATGCCTTTATGGACCGGCCCCACCACGATGCAGCAGGACCCTGGCAGGGCTTTCCGGACCGCCCCCACCACAATGCCGCAGGACCCTGGCACGGTTTTCCGGACCGCCACCACCACGACGCAGCAGGACCCTGGCATGGCTTTATGTACCGCCCCCACCACGACGCAGCAGGACCCTGGCATGGCCGTTCGCTCGACAAGCGCTATGGACTGTGAGACAGTGCAGCCGGACCCTGACAGGTCACCCGCCACCACGACACGGCAACTCAGAAAAAAAAAACAAAGAACTCTTAGTATTCCTCCCCTTTCACCTACCGATGTGTCTGTAATGTCAGTTTTGTCTCACCCTTCCAGTGCATCTCAAGCCTCTCATGTGTCAAGCCCCATCCCCGAACTTCCAGACCCTTCTAGTTTCATTGCCCCTTCTCCTGCCACCTCTGCGTCATCCACGGTTAGCCAGGCCTCAGTTCTTCACACCCCCCGTTTACATCACTCTACCCCAAGCTGGCGCAGTAAAAAATAATTTTTTGACTTTGTTAACAAAATAAAACAAGTTTGATTTGCCACAATTATGTTTGGTTTATTGTGTCTATCGCCGCCGGCAACTCACACTATGCGCCAAGAAACTTCGCCACACACTTATTTTTTGGGCCATATCATATCTCCAGTAGTTAAAAATAAAAGACTGCAGCTATATGTGTGTCTTTAGTATACAGATATGAGGTGGGCCAAAAAATATAACATGTATCTCCATAATCTCTTTTTGTCTATACCTAGTGTGACAGTATGAAGAGAAAATGGTGGAAATACAGTGCAGTCCTCTACTGATCAGGTCAGGTGTCAAAAAACTCATTACTTAGGACACCTGACCTGTTGAGTAGATAACTGCCTTGTATAACCACCATTTTCTCTTCTTTATACATAATCGATTACACACAAATTGAGGGGACAATGGTTGTCACACACTACATATCTATGTTCACCTTCCCAGGTGTCAGAAATAGTGAATTCATGAGCCTGTATATGTTTATCATGAATTCATTATTTCTGACACCTGACTTGATGAGTATAGATAGCGTGACAGTGATTGTCTCTCCATTTTGTGTCCAATGGATACATGAGAAGACAATCATGACGCAATGACGTCAACAAACTTACCAATAAACCAACATGGCTGCCATCTATAATATAACGCTGGGAGCTTCACTCTGTCCGAAGCCTTTATAGACTGCGCAGGCGCGGCGCTCCTAGCGCTACATTATAGAGTGTCAGGAAAAAAAAATGGCGCCGGAAGGCGTGGACTGCCGGGAGCAGGGGGTCGGAAGCAGGGGGACACCGTGCACATATTTGTGCCCTGATTATGCTGTGGCACTTCATGCCACAGCGATTTGTTACTTACGCCATCCCTTTCCGCCCCGGCAATTTTCTTCGTCCTCCTGCTGCCGGAATCGGCGCCTGCGCAGTCCGCGCTTTCTGGCGCCATTTTCTAGAAGACACACTGCAGGTGTGTCTTCAAGAAAATGGCGCCGGAAAGCGCGGACTGCGCAGGCGCCGATTCCGGCAGCAGGAGGACGAAGAATATGGGCGGAAAGGAATGGCGTAAGTAACAAATTGCTGTGGCATGAAGCTGTGGCACTTCATGCCACAGCAATTTGTTACTTACGCCACCTGATACAGGGCATATATTATGGAGCAGCGTATGGGGCATATGGATGGGAGCAGCAAATTAAAGAACGGTGGCGCAGAATGGGAGCAGCACATGACAGAACGGGGGCGCAGGATGGGAGCAGCACATGACAGAACCGGGGCGCAGGATGGGAGCAGCACATGACAGAACAGGGGCGCAGGATGGGAGCAGCACATGACAGAACGGGGGAGCAGGATGGGAACAGCACATGACAGAACGGGGGCGCAGGATGGGAACAGCACATGACAGAATGGGGGCGCAGGATGGAGCAGCACATGACAGAATGGGGGTGCAGGATGGCAGCAGCACATGACAGAACGGGGGTGCAAGATGGAAGCAGCACATGACAGAATGGGGGTGCAGGATGGGAGCAGAACATTACAGAACTGTGGCGCAGGATGGGAGCAGCACATGACAGAATGGAGGCGCAGGATGGGAGCAGCACATGACAGAACGGGGGCGCAGGATGGGAGCAGCACATGACAGAACAGGGGGCGCAGGATGGGAACAGCACATGACAGAATGGGGGCGCAGGATGGAGCAGCACATGTCAGAATGGGGGCGCAGGATGGCAGCAGCACATGACAGAATGGGGGCTCAGGATGGGAGCAGCACATGACAGGATGGGGACGCAGGATGGAGCAGCACATACCAGGATGGAGACCATATACCAATATAAATGCTCGCCACCCGGGCGTAGAACGGGTTCAATAGCTAGTATTTTATATCACTATTTGTAAACCAAAACAAGGAGTGGAACAATTAGAGGTAAATTATGATATTAACATAATAACTAGCACCTCTGCCTTTATCACCCACTCCTGGTTTTGGATAACAAAAAATGATATTAAATACAGATCAAATACTGCCAGTTTTAGGACAACCTTGGTTTGGAGAGGAAAAAGATAGGAGACTTGGTCAACACAACCAACACTAAAGTTTATTAATGTGAAATATTATTATGATTGTAGAAAATTACTGGTACATATATAGTTACAGCAGGACATTTACACAACATTGTCCTGCCATGACACCCAGCCAATATCTGAATCAAAAAATGTAGCAAATTGGTCCCGCATGTGACCAACGGCTGCAGTTGACCGCAGCGGGTGATGCTGGAAATCAGGCAGTGGGTATGCAACTGGTTCATCCAGTTCAATGTTGGGTCGCTCCTTAGTCATTATGTAATTGTTGAGAACCACACAGGCTTTGACCACCTCGTTGACTGTTTCCACTTTTAGATTTATGGCTGATGCAAGAATGCGCCATTTAGTGACCAGAATGCCAAAGGTACACTCTACTGTTCTTCGGGCGCTGGTCAGTCTGTAGTTAAAGATCCTTCTAGTGTGGTTCAAGTCCCGACTGGAATAGGGCTTCAGTAGGTTTTCACACATCTGGAAGGCCTCATCCCCAACCAAAACAAATGGCAGCGGTGGACCTTGAGTGTTGGGGAGGGGCTGTGGCGGGGGAAAATTGAAATTTTTGCCATACACACGCCGGCCCATATCAGAGCTCTTGAAAGTCTGGGAATCGTTGCCACGGCCAAAAGCTCCAATGTCCACGGCGATGAAGCGACAGTCCGCATCAGCTACTGCCATGAGCACTACAGAAAAATATTTCTTATAGTTAGAAAACTCCGATCCTGTTCTGGCAGGTTTGATAATGCGGACGTGCTTTCTATCCACCGCTCCTAAACAGTTGGGGAAATCACACACATTCCAGAATTTTTCTGCAATTTCACGCCACATGTCCGCCGTGGGTAGGGGTATAAACTCATCCCGGAGTACATTCCACAAAGCCCGACAGGTGTCCACAACTATTCCGGACAGGGTGGATATTCCAAGCCGGTATTGGAAGTGGAGGGATGATAAAGTCTCTCCTGTGGCCAGAAATCTGGAAGAAAAACACAAACAAAAAAAAAATTACAATCTATTATTTTTATGGTGTGGTTACAAAAAAAAAAAGGAAAATACGCAAAAAATACATGTCAGAAAAAAATAAATTTGGACCGTCATTGGTTTAGATTTTGAACGTACCTTAATGTCACCAGCAGACATTCCTCGGGTGGAATTGCTCTACGGAGCTGGGTGTCCTGTCGCCGTATGGCTCCTTGGACACGAGAAAGCAAATCCCAGAACGAGTCTTGCAACATTCGCGTGTACTCCTGGAATTTCTCCGGGTTGGCATTCAGCTCGGCATAGAGCGTGTGATAGGCTCCATGGCTCTCACGTAGTTCAATAATGGGGTGCCTCCAAAAACGCCTACATTGTCTCCTTCTCAATCTTTTGCGATTTCTGTCTTGCCCCCAAGCAAAAGCACAGGCAAGAAACAGCTTGAAGCTGAAATCCAGGTTGAAATAAAAGCTCTCCATGCGAAGATCCATCATGACACAGGATACAGTAGCAAACTGTTAAAATTTCAGTAGACCTAGGGTCTATATATAGAGATCCCATCATATACGCCCTCTTTAGTCCCATTGGCGGTGTCTGGTTATCTTGATTTTTCTCTTGTGAAATTTCTCTTCTTGCGCACCAAAAACGCAAACGCATGAAAAAATGCATGTAAACGCGTACAAACGCAGCGTTTTTTTTAGCCACATGCGTCAACGCATGCGTCTAAAAAACACTGCGTTTGTACGCGTTTACATGCGTTTTTTCCACCACTTGTGGATGCGTTTAAAACGCTGCAGATTAAAACGCAAATGTGAAACCAGCCTAACACAGTAAAAATACACTCCCCCTTTACGCCGAACTACAGTTAGAGCAACTCAACGAGTTGCCTCACTGAACTGTATGGGTTCCTCAGATGACTCAGACCAAGGTTCCCTTGACCCCAGACGCCCTGCAAATTGAGCTTTCTCTTTATATCTCTGTTGAAAATGCCAATCCACCAGGAAAGCCAGAGACATGGCCTCCTCAAGGGAAACGGGAGTCTCATACAAGGCAAAGGCATGCTTCACCATTACAGATAGCTCTTGACAGAACTGGCTGCAAAGTGCGGGGTCATTCCACTTTGCCAGTGGACCACCTCCGAAACTCAGATCAATACTCCTCTGCCTGCCAGTCTCCCTGCTGATGCTGACATGGCGTGGGTTCACCCAAGGAGACATGGTTGGGGTTATCGCATATATGACCCAGTGCCATGCAAGAAAAAATTCCTCTACCGGCTGGAGCGACCGTGAGTCCGATGGGAGAGAAAATGCCCATGCTTGGAGGTCACCCTGAAGGAGCAAAATCAGGTGTGAAAGAATGGTTACTCAATGGGCCACCAGTATTAAAAACACAATCTACACTGATCCCAGTTGTGTATAAAGTTTCCAAGAGAAGAAGACCCTTTCTGGAGATCATGGTCACATGACTAAATCTCACCGTGTGGCCCAAGAGAACTCTTCTCCTGCCATTGTGGCCCTGGGACACCAAAAGTTTGGACACCCCAGTTTTAGATTCTCAATGTCATATTGCAAAATTGTACAGGTGGAGAGGCAAAGAAAGATGCTTTGGCACTGTCCAGACTAGAGTTGAGCGACTTTTACTTTTTTAGGAGCGAGTCGGGTTTCGCGAAACCCGACTTTGTCAATAGTCGGGTCGGGTGAAATCGGCCGATTATTTCGAAAAGTCGGCGGCCGACCGAAACACGAAACCCAATGCAAGTCAATGGGGAATCAAAGTCGGCAGTGAGTGGAGGACAGGAAAACACCTACAGAGCCCATTTTAATGCAAAAACATAAATTCTTATTTCTTAAGCTTGTCAATCTTAATTTACTTTATAATAATAGTTAGGCATTGAATATAGGGGGTCATTTGGCTAAGGTTGTGGGGGGGTAGGGCTGGCTCAAGATTTTCGTGGGCCCAGGAAACGCGGAATACGTCACGGCGGTGGAGCAGGGAGAGGTAAGTATTTCAACTTTGCAAGTGCTGTAATCCTGAGCAAGCAGGGGGGGCCCACTCATTGGCACTTGGCACTGTCACAGGGCCCCTCATAGTACGGCGGTGTGTTTGATGGCGGGTGGTGCCTCCCACTGCCAGAGACACTTTTGCATACTATGAGGGTCCCTGTGCCAGTGACGTCGCCAACGAGTATGCCCCCCACCTGATGAAGGAACCTGCACTTTCATCTGCACCTTCCTCTTTGTCCCTGTGTAAGGTGGTATAGTATGCCGGAAGGGGAACTTGACTTTCAGCAGGGTCAGATTCAGGCTGTGTAGAGTGCAAGGGGAATGTAGTGGTCTGGGTTAATGTACCAGCAGACTCATCTAGCAGTGGCTGGGCAATGGGCAGGATGAGGAGAAAACACAGATATAGGCCCAAATAATAAAGTAGGCTAAATGCAGTTCAAAATTGGTAAGAGGACTAAACAGGCGGCATAGCTTTGTTCAGTGGAGGACAACTGTAATGAGTGGCGCAGACACAGTTAATAGGCCCAAAATAAAAAAAGTAGGCTAAAACAGTTCAAAATTGGTAACAGGACTAAACAGGCGGCATTGCTTTGTTCAGTGGAGGACAACTGTAATGAGTGGCGCAGACATAGTTAGTAGGTCCAAAATAAAAAAGTTGGTAAAATACAGTTCAAAATTGGTAACAGGACTAAACAGGTGGCATTGCTTTGTTCAGTGGAGGACAACTGTAATGAGTGGCGCAGACACAGTTAGTAGGCCCAAAATACAAAAGTAGGCTAAATGCAGTTCAAAATTGGTAACAGGACTAAACAGGCGGCATTGCTTTGTTCAGTGGAGGACAACTGTATTGAGTGGCGCAGACACAGTTTGTAGGCCCACAATAAAAAAAGTAGGCTAAATGCAGTTCAAAATTGGTAACAGGACTAAACAGGCGGCATCGCTTTGTTCAGTGGAGGACAACTGTAATGAGTGGCGCAGACACAGTTTGTAGGCCCACAATACAAAAGTAGGCTAAAGCAGTTCAAAATTGGTAACAGGACTAAAGAGGCGGCATAGCTAGGTACTGGGGTGGGCTCCTCTGCTTAGTAGCAGACAGTGGTTGTAGGTGCAAAGTATTAACTGGTCTAAATGGAGGCCAGGGCCCCTGTATATTTTAACTATCATCTATCATTTCAACAAATTTGTATTGGCAGTGCCATTGGAGGATTTAACAGCAGAGACTACACAGTGGTGGAGCAGGGAGAGGTAAGTATTGCAAGTGGTAGAGCACTGTTCGAGCTGGGGGGAACACTCTCTCGTGGGTGGCGGTACTGGCACAGGGCCCCTCATATTACGACGGTGTGTCTGACATTGGTTGTGCACCACCACCATCAGAGATACTTCAATGTACTATGAGGGACCCTGTGCCAGTGCCGTTGCCCAAGAGTGGGCGCACCCACCTGTCCAGGCAAACGGCACTCGCACGGGTGCTTGCGCCAGGTGGTGACCACGGCCCTGTGGGGGGAGTCAGCCCATCTAGGGAGGTATAAAAATGGCCTATGGTGGACATTCAGCAGCTGCAAATGGCGGAATTGGAGAAGTCAGTAAGAGGAGGCCAAAAGCGAGACATTTTTCAGGCAAGCTACTTGTCAGCAGGAGAAGGTGGGGCAAAATAATTTGAAATCCATGATTGGTTCATTTTAATGAAGGTTAGATCATCAACATTCTGGGTCGCCAGACGTGTCCTTTTTTCGGTCAGTATTGAACCAGCAGCACTGAAGACTCTTTCTGATAGCACACTAGAAGCAGGGCAAGCAAGCTCCTGTAATGCATATTCTGCCAATTCAGGCCAGGTGTCTATTTTAGATGCCCAGTAATCAAAGGGGAATGACCTGTGAGGGAGAACATCGATAAGGGAGGAAAAGTAGTTCGTAACCATACTGGACAAATGCTGTCTCCTGTCACTTTGAATCGATGCAGCACTACCTGTCATGTCAGCGGTTATTGCAAAATCACTCCACAACCTGGTCATAAAAACCCCTCTGTCCAACGCCACTTTGGATTTGTGCACCTCTAACACCTCTGCCATGTTGCCCCCTACGGCTCGTGTGAGAACCATCACGTCGCTGTGTGCTGGGAATGCCTGAACCAAACGGTCTACAAGAGTTGCTTGTTTGGTAGCCAATATTTGCTCAACGCTCTCATGTGGCATGATATTTTGTAATTTTCCTGGATCCAGGAGGCAGGCCAACCAGTAATCGTCATTGGTCATCATTTTGATAATGCGGTGATCCCTTTTTAGGATACGCAAGGCATACTCAGCCATGTGGGCCAATGTTCGGATGGCTGATATACGACAAACTAACAGGACTGAAGTATATCCACTTTGTGAGAATTTGAATCTCACTTTTTTGGGGGGAGACTGAACCAAAACTCAGGCCCAGTGTATAAAACAACACAATGTAAGTGGCCGAAAGTGGCTGGAAGATATATGAAAAAAATACAAGGACTGTAGTACAATTTCCGTCTCCCTACAATGATCTCAGGAAAAGTATCGCAGCAATAAAAAGGACTGCTGCACACAAAAGTGTGGACAAATAAACAAGATAACTGTGTAGAAAGGAGCAACAGGATTTTTGCTTTGACAAAAGCAGTTGGTTTGCACAGCAGCGTGCAAACAGCAATGCAGCTATCAGGGAGCCTAATAAGGCAGCCTATTAAGCTACAGTGCTGATGCACAAAAATATAGCCTCCACTGTCCCTGCAAACAAATGGTGGTGTTGGACAGTGGAAATCGCTACAACACAAGCAGTTTCTGGGTTAATCTTCCCTCCCTAACTATATCCCTTCTTCTGATGAAGCTGCAGCAACCTCTCCCTATGCTACGATTGGCAGAAGTAAGATGGCGGTCGGCGTGCACGCCCCTTTATAGCCCCTGTGACACCGCAGAAAGCAAGCCAAATCACTGTCGTGCCCTTCTCTAAGATGGTGGGGACCAAGACCTATGTCATCACGCTGCCCACACTCTGCGTCCTCCTTCATTGGCTGAAAAATGGCGCTGAAAGCGTCATACAAAACGCGACTTTGGCGCGAAGATCGCCGACCTCATGGCCGATCCCACACTAGGATCAGCTCGGGTTTCATGAAACCCGACTTTGCTGAAAGTCGGCGATTTTTGTCCGATCTGTTTCGCTTAACCCTAGTCCAGACTTCTGGTAAGTAAAATGAAAAGTTAATTGTTCATAAGCATATATATAAAAGGTTCCATTTCAGACTGTAAAATAAGAATGCAAGTTTATATATTTTTTCATCTTTTGAGTTTTATGTCTACAGCCGCCCTCCTGCTTTTAGTGAAGCACTTTTGGATTTTGTGGGCAGACAAATTACTTCTGAGAAGCAAGTCAGCCATGTGAAACTCAGTATGAAATATTATGAATAAAAAGCAGACAAAAGATCACGACTACATTACAGTACAACTCAAAAAGGCAAACAAATGAATATTACAGAAAATCATAGAGAATGGTAAAAGAATGGTACACCCACAAATAGCACATTTTATAGTCAAATACCTATTTTTACGACATTCCCTGTTGAGTTAATAACAACGTGAAAATATATGAAAGCTGTAGTCATCCACTCTGCATTTCGATTTTCCATGAAAGGAACATTGTACTATGAAGCTCTCTTTTTTATTACCGTATTTTCAGGCGTATAAGACGACTTTTTGACCCAAAAAAATTGTCCCAAAAGTCGGGGGTCATCTTATACGCCGGGTACGGCGTGTGGTTCCCAGGGTCTGGAGGAGAGGAGACTCTCCTTCAGGCCCTGGGATCCATATTCATGTAAAAAATAAAGAACAAAAATAAAAAACGTCGCGGTCACGTGACCGCTCATGTGACCGCGACGTCATCGAAGGTCCTTCACTCACTGCATTCTAAGGAACGGAGGGAGACGCTAGCAGCGCTGTGAGCCATGGCCCGTCCGAGGGTGAGTATATCCATGTTTTTTATTTTTATTCTTTATTTTTTACATGAATATGGATCCCAGGGCCTGAAGGAGAGTCTCCTCTCCTCCAGGCCCTGGGAACCACACGCCGTATAAGATGACTGGGCGTATAAGATGACCCCCGTCTTATACGGCTGGCATATCCTAAATTCCATATTTTATGTGGAAAAGTTGGGGGTCGTCTTATACGCCCAGTCGTCTTATACGCCAGAAAATACAGTATTTATTTGGTTCTGTACTGTATGTGTAAAACTAGGCTAATAGCTGAAGCTGTCTCAAAAAGATACATATACAGTACATCTTCAGCCAAAACCTAAACTTCAATTTTGTAAAATTCAACCTCATTACCACAGTTAATGCCCATGGGAAAAATAGATTTTTACAACCCTTCTTCCATTTTTGTCACTTTAGTGGTGAAAAGATCAAGTCCATTCAGATAACCAAACTTTGCATGATTACAACCCCTGGGCCCTGGCACAAATTATGTAATCACCGGCCTTGGAGGATGTTCATTCAGTTGTTTAATTTTGCAGAAAAAAAGCAGATCAGAGACATGGCACAAAACTAAAGTCATTTCAAATGGCAACTTTCTGGCTTTAAGAAACACTAAAAGAAATCAAGAACAAAAAATGTGGTAGTCAGTAATGGTTACTTTATTTTAATCAAGCAGAAAAATTATGGAACCACTCAATTCTGAGGAAAAAAATATGGAATCATGAAAGACAAACAAACAAAAAAAACATCACTAGTATTTTGTTGCACCACCCCTAGCTTTTATAACAGCTTATAGTCTCAGAGGTGTGGACTTAATGAGTGTCAAACAGAACTCTTCATCAATCTGGCTCCAACTTTCTCTGATTGCTGTTGCCAGATCAGCTTCAAATCCAAAGACCAAAGGACTAAATTCACTTCCTTCAAATGTGCACCATCCTCTCATAGATCTGACACTTCAAGTTCCTTGTGTCGTATCCAGGGCCGATATTAGGGACAGGCAGACCAGGCAGCCATCTAGGGCCCCCGCTCATCTAGGGGCCCCCAGCTAGTGGCCAAAATGGGGCCCTGAGTAAGTGGGGCCCGGCACTGCCCCCTCCCCGCATCGTGCATTCAACTTATCAGCATCATAGTTGTCAATAAAGTTGAAAGTAGTGATGGAGGAAAGTGTATCATGTGACGCTCCCTCTCCCATCACTCCTACTCTGTCTCTGACTCAGTGTGTTTCCGCAGTGGAGCTGATGAGATGCTGAGATGCTCTGTAGAAGTCAGAGCAGCTGGGGAACGAGGAGGAGAGGTAAGTTTTGTATGTGTGTATGTGTGTGTGTGCGTCTGCATTATAGTGTATGTGTGTGTGTCTACATTATAATGTGTGTGTCTGCATTATAGTGTGTGTGCCTGCATTAGTGTGTGTCTGCATTACAGTGTGTGTGTGTGTGTGTCTGCTGCACGATAGTGTGTGTGAGGGTACTGCACTATACTGTTTGTGGGGGTACTGCACTATACTGTGTATGTGGGGGGCTGCATTGTACTGTGTGTGGGGACTGCACTACACTGTGTGTGGGGCTACATTTTACTGTGGGGGGCTGCACTATACTGTGTGTGTTTGTGAGGGGCTGAATTATATTGTGTGTAGAGCTGCTTTATACTCTGGTTGGTTGCATTATACTCTGTAGGGGCTGCTTTATTCACGGGGGCTGCATTATGCTCTGAGAGGGATGCTTTATACTCTGGGGGGCTGCATTATACTGTGTTTGGGGGGCTGCATTATACTCTTAGAGGGTTGCATTATAATGTGTGTGGTGACTGCACTATACTGTGTTTGGGGGGACTGCACTATACTGTGTGTGAAGGGCTGCATTATACAGTGTGTAGGGATGCATTACACTCTGAGGGGGCTGCATTATACTGTGTGTGGGGGCTGCATTATACTATGTGCGAAGGGGTCTGCATTATACTGTGTGTGTAGGCTGCACTATACTGTGTGTGTTTGTGGGGGTGCTGAATTATACTGTGTGGGGGTGGGCCTGCATTATACTGTGTGTGGGGCTTCATTATACTCTACCAAGGACCATGGAATGTTCCTTTTTTCAATATGTACTATATGGGACCTGCATTATATTGTATCGAGGACTATCTGTATGAATCATTCTTCCTCAGCCAGATTGAGGTAGGTGCACACGGTCAGTAAACAATGCAGGGTTGGACGTTGCATACTTGTGCAGCGGACAGACGTTACAGCATAGTGGATGGGATTTCAAGAAATTCCAGGCCCACTATGAATGCACAGACGCCCACAGCTCAGCCCCGCATGCTCGCTGCCTCGGGGTGATCCTTGACTCTACCCTCTCTTTCAAGCAACATATCCAAGCCCTTGCCTCCTCTTGCCGATTCCAACTCAAAAACATTTCCTGGATCCATGCATTCCTTGACAATGAACCACAAAAACACTAGTACATGACCTTATCATCTTCCTCCTTGACTACTGCAACCTCCTACTCTCTGGCCTCCCCTCTAGCACTCTGGCATCACTCCAATCCATCCTAAACTCTGCTGCCTGACTAATCCACCTGTCTCCCCGTTATTCCCCAGCCTCTTCTCTCTGCCAGGCCCTTCATTGGCTTCCTATTGCCCAGAGACTACAGTTCAAAACACTAACAATGACATACAAAGCCATTTACAACCTGACTCCTCCTTACATCTGTGACATGGTCTCCGGGTACCTACCTACATGCATCCTTCGATCGTCTCATGATCTCCTTCTCTACTCCTCTCTCATCTCTTCCTCCCACAACCGCATCCAAGACTTCTCCCGTGCTTCCCCTATACTGTGGAACTCTCTACCCAACACATCAGGCTCTCGCCTACCACGGAAACCTTCAAAAGGATCCTGAAGACTCACTTCTTCCGACAAGTGTACAACCTGCAGCTATCCTCAGTCTACTGAACCTCCGCATGACCAGCTCTACCCTCTCCTAATGTATCCTCACCCATCCCTTGTAGACTGTGAGCCCTCACAGGCAGGGTCCTCTCTCCTCCTGTACTTGTGTGTGCCTTGTTTTACTCATGTTTATTGTACTTGTCAAAATTTGCCCCGTTCACATGAAAAGCACCATGGAATAAAAGGCGCTATAAAAATGTATAATAATAATAATCTTCAGTCCAATATGGGAAGATCACCGAGAGCATCTGGAGCAGGTGTTTGGGCAGATCCACCTGGCAGGCTTGACCATTAAGCCGAAAAGTGTCACGTGGATATGAGCGAGATCCATTAACTGAGACACCAGGTAGGTGGGGGGCTTTAAAGCTGGTGCCTAGGAAGGTGGATGCCATCACATCCTGGATACTTTTGAGCCACCCCCTTAGTGTTCGAGTTCGGTTCAGTTCGTCAAATTGGGGCATCGGACACCCCAGAGCCGAGGGGTTAGCTTGAGAAAGGAAGAAGGCAGTGTAGCTTGCTTCATGGGTTGGGTACTCTGCTGAGTAGCAGACACTGCTACTAGGCCCAAAGTATTAGCTGGGATAGATGCAGTTAAAAATTAGTAATTAGATAAACAGGCGGTGTAGCTTGCTTCATGGGTGGGGTACTCTGCTGAGTAGCAAACACTGCTGCTAGGCCCAAAGTATTGCCTGGGTTAGATGCAGTTAAAAATTTGTAATTAAATAAACAGGCGGTGTAGCTTGCTTCATGGGTGGGGTACTCTGCTGAGTAGCAGAAACTGCTACTAGACCCAAAAGGATTTCCTGGGCTAGATGTAGTTAAAAATTAGTAATTAGATAAACAGGCAGTGTAGCTTGCTTCATGGGTGCGTTCTCTGCTGAGTAGCAGACACTGCTACTAGGCCCAAAGTATTGCCTGGGCTAGATGCAGTTAAAAATTAGTAATTAGATAAACAGGCAGAGTAGTTTGCTTCATGGGTGGGTTCTCTGCTGAGTAGCAGACACTGCTACTAGGCCCAAAGTATTGCCTGGGCTAGATGCAGTTAAAAATTAGTAATTAGATAAACAGGCAGTGTAGCTTGCTTCATGGGTGGGGTACTCTGCTGAGTAGCAGACACTGCTACTAGGCCCAAAGTATTACCTGGGCTAGATGCTGTTAAAAATTAGTAATTAGATAAACAGGCGGTGTAGCTTGCTTCATGGGTGGGCTACTCTGCTGACTAGCAGACGCTGAAGCTTTGAAGCAGACCTCTGAATCCCAGGCCATAGTATGAGTAAACAGCTCTGCAGACTCAACCATCTGTGTTACCCCAAGCCATAGTGTATTTAGTTTCTAAAGGTTAAAAAGCAGGGAGGAGTGACCACACCCACCTGGAATTGATTATGCCAACGTCATGTAAAACACAGCAAGGGGACTCCTAAAGAGTCTCCATTTTTTCCAAAAATTGGGCCACAGACACGACTTAAGTGGCATCAATTTCGCCAGAGTTTCTTAAAATTATTGGTGAGATGATTTTCAAAAATCATCAAGCTTTTAGTCTCCCCAGGGTGACACAGGGGTAGAAAAGTCTTTGTGGATCCAGGATTGGTTCATCTTGATGAGTGTTAGTCTGTCTACATTATCACTGGACAGCCAAGTGAGCTTATCTGTCAGCACACCACCAGTAGCGCTGAACACACGTTCAGAGAGAACACTGGCTGCGGTGTTATGAACAGGTAATTCAGAACCACAATGGACCTTGAAGTTCAGAGCACACAAGGTGACCTGACATTTACCAAAAACATAGGACGAGCTCTGAGACGTGGAAACTCTACTGACCGCAATCCCTAATCCTAACACACCACACTAGAGGTAGCCGTGGATTGCGCCTAACGCTCCCTATGCAACTCGGCACAGCCTGAGAAACTAACTAGCCCTGAAGATAGAAAAATAAGCCTACCTTGCCTCAGAGAAATTCCCCAAAGGAAAAGGCAGCCCCCCACATATAATGACTGTGAGTAAAGATGAAATACAAACACAGAGATGAAATAGATTTAGCAAAGTGAGGCCCGACTTACTGAATAGACCGAGGATAGGAAAGATAGCTTTGCGGTCAACACAAAAACCTACAAACAACCACGCAGAGGGGCAAAAAGACCCTCCGCACCAACTAACGGTACGGAGCTGCTCCCTCTGCGTCTCAGAGCTTCCAGCAAGCAAGAAAAGCCAATATAGCAAGCTGGACAGAAAATATAGCAAACAAAAATAACATAAGCAGAACTTAGCTTATGCAGGAGAGACAGGCCACAGGAACGATCCAGGAGGAAGCAAGACCAATACTAGAACATTGACTGGAGGCCAGGATCAAAGCACCAGGTGGAGTTAAATAGAGCAGCACCTAACGACTTAACCTCATCACCTGAGGAAGGAAACTCAGAAGCCGCAGTACCAATCTCATCCACCAAAGGAAGCTTATAGACAGAACCAGCCGCAGTACCACTCACGACCACAGGAGGGAGCTTGGCCACAGAATTCACAACACTGCGGGGCACGACAGGATCTCCAAGGCATGAGTGGTGAGCTCAGGCCATTTTTCCAGATTGGCCCAGGCTATACGTCATATCGTATTGCACCAGGGCTCATCAGTGCTGCCACAGTCGCTGTAACATGTGCAGAGTTGAATACCACTGTGTGGGCACATCGCATTTCAGCCAGTGAACTGGCAGGTCCAACGACTTCTGTAGAGATGTAAGTCGTTGAGCTGCGGGATGCGAATGGCGGAAGTGAGCACACAGCGACCATGTCCTCTGCAGAAGCTCATCTAGTCCGGGAGAGTGGAATAAAAATTGCTGGGCAACCAGGTTCAAAACGTTAGCCATACAAGGCACATGTGTGACATTGCCCCGGCGAAGGGCTGCACCCAGGTTTGCAGCATTGTCGCGCACAGCCTTCCCTGGCTGCAGGTTCAGTGGAGACAACCATTGATGGAACTTGACCTCCAGAGCTGACCACAACTCCTCTGCTGTGTCACTCACATTTCCCAGACATTTCAAGGTAAACACCACCTGATGCCATTGAGCCCTGGTGACAGCATAGTAAGGAGGTGTTCAGGATTCCTTCTGCGCAGTTAGAATGCGGGTGGCATTACCAGACAGGCTTTGGGTGCAGGTAGAGGCCTGAGAGGAGGTTGAGGAGGCAGAAGCAGTGGAGGAACTTATAGATACAGATGATCGACGCGCAACTCATGGGGATGGCAAAAATTGGACAACAACCCCTTTTTCTGCTGTCACCCATTACCCAGTGCCCAGTCACCGACATGTAACACCTCTGTTCATGTATACTCATCCAAGAGTCTGTGGTGAAATGGACCCTGTCACACACAGAGTTTCTCAAGGAAGCGGTGATGTTGTGTGCGACATGCTGTTGTAGCGCAGACACAGCTTTCTTTGAGAAGTAATGGCGACTGGGCATCTGGTACTGGGGCACTGCGATGGACATAAGGTCTCGAAAATCCTCTGTTTCCACCAGGTGGAAAGGCAGCATTTCTGTAGCCAACAGCTTGCAGATGGTGAAATTCAACCTCTTAGCTTTGTCATGGCTAGGAGGAAATGGTCTTTTGCTTGTCCACATCTGAGGGACCGAGGGCTGGCTGCCGTGCTTAGATGGGGTTGAGTAGGGTGTCCCCGGCAAGCTGCTGGTCTGTGAGGAAGGTGAAGGTGGAGATATTATGTTGCCTTCACCATAATGTGGTTGTCTCGATGTCGGAGAGCGCTCAACACCAGCAGGTGTTTCCACTTGCAAATGTACTGACGTCCCGCCAATCACACTGGCTGTTGTTGGTAAAGAGGTGGAAGGTCTGTGTCCAAAACCATGTGCGACTGCTGTCCCCACAGTCACAGAGGATAAAGAGGCCACGGATGCACTTGATGGGGCAGACGGTGGTTGGCCTGGCCCACTAGGCCGCATTGTAGCACAGTGAGCTTCCCACTGCAACTTATACCTCATATCCATGTGACGGTTCATGCATGAAGCACTCAAACTATTCATTTTTTGGCCTCTACTGAGAATTTGGTGACAAATCTTGCAGACAACATGAGTTGGGTCATGCTTTGTAATCTCAAAAAATCCCCAGGCTATGCAAGGCTTAGAGCCCATGCGACCTGAAGAGCCACCACAACTTGTGCTCAGAGGCACAGTTGTGGTTCAGGATGCAGTTGTTGACGTGCTTCCAGAACTCTGTCTCTGTCCAGGAAGGAGCAACCTAACCTCATTGTCACTAGCATCCTCCTCCACCTCCTCTGCTTACCTCATGGACTGGCAGACTGTGGGTTGACAGTAAGTGGGCTCTCCAACCTCGTCATCATCACCCTGTGTGTTCTCACACCCATCGTCTTCAGACCTCAACCTCTTCCTGCCCTGACTGAAAAGTCAAGTTTTCGTTCCTATCAGGTATCTCAGTCTCATCATCATCCTCCTCATTGTCTCCACCAACAGGAGTTACAGTTTGGAAACGAGGGTCTACATTATGCTCAGAACCTTCTTCATCTGGGCCTGGATCCAACTCACAAAGATTCTGGGCATCAGTGCAGATCATTTCCTCGTCTGGATTCACAGAAGCTCTGGAGCAGACCTCTGATTCCCAGGCTATAGTATGCGTAAACAGCTCTACAGACTCAACCATGTGTGTTACCCCATACTCAGACGGGCGGCTGGAGACTTGGGAGCTGTGAGGAGCAAGTGCGATTAGGGTGACACCTCTCAGGATTGGAGTATTTGTGATGTTGAAGTTAAGGTGGAGGAGAGCCCACTTGACCGAGCATTTGATATCCGTTCAAGCACCTGCTGTTTTTGTGCCTCATATGGAATTTCTAGCGATGCTCATAGCGATGGTTGTAAGAAAGGGATCATATCAGATTGTCCACGAAAAGCAGTAGACATCTTACTTTGGCTGGAAGGTGGTCTTTCTTCTGCAGATGTTACTGTTGCTTTACCACCTACCCCACGGACACAACCTTTTTTTCCCTTTCCAACACGCCTATTCCCCTTTCCACCAGCAGCAGGCAATTTGCCACTCATTTTAGTGCTTAACTAATTGGCAACTCTGTAGTTGTTGGCTCAAAAAACGATGGATGGAAACCGAGCAGAGCTGAGTGGCCAAACTGTGGTACCAGCTCAAAACGATTTACTGGGTTAGATGCAGTAAAAATTTAGATACACAGGCGGTGTAGCTAGCTTCACAGGCAGGCTACTCCGCTGACATGCTGACACTGCTCCTAGGCCCAAAACGATTTACAGGGTTAGATGCAGTAAAAAATTAGATACACAGACGGTGTAGCTAGCTTCACAGGCGGGCTACTCCGCTGACGTGCAGACACTGCTACTAAGCCCAAAACGATTTACTGGGTTAGATGTAGTAAAAATTTAGATACACAGGCGGTGTAGCTACTTCACAGGAGGGCTACTCCGCTGATGTGCAGACATTGCTACTAGGCCCAAAATGATTTACTGGGTTAGATGCAGTAAAAATTTAGATACACAGGTGGTGTAGCTAGCTTCACAGGTGGGCTACTCCGCTGACGTGCAGACACTGCTACTAAGCCCAAAACTATTTACTGGGTTAGATGCAGTAAAAATTTAGATACACAGGCAGTGTAGCTAACGTCACAGGCAGGCTACTCCGCTGACGTGCAGACACTGCTACTAAGCCCCAAACGATTTACTGGGTTAGATGCAGTAAAAATTTAGATACACAGGCGATGTAGCTAGCTTCACAGGCGGGCTACTCAGATGACTATCAGACAATGCTACTAGCCCAAAAGCATTGGCTGAGCTAGATTACACCAAATGCTGTGACAAACACTTGCACAGCACTGGCACAGACCTGCCTGGCAAACAGTGCTATGAACTGCTGTAACCTACCCTGAAAAGGGCTGATATTACAACTAGTCCCGACTCCCTAAACCTATCTCTCTCTATCTAACTGCAAATTCGCTCACAAAAATCACTCTTAGACTGTATAGCGCCCACAGCAGCAGCGGTGCCGTCTAACACTAAGCTGCAGCAGTGAGGAAATGGTGGCGACGGGGGAAAATGGCTGGTTCTTATAGGGCAAGGACATGTGACAGCCAATGACACATGCCCTTGCTTGTGCGCATCACATGCACTTTGCTCTGTGTGTGCACTGCTGATAGGCTAACAGACTGCACCGCCCCACTGTAAATGTGGGAAAGAAAAACATAATGGAGATCGGTGTTATTTCAGCACAGATCTAACCTCCGCCCCCCCGTAACACTATACACTGAAGCAGTCAATTAATATTGATAAACAGTTTTAATGTGAAAATCAAATGGGGTACGTGCAGTGGGCTCCTCAGTTTTAGGTGAGACATGCTCTCTTTTTGTATCCATCCTTAGGCCCACCAGGCCGGGTATATGTTATGGCTGGATGCTTTACAATACCGGTGGTCCATTGTATATACACACCCATAGGTCACTACAAGAGATGGCTTGTGCCACAATGACCTTTACTTATGATGATGAGGGTTGTGGTTGTTTGGGATCCTTTTAGGAGGGTTTTTGCCTTCACTGGATTTATCTGATAATTGCACTGATGCAATGATATATGTATTACTGTACTGAGGGCCACTTATATCCGGTGTCTTTGTTTATTAGCACTTACATCACTTTGTCTGTGTTTTTAATTGTTTGTATTGGTCTATAATAAAGCTTTTGTTACTTTTTATACAAAAACTCCATTTTTTTCTCCGGTGTTTCCATTAGCTAATATGTAGTGGTATATGCACTGAGTCAGTGACTAACTGGAGTCACAATATGAATCTGGAAAATGTTATATTAATATGGCGAAGGCTGTATGGTGCTCATGCCGCATATAGGGATTGTGTGAGACTCATGGCGCATAAGGGGGAGGCTGTGTGAAGCTTATGATGTTTATAGGGAGGCTGTGTGGGGCTCATGCAGTATATAGGGAGGCTGTGTGGGGGCTCTTATAGTATACTAGATGGTGGCCCGATTCTAATGCATCGGGTATTCTAGAATATGCATGTCCACGCAGTATATTGCCCAGCCACATAGTATATTGCCCAGCCACGTAGTATATTGCCCAGTGATGTAGTATATTGCCCAGCCACGTAGTATATTGCCCTGTTACGAAGTATACTGCCCAGTGACGTAGTATACAGCACAGAGCCACGTAGTATATTGCCGAGTTACGTAGTATATTACCCAGTTACGTAGCATATTGCCCAGCCACGTAATATATTGCCCAGTGAAATAGTATATTGCCCAGTGACGTAGTATATTGCCCAGTGACGTAGTATATTGCCCAGCTACGTAGTATATTGCCCAGTGACGTAGTATATTGCCCAGTGACGTAGTATATTGCCAAGTGACGTAGTATATTGTCCAGTGACGTAGTATACAGCATAGAGTCACGTAGTATATTGCCCAGTCACGTAGTATATTGCCCAGTGATGTAGTATATTGCCCAGTGACGTAGTATACAGCACAGAGCCATGTAGTATATTGCACAGTGACATAGTATACAGCACAGAGCCACGTCGTATATTGCACAGCGACGTAGTATATTGCCCAGTCACGTAGTATATTGCCCAGTTACATATGTCACAGGTTAAAAAATAAAAAATAAACATACTCACCTAACGATCCGAGGGCCCCTTCTAGTTTAACATACTCACCATTCTGGTCGCTGCTCCTCAGCGTCCTGTCTCTCCGCCTCCTGGGATCCAACGGCGCTGTGCCGATGGGCGCGCGGCTGCCCCCTTCTTGCGTTCCTAGGATGCATTGCAAAATTACCTAGATGACTTAGCGGTCTCGCGAGACTGCTAGGTCTTCTGGGTAATTTCACAATGCATCGCTGGGAAAGGAAGATGGCGGCAGGCGCGAGCGGCTCAGCGGACAACGGACAGTGAGTATAGCAGGTTTTTTGTTTTTGTATTATTTTTAACATTACTTTTTTTACTATTGATGCCGCATAGGCAGCGTCAATAGTAAAAAGTTGGGGACACACAGGGTTAATAGCGGCAGTAATGGAGTGTGTTACCCGCGGCATAAAGCAGTCCGTTAACGCCGGCATTAACCCTGTGTTAGCGGTGACCGGAGGGAAGTATGCAGGCGACAGGCACTGACTGCGGGGAGTAAGGAGCGGCCATTTTCTCCCGGACTGTGCCCGTCGCTGATTGGTCGCGCCAGCCATGACAGGCAGCTGGCGAGACCAATCAGCGAATGAATAACCGTGACAGAAGGACAGACAGACAGATGGAAGCTATCCTTATACAATTTATATATATAGATAAGGGGCTGTGGGAGCTCATATGATATATTGAAGGGACTGTTTTGGAGTTCAAAAGATATATGGGATGTCAGCATACTTAATTCTGCTCAATATTAAGTGATACAATTAATATTAATGATTAATAATATAATAATTATAATATATTGATATTGAGTAGTATTAATTTCAACCTATTAGTTTGGCCCTCCACAACAGTCACGGTCTCTCATGTGGGACACTCAGGAAAATGAATTGCCCACCCCTGCCATAAACAATAAAGAAGCTGTAAGTCTGCATTTACATACTGCAGCTGTTTTGCCTTTTTTTATTTTGCAATGGTAAAAGTTGCAAATGGGGGAAAAACAAACGCAAGGTATAAATGCACCTTAAAGGGAACCTGTCACCCCATTTTTGCAGTAAGAGATAAAAATACCGTTAAATAGGGCCTGAGCTGTGTATTTTTTGTCCCCTGATTCCCCACCTATGCTGCCGAAACACCTTACCAAAGTCGCCGTTTTCGCCTGTCAATCAGGCTGGTCTGGTCAAAAGGGCGTGGTGAAATGGCTGCTTCTCCCCCACCTCTTGCTTATCTTCCCAGCGTTGGCGTAGTGGTTCTCGCATGCGCAACAGCCGAAAAAGAGCGCGATCTGTGCTATTCCCCTGGTTATCGGTGGGTGCGGCCATCTTCCTGAGATGAAGTGCTCTGCTGCCCGGGGCTTCAGGAAAATGGCCGCGGGATGCCACGCGTGCGCAGATGGAGATCGCGGCGGCCATTTTCCTGAAGCCGAGTTCGCATCTCTGCTTCAGGAAAATGGCCACCACTCAGGCCCTATTTAACGGTATTTTTATCTCATATTGCAAAAACGGGGTGACAGGTTCCCTTTAACAATACTGTGTGTGACAGCCAGAAGTGAAGATTAGTAAGAGAGGAAGAAAAAAATGTTTTTCAGGGCAGTTGGAGGCTGTGCAGTAGTTTCGAATATCTTCAAATCAAATTTCCAGGGGAAATTTGAAGAATCTGTCGAATTTGAATTTTTAAAGATTAGCTCTTCTTCACGCTTTAGAGAAACTTCAGTACCAAATGAAAAATACTTTAGTATATTCAGTGAAACACAAACTAAAAGAAAAAATCCTAAATAGGTGATTTTCTGACCACAGACTAATCTTTTCTTGTAGGAACATTTACTGTAAATTTACAGACTTTTTTTTACATTTCTGCATCAATTCCTCCATTTTGTGGCTTCACTTGGATCAAACTGCTTTAATACCCATGAAATGACTCTTTGATATATTGACCTTTTTACTGTGGACCTTCAGACATGTTTTATGGCCCAAGGAGGAGATCACTTCAGTGAACAAAGAGAGGCTTCATAGTGCAGACGCAGCTTAGGAGTAAAGTATACACTACAGTATGTCTGCTTTTCTTATAAAGAAATACTGTTGGCAAGTGGCATGACCTTAACCACTCAAAAATTAGCTAGTTTCAACAAATTTACGTCAATGGCAGCAGAACAAAAAAGTACTCAGTATTCCAGTCTTTATCTGATTGGGATGTTTTTCTTAAAAAATGTGTCCTCCTTTGTTCTCCAATAGCCTGATGATAAAGAAAACACATTAAATTGTCAGCCTGTCTTGATGTAAAAGGTAGAATTTAAAAGGTTATTTAGGTGTCTGTATGGAGGTTTAAAAGTGTAATCTAAACTGCGTCAGACAGGAAATCAAGCATTAAACATAATATAAACGTCTAAGTGGCTTTATAAAATGCATTTTGATGATAATGCAGGTTGATCAGCCCTTAAAGCCTCAGTTAAAATTACTTTGGCTGCTATGCTTTCGGTATTTACTTGCAAGTAGTCATGATGTATTTTTCCAACAAGGCATGCTGTTAAGAAATGAATAAAGCCTAGTTTTAAATGACACACTTTAAAAATAAATCAGGAAAAGTGAATTACTGAAATTTGTTAGGTTAACATATATTGTTATAGCTTTTAAAAATATGTAGCACTAATGTAGAGCACTACTGCATAACAACTGCATAATATTTATATAGGAACTGTGTGACAGTACTATTTTCCTTAGCATTGTTTATCTGGGCACTGTATAAAGCTTTCATTAAACATGACTGCTGAGTTAAGCCAAACTTTCCTATGTTCTCAATGAGAGAGCCGCAGCCAAAATCATCTAGCAGCGGCTTATCCTGCTGCCAAACAAAAAGATCAGGCATTAGAATTCCAGATATCCGATCTTATATTTATTTTTATTTATTAATTATGCTTTGCTTATATAGCGCTATCTTATTCCACAGCACTTTACATACATTATTTGCCTCAACATCATCTGCAGGTGGACAGTTGAAAATTACCCAAACACATTAAGTAATCTGCTGATCTTGTTGAAATTGGTGGGTTCATATGACCTTTATGTGATATATATGAGGGCAACACTGTTTATCTGGGAACTGTGTAAACTTGTTTACCTGGGCACAGCATAACACTTTAACTCGGCACTGAATAATACTTTATGTTGATACTGTATAACATTTTATCTGCCACTGCATGACCTTTTATCTAGGCATTATATAACACTTCAACTGGGAACTGTAAAAACATTTAATCTTGGCACTGTGTAACACTATAAGTACTGTATAACGCTGTTTATTTTGGCACTATATATCATTGTATATGGGCACTGCATGACACTTTATCTGATGACTGTATAATAATAATAATAATTTTTATTTATATAGCGCCAACATATTCCGCAGCACTTTACATTATAGAGGGGACTTGTACAGACAAGAGACATTACAGCATAACAATAATCACAGATACCAGGAGGAATAAGGGCCCTGCTCGCAAGCTTACAAACTATGAGGAAAAAGGGGAGACACGAGCGGTGGATGGTAACAAACAATAATCAGGTTCCTCGCATCATGTTCTAAGTTTTTTGAATGGGCCACACAAGGATAGTTAGGTTAATGTGTTGAGACGGTAGGCCAGTCTATACAAATGCATTTTTAGGGCACGCTTAAAACTGTGGGGATTGGGGATTAATCGTATTAACCTGGGTAGTGCATTCCAAAGAATTGCGCAGCACATTAAAAGTCTTGGAGACGGACTTCCGGGAGGCGGAGCCTGGTAATGGTCGCCTTTTAGATGAGCTCCTGGACAGCGGGCCCTAATTGAAACTAAAACCCCCACTAATCAGCTAAGCAAGCTCCAGGATAAGGTCCGGACAAGGGTCAGAACAGTCGACCCAGCTCTCCGGCGGTCCCGGAGGTACAGGGCGCAAGCAGCGCCGAAGAAAGAAAGCCGCACGCAGTGAGACTGCCACAACGGGAACACAAGACGGCGTGGGAACCATTACAACCTACCCGCCGGGCTCTCTCCTAGCTTTCTGGACGGAGGCGGCACGACGGGGAACGGCTCCGATGAGAACGGGGGCTCCTCTCGGCTAAACAGGCAGTAAGAGCGGCGCGGGAGAAGTGAAGGCGGGAGGTGGAGCCAGCCCGGCGCCATTACACAACCCCTCGTGGTGGGCTCCAGAGCGCCGCACAGTGTGAAGGCTTGGTGTGCCGGACATCGGCACTTCAGTTTTGTGCCTTCCCGGTAGCGCAGCTACTTCATATAGGCTGCGGGCTGACTGTTAATTGGATTAGAGGGGACCCCACATAACACGCCTGTGCAGCGCTGCGGTTCAGTGTGCCAGTCATCAGCACACCAATTTTATGCCATCCTAGCAGCGCAGCCCATTTATTTCAAACAACACAGTCTGTTCCAACATACAGGCAGTGGGCTGAGTATTATACAGACTAAAGTGGATCCTACATAGTACCCTTTGCACAGCGTAGCGGCTCAGCGTGCCAGACATCTGCACGTCAGCCCTGGGCCATTTTGGTGGGCACAGCGTCCTGAATTCATACACCTAAGACTGCCCCTACACACAGGTTACAGGCTGATTAAGACCTAGGTTTAAGCGGAACCTACATAACATTGTTGAACAGCTAAAGAGGGAAGAGGAGAAAGAGGGCAGCATTGATATATAGGACTCTATGATCTAGCATCCAGATGTAGGTGGCACTCATCAAACATCACCGACTCCTTTATTGAAAATAACGAACTCTCATCTCATCTCATTATGGATAAATTCATGGGCAAAAATACTAAACCTGGCAGAAGCTCCACGCGTAATCAGGCGGGCGCATCACCAACTTCACAAGTAGCTGAGACCAATAACGAAAACACACAATCCATAGCAGATGCTATCCTGGTCCGGCTGACGCCTGTAATTGATAACCGCCTGGCGGCTTTCCAGTCTTCTTTAGATTCGATTCTGTCACAAGTCAACGCCCATGGAGTGCGCTTAACAGAAGCAGAACAGAGAATCTCAGACTTAGAAGATTCCACCAAGGCTCTCAAGGACACACTGACCATTAAAGGCCCCTTCACATTAAGCGACGCTGCAGCGATACCGACAACGATCCGGATCGCTGCAGCGTCGCTGTTTGGTCGCTGGAGAGCTGTCACACAGACAGCTCTCCAGCGACCAACGATGCCGGTAACCAGGGTAAACATCGGGTAACTAAGCGCAGGGCCGCGCTTAGTAACCCGATGTTTACCCTGGATACCATGCTAAAAGTTAAAAAAAACAAACACTAGATACTTACCTACCGCTGTCTGTCCTCCAGCGCTGCGCTCTGCTTCTCTGCTCTCCTCCTGTACTGTCTGTGAGCCGGAAAGCAGAGCGGTGACGTCACCGCTCTGCTTTCCGGCTCACAGCCAGTACAGGAGGAGTGCAGAGCGCAGCGCTGGAGGACAGACAGCTGTAGGTAAGTATCTAGTGTTTGTTTTTTTTTACTTTTAGCATGGTAACCAGGGTAAACATCGGGTTACTAAGCGCGGCCCTGCGCTTAGTTACCCGATGTTTACCCTGGTTACCAGTGAAGACATCGCTGGATAGGTGTCACACACGCCGATCCAGCGATGTCTCCAGGGAGTCCAGCGACGAAATAAAGTTCTGGACTTTATTCAGCGACCAACGATCTCCCAGCAGGGGCCTGATCGTTGGTCGCTGTCACACAGAACGATTTCATTAACGATATCGTTGCTACGTCACAAATAGCAACGATATCGTTAACAATATCGTTATGTGTGAAGGTACCTTAAGGAAAAAGATATTTCAGATCTTCTTGAAAAGGTGGATGACCTTGAGAACAGATCCCGTCGCAATAATCTGAGACTCATAGGTATACCTGAATCTGTCTCCTCATCAGAATTGATTAAATTAACTTCAGAATGGCTCCCGAAAGCTCTTGGCATTTCAATACCATCAGGTGCAATGGCCATAGAGAGAGCCCACAGGTTGGGACCTCTCAGGGATGGAGACGAAGGAAGACCAAGACCAGTCATCTTCAAAGTTCTGGACTTTCAAGATAAAACACGCATCCTATCAGCGTACAGGATACAACGATCTCTGTTATATGACAATCATAAGCTACTTCTGTTCCAGGATTACTCGGCAACTGTGGCAGCCAAGCGCAAAGCTTTCAACCCGGCCTGCAAAATTCTCGTGGAAAATAACATTCGTTTCAGTTTGCAGTACCCCTCAATTCTGCGATTCAACTCGGCGGGGAAAAACTGGGTCTTCAATGACCCCGATAGGGCTCTGGAGTTTCTTCATAAAGATACTCATCCACCTGCTAACTCCAGCCCTACTTGAACGATGAGACCTACCACGATTACTTCATTATCGGTGATGTTGGGTTTATGATGCTGCTTCTCTGCCCATTGAGTGGCATGTCTTTGTCCTATAGGTTACTCACTCTGCAGCTGTGCTTACTGATAATAGTTATAAAAGTTATTTGGGTGGGGGGGAGGGGGAGGGACTTCTGTGTGCGCATGCAATCAGAATCGGCAAATCGAGGTCCCAGGCTTACTCGCTGGGATGGGTGGGGACCTCATTTTGAGCTTTTTCATATTGGTCAATTGTTTAATCGTTTGGGTGTGGGCTAATGCCTGGTCATGATATGGTTATAGATACTACTATCCGTTCGCTAAATTGGTGTTCATGGAATGTAAATGGGTTGAACACTCCAATTAAGAGGAAAAAGGTTTTGAATTTTTTACACAAACAAAACTTTCATATTATCTTTCTACAAGAAACACACTGGATAAAAAACAACCATCCATCTTTGCTTAGCAGGAAGTACACACTTTGCGCAGAGGCTTCGTACTCCAAGAAACAACGTGGAGTGGCTATATTAATCTCCAATGACATTAAGTACGAGGTTATAGACACCTTTGAAGACGCACAGGGCAGATTTCTTCTAGTAAGGATCGTAATTGAGTGGATAAACTATAGTCTAATCAACATATATGCTCCGAACACACCAGAGGCACAGTTCCAAGCCAAAATACTGGAGGGTATGGCGGGGTGGGATACATCCAGGGTGGTCATGGGTGGAGACTTCAATGAGGTGGCTGATGCCTCTATGGACAGATCTAGTTCGACAGCCACCCATAGATCAACACAAGGAAATAACATTCAATCACTATCAAAACATCTAGATCTGGTGGATATTTGGAGACTGCAGCACCCTCTAGATAGGGACTATTCCCATTATTCTCACGTGCACGATTCCCACGCAAGGATAGACTGTTGGTTACTACACTCCTCAATACTCCCCACACTAATTCAAACAGACATCCTCAACATCCACATCTCAGATCATGCTCCTGTGACATTTAAATCTAGACTGACATCCCCAATACTTCAGGAGAGGGGGTGGCGTTTTCCTTCCCACCTTTATCAATCAGATGACTTCAAGAAACACCTGCAAATGTCTTGGGAAGCTTATAAACAGGATAATCGTATTCATTTAGATGACTCACAATTATTCTGGATTGTGTCGAAAGCAGTAATAAGAGGTCAGATTATCTCCTATGTCAGTCACAAAAAGAAGGAACTAGCAAAAAGAACCATAGATGCTCAAATCTCGCTGACCCAGGCCTACAAGGCATTTAAATCCAACAATAACCCATTAACAAAAGCACAGTTCTTAGAAGCCAGAGAGGGGGCGGATGCATTGGCGCATGAGAGGGCCATGTTAAACCTGGATTACCAGAAACACAAATTTTACAAGTGGGGCAACAAACCAGGTAGGGTACTAGCTTCACTTACAAAGCCGTACAGGAATAGAGCAAAGATACACAAAATACAACACCGCAACGGACATCTAATAACTAATGACGCAGAAATAGTGGAAGAATTTAGACTTTTTTTCAGTGAATTATATAAAATAGATTCTGGGGGGAGAGAAGGAGGAGAAAACTTCCTCGAAAGTCATTTAGCACCAACGTTAACTGAGGATGAGAGGGAGGCGATCAACGCCCCCATTTCCACTACGGAAATCTTGCAGGTTATCAATAATCTCAAGGTTTCCAAGGCACCGGGCCCAGACGGGTTCAGCAACGAACATTACAAGATACTGGGACCTAGTTTAGCACCCCACCTTTGTGAACTATACAATGAAGCGGTCAGGGGAGGATGTCTCCCAGACCGATTCAACGAGGCAGTAGTTATAGTTTTGCCAAAGCCGGGCAAAGACCATATGCAGGTGGAAGGATACAGGCCAATATCCCTACTTAACTCCGACTTTAAGATATTTACAAAAATTTTGGCTGACAGACTTCAAAGGATCATCCCTAACTTAATCTCACCACAACAAACAGGATTTGTTCACGGGAAATCTATCACATACAATATTAGAACGGCCATAGGAGCTATATCCTATTGCAGAGCACAAAAACACACCAAATCAATCGTGGTAAGCCTAGATGCCGATAAGGCTTTTGATAGAGTGGCATGGGACTACTTATACGACCTACTAGCAATCCGTAATTTTAGCCCCTGGTTTTGTGAAGCAGTTAAAACAATCTATAAAAATCCGATGTCTAGGATATCAGTGAATAACATTCTTTCTAAACCATTCGAAATTCAACGGGGAACTCACCAGGGTTGCCCTTTATCCCCTCTGCTATTTAATTTGGCACTAGACCCGCTCCTGAAAACACTGCAGAATGAAAAGTCCTTTGAAGGGGTTAGGGTGGGAACAGACTCTGTTAAACTTTCAGCATTTGCGGATGATATTCTTTTATTTATCGCCAATCCTGCCCGTGCAATCCCGGCTATTATGAGAATACTAAAAGATTTTGGTTCGTGTTCGGGTTTTAAAGTTAATTATAATAAATCAGAGGCCCTGGCAATTTTTAGAACTGGTAGGTTGCATGATCCAGAGTTCCCGTTTCATTGGAGTCATGGGTCTATAAAATATCTGGGGATTTGGTTGACAGCAGAAATGTCTAATTTATATACAGCCAATTATAAACCACTAATATCTTCAATAATCAATCTCATCCACTCATGGAAACACTTCACACTATCATTTTCAGGCAGATGCCACTTAATTAAAATGATAGTGTTCCCTAAACTGTTATATGCCTTTCAGACCCTGCCCCTTCTGTTGTCCAAGGCAGACCTTAGCTTACTTAACTCCAAGTTTCGGAAATTTATTTGGGGAATGGGAGGTAGGACGCGTATTGGCCTTGTTAGACTGCAGGCGACAAAAAAAGATGGAGGAGTAAATTTTCCAGACATAGGCAGATACAACCTAGCGGCTAACTTCAGATTCGCCACAGATTGGATAAGGGGTATCTCTCATTTTGCCAACGTGAGTTTGGAACAACAAATGTGCCCCAATATCTCGCTAGCGGCATTGCTACATTTGAGGGGGGAGGAGATTCCGGCGGAAATGCAGGAATACCCGACGCTATGGCAGACGGTGTTGACTTGGAGACGATGCAGGAGACTATGTGGACTGAGTGCTGGCTCTTCCCCTTTTCAACCATTCTTTAAAAACCCAAGATTCTTGGGGGGTAAAGCTCCTTTAATTTATACTCAATTGGCGACTCAGGGATGTAGACTGGCAATAGATCTGCTAGACCTTAATTTTTCTGTATTTTCTTTTGAATCTGCATCGCTCCGATTCTCATCGTTTGACAACAATCCCTTTTAGTTTCTCCAGGCACGCAGCCTAGTTCAAAAATGCCTTCCTATAGGGGGGACAGAGGGAGCGAGGACTAGTCTTGACGGCTTTATTAGAAACACGAAATCTCAACCGACGTCAATAAGCTCTATATACTCAGTATTTAGAAGGAAATGGTCATGGGAAGGTTTGACCACAGGGATCGCAAGGTGGTCTGGGGATCTTTCAGGTCACCAAGCAGGAGACTTTCTTGAAGCAACCATGACACAAAGGAAATTTATTTCGTACAGCAGCTACACTGACATGGCCCTTCTGATCCTGCACAGAGCCTATATCACTCCCTACTTGCAATCAAGAATGTCTCCCTCAGGTGTGTACTCATGCTCAAAATGTAAAGCGCGTAACACTGACATTTTCCATCATTTGTGGAGCTGCTCCAAGATCCGAGATATTTGGGTCAATGTACACTCTGAGCTACAGAGGTTATGCGGGATCAGCTTCACACTTACGCCGCAATGGGCCATCTTTAACATCATAGAAGAGGCAGGTCAGAATTGGCCTAAACACATTAAGGCAACTTTGGTGTTCTGGGCCTCGGCCACCAGAAAAAGCATATTACAACATTGGCAGAATCCAATGGCCCCATCGCTCTCTCTTATACACACAAAGGTCAATTTTTTGTTTAAAATGGAGTGGTTGGAGGCTCAGTCTAATAAGGAGAGGCTATCGAGCAAATTTTTGAACACTTGGTCTCTTTTTATTCCCTCGCTTCCTCTAGAAATCAGGGAGAGGTTACGAGCCCAATTTGAAAATACGCAATGGTATTTGCTGCAGCGGATAAGTGGTCATTCACCAATTCCATAATCTTGTAGCTACAGATGCGCACACAGTGGTTAGGTGGGAGGGTTATGGGTGGGCTCAAGGGAAGGGAGTTACTGTTGAATTAACTACTTTTATATGATTGTTTTGTTTTATGTTGAGAAACTTAATAAACAGATTTATAAAAAAAAAAGTCTTGGAGACAGGACTGGGAGGTTCTGATTATTGAGGATGCTAACCTCAGGTCATTAGTAGAACAGAGAGCATGGGTAGGGTGGTAGGCTGGGACCAGGGAGGAGAAGTAGGGTGCTGCTGAGCCACGGAGCGCTTTGTAGATAAGGGTAATAAGTTTGCACTGGATTCTGGAGTGGATGGGTAACCAGTGTAATGACTGGCACAAGGTAGAGGCATCAGAATAACGGTTGGTGAGGAATATGATCCTGGTTGCAGCATTCAGGACAGATTGGAGCGGGGAGAGCTTGGTAAGAGAGAGGCCAATTAGTAGAGAGTTACAATAGTCCAGACGAGAATGAATAAGAGAAACAGTAAGAATTTTAGCAGAGAAGAAAGTAAGAAAAGGTCGAATTCTAGAAATGTTTTTGAGGTGCAGATAACAAGAGTGAGTCAGTGATCGGATGTGGGGGGTGAATGAAAGCTCAGAATCAAGTATGACCCCAAGGCAGCGGGCATGTTGCTTGGGAGTAATGGTGGAACCACACACGGAGATGGCAATGTCAGGTAAAGGTAGGTTGGTAGAGGGAGAGAACACAAGGAGTTCAGTTTTTGACAGGCTCAGTTTCAAATAGAGGACAAGATGTTAGAGACAGCTGTAACACCATCAGTGGTGTTTTCTAAGGCAGACGTGATATCAGGAGCAGAAGTGTATAATTGGGTGTCATCAGCATAGAGATGGTACTGGAGCCCAAATCTACTGATTGTTTGTCCAATAGGGGCAGTATACAAAGAGAAGAGGAGGGGGCCTTGGACTGACCCTTGAGGAACCCCGACAGTAAGGGGAAGATGAGTGGAGGAGGAACCAGCAAAAGATACATTGAAAGAGGGGTCAGAGAGATAGGAGGACAACCAGGAGAGAACAGTGTCCTTGAGGCCCATGGAGGGGAGCATAGTGAGGAGAAGCTGATTATCCACAATGTCGAATGCTGTGGAAAGATCCAAGAGAATTAGCATGGAGTAGTGACCTTTAGATTTAGCTGTTAGTAAATCATTAGAGACTTTAGTGAGGGCAGTTTCAGTAGAGTGTAAAGAGCGGAAACCAGATTGAAGAGGGTCAAGAAGAGAGTTATCTGAGAGATAGCGGATAAGACGGGACTGGACCAGGCGTTCGGGAAGTTTAGAGATGAAGAGAAGATTAGAGGCAGGTCTATAGTTAGCCGCACAGTTTTGGTGGAGGGATGTTTTTTTAAGTAAAGGATGTATGATTACATGCTTAAATGAGGAGGGAAAGATACCGGAAAAGAGAGGTTGAATATTTTTGTTAGGTGAGAGGTGACAGCAGGGAAAAGGGACTGGAGGAGATGTGACGAAGTGGGGTCACTGGTGCAAGTGGTCGGGCGAGAAGATGCAAGGAGCCTGATTACTTCTTCTTCCGTGACTGGTTCAAAGTCAGAGAGTGAGCTAGATGCAGTGGGGGAGGGCAGTGCATGATATGAGGGGATTGGGAGATAATTTCCTGTTGGATATGGTCAATTTTTTCTTTCAAATAATTTCCAGATTGTCAGCATGGAGATCCGTGGTTGGGGCCTGCACTCTTGGGTTGAGTAGGGAATGAAAAGTGTCAAAGAGATGTTTAGGGTTTTTGGACAGTGAGGTGATGAGGGTGTTGAAATAGGTTTGTTTGGAGAGGTGAAGGGCAGATTGGTATGCTTTAAGCATAAACTTATAATGGATGAAATCTTCGGATAGATTTGATTTTCTCCACAGGCGTTTTTTGCACCTGTAGCACCGCTGTTGGAAACGTGTTTGCAGCGTGTGCCACTGTTGCCGCCGCCTGTGGCGGGTTCTTTTATGTATAGGAGGTGCAATTTCATTCAGGGCACTTTGCAGTGTTTCATTGTAATTAATGCTTCAGTGCAGAATCAGGACATGAGAGGGAGGAGATAGGGGTCAATGAGGACTGCAAGTTCTTCATAAGTTTCTGGGTGCCTGTATGTTTCTATAAGTGTGGAAAGTGGGGTGACTTGAGCAGGATGGCAATTCTTGATAGAGAATGAAAGAAGGTTGTGGTCAGAGAGTGGGAGAGGGGAGTTTGTGAAATCATCCACTGAGCAAAGCCAGTAGAAGACCAAGTCGAGGGAGTTTCCATCTTCATGATTTGGAGAGTTAGTATTCTGTGAGAGGCCGAAAGAGGAGGTTAGCGATAAAAGGTGAGAAGCAGATGGGGAGAGGGGAAAAGCAATGGGGATGTTGGAATCACCCATGATGAGGGTGGGGATGTCACAGGAGAGAAAGTGTGGAAGCCAGGTGGCAAAGTGATCCAGAATCTGATGGGAGGGGCCCGGAGGACGATACACCACCGCCATTCGCATGGAGAAAGGGATGTAGAGTCTGATTGCATGGATCTCAAAAGAAGGGAAGACAAGTGAGGGTACTTGGGGGATAAGCTGAAAGGTACATTTGGGCGATAGGAGCAGGCCAACGCCTCCACCTGCTCTATTGTCCGATCTTGGGGTATGAGAAAAGTGTAGTCCACCATATAAGAGTGCAGCAGCAGCGGTGGTGTCTGACTGCTGGATCCAAGTTTCAGTAAGAGCTAGAAGGTTAAGAGAATCAGAAAGGAAGAAGTCAGGGATGAAGGAGAGTTTGTTACACACTGAGCGATAATTACAAAGGGCACAATTGAAGGAGACAGAAGGCATGCAGGGAATTTTAATAAGTGTTTGACACTTTAACTAGGCACTGTATAACACTTTATCTGGCTACGGTGTATAACACTTTACCTAAATACTGTATAACGCTGTTTACTTGGACACTATATAAGGCTACGTTCACAACGCACGCAAAAACGCAGCAAAACGCACGCAAAAACGCTGCGTTTTGCGACGCATGCATCGGTTTTTGCCAAAATTTGGACGCAAGAAAAATGCAACTTGTTGCGTTTTCTTGGTCCGACGCTAGCGGCAAAAAAGACGCATGCGTCGCACAGCGCAACAAAAAAAAATGCATGCGCCCCCATGTTAAATATAGGGGCGCATGACGCATGCGTCGCCGCTGCGTCGCCCGACGCAAACTAGCATAACGCTAGTGTGAACGTTACCTAACACTGTTTATCTGGGCAGTATATAACATTTTATCCACTCACTACATGACACTTTATCTGGGCACTGTGTAACACTTTATCTGAGTACTGTATAACAATGTTTTTCTGGGCACTGGATGACATTCTTTATCTGGGCACTTTATACCAGTTTTTATTTGGACACTATATAACAGTGTTCATCTGGACTGAAAAAAATCTCAAAATTACCTCACAAATGTGGACAGTGCATATATGACGTCACTGTGTATTGTGACATTCATGTAATATAATATTATATAATCTTGAAGTGTAGGGAAAAGAGGTGGCCCTAATAACTCTGGAGTTGTAAAGGATTTAAAAAAGACTTTCTTAAAAAAAAAAGTGCTAGATTTGTCCATATCAATGAATGCCTGAAGGTCATAATAGCAAATTTTGGCCACACAAGCTGCTCACAGTAACATATAACCTGGCGTTATCATAGTGTTGTTCAACAATTTTATAAATGATCTAGATAAGGGAATTCATTTGCATATGATGTAAAGCTAGGAGGGATAGCTAACACTAGAGAAGACAGAGAAAAGATTTAGAACAATCTAGATAAGCTTGAATGATGGGCAGCGACTGATAGAATGGTATTTAACAGGGAGAAATGCAAGATTCTACATCTGAACAAAGAAAAATGAAAATTACATCTACAGAATGGGAAGAATAGAACTAAGCAACAGCACATATGAAAAAGACTTAGGTATAGTAATAGATTGCAGATGTCACATGAGTCAACAGTGTGATGCAGCAGCAAAAAGGCAAACACAGCTCTACGATTTATTTAGAGAGGCATAGAGTTTAGGTCTCGTGAAGTAATTATCCCAGTGAACTCCTCCTTGTCCAGGCCTCATCAGGAATACTGTGGCCAGTTCTGAGCATCATATTTTTAATAAAACATTGAAAACTGCAGCCAAATCAGAGAATAGCTATCAGGATGATGAGCACACACTGCAAATTATGTTCTACGAGGAACAGTTAAAGGATCTGAGATATTTAGCTTGCAAAAGAGAAGGCTAAGATGAGACTTAATAGCTGTCTACAAATATCTGAAGGGATATCACAGTGTAGAGGGATCATCCTTATTCTCATTTGCACATGGAGACACGAGAGGGTGATCAATGATTGGACCAGCCTGACACGAGAGGTAATGATATTCCTTCAATGGAAGTCTTCAAACAGAGGCTGGACAGTCATCTGTCTAAAATTGTTTAGTGAATCTTGGATTGAGTAGGGATTTGGACATGATTGAGGTCCCTTTCAACTCTAAGATTCTATGATCTGCAAAAACATCTCCCAAAATGTTTTTCAGAGATGTTCTTGCCACTAGTTCCATGACTGATACATTCTGTATTACAATAAACAGCAAAGGATCAGAAATTTATCTGATTCAAATAGACCCACCTAACCGATCAGGTACAATGAAATTATAGCAGGGCTAGGAACAAAATAAAACATAACCTTTAATGAGTTTCCCTGAATTTATCAGCCAATGTTTACCTAAGACAAACAAATATAATATCACAAAGTGCGAGTGCTGATGTTTAACAGTGCTTAAGTTAAAAAAAATCTGATTTGATCTCACAACGCAATTTCTTGTTCATTTTCTCCATTATCTGTCCACCATTGAAGAGAAATAGAGGCGGGGGGCCTCATAATGGAATAGAATTTGTACCAATCCCTATATTACTCCATGTCATGCCCCTGCTTTGCTCCCACCCTGACAAGAGCAGTACCCAAGTGTGAACCTGTTCATCAATTGCCCATATGAATGTTGTAGCCTACCAACGTGTTTCTCCCCCTGTTTCGGGGGTTCAACAGGGAGGGGGGGAAGAATAAGCAATGTGGTTACTTGCAGTGGCAAGTAAAGCTCTTGTAATGTAAAGCTTTTGTAGTGAAACAGCCTTGTAAACCAGATATAAAATATATATAATCTTCCAGATTTTTGCAATTTAAATGCAACTGCCTTAAAACATTTAAAACATTTTACAATACAACCGAAAAGCCACTGTCAGCATTTCTTCTGGACAAAGTAGTTAAAGAAAAGTTCTTTGCTTGGCACAAAATGATGGGAATGGATGGTTCAATTTAATCTATGCAGTAGTTTTCCCAAAAGCTGTGAGTCTGCAAAAGAATTTGCCAGGGCTTAGTAAAAAGCAGTGCACTGCAGAATCTCAGATCCTGCACTTTCTATTTGCAGATGCTTAGATGTTAACTTTCTGGCAGCTTTAATAGCAAAATTAACCAGCTTTAGTGTTGTAATTCCTGTGTGTTTAGTGAAAATCTTTTGCAACGTCTACGGTATATTTCAATGCAGGCTAGTCAGTCTTTAGAACGGCTAACACTGCTGGAAAATTCTGTAGGAGATTTGGTAGATTATAAATTCTAGTATTAAAAAGTTAAAATGAGCGAGACATTTTGGATTGATCTTGCTAGGACATGCAGATTAGGTGCAGAAGTACCCTCCGAATTCAGAGAGGAAGAGTGCAATCTATTTATTACATTGTTCTCACTAATACGATATAATGTGCGAGGCCATGCTTTCATGGTGATTTGGCATATAACTGTACACGGCAACTTTAGGACATCTAGAGGAATCTGAAGTGGTAAAGAAAAAACAGCGTTTTTTCCTTACACATCACTATTTGTACTTTGTCCAACTTACAGCATTTGACTAACAGTGTTTATAAGCTCGACCATCAAACTTCAAAATGGATACAGGTCCTTCTCAAAAAATTAGCATATAGTGTTAAATTTCATTATTTACCATAATGTAATGATTACAATTAAACTTTCATATATTATAGATTCATTATCCACCAACTGAAATTTGTCAGGTCTTTTATTGTTTTAATACTGATGATTTTGGCATACAACTCCTGATAACCCAAAAAACCTGTCTCAATAAATTAGCATATTTCACCCATCCAATCAAATAAAAGTGTTTTTTAATAACAAACAAAAAAACCAACAAATAATAATGTTCAGTTATGCACTCAATACTTGGTCGGGAATCCTTTGGCAGAAATGACTGCTTCAATGCGGCGTGGCATGGAGGCAATCAGCCTGTGACACTGCTGAGATGTTATGGAGGCCCAGGATGCTTCAATAGCGGCCTTAAGCTCATCCAGAGTGTTGGGTCTTGCGTCTCTCAACTTTCTCTTCACAATATCCCACAGATTCTCTATGGGGTTCAGGTCAGGAGAGTTGGCAGGCCAATTGAGCACAGTAATACCATGGTCAGTAAACCATTTACCAGTGGTTTTGGCACTGTGAGCAGGTGCCAGGTCGTGCTGAAAAATGAAATCTTCATCTCCATAAAGCATTTCAGCCAATGGAAGCATGAAGTGCTCCAAAATCTCCTGATAGCTAGCTGCATTGACCCTGCCCTTGATGAAACACAGTGGACCAACACCAGCAGCTGACATGGCACCCCACACCATCACTGACTGTGGGTACTTGACACTGGACTTCAGGCATTTTGGCATTTCCTTCTCCCCAGTCTTCCTCCAGACTCTGGCACCTTGATTTCCGAATGACATGCAAAATTTGCTTTCATCAGAAAAAAGTACTTGGGACCACTTAGCAACAGTCCAGTGCTGCTTCTCTGTAGCTCAAAAGTGGCTTTACCTGGGGAATGCGGCACCTGTAGCCCATTTCCTGCACACGCCTGTGCACGGTGGCTCTGGATGTTTCCACACCAGACTCAGTCCACTGCTTCCTCAGGTTCCCCAAGGTCTGGAATCGGTCCTTCTCCACAATCTTCCTCAGGGTCCGGTCTCCTCTTCTCGTTGTACAGCGTTTTCTGCCACATTGTTTCCTTCCAACAGACTTACCATTGAGGTGCCTTGATACAGCACTCTGGGAACAGCCTATTTGTTGAGAAATTTCTTTCTGGGTCTTACCCTCTTGCTTGAGGGTGTCAATGATGGCCTTCTTGACATCTGTCAGGTCGCTAGTCTTACCCATGATGGGGGTTTTGAGTAATGAACCAGGCAGGGAGTTTATAAAAGCCTCAGGTATCTTTTGCATGTGTTTAGAGTTAATTAGTTGATTCAGAAGATTAGGGTAATAGGTCGTTTAGAGAACCTTTTCTTGATATGCTAATTTATTGAGACAGGTTTTTTGGGTTATCAGGAGTTGTATGCCAAAATCATCAGTATTAAAACAATAAAAGACCTGACAAATTTCAGTTGGTGGATAATGAATCTATAATATATGAAAGTTTAATTGTAATCATTACATTATGGTAAATAATGAAATTTAACACTATATGCTAATTTTTTGAGAAGGACCTGTACATTCTGTTCTACATCCCAGACCCTCTAAACAAATAAAAACCCACACAGCTATATATTTTTTTTGTATATAATCATGTGGAATGCCACTTTATGTAATAAGAGATGACAGAAAACCTAATAAGGGAGGACATTGTATTTTAATGATTATTCCCATCTTTGCCTTTTGAGGGTAAGATGCGAATAACTGCTCCTTGGTCTCAACAACCCAAAAAGAATTGTGCCAATAGTTATAGAATCATAGAATCATAGTATGTTAGAGTTGGAAGGGACCTCCTGGGATATCTGGTCCAACCGCTTGCTCAAAGCAGGATTCACTAAATCATCCCAGACAGATGTCTGCCCAGCCTCTGTTTGAAGACTTCCATTGAAGGGCAACTCATCACCTCTTGCTGCAGCCTGTTCCACTCATTGATTACCCTAACTGTCAAAAAGGTTTTTCTAATATCTAGTCTGTCTCCTCCCATTCAGTTTCATCCCATTGCTTCTAGTCTTTCCTTGTGCAAATTAGAATAAAGATGATCCTTCTACAATGTGACAGCCCTTGAGATATTTGTAGACAGCTATTAAGTCTCCTCTCAGTCTTCTTTTTTGCAAGCTAAACATTCCCAAATCCAGTAAACACTCTTTATAGGACATGGTTTGCAGACCAGTCACCATTCTGGTCGCTCTTCTCTGAACTTGCTCCAGTTCGTTGATGTTTTTTTAAAAATGTGGTGCCCAAAACTGGACATAGTATTCCAGATGAGGTCTGACCAAAGAGGAGTAGAGGGCAATAATGACTTCACGTGTTCTAGACTGTATTCTTCTATTAATACAACCCAGAATTGTATTTGCCCTTTTTGCTGCTGCATCATACTGTTGACTCATGCTCAGTCTGTGATCTATTAGTATACCCAAGTCTTTTTCACATGTGATGTTGCTCAGCCCTATTCCTCCCATTCTGTATATGCTTTTTTCATTTTTATTGCCCAGATGTAGTACTTTGCATTTTTTCCTGTTAAAAATCATTCTGTTAGTTGCTGCCCACTGCTCCAGTTTATTTATATCTTTTTGAATCCTCTCTCCCTTCTCTAGTATTAGCTATCCCTCCTAGCTTTGTGTCATCAGCAAATTTAATCAGTTTACCCTCAATTCCTTCATCTAAATCATTGATAAAGATGTTGAACAATACAGGGCCCAGGACAGAGCCCTGTGGTATCCCACTTGAGACATTCTTCCAACTGGATGTGCAGACATTTACGACCACTTTTTGGGTCCGATCACTAAGCCAGTTATGAATCCACCTAACAGTTGCCGTGTCCATTCCATACTTAGTCATTATTTTTTCAATAAGGGTTGGTATGAGATACTTTGTCAAATGTTTTGCTGAAGTCAAGATATGCTATATGTACAGCATTTCCCTGATCCACCCAGTCAGTGATTCTGTCATAGAAGGAAATTAAGTTAGTCTTGCATGACCTATTAGTTACAAACCCATGCTTATTCTGTTTAATCACTTTATTCTTATCCAAGTACTTACATACATGCTGTTTAATAATTTGTTCAAAGATCTTTCTTGGTATAGGTGTTAGACTCACCAGTCTATAGTTCCCTGGGTCCTTTTTAAAGATAGGAACAACACTTGCTCTTCTCCAGTAATCTGTGACTTCTCCTGTTCTCCAAGAATTTTTAAAGATTATTAGATTAGTCCATTGCACCTGCACTATGCTGTTTGTACATTTCATATACTGACTAATGTGAATAACGAAAACAGAGAAGCAAAGCAATACACAGTGTTTCCACAAATTCCATCACATGTCAACTTCATTTCCATGGGAGTGGTGCAAATAGTGTGGTGCAGCTGTGCTCAGCACTTTTTGAATTTCTTATGGCCAGGACCTAGGAGCAGGTATTTCCATCTCAGGTATTAAAGCAAAAATTGGAATAACCCTTCAATATTTAGGGTCATCACTCCCCAAGTTCATTATCTTAAACTTTCCCATTTCCTCTAAGCTCAAATTTTTCCAAATCTGCGATAATAATATTTTGTTTTAAAAAAGGGAAAAAAACAAAGACTAAAGAGTTTGTGTACAACAATGTAACTCCAAGTGCGACCGATACCTCTTCACCCCTTATATAGTAACCTTACCTCTACAACAAGGTATACATAACACATTTGTATGCACAGGGCAGGGACATAATGAGGGGAGAGCGGGCACTTGCCCAATGGCCTCTACCCCTAGTTTGTGTTTATTTGCAGGTTCTAGTCTGGGGTCTGATTTAAAGAAGCTCTCCATTCAGTTTTGCATTCATTAAATGTGTGTATGTGTATGAAATGTATTATGAGTGTATTAATATACTCCCCTACCACAGCCTTCTCCAGGATTCAGCACCATTTTGCTCTGCTTCTCAGTGACATCACTGCAGTTACGACTATCCGGCTCACTTTGTACTCTATGCGTGAGCCAAAGTCTCTTTTAGGCCCCACTCACACAAGCGTTTAACATGGCTGAGTGCTCTCCGATGTTTTATCACATAGCACTTGGCCCAGTGTTGTTCAATGGGGCACCTCACAACTAGGAATATTTTCTCATACTGATTCGGCATGAGAGAACAATCACGGTGTACTGAGATTGGCAGCGAGACTCTGCTCACTCGCACTGGAGCAAGTCTATGGGTGCGAGTGAAACATTAGACTGCACTCGGATATCCCGAGTGCAGTGTAACGTAGTCCGTTAACGCCGCCATTGAATACAATGTCGGACGCATCACTAGCGCACGCCCATAATGGGCGTGCGCTAGCCATGTGCTGTCATTGAGTGACGGACTCCGAGACGGTGCCATACCGGCACTTGCGTTTACAGCGGCCCCTTAACGTATGTGTTGAACAGGCTGCTGTAAACGCAATGTGAACCTAGCCTAATACTATGACACCATCAGGGAGCTACAAAAAAAAGAATTGTTTGTAGTAATCTGGGAAGCATGGTTCATGACAATACCTCTCAGTGTACTCAAGGCAGAAGCTGAAGCTAATTAGACTAGTGTCCTTCTGTCTCACCTCAAAGCAAGAAAGGTCACTTAGCAGGCACCAGTGCATGTCACCTAATCAGATTACATAGATAAGAATAGAGCTTCCATCTAGAACCATTATTTGCTCTAACCTGTCACTTCTTATCACAGAGAACAGTTCTCAGTGTGTATAAAGGCCCCTTCACATTTAGCGACGCTGCAGCGATACCGACAACGATCCGGATCGCTGCAGCGTCGCTGTTTGGTCGCTGGAGAGCTGTCACACAGACAGCTCTCCAGCGACCAACGATGCCGGTAACCAGGGTAAACATCGGGTAACTAAGCGCAGGGCCGCGCTTAGTAACCCGATGTTTACCCTGGTTACCATGCTAAAAGTAAAAAAAAAAAAACACTACATACTTACCTACCGCTGTCTGTCCTCCAGCGCTGCGCTCTGCTTCTCTGCTCTCCTCCTGTACTGTCTGGGAGCCGGAAAGCAGAGCGGTGACGTCACCGCTCTGCTTTCCGGCTCACAGCCAGTACAGGAGGAGTGCAGAGCGCAGCGCTGGAGGACAGACAGCGGTAGGTAAGTATGTAGTGTTTGTTTTTTTTTTACTTTTAGCATGGTAACCAGGGTAAACATTGGGTTACTAAGCGCGGCCCTGCGCTTAGTTACCCGATGTTTACCCTGGTTACCAGTGAAGACATCGCTGGATCGGTGTCACACACGCCGATCCAGCGATGTCTCCAGGGAGTCCAGCGACGAAATAAAGTTCTGGACTTTCCTCAGCGACCAACGATCTCCCAGCAGGGGCCTGATCGTTGGTCGCTGTCACACATAACGATTTCATTAACGATATCGTTGCTACGTCACAAATAGCAACGATATCGTTAACAATATCGTTATGTGTGAAGGTACCTTTAGAGAGAAGGATCCCCACTGTGAAGATGAAATGAAAGAGCATTACCGAAAATTACTTATCTTAGATATAATTTATATTTCATCATTCTGTATCTGCCACAATACTATACCAAGCTTGACTATTAACATACTGATCATACAGTCGTAAAGAGGCGATGCAACTTCATGGCTACCGATGTCACTCTGTTTGTCCTATACTGACCATGGATAGTCACAAATCAACCCAAATGCACCTTTTTTCTCACTGAAGGTTTAGAAATAAAGGGTTAGCCAACATTAGAAAAATAATGGCTGCTTTCTTCTAGAAACAGTGCCACTTATATATTTGAGATTTCTATGTCAGGAGATATTTGATTGACTCCATTGTCATGCATGTTAGAATAAAGTCATGTGAACCTGCCAAACATGTTGTATATGGAGTCCTACTGACTGTCCCCTGACAGATGATACCGAGGGAAGAAAGGTATAAGGAAGTTGGAATTTCAACACTTGAGACTTTTGTATTCAATGGGAGATTTGATGCCGTCATTTATATAATATATACGATCAGTTGCTTTTCTACAATGCAAATCTAAAAATTGCAACAAGACAAAATTTTATGTAAATTTCCCAGCAGATTTGCTCACTCATTCATTGGCGTGCTTGAATACTCTAATCAGCGGATACTACCAGCTGCTTCATTCCTTCGCTACAACAACCCAAATTACGGGTTTCCTGACATCAGAACAAAACCCTCTACTCATGGCTATCATCATAACGCAGCAAATTAGACTAATTTACTCACTGCTGATGTTTACAGCCATTTACATATTACAAATGCTCCAAATTCCACATTTAACATCTTAAAATCTCAGCTGCCTGGAAAGAGTGTAGGTTTTTTGTTAGTTCGGATTAACACACACACAGCAAAAAGATATCTTTATACCATATTAGCCAGTACATAGGAAATTTACATTTGTCACAATAGTCAACCACTGCAAAATCTCAATTTTCACAATTTTTCTATATGCAGAGCCAAATTTTCAGATTCGCCAAGATCTGTTCTTTGTGATTTCCAAACATACATGGAACGAAATGAAAAAACAGGGAGTGCCAGCTGACTGGATGAAGACTGAATGACAGAACAAAGCACACAGCAACTTGGGGGGAAGGGGGTTGGTACCTATACCCCCCCCACACACACACACCTTATTCAGGCATATCTTCCCACTTCCCACGACAACTTTTCAAACCTCTATGGCACAAAATAGTAAAAAGTCTAGGGTCAATGTTATTTTATCCAGAACAGGGTTAAAATAAATTGTTACAAACATACTGAAAAATAATGAATATATCTACACGTTTCAGATTTTCACTTTATGAGAATCCACATTTGCAGAGGTTTGTGAAGTTGTGAAGGGCATGTGCATCTGTATAAGGGCTGACAGAGTTACTGCTCCCCCTACAGTAAGTCTCCCACTTACTGTGCTTTGTTCTATTATTCTCCTTCCAGCCAGTTGGCTTGTGTTCCATTTTTTTTTTAGTTCACAGTACTTATTACGGTATACAATCCTATTAGGATGTCCGGAAGTGGAAGCTGCAGACCACATAAGCATATGTGGAGCTACCATAAGGTTTGTGTAAGTTCACTCTCTTAATTTTTAATTTTCTTTTTCTCCTTTTGATCCCACCTTCTCACAAGATGTGTCCTATTACAGGCAGCACGGTGGCGCAGTGGTTAGCAAGACTGCAGCGCTGGGATCCTGGGTTCAAATCCCACCAAGTACCACATCTGCAAGGAGTTTGTATGTTCTTCCTGTGTTTGTGTGGGTTTACTCTGAGTTCTCTGGTTTCTTCCCACACTCCAAAGACCATACTGATAGGGAATTTAGACTGTGAGCCCCAATAAGGACAGTGCCAATAGTGTATGTAAAGCGCTGTGGAATTAATGGCGCTATATAAGTGAATAAAATTAATAAATCTGCTTTTATGGTTTTTGCTTTCCATAAAAAAAATCTACAGACATCTGAGAAATACCCACTGGAAGGGGATAGATGAGCTAAAACATGCCTCAATGATTGGTGGAGGTCAACACTTTGGAGGGACTAGTATGTCCACTACGCATAGTTTCTGGGATGTGACCAACACGTGCACATAACTAGAGATTCCTACTCTTCAACGACCATAGCTATACTATTAAACTAGAGGCTCCCATGGCTAAAGACCCAGGGGCTCATGCAATGGACATAGAAAGGGACTGAAACAGTACCGGCTACAGGACTGCTGGGTAAAGAATCTGGAGACATCATGCTGGTTCCCTCTGCCTGAGAGATGAGCAGGATCACCACCAGATTTTCAGCAGACAGTAGATTTTAAGAGGCCTCTAGAATAGAGAGGCCATTCCGTCAATCATGGGAGATGGTTGTCTGAGCATCTGTTGTATAAGCAGCGATAACTGAGTAAAACATTTGCTTATTTTATTCTATAATACAGACTCTGAATTGAAAGGCTGTGAACTCATATGGCCACCACTTTCATCATTCCAAAGGACACCAATGTGGGCCAACCAGAAGTATAGACAAATGATTCTCTATTTCACTGGTTTTCACTGGTTGGGTCACAGGATCTGGTCAGTGCACTTCAAACTTCATTGTACCAGTATGTTAGGAGATGAATGCTATTCATGGTATATGACCAAACTGTGAGATTATCGATGAACAGATTATTATTGTTATTTTATTTGGACAAATGTATTGCCGTCATCATCTCGCTGAAGATGAGATTTCCCGACAAGATATCTGGCATATGAAATATTTCCACATTACTGGACTTATCTCTAATAAATGTACGGCTGCATTGGTGGAATGTTGATATGCAACATGAGTTTTTTTGGATGAGTTTTGAAAAACACAGATTTTTAGGGAACAGTTTGTTATTGTTTATTATTCTAATGGAGCCAAGTCTAACAAAGATTTAGATATATCATAAAGGGTGTGACGTGTTTTTCTTTCATGATTTCTTTCTCCTCAGTCTCTGAGAAGTTGTTCAATAACCTGATGTTACGCCTTTACAGTACATTTGGGATTAAAACCACTTTTTTTCCTCTTGTATGAAGAACAGCATACATCAAGGGGGCCTGACTGGTGACTTGAAGCCCATGTGGTACATGTGTGTTAATCATGCTGCACAGCAGACCAGAATTGAAACAAAGGATTTTTATATAATCTGCAAAGGAAAGTTAAATTCGCGGGCATCATTGCAAGTAAAGGAGCCATCAGAAGGCCAAGAATTATATTCAATATACTTATGACTCTAGACCCTAGAGTCTAGGGTGCAATGATTGTACCCTAATAAAGCCACCCATACATGTTAGATAGCTGTTGGTCAAACAATGGTTTGACCAATAGTTCATCTTGCAGCTAACTCCACTGACTCCTCCATATACAGGAGCGCTCACGCTGCCGAGCACTCTTGTATTCTTTATGAGAGAGCCATTGTTAGACATTTCTGGCTATGGTTTATCTCTTAGAGAACAAAAGGATGCGAAGTGTGAACTGAGACATACTGGATCTTTATCTACCTTGGCATCATCCATACACATTAGACTGTTATGGTACCGTTACACTAAACGATTTACCAACGATCACGACCAGCGATATGACCTGGCCGCGATCGTTGGTAAGTCGTTGTGTGGTCGCTGGAGAGCTGTCACACAGACAGCTCTCCAGCGACCAACGATGCTGAAGTCCCCGGGTAACCAGGGTAAACATCGAGTTACTAAGCGCAGGGCTGCGCTTAGTAACCCGATATTTACCCTGGTTACCATTGTAAATGTAAAAAAAAAAACACTACATACTCACATTCCGGTGTCTGTCATGTGCCTCGCCGTCAGCTTCCCGCACTGACTGTGAGGGCCGGCCGTAAAGCAGAGCACAGCGGTGACGTCACCGCTGTGCTTTATGCTGTGCTTTACGGCCAGCACTCACAGTCAGTGCGGGAAGCTGATGGCGAGGGACGTGACAGACACCGAAATGTGAGTATGTAGTGTTTTTTTTTTACATTTACAATGGTAACCAGGGTAAATATTGGGTTACTAAGCGCGGCCCTGCGCTTAGTAACCCAATATTTACCCTGGTTACAAGTGAACACATCGCTGGATCGGCGTCACACACGCCGATTCAGCGATGACAGCGGGCGATCAGCGACCAAAAAAAAGGTCCTGATCACTCCCAGCGACCAACGATCTCCCAGCAGGGGCCTGATCATTGGTCGTTTTCACACATAACGATTTTGTTAACGATATCGTTGCTACGTCACAAAAAGCAACGATATCGTTAAAGAAATCGTTATGTGTGACGGTACCTTTAAGCAAATCCGTCAATATTGGTGAGTTCTGTCAATTTTAGTCTGATGGGTATAGGGCTCTCAAGTTAATCAATAAAGATATTCTCTTTCCTGAGTCATCCTCCTGGTACTCTCTGATCTTATAAGACAAAGGTCTCATACAGCAAAAAGCCACATACAAGGATCCCTGTGACTCCACACTACTAACTATGCATGATGTCACACCACATTACAGAGATATATTGCCTTAGAAGATTTGGCAGCCATATTTGACAGGTGCCAATAAATAAAACACATACATTCAGCATAATTATGTTTATTATACTCGTACTGCCAAGTTGCTTTAAAGCTTGTCATTGTTGTTCTGCCAGGTTGACCATTTTGCCAGCTCAGCAGCGAGCTTGAAACACCTTCTTGGCCTTTAATTAGATGCGCGTTCGGTTTCTTGGATACACATATTGCAAAATGCATTCAGAGGTTATATGCTGTATCTATGAGGTGATAAGCTATTATCCTGATAGCATAAACCAACATAAAAATTCAAAAAAAGATGGCACTATGGACAGAGAGCTAAAGAGTTAATCCATTTTTTTTTTTTTTACAACTGGGCCCACTGTGTGTTTTTATTTTTAAATTCCATACTTACATATATAGCACTCAACTCCTCCCCTGTCTCCTTGCTTCCTCCTGGTCCAAGACGACTGCAGCCAATCACCTATAAATCTAAAACACCAAGAGCTATACAGTATGATGAATGACAGAGTACACTAGTATCATGCAAAATAATCTATTCTTATAGACTCTAGGTTCACATTGCGTTAGGGCAGTCCGTTTCGCACACAGCGCTACGGACTGCGCTAACGCAATGTCCCAAAAGGGATCGCGTTTGCCGATCCCGCTAGCGCACATGCCCGATCTGCGCTAGCGAGGAACGGACCGCGAACGCTGCAAGCAGCGTTCGAGGTCCGTCACTCAAATTATGGCACATCGCCAGCGCAGCGCTAGCGATGCATTCACCATTACAAGCAATGGCGGCGTTAACGGACTACATTACACCACGTTATGCCACGGTGTAACGTAGTCCGTTAAACGTACCGCCATAACGCTATGTGAACCTAAGTCTCACAGACATAGAAAGAACACAATTGGTTGAAAAAAAATCACTTAAAAAGACACCATTGCGCTGTATACAAAATTCAAACTGGAGTATGATAAGTGGACAGATAAAGCCCTAGTGGGATAGGGGGGATGGGCATTATCCAAATGCATCACCACATTAGACGTGGCTTCCTCAGGTGTTCTCAGTTTAATTTTTCAGACTTAATAGTGTGCACTGCAATTATTTGTACCGCTCTTGTTTTTTTATTGTTGTATACATTTTTGCTATGTGATGATAGCACCTAGAGTTTACATATTATGTGTACCTATGATTTTGTTATATAGTGCAGACAATCAGTGAAAAATCTGTTTGAAAGTATAAAAGGTTTCGAAATACCTATTGAAAAGATTGTAAAATGAAACCCCACACATTCATACACTCTTTTTTAATTGGGATAACCTGAGATACGGTATAATTTCTGATTTTTACAGTCATAGGGCTGAAATAATAAATTACTGGACTTCTGGCTAATTTGGCTAATAGTCATTCCTAAACACTTTATAGACCATCAACCTCTATTTTTAATCCTATTCCATACAGTTAGAGGAGCACCTAAAGGAGCATTCTTAGGACCGTATTTCGCCCACAATGTCCAGGCTGACCGCAGGTCTCCTGATATGAGCTGACATCCTCATAGTCATATATGAGGTTGCAGCTCAGGAGATCTGAGGTCGACACGGCATTGCAGCTCAAACAAATATGAGGCTGTTAGATAAGGTCAATAGATCATGGTCGACCCAAACATAAAATAAGGATATACTGCATGAATAAACCCTAAGAAAGGCTCTACTACTTCTTTTGAGTCACAGTGATCTCCTAATTTTGAAATGAAGCAAAATCGGTTTAACCTTTAATGCTCTCAGACCCATGCCATACTTAGGATGGATTGAGGGCACAATATACAAAGGACAATGCATTTACATTTTTGTAAAATAACGATGATCATGTTGTTAACCACTTTTGCACATCATTGAGAGCAGTACAACTTGTGTTGCCCTTTGGTGGCCTTGACTGTGGGGTATCAAAACTAGTATACAATTTATATTTGTTTGTGCTCCAAGGCAAATCGTGCATGCTTTATGGCTGTTTTACTTACTTATATTAATTCAGAGTCACATACAGTAGTACTCTTTTCATAATTTCCACTGAACCTCTTGCCAGCAATGTTAGTAACAGAGGTGGGAATGTGACAACCATCTTTTCAGCAGAATTTGTAATTCTTGACGAATGATAAAATCAAGACACTGTGGACCATTTATTATTAACAAGGTGGTATTATCTTTGCTAAATGTGTTAAAGGGATTAGTGTAAAGACCGAATTAGCAAATTGGCACTGTGCTGTGCTTACCCAACGAGTGCCAGCTGGCTAGTTCTCTTTATGGTCACTGAAACACCACTGAATTTTACATATGACACAAACACTTTTAATTAGAAAGTTAATCTCTATAATAAACATACAGATTTCATTTTGTAATAGAGATAAGCAACTTTTTGCGCACAACAGACATAAGTGTGATTACCCACATAGATCTAGACAGGCAGTGTTGGGGAAGGGTCAATTCAGCAGAGCTGACAGTGGTATGAGAGTAGGAGAGCTTATAGGAGGATTTGTAATGTGACAAAGCTGAACTCAGCTGTGCTGCCCCTTCCCCCACAGAGACCTTAACTGATAGGTGAGTCATCTGTGCTGTAATCTCCCAGCATTTTCTAACTATGGAAGAGGTTAGCCCAGGAGATCATTGCTGTTTCTTTATATTGTATATAATACACTGGGAAACCTAAGCTATGGTGGAGATGTGTTCTTTTTCTGCTGTGTTGCTAGCTGCTGATGATTGGGCATCTCATACGGGGAGAAGTACATTCTCCCAGTGAAAAATATCTTATAACATCAGTTTGGACTTAAAAAAAAGTTATCTCATTAAGTGCCAAATACGTTTATTGCTGATATCTCTGCAACAGAGAGGCACCATCTCCGCTGCTGCATCATTAAAAGAAAAGTCCTTTTCAGGGCTACATACTGTCCTTTCTCCAGTAAGACCGCTGTTATCGGCATTCATTGTACGGATAGCTGATGGATGAGGCATAGTTTTGGATTAGAGGCATATAGGCAGGGCTTAAAATTGCTATTGCAGTACTTGTGTACCGCTACTGCACCGCTATGGGTACGCCCACCTCCTGTACTTATGCTAATTTGTTTTTAGCAGTTTTTGAAGATACATATATCAATAACATCAATAGCCCTTTTCTAAAACACATTCGTCTATATACCAGATTTGTGGATGATATTATGATGATTTGGGATGGAAGTAAAACTGAATTTGAGAAGTTTGTAGAATATTTAAATATCTCTAATACTGACAATATGTCATTTACATCTTGTTATGGAGCTAACAGTCTAGAGTACCTGGATGTGAAGATAGAAATTATTGAAGGCGAAATAATAACAAAAGTTTTTTAAAAACAAACTGCAACTAATAACTTGTTGCATTTCAACAGTGCGCATCCTGCGCATACCAAGAGAGGACTGCCCTATAGCCAGATGGTGAGACTCCGTAAAATAAATAATAATAATAAACTTTTTGAAGAACAAATAAGCGAATTAAAATCTCGCTTTGTGAATAGAGGCTACCCCCTACAAGTATTGAATGAAGCGGAAAATCGCATCAGTAAGTTCTCACAGAGAGACTTCCTGAAAGGAAGAAAAAAAGAACCTTCTATTCAGGAAAATAACGTAATAGAGAGATTTTCTTTTTGTTTTAACCCCTTAGTGACAGAGCCAATTTGGTACTTAATGACCAGGCCAATTTTTGCAATTCTGACCACTGTCACTTTATGAGGTTATAACTCTGGAACGCTTCAACGGATCCCGCTGATTCTGAGATTGTTTTTTCGTGACATATTGTACTTCATGATAGTGGTAACATTTCTTCGATATTACTTGCGATTATTTATGAAAAAAACGGAAATATGGCGAAAATTTTTAAAATTTTGCAATTTTCAAACTTTGTATTTTTATGCCCTTAAATCAGAGAGATATGTCATGAAAAATAGTTAATAAATAACATTTCCCACATGTCTACTTTACATCAGCACAATTTTGGAAACAAAATTTTTTTTTGTTAGGGAGTTATAAGGGTTAAAAGTTGACCAGCAATTTCTCATTTTTACAACACCATTTTTTTTTAGGGACCAAATCACATTTGAAGTCATTTTGAGGGGTCTATATGAAAGAAAATAACGAAGTGTGACACCATTCTAAAAACTACACCCCTCAAGGTTCTCAAAACCACATTCAAGAAGTTTATTAACCCTTTACGTGCTTCACAGGAACTGAAACAATGTGGAAGGAAAAAATGAACATTTAACTTTTTTTTGCAAACATCTTAATTCAGAACCATTTTTTTTATTTTCACAAGTGTAAAAACAGAAATGTAACCATAAATTTTGTTATGCAATTTCTCCTGAATACGCCAATACCCCATATGTGGGGGTAAACCACTGTTTGGGCGCACCGCAAAGCTTGGAAGTGAAGGAGCGCCGTTTGACTTTTTCAATGCAGAATTGGCTGGAATTGAGATCGGACGCCATGTCACATTTAGAGAGCCCCTGATGTACCTAAACAGTGGAAACTCCCCACAAGTGACACCATTTTGGAAACTAGACCCCTTAAGGAACTTATCTAGATGTGTGGTGAGCACTTTGAACCCCCAAGTGCTTCACAGAAGTTTATAACGTAGAGCCGTGAAAATAAAAAATCGCTTTTGTTTACACAAAAATGATCTTTTCACCCACAAATTCTTATTTTCACAAGGGTAACAGGAGAAATTAGACCACAAAAGTTGTTGAGCAATTTCTCCTGAGTACGCTGATACCCAATATGTGGGGGTAAACAACTGTTAGGGCGCACCGCAGAGCTTGGAAGAGAAGGAGTGCCGTTTTACTTTTTCAATGTAGAATTGGCTGGAATTGAGATTGGACGCCATGTCGCGTTTGGAGAGCCCCTGATGTGCCTAAACAGTGGAAACCCCCCACAAGTGACACCATTTTGGAAACTAGACCCCTTAAGGAACTTATCTAGATGTGTGGCGAGCACTTTGAACCCCCATGTGCTTCACAGAAGTTTATAACGTAGAGCCGTGAAAAAAAAATTTGCATTTTTTCTACAAAAATGATCTTTTTGCCCACAAATTTTTATTTTCACAAGGGTAACAGGAGAAATTAGACCACTAAAGTTGTTGTGCAATTTCTCCTGAGTACGTCGATACCCAATATGTGGGGGTAAACCACTGTTTGGGCGCACCGCAGAGCTTGGAAGAGAAAGAGTGCCGTTTTACTTTTTCAATGTAGAATTGGCTGGAATTGAGATCGGACGCCATGTCGCGTTTGGAGAGCCCCTGATGTGCCTAAACAGTAGAAATCCCCCACAAGTGACCCCATTTTGGAAACTAGACCCCCCATGGAACTTATCTAGATGTGTGGTGAGAACCTTGAATGCCCAAGTGCTTCACAGAAGTTTAGAATGCAGAGTCGTGAAAATAAAAAATATTTTTTTTTCCACAAAAAAGATATTGTAGCCCCCAAGTTTTTATTTTCACAAGGGTAACAGGAGAAATTGGACTGCAATAGTTGTTGTCCAATTTATCCCGAGTACGCTGATGCGCCATATGGGGGGGTAAACCACTGTTTGGGCGCACGGCAGAGCTCGGAAGGGAAGGAGCGCCTTTTTGGAATGCAGACTTTGATAGAATGGTCTGTGGGCATTATGTTGCGATTGCAGAGCCCCTGATGTACCTAAACTGTAGTAACCCCCCACAAGTGACCCCATTTTGGAAACTAGACCCCCCAAGGAACTTATCTAGATGTGTGGTGAGAACTTTGAATGCCCAAGTGCTTCACAGAAGTTTAGAATGCAGAGTCGTGAAAATAAAAAATATTATTTTTTTCACAAAAAAGATTTTGTAGCCCCCAAGTTTTTATTTTCACAAGGGTAACAAGAGAAATTGGACCCCAGAAGTTGTTGTCCAATTTATCCCGAGTACGCTGATGCCCCATATGTGGGGGTAACCCACTGTTTGGGCGCACGGCAGAGCTCAGAAGGGAGGGAGAACCATTTGACTTTTTGAGCGCAAAATTGGCTGTCGTATTTGGAGACCCCCTGATGTACCTAAACAGTGGAAACCCCCCAATTCTAGCTCCAACCCTAACCCCAACACACCCCTAACCCTAATTACACCAACGAATATCCTCATAATATAAGGGGATCCCTTCAAACTTCAATATAAGCAACAAAGAAAAGAGAACAAAGAAGGACTGCCAATCCAATGAATAAAGATATATAAACAACAAATTTTATTAATACATATAATACATACAAAAAAATATATATACAGAGATATGGATACTCGGCAGATGGAACGGTACATAGACCAATATGTGCACGGAACACCGATGCCACAGTGTATATATAGAAGGACGACAGCAAAATATATCAATCATAATAATCACTCCCTATAGAGCATAGGAGGTATATCTAAATGATGGTAAATTATCTAAAGAAGCACCTACCTATAACTCCAATACATATACATAACCTGCTGACCACCAACTAATATAGTGCCACAGGTATAGCTAATAACAGATATGGCTATAGTAAAATACAACGCAAACAAGCTGCCATAGTGCAGTGCCTCAAAGCATGTAACCGCACAAAACCATACCTGTAGACATATTTCCACCTGTAGACATAGCGGCACACGTGCCCGTGCACAAAGAGCCTCGACGCGCGTTTCGCTGTATCCTACAGCTTCGTCGGGAGGTCACACAAGTGACCCCATTTTGGAAACTAGACCCCCCAAGGAACTTATCTAGATGTGTGGTGAGAACTTTGAATGCCCAAGTGCTTCACAGAAGTTTAGAATGCAGAGTCGTGAAAATAAAAAATATTATTTTTTTCACAAAAAAGATTTTGTAGCCCCCAAGTTTTTATTTTCACAAGGGTAACAAGAGAAATTGGACCCCAGAAGTTGTTGTCCAATTTATCCCGAGTACGCTGATGCCCCATATGTGGGGGTAACCCACTGTTTGGGCGCACGGCAGAGCTCAGAAGGGAGGGAGAACCATTTGACTTTTTGAGCGCAAAATTGGCTGTCGTCTTTGGAGACCCCCTGATGTACCTAAACAATGGAAACCCCCCAATTCTAGCTCCAACCCTAACCCCAACACACCCCTAACCCTAATCCCAACCTCATCCATAATCCTAATCACTAACCCTAACCATAATCACAACCCTTACCCCAAAACAACCCTAATGTCAACCCTAACCATAACCCTAATCAAAACCCTAAATCCAACACACCCCTAATCCTAATCTCAACCCTAACCTCAAACCTAACCCTAATCCCAATACACCCCTAATCACAACCCTAACCTTAACCCTAATCCCAAACCTAACCCTAATCCCAAGCGTAACCCTAATGCCAACCCTAACCCTAATACGAACCCTAATCCAAACCCTAACCCTAATCCCAGCTCTAACCCTAACTTTAGCCCCAACCCTAGCCCTAATTTTAGCCCCAACCCTAACCCTAGGGCTACTTTCACACTTGCGTCGTTTGGCATTCCGTCACAATCCGTCGTTTTGGACAAGAAACGGATCCTGCAAATGTGCCCGCAGGATGCGTTTTTTGCCCATAGACTTGTATTGCCGACGGATCATGACGGATGGCCACACGTCGCGTCCGTCGTGCACTGGATCAGTTGTGTTTTGGCGGAGCGTCGGCACAAAAAAAGTTCAATGAAACGTTTTTTTGTACGTCGCATCCGCCATTTCTGACCGCGCATGCGTGGCCGTAACTCCGCCCCCTCCTCCCCAGGACATAGATTGGGCAGCGGATGTGTTGAAAAACTACAGCTGCTGCCCACGTTGTGCACAATTTTCACAACGTGCGTCGGTATGTCGGGCCGACGCATTGCGACGGCCCCGTACCGATGTAAGTGTGAAAGAAGCCTAACCCTAAGTTTAGCCCCAACCCTAACCCTAAATTTAGCCCCAACCCTAACCCTAAATTTAGCCCCAACCCTAACCCTAAATTTAGCCCCAACCCTAGCCCTAACCCTAGCCCTACCCCTAACCTAACCCTACCCCTAACCCTACCCCTAACCCTAACCTAACCCTACCCCTAACCCTACCCCTAACCTAACCCTAACCTAACCCTAACCCTAACCTAACCCTACCCCTAACCCTAACCCTACCCCTAACCCTAACCCTACCCCTAACCCTAACCCTACCCCTAACCCTAACCCTAACCCTACCCCTAACCCTACCTAACCCTAACCCTACCCCTAACCTAACCCTACCCCTAACCCTACCCCTAACCTAACCCTACCCCTAACCCTACCCCTACCCCTAACCCTACCCCTAACCCTACCCCTAACCCTAACCCTAATTTTAGCCCCAACTGCTGTTCTCCTGCCGGCCGGCAGATGGAGACAGATGGCGGGCGCACTGGGCATGCGTCCGCCATGTTCTGCTGCCGGCGGCCAGGAGGAGCAGCAAGAGGATCCAGGGACCTAGGTGAGTATGCTAGGGTCCCCGAATCCCCCTATTTCTCTGTCCTCTGATGTGCGATCACATCAGAGGACAGAGAATTACACTTTACTTTTTTTTTTTTTTTTTTTGCGGTCGCCGGTAAACAGTTAATTACCGGCGATCGCAAAACAGGGGTCGGTAATACCGACCCCGATCGTGCTCTTTGGGGTCTCGGCTACCCCCGGCAGCCGAGACCCCAAAGATTCTCCCGGTGCCGGCCGGCGGGCGCACTGCGCATGCGCCCGCCATTTTGAAGATGGCGGCGCCCACCGGGAGACACGAGGAGCATCGGGGGAGCTAGGTGAGTATTGGGGGGCCACCTGGGACCCCTTTTCTCTGTCCTCCGATGTGCGATCACATCGGAGGACAGAGAAATTAAAAAGAGATCGCTTTTTTTTTTTTTTTTGCGATCGCCGGTAAACGGTTAATTACCGGCGATCGCAAATGCGGGGTGGGTTAAAAACCCCCCGAATCATGTTCTCTGGGGTCTCGGCTACCCTCGGCAGCCGAGACCCCGGAGAAAATCGGCCTCTGGGAGGCGCTATGGACTTTTTCCACAGCGCCGTTAATTAACGGCGCTGTGGTTTAAGTACCCCTAGCGGCCGCCGTTAAAAGGCGTATCGGCGGTCGCTAAGGGGTTAAACATAGTAATATGGATAGCATTATACATTCATCGATACGAAAAAATTGGCATATGTTACTAACTGATAAAGATCTTGCAAGTATACACACTAACACCCCTAAATTTGCTTACAAACGTACTCGTCGTAATCTGTCAGGTGCGGTAATTGCAGATTTTGTCATCTTCATATTACACATAACCCTATTCAAATAGGATCCATCACACATAGAGTTCAGGATTATATCTTTTGTAAGAGCAAATTTGTAGTTTACATTTTATTCTGTCCTTGCCGATATTTTTATATCGGAAAAACAATAAGACCGATGATAACGAGATTCAAAGAACACTATAACTCGATAACAACAGGCAAAGGCTGTCTAAGGTTAATCCAGCACATGAAAGAGAAACATAACGCTAACCCTGATTTGCTTAAATTTGCTGGTCTAGAAATCGTCAAATACCCTCCACAAGAAAGAGATCAGAATAAATTATTACTACAAAAAGAAGCCAGATGGATACTTGACTCTAACGCACAAGGCCCAATTGGCTTAAACGATCGCTTAGACATGGCGGTATTTTTATAAGCAGAAATGAATAAAGGGTTAAAAAACTTAGGTACATGAAGAGAAAATAGGGTCTGAAATAATGTTTTGTTAAGGTACAGTCTGCATTTGAGAAATGATTACTAGGGTTGAGCGAAACGGGTCGTTCATTTTCAAAAGTCGCCGACTTTTGGCAAAGTCGGGTTTCATGAAACCCGATCCGACCCCTGTGCGGGGTCGGCCATGCGGTACGCGACTTTCGCGCCAAAATCGCGTTTCAATGACACGAAAAGCGCCATTTCTCAGCCAATGAAGGTAAACGCAGAGTGTGGGCAGCGTGATGACATAGGTCCTGGTCCCCACCATCTTAGAGAAGGGCATTGCAGTGATTGGCTTGCTGTCTGTGGCGTCACAGGGGCTATAAAGAGGCGTTCCCGCCGACCGCCATGTTACTGCTGCTGATCTGAGCTTAGGGAGAGGTTGCTGCCGCTTCGTCAGAAGCAGGGATAGCGTTAGGCAGGGTCCATTAACCACCAAACCGCTTGTGCTGTAGCGATTTGCACTGTCCAACACCACCTTCGGTGTGCAGGGACAGTGGAAGCTACATTTTTTTTTTTTTTCCTCAGCGCTGTAGCTCATTGGGCTGCCCTAGAAGGCTCCCTGATAGCTGCATTGCTGTGTGTACGCCGCTGTGCAAACCAACTGCTTTTTTCAAAGCACAAATCCTGTTGTTCCTTCCATTCTGCACAGCTATCTTGTTTGTTTGTCCACACTTTTTATTTAATTTGTGCATCAGTCCACTCCTTATTGCTGCCTGCCATACCTGGCTGAGATTACTGCAGGGAGATAGTAATTGAAGGACAGTTCCTTTTTTTTTTTTTTTTTGTGGGAGATTAAGATTGGCATTTCTGCTAGAGTGCCATCCCTGTCTGTGCCATCTCTCACTCAGTGGGCCATAGAAAGCCTATTTATTTTTTTGCTTGATTTGGGTTCTAAAATTTACCTGAAAAAATCACTACATCAATCAGTGGGAGAAAAATATTGGCCTCAGGGCTTGTGTGCCACTCCTGACTCCTGTGTGTGCCATCTCTCAGTCAGTGGGCCATAGAAAGCCTATTTATTTTTTTGCTTGATTTGGGTTCCAAAATCTACCTGAAAAAATCACTACATCAATCAGTGGGAGAAAAATATTGGCCTCAGGGCTTGTGTGCCACTCCTGACTCCTGTGTGCATCATCACTCACTCAGTGGGCCATAGAAAGCCTATTTTTTTTTTTGCTTTATTTGGGTTCTAAATTCTACCAGAAAAAATCAATAAATCAATCAGTGGGAGATTAATATTGGCCTTTGGGCTTGTGTGCCAGTCCTAAGCATGCCATCTCTCTCACAAATAGTGGGCCATAGAAAGCCTATTTATTTATTTTTTTTTGGTTTTATAAATTCTCCCTGAAAAAAAAAGGAGATTAATATTGGCCTTTGGGCTTGTGTGCCAGTCCTAAGCGTGCCATCTCTCTCTCTCAGATAGTGGGCCATAGAAAGCCTATTTATTATTTTTTTTATTGGGTTTATAAATTTTCCCTGAAAAAAAAAAAGTGGGAGATTAATATTGGCCTCTGGGCTTGTGTGCCAGTCCTGAGCGTGCCATCTCTCTCACAAATAGTGGGCCATAGAAAGCCTATTTATTTATTTTTTTTTGGTTTTATAAATTCTCCCTGAAAAAAAAAGGGAGATTAATATTGGCCTTTGGGCTTGTGTGCCAGTCCTAAGCGTGCCATCTCTCTCTCTCAGATAGTGGGCCATAGAAAGCCTATTTATTATTTTTTTTATTGGGTTTATAAATTTTCCCTGAAAAAAAAAAAAAAAAGTGGGAGATTAATATTGGCCTCTGGGCTTGTTTGCCAGTCCTGAGCGTGCCATCTCTCTCACAAATAGTGGGCCATAGAAAGCCTATTTATTTTTTTGGTTGATTTGGGTTCTAAATTCTACCTGAAAAAATCAATAAATCAATCAGTGGGAGATAAATATTGGCCTCTGGGCTTGTGTGCCACTCCTGACTCCTGTGTGCGTCATCTCTCACTCAGTGGGCCATAGAAAGCCTATTTTTTGTTTTATTTGTTTTCTAAATTCTCTCTGAAAAAATCATTTTATTTTATTTGGTTTCTAAATTCTTCCTGAAAAAAATCTTTTTTTTTTATTATTTTTTTTTTCTAAAGTCTCCCTGAAAAAAAAAAAAAAATCAGTGGGAGATTAATATTGCCCTTTCTGCTTGTGTGCCAGTCTTGACTCCTGGGTGTGCCATCTTTCTCTCTCTCTCCAATTGTGGGCCATAGAAAGCCTATTATTTTTTTTGCTTGATTTGGGTTCCAAAATCTACCTGAAAAAATCACTAAATCAATCAGTGGGAGATAAATATTGGCCTCTGGGCTTGTGTGCCACTCCTGACTCCTGTGTGCGTCATCTCTCACTCAGTGGGCCATAGAAAGCCTATTTTTTGTTTTATTTGTTTTCTAAATTCTCCCTGAAGAAATCATTTTATTTTATTTGGTTTCTAAATTCTTCCTGAAAAAATCATTTTATTCTATTATTATTCTTTTCTAAAGTCTCCCTGAAAAAAAAAAAAATAAATCAGTGGGAGATTAATATTGCCCTTTCTGCTTGTGTGCCAGTCTTGACTCCTGGGTGTGCCATCTCTCTCTCTCTCTCCAATTGTGGGCCATAGAAAGCCTATTATTTTTTTGCTTGATTTGGGTTCCAAAATCTACCTGAAAAAATCACTAAATCAATCAGTGGGAGATAAATATTGGCCTCTGGGCTTGTGTGCCACTCCTGACTCCTGTGTGCGTCATCTCTCACTCAGTGGGCCATAGAAAGCCTATTTTTTGTTTTATTTGTTTTCTAAATTCTCCCTGAAGAAATAATTTTATTTTATTTGGTTTCTAAATTCTTCCTGAAAAAATCATTTTATTCTATTATTTTTTTTTTTCTAAAGTCTCCCTGAAAAAAAAAAAAAATCAGTGGGAGATTAATATTGCCCTTTCTGCTTGTGTGCCAGTCTTGACTCCTGGGTGTGCCATCTCTCTCTCTCTCCAATTGTGGGCCATAGAAAGCCTATTATTTTTTTTGCTTGATTTGGGTTCCAAAATCTACCTGAAAAAATCACTACATCAATCATTGGGAGAAAAATATTGGCCTCTGGGCTTGTGTGCCACTCCTGACTCCTGTGTGTGGCATCTCTCACTCAGTGGGGCATAGAAAGCCTTTTTTTTTTTTTTTTTTATTTGGTTTCTAAATTGTCATTGGAAAAATCATTTTATGTTATTTGGTTTCTAAATTCTTCCTGAAAAAATCATTTTATTTTATTTTGTTTCTAAAGTCTCCCTGAAAAAAAAAAACAGTGGGAGATTAATATTTACATTTGTGCTTCAGTGACAGTCCTGCGTGTGTGGCATCTCTCTCATTTGGTGCCACCAAAAACAGAGTGTGTAACATTGTGCCTGATTTTCGTTGTGGTCTCACCCACCTGTAAAGGGGTAGCTAAATCATACTGAAGTTATAGCTCACCGTGTAAGTTGTGTGACAGCAACAAATACCGTTAGTTTGGTTACGTTTTTAAAACTATGAGGAAGTCTGGTGGAAGAGGTTATGGCCGGGGGCGTTCATTGTCAGCTGGTAATGAGGGTAGTGGTAGTGGTGGAGCATCAGGTGGTCGTGGGAAAAAAAATATTGCACCTAAGTCTGGAGCTGTGGAGCCAGGTTCGTCGTCTGGCTACACAAGGCCTCGAACGCTCCCTTTTCTGGGAGTAGGAAAACCGCTTTTAAAGCCGGAGCAGCAAGAGCAAGTTTTGGCTTATCTTGCTGACTCAGCCTCCAGCTCTTTTGCCTCCTCTCGTGAAACTGGTAAATGTAAAAGCAGCGCGACGTTAGTGGATGTTCACGGTCAGGGACAAGTCGCTTCCTTGTCCTCTTCAGCAAAAACAACAACAGAGAAGAATGCAGCAGGCGACACAACGGGTTACTCCATGGAGCTCTTTACACATACCGTCCCTGGCTTAGAAAGTGAAGCAGTTAACAGTCCATGCCCATTACAAGTTGAATCTGACATGGAGTGCACTGATGCACAGCCACAGCCAGACTACTATGCTGGTCCTTTGACTCAGACCACAACATTGCCCTCGCAGGGTAATGATCAAGAATCAGACCCTGATGAGACTATGTTGCCCCATCACGAACGCTATACCACCGACCGACACGGTGACACAGACGAAGTTGCACACGAGCTACAAGAAGAGGTAATAGATGACCCAGTTCTTGACCCCGATTGGCAGCCATTGGGGGAACAGGGTGCAGGCGGCAGCAGTTCTGAAGCGGAGGAGGAGGGGCCGCAGCAGGCATCAACATCGCAACAGGTTCCATCTGCCGGGCCCGTATCTTGCCCAAAACGCGTGGCAAAGCCAAAACCTGTTGGAGGACAGCGTGGCCATCCGGTTAAAGCTCAGTCTGCAATGCCTGAAAAGGTATCCGATGCTAGAAAGAGTGCAGTCTGGCATTTTTTTAAACAACATCCAATTGATCAGCGCAAAGTCATCTGTCAAAAATGTTCAACTACCTTAAGCAGAGGGCAGAATCTGAAAAGTCTCAATACAAGTTGCATGCATAGACATTTAACCACCATGCATTTGCAAGCTTGGACTAACTACCAAACGTCCCTTAAGGTTGTAGCACCCTCGGCCAATGAAGCTAGTCATCAACGCAACATCCCTTCCGGCAGTGTAGGGCCACCATTTTCCGCACCACCTGCAGTATCTGTGCAGGTTTCTTTGCCAGGCCAAAGCAGTCAGGGTCAGGGAATCACCAGTTTCGTAGTAGGAAACACTGCATCTAGGGCACCGGCGGCAACAATACCATCTCCCACCGTCTCTCAGTCTGCCATGTCCACCGGCACCCCCGCTAGTTCCACGATCTCCAGCTCTCCAGTCCAGCTCACCCTACATGAGACTATGGTTAGAAAAAGGAAGTACTTAGCCTCGCATCCGCGTACACAGGGTTTGAACGCCCACATAGCTAGACTAATCTCGTTAGAGATGATGCCCTACCGGTTAGTTGAAAACGAAGCTTTCAAAGCCCTGATGGACTACGCTGTACCACGCTACGAGCTACCCAGTCGACACTTTTTTTCCAGAAAAGCCATCCCAGCCCTCCACCAGCATGTTAAAGAGCGCATCGTCCATGCACTCAGGCAATCTGTGAGCACAAAGGTGCACCTGACAACAGATGCATGGACCAGTAGGCATGGCCAGGGACGTTACGTGTCCATTCACGGCACACTGGGTGAATGTTGTGGATGCAGGGTCCACAGGGGACAGCAATTTTGGGACAGTTCTGCCTAGCCCACGGTCTAGGAAACAGTTGGCTGTAGCCGTTCGCACCCCCTCCTCCTCCTCCTCGTCCTCCTGCAGAAGCGAGAGCTCGTCCACAGACCGCAGTCGCACAACCACTCCATCCGCAGCTGCCACTGTTGCACACCAGGTCTCCCATTATGGGGCAGTTACTGGCAAACGTCAGCAGGCTGTATTGGCTATGAAGTGTTTGGGCGACAACAGACACACCGCGGAAGTTCTGTCCGAGTTCTTGCAGAAAGAAACGCAGTCGTGGCTGGGCACTGTAGATCTTGAGGCAGGCAAGGTAGTGAGTGATAACGGAAGGAATTTCATGGCTGCCATCTCCCTTTCCCAACTGAAACACATTCCTTGCCTGGCTCAAACCTTAAACCTGGTGGTGCAGTGCTTCCTGAAAAGTTATCTGGGGTTATCCGACCTGCTCCTCAAAGTGCGTGGACTTTGCTCACATATCCGCCGTTCGCCCGTACACTCCAGCCGTATGCAGACCTATCAGCGTTCTTTGAACCTTCCCCAGCATCGCCTAATCATAGACGTTGCAACAAGGTGGAACTCAACACTGCACATGCTTCAGAGACTGTGCGAATAGAGGCGGGCTGTTATGTTTTTGTGGGAGGATACACATACACGGGCAGGCAGTAGGATGGCAGACATGGAGTTGTCAGGTGTGCAGTGGTCGAAGATTCAAGACATGTGTCAAGTCCTTCAGTGTTTTGAGGAATGCACACGGCTGGTTAGTGCAGACAACGCCATAATAAGCATGAGCATCCCCCTAATGCGTCTGCTGATGCAAAGTTTGACGCACATAAAGGATCAGGCGTCTGCAGCTGAGGAAGAGGAAAGCCTTGATGACAGTCAGCCATTGTCTGGCCAGGGCAGTGTACAGGATGAGGTAGCGGGCGAAGAGGAGGAGGAGGACGAGGAGGATGATGGGGATGATTATATTTTTAATGAGGAAGCTTTTCCGGGGCCACTGGAAATTGTTGGCGCGGCAAGGCCGGGTTCTGGTTTTTGGAGGGACACAAGTGACGTGGATTTGCCTGAAACTGCCCCTCAACCAAGCACAACCGCAGATTTGAGAACTGGAACTTTGGCCCACATGGCGGATTATGCCTTACGTATCCTCAAAAGGGACACACGCATTACTAAAATGATGAACGATGACGATTACTGGTTGGCCTGCCTCCTTGATCCTCGCTATAAAGGCAAATTGCAAAATATAATGCCACATGACAACTTGGAAATAATATTAGCAACCAAACAATCAACTCTTGTTGACCGTTTGCTTCTGGCATTCCCTGCACACAGCGCCCATGATCGTTCTCACACGAGCTGCAGGGGCCAGCAGACCAGAGGTGTTAGAGGGGCAGAAATCAGAAGTGGCGTTGGCCAGAGGGGTTTTCTGACCAGGTTGTGGAGTGATTTTGCTATGACCGCAGACAGGACAGGTACTGCAGCATCAATTCAAAGTGACAGGAGACAACATTTGTCCAGTATGGTTACAAACTATTTTTCATCCCTTATCGACGTTCTCCCTCAACCGTCATTCCCATTTGATTACTGGGCATCCAAATTAGACACCTGGCCAGAATTGGCAGAATATGCATTGCAGGAGCTTGCTTGCCCGGCAGCTAGTGTCCTATCAGAAAGAGTATTCAGTGCTGCAGGTTCAATACTAACAGAAAAAAGGACTCGTCTGGCTACCCAAAATGTAGATGATCTAACCTTCATTAAAATGAACCACAACTGGATTTCGAAATCTTTTGCCCCACCTTGCCCGGCTGACACCTAGCTTTCCTATGAAAAGGTCTTGCCTGTGGACTATTCTGAATGACTTTTCCAATCTCGTAATTTCCTGCACCTGATTGTCCAGCATACGACATGTTTACACCTCACTAAATGGCCAAACTCCCCACATGGGGCCGTGGTATCGCCACTTGGCGCCAGCACCCGTGAGAGTGCTGTTTGTCTGAAGAGGTGGGTGTGCCTGCTTTTGGTCGACGGCACTGCCACTGGGTCCCTCATAGTACAATAAAGTGTCTCTGGCGGTGGTGGTGCGCACCCAACGTCAGACACACCGTTGTAATATGAGGGGCCCTGGGCCTGTACCGCTGGCCACAAGACAGTTCCCCCCCCCCCAGCTCAAACAGTGCTCTACCACTTGCAAAATTATCTCTCACAGCTCCACCAATGTTTAGTCTATGCGCTGACATCCTTCAATGCCTGGCACTGACAATACCATTGTTTTGACATTTTTGTTATGTTAGGCCCTCGAAGCCTGTCTGCGGTCCCTCCTTCCACTAGGCCTCCACTGACCATTGTACTGCTGCCCGTGTACCCCTGGAACCAATTTTAAATTGCCAACAGCACTATTTTTTTATGTTAGGCCTTCGAAGCCTGTCTGCGGTCCCTCCTTCCACTAGGCCTCCACTGACCACACCACTGCTGCCCGTGTACCCCTGGAACCAATTTAAAATTGCCTACAGCCAGCCCAATTTTTTATGTTAGGCCTTTGAAGCCTGTCTGCGGTCCGTTCTTTCTACTACTACTACACTGACCAGGCCACTGCTGCCCGTGTTCCCCTGGAACCAATTTAAAATTGCCTACAGCCATGTGTTATTATGTTAGGCCTTCGATGCCTGTCTGCGGTCACTCCTTCCACTAGGCCTCCACTGACCACACCACTGCTGCCCGTGTACCCCTGGAACCAATTTAAAATTGCCTACAGCCAGCCCAATTTTTTTATTTTAGGCCTTCGATGCCTGTCTGTGGTCCGTTCTTTCTACTACTACTACACTGACCAGGCCACTGCTGCCCGTGTTCCCCTGGAACCAATTTAAAATTGCCTACAGCCATCTGTTATTATGTTAGGCCTTCGATGCCTGTTTGCGGTCACTCCTTCCACTAGGCCTCCACTGACCACACCACTGCTGCCCGTGTACCCATGGAACCAATTTAAAATTGCCTACAGCCATCTGGTATTATGTTAGGCCTTCGATGCCTGTCTGCGGTCACTCCTTCCACTAGGCCTCCACTGACCACACCACTGCTGCCCGTGTACCCCTGGAACCAATTTAAAATTGCCTACAGCCATCTGTTATTATGTTAGGCCTTCGAAGCCTGTCTGCGGTCCTTCCTTCCAATAGTTCTCCACTGACCAGACCAATGCTGGCCGTGTACCCCCGGAACCCAGCTGAAAGTGCATGTAGCCTCCTTTTTTTCTTTGTTTTATATTTAGAAAGCCCAGATGAACTACGCTGTGCAACGGTTCAAGCTACCCAGTCGACATTTCTTTTGCGAGAAAAGCCATCCCAGCCCTCCAGCGGCATGAAAAAGTCTGCATTGTCATAGCACTCAGGCAATCAAACAGTAGAAAGGTGCACCTGACAAGAGACGCATGGACCAGTAGGCATGTCCACAAAAAGTTACGTGTCCATTACGGCGCACTGGGTTAATGTGTTGGATGCATGGTCCACAGGGGACAGCCTACAAAGTCTGTCTGCAGTCCCTAATTCCAATTTTCCTCCGCTGACCACACCACTGCTGCCCGTGTACCCCTGGAACCAATTTTACAGTGTCTACAGCCTAATTTTGTTATGTTAGGCCTACTACGCCTGTCTGCGGTCCCTCCTTCCAATACTCGTCCACTGACCACACCACTGCTGCCCGTGGACCCCTGGAACCTATTTTTAATTGCATAGAGCATCCTTTTTTTAATAGTAGGCGTACAAAGTCTGTCTGCGGTCCACTATTGAAATTGTCCTCCACTGCCCAGAGCACTGCTGCTTGTGTACCCCTGTAACTTTTTTAAGCTGCAGTGAGCCACATTTTTGGTTTAAGTCCTACTACCTGTGTCTGTCTGCGCCACTCAATTCAGCTGTGTTCCTTTGAAAAAAGCTGAGCGTCAATAGTCTTGTTTTCAGCCTCTAGGAATTTTAAAACTGCATTGGGGGTACAACTTTGGTAGGGCCTACTAACGGTGTCTGCCTCCCCAAGGTGTGCCCCAGGTTTCCTCGCCATTGCTTCGATCTTAATGCTCTCCTTTAGTAGTTGTTGGAAACTACACTGCATTAGGCCTACAAATTGGGTATGGGGTGTAGAGAGATGCTGTGTTCCACTCCAAGGTGTTCCCCAGGTTTCCTCTCCATTGCTTCGATCTTCATGCTCTCGTTTAGTAGTTGTTGGAAACTACGCTGCATTAGGCCTACAAATTGGGTATGGGGTGTAGAGAGATGGTGTGTTCCACTCCAAGGTGTTCCCCAGGTTTCCTCTCCATTGCTTCGGTCTTCCGACTCTCGTTTAGTAGTTGTAGAAAACTACACTGCATTAGGCCTACAAATTGGGTATGGGGTGTAGAGAGATGGTGTGTTCCACTCCAAGGTGTTCCCCAGGTTTCCTCTCCATTGCTTCGATCTTCATGCTCTCGTTTAGTAGTTGTTGGAAACTACGCTGCATTAGGCCTACAAATTGGGTATGGGGTGTAGAGAGATGGTGTGTTCCACTCCAAGGTGTTCCCCAGGTTTCCTCTCCATTGCTTCGGTCTTCCGACTCTCGTTTAGTAGTTGTAGAAAACTACACTGCATTAGGCCTACAAATTGGGTATGGGGTGTAGAGAGATGGTGTGTTCCACTCCAAGGTGTTCCCCAGGTTGCCTTTCCTGAGCTTCGATCTTCTGGCTCTCGTTTAGTAGTTGTTGGAAACTACGCTGCATTAGGCCTACAAATTGGGTATGGGGTGTAGAGAGATGGTGTGTTCCACTCCAAGGTGTTCCCCAGGTTTCCTCCCCATTGCTTCGATCTTCATGCTCTCGTTTAGTAGTTGTTGGAAACTACACTGCATTAGGCCTAGAAATTGGGTATGGGGTGTAGAGAGATGCTGTGTTCCACTCCAAGGTGTTCCCCAGGTTTCCTCTCCATTGCTTCGATCTTCATGCTCTCGTTTAGTAGTTGTTGGAAACTACACTGCATTAGGCCTACAAATTGGGTATGGGGTGTAGAGAGATGGTGTGTTCCACTCCAAGGTGTTCCCCAGGTTTCGTCCACATTGCTTCGGTCTTCCGACTCTCGTTTAGTAGTTGTAGAAAACTACACTGCATTAGGCCTACAAATTGGGTATGGGGTGTAGAGAGATGCTGTGTTTCACTCCAAGGTGTTCCCCAGGTTTCCTCTCCATTGCTTCGATCTTCATGCTCTCGTTTAGTAGTTGTTGGAAACTACGCTGCATTAGGCCTACAAATTGGGTATGGGGTGTAGAGAGATGGTGTGTTCCACTCCAAGGTGTTCCCCAGGTTTCCTCTCCATTGCTTCGGTCTTCCGACTCTCGTTTAGTAGTTGTAGAAAACTACACTGCATTAGGCCTACAAATTGGGTATGGGGTGTAGAGAGATGGTGTGTTCCACTCCAAGTTGTTCTCCAGGTTGCCTTTCCTGAGCTTCGATCTTCTGGCTCTCGTTTAGTAGTTGTTGGAAACTACGCTGCATTAGGCCTACAAATTGGGTATGGGGTGTAGAGAGATGGTGTGTTCCACTCCAAGGTGTTCCCCAGGTTTCCTCTCCATTGCTTCGATCTTCATGCTCTCGTTTAGTAGTTGATGGAAACTACACTGCATTAGGCCTAGAAATTGGGTATGGGGTGTAGAGAGATGGTGTGTTCCACTCCAAGGTGTTCCCCAGGTTTCCTCTCCATTGCTTCGATCTTCATGCTCTCGTTTAGTAGTTGTTGGAAACTACACTGCATTAGGCCTACAAATTGGGTATGGGGTGTAGAGAGATGGTGTGTTCCACTCCAAGGTGTTCCCCAGGTTTCGTCCACATTGCTTCGGTCTTCCGACTCTCGTTTAGTAGTTGTAGAAAACTACACTGCATTAGGCCTACAAATTGGGTATGGGGTGTAGAGAGATGGTGTGTTCCACTCCAAGGTGTTCCCCAGGTTTCCTCTCCATTGCTTCGATCTTCATGCTCTCGTTTAGTAGTTGTTGGAAACTACGCTGCATTAGGCCTACAAATTGGGTATGGGGTGTAGAGAGATGGTGTGTTCCACTCCAAGGTGTTCTCCAGGTTGCCTTTCCTGAGCTTCGATCTTCTGGCTCTCGTTTAGTAGTTGTTGGAAACTACGCTGCATTAGGCTTACAAATTGGGTATGGGGTGTAGAGAGATGGTGTGTTCCACTCCAAGGTGTTCCCCAGGTTTCCTCTCCATTGCTTCGATCTTCATGCTCTCATTTAGTAGTTGTTGGAAACTACACTGCATTAGGCCTACAAATTGGGTATGGGGTGTAGAGAGATGGTGTGTTCCACTCCAAGGTGTTCCCCAGGTTTCCTCGCCATTGCTGTGATCTTAATGCTCTCGTTTAGTAGTTGTTGGAAACTACACTGCATTAGGCCTACAAATTGGGTATGGGGTGTAGAGAGATGGTGTGTTCCACTCCAAGGTGTTCCCCAGGTTTCCTCGCCATTGCTGCGATCTTAATGCTCTCGTTTAGTAGTTGTTGGAAACTACACTGCAGTAGGCCTACAAATTGGGTATGGGGTGTAGAGAGACGGTGTGTTACACTCCAAGGTGTTCCCCAGGTTTCGTCCACATTGCTTCGATCTTCCGACTCTCGTTTAGTAGTTGTTGAAAACTACACTGCTTTAGGCCTACAAATTGGGTATGGGGTGTAGAGAGATGGTGTGTTACACTCCAAGGTGTTCTCCAGGTTGCCTTTCCTGAGCTTCTATCTTCAGGCTCTCATTAAATTGTGGTTAAATGGAACAACTGCATTTGGCGTACTAGTTGGTTTGGGGCCTACTATCGGTGTCTGCCACTCCTTGCTGTTCTCCTGGTTTCCTGTCCTGAAATTCCATTTTCAGGCTCTCGTTAAGTAGTTGTTAATGTTAGACTGCATTTGGCCTACTAGTTGGGTTGGGGCCTACTATCGGTGTCTGCCACTCCTTGCTGTTCTCCTCCACTGAACAAAGCTGTGCCGCCTGTTTACTACGGTTGCCAATTTTGAACTGCATTTCGACTACTTACTGATTTGGGCCTACTCTCTGTGTCAGCCTCTCATTCCAGTTGTCCTCCACTGCAATGCCCCCTGGTTAGTCCTGTGTTACCAATTTTGAACTGCATTTAGCCAACTTTATTCTTTGGGCCTATATCTGTGTATCCTCCTCATCCTGCCCATTGCCCAGCCAGTGATAGATGAGTCTGCTGGTACATTGACCCATAACGCAAAATTCCCCGTGCACGCTACACAGCAAGATTGTGACCCTGCTGAAAGTCAGGTTCCTCTTCCCGCATACCATACCACCTTACACGGGGACAAAGAGGAAGGTGCAGATGAAAGTGCAGGTTCCTTCATCAGGTGGGGGGAGGAATACTAGTTGGCGACGTCACTGGCACAGGGCCTCTCATAGTACGCAAAAGTGTTGCTGCCGGTGGGAGGCGCCCCCGCCGTGCAAACACACCGCTGTACTTTGAGGGGCCCTGTGCCAGTGTCAATGCCAACGAGTGGGCCCCCCCTGCTTGCTCAGGATCACAGCACTTGCAAAGTTGAAATACTTACCTCTCCCTGCTCCACTGCCGTGACGTGGTCCAGATTTACCGGGCCCACTAATTACTTGAACCAGCCCTACCCCCCACAACTTTAGCCAAATGACCCCCAATTTCAAATGCCTTCCAATTATTATAAGCTAAATTACGATTGACAAGCTTCTGTAACAAGAATGGATGTTTTTGCCTTTAAAATGGGCAGTGTAGGTGTTTTCCTGGCCTCCACTCACTGCCGACTATGCTCCCCCATTGACTTGCATTGGGTTTCGTGTTTCGGGCGATACCCGACTTTTCGCCATAATCGGCCGATTCCACTCGACTCGACTTCTAAGATAGTCGGGTTTCATGAAACACGACTCGACTCTAAAAAGGTCAAGGTCGCTCAACCCTACTCGCCACAGCTAAACAAACCTACTTCTCATCTCTCATATCCTCCCTGTCTCACAACCCTAAACATTTATTCAACACCTTCAATTCTCTCCTCCATCCCTCAGCACCTCCTCCCTCCCCACTTATCTCAGCTGAAGACTTTGCCTCATTTTTCAAGCAGGTGATTGATAATATCAGAGACAGTTTTGATCAACAACCCCCAGAGCCCTTCCTCCTGACTTCCCAGCCCTCCTCCTCCAAAACCAACTTCTCCACCATTACAGAAAATCGACTCTCCACTCTACTCTCAAGATCACATCTCACCACCTGTGCACTTGACCCGATCCCATCCCACTTCATCCCAAACCTCACCACAGTCTTCATCCCAACCCTAACCCATCTCTTCAACCTATCACTAACAACTGGTGTCTTCCCCTCAAGCTTTAAACATGCCACCATCACACCTATCCTCAAAAAGCCCTCTCTTGACCCATCCTCTGTATCTAGCTATCGCCCTTTATCACTTCTCCCCTATGCCTCCAATCTACTGGAACAACACGTCTACCTTGAACTGTCCTCCCATCTCTCTTCTTGCTCCCTCTTTGACCGCTAACAATCTGGCTTCCGGTCACACCACTCCATTGAAACTGCCCTAACTAAGGTCACCAATGACCTCTTAACCGCCAAGAGCAAGCGACACTACTCTGTCCTCCTCCTCCTGGACCTGTCGGCTGCCTTTGACACAGTGGACCATTCCCTATTATTACAGACTAGTGTTGAGCGATACCTTCCGATATCGGAAAGTATCGGTATCGGATAGGATCGGCCGATATTCAAAAAATATCGGATATCGCCGATACCGATACCCGATCCCAATGCAAGTCAATGGGACCAAAATATCGGAATTAAAATAAACCCTTTCTTGCCTTGTAGGTTCATTCTACATGAAGGAAAACAACTAAGAATAATGCCGGATGTATTTGGGGAGGTGGCGGAGACATTAAAGTCATAGAGGTTTATCCCAATCAAATAGAATAGCATGTTTTTTGTTTTTTTTTAAGACGTTCGGAGTGACAAAGATATTGACTATGTAAATTTTTTTTTTTATTTTGTCAGATATTGATGTTTCACTATTCCACGCCCTTCCCCTTCTTTTTTTTCTTTTTTTTTTTTTTTACTTTTCCCACACTTTCATCTTCATCATCATCATCAGCATCTTTGACATCAACTTCTTCTTCACCTTATTCATCTTCTTTTTCATCCTTTACCTTTTTTTTTTTTTTGATTACATTCTTCATATTCATTTTATTCAACTATTATTATTCTTCCTATTCTACATATTCTTTTTATTCCACTGTTATTATTCTTCCTATTCTACTTCTTCATCATATTCTCATTTGTGACAGGCATTCCCGTAGTTGTTATCTATAAAAGTTTGAAGATTACACCTTCCGTTCTGCCAGTCACAAAAGTTACATTTGTCCGCGTTCAGTTTGGCCTGCAGCATCAGGCTTTATCCAGGGGCACCACGAGGAGGAACGGACTCACCCCCATACACTGCTTAGTCTTCTTCTGCATATAATTTAGATAATATCTTTTGCTCTGATATTAAGTCTTATGCTTAATGTTCTTCTGCTCTTTGTTCTGCAGCCTCTTGTTCTTCTGCTTCTCGGTCTTCCATGTCGTCGTCTCCAGGGTCGTCATCTCCAGTGTCGTCATCTCCGCCGTCGTCGTCTCAGCCGTCGTCGTCTCCGCCGTCGTTGTCTCCGCCGTCGTCGTCTCCGCCGTCGTCGTCGTCGTCATCGGGGTGGTCTTCCGGGTCGTCGTCGTCATCGGGGTGGTCTTCCGGGTCGTCGACTTTAGGGTCTTCAACTTGGAAATGTAGCAGAAGGTACAAGAAGGCTGAGAAAATGCCAAGAACCAGCTGATGGAACTGGAACTCGGATGGCTACCCGAAGGTTCAAGACCCTATGGAACTACCGAGGACCAGCTGACGTTACTGGAACCCGGTTACTAAGCAGGAGGTACCCGTGCTAAAAAGCACTACCAAGGACCGCCTGACGTTGGCGGAACTCGGATACCCAGAAGGAGGCACCTAAGCCAAAGGCTCTCCCGGAACCAGCTGACGTTACTGGAACCAGGATGGGGAGCAGAAGGTACAAGAGCAAAAGACACTGCCGAGAACCAGCTGACGGTACTGGAACCCGGATGGGTAGCCGAAGGTCCAAGAGCCAATGGAACTAACGAGGACCAGCTGACGTTACTGGAACCCGGTTACTAAGCAGGAGGTACCCGTGCCTGAAAGCACTACCAAGGACCACCTGACGTTGGTGGAACTTGGATACCCAGAAGGAGGCACCTAAGCCAAAGGCTCTGCCTGGAACCAGCTGACGGTACTGGAACCAGGATGGGGAGCAGAAGGTACAAGAGCAAAAGACACTGCCGAGAACCAGCTGACGGTGCTGGAACCAGGTGGTGGACCCGAAGGCCCACAGGAGAGGAGAGAACAGCTAGGCCGCGAGGCAGCCGCAGTTACCGAACCCCAACAGTCCTACAGGGGGAGCTGGGCCTACTGGCACTACAGAACCAGCCTTGACTACCAGTTCACGCAGCCCACATAGGAAGCTCCTAAACTGGAGGCACCCTGGAGTTGGCTAACCCGACCGCACCACGACGGGGCAAGCATAGGCGTCTCAGTGAGCTTGACACAACCCGGAAACAGCTGACGGTGCTGAAACCAGGCTTGGCACGAGGGAGTACCTGTGACAAGAACACTGCCGAGAACCAGCTGGCGGTGCTGGAACCCGGATGCGTTGCCCCAGTGTGCAAGAGCCAATGGCACCGAGGACCAGCTGACGGTGCTGGAACCCGGTTACTAAGCTGTAGGTGCCCGCGCTTAAAAGCACTACCAAGGACCGCCTGACGTTGGCGGAACTCGGATACCCAGGAGGAAGCACCTAAGCCAAAGGCTCGGCCCGGAACCAGCTGACGGTGCTGGAACCAGGTGGTGGACCCGAAGGCCCACAGGAGAGGAGAGAACAGCTAGGCCGCGAGGCAGCCGCAGTTACCGAACCCCAACAGTCCTACAGGGGGAGCTTGGCCTACTGGCACTACAGAACCAGCCTTGACTGCCAATTCACGCAGCCCACATAGGAAGCTCCTAAACTGGAGGCACCCTGGAGTTGGCTAACCCGACCGCACCACGACGGGGCAAGCATAGGCGTCTCAGTGAGCTTGACACAACCCGGAAACAGCTGACGGTGCTGAAACCAGGCTTGGCACGAGGGAGTACCTGTGACAAGAATACTGTCGAGAACCAGCTGGCGGTGCTGGAACCCGGATGCGTTGCCCCAGTGTGCAAGAGCCAATGGCACTGAGGACCAGCTGACGGTGCTGGAACCCGGTTACTAAGCTTTAGGTGCCCGCGCTTAAAAGCACTACCAAGGACCGCCTGACGTTGGCGGAACTCGGATACCCAGGAGGAGGCACCTAAGCCAATGGCTCGGCCCGGAACCAGCTGACGGTGCTGGAACAAGGTGGTGGACCCCAAGGCCCACAGGAGAGGAGAGAACAGCTAGGCCGTGAGGCAGCCGCAGTTACCGAACCCCAACAGTCCTACAGGGGGAGCTGGGCCTACTGGCACTACAGAACCAGCCTTGACTACCAGTTCACGCAGCCCACATAGGAAGCTCCTAAACTGGAGGCACCCTGGAGTTGGCTAACCCGACCGCACCACGACGGGGCAAGCATAGGCGTCTCAGTGAGCTTGACACAACCCGGAAACAGCTGACGGTGCTGAAACCAGGTTTGGCACGAGGGAGTACCTGTGACAAAAACACTGCCGAGAACCAGCTGGCGGTGCTGGAACCCAGATGCGTTGCCCCAGTGTGCAAGAGCCAATGGCACGACCGAGGACCAGCTGACGGTGCTGGAACCTGGTTACTAAGCTGTAGGTGCCCGCGCTTAAAAGCACTACCAAGGACCGCCTGGCGTTGGCGGAACTCGGATACCCAGGAGGAGGCACCTAAGCCAAAGGCTCGGCCCGGAACCAGCTGACGGTGCTGGAACCAGGTGGTGGACCCCAAGGCCCACAGGAGAGGAGAGAACAGCTAGGCCGCGAGGCAGCCGCAGTTACCGAACCCCAACAGTCCTACAGGGGGAGCTTGGCCTACTGGCACTACAGAACCAGCCTTGACTACCAGTTCACGCAGCCCACATAGGAAGCTCCTAAACTGGAGTCACCCGGGAGTTGGCTAACCCGACCGCACCACGACGGGGCAAGCATAGGCGTCTCAGTGAGCTTGACACAACCCGGAAACAGCTGACGGTGCTGAAACCAGGCTTGGCACGAGGGAGTACCTGTGACAAGAACACTGCCGAGAACCAGCTGGCGGTGCTGGAACCCAGATGCGTTGCCCCAGTGTGCAAGAGCCAATGGCACCGAGGACCAGCTGACGGTGCTGGAACCCGGTTACTAAGCTGTAGGTGCCCGCGCTTAAAAGCACTACCAAGGACCGCCTGACGTTGGCGGAACTCGGATACCCAGGAGGAGGCACCTAAGCCAAAGGCTCGGCCCGGAACCAGCTGACGGTGCTGGAACCAGGTGGTGGACCCCAAGGTCCACAGGAGAGGAGAGAACAGCTAGGCCGTGAGCAGCCGCAGTTACCGAACCCCAACAGTCCTACAGGGGGAGCTGGGCCTACTGGCACTACAGAACCAGCCTTGACTACCAGTTCACGCAGCCCACATAGGAAGCTCCTAAACTGGAGGCACCCTGGAGTTGGCTAACTCGACCGCACCACGACGGGGCAAGCATAGGCGTCTCAGTGAGCTTGACACAACCCGGAAGCAGCTGACGGTGCTGAAACCAGGTTTGGCACGAGGGAGTACCTGTGACAAAAACACTGCCGAGAACCAGCTGGCGGTGCTGGAACCCAGATGCGTTGCCCCAGTGTGCAAGAGCCAATGGCACGACCGAGGACCAGCTGACGGTGCTGGAACCTGGTTACTAAGCTGTAGGTGCCCGCGCTTAAAAGCACTACCAAGGACCGCCTGGCGTTGGCGGAACTCGGATACACAGGAGGAGGCACCTAAGCCAAAGGCTCGGCCCGGAACCAGCTGACGGTGCTGGAACCAGGTGGTGGACCCCAAGGCCCACAGGAGAGGAGAGAACAGCTAGGCCGCGAGGCAGCCGCAGTTACCGAACCCCAACAGTCCTACAGGGGGAGCTGGGCCTACTGGCACTACAGAACCAGCCTTGACTACCAGTTCACGCAGCCCACATAGGAAGCTCCTAAACTGGAGACACCCTGGAGTTGGCTAACCCGACCGCACCACGACGGGGCAAGCATAGGCGTCTCAGTGAGCTTGACACAACCCGGAAACAGCTGACGGTGCTGAAACCAGGCTTGGCACGAGGGAGTACCTGTGACAAGAACACTGCCGAGAACCAGCTGGCGGTGCTGGAACCCGGATGCGTTGCCCCAGTGTGCAAGAGCCAATGGCACCGAGGACCAGCTGACGGTGCTGGAACCCGGTTACTAAGCTGTAGGTGCCCGCGCTTAAAAGCACTACCAAGGACCGCCTGACGTTGGCGGAACTCGGATACCCAGGAGGAGGCACCTAAGCCAAAGGCTCGGCCCGGAACCAGCTGACGGTGCTGGAACCAGGTGGTGGACCCCAAGGCCCACAGGAGAGGAGAGAACAGCTAGGCCGCGAGGCAGCCGCAGTTACCGAACCCCAACAGTCCTACAGGGGGAGCTTGGCCTACTGGCACTACAGAACCAGCCTTGACTGCCAATTCACGCAGCCCACATAGGAAGCTCCTAAACTGGAGGCACCCTGGAGTTGGCTAACCCGACCGCACCACGACGGGGCAAGCATAGGCGTCTCAGTGAGCTTGACACAACCCGGAAACAGCTGACGGTGCTGAAACCAGGTTTGGCACGAGGGAGTACCTGTGACAAAAACACTGCCGAGAACCAGCTGGCGGTGCTGGAACCCAGATGCGTTGCCCCAGTGTGCAAGAGCCAATGGCACCGAGGACCAGCTGACGGTGCTGGAACCCGGTTACTAAGCTGTAGGTGCCCGCGCTTAAAAGCACTACCAAGGACCGCCTGACGTTGGTGGAACTCGGATACCCAGGAGGAGGCACCTAAGCCAAAGGCTCGGCCCGGAACCAGCTGACGGTGCTGGAACCAGGTGGTGGACCCCAAGGCCCACAGGAGAGGAGAGAACAGCTAGGCCGCGAGGCAGCCGCAGTTACCGAACCCCAACAGTCCTACAGGGGGAGCTGGGCCTACTGGCACTACAGAACCAGCCTTGACTACCAGTTCACGCAGCCCACATAGGAAGCTCCTAAACTGGAGGCACCCTGGAGTTGGCTAACCCGACCGCACCACGACGGGGCAAGCATAGGCGTCTCAGTGAGCTTGACACTACCCGGAAACAGCTGACGGTGCTGGAACCAGGCTGGGCACGAGGGAGTACCCGTGACAAATACACTGCCGAGAACCAGCTGGCGGTGCTGGAACCCAGATGCGTTGCCCCAGTGTGCAAGAGCCAATGGCACGACCAAGGACCAGCTGACGGTGCTGGAACCCGGTTACTAAGCTGTAGGTGCCCGCGCTTAAAAGCACTACCAAGGACCGCCTGGCGTTGGCGGAACTCGGATACCCAGGAGGAGGCACCTAAGCCAAAGGCTCGGCCCGGAACCAGCTGACGGTGCTGGAACCAGGTGGTGGACCCGAAGGCCCACAGGAGAGGAGAGAACAGCTAGGCCGCGAGGCAGCCGCAGTTACCGAACCCCAACAGTCCTACAGGGGGAGCTGGGCCTACTGGCACTACAGAACCAGCCTTGACTACCAGTTAACGCAGCCCACATAGGAAGCTCCTAAACTGGAGGCACCCTGGAGTTGGCTAACCCGACCGCACCACGACGGGGCAAGCATAGGCGTCTCAGCGAGCTTGACACAACCCGGAAACAGCTGACGGTGCTGAAACCAGGCTTGGCACGAGGGAGTACCTGTGACAAGAACACTGCCGAGAACCAGCTGGTGGTGCTGGAACCCGGATGCGTTGCCCCAGTGTGCAAGAGCCAATGGCACCGAGGACCAGCTGACGGTGCTGGAACCCGATTACTAAGCTGTAGGTGCCCGCGCTTAAAAGCACTACCAAGGACCGCCTGACGTTGGCGGAACTCGGATACCCAGGAGGAGGCACTTAAGCCAAAGGCTCGGCCCGGAACCAGCTGACGGTGCTGGAACCAGGTGGTGGACCCCAAGGCCCACAGGAGAGGAGAGAACAGCTAGGCCGCGAGGCAGCCGCAGTTACCGAACCCCAACAGTCCTACAGGGGGAGCTGGGCCTACTGGCACTACAGAACCAGCCTTGACAACCAGTTCACGCAGCCCACATAGGAAGCTCCTAAACTGGAGGCACCCTGGAGTTGGCTAACCCGACTGCAAAACGACGGGGCAAGCATAGGCGTCTCAGCAAGTTTGACACAACCCGGAAACAGCTGACGGTGCTGAAACCAGGTTTGGCACGAGGGAGTACCTGTGACAAGAACACTGCCGAGAATCAGCTGGCGGTGCTGGAACCCGGATGCGTTGCCTCAGTGTGCAAGAGCCAATGGCACCGAGGACCAGCTGACGGTGCTGGAACCCGGTTACTAAGCTGTAGGTGCCCGCGCTTAAAAGCACTACCAAGGACCGCCTGACGTTGGCGGAACTCGGATACCCAGGAGGAGGCACCTAACCCAAAGGCTCGGCCCGGAACCAGCTGACGGTGCTGGAACCAGGTGGTGGACCCGAAGGCCCACAGGAGAGGAGAGAACAGCTAGGCCGCGAGGCAGCCGCAGTTACCGAACCCCAACAGTCCTACAGGGGGAGCTTGGCCTACTGGCACTATAGAACCAGCCTTGACTGCCAATTCACGCAGCCCACATAGGAAGCTCCTAAACTGGAGGCACCCTGGAGTTGGCTAACCCGACCGCACCACGACGGGCCAAGCATAGGCGTCTCAGTGAGCTTGACACAACCCGGAAACAGCTGACGGTGCTGAAACCAGGCTTGGCACGAGGGAGTACCTGTGACAAGAACACTGCCGAGAACAACCTGGCGGTGCTGGAACCAGGAAGCGTTGCCCCAGTGTGCAAGAGCCAATGGCACCGCGGACCAGCTGACGGTGCTGGAACCCGGTTACTAAGCTGTAGGTGCCCGCGCTTAAAAGCACTACCAAGGACCGCCTGACGTTGGCGGAACTCGGATACCCAGGAGGAGGCACCTAAGCCAAAGGCTCGGCCCGGAACCAGCTGACGGTGCTGGAACCAGGTGGTGGACCCCAAGGCCCACAGGAGAGGAGAGAACAGCTAGGCCGCGAGGCAGCCGCAGTTGCCAAACCCCAACAGTCCTACAGGGGGAGCTGGGCCTACTGGCACTACAGAACCAGCCTTGACTACCAGTTCACGCAGCCCACATAGGAAGCTCCTAAACTGGAGGCACCCTGGAGTTGGCTAACCCGACCGCACCACGACGGGGCAAGCATAGGCGTCTCAGCGAGTTTGACACAACCCGGAAACAGCTGACGGTGCTGAAACCAGGTTTGGCACGAGGGAGTACCTGTGACAAGAACACTGCCGAGAATCAGCTGGCGGTGCTGGAACCCGGATGCGTTGCCTCAGTGTGCAAGAGCCAATGGCACCGAGGACCAGCTGACGGTGCTGGAACCCGGTTACTAAGCTGTAGGTGCCCACGCTTAAAAGCACTACCAAGGACCGCCTGACGTTGGCGGAACTCGGATACCCAGGAGGAGGCACCTAAGCCAAAGGCTCGGCCCGGAACCAGCTGACGGTGCTGGAACCAGGTGGTGGACCCGAAGGCCCACAGGAGAGGAGAGAACAGCTAGGCCGCGAGGCAGCCGCAGTTACCGAACCCCAACAGTCCTACAGGGGGAGCTTGGCCTACTGGCACTACAGAACCAGCCTTGACTGCCAATTCACGCAGCCCACATAGGAAGCTCCTAAACTGGAGGCACCCTGGAGTTGGCTAACCCGACCGCACCACGACGGGCCAAGCATAGGCGTCTCAGTGAGCTTGACACAACCCGGAAACAGCTGACGGTGCTGAAACCAGGCTTGGCACGAGGGAGTACCTGTGACAAGAACACTGCCGAGAACAAGCTGGCGGTGCTGGAACCAGGATGCGTTGCCCCAGTGTGCAAGAGCCAATGGCACCGAGGACCAGCTGACGGTGCTGGAACCCGGTTACTAAGCTGTAGGTGCCCGCGCTTAAAAGCACTACCAAGGACCGCCTGACGTTGGCGGAACTCGGATACCCAGGAGGAGGCACCTAAGCCAAAGGCTCGGCCCGGAACCAGCTGACGGTGCTGGAACCAGGTGGTGGACCCCAAGGCCCACAGGAGAGGAGAGAACAGCTAGGCCGCGAGGCAGCCGCAGTTGCCAAACCCCAACAGTCCTACAGGGGGAGCTGGGCCTACTGGCACTACAGAACCAGCCTTGACTACCAGTTCACGCAGCCCACATAGGAAGCTCCTAAACTGGAGGCACCCTGGAGTTGGCTAACCCGACCGCACCACGACGGGGCAAGCATAGGCGTCTCAGTGAGCTTGACACAACCCGGAAACAGCTGACGGTGCTGAAACCAGGTTTGGCACGAGGGAGTACCTGTGACAAGAACACTGCCGAGAATCAGCTGGCGGTGCTGGAACCCGGATGCGTTGCCTCAGTGTGCAAGAGCCAATGGCACCGAGGACCAGCTGACGGTGCTGGAACCCGGTTACTAAGCTGTAGGTGCCCGCGCTTAAAAGCACTACCAAGGACCGCCTGACGTTGGCGGAACTCGGATACCCAGGAGGAGGCACCTAACCCAAAGGCTCGGCCCGGAACCAGCTGACGGTGCTGGAACCAGGTGGTGGACCCGAAGGCCCACAGGAGAGGAGAGAACAGCTAGGCCGCGAGGCAGCCGCAGTTACCGAACCCCAACAGTCCTACAGGGGGAGCTTGGCCTACTGGCACTATAGAACCAGCCTTGACTGCCAATTCACGCAGCCCACATAGGAAGCTCCTAAACTGGAGGCACCCTGGAGTTGGCTAACCCGACCGCACCACGACGGGCCAAGCATAGGCGTCTCAGTGAGCTTGACACAACCCGGAAACAGCTGACGGTGCTGAAACCAGGCTTGGCACGAGGGAGTACCTGTGACAAGAACACTGCCGAGAACAACCTGGCGGTGCTGGAACCAGGAAGCGTTGCCCCAGTGTGCAAGAGCCAATGGCACCGCGGACCAGCTGACGGTGCTGGAACCCGGTTACTAAGCTGTAGGTGCCCGCGCTTAAAAGCACTACCAAGGACCGCCTGACGTTGGCGGAACTCGGATACCCAGGAGGAGGCACCTAAGCCAAAGGCTCGGCCCGGAACCAGCTGACGGTGCTGGAACCAGGTGGTGGACCCCAAGGCCCACAGGAGAGGAGAGAACAGCTAGGCCGCGAGGCAGCCGCAGTTGCCAAACCCCAACAGTCCTACAGGGGGAGCTGGGCCTACTGGCACTACAGAACCAGCCTTGACTACCAGTTCACGCAGCCCACATAGGAAGCTCCTAAACTGGAGGCACCCTGGAGTTGGCTAACCCGACCGCACCACGACGGGGCAAGCATAGGCGTCTCAGCGAGTTTGACACAACCCGGAAACAGCTGACGGTGCTGAAACCAGGTTTGGCACGAGGGAGTACCTGTGACAAGAACACTGCCGAGAATCAGCTGGCGGTGCTGGAACCCGGATGCGTTGCCTCAGTGTGCAAGAGCCAATGGCACCGAGGACCAGCTGACGGTGCTGGAACCCGGTTACTAAGCTGTAGGTGCCCACGCTTAAAAGCACTACCAAGGACCGCCTGACGTTGGCGGAACTCGGATACCCAGGAGGAGGCACCTAAGCCAAAGGCTCGGCCCGGAACCAGCTGACGGTGCTGGAACCAGGTGGTGGACCCGAAGGCCCACAGGAGAGGAGAGAACAGCTAGGCCGCGAGGCAGCCGCAGTTACCGAACCCCAACAGTCCTACAGGGGGAGCTTGGCCTACTGGCACTACAGAACCAGCCTTGACTGCCAATTCACGCAGCCCACATAGGAAGCTCCTAAACTGGAGGCACCCTGGAGTTGGCTAACCCGACCGCACCACGACGGGCCAAGCATAGGCGTCTCAGTGAGCTTGACACAACCCGGAAACAGCTGACGGTGCTGAAACCAGGCTTGGCACGAGGGAGTACCTGTGACAAGAACACTGCCGAGAACAAGCTGGCGGTGCTGGAACCAGGATGCGTTGCCCCAGTGTGCAAGAGCCAATGGCACCGAGGACCAGCTGACGGTGCTGGAACCCGGTTACTAAGCTGTAGGTGCCCGCGCTTAAAAGCACTACCAAGGACCGCCTGACGTTGGCGGAACTCGGATACCCAGGAGGAGGCACCTAAGCCAAAGGCTCGGCCCGGAACCAGCTGACGGTGCTGGAACCAGGTGGTGGACCCCAAGGCCCACAGGAGAGGAGAGAACAGCTAGGCCGCGAGGCAGCCGCAGTTGCCAAACCCCAACAGTCCTACAGGGGGAGCTGGGCCTACTGGCACTACAGAACCAGCCTTGACTACCAGTTCACGCAGCCCACATAGGAAGCTCCTAAACTGGAGGCACCCTGGAGTTGGCTAACCCGACCGCACCACGACGGGGCAAGCATAGGCGTCTCAGTGAGCTTGACACAATCCGGAAACAGCTGACGGTGCTGAAACCAGGCTTGGCACGAGGGAGTACCTGTGACAAGAACACTGCCGAGAACCAGCTGGCGGTGCTGGAACCCGGATGCGTTGCCCCAGTGTGCAAGAGCCAATGGCACCGAGGACCAGCTGACGGTGCTGGAACCCGGTTACTAAGCTGTAGGTGCCCGCGCTTAAAAGCACTACCAAGGACCGCCTGACGTTGGCGGAACTCGGATACCCAGGAGGAGGCACCTAAGCCAATGGCTCGGCCCGGAACCAGCTGACGGTGCTGGAACCAGGTGGTGGACCCGAAGGCCCACAGGAGAGGAGAGAACAGCTAGGCCGCGAGGCAGCCGCAGTTACCGAACCCCAACAGTCCTACAGGGGGAGCTGGGCCTACTGGCACTACAGAACCAGCCTTGACTGCCAATTCACGCAGCCCACATAGGAAGCTCCTAAACTGGAGGCACCCTGGAGTTGGCTAACCCGGCCGCACCACGACGGGGCAAGCATAGGCGTCTCAGTGAGCTTGACACAACCCGGAAACAGCTGACGGTGCTGAAACCAGGCTTGGCACGAGGGAGTACCTGTGACAAGAACACTGCCGAGAACCAGCTGGCGGTGCTGGAACCCGGATGCGTTGCCCCAGTGTGCAAGAGCCAATGGCACCGAGGACCAGCTGACGGTGCTGGAACCCGGTTACTAAGCTGTAGGTGCCCGCGCTTAAAAGCACTACCAAGGACCGCCTGACGTTGGCGGAACTCGGATACCCAGGAGGAGGCACCTAAGCCAAAGGCTCGGCCCGGAACCAGCTGACGGTGCTGGCACCAGGTGGTGGACCCCAAGGCCCACAGGAGAGGAGAGAACAGCTAGGCCGCGAGGCAGCCGTAGTTACCGAACCCCAACAGTCCTACAGGGGGAGCTGGGCCTACTGGCACTACAGAACCAGCCTTGACTACCAGTTCACGCAGCCCACATAGGAAGCTCCTAAACTGGAGGCACCCTGCAGTTGGCTAACCCGACTGCAACACGACGGGGCAAGCATAGGCGTCTTAGCGAGTTTGACACAACCCGGAAACAGCTGACGGTGCTGAAACCAGGTTTGGCACGAGGGAGTACCTGTGACAAAAACACTGCCGAGAACCAGCTTGCGGTGCTGGAACCCGGATGCTTTGCCTATCAAACATTGTCTTCCTACAGCCCCAACTAGCGGTGTTGGAGCAAAGGGTAAGCAGGGGGAGCAGAGTGTAGGCCGATGCCTGCACTGGAGTCAGCTTTGTGTCTGCGTTGCGTTTGCAGGACACTTTGCCGGCTACACAGTGGGGGAACAGCAGGCGGTGCTGAACCCCACTAACACATTGGCTGGTGTTTTTCTCTGTGCAGCTAGCACTTCCGGGCAAAAACTAGCGTTGTTACAGCCCAGGGTCAGCAGGAGGAGGAGAGGAGCTGAGTGTAGGCCGAAGCCTAGTTGAACCAATTTCAAAGGTAACCTTTAACCCCCCCTCAGGTGTTACAAAGTACAAGAGCCACACCTTGTGCAGCATTAATGCTGCACAAGAAAAGGTTGCTATATTAATTTGTCTACTTGCACACGCTGAATGCAACACGTACACAATTTAGCCCATTCTACAGTCAAACTGTAGTTGAGGCGTGACTTGTATTTTTAAGGAGACGCAGCATAGGTGTCCCAAATAACGCCTTTGTGCTTGGCGCAGCTTCCTGAGCGTTGTTTTTTGCTGTACAGGAGTCTGCGCTCTTGTGTTATCCCTTGGCAATGCCCTGTTAGCGCTGCCCGTCTTATGACCTCATTTCATGTTGGCCGGTGCGGTTAACGATGGCCATAAATCCCAGACCCACACTGCCTTTTCATAAAGTCACACTGCGGTGCTGGGATTCGTGGCCTTGAGCAGTAAATATTTTCGACGCTCACACACGTCCTTACACCTGCTTCAGACTGGGCGGCCTCTGCTGATCCCTTTTCGCATGCCGCGGCCAGGAGGCCGCACAGTCTGAAGAAGGCGGAAGGAGATGAGTGACGACAGGCGAACATATGCACTGCTCGTGCCCATAAACCACACCCTCGCTGACAAAATAAATAAGACAACGAGGGGCATTGTTTCACGCAGGGCGGATGCACAGGCGCAGCCAGCTAACCATGATGTCAAAAGACAGGAAGCGCTACCAAGGGGGGTGCTGCGTATAATTACAAAGGAAAGTCACACCTCAGGGACAGTGGAATGGTCTCAATGAGACACATTTTGTACGTGTTGAGTTCCACGTGGGCAAGGAGAAAAAGTCAGCCACCTTGTACAAATGCAGCAGTACTGCTGAACAAGGTGGCTGTTATACATAGAAACACCTGGGGGTGGGGGGCAGGCTCCCTTCAATTTCAGTTCATGTGCCTGCATGGCGTTTGCAGGGCACGTTGCCGGCTACACAGCTGGGGAACAGCTGGCGGTGCTGAACCCCACTGACACATTGGCTGGTGTTTTTCTCTGTGCAGCTAGCACTTCCAGGCTAAAACTGGCGGTGTTATGAGCCCAGGGTCAGCAGGAGGAGGAGAGGAGCAGAGTGTAGGCCGAAGCCTGCACTGGTGGCAGCTTTTGTTCTGTTGTGCCTGCGTGGCGTTTGCAGGTCACGTTGCCGGCTACACAGCTGGGGAACAGCTGGCGGTGCTGAACCCCACAAACACATTGGCTGGTGTTTTTCTCTGTGCAGCTAGCACTTCCAGGCTAAAACTGGCGGTGTTATGAGCCCAGGGTCAGCAGGAGGAGGAGAGGAGCAGAGTGTAGGCCGAAGCCTGCACTGGTGGCAGCTTTTGTTCTGTTGTGCCTGCGTGGCGTTTGCAGGTCACGTTGCCGGCTACACAGCTGGGGAACAGCTGGCGTTGCTGAACCCCACTAACACATTGGCTGGTGTTTTTCTCTGTGCAACTAGCACGTCCGGGCACAAACTGGCGGTGTTAGAGCCCAGGGTCAGCAGGAGGAGGAGAGGAGCAGAGTGTAGGCCGAAGCCTAGTTGAACCAATTTCAAAGGTAACCTTTAACCCCCCCTCAGGAGTTGCAAGGTACAAGAGCCACACCTTGTGCAGCATTAATGCTGCACAAGTAAAAGGTTGCTCTATTTAGTTTGCTCCTTGCACACGCTGAATAAAACACGTACACTATTTAGCCCATTATACTGTCAAACAGTAGTGGAGGCGTGACTTGTCTTTTTAAGGAGATGCAGCACAGGTGTCAAAATTTACACCTAGGTGCTGGGCGAAGATTCCTGAGCATAGTTATTTGCTGTACAGGAGTCTGCGCTCTTGTCATCCCTTGGCCATGCGCTGTGAGCGATGCCTGTCTTCTCACCTCATTTCGTGTTGGCCGGTGCGGTTAGCGATGGCCATGAAACCCAGACCCGCAGTGTCTTTTAATAAAGTCATACTGCAGAGCTGGGATTCGTGACCTTGCGCAGTAAATTTTGTCGCCTGTCCCTCATGTCCTTACACCTGCATCAGACTGGGCGGCCTCGTCTGATCCCTTCTCGCATGCCGCGGCCATGAGGCCGCACATTCTGAAGAAGGCGGAAGGAGATGAGTAAAGACAGGCGAAGATATCCACTGCTCGTGCCCATCAATCACACCCTCGCAGTCAAAATAAGCAAGACAACGAGGAGCGTGGTTTCAGGCAGGGCGGACGCACAGCCGCAGCCAGCCAACCAAAGATGTCAGAAGACGGGCAGCGCTAACAAGGGGGGTGCTGCGTGTCATTAAAAAGGAAAGTCACACCTCAGGGACATTGTAATGGTCTGTAATGAGACACATTTTTTCCGTGTTTAATTAAACGTGGGCAAGTAGACAAAGTCAGCCACCTTGTACAAATGCAGCAGTACTGCTGTACAAGGTGGCTGTTATACATAGAAACACCTTGGGGTGGGTGGCAGGGTCCCTTTAATTTCAGTTCATGTGCCTGCGTGGCATTTGCAGGTCACGTTGCCGGCTACACAGCAGGGGAACAGCTGGCGGTGCTGAACCCCACTAACACATTGGCTGGTGTTTTTCTCTGTGCAGCTAGCACTTCATGGCAAAAACTAGCGTTGTTAGAGCCCAGGGTCAGCAGGAGGAGGAGAGGAGCAGAGTGTAGGCCGAAGCCTGCACTGGTGGCAGCTTTTGTTCTGTTGTGCCTGCGTGGCGTTTGCAGGTCACGTTGCCGGCTACACAGCTGGGGAACAGCTGGCGGTGCTGAACCCCACTAACACATTGGCTGGTGTTTTTCTCTGTGCAGCTAGCACGTCCGGGCAAAAACTGGCGGTGTTAGAGCCCAGGGTCAGCAGGAGGAGGAGAGGAGCAGAGTGTAGGCCGAAGCCTAGTTGAACCAGTTTCAAAGGTAACCTTTAACCCCCCTCAGGTGTTGCAAGGTACAAGAGCCACACCTCGTGCAGCATTAATGCTGCACAAGTAAAAGGTTGCTCTATTAATTTTGCTCCTTGCACACGCTGAATAAAACACGTACACTATTTAGCCCATTCTACTGTAAAACAGTAGTGGAGGCGTGACTTGTCTTTTTAAAGAAAAGCAGCACAGGTGTCGAAAATAACACCTTGGTGCATGGGCGCAGCTTCCTGAGCGTTGTTATTTGCTGTACAGGAGTCTGCGCTCTTGTTATCCCTTGGCCATGCGCTGTGAGCGCTTCCTGTCTTCTGACCTCATTTCATGTTGGCCGATGCGGTTAGCGGTGGACATGAATCCCAGACCCACAGTGTGTTTGGAAAAAATCACACTGCGTGGCCGGGATTCGTGCCCTTGTGCAGTTAATATGTTTGCCGCTCACACATGTCCTTACACCTACTTCAGACTGGGCGGCCTCATCTGATCCCTTATCGCATGCCGCGGCCATGAGGCCGCACAGTCTGAAGAAGGCGGAAGGAGATGAGTTAAGACAGGCGAACATATGCACTGCACATGCCCATCAATAACACCCTCGCTGCCAAAATATATGAGACAACGAGGGGCGTTGTGTTGGGCAGGGCGGACGCACAGGCACAGGCAGCCAACCAATGATGTCAGAAGATGGGCAGCGCTACCAAGGGTGGTGCTGCGTATCATTAGAAAGGAAAGTCACACCTCAGGGACAGTTGAATGGTCTCAATGAGACACATTTTGTACGTGTTGAGTTCCACGTGGGCAAGGAGAAAAAGTCAGCCACCTTGTACAAATGCAGCAGTACTGCTGTACAAGGTGGCTGTTATACATAGAAACACCTGGGGGTGGGGGGCAGGCTTCCTTTAATTTCAGTTCATGTGCCTGCGTGGTGTTTGCAGGACACGTTGCCAGCTACAGAGCTGGGGAACAGCTGGCGGTGCTGAACCCCACTAACACATTGGCTGTTGTTTTTCTCTGTGAAGCTCGCATTTCCGGGCAAAAACTAGCGGTGTTAGAGCCCAGGGTCAGCAGGAGGAGGAGAGGAGCAAAGTGTAGGCCGAAGCCTGCACTGGTGGCAGCTTTTGGTCGGTTGTGCCAGCATGGCTTGTGCTGGACACGATGCCGGCTACACAGCAGGGGAACAGCTAGCGGTGCTGAACCCCACTAACACATTGGCTGGTGTTTTTCTCTGTGAAGCTCGCATTTCCGGGCAAAAACTAGCGGTGTTAGAGCCCAGGGTCAGCAGGAGGAGGAGAGTAGCAGAGTGTAGGCCGAAGCCTGCACTGGTGGCAGCTTTTGTTCTGTTGTGACTGCGTGGCGTTTGCAGGTCACGTTGCCGGCTACACAGCTGGGGAACAGCTGGCGGTGCTGAACCCCACTAACACATTGGCTGGTGTTTTTCTCTGTGCAGCTAGCACGTCCGGGCACAAACTGGCGGTGTTAGAGCCCAGGGTCAGCAGGAGGAGGAGAGGAGCAGAGTGTAGGCCGAAGCCTAGTTGAACCAATTTCAAAGGAAACCTTTAACCCCCCCTCAGGTGTTGCAAGGTACAAGAGCAACACCTTGAACAGCATTAATGCTGCACAAGTCTAAGGTTGCTCTCTTCATTTTGCTCCTTGCACACGCTGAATAAAACACGTACACTATTTAGCCCATTATACTGTCAAACAGTAGTGGAGGCGTGACTTTTCTTTTGAAGAAGACGCAGCACAGGTGTCAAAATTTACACCTAGGTGCTGGGCGCAGACTCCTTACCGTTGTTATTTGCAGTACAGGAGAGTGCGCTCTTGTGTTATCCCTTGGCAATACCCTGTTAGTGCAGGCCGTCTTATGACCTCATTTCATGTTGGCCGGTGCGGTTAACGATGGCCATAAATCCCAGACCCACAGTGGTTTCCATAAAGTCACACTGCGGTGCTGGGATTTGTGGCCTTGTGCAGTAAATATGTTCGCCGCTCACACATGTCCTTACACCTGCTTCAGACTGGGCGGCCTCAGCTGATCCCTTATTGCCTGCCACGGCCATGAGGCCGCACAGTCTGAAGAAGGTGGAAGGAGGGGAGTGAAGACAGGCGAACATATGCACTGCTCGTGCCCATCAATCACACCCTCGCAGTCAAAATATATGAGACAACGAGGGGCGTTGTGTCGGGCAGGGCGGACGCACAGGCACAGCCAGCCAACCAATGATGTCTGAAGACGGGCAGCGCTAACAATGGGGGTGCTGCGTGTCATTAAAAAGGAAAGTCACACCTCAGGGACATTGTAATGGTCTCTAATGAGACACATTTTGTACGTGTTGAGTTCCACGTGGGCAAGGAGAAAAAGTCAGCCACCTTGTACAAATGCAGCAGTACTGCTGTACAAGGTGGCTGTTATACATAGAAACACCTGGGGGTGGGGGGCAGGCTCACTTCAATTTCAGTTCATGTGCCTGCGTGGCGTTTGCAGGTCACGTTGCCGGCTACACAGCAGGGGAACAGCTGGCGGTGCTGAACCCCACTAACACATTGGCTGGTGTTTTTCTCTGTGCAGCTAGCAATTCCGGGCAAAAACTAGCGTTGTTAGAGCCCAGGGTCAGCAGGAGGAGGAGAGGAGCAGAGTGTAGGCCGAAGCCAGCACTGGTGGCAGCTTTTGGTCAGTTGTGCCAGCGTGGCTTGTGCTGGACACGATGCCGGCTACACAGCAGGGGAACAGCTGGCGGTGCTGAACCCCACTATCACATTGGCGGGTGTTTTTCTCTGTGCAGCTAGCACTTCCAGGCTACAACTGGCGGTGTTATAGCCCAGGGTCAGCAGGAGGAGGAGAGGAGCAGAGTGTAGGCCGAAGCCTAGTTGAACCAATTTCAAAGGTAACCTTTAACCCCCCCTCAGGTGTTGCAAGGTACAAGAGCCACACCTTGTGCATCATTAATGCTGCACAAGTAAAAGGTTGCTCTCTTAATTTTGCTCCTTGCACACGCTGAATAAAACACGTACACTATTTAGCCCATTCTACTGTAGAACAGTAGTGGAGGCGTGACTTGTCTTTTTAAAGAAAAGCAGCACAGGTGTCGAAAATAACACCTTGGTGCATGGGCGCAGCTTCCTGAGCGTTGTTATTTGCTGTACAGGAGTCTGCGCTCTTGTTATCCCTTGGCCATGCGCTGTGAGCGCTTCCTGTCTTCTGACCTCATTTCATGTCGGCCGTTGCGGTTAGGAGACGAGTGAACACAGGCAAACATATGCACTGCACATGCCCATCAATCACATCCTCGTTGTCCAAACAAATAAGACACCGAGGGGCGTTGTTTCGAGCAGGGCAGACGCACAGGCGCAGCCAGCTAACCAATGATGTCAAAAGATGGGCAGCGCTAACAAGGGTGGTGCTGCGTATCATTAGAAAGGAAAGTCACACCTCAGGGACAGTGGAATGGTCTCAATGAGACACATTTAGTACGTGTTTAATTAAACGTGGGCAAGGAGAAAAAGTCTGCCACCTTGTACAAATGCAGCAGTACTGCTGTACAAGGTGGCTGTTATACATAGAAACACCTGGGGGTGGGGGGCAGGCTTCCTTCAATTTCAGTTCATGTGCCTGCGTGGCATTTGCAGGACACGTTGCCAGCTACACAGCAGGGGAACAGCTGGCGTTGCTGAACCCCACTGACACATTGACTGGTGTTTTTCTCTGTGCAGCTCGCATGTCCGGGCAAAAACTGGCGGTGTTAGAGCCCAGGGTCAGCAGGAGGAGGAGAGGAGCAAAGTGTAGGCCGAAGCCTGCACTGGTGGCAGCTTTTGGTCGGTTGTGCCAGCGTGGCTTGTGCTGGACACGATGCAGGCTACACAGCAGGGGAACAGCTGGCGTTGCTGAACCCCACTAACACATTGGCTGTTGTTTTTCTCTGTGAAGCTCGCATTTCTGGGCAAAAACTAGCGGTGTTAGAGCCCAGGGTCAGCAGGAGGAGGAGAGGAGCAAAGTGTAGGCCGAAGCCTGCACTTGTGGTAGCTTTTGGTCGGTTGTGCCAGCGTGGCTTGTGCTGGACACGATGCCGGCTACACAGCAGGGGAACAGCTGGCGGTGCTGAACCCCACTAACACATTGGCTGTTGATTTTCTCTGTGAAGCTCGCATTTCCGGGCAAAAACTAGCGGTGTTAGAGCCCAGGGTCAGCAGGAGGAGGAGAGGAGCAGAGTGTAGGCCGAAGCCTAGTTGAACCAATTTCAAAGGTAACCTTTAACCCCCCCTCAGGTGTTGCAAGGTACAAGAGCCACACCTTGTGCAGCATTAATGCTGCACAAGTAAAAGGTTGCTCTATTTAGTTTGCTCCTTGCACACGCTGAATAAAACACGTACACTATTTAGCCCATTATACTGTCAAACAGTAGTGGAGGCGTGACTTGTCTTTTTAAGGAGACGCAGCACAGGTGTCAAAATTTACACCTAGGTGGTGGGCGCAGATTCCTGAGCGTTGTATTAGCTGTACAGGAGTCTGCGCTATTGTGATCCCTTGGCCATGCGCTGTGAGCGCTGCCTGTCTTCTCACCTCATTTCATGTTGGCCGTTGCGGTTAGCAATGGATATGAATCCCAGGCCCACAGTGTGTTTTCAAAAAATCACACTGCGTGGCTGGGATTCGTGGCCTTGTGCAGTAAATATGTTTGCCGCTCACACATGTCCTTACACCTGCTTCAGACTGGGCGGCCTCAGCTGATCCCTTATCGCCTACCACAGCCAGGAGGCCGCACAGTCTGAAGAAGGCGGAAGGAGATGAGTTAAGACAGGCGAACATATGCACTGCACATGCCCATCAATCACACCCTCGCAGCCAAAATATATGAAACCAGGGGGGTTGTGTCGGGCAGGGCAGACGCACAGGCACAGGCAGCCAACCAATGATGTCAGAAGACGGGCAGCGCTACCAAGGGGGGTGGTGCGTGTCATTAAAAAGGAAAGTCACACCTCAGGGACATTGTAATGGTCTGTAATGAGACACATATTTTACGCGTTTAATTCTACGTGGGCAAGGATAAAAAAACAGCCACCTTGTACAAATGCAGCAGTACTGCTGTACTAGGTGGCTGTTATACATAGAAACACCTGGGGGGGTGGGGCCAGGTTCCCTTTAATTTCAGTTCATGTGCCTGCGTGGCGTTTGCAGGTCACGTTGCCGGCTACACAGCAGGCGAACAGCTGGCGTTGCTTGAACCCCACTAACACATTGGCTGGTGTTTTTCTCTGTGCAGCTAGCACTTCCGGGCAAAAACTAGCGGTGTTTAAGCCCAGGGTCAGCAGGAGGAGGAGAGGAGCAGAGTGTAGGCCGAAGCCTGCACTGGTGGCAGCTTTTGTTCAGTTGTGCCAGCGTGGCTTGTGCTGGACACGTTGCCGACTACACAGCAGGGGAACAGCTGGCGGTGCTGAACCCTACTGACACATCACCTAGTGTTTTTTCTGTGTAGACAACACTTCCAGGTGGCAACTGACAGTGTTGAAACCCAGGGAATCAAAGAGGAGCAGAGTGTAGGCCGAAGCCTGCAGTGAAGCAAGTTGAAAGGGAACCTTTAACCCCCCCCCCAGGCATTTGTTGCTGAAAGAGCCATCTTGTACAGCAGTAATACTGCACATGGAAAATGGTGGCACCGAAAATTATGCTCCTTGCAAACGCTGAAGTACACACTCATATAATGTGTCCCCTCACACTGTCAAACCGTCCCGGAAGTGGGACTTTCCTTTGTAATGTGACACAGCAAAGCCGTCATTCCAACCCCCTTGGTGCCGTGCGCCACCTCCTCAACGTTGTTTGGTTCTGTCACGGAGCCCGCGCTGTAATGTTATCCCTTGGCCATGCACAGTTAGCGGTGCCCGTCTTCTGACATCATGTAGGTGTCAGGCTGGCAGTGCCTGTGCGTCCAAGCTGCCCGAGATCCAACCTTGCAGTGTCATCTAATGTAGTCCCACTGCGGGCCAGGGATCCATGGGCATGCGCAGTGCATATCATCGCCTCTCACTCACCTCCTTCCTGCTTCTTCAGACTGTGCGGCGTCACGGCCGTGACATGCTATTAGGGATCAGCTGACGCCGCCTAGTCTGAAGAAGCGTGAAGAAGGGGAGTGAGAGGCTAGTATATGCGCTGCGCATGGCCATGGATACCAGGCCCACTGTGGGATCACATTAGACGACACTGCGAGGTGGGATTTCGGGCAGCGTGGACGCACAGGCGCAGCCAGGACGACAACAAATGATGTCAGAGGACGGGCAGCGCAAACTGTGCATGGCCAAGGGATAACATAACAGCGCAGGGTCCATGACGGAATCAAACAACGCTAAGGAGCCAGCGCACGGTGGCAAGGGGGTAGCAATGACGGCTGTGCTGCGTCACATTACAAAGGAAAGTCCAACCTCCGGGACGGTTGGACGGTGTGAGGGGACACATTACATGAGTGTGTAGTTCAGCGTTTGCAAGGAGCATAATTTCAAGAGCGACCTTTCCCTTGTGCAGTATTAGTGCTGCACATGGTGGCTCTTTCAGTAACAAACATTTTAGGTGTGCCAGCGTGGCGGTCGCATGACACGTTGCCGGATACACAGCTGGGGATCAGCTGACGTTACTGAACCCCAATAACAGAGGAGCGACTGTTGACTGTGCAGACAGCACTTCCAGGCACCAACTGGCGGTGTTAGAGCCCAGGGACAGCAGGAGGAGCAGGTTGGAGGTATTGCCGCACACACAGCTGGGGATCAGCTGACGTTACTGAACCCCAATAACAGAGGAGCGACTGTTAACTGTGCACACAGCACTTCCAGGCACCAACTGGCGGTGTTGGAGCCCAGGGACAGCAGGAGGAGCAGATTGGAGGTATTGCCGCACACACAGCTGGGGATCAGCTGACGTTACTGAACCCCAATAACAGAGGAGCGACTGTTAACTGTGCACACAGCACTTCCAGGCACCAACTGGCGGTGTTAGAGCCCAGGGTCAGCAGGAGGAGCAGAGGAACAGAGTGTAGGCCGAAGCCTGATTGGAGCAAGTTGAAAGGGAACCTTTAACACCCCCCCCCCCAAGACGTTTGTAGCTGAAAGAGCCATCTTGTGCAGCACTAAGGATGCAAAAGGAAAAGGTTGCTCTTTTAATTATGCTCCTTGCAAACACTGAAGTAAACACTAAAAATGTGTCCCCTTATACCGTTCAACCGTCCCGGAGGTGTAAATTTCCTTCGTAATGGGACACAGCACAGCTGTCATTCCTATCCCCTTGGTGCCGTGCGCTGCCTCCTCAGCATTGTTTTAAGCTGTCACGGAGCCTGCGCTGTCCTGTTAGCCCTTGGCCATGCCCAATTAGCGCTGCCTGTCTTCTGACATAATTTGGTGTCAGGCTGTCAGTGCCTGTGCGTCCACGCTGCTCGAGATCCCACCTCGCAGTCTCGTCTAACGTAATCCCACTGCGGGCCTTGGATCCATGGGCATGCAGTGCATATCATCGCCTCTCACTCACCTCCTTCCTGCTTCTTCAGACTGTGCGGCGTCATGGCCGTGGCATGCTATTAGGGATCAGCTGACGCCGCCTAGTCTGAAGAAGCGTGAAGAAGGGGAGTGAGAGGCTAGTATATGCACTGCGCATGCCCATGGATCCCAGGCCCGCAGTGTGACTCAATCAGAAGACACTGCGAGGCGGGATCTCGGGCAGCGCGGCCGCACAGGCGCAGCCAGCCTGACACCAAATTAAGTCAGAAGACAGGCAGCGCAAATAGGGCATGCCCAAGGGATAACAGAACAGCGCAGGCTCCGTGACAGCTTAAAACAACGCTGAGGAGGCAGCGCATGGCACCAAGGGGGTAGGAATGACGGCTGTGCTGCGTCACATTACGAAGGAAAGTCCCAGCTCCGGGACGGTATAACGGTATCAGTGAACACATTTTATAAGTGTTAAGTTCTGCGTGTGCAAGGAGCTAAACCAAAAGAGCTACCTTTTCCTTGTGCAGCATTACTGCTGCACAAGATGGCTCTTTCAGTAACAAACGAAGGGGGGGGGGACAGGTTCCCTTACATTTAGGTTGTTGTGCCAGCGTGGCGGTCGCAGGACACATTGCCGGCTACACAGCTGGGGATCAGCTGACGTTACTGAAACCCAATAACACTGGGTCGTATGTTTTTACTGTGCAGCCTGCACTTCTGAGCCGCAACTGGCGGTGTTGGAGCCCAGGAATAGCAGTTCAGTTGGTAGAAAGATGAACACAGCAGGAGACCTGGATGACACCCAATTACTTAATCAGGCAGAGGAGTGGCAAATTCCTGCGAGATCCAGGCCTGGTTCATTTTCAGGAAAGTAAGCCGGTCAACGTTATCGGAGGACAGTCGCATGCGACGGTCTGTTAGTACACCACCTGCGGCACTAAAGACACGTTCCGATAAGACACTAGCCGCAGGGCAAGCCAGCACCTCCAATGCATACTGGCTTAGCTCTGGCCATGTATCCAGCTTAGAGACCCAAAACTTCAACGGGGAAGAGCCGTCTGGGAGTACAGTAAGAGGGCAAGCCATGTAGTCTGTCACCATCTGACGGAACCGTTGCCTCCTGCTGACTGGAGCCGCCGGTGATGGTGTAGACATTTGGGGCGGGCACACAAAAGTGTGCCAGAGTTGTGCCATACTGGGCTTGCCTTGGGCAGAGGCACTGCTTCTGCTCCCTCTTTGGGCAGAGCCTCCCCCACTGCCTGGAAGCACTGAGCTGCTTTGTAAAGCACTAGCAGCACTCCTCTCAGTTGGACAGGAGAAGATGATGGAATTCACCAGTGTGTCGTGGTACTCCCGCAATTTACGCTCCCGGGTCAACGCTGGGATGAGGTTTTGGACGTTGTCCCGGTAGCGAGGATCGAGGAGGGTGAACACCCAATAATCAGGCATGTTGAGAATGTGGTCGATGCGGCGGTCGTTTCTCAGGCACTGCAGCATGAAATCCACCATGTGCTGCAGAGTGCCAACTGGCCCAGAAACGCTGTCCCCTGCTTGAGACATGATCTCTGCCCGCTCGTCATCACCCCACCCTCGCTGTACACACTGACCACTGGACAATTGTGTCGCTCCCTCCTCTGGACGGAGCTCTTCCTCCTCCATTGACTCCTCCTCATCCTCCTCACAAATTGGCCCCTGCGTACCCCTTTGTGAGGAACCACGTGGCGCTGACTCTCCAGAAGCTGATGGAAAAGGTGACTCCTCATCCTCCACCTCTTCCACAACATCATCCCTTAACCCTTGCAAAGTTTGCTGAAGCAGGCAGATAAGGGGGACAGTCATGCTGACTAGTGCATCATCTGCACTTGCCATCCGCGTGGAATAATCAAAAGCACGCAAAACCTGGCAGACGTCCTTCATAGTGGCCCACTCTGTGGTTGTAAAGTCTGATCGGCGCTGACTGCGACTTCTTTGCGCCTGATGCAGCTGGTACTCCATAACTGCTTGCTGCTGCTCACACAACCGCTCCAACATATGTAACGTGGAATTCCACCGGGTAGGTAGGTCACATATGATGCGGTGTTCCGGAAGGCGGAATCGGCGCTGCAGAGCAGCAATGCGGGATCTGGCCAAGCTGGAACGCCACAAGTGAGCACACTCTAGGCGGACCTTGTGCAGCAGGGCATCAAGATCCGGATAGTCCCTCAGAAAACTCTGCACAACCAAATTGAGCACATGTGCCAGACATGGGATGTGAGTGAGGTTGCCAAGGGCCAAAGCTGCCACCAGATTTCGGCCATTGTCACACACTACCATGCCTGGCTGGAGATTCGCTGGCAGTAACCACACATTGCTCTCCTGCTTGATGGCATTCCAGAGCTCCTGCGCTGTGTGGCTTCGATGCCCCAATGAAACTAGTTTCAAGACGGCCTGCTGACGTTTGGCCACGGCTGTGCTCATGTCGGTCATAGGTAAAGCCGTAAACGGCGCTGCAAGGCCCAAAAACCCCCCTCTAGGTTATCCTATGTAGTGTTTTTCCACAATTTAGCTGGAGACGGGTGGAAAAACACTAATAGGGAATTTTTTTTAAATTTTTAAACAGGCTGCACTATTTGAAAAAAAGGAAAATTTTTCTCAAGGTATGAGCTAGTAACGAACCCTGAGCTGAATCCAACCGGCTATGGCTGCACACAGACTACAGGGCGAGCTGGGCTCACACGGAGACCGTGCAGACAGCCGTAAACGGCGCTGCAAGGCCCAAAAAACCCCCTCTAGGTTATCCTATGTAGTGTTTTTCCACAATTTAGCTGGAGACGGGTGGAAAAACACTAATAGGGAATTTTTTTTTACATTTTTAAACAGGCTGCACTATTTGAAAAAAAGGAAAATTTTTCTCAAGGTATGAGCCAGTAACGAACCCTGAGCTGAATCCAACCGGCTATGGCTGCACACAGACTACAGGGCGAGCTGGGCTCACACGGAGACCGTGCAGACAGCCGTAAACGGCGCTGCAAGGCCCAAAAACCCCCCTCTAGGTTATCCTATGTAGTGTTTTTCCACAATTTAGCTGGAGACTAGTGGGAAAACACTAATAGGAAATTTGAGAAAAAATGTGCAGCAGGCTGCACTATGAGCAAAAAAGGACAACTGTGTGAGGCAGTGTGAACCCCCCCTGAGCTGAATACAACCGGGTATATGGCTGCACACAGACTACAGAGTGAGCTGCACACACACACACACACAGAGACCTTGCAGAACGCTGTTAAAACAGCGCTGCAAGGCAAGAGCAAGGTGAACAGTGAAGAACACACAGCGTTTTGCTAAATTAGCCTTTGGAAAGGAAAATAAAGCAATTAGCTAGCTCAACTGGCCCTCAGTTAGAACACAGCGTCCTGTCCCTAACTGAAATCACAGCAGAGTGAGCGCAAAATGGAGGCAGCGTTTTTTATAGTGCAGAGTGACATCATTTCAGCAGCCAATCACAGCCTTGCCAGTACTTACATGCCCACCATGCTAAACAGGATGTGCCCACACTTCCAATCATTCCTCATTGGCTGCTGCGTTCAGTTTGAATTCTGGGAACTTCCGATTCCGGTATCCGATATGCGGGAAGTATCGGAATTCGGTATCGGAATTCCGATACCGCAAATATCGGCCGATACCCGATACTTGCGGTATCGGAATGCTCAACACTATTACAGACCCTCTCATCCCTTGGCATCACAGACTTGGCTTTATCCTGGATCTCATCATACCTAACAGATCGGACAAGGTTCAGTCCTAGGGCCCCTTCTCTTCTCCATTTACACCTTTGGCCTGGGACAGCTCATAGAATCTCATGGCTTTCAGTATCATCTCTATGCCGATGACACACAGATCTACATCTCTGGACCAGATATCACCACTCTACTAACCAGAATCCCTCAATGTCTATCCGCTATTTCATTCTTCTACTCCGCTAGATTTCTGAAACTTAACATGGACAAAACAGAATTCATCATCTTTGTCCCATCTTACGTGACACCCCCCAACGAATCTATCCTTTACAGTAAATGGCTGCCCACTCTCCCCAGTCCCACAAGATCGCTGCATCGAGGTAATCCTTGACGCTGATCTCTCCTTCAAACCACATATCCAAGCCCTTTCCACTTCCTGCCGACTTCAACTCAAAAATATTTCACGAATCCGTTCATTCCTCAACCAAGAATCTGCAAAAACCCTAGTCCATGCCCTCATCATCTCTTGCCTTGACTACTGCAACCTCCTGCTCTGTGGCCTCCCCTCGAACACTCTCGCACCCCTCCAATCTATTCTAAACTCTGCTGCCCGACTAATCCACCTGTCCCCCCTCTATTCCCCAGCTTCTCCCCTCTGTCAATCCCTTCACTGGCTCCCCATTGCCCAGAGACTCCAGTACAAAACCCTAAGCATGACGTACAAAGCTATCCACAACCTGTCGCCTCCATACATCTGTGACCTCGTCTCCTGGTACTTACCTACACGCAACCTCCGATCCTCACAAGACCTCCTTCTCTACTCCCCTCTTCTCTCCTCTTCCCACAATCGTATACAAGATTTCTCTCGCGTATCACCCCTACTCTGGAACCCTCTACCACAACACATCAGACTCTCGCCTACCATCGAAACCGTCAAAAAGAGCCTGAAGACCCACCTCTTCTGACAAGCCTATAACCTGCAGTAACCACCGATCGACCAAACCGCTGCATGACCAGCTCTACCCTCGCCTACTGTATTCTCACCCATCCCTTGTAGATTGTGAGCGCTCGCGGGCAGGGTCCTCTCTCCTTCTGTACCAGTTATGACTTGTATTGTTTAAGATTATTGTACTTGTTTTTATTATATATACCCCTCCTTACATGTAAAGTGCCATGGAATAAATGGCATTATAACAATAAATAATAATATATACTGTAACATACCAAGAATAACTACATAGTATTTTGATATTCATACATTGACAGATAGTCTCTTTTTTCTAATTTAGTTTATCATAGGTATTGTCATTACATTGATTTGTCCTTTATCATACCTTAACTGGCTTCAGGTGTCAGTAAGTACTGCTAAAATTCCAATCCCATTATTTATTGTTATTATTGCATTTATATATTAGGGACTTTTCTCTTGGCTGATTATATCATTAACATTAGGAGTCACTTGACTTGATCTGTATAGAATCTCATATTTTAATTTAAAAATTGATAATTCTGGTTGCCATTAATTAGGTCAGGACACAGTGGCATCACTCATAGAAGGCACTCTGTGGATTTTATTATAAAAATTTTTTAAAATTTTTGTAATAAAGAGATTAATTTTTTTAATCTATGGTTCTCTTCTCTATTGGGCCATCTACAACTAGCCTGAATGTGTTTTATACATGTCATCAAAGCACCCGACAAGGTGGGCAGAACGCCTGGGTCCACAATCAGTGTCTACAGGTGACAGATCTAGCATGAAGGACAAGTAATCAGAAAACAGCCATCTGAAATATACAGTGATCAGCTGTATATTGTAAATGTACATCGCAATGGAAAAAACATGGGGTTTGATTCATAAAGGCTGGGGTTGTTCATGTCGATCTTCATAAGGGGGTGTGCTGAAGTCAGACGCTGGAGGCTGAATGAGATGCTTGCATTTCTGTGTGCATCTTGCCACAAATCCTACACCAGTCCCTGCTGGAGTAAGATTTGTAGTGTAGCAATTGCCGCCATCTGTCATGAATTTGATAAGTGTCAGTTGTCAGACCCCCATCCTGCCTCAACTCTGCCCACTTTGTAGAATCTGGGCGAACATGGCTTGAGAACTCCAAAAGTTGCATAATTTTAGCACAACCACCAGTTGCACCAAAATTACGGTATGTGCTTTTCAGAGCATTTTTGGCAGAAAACTGGTGTAAGAGCTTTGATGAATCTGGCCCATGGTTTCCTTTATTCTGGCAATATAAATAGGGCCTAGATCCTCTGTTGAGGAAATTAAAGTACAGCTTAATGGAACAATTTCCAACAATACCAGAGTGGGCTGAATTTTGTGTGGAGTTGTCTTTTAAGTCATATTAATGTCATGGTGATTTATCTTTCAGTATTTCGGGAAAGCTACAAATATGAGCCCTCCGATCAAATATTAAGTCAGCTCAGCTTCTTCTTAACAAGTATTAATATTTGTACCATGAAATCATTCTGTAATTTACAATTTTTTGGAGGTTCTTATCATACTTGATTTGCAGCACATAAATATCAAGCAAATGATCCCTGCAGATCTCCAGGGAGAATCCTTTGTTAAAAGTTAATGAAGCTTTCAGCAACTGGAAAAGTCATGAATCAACATCAGGATGAAAAATTGTTTGGCAATTAACAATCCAATTAACACTGATACATTTTCAAATGCATTTTTGAGTATTTGCATATAGTTAACGCTCGGTGACAATTGTAAATGGTTCAGTTTGTAATCCCTTCTTTAAATAAGAATTAGGGTCTCCCAGCTCAAGGCTTTGAGGAATAATGTCCCTCTATCATCATGACACAGATCCTCCTTCAATCTCAAATAGCATTTGTAATGAATGAGAGCTTTTAATGACTGTTAGATTGTTATTGATGGCTTTAGCCTATAGGTGTTAACTGCATTAAAGTAACCTGACAGCCCCAAAATACTGTGCAATCTTGGAGTAACAATAGACGCTGTGTGCGCAATTCTTAGGCGAGTGAGTATTTTGAACACTGGTGGACACAAACATAAAAGGCCCCTGTGCAAGAACAATATATGGGCCCCTTGCAGTCCAATATCTCTTCAGAATGGAAAATTCCACCTGATTTAGAGGCCCCCTTATCTCTTGTGCTGCATATGTTGCATCTATGACTTGTCCTCCCCTGATTTTCACCATATCATAATTTTTAAGTAGATTTTCCAACTCTGAGCTGTATCACTTAAATGCTTAATAGATGAAGCAGATCAGGTGATGTGTATTTGTGTAATGACAGAGGGAAGCTACCTGGACCTTTTCAGGATGAAGATGGACTCCAAATGAACTCTCAAATCAGTTTTTAGAAGACATTTTCTTCAAGCAGTGGTAAAGGAAAAAGTCTGCATTTTTCATGAAAACCATGATTTTTATGCAGGTTCATGATCCATTGAATGGATCGAATTCTCTACTGCTTGGCTATCCAGTAAAGCCCTTAAAGATGAAAGAATGATGACATGGCCCCTTCCGCACCAGACCTGAACCCTATCGAGAACTAGTGGGCCCTTCTGAAATGGAAGATTTTCAGGTTTGTTAACCATTTGGACTGATGGAGAGCATCTTTTTTCAGTGTTTTATTTCTGCACCATATGAGTGGATGAAAAATTTGGTTTACAATACGTGAATGTTTCTCACATTTTCATGTGTTTTTTACTTGTGTATTTGCATAGTTTAACTGGCATTTTAACCTATTCATTTTAATGCTGCAAAATGCTGCAAAAATGCTGAAAGACTTGAGATGCAGAGACATTTTGGCAAAAACGCAGTAGGGCTCAAAATACGCGCATAAAAAACATAGCAAGTGCATGAGATTACAGAAATCTCATTGATTATGCTGGTACTGTAAAGCGCTGTGTATTGTACCCACTAAATATACTGTGTAAAAAAGCAGTTAAAACGCTGCAAAAAACGGCACTTGTGAACATACCCTAATTGGGCTTTCACACATCGGTGTGATGTGTCGGTGTGCTGCCCATTATTTTTTATCAGAAAACAAACAAACCCATTGGGCCCATATAACTAGAGACGACATGACGAGGGGACGTATTGGAGCAATTGGAGCAGAGATTTCTGGTGTATGGAATGCCACAGCTCGTCATGAATGAGCTGTGGTGCCACACCCAGCCCCACCCTCATTCCACCCCACTCCACCCATTTTGGAGGACCTTAGAGAAACTTTCATGAAAAATCCAAAAGTTATAAAACATAGGATCAACTCTGAGTTGCGACTAAATTTTGTGACTTTTCAAAGTTTTAACACCAGAATAATAGTGTAAATGTTTTAATGAATCGGGTCTATTGAGTTTGTTCTATTCTGACCTTGCTTTGAATTTCACAGATCTCATTATCGGAATCATAATTTTAACAGATAAAATTAAAAGATCCATTTAACTCAATTGGTCCATGGGCTGCATGTTAAAAACATTAGGCAGCAGTAGGACATTTTACATGGATGTGTGAATGTACCCTAAGGCTGTTCATCTCATAAATAAAAAATGTTCTGTGCTTTTTTTCAGGGTGCTAGACCCATTTTTTGGTCCATGTGTCAGTGTTTGCAAACATTGTAGAATCCTTTTTCACGTATTTAAAAAAAACCATACATGGCATCTCCTTCACCACTAAATAGTAAAATACAGACGGTAGATACATGTTCTGTTTTTTTTCCATTGTGCCATTTACTTGCACTGACCCCTCTGTGATTTGCAACATGGATCATAGTTTGACATGTCCACTTGTGTTTCTGGACAATCTGCCCACAAAAATTTCAAAAAGACAATGTGAAAATGCACATTGACTATAATTGGCCCTTGATCTATCTGTAAAATTTCTGGATAGCACACATACCAACTAAACTGATTTGGGAAAGAGTTTTAAATTGTAATTTTTCATTAAAATCCCTCCTGTGAGTCATCTATACTGTAAGAAAATCTTTAACAAGGGTTGTTAAAAACACTCATTTTACGGTTATCTTGCAAAGTAAACAAGTTGACGAACACCCTATCAATGAACAAAACACTCGTTCATTGGGTGAAGTGATCTATTGAGCAGCACAACAGATCATTGTTCTTCGCGATGCATTATTCTTTGTAAACAGGACTCATACTACTGAGAACTATGGCAGTCTATGCGTACTGAGCAATCTAGTATAGATCCCCCAGCCTGCATTGTAAGATTTTTATCGTCTTGTTTAAATACACATTTCAATGACCACTAATTGGCGGGTTAATCCTGCTACCGGTCAGTCCATGTAAACAGATATTTAATTTGGGCTTTGCAGTCAGGGAGCGTTCCAAATCAATGTTTGAAAGCCATCTTAATATATAATTTCCTTGTAATGACTTCACATCCGATTCCGTCCAGATGTGTCCGGATCCCAGAATTCCAAGCGGTGGAAGTTCACCGACCTCCATATTGGGACGCCCAAGTGATGGGTGTCTCAATATGGAAACTGCTGGTGGTACCAGCCTCTTCTGCGGTACCACCAGCAGAACACCGTCGCACCACACACACACCCACACACATACACTGTATACGCAAACACACTCACACAAACACACACTGTATATACCGTACGCACCACACACACTGTATACGCCATACCCACCACACACACATTGTATACACCGTATGCAGCCTCTTAGCAGTACCACCAGCGGAACACCGTCGCAAACACGCTGCCACCGGATCAGCCGAATGATTCACTGACCACTGCCATCTTTGTACAGGAGGAGCGCATGCACAGTTTTAACTATTTAACTGCTATTTGCACAAAGATGGCGGCGGTCTGATTTACTGCTCCTGCGTAAATTCCGCGCAGGTGCAGTGAATCATTCGGCTGATCCCCGCGGCAGATGCGTGACGTGTCTACAGGCAGAGGAAGCTGGTCACATTAAAGGGGTTTTCCCATGACCTAAAGTTCATTTTAAAAATTGTCTGTGTTTGACGTGTACAAAGCATACCACATCTCCTGGGCAGGGGAGGAAGCAAAAGACAATACTGACATTACAGCAGGGATCATCTTTACCTACTTTGCATTCATTTTAACACAAAAGGAGGGGTGAGTACACATAGGAAAGAGGACACACTGGGGAGACAGCTAAAACGAGAGAACACATGAAGGAAGAAGACTACACAGTGGTGGAGAGAGAGCAGACAAGGGGGAGAGCACATGCGATACACAGGTCAAAGAAGATATGACATAAGAGGAGAAGACAGCAAATGGGAGAGAGAGAAAGTGCACAGGGGTGAGAGAGACAGAGCACAGGGAGAGATAGCTCAAACGGGATAGCACATGAGGGAAGAACAGCACAAGAAGGAGAGAGACAGCAGACAAGGGGAATAGCACATGGGGTAGACAGGTCAAAGAAGAGAGTACAGACTGGAGAAATCAGCACATGGGGAAAGAGAGAGTGGATAAGTGGGTGAGCACATGGCGGTGAGAGATTCTCAATGCTGCATAGCCTGCCCCCATCCTGACATTACTGCTCTCCCGATGAAATAGCCTCCATCTAGTCTGTATATAAGTGTGCATAAAAAACCCCGTTAATCACTGTTTAAAAGAGCCCCATTGACAGCTATGCCCACATTGAGCAACAATTCAGCGAATAGAATATTAATTATACTGAATTATTCTGACAAACCTACTGTATATATCAGTCTGGTCAGCTTTACCTGCTTTAGATCATGCAGCTGGCAGATCACACTGCATGTTCAATGAGACAGGTTCCCTTAAAAGGGGTTGTCCACTAATAGGACAACCTCTTCTGATTCCTCATGTTTTATGCAGATAAAATGAAAACACTTATACTCACCTCTCAAGCCACTAACATTCCACTGGTGTCAGCATTTGCGTTCCTGGGGTTCTCCTTCAGTTGTTATGATACGTGACACATGAGCCCTGTGCCCAATCCGCCAAGCCTTCACTGTCCCCACATTCAGATGTATTGAACATCAACAGGAAGCTGCGGCTGCACTCTGACTTCCTCTTGATGTTCAATTTGTCCGAAGGTGGGCACAGTGACGTCAAGGCTGATTGAACTCAAGGCTCATGTGACATCACAACAGCACAAGAGCCATGGGAATGCGAATATCAACACCACTGCACGAGAGGTGAGTATAAGTGTTTTTATTTTTCTGATGCCAGACACCCAGATCGAGAAGGGGTAGTGGACAACCTCTTTAAAGTACCATTCCATTTTCTTTTTTTTGCCACAAGATAGGTGTCAGTAATGTATGTTCCCACTGTATGGTAAAATACCTACAGGTCAGTGCCTTCAACTATTTCTGGTGCCAGTACGGTCATTGTCTGCCATATTGTTACCACAGCTCTGAGTGGCTAGAAGTGTCTTTATGAAGGCCTCGTTCTAAGTCTCATAGACTTATATTGAGAAGAGACTTCTAGACCACCCAGCAAACAGTGGAGTAATCTGGCCATTCACAACTTCAGTCATGTGGTGCAGAAGAGAGCTGTAGTGGCGCTGAGGGCAGGACAAGACAGTGAGCAGGAAGTATTTTACTACACACTGGGAATATACACTACTAATAACAGTCTGGTGGTGAAATGCAAAAAAAAAAAAAAAGAATGGTGCTTAAAAAAGTAACTTTTTTTTAGTTAAAAAAAGTTTATGCATTGCAAAGTTATGAACTTTGTAATATACTTCATTAAATTATATTGCTTCCTTCTCTCCTTTTGCAGTGCTGTTTCAGTGCTCAATTCATGCTACTTTAAAGGCTGCTTTTAACTGTTACTCAGCAAGATCATACAGTATATTCAAACAATCTGTGAACATGACTCTCCCTGTCTCTCTCTGTGCCCCTCCAATGTTTTCAAATAGGGGAATTTCCATACTCTGATTGTTTGACTATAGTATAGGCATCTTTGCTGAGCAACAGTTGAAAAGTTATTCTAAAGGAGCATAAACTGTGCATTAAAATAGCACTGCAGCATAGTGCTTGGGGGCAGAAGGAGGCAAAGCAAGTTAATGAAGTTTATTACAAAACAAATACGTTTGGAGGTTAAGTAAAAAAAATATATATTAGTTACTCTTTACATATTTGTTATATGGATTTTGTGAAAAATGCTGATATTTAGCCTCGAACAATACAGTAAAATGATGAAACAGTCTATTCTTTTTATAATGCACTGTGAGAAAACATACTTTCTGGGAGTGTTATTCATATATTAACTGAAGCTAAGGATTGCATACAATGTGATACTTGGCATTTCTTCCACCTTGCCTTGCACCTAGTGGTCCATTTACTCATGCACATACAGGAGGAACAATAGAGAAACTGTACAAAACAGAGTTCTTAAAAAAAAGCTTCACAATTTTCATTTTCTCTCGAACACACATATTTGCGAAAACATAAATGCCATTAGAACGGACAGGTCCTCCCTAAATCACTATATTGTGCAGATAAAGGCAAATAAGTCTTCAAAATCTTAAAGCCCACACAATTAGACCCCAGAGCTGAGGGGTCATCCGTGAGAAAAGGTGGAGTACACTTTCTTAATCAGAAACATACTTTAGTCCTTTTTGTTCCCTCAAGAATATCCTTAATTCCAGAAAATTAGAAGCTAATTTGAGTACAAGATTCTCAGGAGAACTAGCCGACTTACAAATGCTGGATAATTGGCCAATTTTCGGTTTCATGTCTATCAAATTTGCAGTTCATGTAATTGTGTTCTGTATATCTGAACATAAAAACTTGTTCAATCTTGTGGATAGGGTGGGGATCAGATTATTTGGCTGTGGGAAAATAAAAAAAACTTGTGAATCAGACGGAAAAAAAATAAAGCTTTTCCCACCTAGACAGCTCAAACTACTTGTTAATTTTTGAGCTGTCTTGCTATTGTGTTCAATGCAGAACTGAATCATTAATTTTTGTTATTCCCTAATAGGTATATAATTGCATATTATATTAGTAGAAAATATAAATGTTATACATTATTTTCTATAAATCATCTATAAAATTCCTTGCATGCTTATATCAAGTCTAAGAGGATCCACAGATGGGAGTATTACACCCTAATTTAAGTGTCTAAATTATAGACTCCCGTGTCTCTACTGAATCAAATTTATATTAGTATCGGATTCTAAAATCATCTAAGTTCTGTCCTATAGGACAACATGGGATCTAGTTTCCATGCATTCCTGGTAGGATGTTTCTTCTCTGGCTGATGTACTCATCTGCAATGCTTATAGGGATGGTCCAGGTCTTCCCACAAAATTCAGCAGTCAATCTATGTGACTGCAGTCATGTGAATCCTCACATTGCGTGCAGAATTTTTTGATGCTGGTGGCAAGACCAAACTGTCATGTGACTCCAACTATGCAATATGCTTACTTCGGCCACATTATGACTAGACGTGCACCTTCCTACTCAATACAAGTGAAGCTTTGGATGTCTAGTTGGAATGTGGCCGGGAGTATGCCATGTAAGGATTCACAAGTCTGCAGTCGCACTGAATGATTGCAGACTTTCGAGATAAACCTGGACAACCCTTTTAAAGTGGTGTTAACATGCAAAAAAGCAGCACTGTGTAATCCCGTCCAGACAACAGCAGCCTGGCCATCAAAGATCCAAAATGGCAAGAGCACACTGTGTCTGGCTTATTAGACCCATAAGCCTCATCTCATGTATAGATAAAGGGTGCAGCAGTCCTGCTGGTAGATAAATAAATCCTTTATTCCATCACAAAAAAAACATATAGCAATATTTTAACTCAAAGAAAACATCGTAAAAAAACTACCAGTAATTTAGATTCAAAATAATGCTGTCTGAAATACAGGATTTATTTATGCTAAAACAAATTGTAGATGATTCTGACCAAGCAACCTTCATATTATTCAAATTCACTGTGTTCAGCAAATTTCTAATAACGCAGCATAAGTTAAATTCTATTGTATAATATTTCATATTTTAAACCCTATGGAAAAATAGGCTGTCAGTGAAAAATAGAGAAAATTTGTAACCCACTCATTATTTACCTCTTCTCTCAGTGTGTAGTAAACCAAACATATTATGTAGTTATAAACCGATTTAAGTTTGATCTTGAGACATCACTGTTGACACTCCAAGATGTGTAATTTACCCTTTATTTGTGGGTAGAATAGTCACTGCCCTTCCCATACCGTAATTCTAAACCTCTCTGAACAAGAGAACATGGCTATTCTTTAGAAATCCTTGCTTAACCCCAGACCTAAGCCAAAATAACTGAGTAATCAGATGCTGATCTGCAGCGCTCCATGGTGCCGACTCAGCAAGAAGAACGAACCACAAGGATGGCAATTTAAGTATAATAAATATATGACCTAAGACAGTTCTTTATCAGCTTTATCCAACATAGAACATAGACTGATTAATACAGGAAGAGAGTATGAATGTTCAGGAGCTGGAGGGGAAGCTCTACGGAGTCATGAAGAGGCACCAATACAACTGTACTGTATTAGCCTTTGCTCTACCTTCATATGAATCAGATGTCATTTACTATATTGTGGTCATTAACTGGAACTAGCAAAATGTGTGGATCAATTAGAAAAAGAAGGAAAAAAAACACAACTGCGTGGAAGTTGGCGGGTACATTTGGAACTTAGGCTTTAGAGAATCATAAAAGTGTGAAAGACGCGAGTACAATTGATTTCAGAGAGCTAGCTGTTAATGTAATAAAGAATAGTGAATCCCATGGTCAGGGGCAGCAAAATACTGGCACCTGGAAAACATTTTAGACTGCCATATTATGCAGCTGCCAGTGCCCCCTGATGGCAGTGCAAGGAGCAAATGCCCTGCTGCACCCTCAACCCATAGTTATGCCCCTATATATCATTTCTATAGGATTACAGTCAGGACATTTATTTGCCATTCCAAAAATTAAACTTCTTTAACACTAGAAGTCCCAGAGACGGGTCATTTGACATTTCTACCTTTGAAACCCAGAGAAGGGTCAAATGACCTAAAGGATGTTATCTATAGCTTATCTTATCTCTATTCACTGTCTTTTGTTCTGTAATTAAGGCCATTACTGTTGCACCACAGGAGGTTGTTTGCTGTTTTCCATCCAGTTTACCCATGTAGTTTCAAGTTTCAAGTTAGTTCTGTTCAGTTTATTGTATTTGATAATATAAAGACTATACATATTGTATTTAGTTTAGTATTATTTGTGCAAAAAAGCGCTGAAACAATGAATCATTTTTTATATATTTTAAATAGAGAATTAGAAATTTTAGAGCAAGGTGCAGCTGTGAGTAATGACCAGAAGCATTTGTGTCTAAGGCTATGTGCACACTTTGCGGATTCCACTGCGGATTTTTCCGCAGCGGAATTCCAAAATCCGCAGTGAAAACCCGTTGCGGTTTTACTGCGGATTTATCGCGTTTTTTACTGCGGTTTCTTCTGCGGATTTTCATCTGCAGTTTCCTATTGGAGCAGGTGAAAATCCGCAGGAAAGAAGTGACATGCTGCGGAATGTAATCCGCAGCGTTTCCGCGCGGATTTTTCCGCAGCATGTGCACAGCGTTTTTTGTTTCCCATAAGTTTACATTGTACTGTAAACTCAGGGGAAACTGCTGCGGATCCACAGTGGTCAAAGGTACCGTTACATGTTACGATCTCGTCGACGATATAGTTAGAAATGTCACGTGATCACATCGTTCGTGCAATCAGTTTCACATCGTCCAAGAGGCGTCACATGCAACTATCTTGTTAACGATGTAAATTTTGGCTCCGCGTTAGCCTCATTGCAAACGTTTGCAGAACGATTTTTCACAATGGCAGGAATAGGAGAATTTACACCAAAATCGTTCATCTCAGCGTTACACTGAACGATGCTGCACATCTTCTGACACATAATTGGACGAGGATCGTCAGATTTGAGATCCTGACCTCAAATCTGCGATCAGCGATCCAACGATGTGTTCGTCCGATATCTTCATGTTACACGCAACGATGTGAAAACGACATTTCATGAACGACGTGATCATGTGACGTTTTCAAACGATATCGTCAACGAGATCGTAACGTGTAACTGTACCTTTAGGCCTCAATCACACTAACGAAAAAAAATCGCAGCATGTTCATTCTTGTGCAAATTTGGTGCGAAAAAAATTCCCACAAGACGACTGAAATTTTAGTGTGAAAAATATACAAAAGAACAACTGTTATTTGTTTTGATGCTTTTAATTTTTTTTTAAAAACCAATAAGATTTTTTTTTCACTAAAGGGTTATGTCACACCAACATCAAACAAATAGTCACATTTTCAAGATGAGCAGTGTATAAGCGGCATAGCCAAACAAATGTGATAAAACAATATAATCAAATTATACAACAGGGAGGGATGTTGGTGGAGGAGTGGGAAGAGGGGAGGGGGGAAAGGGTAAAGACAAATACATGGGGGTAGGGGAGTAAAGGAGCACGCATCAAAGGATGCTTTTTATTTTTGTTATAAAAATGTTAAAAAAGTACAAGGAATAAAACAATTCCACACATATTTTCAATAGGCTGCAGTGGGGGGCTGTGTGTGTGTGAGTGGCATGTCCTTGTGTGACTAGCATTTCAGCACTCACTCAGCAGTCTGTCTGAACATGTCGGAACATACCTGGCACTGCCTGGGTATGTCCCTGGTATATTTGCCACACGTGTATTTGTAGCAGTCAACACATCTCTCAGTTGCACAATTGTTCGTGCATCGATGGTTTACCTGACACTTCACCCTTTTGCCAGGGCTGGGTGTGGAAGGAAGTTGCCAAAGGAGTTTCTCCTTGCATGCCTTCTTTTCAGTCACATGACGGCCACCTAACTCTTTTGCAAGCTCAACCAGGAAGTCCACCCGTCTCTCCCGCACCCCAGTGCATGCCTGATAAAGAACATGAGCATAGAGTGCTGCCATGTCAATCATGTTGTAGAACACGGCGACTGGCCATCTCTGTGTTCCTGCACGCATGCTGTACTCCCGCGCCATTTGGTCCATTACATCCACACCGCACTTTGTGTGGTTGTATTGTGTGACCGTGTTTGGCTTCCTTTTGTTGGTATCCTCAGTCTCAACCACGCTGTGCATGCTGCTGAGAATGTAGACGGCCTTCTTTCGTTTGGGTGCATACACTGTCAGTGTGGCACCAGTGGTTGAAAACACCTGAGTGGTGAATTCAGTGCGGTCCATCTGTCTAGCGGATTGAAGAATTTCCCGGCGACTCTTGTTGACTGTGCCGAGGATAGTGGTTTCCCGGCTAAGCAGTCGTTGTGCAAGTGACAATGATGTAAAGAAATTGTCCGTGGTTACAGTTCTGCGGTTTCGGGTCATAGTGGCAATGATCCTTGGGTTTCCCAGGTTTGCTGACCAGCTGTCACGTAGTGATGGAATCTCGGTCACCCCCCGCAAGATAATGACTGAAATAAATGCCATTAGTTCCGGGAGACCCATGAACCAATCCACCTGCTCCGTGTGACGTGCATGTTGAGTAGTCCATTCTTCAATGCTACGAAGCATGTCAAGACTGATAAAACAGAGGAAGCTCGGAAGGCGACTCTGGACACTTCGTCTGGCCTTAGCACTTGGCTCTCCATCTGTAGGGTACGGTTCTATTGGGGTCAAATGGAGATGTTTCCCCACTTGTACTTCATGCCACACTGTGCCATCTTTTGCGGTCTCTGTCGGCTCACTCGCCAATCGAGCTCTCTTTTTTGGTAGAGGAGGAGTCTCCTCATCTGCAAGATAAATAATTTCAAATAAGCATTTTGTTTTGGTTCAAAATAAAAAAGATAGTCAAGAAATAAAATAGGTAACTCACACTGCCTTTTTTGGCATCCTGTTCCGTCCGTTTTTGAAACAAGCAGAACAGGATCCCTTTTGGCCCCCGTGCACCGTGGGTGATGTCCGTGTGCTATCCGTGAATCCACAGATAGCGCTGTCTGCTGTCACCACATACTCACCTCCCTCCAGCGCCTCTTCTCCTCTCACTTCCGGTTCACTCTTGGGCTCAGTGATGTGAATATTCATAGCCTAATGAGCGGCACCGGAAGTGAGAGGAACTGTCAGCGCTGGACTGAGGTGAATATGAAATTCTTTATTTTTAGGCTTTTCACTTTCCTCCGTTGTCCGTGCACACGGAAGTCACATGGATGACATCTGTGTGCATGGATGCTTTCGGCAAAAAGCGGTCCGTGCTTCCGCAAAACAACGGACATGTCTCTGTGTGGAGCAGACGGACACGCATGTGCTCCACACAGAGACACAGTTCGTGCGGAATAGGGCCATAGGGGAACATGTGTCCCGTATGTCCGTGCATACGGCATGTTTCAGCACAGACCCCACATGTGCCGGTTGAAGGACTATGTCTTCTCCATCTGAGTCTGAAGGGTTTGTGTTGCTCAGAATCAGTTCCAATGTCTCTTCAATGGTGTACCTTCTCTCCATTTTCTTTCCTGTGAACAAAATAGGTTTCTCCCCCACACTCAGGGAGAAACCAAAATAGGTTTTTCTTGTGAGCAGCAACCCCCACACTCAGGAATAGCTTGCATTATTCTGTTTACACACTCTTATCTTAGATAATCCCCCCTGCAGATTCCTCAGGCAAGAGCACATTTACAAATGAAAGGATGCTAATTAAGGTGTCACTATGGACTGAGGGTCATTTGACCCTCTCTCAGGACTTCAGGGGGGATCTTGAAATTCCCGGGACTTCTAGTGTTAAACAGAAATCATAATTTTAATTTTTATTGTAGAAATCAATAGTACACAAGAAAATAAGAAACTTTGTAATATATCTTATTAGAGAATTCTGCTTCTTTCTCCACCAGGACTGATCTCTCATCCTCAAAATTCTTAATTCTCTGATAAAATGTGTATACAGTGAAGACAGTTTTTTACATTACTCTGATAGGAGAAGAGAGATACCATTGATAAGACTATACCTCCTGATCATAGACAAATGAACATTACCATTAGCTAATGTGAGAAAGGACTTTAGTTGCTTAGAGGTTACCTTGGGTTCCTTTGTGACCTCGTAAACTATGAAACGCTCTGCTTTCGGGGTGATCTTTGTTGGTCTACCACTCTTGTGGAGGAAAATATTGCTCCTGAATTTCCTTAAAGGGAACCTGTCACCTGAATTTGGCGGGACTGGTTTTGGGTCATATGGGCGGAGTTTTCGGGTGTTTGATTCACCCTTTCCTTACCCGCTGGCTGCATGCTGGCTGCAATATTGGATTGAAGTTCATTCTCTGTCCTCCATAGTACACGCCTGCGCAAAGCAATCTTGCCCTGTGCAGGCTTGTACTATGGAGGACAGAGAATGAACTTCAATCCAATATTGCAGCCAGCATGCAGCCAGCGGGTAAGGAAAGGGTGAATCAAACACCCAAAAACCCCGCCCATATGACCCAAAACCAGTCCCGCCAAATTCAGGTGACAGGTTCCCTTTAACTTGTAAACAATATGACTGTTTATTCGTAAAGTTGAAACTATTTAGAGATGGATTTGTAAATTTCTACAGGTTGATAAGCATCAACAACCCTTTTTCTGAGGTCCACATACATCTCTTTTGCTCATGCCATGATATACTTCCACACGTGATGTGAAAATCAGACTTTGAATGATCATTGTTCATTAAATAAAAAACAGGTCACCAACTCACACCAACATTTCCTGCTATAGACAGGCTTTGGGTTTCCTGCACTGTTCCTTCAGAAACTCCTTTATTTGATGCAGTTTTATTAGAAGGGAAAGCAATGTTCACATTTAGAGCATATGCAAACTGCACTAATCCCATACAAGCTTCTTAAAGAAACAGCGCGACCTCTGCTTCCACAACTATTTATTGCTCCTGCTAATAAGTGGCTGTTGTCCAAACCCTTTCCTTTAGGGTACCGTCACACTATACGATTTACCTACGATCACGACCAGCGATATGACCTGGCCGTGATCGTAGGTAAATCGTAGTGTGGTCGCTGGGGAGCTGTCACACAGACAGCTCTCCAGTGACCAACGATGCCGAGGTCCCTGGGTAACCAGGGTAAACATCGGGTAACTAAGCGCAGGACCGCGCTTAGTTACCCGATGTTTACCCTGGTTACAAGCGTTAAACTAAAAAAAAACAAACAGCACATACTTACATTCTGGTGTCCGTCAGGTCCCTTGCAGTCTGCTTCCCGCACTCAGTGACTGCCGGCCGTAAAGTGAAAGTGAAAGCACAGCCGCTGTGCTCTGCTTTCACTTTACGGCCGGCAGTCACAGTGCGGGAAGCAGACGGCAAGGGACCTGACGGACACCAGAATGTAAGTATGTGCTGTTTGTTTTTTTTTTAGTTTAACGCTTGTAACCAGGGTAAACATCGGGTAACTAAGCGCGGTCCTGCGCTTAGTTACCCGATGTTTACCCTGGTTACAAGCGAACGCATCGCTGGATCGCATCGCTAGATCGCTAGATCGGTGTCACACACACCGATCTAGCGATGACAGCGGGAGATCCAGCGATGAAAGAAAGTTCTAAACGATCTGCTACGACGTACGATTCTCAGCAGGATCCCTGATCGCTGCTGCGTGTCAGACACAGCGATATCGTAACGATATCGCTGGAACGTCACGAATCGTACCGTCGTAGCGATCGAAATGTTATAGTGTGACGGTAGCCTTAGGAAACCATGATGGACAGTAATCCATTACTGCAGATTCCTGTCTTTGAGCAACATTTAGCTCTCTTAAGTGGGTTAAGGCATTAAATATCCCATTAACACAACTGTGATCTGATAAGATGGATTTTAATTATTTACCCACAACATGCCTAATGGGACTAAAGCAAGGTGTAAAGTGTAATCCTACCTGATCATGCTATGAAAGAACGGTCTCACGAAACGTTATCATAGTTGAGACTAACTTTGTAGCACATGGAAGTATTCAGTACAGAATATATCTATTCTTTTACACAACAGACAGTACTTGTTTCATCTTCTACCTGCAACATTTGAAATTTACCTTTGGACTTTTTGGCAAACTACTGTAAGCACTGCAGATCATCTTTTATTGCTGGAGAAGTTGTAAGCAGCCATACATTATGAGCAAGGTCTCAAATGGTAGATCCCTCTACTATAGTAACATAGTAACATAGTTAGTAAGGCCGAAAAAAGACATTTGTCCATCCAGTTCAGCCTATATTCCATCATAATAAATACCCAGATCTACGTCCTTCTACAGAACCTAATAATTGTATGATACAATATTGTTCTGCTCCAGGAAGACATCCAGGCCTCTCTTGAACCCCTCGACTGAGTTCGCCATCACCACCTCCTCAGGCAAGCAATTCCAGATTCTCACTGCCCTAACAGTAAAGAATCCTCTTCTATGTTGGTGGAAAAACCTTCTCTCCTCCAGACGCAAAGAATGCCCCCTTGTGCCCGTCACCTTCCTTGGTATAAACAGATCCTCAGCGAGATATTTGTATTGTCCCCTTATGCTAATCATGATTACATTATTTACAAATAATATAATTTATATTATTATATATGCAAATTGATTGTTTCCTCAAGTTGTGCATTCTCTACCCAAAATGCAATCCCATCAGGTTCAAGTAATGTTAGTAAAGGCAGAGGTAGGGACATGGGTAGGAGTTGGAGTAGAAGCCTGGGTAGGAGTTGGGGTAGAGGCCTCAGTAGGGGTTGGAGGAGAGGCATGATTAGGGATTGGAGTAGAAGCATGGGTAGGGGTTGGAGTAGAGGTATGGGTAGGAGTTGGAGTAGAGGCATGGGTAGGGGTTGGAGTAGAGACATAGGTAGGGGTTAGAGTAGAGGCATGGGTAGGGGTTGCAGTAGAGGCATGGACAGGGTCGATTTTAGACAAATTGGGGCCCTAGGCAAAATTCAAAGTGGGGCCCCCATGTCCATATAAAACACGTACATGTTACACCAATATCGGTGTCACCAGTGTTTTCAATCAGTGTGCCATCCATGTGCCATCTGTGTTTTTCCGGTATGGATAATGAAATGAAATTACAAAGCTTCTAATATACTTTCCATGTTAAACACGGACGGTACATGGACGGCACTCATACAGCACTCATACAGCACACGTACATCACACGGACGACACACGGACGGCACATGGACCCTTAGACTTGTGTTGGCCCTTGTCATCTGTGCTGCTGGGAAATCAAGGACATGAATGCAGCACCTTAGGTCAAATAGGGCACACGTGGCATCTGTGAAAAACATGATACGTTGTGTGAAGGGGCCATACAGTCACATAATAGAAAACATTAGCAGAATTGCCGTCTTTTTCTTCATCCTACCTTACAAACAGCAGAATAAAATTTTTAAAAAAGTCGTACATGTCCCCCAACCTACTCTGCTATATCCCCTCTGGCTCCGTGGCCAATGGTTCGGGGTCCCTGATGGTTATTATTCACTTTTCAGCTATAATAAAAGGTGCTGCCACAAGACCCCTGCAGCCCAATGCTTATATTGGCAGATACCCCCGGAGCCACAAGACCCCTGCAGCCCAGTGCTGAGACTGGCAGAGACCCCCGGAGCCACAAGACCCCTGCAGCCTAGTGCTGAGACTGGCAGAGACCCCCAGAGCCACAAGACCCCTGCAGCCCAGTGCTGAGACTGGCGGAGACCTCCGGAGCCACAAGACCCCTGCAGACCAGTGCTGAGACTGGCAGAGACCCCCAGAGCATTGGTGCTGGAGCCATGGGGGATTTATCATTTGATGCTAATTATTTTTACATTCTCAGAAAACCTTTGTAGTGTCGGTTCACATGCACCATTTTTGCTGCGGATTGATCTAGTGTTGGCAGGAAATATTCAGTGTTTGTGCAGCCTTTTCACTTGCATTTTTGTGTCTCATTCATTTGAATAGGGAAAGAAATGCTGAAAGACAACAGCAACAGGTTTAAAAACAAAAAAAAGTGTCTTCTGGCCAGTGTCCGTGTGCCAGTGTCTGTGTCTAGCCGGTGTCTGTGTCTGGACGGTGTCTGTGTCTGGCCAGTGTCTGTGTCTGGCTGCTGTCTGTGTCTGGCCAGTGTCTGTGTCTGGCCGGTGTCCGTGTCTGGCCGGTGTCCGTGTCTGGCCAGTGTCCGTGTCTGGCTGGTGTCTGTGTCTGGCCGGTGTCTGTGTCTGGCCAGTGTCTGTGTCTGGCCGGTGTCCGTGTCTGGCTGGTTTCCGTGTCTGGCCAGTGTCTGTGTCTGGCTGGTGTCTGTGTCTGGCTGGTGTCTGTGTCTGGCCGGTGTCCGTGTCTGGCCGGTGTCCGTGTCTGGCCGGTGTCTGTGTCTGGCCGCTGTCCGTGTCTGGCCATTGTCCATGTCTGGCCAGTGTCCATGTCTGGCTGCTGCACTGGGACAGCGAGGAATAGTATAGTAGACTACACTATTGCATCCAGTAGTATATTAGGCTGCCATGTTCCCACTGCACTTCTGCAGTGCGTCCAGGGGCTCTGCCTGAATCCCCCTAAACTAGGATTCACATAAATCCCCGACAGGGCCACAGACTGCACTGACACAAGCAGAGGTCAAAGGAATTTGTTTTTTTTTTTTCTGAAAGTGACTGATTTATTTTCTTAGGCCAGGTGCACATGATCAGGAATTGGCAGCGTTTGGACGCAGAACACATCCGCTGCCGCTTTTGAACGCAGGTGACTCCACATGTGACCACTGAACCGTGCAGATTCACGGCATCCAATACATTGTACGGGTGACATTTATCGTATCTCCGCAAGATAAATAGACATGTTGCGATCCAGAAAGATGCGCCGCATGTCCGTCTCTGCAGGTGAGCCGCGGGCGTCTCTGGATGCATAGTGGGCATGGGATTTCTTGAGATCTCATCCACTCTGCTGTAACATCTGGCCGCTGCACAAGTACGCAATGTCCAACCCGCAGCGATTTCTGATCGTGTGCACATACCCTCAGAGTCTGTTTGTGTTTTTTTGTCTAAAAATATCCACTTTTCTGTGGCTGTTGGGACAGACCGACACGTTCAGAAAATAAAACATCACATGTGGAATTCATTTGAACTCCATTCCTGTCATTGCAATCTATGGTTCTATACAGGATTCAGGCAGAACGCACCGGAGAACAGGCCCTAATGTAAGACACAGGCATTAGACATACCATATTTTTCAGATTATAGGATGCACTTTTTTTCCCCAAAATTTGGGGGGAAAATGGGGGTGCGTCTTATAATGCAGACATACCTTACCGGCTGTGGCGGAGCAGGGTCCAGGGTCTCTGCAGGCCTCAGGCTGGGATAAAGGGGTGATCTCATGTGCGGTGCGCCGCTGCAGGTGTTCGGTGCTGCGGGTGTACGGTGCTGCGGGGCTCTGCTGACATTTTGTGAATGGCCAGAGCCCCTGCAGTTGCATGGTTTTTTATGGGGTGGACTCTGGGTAAATGTCTTCCGGGGGCGGCGCATGAGCAGATGGAGATCTCGGCACCAAGATCTCGGGAGATGAGATTTCAGCACTGAGATCTCATCTCCCGAGATCTTGGTGCTGAGATCTCCATCTGCACATGCGCCGCCCCTGGCAGCCATTTTCCCAGGAGTTCACCGCATAGGAAACCATGCCATGCAACTGGAGCGGCACGGTGGCTCAGTGGTTAGCACTGCAGCCTTGCAGCGCTGGGATCCTGGGTTCAAATTCCTCCAAGGACAATATCTGCAAGGATTTTGTAAGTTCTCCCCGTGATTGCATGGGCTTTCTCTGGGTACTCCGGTTTCCTCCTGCATTCCAAAGATAGGGAATTTAGATTGTGAGCCCCATTGGGGACATAGCCACTAATGACTGTAAAGCGCTGTGGAATTAATTGCGCTGTATAAATGAGTAAAAATAAATAAACTGTGGGGGTTCTCGCCTTTCACAAAATGTCGGCATAGCCCCCACAACACCGTACACCCACAGCAATGAACACCCGCATCGGCATGCCGCACATCCGAACACCCCCTCATCCCAGCCTGCGGCTTGCAGCAATGCTCCAGCAGCCACCCTAGGACCCTGCTTCACTGCAGCCACCACCCCCCCATAAGCAATAAGCAATAAGACGCATGGATTACAAGAAGCACCACCATTTTATTACGAAAAAGCTTTTCTCCTATTTTTCTCCTCAAAAAAATTTGGCGTGCGTCTTATAATCCGGAGCGTTTTATAATCCGCAAAATACCACAGATTCCTATTATAGCGACACTACAATTACAGAACTATATATGCAGCACATATACACAGATACACACAATACTTGTGCACACATTATATATACTTTATAAATATAGAAACACACACTATATAAAGTATACACACAGAAGCATTCAGTTTATAGACAGTATGCTCACAAACATATACAGTTTATATATATTTACACAGTATACTACACACAAGCAGTATACAAATATAGTATACATACTATATACTGTATGTACATGTGTGTATATACAGGGTGGAGCGCGGTAATTTGCTTTTTTGCACTGCATGCTGTGGCGGCACTGTCGGTCGAAGAGAGGGGAGAGTGAGTGTGGCTTACAGTGGCTGATGGGAGATTTGTATTCCTCTGCCTTTCAGTTGCCATCATGCAGTGGACACGTGAGGAGAGGTCATTTTGTGTTGAAGCGTATTTTTCAAATGCCCACTCGATCATTGCAGTGCAGCGTGCTTTTCGTTTACAATTCGCTGTTCCTCCACGCGGACGTGTTCCTGGACGGCAATCAATTGTAAATTGGGTGAATGCATTCAGAACAGCAGGGAATGTGTCATGTGTACGAAGGGGACCTGAGAGAAGGATTACAACACCACAAAACATCGAGAGAGTTAGAGCAGCAGTACTGCAATCTCCGAAACGCTCTGCTCGGAAGCAATCATTTGCTCTTGGCATTTCAAGACGTTCTCTCCACCGGATTCTTCATGATGAACTGAATTTTCACCCGTATAAAATGTGCGTGGTCCAACATTTGTCAGCATGGGACTATTTGACACGGCGGACCTCTTGTGAAGACATGTTAGCAACGATACCCCGTGACGCAATTGTGTTTTTTTCTGATGAGGCACATTTTCACCTCAGTGGGTGTGTAAACAAACAAAATATGCGTTACTGGAGTGAAACAAACCCCAGAGAAGTTCACGAGAGACCTCTGCATTCGGACCGCGTCACTGTGTGGTGCGCCATATCACGAGTAGGCATCATTGGTCCTTACTTTTTTCAGGATAATGGTCATGCCATAACTGTGAACTCCGAACGGTACTTGTCTATGATACAGGATTATTTTCAGCCGGCTCTTGAGGCAATGGAACTAGAGGATACATGGTTCCAACAGGATGGTGCCACTGCACACACAGCGAGGGTTACCATGAATTGTTTGAGGCAAATGTTTCCTGGACGGCTTATCTCTTTGAGGGGAGATGTGAACTGGCCAGCACGCTCACCAGATTTAGCCCCATGCGATTTTTTCCTTTGGGGTTACCTGAAGTCTAAGGTGTATATCAACCGTCCCAACACCTTGGAAGACCTAAGGAACAATATTGAAGCTGAAATTGGCAGAATACCAGTGGACATGCTTGTTAGAGTTCATGAAAACTTCAGAAAACGTATGCAGCAGTGTGTGGATAGCGAAGGTCGACATTTGCCAGATACACTATTTAAAACCATGTAATTTAAAAATTCCATTACTGTTCAGTATAATTAAAATATAAAATACATTTTTCTAATGATCATAATTTTTTTATTTCATTCCCAAATCAGCAAATTACCGCACTCCACCCTGTATATATATATATATATATATATATATATACACTCACATGCACCACAGATTATTATTATTATTATTTATTATTATAGCGCCATTTATTCCATGGCGCTTTACATGTGAGGAGGGGTATACATAATAAAAACAGGTACAATAATCTTGAACAATACAAGTCATAACTGGTACACGAGGAGAGAGGACCCTGCCCACGAGGGCCCACAATCTACAAGGGATGGGTGAGGATACAGTAGGTAAGGATAGAGCTGGTCGTGCAGTGGTCTGGTCGATCGGTGGTTACTGCAGGTTGTAGGCTTGCCGCAAGAGGTAGGTCTTCGTGTTCTTTTTGAAGGTTTCGATGGTAGGTGAGAGTTTGATATGTTGTGGTAGAGAGTTCCAGAGTAGGGGTGATGCGCGAGAGAAATCTTGTATGCGATTGTGGGAAGAGGAGATAAGAGGGGAGAAGAGAAGGAGAACTTGTGAGGATCGGAGGTTGCGTGCAGGAAAGTACCGGGAGACGAGGTCACAGATGTATGGAGGAGACAGGTTGTGGATGGCTTTGTATGTCATGGTTAGGGTTTTGTACTGGAGTCTCTGGGTAATGGGGAGTGTGATGTGACTGATGGTCGCGTGTTTAATGGGAGGTATGTGTCACAGGGTTGGATGCTCCGTGCGAGGCAACCCGGAGTATTTTGTCTTTAGTGCATGTGAGCACTAAAGATGTCGTTTAGTGCACCTGGGTCTGGGTTGCGGGTAGCTAGGAGAGATAGGAGGGTCTGGTACCCATATACCTCACCTCTGAGTGGGGGCGCTAACTGTATCGTTTTTCCTTGCAGGAGGTTGAGGACCTGCAGTGATGTCATGATCATGTGATCAATGCATGTGATGTTACCTCACCTGTGGGTGTGGTTACAGGCTACCTAAAGGAGGTGTGTTTAGCTGCACAGGGTAGTGAGTGTTTGGGAGTCTGCCAGTGTGGACAGAATTCCATGTGTCCCGGCTGGACACTACAGAGAGACCGTGTTTAGGCTGTAGAGCCTGCGTGCTGGACATAGCACAGCCTGTGTGCCCACAGACCTGAGAGAGCGGAGCTCTACTATGGACATTGAGGATTTATCTGTCTGATGTAAGACTGTTTACCTTTTTGTTGCTGCCTTGATGGTTTATGGAGCAAATAAACCCACATGGACATTGAAGAGAATGTGCCTCCTGTTTCCTCCTATGCATCTGAGTGAGTACAATCCTTACAGGAGCCAGTGAAGGGATTGACAGAGGGGAGAGGCAGAGGAATAGTGGGGGGACAGGTGGATTAGTCGGGCAGCTGAGTTTAGAATAGATTGGAGGGGTGCGAGAGTGTTCGAGGGGAGGCTACAGAGCAGGAGGTTACAGTAGTCGAGGCGGGAGATGATGAGGGCATTAACTAGGGTTTTTGCAGATTATTGGTTTAGGAATGTACGGATCCATTAAATATTTTTGAGTTGAAGGCGGCAGGAAGTGGAAAGGGCTTGGATATGCGGTTTGAAGGAGAGATCAGTGTCAAGGATTACCCTGAGACAGCGAGCTTGTTGGACTGGGGAGAGTGGGCAGCCGTTTACAGTAATGGATAGGTTCATTGGGGGGGTCGCATGAGGTGGGGGAAAGACAATGAATTTCTGTTTTGTCCATGTAAGTTTTAGAAATCTAGCGGAGAAGAAGGATGAAATAGCGGATAGTCATTGAGGGATTCTGGTTAGTAGGGTGGTGATATCTGGTCCAGAGATGTAGATCTGTGTGTCATCAGTATAGAGATGATACTGAAAACCGTGAGATTCCATGAGCTGTCCCAGGCCAAATTTGTAAATGGAAAAGAGCAGGGGCCCTAGAACTGAACCAGATATACACAATCATACTATATACTGTATATATGCATACATATACTATATACACATATACAGACACACACTGTATACTGCACATGTACACACACAGATACACATATACATGTATACTTACCAGGTTCTGCGGCTTCACTTGTACAGATCCATTCCCAGGACTGTGCTAGGAGCAGCCATGATGAAGACTGGAGAGGACACAGACACACAGGGCTGCAGGCATCTTCCTGGCCCAGCTCTGACCTCTGTCTGCTGTGCTGTAATCATCCCCTCCCCCTCAACTTCTAACCTGACTGCAGGGAGAAAGAGAGAAAGAGGGGGGCTGGAGGGGGGTTGGGAGAGACGCTCCGGGACTACAGAGGATGCATAGCGTTATTCGCTGCTGTACACCCTCTGGACGCTTTGTAAAGGGGCTGCAGATGCAGGGGGACCCCTTTTGTGAGTGCGGGCCCCAGGTGTCTGCCTGGTCTGCCAGCCCCAAATGTCGGCCCTGGGCATGGGTAGGGGTTCGGAGTAGATGAATCTGTAGAGGTTGGAGTATAGGCATGGGTAGGGGTTGCAGTTGAGCCATAGATAGGGGTTAGAGTAGAGGTATGGGTAGGGGTTGGAGTAGAGGCCTGGGTAGGGCTTGGAGTAGTGGCCTGGTTAGGGTTTGGAGTAGAGGCCTGGGTAGGGATTGAAGTTGAGGCATGGGTAGGGGTTGGATTTAATACACCTGTGGTAGTGGGACTAAATAAAGATGATTAAGAGGAGTGTCTCAATAACTCCATTGAGTGAGACAGGCATAGCAGCAGTCACATCTTTGCCAAAATAAAGCCCCTCTACCACTAATGACGGCCTTAGTCTTGTGGGGGCCTTCTACAGATGTTTCTTTAGTGCTCAGGAGCTTCAGCACAGATATTGAGACATTTTTGTGACCTGACTTCCCATTGTACATTTATAAAGCACAGTTAACCTTTACAAGCATTTATAGTTAATAGTTTGTGTAGAGAAGGGCACAGGCTGCATGGACCTAATTTCTTTGTGTCTCTATTTGTTGCACAAAGCACTTGCTGCCAATGTGCGTTACCATCAACATCATTTGCACTTGTTTGTGTAATTTTTCATCCAAAAAAGAAGAGAATTGAAAGACATTGGCATTTGCTTTGGCTGGCCTTTCCTCTTCTTTGTCTGTGCTTGCGGGGTAAATTGCTTATAATACACATGAGTCAAGACTCCAAGTTGAAGCAAAATAATACTCATTTTGGAAGAAAGTTTTAATTAAAATAGTAGTATCCTAGGAATACAAAACATGTTGATAAAGGCCAGTGAAAACAATCCCTTAAAGGTGATTTCCCCAGAGTCTCTTAAAGGGATTGTCCCAGAGCTAGTTTATTATTTTATCTTAATACTCTGGCCAAGACAGAGGACGTTGTTGGTGATCATCCTGGTGCTGTAACATTTCATATACTGTAGCCTGTCAGCGGCCCTTTAACACTGTGCATCACACAGAGAAAGCAACCCGTTCGGCTTTACCTACAGTTAGGTCCATATATATTTGGACAGAGACAACATTTTTCTAATTTTGGTCATAGACATTACCACAATGAATTTTAAACAAAATAATTCAGATACAGTTGAAGTTCAGACTTTTAGCTTTCATTTGTGGGTATCCACATTAAAATTGGATGAAGGGTTTAGGAGTTTCAGCTCCTTAACATGTGCCACCCTGTTTTTAAAGGGACCAAAAGTAATTGGACAATTGACTCCAAGGCTATTTCACGGACGGGTGTGGGCAATACCTTCATTATGTCATTCTCAATTAAGCAGATAAAAGGCCTGGAGTTGATTTGAGGTGTGGTGCTTGCATTTGGAAGGTTTTGCTGTGAAGTAAACATGCGGTCAAAGGAGCTCTCCATGCAGGTGAAACAAGCCATCCTTAAGCTGCGAAAACAGAAAAAACCCATCCGAGAAATTGCTACAATATTAGGAGTGGCAAAATCTACAGTTTGGTACATGCTGAGAAAGAAAGAAAGCACTGGTGAATTCATCAATGCAAAAAGACCTGGGCGCCCACGGAAGACAACAGTGGTGGATGATCGCAGAATAATCTCCATGGTGAAGAGAAACCCCTTCACAACAGCCAACCAAGTGAACAACACTCTCCAGGAGGTAGGTGAATCAATATCCAAATCTACCATAAAGAGAAGATTGCATGAAAGTAAATACAGAGGGTTCACTGCATGGTGCAAGCCACTCATAAGCATCAAGAATAAAAAGGCTAGACTAAACTTTGCTAAAAAACATCTAAAAAAGCCAGCACAGTTCTGGAAGAACATTCTTTGGACAGATGAAACCAAGATCATCCTCTACCAGAATGATGGAAAGAGAAAAGTATGGCAAAGGTGTGGTACAGCTCATGATCCAAAGCATACCACATCATCTGTAAAACATGGCGGAGGCAGTGTGATGGCTTGGGCATGCATGGCTGCCAGTGGCACTGGGTCACTAGTGTTTATTGATGATGTGACACAGGACAGAAGCAGCTGAATGAATTCTGAGGTATTCAGAGACATACTGAGGGCTCAGATCCAGCCAAATGTAGCCAAACTGATTGGTCATCGTTTCATACTACAGATGGACCATGACCCAAAACATAACGCCAAAGCAACCCAGGAGTTTTTTAAAGCAAAGAAGTGGAATATTCTTGAATGGCCAAGTCAGTCACCTGATCTCAACCCAATTTAGCATGTATTTCACTTGTTAAAGACTAAACTTCAGACAGAAAGGCCACAAACAAACAGCAACTGAAAACCACCGCAGTGAAGGCCTGGCCGAGCATCAAAAAGGAGGAAACACAGCTTTTGGTGATGTCCATGAGTTCAAGACTTCAGGCAGTTATTGCCCACAAAGGGTTTTCAACCAAGTACTAAAAATGAACGTTTTATTTAAAATTATTGAATCTGTTCAATTACTTTTGGTCCCTTTAGAAACAGGGTGGCACATGTTAAGGAGCTGCAACTCCTAAACCCTTCATCCAATTTTAATGTGGATACCCACAAATGAAAGCTGAAAGTCTGAACTTCAACTGCATCTGAATTGTTTTGTTTAAAATTCATTGTGGTAATGTCTATAACCAAAATTAGAAAAATGTTGTCTCTGTCCAAATATATATGGACCTAACTGTATATATACAAATATTGTATGCTATTTTGTTTTCTCCTTGACCTTAAGGCCTATTGTCAGCACCTTGCCAGGAATGATTGGTTTGCATACTTGGTATACTTAGGGCCATTTATGTATGTCGCATTCATGCAATTCAAAATCCATATCGTTAAGGTTTGCAGAGTGCCACAGCGTTTTTGTATTTGGTGTTAATTTGGACTAGTTTGACTCTGTGGATCAGCCAGGATTGTTATGACCATTACTGCCCTGACTGGCGTATGGGCCCGGTGAGCAAAGGGGGCCCGCATTGGGCCCAGTCTCATCTGCTTACCGGGCCCCTACCGGCGCTGCGGCATTTTCACCTCTTAACGTGCGGGCGCACACCCGCACGTCAATAGTTAACAACAGCCGCAGGCGCAGCGCACACGTCGCCGGCGTCTGATGTCATTGTCAGTCACTGGCGAGTCAGCGCTGCTGGAGGAAGCTCGCCGCTGGAGCGCCGGTCAGGTGAGGAGAACTGTTTTTTGTTTTGTTTTTTGCGAACGGCAATGCCCGGGGGCAATATGCTGGACACACTGGGGCAGATTTCTGGACACACTGGGGGCAACGCTGGAGACAGTGGGGCAGATTGCTGGACACACTGGGGGTAATATGCTGGACACACTGGAGCAGATTGCTAGACACACTGGGGCAATATTGGAGACGCTGGGGCAGATTGCTGGACATACTGGGGGTAATATGCTGGGCACACTGGAGCAGATTGCTGGACACACTGGGGGCAATATGCTGGACACACTAGGGCAGAATGCTGGAAACACTGGGGGCAATAAGCTGGAGACACTGGGGCAATATGCTGGAGACACTGGGGCAATATGCTGGAGACACTGGGGGCAAAATGCTGGACACACTGGGGGCAAAATGCTGGACACACTGGGGGCAGAATGCTGGACAAATTGGGGGCAGGATGCTGGACACATTGGGGGCAGGATGCTGGACACATTAAGGGCAGGATGCTGGACACATTAAGGGCAGGATGCTGGACACATTGGGGGCAGGATGCTGGACACATTGGGGGCAGAATGCTGGACACATTGGGGGCAGAGAGGCTGGACACTAGGGGCAGAGATGCTGGACACTGGGGGCAGAGATGCTGGACACTGGGGGCATTGATGCTGGACACTGGGGGCAGAGATGCTGGACACACTTGGGGCAGGACTGGAGACATGGGCAGAATGTAGATGCGGGGCATGATTGGAGACATGGGGCAGAATGAAAGACATGGGGCAGGATTGGAGACAGATCGTGCAGGATCATGGGGCAGGATGGATATGATGGAGACTGATGGGGCAGGATCGGGAGATCATATGGGGCAGGATGGATACTCATGAGGGCAGGATGGGAGAACATATGGCTCGAGCCAGGAATGAGATACATGGGGCGGCCAGGATGGGGGATATTATTATTACCATAGGGGCTAATTAAGGGATATTATTACTGCAGTGATGTATTTTTTTATTTTTTGAGGACACTGTTTTAAATGGGGGCGGTCCTGTTACTGTGTAGAGTGACACTATGTCACCTCTTTTTCTTCATGTGGTGTAATGTAGAAGTTGGGAAAAAGTAAGTAATGTGTTCTACAAGCGGAGCTCGAGATAACTGTGTTATTTCCTGCAGAGACGAGTCCTGGCTGGATGAAGTGATGGTGGTCTGTGCTGGATGAAAGATGAAGGACTTCACCTAGAGACATCACTGGTGAGTCAGTGTTACCTATACACTGACACTATACACTGTATACTATATACTGAACTGAAGGGTAAATTGACTAGATCAATGGATGTTTGACAGGTTATAGTTTCACACAGCAACTATTTTTCTGGAATAATCTTGTTCAGGTATATGATGACCCCGTCACGACCCCGTCATATGACCCCGCCAAATGACCGGGGGACCCACAGTGTCTGAACAGCCCGGGGCCCTGGCTACCCTTAATCCACCCCTGCCCCAAACCATTCAAAATAGGGGGATATTTTAACAATTTATTCAGCAGGGACTTAGGGCAGAAGGGTTGGTATGGTTGTGAATACAGCAAACCTACACTGACCCTAATGGGTCCCTTAAATCTGTTTCCCTGCCTGACTGCGGAGGTTGGCACCCTAAAATTCGATATTGCGCCCCCGCTTAACGTCGGCAGTCCCTACAAGTCCCTGTTTGCCCCTATTCTAGAGCTATATAAATAATTCAGCATGCATCCAGTATACAATATGTCTATGTATAAGCTAATAATGTACTAAGCTATGAGGGAAGCTATATCTCGTAGTGTTACTATTAATGATGTTCTATAATAATTTGGAGCAAACGTCTGTTGAACCAATTTTAGGGTTCAACATTTAGTTCTCAGTAGTGTTCCCTCAAGCTTGCTTCACTGCAGCTATTCACACTATATAATAAAGTGCATGTGTGCTAGATGTAAATATATTCAAATAGCATATAAGGTGCAAATGAAAAGGAAAAAAAACATCAAATAGTCAGGAAATTCCTGAATAAAGTCTTATCATTTCTCATAGACAAAACAGAACATTTTATGGGCAAACATCATATTAATTCTCAGTTAGTATGTCCCTTAATTCTCAGTTAGTATGTCCCTTCATTCTCAGTTTGTATGTTAGTATGTCTCATACATGTAGCATATAAAGCGTAATGCACAGGTAAACAACAGTCAAACAGTCAGGAACTTCCTGAGTATCACCATTACTCGTAGGCAAAAAAAGAGCATTCTATGGGTAAGCATCATAATAAAAAACTTATCTGGTAGATTGTTCCCAGATAGGTTGTTTCTTGTCCCTACGCGTTTTGCCCCCTCCTGTTATATGGGCTCATCAGGGGACCCAATATACGAGTATGCCATAATAGGAGATACTGACTATTTAATTGTTGTTTACCTATGCATTGCAGTTTATATGCTACATGTATGAGACAAGGGACATCCTAACTAGGAATTAATATGATGTTTGCCCATAAAATGCTCTGTTTACGGACACTGATTACTGACACTTGTATTGTCCCAAATCATACAGCTCTGGCAAAAATTAAGAGACCACTGCACAGTTTTATAAAAATCAGCTTCTCTACATGTCTGACAGCCATTCCATTCCAGTGTCAGTTGAATTCCAACCAGAGTACACCTCATTCTACTTAATGTGCTTCTGAGTAGGTGATCACCTGAACCAAATCTTATTTAACGAAGGAAAGTGTAAAAAACACTGCTGTGGTGTTCACAATCCTCTTGTAATAGGACAAGCTGGATGGCAAAACAAGTGCTAGTAATATCCCAAAAGTTATAGGAATGAAAAATAACTTTTAACCATGCCAAAGGAGTTGAAAAGAAGTCTTGAATGAGGAAAAGAAGGGCTCAATTCTGGCTTTACTAGCAGAGGGATACAGTGAGCGTCATGTTGCCTCCATCCTTAAAATTTCTAAGACGGCAGTCCATTACAACAAGGTCAAGCAGCAGACATTGGGGACATCAAAGCTACAGATTGGCAGAGGGTGAAAACTGACCAGGATGACCGTCATTTTATTCGAATGTCACTCGGCAACTGCAGAATGACATCAAGTGACCTACAAAAGGAATGGCCAATGCCAGCTGGGGTGAAGTGCACAGCAAGAACAGTTCGTAACAGGCTCCTAGAGGCAGGGCTCAAGTCATGTAAAGCTTGAAAAAAGCCTTTTATCAATGAGAAGAAAAGGAGAGCCAGGTGGAAGTTTACCAAAGACCATAAGGATTGGACCATAGAGGAGTGGAGTAAGGTAATCTTCTCTGATGAGTCTAATTTTCAGCTTTGCCCAACAGCTGGTTGCCTAATGGTTAGACGGAGACCTGGCGAGGTGTACAAGGCACAGTGTCTTGCACCCACTGTGAAATTTGGTGGAGGATCGGTGATGATCTGGAGATGCTTCAGCAAGGCTGGAATTGGGCAGGTTACTCTTTGCGAAGGACATATGAATCAGGCAATGTTTCCCAACTCTGAGGACTGTTTTTTCCAGCAAGACAATGCATGATGCCACACAGCAAGGTCAATCAATGTGTGGATGAAGGACCACATCAAATCCCTGTCATGGCCAGCCCAATCTCCAGATCTGAATCCCATTGAAAACGTCTGGGATGTAATCAAGAGGAAGATGGATAGTGACAAGCCATCAAACAAAGAACTGCTTACATTTTTGTACCAGGATTGGCATAAGGTCACCCAAAAGCAGTGTGAAAGACTGGTGGAAAGCATGCCAAGACACAAGAAAGCTGTGATTAAAAATCATGGTTATTCCACAAAATATTGATTTCTGAACTCTTACTGAGTTAAAACATTAGTATTGTTGTTTCTAAATGATTATGAACTTGTTTTCTTAGCATTATTTGGGGTCAACAAGCACTGCAATTTTTTGATATTAACATTTCTCATTTTCTGAAAGTGAATACAAAATTTGCTTGGAACTTTGGAGACACGTTGTCAGAAGTTTAAAGAATAGAGGAGCAATTTACATTTTACTCAAAAATATACATATAAAGAGAAAAATCAGACAAACTGAAAATTTTGCAGTGGTCTCTTAATTTTTGTCAGGGCTATATATAAGGTCCATCACTATTGTACAGGAGTAACTGCCCATAGTCAAAGGCCCATTACAGACTGTGAGAGAATGTGTGCTATGATCGGAAAAAAAGGGAATATGTTTGTAGATAAGTCAAGACTGTCATAAACATTAGGATAAAGTCAACCGATCCTGCTGATGTCAGCAGAATTGGCCAACAGTCTAGTGTCTGACCATGTCCCAACAGATGATTGCGGCCTATAAGATTTACAATGGCCAATCCTTTTGTTCCCACTAAGATAAGTTACTTCCATATAAGTTTGGCAGCGGCTCTCTCGGTCAAGACAACCATTCCTATATATGGGAGAGTTGGAGAAATAGCTGACAGCTGTCCAATGTGTCTAGAACCCTTAACAGATATGAGGCAAGTGTCAATAGTTATTCTTCTGCATCTACCTGTAGAGTCAAAATGGTATAAATAGTGAAGTTACAGTCAAGTTGAACTGTAAACTGTTATTTTAAAGAGCTCTAAGTCAAGAGTAGCCAAATTTTGCTCGTATTTTATTCCTGCTGCTCCTTTGAGTGCTCCGTTTTTGTTTGTTTTTTATAAATCTGTCATACCATTCTAGAGATGTGGGCATTTTTATGTAATTTTTTTGGACTTACTAATAGGGTGTGGCTCACAGGATTTTTTAGGGACTTGTTTTAGTGCTTAACTGCATTAGTATCCTGTGAGCAACATCCACTTGGTAAAGACCATAAAAATGAACACTGTATGAAACGACCCATATCTCTGGAACTGTTAAGTGGATTTATAAGAATAAAGTTATGCAATGGTCAGTGGATCAGCGAAAATACAATAAGAGCAGAAACTGGTGCTTTTCTTATCTAAGTCAAATTTCTATGCACTTATACCAAATCTTAGTCTCAGATTTTCTTTTTTCTAGTCTTTCCTCCCACAAGATATTTCTATAACACTACTACTTTCACATGATATAGAGGTTCCCTTTCTTCCCTCAAGTAAATAGTATTTTGAATTTCCTCTGTATGCATATTCATGGTCATAGAAATAGCTTAAGTACACACATTGCATGGACTAAAATGATGTATTGCTTTACTAGAATTTACTGGTAAGATGACCATTCATCAGTGATTTCAAAAAGGTCTCATTTACAAGGTGACCTATACCTTCAGCTTAAGCTGTTTTGTTCAGGTTGATTGATTTACTCCTGGTGGACACATCTGGAGGTTTGCTAAGGGTTTTTGGTGTTTAGAAACAAGCAAGAGAAGTAAGAGTTTACATAACATGAAGATGAATGTGCCAAGATGAAAGAAGTCTTACAAAACAGGGAAATATATTTTTTTGTCCTGATGCAATTCACACTTGAGGACACCCTGATCTGTGGTCTTCTTGAAATGTGATAGTTTGGACATGTCACAAAGAAGACAAAAGTACAGGGGTCACGGAAAATAATCCTGTAGGGATTCTGCATAGTCTTCATATGGAAAGGTCTGGTAAGGTCAGGATGCAGCAAATTAGCACATTTGGCACATAATAATCTTTAGAAAATGTATTCTTACCTTGCGCAATATCAACATACAGTAATTTTCCTCGGCCAGGAAATTTTTTTCAAGCTTTGGACTTTGCATATTTTACACTATTTTGGTTTTACACTTTTGGAAATAACACTGCATATTTACTGTAGGCACTAGTGTGCTGTAAAGATTTTCTGTAATAACATTTTCATCATGCACATCCAGATTCAGGCAACCTGTGAAATCTTAACTTAAAGCAAAGTCCTACCTAAGCTTTCCTTAACCTAGGCAAATATTCATTTTTCTGAACTAAGCCCTGTATCTAACTTGCTGAGGCAGAATAGCTTGTTAATGTCCACCTGTGAGCACATATACCAGCCCGGGCTCCCCTAGGATGCAAAGTACGACTTGGCAATAAGGGTGCGTGTCCACTGTCCGGATTTACGGCGCTTTGGATGGAGCGGAAAACCCGCTCCACCCAAAGCGCCGCCCCCTTCTGAATGCGCAGTGATTCCAGATGTGTTCATTGCACACATCCGGAATCTCCGCACCCTATGCATACGGCTCTGTGCGTCGGAGCGTCGCCGCAAGGTAAACAGACATGCTGCATTCTAAAAAGACGCGCCACATGTCCGTAAACGCAGGGCCGCCGGGCCGCCGGGTGTGTGTTTGCACGCATAGTGGAGACGGGATTTCATAAAATCCCCTCCGCTATGCTGTAACATCTGGACGCTGCGGATTGAACGCTGCGGTTGTATGCAGCATTCAATCCGCAGCTAATCCGGATGTAAACTGGGCCGTGGACACATACCCTAATACTCCTCATGTACTACCTTGTGGACATTCAAACGTGTACCTCATATATAAGTCTCATATTCAAACTGTCCAATAATAAGAAAAACTTTGGTCATTGATCAATAATATTATTAATACTATTATTATTATAGCTCCATTTATTCCATGGCGCTTTACATGTGAGAAGGGGTATACATAATAAAAACAAGTACAATAATCTTGAACAATACAAGTCACAACTGGTACAGGAGGAGAGAGGACCCTGCCTGCGAGGGCTCACAATCTACAAGGGATGGGTGAGGATACAGTAGGTGTTATTATAGTGCCATTTATTCTATGGAGCTTTAAATGTGAAAAGGAGTATAGTGAAGACACAGCATTTAATCTTAATTATCAAGATGTAAATTCAATAGGCCAAGAGATATACTTTATTATATTTATATTGACTTTTGAAGAATTTGTGTCTTTCTTTGGTTTGTCATGAAACACAGACTATTGTTCGTATGAGCCTTTAACATTGACTCTTGAGTTGACATTTGATGTTGTATATTGTGTTGCTATCTTGGATGACAAGCACGCAGGGTGATCAAACAATAGATTGTTAATAAGTTGATTACCTATTGTATAAGTCAAGCTAGTTTGTTGACCTGCAAAACAGAAAAGGACAAACTTTGCAGATTGATTACATACTCAAACATGTGATTAAATAGTCAAACAATGAGAGTTAAGGCCCCGTCACACATAGCGAGATCGCTAGCGAGATCGCTGCTGAGTCACAAGTTTTGTGATGCAACAGCGATCTCAGTAGCGATCTCGCTATGTGTGACACGTACCAGCGATCAGGCCCCTGCTGTGAGATCGCTGGTCGTGTCGGAATGGCCTGGGCCATTTTTTGATCGTTGAGGTCCCGCTGACATCGCTGAATCGGCGTGTGTGACGCCGATTCAGCGATGTCTTCGCTGGTAACCAGGGTAAACATCGGGTAACTAAGCGCAGGGCCGCGCTTAGTAACCCGATGTTTACCCTGGTTACCATCGTTAAAGTAAAAAAAAACAAACGCTACATACTTACCTACCGCTGTCTGTCCCCGGCGCTCTGCTTCTCTGGTCTGGCTGTGAGCGCCGGGCAGCCGGAAAGCAGAGCGGTGACGTCACCGCTCTGCTTTCCGGCCGCTGTGCTCACAGCCAGACCAGAGAAGCAGAGCGCCGGGGACAGACAGCGGTAGGTAAGTATGTAGCGTTTGTTTTTTTTTTACTTTAACGATGGTAACCAGGGTAAACATCGGGTTACTAAGCGCGGCCCTGCGCTTAGTTACCCGATGTTTACCCTGGTTACCGGGGACCTCGGGATCGTTGGTCGCTGGAGAGCTGTCTGTGTGACAGCTCTCCAGCGATCAAACAGCGACGCTGCAGCAATCCGGATCGTTGTCGGTATCGCTGCAGCGTCGCTATGTGTGACGGGGCCTTTAAACTCATCCCAACTTTTCCCTGACCTGTGGATGATGAACTGAACCACAGAAGTGGGTACAAAAAGGGATTTTCTATCCTTATGAAAGAATCAGAGACTCTTTACAAAACCACAGGCAGGATCACTCTAGAGGATAGCAGCCAAGACATCATGGCTTCATCAGATTTTACATTCTACAGGATGTCCGCTTAAGGGACCACAACCATCACTGAAAGAATAAAGATCTGCTCCATTGACCATCACTGAACCCATGGTTATGTTTGGGGAAGCCAGGATTGGGACCCAACAGTCACCTGGCTCCATGGAGATGTTCAGAGAAGTCAGGTTGTGACTATCCAGTCACCTGGCCACATGCCTGAATGGACTGTCAGATTTCTAAGTTGTCATTACCTCTTCTCTGCGGGTGTCACATGTGGGGTTAGTCGGCCCTGGAAGCCCCAGAGTTGCAACTGTTCTAATCCCAGCAAGTCGGTGGAAGGCTGAGACTGTAATTTTGCACCATCTTGGGTATCAGAGCAGCTGTAACTCGAGGGTTACCAGGGAGGACTAACCCCAAGGAGGAGGTAATGACAAGCTTAGGAAGCTTACTGTCCAATGAGGCACATGGCCAGGTGTTATGACCTGGTGGTCAGGACAATAATGGACCTGGTGGTTAAGAGCACACGGAATGACCTGATAGTTACTGATAATTAAGGACGAGCTCTGGGACGTGGGAACTCTGCTGACCGCAATCCCTAATCCTATCAAACACACTAGAAATAGCCGTGGATTGCGCCTAACACTCCCTATGCAACTCGGCACAGCCTAAGAAACTAGCTAGCCCTGAAGATAGAAGAATAAAGCCTACCTTGCCTCAGAGAAATTCCCCAAAGGAAAAGGCAGCCCCCCACATATAATGACTGTGAGTAAAGATGAAAATACAAACACAGAGATGAAATAGATTTAGCAAAGTGAGGCCCGAGTTACTGAACAGACCAAGGATAGGAAAGGTTACTTTGCGGTCAGCACAAAAACCTACAAAAAGACCACGCAGAGGGCGCAAAAAGACCCTCCGCACCGACTCACGGTGCGGAGGCGCTCCCTCTGCGTCCCAGAGCTTCCAGCAAGCAAGACAACAATAAAAATAGCAAGCTGGACAGAAAAATAGCAAACCAAAGAAATACAAGCTGGAACTTAGCTTCTGCTGGGAAGACAGGTCACAAGAACGATCCAGGAGTGAACTTGACCACTACTGGAACATTGACAGGTGGCATGGAGCAAAGATCTAAGTGGAGTTAAATAGAGCAGCCAGCTAACGAATTAACCTCGTCACCTGTGGAAGGAAACTCAGAAACACCCACCAGAGGAAGTCCATGGACAGAACCAGCCGAAGTACCATTCATGACCACAGGAGGGAGCCCGACAACAGAATTCACAACAGTACCCCCCCTTGAGGAGGGGTCACCGAACCCTCACCAGAGCCCCCAGGCCGACCAGGATGAGCCAAATGAAAGGCACGAACCAGATCGGCAGCATGAACATCAGAGGCAAAAACCCAGGAATTATCTTCCTGACCATAACCCTTCCGCTTGACCAGGTACTGGAGATTCCGTCTCGAAACACGAGAATCCAAAATCTTCTCCACCACATACTCCAACTCCCCCTCAACCAACACCGGGGCAGGAGGATCAACGGATGAAACCACAGGTGCCACGTATCTCCGCAATAACGACCTATGGAACACATTATGGATGGCAAAAGAAGCAGGAAGGGCCAAACGAAATGACACAGGATTGATAACCCCAGAAATCTTATACGGACCAATGAAATGAGGCTTAAACTTAGGAGAGGAAACCTTCATAGGAACATAACGAGACGACAACCAAACCAAATCCCCAACACGAAGTCGGGGACCCACACAGCACCGGCGGTTAGCGAAACATTGAGCCTTCTCCTGGGACAATGTCAAATTGTCCACCACATGAGTCCAAATCTGCTGCAACCTATCCACCACAGTATCTACACCAGGACAGTCCGAAGACTCAACCTGCCCTGAAGAGAAACGAGGATGGAAACCAGAATTGCAGAAAAACGGTGAAACTGTTTCGCTGGCCCGATTATTAAGGGCGAACTCAGCCAACGGCAAAAAGGACACCCAATCATCCTGATCAGCAGAAACAAAGCATCTCAGATATGTTTCCAAAGTTTGATTAGTTCGTTCGGTCTGGCCATTTGTCTGAGGATGGAAAGCCGAGGAAAAAGACAAATTAATGCCCATCCTAGCACAAAAGGATCGCCAAAACCTCGAAACAAACTGGGAATCTCTGTCAGAAACGATGTTCTCCGGAATACCATGTAAACGAACCACATGCTGGAAAAATAATGGCACCAAATCAGAGGAGGAAGGCAATTTAGACAAAGGTACCAAATGGACCATCTTAGAAAAGCAATCACAAACCACCCAAATGACCGACATCTTTTGAGAGACGGGGAGATCTGAAATAAAATCCATAGAAATATGCGTCCAGGGCCTCTTCGGGACCGGCAAGGGCAAAAGCAACCCACTGGCATGAGAACAGCAGGGCTTAGCCCGAGCACAAGTCCCACAGGACTGCACAAAAGAACGCACATCCCGTGACAAAGACGGCCACCAGAAGGATCTAGCCACCAAATCTCTGGTACCAAAGATTCCAGGATGCCCAGCCAACACTGAACAATGAATCTCAGAGATAACTCTACTAGTCCATCTATCAGGGACAAACAGTTTCTCCGCTGGGCAACGGTCAGGTCTATCAGCCTGAAATTTTTGCAGCACCCGCCGCAAATCAGGGGAGATGGCAGACAAAATTACCCCCTCTTTGAGAATACCCGCCGGCTCAGGAACACCCGGAGAGTCAGGCACAAAACTCCTTGACAGGGCATCAGCCTTCACATTTTTAGAGCCCGGAAGGTACGAAACCACAAAATCAAAACAGGAGAAAAATAACGACCATCGAGCCTGTCTCGGATTCAACCGTTTGGCAGACTCAAGATAAGTCAAATTCTTGTGATCTGTCAAGACCACCACGCGATGCTTGGCTCCTTCCAGCCAATGACGCCACTCCTCGAGTGCCCACTTCATGGCCAACAACTCACGATTACCAACATCATAGTTACGCTCAGCAGGCGAAAACTTTCTAGAAAAGAAAGCACATGGCTTCATCACCGAGCCATCAGAACTTCTTTGCGACAAAACAGCCCCTGCTCCAATCTCAGAAGCATCAACCTCAACCTGAAACGGGAGCGAAACATCTGGCTGGCACAACACAGGGGCAGAAGAAAAACGATGCTTCAACTCCTGAAAAGCCTCTACAGCTGCAGAAGACCAATTGACCACATGAGCACCCTTCTTGGTCAAATCAGTCAACGGTTTAGCAACAGTAGAAAAATTAGCGATGAAGCGCCGATAAAAATTAGCAAAGCCCAGAAACTTTTGCAGGCTCTTCACAGATGTCGGCTGAGTCCAATCGTAAATGGCCCGGACTTTAACAGGGTCCATCTCGATAGTAGAAGGGGAAAAAATGAACCCGAAAAATGAAACCTTCTGAACTCCAAAGAGACACTTTGACCCCTTCACAAACAAGGAATTTGCACGAAGGACCTGGAACACCATTCTGACCTGCTTCACATGAGACTCCCAATCATCCGAAAAGACCAAAATATCATCCAAATACACAATCAGCAATTTATCCAGGTACTCTCGGAAGATGTCATGCATAAAGGACTGAAATACTGATGGAGCATTGGAAAGCCTGAATGGCATAACCAGGTACTCAAAATGGCCCTCGGGCGTATTAAATGCTGTTTTCCATTCATCGCCTTGTTTAATACGCACAAGATTATACGCCCCTCGAAGATCTATCTTGGTGAACCAACTAGCCCCTTTAATACGAGCAAACAAATCAGACAGCAACGGCAAAGGATACTGAAATTTGACTGTAATCTTATTAAGAAGGCGGTAATCAATACAAGGTCTCAAAGAACCATCCTTCTTGGCCACAAAAAAGAACCCTGCTCCTAACGGTGATGACGACGGGCGAATATGGCCTTTCTCCAAGGATTCCTTTATGTAACTCCGCATAGCGGCCTGTTCTGGCACAGATAAATTGAACAATCGGCCCTTAGGAAACTTACTACCAGGAATCAAATTAATTGCACAATCGCAATCCCTATGAGAAGGTAGGGCACTGGCTTTGGGCTCATCAAATACATCCCGATAATCCGACAAAAACTCTGGAACTTCAGAAGGAGTGGAAGACGAAATAGACAAAAATGGAACATCACCATGTACCCCCTGGCAACCCCAGCTGGACACAGACATAGATTTCCAGTCCAATACTGGATTATGAACCTGTAGCCATGGCAACCCCAAAACGACCACATCATGCAGATTCTGCAACACCAGAAAGCGGATATCCTCCTGATGTGCAGGAGCCATGCACATGGTCAATTGGGTCCAGTACTGAGGCTTATTCTTGGCCAAAGGCGTAGCATCAATTCCTCTCAATGGAATAGGATACTGCAAGGGCTCCAAGAAAAAACCACAGCACCTAGCATACTCCAAGTCCATCAAATTCAGGGCAGCGCCTGAATCCACAAATGCCATAACAGAATAGGATGACAAAGAGTAAATCAGAGTAACAGACAATACAAATTTAGACTGTACCGTACCAATGGTGGCAGACCTAGCGAACCGCTTAGTGCGCTTAGGACAATCGGAGATAACATGAGTGGAATCACCACAGTAAAAATATAGCCCATTCCGACGTCTGTGTTCTTGCCGTTCAGCTCTGGTCAAAGTCCTATCACATTGCATAGGCTCAGGCCCATGCTCAGATAGTACCGCCAAATGGTGCACAGCTTTACGCTCATGCAAGCGTCGATCGATCTGAATGGCCAAGGACATAGACTCATTCAGACCAGCAGGCATGGGAAACCCCACCATGACATCCTTAAGGGCTTCAGAGAGACCCTTTCTGAAGATTGCTGCCAGGGCACATTCATTCCACTGAGTGAGCACAGACCACTTTCTAAACTTCTGACAATATATCTCCGCTTCATCCTGACCCTGACACAGAGCCAGCAAGATTTTCTCTGCCTGATCCACTGAATTAGGTTTGTCATAAAGCAATCCAAGCGCCAGGAAAAACACATCAACATCACGCAATGCCGGATCTCCTGGCGCAAGGGAAAATGCCCAGTCTTGAGGGTCACCACGTAACAAAGAAATAATGATCTTTACTTGTTGAACAGGGTCACCTGAGGAGTGAGGTTTCAAGGCAAGAAACAATTTACAATTATTTTTGAAATTCAAGAACTTAGATCTATCACCAAAAAACAAATCAGGAATTGGAAGCCTAGGCTCTGACATCGGATTCTGAACCACAAAATCTCGAATGTTTTGTACCCTTGTAGTGAGATTATCCATCCAAGAGGACAGACCTTGAATGTCCATGTTTACACCAGTGTCCTGAACCACCCAGAGGTAAAGGGGAAAAGAGAGACAAAACACACTGCAAAGAAAAAAAAATGGTCTCAGAACTTCTCTTATCCCTCTATTGAGATGCATTAGTACTTTGGGCCACCTGTACTGTTATGACCTGGTGGTCAGGACAATAATGGACCTGGTGGTTAAGAGCACACGGAATGACCTGATAGTTACTGATAATTAAGGATGAGCTCTGGGACGTGGGAACTCTGCTGACCGCAATCCCTAATCCTATCAAACACACTAGAAATAGCCGTGGATTGCGCCTAACGCTCCCTATCCAACTCGGCACAGCCTAAGAAACTAGCTAGCCCTGAAGATAGAAGAATAAAGCCTACCTTGCCTCAGAGAAATTCCCCAAAGGAAAAGGCAGCACCCACATATAATGGCTGTGAGTAAAGATGAAAATACAAACACAGAGATGAAATAGATTTAGCAAAGTGAGGCCCGACTTACTGAACAGACCGAGGATAGGAAAGATTACTTTGCGGTCAGCACAAAAACCTACAAAAAGACCATGCAGAGGGCGCAAAAAGACCCTCCGCACCGACTCACGGTGCGGAGGCGCTCCCTCTGCGTCCCAGAGCTTCCAGCAAGCAAGAAAATAAAAATAGCAAGCTGGACAGAAAAATAGCAAACCAAAGAAATACAAGCTGGAACTTAGCTTCTGCTGGGAAGACAGGTCACAAGAACGATCCAGGAGTTAACTAGACCAATACTGGAACATTGACAGGTGGCATGGAGCAAAGATCTAAGTGGAGTTAAATAGAGCAGCCAGCTAACGAATTAACCTCGTCACCTGTGGAAGGAAACTCAGAAACACCCACCAGAGGAAGTCCATGGACAGAACCAGCCGAAGTACCATTCATGACCACAGGAGGGAGCCTGACAACAGAATTCACAACAGCCAGGTGACCAGATAGTCACAACTTGGCTTCTCCGAAGGTCACCATTGAGTCAGATGACAGGTGTGTCCCAATCCTGGCTTTTTTAAATAAATCCATGGTGCTCAGGTGACCAGTGGGTCCAAATTTTGGCTTCCCCAAATGTAACCATGAGTTCAGTGATGATCAATGGAGCAGATCTGTATTCTTTCAGGTTGGGTCATGGTCCTCTAAGTTTTCATCCTGTAGAATGTCAAATCTGTGTCCCTTATGATGGAGCCATGATGTCCTGGATGCTGTCCTCTAGAGTGTTCCTGCTTGTGGTTTTTTAAAGAGTCTCTGATTCATTCAAAAGGACAGAAAATCTCTTTTTAAACTCACTTCTGTGTTTCAGGTCATCATCCACAGGTTAGGGGGAAGTTGTGATGATTTTATCTCTAATTGTTTGAATATTTAATCAATCTGCATAGTTCATCATTTTAAAGGGAATCTGTCACCCCCAAAATCAAGGACCGCATTATCCATGCACTGAGGCAATCAGTCAGTAGAAAGATGCACCTCACAACAGATGCATGGACCAGTAGGCATGGCCAGGGACGTTACATGTCCATCACGGCACACTGGGTTAATGTGGTGGATGCAGGGTCCACAGGGGACAGCCATAGTGGGACAGTTCTGCCTAGCCCACGGTCTAGGTAAGCCCACCAGCATCAAGGGCTTATCTACAGCATTCTGTAATGCTGTAGATAAGCCCCCGATGTATCCTAAAAGATGAGAAAAAGAGGTTATATTATACTCACCCAGGGGCGTTCCCGCTGCTGGTCCGGGTCCGGCGCCTCCAATCTTCATCAGATGACGTCCTCTTCTTGTCTTCAGGCTGCGGCTCCTGCACAGGCATGCTTTGTCTGCCCTGTTCAGGGCAGAGCAAAGTACTGCAGTGCGCAGGCACCGGGCCTCTATGACCTTTCCCGACACTTGCGCACTGCAGTACTTTGCTCTGCACTCAACAGGGCAGACAAAGTACGCCTGCGCCGGAGCCGCAGCATGAAGACCAGAAGAGAACGTCATCTGATGAAGATAGGAGGCGCCGGACCCGGACTAGCAGTGGGAACGCCCCTGGGTGAGTATAATATAACCTCTTTTTCTCATCTTTTAGGATACATTGGGGGGTTATCTACAGCACTACAGAATGCTGTAGATAAGCCCCTGATGCCAGTGGGCTTACCTCACCCTCAATTTTGGGGGTGACAGATTCCCTTTAAGTTTTGCAGGTCAACAAAGTAGCTTAACTTTTACAATAGGTAATTAACATATTAGCAAACATCTATTGTTCATTTACCCTGTGTCCTTGTCATCCAAGATAACAACACAATATGCTACAACAAGCATCAACTCAAGAGTCAATGTTAAAGGCTTATTCGAACAACAGTCTGTGTTTCTTGACCATCGAATAAAAGACAAATAAATTCAAAAGTCAACACATAGATAATAACTTACAGTGGGGCAAAAAAGTATTTAGTCAGTCAGCAATAGTGCAAGTTCCACCACTTAAAAAGATGAGAGGCGTCTGTAATTTACATCATAGGTAGACCTCAACTATGGGAGACAAACTGAGAAAAAAAAATCCAGAAAATCACATTGTCTATTTTTTTATCATTTTTTTTGCATATTATGGTGGAAAATAAGTATTTGGTCAGAAACAAAAAATCAAGATTTCTGGCTCTCACAGACCTGTAACTTCTTCTTTAAGAGTCTTCTCTTTCCTCCACTCATTACCTGTAGTAATGGCACCTGTTTAAACTTGTTATCAGTATAAAAAGACACCTGTGCACACCCTCAAACAGTCTGACTCCAAACTCCACTATGGTGAAAACCAAAGAGCTGTCAATGGACACCAGAAACAAAATTGTAGCCCTGCACCAGGCTGGGAAGACTGAATCTGCAATAGCCAACCAGCTTAGAGTGAAGAAATCAACAGTGGGAGCAATAATTAGAAAATGGAAGACATACAAGACCACTGATAATCTCCCTCGATCTGGGGCTCCACGCAAAATCCCACCCCGTGGGGTCAGAATGATCACAAGAACGGTGAGCAAAAATCCCAGAACCACGCGGGGGGACCTAGTGAATGAACTGCAGAGAGCTGGGACCAATGTAACAAGGCCTACCATAAGTAACACACTACACCACCATGGACTCAGATCCTGCAGTGCCAGACGTGTCCCACTGTTTAAGCCAGTATATGTCCGGGCCCGTCTGAAGTTTGCTAGAGAGCATTTGGATGATCCAGAGGAGTTTTGGGAGAATGTCCTATGGTCTGATGAAACCAAACTGGAACTGTTTGGTAGAAACACAACTTTTCGTGTTTGGAGGAAAAGAATACTGAGTTGCATCCATCAAACACCATACCTACTGTAAAGCATGGTGGTGGAAACATCATGCTTTGGGGTTGTTTCTCTGCAAAGGGGCCAGGACGACTGATCCGGGTACATGAAAGAATGAATGGGGCCATGTATCGTGAGATTTTGAGTGCAAACCTCCTTCCATCAGCAAGGGCATTGAAGATGAAACGTGGCTGGGTCTTTCAACATGACAATGATCCAAAGCACACCGCCAGGGCAACGAAGGAGTGGCTTCGTAAGAAGCATTTCAAGGTCCTGGATTGGCCTAGCCAGTCTCCAGATCTCAATCCTATAGAAAACCTTTGGAGGGAGTTGAAAGTCCGTGTTGCCAAGCGAAAAGCCAAAAACATCACTGCTCTAGAGGAGATCTGCATGGAGGAATGGGCCAACATACCAACAACAGTGTGTGGCAACCTTGTGAAGACTTACAGAAAATGTTTGACCTCTGTCATTGCCAACAAAGGATATATTACAAAGTATTGAGATTAAATTTTGTTTCTGACCAAATACTTATTTTCCACCATAATATGCAAATAAAATGTTAAAAAAACAGACAATGTGATTTTCTGGATTTTTTTTTTCTCAGTTTGTCTCCCATAGTTGAGGTCTACCTATGATGTAAATTACAGACACCTCTCATCTTTTTAAGTGGTGGAACTTGCACTATTGCTGACTGACTAAATACTTTTTTGCCCCACTGTATGTCTCTGGGCCTACTGGATTTACATCTGCATAATTAAGATTAAATGCTGTGTCATCACAAGTATACATAATAAAAAAGTACAATAATCATAACCATTAAGATTCCTCAAAAATGATATACTTAATTTTGGCAAATCATTCATAGAATGTTTTTATTAGCAGACATTGAGATATATTTTAACCCTAAGGGCTCGTTCACACATTCGATTTTCTCGTACAACTGCTATCCATGGTTTTTATGGATAGCACTCATATATATGATAGTCTGTGGAGTTGTGCATATTGGAGTGTGCACACTACAGTGACCAGATGGACCTTAAAGGTATAGCCCTCCTATTACCCCACTATCCTTGATACACTTATTTTTCTATCTTGGCACTCGGCACCTTATTTCCCCTTGAAGATTATCATTACATTATATGTGGGACTTATTTATTGCTTCCTACGTTCGCCACTCTACACTTTTCTCCTATATGGAGATCATCAGTTTATAATTGCACTTTGATGTGGCACTTTGTGCACAATTTTGGCTTTTTTCATTATTCACACATTTTTTAGTCCCTTATTATTATTAAAAATCATAAATGGAACTGTTCTATCCAGGAGGCATTACATTGGGGTCTAATGAATCACCTTTGGTCCTATTATATTATTTGATTTTAAGTCTGATATAATTATTACTATTTGGTGTAATGGTATTAGGTGTGTTCGCCATCCGAGGTCCACCGTGCAGGTGAAAACCCTGCTGCTAGTAGAGACGGACGAGATGGTGGTACAATATGAATACACACTTGGGTTAACTTCACCCAGTGTGAAGGAAGCGAACCCTGTTGAGTCACAGGGCCGCGGTACCGCACCAAGAGAATATATTTTAGAGGCACGAGAGTGCATGCGGTGCCGCACTGGCGGACGCCACTATCCACCCAGGCTTGGGTTAGGAAAGCACAGAGAAAGCGCACGGCGCCGCACTGGCGGTCACAGCAATAAGACGCTGTAATGTGTGTACCGTGCTGATGGCTAAGTCGGGCGCTAGGTAGCAATCACCCACCTTCCGCGAGCAGTCATACAATAGTGAGGGGATTTTAAAGAACGACTTTCACTCACAACACACACACATATACAAAAGACAATACTAGCGCATGGCCGTGCGGCCATGCGAGGCTTAAATAGCTGCAGCATGTTTAGGACCTTCCAAAGAAGGACCAATGGAGTGCTGCAGCACCTGAGCATGTGACCCTGGATCTCCACTGAGAGATCTCACCCTGGGCATGCTCAGAGTGCAAAGCAGGATTTAGTCCTAGCAGCTCAAGGACCTTAGCTGCAGTATCTGATCATGTGACCCTCGATCTCCACTGAGAGATCTTACTCTGGGCATGCTCAGAATGTGAAAAGCAGGACTTAGCCCCAGAAGCGTCCGCTCGCCGCTGCCCAGCACTAACTTCAATGGGAGAAGCAGGAAACGCAGCAGTAACTCTAAGCACAGAGTCAGACTGAGCGAGACGCTGGGATCGACGTCTCCGCTGAGCAAGCTCCACTGCGGCAGGAGAAGAATGGGAGACTGCAGCGGAGATGGCCCAAGATTCCCCCTGTGCAGAGGCAGGAACTCGACCCCTAACATTACCCCCCCTCCTTGGGCCTCGCTATGTTCGAAAGCAGCAATGAGCTGCGGAGCCCGAATGTGCTCAGCAGGCTCCCAGTACCTGTCCTCAGGGCCATAACCCTTCCAATCCACCAAATAGAATTTTTTATCACGTACCACCTTGTACCCCAAAATAGCGTTCACCTCGTAATCATCCGTAGACGAACCCGATGTCCCGGCAGATGACTCAGAAAACCGGGACATGTATACGGGCTTAAGGAGGGACACATGAAAGGTGTCGGTGATACCAAGGCGTGGAGGAAGAGCCAGACGGTAGACCACAGGATTAACCTGTTCGAGGACCTTGAAGGGACCCAATTAGCGAGGTGCAAACTTAGTGGACTCTACAAGCAGCCTGATGTTACGGGCGGAGAGCCACAGTAAATCGCCAGGAGCAAAGGTCGGGGCAGGGCACCGATGTGCATCAGCGGAGGACCTCATTCTCTCCTTTGAGGCCCGAATGGCATCCTGAGTGCGGTCCCAAATGTCCCGTGCCTCCACTGCCCAGTCTGCCACCCTGGAGTCAGCAGAGGACACGGGCATAGGCACAGGAACCCGCGGATGCTGGCCGTAATTAAGGAGGAAAGGAGTCTGACCAGTGGAGTCGGCTACAGCGTTATTAAGGGCGAACTCTGCCCATGGTAATAAAGATGCCCAGTCATCCTGCCTGGCAGAAACAAAATGTCGTAGATATGTGACCAGAGTCTGATTGGCCCTCTCTACCAACCCATTCGTCTCGGGATGATAAGCGGAAGAGAGATTTAACTCAGTGCTGAGAAGACGACAAAGCTCTCTCCAGAACCGAGACGCAAACTGGGGACCCCGGTCACTGACAATTTTGTCTGGCATGCCATGTAGGCGGAAGATGTGTCTTATGAACAACGCTGCCAAGGCCCGTGCAGAAGGTAACCGTGGGAGCGGCACCAAATGCACCATTTTCGAGAAATGATCGGTAATAACCCAAATGACGGTACAGCCGCGAGACTTGGGCAAACCCACTACAAAGTCCATCCCGACCATCTCCCAGGGCCTGTCTGCCACCGGCAAGGGATAGAGTAACCCAGACGGCCGTTGTCGAGGAGACTTATTTTTGGCGCATGAGACACACGCCAGAACGTAATCTCTGACATCTCGGAGTATATGCGGCCACCGGTACGTCCTCGCCAGCAGCTCAGATGTCCTTTTTGTCCCAAAGTGTCCACCCACCCTGGAGGAATGAGCCCAAGAGAGAACCTCCGGTCGCAAATTTATGGGCACAAAAGTCTTGCCCAGAAGGCACAGACTCAAGCGACACCGGAGCCACGGTTCTCAAGCTCTCAGAAGGAACAATAAGCCGAGGCTCTCCTTCTTCCTCCTCAGATGACACAACAGAGCGAGAAAGGGCATCAGCTCGAATGTTCTTCTCCCCAGCGAGATAATGGAGGGTGAAGTGGAATCGGGGGAAGAATAAGGACCATCTGGCCTGGCGAGAATTTAGCCGCTGGGCTGTTTGCAAATATAGCAAATTTTTGTGGTCTGTGAAAACTTGAAAGGGAAATCGAGCCCCCTCCAAGAGATGTCTCCACTCTGAGAAAGCCAATTTCATCGCTAGCAACTCCCTGTCCCCGATGGAATAATTCCTCTCCACTGGTGTGTAGGTCTTGGAGAAGAAGAAGCACGGATGCTTCCGACCTTGAGCATCCTTTTGGAAGAGGACTGCTCCAGCACCAACGGAAGAGGCATCCACCTCCATTATAAACGGCTTATCGACATCAGGACGATGTAGGATGGGAGCGCTAGCAAAATGAGACTTAGTAGAAGAAAAGGCCCTGGAGACCTCTTCAGACCACACTTTGGGATTTGCTCCCTTCTTGGTGAGGGCTACCAAGGGAGCTACCAGAGTTGAGAAGTGGGGCATGAACTGGCGGTAATAATTAATGAACCCCATAAAGCGCTGCACCGCCTTAAGAGAATGGGGCTATTGCCAGTCCATCACAGCTTGTAGTTTGGCAGAATCCATAGCCAATCCCTGGGCGGAGATGATATAGCCCAGGAACGGTAAAGACTCCTGCTCAAACATACACTTCTCCAACTTAGCATAAAGAGAGTTTGCCCGTAGGAGGTCGAAGACTCTGCCAACATCTCTCCGGTGGGAGTCAATATCTGGAGAAAAGATGAGAATAAGAATATCATCCAGATAGACTACAACCGAGGTGGAAAGCATATCCCGGAAGATGTCGTTGACAAAGTCTTGGAAAACGGCTGGGGCATTACAGAGCCCGAAGGGCATCACCAAATACTCATAGTGCCCATCTCTGGTGTTAAACGCCGTTTTCCATTCGTCCCCCTCACGGATGCGAATCAGGTTGTAAGCACCCCGCAGATCTAGTTTGGTAAACACCCTTGCTCCCCGAAGCCTATCGAAAAGCTCAGATATCAAGGGCAAAGGATACTTGTTCTTAACGGTGATAGCGTTAAGACCCCTGTAGTCTATGCATGGACGTAGTTCCCCATTCTTCTTCTGCACGAAAAAGAACCCTGCCCCAGCAGGTGACACTGACTTCCTGATGAACCCTCTTGCCAGATTCTCTTGAATGTACTGAGACATTGCCTCCGTCTCCGGGAGAGATAATGGATAGACTCGACCCCGGGGAGGCTCAGCACCAGGCAAGAGATCAATCGGACAGTCATAGGGGCGATGGGGCGGAAGGGTCTCCGCCGCCTTTTTGGGGAACACGTCTGCATACGACCAATATTGCTTGGGGACAGAGGATAGATCTGCGGATACCTCCGTAGTAGCAACCTGAACGCACTCTCGGTGACACCTACCCCCACATGATTCACCCCATCCCAGAATTCTGCCTGAGGACCACTCGATGTGAGGAGAGTGGTACCGTAACCAAGGTATCCCCAACAGGACCTCATCAATCCCCTCAGGAATGATGAGCAGAGATATAATCTCCTGATGGGATGGTGACATGGACAGAGTAAAAGGGATGGTCTGATGTGTTATCTGTGCGGGCAGTGTCGACCCATTCACCACTCGTACCGTTACTGGTTGAGGTAGCATAACCAGGGGTATTGCGTGACGTTGGACGAAGGCAGAAGACATAAAATTGCCCTCCGCCCCAGAATCCACGCAGAGCTCTACCGAGTGGGAGGAAGAGCCTAATGTTATTGTCCCCTTAAAGGACAATTTGGAGGCAAACGTCGCCGTGTCTAGTGCACCTCCACCTACTACCACTAGACGCTGACGTTTCCTCGACCGCTGGAGACATCTGGTGGCAAGATGTCCTGACTGTTGGCAAACATGACAAACCTGGAGTGCTTGAGCGGTCTGGGACTTAGATCCCGCTCGTGACACTACCATAGGCTCATGGGACTCAGGAGCCTGGACTGGAGACTCTAAAGGTTTGGCGAAGGTGGGAGCCAGCCGAAACCTCTGCCTACACTGAGCTCGCTCTAACCTCCGCTCGTGAAAACGGAGGTCAATACGAGTAGACACTGTTATTAACTCTTCCAGTGTGGCGGGAATCTCCCTAGTGGCCAGGGCGTCCTTAACATGGTCAGCCAGCCCCCTCCAAAATATAGGAATAAGGGCCTTATCCGACCACTCCAGCTCAGATGCTAGGGTGCGGAAGTGGACGGCAAAATGGCTGACCAAGGACGAGCCCTGAGTCAATGCCAACAGTTGGAGCGCCGTATCATGGGTGACACGAGGTCCTAAAAAGACCTGTTTCAGAGTGCTCAGGAATAACTGAGCACTCTGCACCACATGATCGCCACGCTCCCACAGCGGCGTAGCCCACTGCAACGCCCTGTCCGACAATAAAGATACGATAAAGCCCACCTTAGCCCGCTCTGTAGGGAAACGAGAGGCCAGAAGCTCGAGATGTATTGAGCACTGACTCACAAAACCCCTACAGGACTTACTGTCACCAGAAAATTTCTCTGGTAGCGAGAGGCGAGATAGCGTCGGTACAGGCGCGGCAGTGGACAAGGTAGCTGCAGCCACACTTGCAGCCTGAACAGCAACAGCAGTAACATCCACAGCTGAGGTTGAACGCTCAAGAGCCGCCAACCTTCCCTCCAGCTGCTGGATGTACCGCTGTGAACGCTGATCGTCCGTCATTACTAGCCAGACCTTGGCGCTAGTATTATGTTAGGACTGGCGGAACGCAACAAGTATAAGGTGTAATGGTATTAGGTGCGTTCGCCGTCCGAGGTCCACCGTGCAGGTGAAAACCCTGCTGCTAGTAGAGACGGACGAGATGGCGGTACAATATGAATACACACTTGGGTTAACTTCACCCAGTGTGAAGGAAGCGAACCCTGTTGAGTCACAGGGCCGCGGTACCGCACCAAGAGAATATATTTTAGAGGCACGAGAGTGCGTGCGGTGCCGCACTGGCGGACGCCACTATCCACCCAGGCTTGGGTTAGGAAAGCGCAGAGAAAGCGCACGGCGCCGCACTGGCGGTCACAGCAATAAGACGCTGTAATGTGTGTACCGTGCTGATGGCTAAGTCGGGCGCTAGGTAGCAATCACCCACCTTCCGCGAGCAGTCATACAATAGGGAGGGGACGACTTTCACTCACAACACACACACATATACAAAAGACAATACTAGCGCATGGCCGTGCGGCCATGCGAGGCTTAAATAGCTGCAGCATGTTTACGACCTTCCAAAGAAGGACCAATGGAGTGCTGCAGCACCTGAGCATGTGACCCTGGATCTCCACTGAGAGATCTCGCCCTGGGCATGTTCAGAGTGCAAAGCAGGATTTAGTCCTAGCAGCTACAAGGACCTTAGCTGCAGTATCTGATCATGTGACCCTCGATCTCCACTGAGAGATCTTACTCTGGGCATGCTCAGAATGTGAAAAGCAGGACTTAGCCCCAGAAGCGTCCGCTCGCCGATGCCCAGCACTAACTTCAATGGGAGAAGCAGGAAACACAGCAGTAACTCTAAGCACAGAGTCAGACTGAGCGAGACGCTGGGATCGACATCTCTGCTGAGCAAGCTCCACTGCGGCAGGAGAAGAATGGGAGACCGCAGCGGAGATGGCCCGAGATTCCCCCTGTGCAGAGGCAGGAACTCGACCCCTAACAACTATTGTTGCTATGTTGTGTGCACCCTTTAAGGGTATGTGCACACGTTCAGGTTTTAACGCTATAAAAACGCATTATGCCCAAAAAGTTCAATTTTAGTTTCATCAGACCACAGGACATGTCTCCAAATATTAAAGTCTGTGTTCCTGTGTGCATTTGCAAACATTAATCTGGATTTTTATGTTTCTTTTGGAGTAATGGCTTCTTCCTGGCAGAGTGGCCTTTCAGCCCATCTTGATTCAGTACTTGTTTCACTGTGGATATTGACACAATCTATCAGCTTCCACCATCTTCACAAGGCTTTTGGCCGTGGGTTGATATGCACATGCAAAGCACATTCATCTCTGAGACACAGAACCCATCCTGAGCTGTATGATGGCTGGACATTCCCATGTTGTTTGTACTGGCGTATAATTGTTTGTAGAGATGAACGAGGCACCTTTAGGTATCTTGAAATTGTACACAAGGATGAGGCAGACTTGTGCAAGTCCACAATTCTCTTCCTGACATTTGGCTGATTTCTTTAGACTTTCCCATGATGCTACACAAGGAAGCTACGTGTTTCAGATGTGCATTAAAATACATCCATAGGTGTGTCTCTAATTAACTCAGGTTTTGCAAAAAAAACTATCAGAAGCTTCTAAACACGTCATCATATGAGCAGTCCAGAATTGTTCAATGTTATAGTAATCTTAGTGTATGTAAATGTTTGACTTTATTTTAAGGAATTTTTATTACTTACTGCATTCTCTCACTCTCTCATTATTTTGGCATTTGGCAAGTATTAATAATTATGGTAATCCTAATTAACCTAAAACAGGAAAGTTTATTCTGATTTAATGTCAGATATTGAGAAAAACATTCATATATGTCTTTTTATATAGTGTATGTAAACTTCTGGTTTCAACTATAAATGAGCCCTTAGACTCAAACATCCATTAGGCTGATAACTGAAGTGATAGTAATACTAACCCCTTTCTGCCATTAGACGTATTATTCCGTCCATGTGACCCGGGCCCTACATCCCATGGATGGAATAGTGCGTCATAGGCGATCGGCCGCGCTCATTGGTAATATCAAAGAAATTTTACCACTATCATGAAATACAATATGTCACGAGAAAACAATGTCAGAATCACTTGGATCTGTTGAAGCATTCCAGAGTTATAACCTCATAAAGAGACAGTGGTCAGAATTGTAAAAATTGGCCAGTTCATTAATGTACAAACCACAGGGGTTAAAACATTTTTTTTCTTTCAAAAGAATAAATTAGATTACCAGCATCTATAGCCACCATTACATATCCTTCAGGAGCTCTCTCTATGATAATTTAGGCTATGTGCACACGGTGCGGATTTGCTTGCGGATCCGCAGTGGATTGGCTTGGATTGGTGCTATAGGAAACATATGGCAGCAGCGGCTCAGTATTGGGGTATCGGGTGCTGTAGGACACATATGGCAGCAGCGGCTCAGTAGTGGGGTATCGGGTGATGTAGGACCCATACGGCAGCAGTGGCTCTCTATTGGGGTATCAGGTGCTTTAGGACACATATGGGAGCAGCGGCTCAGTAGTGGGGTATCGAGTGCTGTAGGACCCATACAGCAGCAGCGGCTCAGTATTGGGGTATCGGGTGTAGGAAACATATGGCAGCAGCGGCTCAGTATTGGGGTCTCAGGTGCTGTAGGACACATGGCAGCAGGGGCTCAATATTGGGGTATCAGGTGCTGTCGGACACGTATGGCAGCAGCGGCTCAGTATTGGGGTATCAGGTGCTGTAGAACACATTTGGCAGCAGCGTCTCAGTATTGGGGTATTGGGTGCTATAGGACACATATGGCAGCAGCGGCTAAGTAGTGGAGTATCGGGTGCTGTAGGACACATATGGCAGCAGCTCAGTAGTGGGTATCGGGTGCTGTAGGACACATACCCCAATACTGAGCCGCTGCTGCAGTATCGGGTGCTGTAGGACACATGGCAGCAGGGACTCAGTATTGGGGTATCAGGTGCTGTAGGACACATACGGCAGCCGTTGCTCAGCATTGGGGCATCGGGTGTAGGTCACTTACGGCAGCAGCAGTTCAGTATTGGGGTATCGGGTGCTGTAGTACACGTGGCATTAGCGGTCTGTATTGGGGTATCAGGTGCTGTAGGACACATATGGCAGCAGCGGCTCAGTATTGGGGTATCAGGTGCTGTAGGACACATATTGTCAGTATTCCGGGTTTTCCAAGTCACCTTGTGAATGATCTTGCCCTTTGTTAAGATGGAGTTTGCTGTTTTTGTCTGCCCTCTGTTCATTTGTTTAAAACCTGGCTCAGGTGTCAGCTTACTTGCTGGAGTATTCTGCTTCCGTTCCCCTTCAGCTCAGCTGCTTGTTCTACTGTGCTTCTACCCGTGGCTCTGGCCATTCTCTGTGTATGTAAGCTACGCTCTCTAAGTTACCTTTAGTCTGTTGACTTTGGAACTTAACTCTTGGTTCACTCCTCCTGGTAAGAACTCTGTTTCTGAACTGTGTTTTTGAACTGAGTCGCTGGACTGTGTTTTGCTAATTAATCCTTCATTTACTCCCCCCGGAGGGTGCTGTTGGAAACAACACCAGTATAATACTTTAATGTCAACTTGTTTCTGAACTTACCAGTGTTTATGTCACAACTGAGATCAACTTGTGAACTAGTTTCTGGACTTACCCGTGTTCATGCCACACCGGGGATTAACCTGTGGACTTGTTCTGGACTTCCCTGTGTTTACTACATACCTGGATTTTACTCTTTCTGCACCGACAGTGTTTTGGATCTACACCACGTCCCCTGTGACATTCACCATTTGATCACTTTGCTGAGGACTCTGCCTTAAGAACTCTGCCGATTTGCTGTATATGTTTCAAGGACGTGTTTCATTGCGGGTTATCAGTATATTGTTTTGGGTGTTATTGCTGTTGTACAAATACACTATTTGCACTAAAGAAACCCGTCTCTGTCTGTTCATTGCCCCACGCTACCAGAATCCTCAAGTTCCTACAATAGTATTACAGGATACTCCAGCCTACAGAGGATTCTGCTGGGACAATGACTGAGACACGGGTTGACAAACTGTTTGCTATGATTAACTCCTTGCAGCAGGAGGTGGAGGCTGTAAAAAATAAGATTGGAGAAATGGACTCCCGGGCTGGCCACAATGCACAGGTGTTTAGTCAGGCTCTCCAAGATTTGCGTACTTTGATAGAAGCTCAGGAGACCTCACCTGCTCAGCATACACCACCCACCAGTATGCCTAAATTGCCTCCATTCCGGTTTAATTGTGACCGAAGTCAAGTCCGCGGGTTTGTTAATCAGTGCATATTATTCTTTGATGTACATGCCTCCTACTATCAGTCTGATAGATCTAAGGTACTATGTTTTATTATGTTGTTGACATCACGGGCATTGGCTTGCGCAAATCCTATGGTTGAAAGTTGCGATGTTCGTCTAAATAATTTTGATGATTTTCTGGCAGTTATGGCGCAAATGTTTGATGATCCCAACCGCCGTGCCTCCGCTGAAACTGCCTTGCTTTCCTTACACCAGGGGAAATGTTCTGTCATAGAATATATTACTGAATTTAAGAGGTTAGTGGTGGATACCATCTGGGATAACAATGCATATTGCCAATTTTTAAGCAAGGGTTGTGCAGTGCAATCAAGGATGAGCTAGCTCGCTCAGAGTCTCCACAGGAGTTTGAATTATTTTTACAACACTGTGTGCGTATAGATATCCGCCTAAGAGAAATGGGCAGCTTTAATTCGCACTACTAATTTCAAAGACTCCCTAACCGTAGCACAGGAGTGTTACAAGAAGTCAGCCGATAGATTCCAGAAACCGGCACCTTTGTATAAGGTAGGAGATTCAGTTTGGTTGCTCACCAAGAATCTAAGATTGGGTGTTCCTTCGCAGAAACTGGGACAGAAGTTCACCGGACCATTCAAGATCACCGGGATTGTGAGCTCTGTTGCTTGTCGGCTGAAGCTTCCATGAACTCTAAAGGTACACCCAGTATTTTGTGTTTCTTTATTAAAACCGGTTTCTCTTAACACATTTCAGGGACGTATCGTACTTCCTCCTCCACCAGTGTTGGTTGATGGCGAAGAACAATTTGTGGTACAGGACATTATTGATTCAAGACTTCATAGGAACCGGCTTCAGTATCTAGTTAGATGGCAGGGTTACTCTCCTGAAAACGATTCTTCGGAACCAGTAAGTAACATCAATGCTCTCCTGAAGATTGCTCAGTTTCAGCATAGATACTGTAAGATTGCTCTTACTAACGGGTAGGGGATTACTCGCTTGGCACGGGATTGACGTACACGGGCACGATTTTTTCAAACAAAACAGTCCATACGGTTTATTTTGTACAGCATAAACCGCATCGTAAGCCAAGTTGCATATCACTGACTTACATGTAGTCCATTCGTTAACACATTATCTTCACATTAAGTCTCAGAACCTTAGTCTGTGGTAACTAAACACGCTAGTCCTCCTGACCAGTTGCCGTGGGTTACCACACAGTTCATATCACTCAGGTTGCAGCAACTAATCACGCTGGTCCTCCTCTGACCAGTTGCCGTGGGTTACCACACAGTTCATAGAACACAGGTTGCAGCAACTAAACACGCTGGTCCTCCTGACCAGTTGCCGTGGGTTACCACACAGTTCATAGAACACAGCAAGCAATTAGCACCAACAGACTATGGTACCTTCTGGGAGCTCCTGCTCCACCTGCTGACTCCTTGTCAGTCCTCACTCTTCCGGGAAAGCTGCCAAACGGGGATCACCAACTTGCCGGGTCGGCACACATTAGTCAGTCCAGACCCACCGAGGACTGTAGCTTCCCCACACAGTAGCTGACACTGGCTCTGCAGATCCCGGTCCTCACCTCGTGCTATTCAGGGATCCGGTCCTACTCCCAGGACCTCCCAACACCCAGGTTACACAGGATCACACAGGCGGCCAGTCCGGGTACTATTCAGGACGTCCATCCCCAGCTGGGACTGTCCAATACCCAGGCCACCAGGTCTGAAGCCCCACCATGTGCTGTTCAGGAAGCAACACAGGCTTCCCCAGGTCACTCACAGCGACCATACACAGGCACTCATACACAGGTACCATGTGACCCACACCCTGGTCACATTATATACCTTAAACAACTCCCCTGGGTGGGAGTGTGGGTGTGTGTGGCTAGTCTGACCCTCCCATCTCTCATGACTAGCCCTGCCAATCTCCCATTAGAACTTACACATTTACTTGTGGGACTACAGGTCCCAGCACACCAACCAAACTTCAGACTGGCAGCGCAGAGTCCCCTCCTCTGCGACACATATCGGCCATTCACCACAATGCCGGATTTTGTCACATCATCACATCCATGCCTGTGATTCCCAAGCACTCTCACGGCCTCAATACACCTCTGTGCGCATACTGGGGAGACTATGCAGCGCCCCCTACCTGTTACAGGGGTCACTGCATCACAATACCTAGACAAGCCTGGTCCAGGATCGTCCTGAGGCCATTTCTAGGGGGGAGTAATGTCAGTATTCCGGGTTTTCCAAGTCACCTTGTGAATGATCTTGCCCTTTGTTAAGATGGAGTTTGCTGTTTTTGTCTGCCCTGTTTCCTGTTTGTTTGTTTAAAACCTGGCTCAGGTGTCAGCTTCATTGCTGGACTATTCTGCTTCCGTTCCCCTTCAGCTCAGCTGCTTGTTCTACTGTGCTTCTACCCATGGCTCTGGACATTCTCTGTGTATGTAAGCTACGCTCTCTAAGTTATCTTTAGTCTTTTGCCTTTGGAACTTAACTCTTGGTTCACTCCTCCTGGTAAGAACTCTGTTTCTGAACTGTGTTTTTGAACTAAGTTGCTGGACTGTGTTTTGCTACTTAATCCTTCATTTGCTCCCCCGATGGGAGCTGTTGGAAACAAAACCAGTATAATACTTTAAGGTGAACTTGTTTCTGGACTTACCCATGTTTATGCCACAACTGAGATCAACTTGTGAACTAGTTTCTTGGCTTACCCGTGTTCATGCCACACCTGGGATTAACCTGTGGACTTGTTCTGGAATTCCCTGTGTTTGCTACATACCTGGATTTGACTCTTTCTGCACTAACAGTGTTTTGGATCTGCACCATGTCACCTGTGACATTCACCGTTTGATCACCTTGCCGAGGACTCTGCCTTAAGAACTCTGCCGATTTGCTGTATATGTTTCAAGGACTTGTTTCATTGCGGGTTACCAGTATATTGTTTTGGGTGTTATTGCTGTTGTACAAATACACTATTTGCACTAAAGAAACCCGTCTCTGTCTGTTCATTGCCCCACGCTACCAGAATCCTCGAGTTCCTACAATAGTATTACACTTATGGCAGCAGCGGCTCAGTATTTGGGAATCGGGTGTAGGAAACTTACGACAGCAGGTCAGTATTGGGGTATCGGGTACTGTAGGACACATATGGCAGCAGCGGCTCAATATTGGGGTATCAGGTGCTGTGGGACACATATGGCAGCAGTGGATCAGTATTGGGGCATCGGGTGCTATAGGACACATACGGCAGCAGCGGCTCAGTATTGGGGTATCAGGTGCTGTAGGACACATATGGCAGCAGCGGCTCAGTTTTGGGGTATCGGGTGCTGTAGGACACATACGGCAACACCGGCTCAGTATTGGAGTATCGGGTGCTGTAGGACACATACGGCAGCAGCAGCTCAGTATTGGGGTATAGGGTGCTGTAGGACACATATGGCAGCAGCGGTTCAGTATTGGGGTATCAGGTGCTGTAGGACACACATGGCAGCAGTGGCTCAGTATTGGGGTATCAGGAGGATGAGTAGTTTGCACGGATTGGACATAGATATGAAGTCAGATTTGTCTTTGTTGTAATCTCTGCAGATGAGTCGTGGGCGGCCGGAGAAGTCGTCATGTTGGTCTGGGCCAGATGGAAAAGATGAGAAAAGTGAACAACTCCATAAGAAGGAACATTAGCTGTAAGTTACTACCTATAACTGTACTGTGATCACTTATATGGTTTGCAGGACTGGTGTCTACCAATATATGGTCTCCATATAGTAATATCAGTATTCGTTTTTGTATATAGATGTATTTTCAGTCACAGTGCAGTCATCTGCTAATGTTACCCTATGCCCACAATTAGGGTGCACCATGTAGATGTAGTTAGGATTAACTTGCTAGGGGCCCACTCGGATTTTTCGCCCCCTATGTGAAACCCGAGCTCCGCCTCTGATGATATTTCCTCCCAAAGAATTTGTTCTATTTAAGAAGACCTCCATACTATGATACGAAACTGAGGACCCATATGGTGGCACATGGAATGTCTATGGCTTTGTGTACATGTCTCTGACATATGTATGAAAGGCTGATGAGATTTCCTAGTGTCCTGACACAGGAGACATCTCAACAATTTAAAGATGTGATAATTTCAGGTTAAAGGAAACAAATTTTAAATTAAAGTATTTTATCATTGACCTCCAGTTCATGGTTACTGATAATTACCTGCTCTCATTTCTATTTGCTTGGATATGTTCACTCTCTATTTAAACCTGAGTAGTAGGGTTGAGCGAAACGGGTCGAACATTTTCAAAAGTCGCCGACTTTTGGCTAAGTCGGGGTTTCATGAAACCCGATCCGACCCCTGTGCGGGGTCGGCCATGCGGTACGCGACTTTCGCGCCAAAGTCGCGTTTCAATGACGCGAAAAGCGCCATTTCTCAGCCAATGAAGGTAAACGCAGAGTGTGGGCAGCGTGATGACATAGGTCCTGGTCCCCACCATCTTAGAGAAGGGCATTGCAGTGATTGGCTTGCTGTCTGCAACGTCACAGGGGCTATAAAGAGGCGTTCCCGCCGACCGCCATCTTACTGCTGCTGATCTGAGCTTAGGGAGAGGTTGCTGCCGCTTTGTCAGAAGCAGGGATAGCGTTAGGCAGGGTCCATTAACCACAAAACCGCTTGTGCTGCAGCGATTTGCACTGTCCAACACCACCCTCGGTGTGCAGGGACAGTGGAAGTTTTTTTTTTTTTTTTTTTTTTCCCCTCAGCGCTGTAGCTCATTGGGCTGCCCTAGAAGGCTCCCTGATAGCTGCATTGCTGTGTGTACGCCGCTGTGCAAACCAACTGCTTTTTTCAAAGCACAAATCCTCTTGTTCCTTCCTTTCTGCACAGCTATCTTTTTTGTTTGTCCACACTTTTTATTTCATTTGTGCATCAGTCCACTCCTTATTGCTGCCTGCCATACCTGGCTGAGATTACTGCAGGCAGGGAGATAGTAGCTGCCTGCCATACCTGGCTGAGATTACTGCAGGCAGGGAGATAGTAATTGTAGGACATTCCCTGTTTTTTTTTTTGTTTTTTTTTTGGTGGGAGATTAAGATTGGCAATTTGGCATTTCTGCTAGAGTGCCATCCCTGTGTGTGCCATCTCTCTCACATAGTGGGCCATAGAAAGCCTTTTCATTTTTCTGTATTTTTTTTTGTGGGGTGTATAAATTCTCCCTGATAAAAATACAGTGGGAGATTAATATTGGCCTTTGGGCTTGTGTGCCAGTCCTGAGTGTGCCATCTCTCTCACAAATAGTGGGCCATAGAAAGCCTATTTTATTTTTTTTTGGGTTTTATAAATTCTCCCTGAAAAAAAGGGAGATTAATATTGGCCTCTGGGCTTCTGTGCCAGTCCTGAGCGTGCCATCTGTGCCAGTCCTGAGCGTCCCATCTCTCTCACAAATAGTGGGCCATAGAAAGCCTATTTAATTTTTTTTTTGGTTTTATAAATTTTCCCTGAAAAAAGGGAGATTAATATTGGCCTCTGGGCTTGTGTGCCAGTTGTGAGCGTGCCATCTGTGCCAGTCCTGAGCGTGCCATCTCTCTCACAAATAGTGGGCCATAGAAAGCCTATTTAAATATTTTTTTGGTTTTATAAATTCTCCCAGAAAAAAAGGGAGATTAATATTGGCCTCTGGGCTTCTGTGCCAGTCCTGAGCGTGCCATCTGTGCCAGTCCTGAGCGTCCCATCTCTCTCACAAATAGTGGGCCATAGAAAGCCTATTTAATTTTTTTTTTGGTTTTATAAATTTTCCCTGAAAAAAGGGAGATTAATATTGGCCTCTGGGCTTGTGTGCCAGTTGTGAGCGTGCCATCTGTGCCAGTCCTGAGCGTGCCATCTCTCTCACAAATAGTGGGCCATAGAAAGCCTATTTAAATTTTTTTTTGGTTTTATAAATTTTCCCTGAAAAAAGGGAGATTAATATTGGCCTCTGGGCTTGTGTGCCAGTTGTGAGCGTGCCATCTGTGCCAGTCCTGAGCGTGCCATCTCTCTCACAAATACTGGGCCATAGAAAGCCTATTTAAATATTTTTTTGGTTTTATAAATTCTCCCAGAAAAAAAGGGAGATTAATATTGGCCTCTGGGCTTCTGTGCCAGTCCTGAGCGTGCCATCTGTGCCAGTCCTGAGCGTCCCATCTCTCTCACAAATAGTGGGCCATAGAAAGCCTATTTAATTTTTTTTTTGGTTTTATAAATTTTCCCTGAAAAAAGGGAGATTAATATTGGCCTCTGGGCTTGTGTGCCAGTTGTGAGCGTGCCATCTGTGCCAGTCCTGAGCGTGCCATCTCTCTCACAAATAGTGGGCCATAGAAAGCCTATTTAATTTTTTTTTTGGTTTTATAAATTTTCCCTGAAAAAAGGGAGATTAATATTGGCCTCTGGGCTTGTGTGCCAGTTGTGAGCGTGCCATCTGTGCCAGTCCTGAGCGTGCCATCTCTCTCACAAATAGTGGGCCATAGAAAGCCTATTTAAATATTTTTTTGGTTTTATAAATTCTCCCAGAAAAAAAGGGAGATTAATATTGGCCTCTGGGCTTCTGTGCCAGTCCTGAGTGTGCCATCTGTGCCAGTCCTGAGCGTCCCATCTCTCTCACAAATAGTGGGCCATAGAAAGCCTATTTTTTTTTTGGGGGGGGTTTTAGAAATTCTCCCTGGAAAAAAAAAGGGAGATTAATATTGCCCTTTGGGCTTGTGTGCCAGTACTAAGCGTTCCATCTCTCTCTCTCTCTCTTAGTCAGTGGGCCATAGAACGCCTATTTTTGGTTTTATTTGTTTTCTAAATTCTCCCTGAAAAAATCATTTTATTTTATTTGGTTTCTAAATTCTTCCTGATAAAATCATATTTTTTTTATTATTTTTTTTTCTAAAGTCTCCCTGAAAAAAAAAAAAAAAAAAAAAAAACAGTGGGAGATTAATATTGGCCTTTCTGCTTGTGTGCCAGTCTTGACTCCTGGGTGTGCCATCTCTCTCTCTCTCTCTCTCTCTCTCTCTCTCCAATTGTGGTCCATAGAAAGCCTATATTTTTTTTCCTTGATTTGGGTTCCAAAATCTACCAGAGAAAATAACTCCATCAATCATTGGTAGAAAAATATTGGCCTCTGGGCTTGTGTGCCACTCCTGATTCCTGTGTGCGTCATCTCTCAGTCAGTGGGCCATAGAACGCCTATTTTTGGTTTTATTTGTTTTCTAAATTCTCCCTGAAAAAATAATTTTATTTTATTTGGTTTCTAAATTCTTCCTGATAAAATCATATTTTTTTTATTTTTTTTTTTTCTAAAGTCTCCCTGAAAAAAAAAAAAAAAAAAAAAAAAACAGTGGGAGATTAATATTGGCCTTTCTGCTTGTGTGCCAGTCTTGACTCCTGGGTGTGCCATCTCTCTCTCTCTCTCTCTCTCTCTCCAATTGTGGTCCATAGAAAGCCTATATTTTTTTTCCTTGATTTGGGTTCCAAAATCTACCAGAGAAAATAACTCCATCAATCATTGGTAGAAAAATATTGGCCTCTGGGCTTGTGTGCCACTCCTGATTCCTGTGTGCGTCATCTCTCACTCAGTGGCCCATAGAAAGCATATAGTTTGTTACATTTGTTTTCTAAATTCTCCCTGCAAAAATCAATTTTTTTTTTTTGGGGGGGTTTCTAAAGTGTTCCTGAAAAAAATAAAAATAAAAAACAAATAATAGTGTGACATTAATATTAACATTTGTGCTTCAGTGACAGTCCTGCGTGTGGGGCATCTCTCTAATTTGCAGCCACCAAAAAAAGAGTGTGTAACATTGTGCCTGATTTTCGCGGTGGTCTCACCAACCTGTAAAGGGGTAGCTAAATCATACTGAAGTTATAGCTCACCGTGTAAGTTGTGTGACTGCAACAAATAACGTTAGTTTGGTTACGTTTTTAAAACAATGAGGAAGTCTAGTGGAAGAGGTCGTGGCCGGGGGCGTTCATTGTCAGCTGGTAATGAGGGTAGTGGTAGTGGTGGAGCATCAGGTGGTCGTGGGGAAAAAAATATTGCACCTAAGTCTGGAGCTGTGGAGCCAGGTTCGTCGTCCGGCTACACAAGGCCTCGAACACTCCCTTTTCTGGGATTAGGAAAACCGCTTTTAAAGCCGGAGCAGCAAGAGCAAGTTTTGGCTTATCTTGCTGACTCAGCCTCTAGCTCTTTTGCCTCCTCTCGTGAAACTGGTAAAAGTAAAAGCAGCGCGTCGTTAGTGGATGTTCACGGTCAGGGACAAGTCACTTCCTTGTCCTCTTCAGCAAAAACAACAACAGAGAAGAATGCAGCAGGCGACACAACGGGTTACTCCATGGAGCTCTTTACACATACCGTCCCTGGCTTAGAAAGTGAAGCAGTTAACAGTCCATGCCCATTACAAATTGAATCTGACATGGAGTGCACTGACGCACAGCCACAGCCAGACTACTATGCTGGTCCTTTGACTCAGACCACAACATTGCCCTCGCAGGGTGCTGATCAAGAATCAGACCCTGATGAGACTATGTTGCCCCATCACGAACGCTATACCACCGAACGACACGGTGACACAGACGAAGTTGCGCAGGAGGTACAAGAAGAGTTATTAGATGACCCAGTTCTTGACCCCGATTGGCAGCCATTGGGGGAACAGGGTGCAGGCGGCAGCAGTTCTGAAGCAGAGGAGGAGGAGGGGCCGCAGCAGGCATCAACATCACCACAGGTTCCATCTGCCGGGCCCGTATCTTGCCCAAAACGCGTGGCAAAGCCAAAACCTGGTGGAGGACAGCGTGGCCATCCGGTTAAAGCTCAGTCTGCAATGCCTGAAAAGGTATCCGATGCTAGAAAGAGTGCAGTCTGGCATTTTTTTAAACAACATCCAATTGATCAGCGCAAAGTCATCTGTCAAAAATGTTCTACTTCCTTAAGCAGAGGTCAGAATCTGAAAAGTCTCAATACTAGTTGCATGCATAGACATTTAACCACCATGCATTTGAAAGCTTGGACTAACTACCAAACGTCCCTTAAGGTTGTTGCACCCTCGGCCAATGAAGCTAGTCATCAACGCAACATCCCTTCCGGCAGTGTAGGACCACCATTTAGCGCACCACCTGCTGTATCTGTGCAGGTATCTTTGCCAGGCCAAAGCAGTCAGGGTCAGGGAATCACCAGTTTCGTAGTAGGAAACACTGCATCTAGGGCACCGGCGGCAACAATACCATCTCCCACCGTCTCTCAGTCTGCCATGTCCACCGGCACCCCCGCTAGTTCCACGATCTCCATCTCTCCAGTCCAGCTCACCCTACATGAGACTATGGTTAGAAAAAGGAAGTACTTAGCCTCGCATCCGCGTACACAGGGTTTGAACGCCCACATAGCTAGACTAATCTCGTTAGAGATGATGCCCTACCGGTTAGTTGAAAGCGAAGCTTTCAAAGACCTGATGGACTACGCTGTACCACGCTACGAGCTACCCAGTCGACACTTTTTTTCCAGAAAAGCCATCCCAGCCCTCCACCAGCATGTTAAAGAGCGCATCGTCCATGCACTCAGGCAATCTGTGAGCACAAAGGTGCACCTGACAACAGATGCATGGACCAGTAGGCATGGCCAGGGACGTTACGTGTCCATCACGGCACACTGGGTAAATGTGGTGGATTCAGGGTCCACAGGGGACAGCAAGTTTGGGACAGTTCTGCCTAGCCCACGGTCTAGTAAACAGTTGTCTGTAGCCGTTCGCACCCCCTCCTCCTCCTCCTCCTCCTCGTCCTCCTGCAGAAGCAAGAGCTCGTCCACAGACCGCAGTCGCACAAACACTCCATCCGCACCTGCCACTGTTGCACACCAGGTCTCCCATTATGGGGCAGCTACTGGCATACGTCAGCAGGCTGTATTGGCTATGAAGTGTTTGGGCGACAATAGACACACCGCGGAAGTTCTGTCCGAGTTCTTGCAGCAAGAAACGCAGTCGTGGCTGGGCACTGTAGATCTTGAGGCAGGCAAGGTAGTGAGTGATAACGGAAGGAATTTCATGGCTGCCATCTCCCTTTCCCAACTGAAACACATTCCTTGCCTGGCTCACACCTTAAACCTGGTGGTGCAGTGCTTCCTGAAAAGTTATCCGGGGTTATCCGACCTGCTCCTCAAAGTGCGTGGACTTTGCGCACATATCCGCCGTTCGCCTGTACACTCCAGCCGTATGCAGACCTATCAGCGTTCTTTGAACCTTCCCCAGCATCGCCTAATCATAGACGTTGCAACAAGGTGGAACTCAACACTGCACATGCTTCAGAGACTGTGCGAACAGAGGCGGGCTGTTATGTTTTTGTGGGAGGATACACATACACGGGCAGGCAGTAGGATGGCAGACATGGAGTTGTCAGGTGTGCAGTGGTCGAAGATTCAAGACATGTGTCAAGTCCTTCAGTGTTTTGAGGAATGCACACGGCTGGTTAGTGCAGACAACGCCATAATAAGCATGAGCATCCCCCTAATGCGTCTGCTGATGCAAAGTTTGACGCACATAAAGGATCAGGCGTCTGCACCAGAGGAAGAGGAAAGCCTTGATGACAGTCAGCGATTGTCTGGTCAGGGCAGTGTACATGACGAGGTACCGGGCGAAGAGGAGGTGGAGGATGAGGAGGATGATGGGGATGAGTATATTTTTAATGAGGAAGCTTTCCCGGGGGCACGGGAAATTGGTGGCGTGGCAAGTCCGGGTTCTGGTTTTTTGAGGGACACAAGTGACGTAGATTTGCCTGCAACTGCCCCTCAACCAAGCACAACCGCAGATTTGACAATGGGAACTTTGGCCCACATGGCGGATTATGCCTTGCGTATCCTCAAAAGGGACACACGCATTACAAAAATGATGAACGATGACGATTACTGGTTGGCCTGCCTCCTTGATCCTCGCTATAAAGGCAAATTGCAAAATATTATGCCACATGAGAACTTGGAACTAATATTAGCAACAAAACAATCAACTCTTGTTGACCGTTTGCTTCTGGCATTCCCTGCACACAGCGCCCGTGATCGTTCTCACACGAGCTCCAGGGGCCAGCAGACCAGAGGTGTTAGAGGGGCAGAAATCAGAAGTGGCGTTGGCCAGAGGGGTTTTCTGACCAGGTTGTGGAGTGATTTTTCTATGACCGCAGACAGGACAGGTACTGCAGCATCAATTCAAAGTGACAGGAGACAACATTTGTCCAGTATGGTTACAAACTATTTTTCATCCCTTATCGACGTTCTCCCTCAACCGTCATTCCCATTTGATTACTGGGCATCCAAATTAGACACCTGGCCAGAATTGGCAGAATATGCATTGCAGGAGCTTGCTTGCCCGGCAGCTAGTGTCCTATCAGAAAGAGTATTCAGTGCTGCAGGTTCAATACTAACAGAAAAAAGGACTCGTCTGGCTACCCAAAATGTAGATGATCTAACCTTCATTAAAATGAACCACAACTGGATTTCAAAATCTTTTGCCCCACCCTGCCCGGCTGACACCTAGCTTTCCTATGAAAAGGTCTTGCCTGTGGACTATTCTGAATGACTTTTCCAATCTCGTAATTTTCTTCACCTGATTGTCCAGCATACGACATGTTTCCACCTCACGAAATGGCCAAACTCCCCACACGGGGTCGTGCTATCGCCACTTTGCGCTTGGACCCTTGAGAGTGCTGTTTGTCTGAAGAGGTGGGTGTGGCCGCTTTTGGTCGACGGCACTGCCACTGGGTCCCTCATAGTACAATAAAGTGTCTCTGGCGGTGGTGGTGCGCACCCAACGTCAGACTCACCGTTGTAATATGAGGGGCCCTGTGCCTGTACCGCCGGCCACAAGCCAGTTCCCCCCCCCCCAGCTCAAACAGTGCTCTACCACTAGCAAAATTATCTCTCACAGCTTCACCAATGTGTAGTCTAGGCGCTGACATCCTTCAATGCCTGGCACTGACAATACCATTGTTTTGACATTTTTGTTATGTTAGGCCTTCGAAGCCTGTCTGCGGTCACTCCTTCCACTAGACTTCCACTGACCATACACTGCTGCCCATGTACCCCTGGAACCAATTTAAAGTGCCTACAGCCAGCCCAATTTTGTTATGTTAGGCCTTCGAAGACTGTCTGCCGTCACTCCTTCCACTAGACTTCCACTGACCATACACTGCTGCCCATGTACCCCTGGAACCAATTTAAAGTGCCTACAGCCAGCCCAATTTTGTTATGTTAGGCCTTGGAAGCCTGTCTGCGGTCACTCCTTCCACTAGACTTCCACTGACCAGACCACTGCTGCCCATGTACCCCTGGAACCAATTTAAAGTGCCTACAGCCAGCCCAATTTTGTTATGTTAGGCCTTGGAAGCCTGTCTGCGGTCACTCCTTCCACTAGACTTCCACTGACCAGACCACTGCTGCCCGTGTACCCCTGGAACCAATTTAAAATTGCCTACAGCCATGTGTTAATATTTTAGGCCTTCGATGCCTGTCTGTGGTCACTCCTTCCACTAGGCCTCCACTGACCACACCACTGCTGCCCGTGTACCCCTGGAACCAATTTAAAATTGCCTACAGCCATGTGTGATTATTTTAGGCCTTCGATGCCTGTCTGCGGTCACTCCTTCCACTAGGCCTCCACTGACCACACCACTGCTGCCCGTGTAACCCTGGAACCAATTTAAAATTGCCTACAGCCATGTGTTATTATTTTAGGCCTTCGATGCCTGTCTGCGGTCACTCCTTCCACTAGGCCTCCACTGACCACACCACTGCTGCCCGTGTACCCCTGGAACCAATTTAAAATTGCCTACAGCCAGCCCAATTTTTTTATTTTAGGCCTTCGATGCCTGTCTGCGGTCCATTCTTTCAACTACTACTACACTGACCAGGGCACTGCTGCCCAAGTACCCCTGGAACCAATTTAAAATTGCCTACAGCCATGTGTTAATATTTTAGGCCTTCGATGCCTGTCTGTGGTCACTCCTTCCACTAGGCCTCCACTGACCACACCACTGCTGCCCGTGTACCCCTGGAACCAATTTAAAATTGCCTACAGCCATGTGTGATTATTTTAGGCCTTCGATGCCTGTCTGCGGTCACTCCTTCCACTAGGCCTCCACTGACCACACCACTGCTGCCCGTGTAACCCTGGAACCAATTTAAAATTGCCTACAGCCATGTGTTATTATTTTAGGCCTTCGATGCCTGTCTGCGGTCACTCCTTCCACTAGGCCTCCACTGACCACACCACTGCTGCCCGTGTACCCCTGGAACCAATTTAAAATTGCCTACAGCCAGCCCAATTTTTTTATTTTAGGCCTTCGATGCCTGTCTGCGGTCCATTCTTTCAACTACTACTACACTGACCAGGGCACTGCTGCCCAAGTACCCCTGGAACCAATTTAAAATTGCCTACAGCCATGTGTTAATATTTTAGGCCTTCGATGCCTGTCTGTGGTCACTCCTTCCACTAGGCCTCCACTGACCACACCACTGCTGCCCGTGTACCCCTGGAACCAATTTAAAATTGCCTACAGCCATGTGTGATTATTTTAGGCCTTCGATGCCTGTCTGCGGTCACTCCTTCCACTAGGCCTCCACTGACCACACCACTGCTGCCCGTGTAACCCTGGAACCAATTTAAAATTGCCTACAGCCAGCCCAATTTTTTTATTTTAGGCCTTCGATGCCTGTCTGCGGTCCATTCTTTCAACTACTACTACACTGACCAGGGCACTGCTGCCCAAGTACCCCTGGAACCAATTTAAAATTGCCTACAGCCATGTGTGATTATTTTAGGCCTTCGATGCCTGTCTGCGGTCACTCCTTCCACTAGGCCTCCACTGACCACACCACTGCTGCCCGTGTAACCCTGGAACCAATTTAAAATTGCCTACAGCCATGTGTTATTATTTTAGGCCTTCGATGCCTGTCTGCGGTCACTCCTTCCACTAGGCCTCCACTGACCACACCACTGCTGCCCGTGTACCCCTGGAACCAATTTAAAATTGCCTACAGCCAGCCCAATTTTTTTATTTTAGGCCTTCGATGCCTGTCTGCGGTCCATTCTTTCAACTACTACTACACTGACCAGGGCACTGCTGCCCAAGTACCCCTGGAACCAATTTAAAATTGCCTACAGCCATGTGTTAATATTTTAGGCCTTCGATGCCTGTCTGTGGTCACTCCTTCCACTAGGCCTCCACTGACCACATTACTGCTGCCCGTGTACCCCTGGAACCAATTTAAAATTGCCTACAGCCATGTGTGATTATTTTAGGCCTTCGATGCCTGTCTGCGGTCACTCCTTCCACTAGGCCTCCACTGACCACACCACTGCTGCCCGTGTAACCCTGGAACCAATTTAAAATTGCCTACAGCCAGCCCAATTTTTTTATTTTAGGCCTTCGATGCCTGTCTGCGGTCCATTCTTTCAACTACTACTACACTGACCAGGGCACTGCTGCCCAAGTACCCCTGGAACCAATTTAAAATTGCCTACAGCCATGTGTTAATATTTTAGGCCTTCGATGCCTGTCTGTGGTCACTCCTTCCACTAGGCCTCCACTGACCACACCACTGCTGCCCGTGTACCCCTGGAACCAATTTAAAATTGCCTACAGCCATGTGTGATTATTTTAGGCCTTCGATGCCTGTCTGCGGTCCCTCCTTCCACTAGGCCTCCACTGACCTGTCTACTGCGGCCCGTGTACCCCTTGAACCAACCTAATAAAATATTTAAAAAATTAATTTGATTATAAAAAATAAGATCGTGTTGAGATCTCAAATGCAGACATTTTAACAATCAAAACAAACACACAACAAATATCTGGAACTGTACTACAAAGGTCCAACAGCTACAATTTCTTTCTCCTGCAAGAAGTTAACTGAAAGTTTTTTGGAGTTGTTAACACAGATATGGCATCCACCGAGTGTTGTCCTGTCGCGTCTCCTTTAAATTATTTCCAATAAGATGTTAAACTATTAATTTAATAAAATCAATAATTAAAAAAATTATTGAGTAAGTCAAAAGCACATTGCAAATAAACATTAATTACAAATCAAGAAGCATGGCGCGTCCGAGGGTGAGTAGATACCGAATAAGAATATAATCACCCTCGGACGCGCAATGCTTATTTACAACAGCCTTCCTTCCTAAGAATCAGCCCTTCCGTGGTGTAGAGAGAGGTTGTTGTTACACTCCAAGGTGTTCCCCAGGTTGCCTTTCCTGAGCTTCGATCTTCCGGCTCTCGTTTAGTAGCTGTTGGAAACTACGCTGCATTAGGCCTACTAATTGTGTATGGGTGAAACAGTGGCGCATCTGCGGTCCCTCCTTCCACTAGGCCTCCACTGACCTGTCTACTGCGGCCCGTGTACCCCTTGAACCAACCTAATAAAATATTTAAAAAATTAATTTGATTATAAAAAATAAGATCGTGTTGAGATCTCAAATGCAGACATTTTAACAATCAAAACAAACACACAACAAATATCTGGAACTGTACTACAAAGGTCCAACAGCTACAATTTCTTTCTCCTGCAAGAAGTTAACTGAAAGTTTTTTGGAGTTGTTAACACAGATATGGCATCCACCGAGTGTTGTCCTGTCGCGTCTCCTTTAAATTATTTCCAATAAGATGTTAAACTATTAATTTAATAAAATCAATAATTAAAAAAATAATTGAGTAAGTCAAAAGCACATTGCAAATAAACATTAATTACAAATCAAGAAGCATGGCGCGTCCGAGGGTGAGTAGATACCGAATAAGAATATAATCACCCTCGGGCGCGCAATGCTTATTTACAACAGCCTTCCTTCCTAAGAATCAGCCCTTCCGTGGTGTAGAGAGAGGTTGTTGTTACACTCCAAGGTGTTCCCCAGGTTGCCTTTCCTGAGCTTCGATCTTCCGGCTCTCGTTTAGTAGCTGTTGGAAACTACGCTGCATTAGGCCTACTAATTGTGTATGGGTGAAACAGTGGCGCATCTGCGGTCCCTCCTTCCACTAGGCCTCCACTGACCTGTCTACTGCGGCCCGTGTACCCCTTGAACCAACCTAATAAAATATTTAAAAAATTAATTTGATTATAAAAAATAAGATCGTGTTGAGATCTCAAATGCAGACATTTTAACAATCAAAACAAACACACAACAATTATCTGGAACTGTACTACAAAGGTCCAACAGCTACAATTTCTTTCTCCTGCAAGAAGTTAACTGAAAGTTTTTTGGAGTTGTTAACACAGATATGGCATCCACCGAGTGTTGTCCTGTCGCGTCTCCTTTAAATTATTTCCAATAAGATGTTAAACTATTAATTTAATAAAATCAATAATTAAAAAAATAATTGAGTAAGTCAAAAGCACATTGCAAATAAACATTAATTACAAATCAAGAAGCATGGCGCGTCCGAGGGTGAGTAGATACCGAATAAGAATATAATCACCCTCGGACGCGCAATGCTTATTTACAACAGCCTTCCTTCCTAAGAATCAGCCCTTCCGTGGTGTAGAGAGAGGTTGTTGTTACACTCCAAGGTGTTCCCCAGGTTGCCTTTCCTGAGCTTCGATCTTCCGGCTCTCGTTTAGTAGCTGTTGGAAACTACGCTGCATTAGGCCTACTAATTGTGTATGGGTGAAACAGTGGCGCATCTGCGGTCCCTCCTTCCACTAGGCCTCCACTGACCTGTCTACTGCGGCCCGTGTACCCCTTGAACCAACCTAATAAAATATTTAAAAAATTAATTTGATTATAAAAAATAAGATCGTGTTGAGATCTCAAATGCAGACATTTTAACAATCAAAACAAACACACAACAAATATCTGGAACTGTACTACAAAGGTCCAACAGCTACAATTTCTTTCTCCTGCAAGAAGTTAACTGAAAGTTTTTTGGAGTTGTTAACACAGATATGGCATCCACCGAGTGTTGTCCTGTCGCGTCTCCTTTAAATTATTTCCAATAAGATGTTAAACTATTAATTTAATAAAATCAATAATTAAAAAAATAATTGAGTAAGTTAAAAGCACATTGCAAATAAACATTAATTACAAATCAAGAAGCATGGCGCGTCCGAGGGTGAGTAGATACCGAATAAGAATATAATCACCCTCGGACGCGCAATGCTTATTTACAACAGCCTTCCTTCCTAAGAATCAGCCCTTCCGTGGTGTAGAGAGAGGTTGTTGTTACACTCCAAGGTGTTCCCCAGGTTGCCTTTCCTGAGCTTCGATCTTCCGGCTCTCGTTTAGTAGCTGTTGGAAACTACGCTGCATTAGGCCTACTAATTGTGTATGGGTGAAACAGTGGCGCATCTGCGGTCCCTCCTTCCACTAGGCCTCCACTGACCTGTCTACTGCGGCCCGTGTACCCCTTGAACCAACCTAATAAAATATTTAAAAAATTAATTTGATTATAAAAAATAAGATCGTGTTGAGATCTCAAATGCAGACATTTTAACAATCAAAACAAACACACAACAAATATCTGGAACTGTACTACAAAGGTCCAACAGCTACAATTTCTTTCTCCTGCAAGAAGTTAACTGAAAGTTTTTTGGAGTTGTTAACACAGATATGGCATCCACCGAGTGTTGTCCTGTCGCGTCTCCTTTAAATTATTTCCAATAAGATGTTAAACTATTAATTTAATAAAATCAATAATTAAAAAAATAATTGAGTAAGTCAAAAGCACATTGCAAATAAACATTAATTACAAATCAAGAAGCATGGCGCGTCCGAGGGTGAGTAGATACCGAATAAGAATATAATCACCCTCGGACGCGCAATGCTTATTTACAACAGCCTTCCTTCCTAAGAATCAGCCCTTCCGTGGTGTAGAGAGAGGTTGTTGTTACACTCCAAGGTGTTCCCCAGGTTGCCTTTCCTGAGCTTCGATCTTCCGGCTCTCGTTTAGTAGCTGTTGGAAACTACGCTGCATTAGGCCTACTAATTGTGTATGGGTGAAACAGTGGCGCATCTGCGGTCCCTCCTTCCACTAGGCCTCCACTGACCTGTCTACTGCGGCCCGTGTACCCCTTGAACCAACCTAATAAAATATTTAAAAAATTAATTTGATTATAAAAAATAAGATCGTGTTGAGATCTCAAATGCAGACATTTTAACAATCAAAACAAACACACAACAAATATCTGGAACTGTACTACAAAGGTCCAACAGCTACAATTTCTTTCTCCTGCAAGAAGTTAACTGAAAGTTTTTTGGAGTTGTTAACACAGATATGGCATCCACCGAGTGTTGTCCTGTCGCGTCTCCTTTAAATTATTTCCAATAAGATGTTAAACTATTAATTTAATAAAATCAATAATTAAAAAAATAATTGAGTAAGTCAAAAGCACATTGCAAATAAACATTAATTACAAATCAAGAAGCATGGCGCGTCCGAGGGTGAGTAGATACCGAATAAGAATATAATCACCCTCGGACGCGCAATGCTTATTTACAACAGCCTTCCTTCCTAAGAATCAGCCCTTCCGTGGTGTAGAGAGAGGTTGTTGTTACACTCCAAGGTGTTCCCCAGGTTGCCTTTCCTGAGCTTCGATCTTCATGCTCTCGTTTAGTAGGTGTCGGAAAGTAGGCTGCATTAGGCCTAAAAAATGGGGAATGGGGTGGAGAGAGATGGTGTGTTACACTCCAAGGTGTTCTCCAGGTTTCCTCGCCATTGCTTCGATCTTCCGACTCTCGTTTAGTAGTTGTAGAAAACTACACTGCATTAGGCCTACAAAATGGGTATCGGGTGGAGAGAGATGGTGTGTTACACTCCAAGGTGTTCCCCAGGTTGCCTTTCCTGAGCTTCTATCTTCAGGCTCTCATTAAATTGTGGTTAAATGGAACAACTGCATTTGGCGTACTAGTTGGTTTGGGGCCTACTATCGGTGTCTGCCACTCCTTGCTGTTCTCCTGGTTTCCTGTCCTGAAATTCCATTTTCAGCCTCTCGTTAAGTAGTTGTTAATGTTAGACTGCATTTGGCCTACTAGTTGGGTTGGGGCCTACTATCGGTGTCTGCCACTCCTTGCTGTTCTCCTCCACTGAACAAAGCTGTGCCGCCTGTTTACTACGGTTGCCAATTTTGAACTGCATTTCGACTACTTACTGATTTGGCCCTACTCTCTGTGTCAGCCTCTCATTCCAGTTGTCCTCCACTGCAATGCCCCCTGGTTATTCCTGTGTTACCAATTTTGAACTGCATTTAGCCCACTTTATTCTTTGGGCCTATATCTGTGTTTCCACTTCATCGTGCCCATTGCCCAGCCAGTGATAGATGAGTCTGCTGGTACATTGACCCATAACGCAACATTCCCCGTGCACGCTACACAACAACATTGTGACCCTGCTGAAAGTCAGGTTGCTCTTCCCGCATACCATACCACCTTACACGGGGACAAAGAGGAAGGTGCAGATGAAAGTGCAGGTTCCTTCATCAGGTGGGGGGAGGAATACTAGTTGGCGACGTCACTGGCACAGGGCCTCTCATAGTACGCAAAAGTGTTGCTGCCGGTGGGAGGCGCCCCCGCCGTGCAAACACACCGCTGTACTTTGAGGGGCCCTGTGCCAGTGCCAATGCCAACGAGTGGGCCCCCCCTGCTTGCTCAGGATCACAGCACTTGCAAAGTTGAAATACTTACCTCTCCCTGCTCCACTGCCGTGACGTGGTCCAGATTTACTGGGCCCACTAATTACTTGAACCAGCCCTACCCCCCACAACTTTAGCCAAATGACCCCCAATTTCAAATGCCTTCCAATTATTTTAAGGTAAATTACGCTTGACAAGCTTCATTAAGAAGAATGGATGGTTTTGACATTAAAATGGGCACTCTAGGTGTTTTCCTGGCCCCCACTCACTGCCGACTATGCTGCCCCATTGACTTGCATTGGGTTTCGTGTTTCGGTCGATCCCGACTTTACGTCATAATCGGCCGATTTCACTCGACCCGACTTTGGACATAGTCGGGTTTCGCAAAACCCGGCTCGACTCTAAAAAGGTCAAGGTCGCTCAACTCTACTGAGTAGACCTGAAAGCTTCTGACCTTTTAAAAGAGGATTTTGTGCGTAACAATTTGTTTATTTGGCTGTGAGAGGACACTGATTGCTTCTGACACACATTCGCCGGCACTAGTCAGAGGCAGACTGTGACGTGGGAGCTCAACAGTAATGTTCTGTCCATAGACCTGTACAGAGCATGCATTGTATATTCATAGGTGGAATGAATGCTGGGACATTTGACCTTTATTTATTAAGAAGGTAAACATGGGATGGGTGTTTTCTATGTCTTATGACTCTTATATGTAGGTCACCTTTATAAAAAAAAATAAGATTTATACATAATATCAACAGATTTTAAAACTATCATCTTACCTCTTCTCCAGCCACTGGCAGAATCAGACAGAACGGGCCCCTTGTCAAGAACAGTGCAATAGCTTATCATAATGCAACTGTTTAATTGCTTTGGAGGTGGAAATGGCCCCCTTAACTTTTGGAGCCCTGTATGACTGCACATGTAGGATGCTAGCAGGTGCGTAGGATGCAGTGACACACAGGAGGCAGAACAAGGGTTAACAGGTTCTTTATGTATAAGAACAGTAATGGTACAAGTAGGGGGGTAAGGAATGTGATTGAAGGATAGGGGGAAAGTCAAGTGCAATAGAATGTAACAGGTTAATTTATCAGTCTCTGTGCGCTGGAGGAAGGCGGCTGGAAAATCCCACGGCGGCGCCTCAGGCGTTGCGAGATGTCTCCGATCCGATCCCGCAGATGAGCGATGCGCTTTCCCCTTGCGATGATGAATCCTCCAGGTTCTTCGACACGTGATCTCCTGATCCGTGCACACGGTGAGGCAGAAGCGATGGTCGGCGGCACATAAGAAGAAGCAGAAAGTTCAGTGAGCAAGGCCACAGTAGAAGCACACAGTCCAGCGGACACAGCCACAGGCACGGGCCGGTCATCATTTCATACTACAAAAGGACAATGACCCAAAACATAAAACCAACGCAACCCAGGAGTTTATTAAAGCAAAGAAGTGGAATATTCTTGAATGGCCAAGTCAGTCACCTGATCTCAACCCAATTGGGCATGCATTTCACTTGTTAAAGACTAAACTTCAGACAGAAAGGCCCACAAACAAACAGCAACTGAAAACCACCGCAGTGAAGGCCTGGCAGAGTATCAAAAAGGAGGAAGCACAGCGTCTGGTGATGTCCATGAGTTCAAGACTTCAGGCAGTCATTGCCAACAAAGGGTTTTCAACCAAGTACTAAAAATGAACATTTTATTTAAAATTATTGAATCTGTCCAATTACTTTTGGTCCCTTTAAAAACAGGGTGGCACATATTAAGGAGCTGAAACTCTTAAACCCTTCATCCAATTTTAATGTGGATACCCTCAAATGAAAGCTGAAAGTCTGAACTTCAACTGCATCTGAATTGTTTTGCTTAAAATTCATTGTGGTAATGTCTGTAACCAAAATTAGAAAAATGTTGTCTCTGTCCAAATATATATCTTTATTTTATATATATGTATATTATATATACATTTTATATAATATATATATATATTATATATATATGTATATTTATTTTATATATATATTTTATATATATATAATATGTCCATATATATATTTTATATATATATATGGACATATTTGTATGTACCTGCATAAATTTAGGGTTAATTTTCAGCTACATAGCGTTTTAAAGTGAAACATTATCATCTGCACAGAAAATATATTTATTATATACAAAACGTATCAAAAGTCCATATCCAAAAGTCAGAACCTCCTGAGAAAACGCACACAAAACGCACATCAGGGCTGCGGGCGGGCACGGTGTCTCACATAGGGAGATGATCATATCTTGCTGCTGAGCATATATTTTTTGTTACTCTGTATGCAGTCTCATGTTTAGCATTATTATAATGAGAGCCCTATGGGCTCATACTAATGGCTAACATTTATGGACTGGATGCTTTTTCATCTCTTTCTATTAGATTAAATTATCTGCAAATCTCGTGCTATTACATTCTATTATTAATTATTTAGAACTGGCACTTTATTGCACTTTATCATACAGTGGGTATGGAAAGTATTCAGACCACTTAAAATTTTTCACTCTTTGTTTCACTGCAGGCATTTGGTAAATTCAAAAAGGTTAATTTTTTCACATTAATTTTTTCACTCTGAACACCATTTTGTCTGGAATAAACAGAAATGTAGAAATTTTAGAAAATTTAATAAAAAAGAAAAACTGAAATATCACATGTTCTTAAGTATTCAGACCCTTTGCTCAGACACTCATATTTAAGTCACACGCTGTCCATTTCCTTGTGATGCTCCTTGACATGGTTCTACTTCTTCATTGGAGTCGAGCTGTGTTTAAGTAAATTGATAGGACTTGATTTGGAAAGGCTCACACCTGTCTATATAAGACCTCACAGCTCACAGTGCATGTCGGACCAAATGAAAATTATAAGGTCAAAGGAACTGGCCAAGGAGCTCAGAGACAGAATTGTGGCAAGGCACAGATCTGGCCAAGGTTACATCATAATTTCTGCAGTACTCAAGGTTCCTAAGAGCACAGTGGTCTCCATAATCCTTAAATGGAAGAAGTTTGGAACCACCAGAAGTCTTCCTAGACCTGGCCGTCCAGCCAAACTGAGAAATCATGGGAGAAGAGCCTTGGTGAAAGAGGTAAAGATGAACCCCAAGATCGCTGTGCCTGAGCTCCAGAGATGCAGTAGGGAGATGGGAGAAAGTTCCACAAAGTAAACTATCACTGCAGCCCTCCACCAGTAAGGCCTTTATGGCAGAGTGGCCTAACGGAAGCCTCTCCTCAGTGCAAGACATATGAAATCTCGCATAGAGTTTGCTAAAAAACACATGAAGGACTCCCGGACTATGAGAAATAAGATTCTCTGGTCTGACGAGACGAGGATAGACCTTTTTGGTGATTATTCTAAGCGGTATGTGTGGAGAAAACCAGGCAATGCTCATCGCCTGCCCAATACAATCCCAACAGTGAAACATGGTGATGGCAGCATCATGCTATGGGGGTGTTTTTCAGCTGCAGGGACAGATGACTGGTTGCCATTGAAGGAAACATGAATGCGACCAAGTACAGAGATATCCTAGATGAAAACCTCCTCCAGAGTGCTCTGGACATCAGACTTGGCCAAAGGTTCATCTTCCAACAAAACAATGATCCTAAGCACACAGCTAAAATAACAAAGGAGTGACTTCATAACAATTATGTGACCATTCTTGACTGACCCAGCCAGAGCCCTGACCTAAACCCAATTTAGCATCTCTGGAGAGACGTGAAAATGACTGTCCACCAAAGTTCACCATCCAACCTGACGGAACTGGAGAGGATCTGCAAGGAAGAATGGCAGAGGATCTTCAAATCCAGGTGTGAAAAACTTGTTGCATCATTCCCAAGAAGACTCATGGCTGTACTAGCTCAAAAGGGTGCTTCTACTCAATATTGAGCAAAGGGTCTGAATACTTATTACCATGTGATATTTCAGTTTTTCTTTTTTGATAAGTTTGCAAAAATTACTACATTTCTGTTTTTTTCAGTCAAGATGGGGTGCAGAGTGTACATTAACCCCTTTACGACATGCACCATACTAGTACGGCGCATGTCGTGTCTCCCCCCCTGTAATGTGAGATTGCATTTTTTTTGCAATTTCACCGCACTTGGAATTTTTTTTCCGTTTTTTAGTACATGACATGGTAAAAGCAATGGTGTCGCTCAAAAGTACAACTCGTCCCGCAAAAAATAAGCCCTCACATGGCCATATTGACTGACAAATAAAAAAGTTATTGCTCTGGGAAGAAGGGGAGTGAAAAACGAAAATGCAAAACCGAAAGAAGCTGGGGTCATGAAGGGATTAATGATAAAAAAAATAAACATTTTTGAATTTACCAAATGACTGCAATGAAACAAAGAGTGAAATATGTAAAGGGGTCTGAATACTTTCCGTACCCACTGTATGTAACTTGATCTACTCTTCCCTCCCTATGAAGTATGTTTGGACTATTTTCCACTTATACCTGAGTCTATGTGATAATAATTTTGTTTTTACATGTGTATCTTTACGTAATTTTTTCTAATAAATAATACATTTATGAATTTAACATTGGTGGACTATCGACTCGTTGTTTCAGTAGTAGAGTTTTGCATGCCTACCTTAGTGGAAGTGCAGCTACAGAAAGAAAATGGACTTGGATCCTTCCTGTAGGCGCTTGTTTTTAGTCATAGGAGCATGCATGGAGCAGTTGCAGTCACTGTTCACTATTCAGTGAATGCAGCTTTAATCACTCCCAGGTATTTTGATTGACAGTCTGCTCTGCACATACATGCTGCAGATCGGGCTGTTAATCAGAGTGGTGGAGAGTGGTTCAACTTTCTCACTGTTACGGAGCGGTGACTGTAGCTGCTCCGTGCACATCCCGTTTTGTACCCGAGTTGGAAGTTCCTGCCGATGAAGGTGGCCTACTCCACGATGATTGAACGCGTTTGATTACAATAAGGTTGGCATTATTATAATGGTATTTAGCGGCATATTAACCCTATATCTGCTGGTTCATTTACATGTGATGGTAGCGGAGGGATTCTCCGTGATCTCTCTGGTGTCATCCTGCAGCTGTAAAATCCAAAACCTTTGAAAGATCATAACTCTTTTCTGGAGGGTCATAGGGTGGTAGTTTTGGTACCTTTGGATCCAGCTGAGACCCTTCTACCAGTTAAGACCAAACACAGCTTTGCTATCTGGTGTTTAGTGGCTGTTCTATGTATCTCCATACCTGGTTGCTAGAACAGGTCGAGACCCCACTGGGGGCTCACCATGTTCAGGGGATTTTGGAAATATACACGACATATGTCGGACATATAGTATCTCCATGACACCTTATGGAATCATAGTTGACTCAACAAAGCAGTTTAGACCTCATGATATCCACATGGCAGAAAGCATTTTGTTCTGCTCTGAGCTGACTCAAGGTGTGAGATATGTCACTCATATCCCTTGAGGTTTGACACCCTTGCACACAGAAGGGGGTTTTATAATTCTTTCCCACATAGGATACAAATGATTGACATGAAATTATATCTCCAATATTCTTCACAAGACCAAAGCTCGTTTGGTAAACCTTTTTGAAAAATACAATAAAAAGTGTGCATAAGCGCTTCCTCATAGAATGTTAAAAGAGCTGCATATAGGCACACTTGTTGGCAACGTTTGAACTGAACTTTTATTGTACAAAAGGGGATACATATATATGTGCTACAATTAACTAATGCTGATAGTAGCCTACCTGTGCTTCTATGTATCCAAGATCTCATGTGCTCTCCTGGATGTTTCCTGTGGATAGGGAGACAAGACAATTTGACTTATCTTGGATCCACCCAAAGTGGTAAATCAACTTTCCTGGATTCATGCTCACAGACTGTGCAGAGAGTGTGTTGGCCGGTCACGTCTGTCCTCACACTGGTTTGCTGGAGTCTTTTGTCCTGTGCATGTGTGACATCACTCAAGCTCTTTTGTGCTACAATTAACTAATGCTGAAAGCTTACCTGTGCTTCTATACAGTCATGGACAAAAATTTTGAGAATGAGACAAATATTTTTCCAAAGTCTACTGCTTCATTTTTTCTAATGGCAATTTGCATATACTCCTGAATGTCAGAGTGATCAGCTTAACAGCAATTACTGTACTTGCAAAGTCAATTTTTGCCCAGAAAATGAACTTTAATCCCAAAAACACACTTCAACATCATTGCAGTCCTGCCTTAAAAGGTGCAGCTAACATCGTTTTAGTGATTGATCCATTAAAGGTACCGTCACACTTAGCGACGCTGCAGCGATACCGACAACGATCCGGATCGCTGCAGCGTCGCTGTTTGGTCGCTGGAGAGCTGTCACACAGACCGCTCTCCAGCGACCAACGATGCCGGTAACCAGGGTAAACATCGGGTAACTAAGCGCAGGGCCGCGCTTAGCAACCCGATGTTTACCCTGGTTACCATCCTAAAAGTAAAAAAAAACAAACACTACATACTTACCTACAGCCGTCTGTCCTCCAGCGCTGTGCTCTGCACTCCTCCTGTACTGGCTGTGTGAGCACAGCGGCCGGAAAGCAGACGTCACCGCTCTGCTTTCCGGCTGACCGACGCTCACAGCCAGTACAGGAGGAGTGCAGAGCACAGCGCTGCCGGACAGACGGCTGTAGGTAAGTATGTAGTGTTTGTTTTTTTTTTACTTTTAGGATGGTAACCAGGGTAAACATCAGGTTACTAAGCGCGGCCCTGCGCTTAGTTACCCGATGTTTACCCTGGTTACCAGTGAAGACATCGCTAAATCGGTGTCACACACGCCGATTCAGCGATGTCTGCGGGGAGTCCAGCGACCAAATAAAGTTCTGGACTTTCTTCCCCGACCAGCGACAGCACAGCAGGGGCCTGATCGCTGCTGCCTGTCACACTGGACGATATCGCTAGCGAGGACGCTGCAACGTCACGGATCGCTAGCGATATCATCTAGTGTGATGGTACCTTTACACAGGTGTGGGTGTTGATGAGGACAGGGCTGGCGATCAATCAGTCATGATTAAGTAAGAATGACATCACTGGACACTTTAAAAGGAGGCTGGTGCTTGGTATCATTGTTTCTCTTCAGTTAACCATGGTTATCTCTAAAGAAACACGTGCAGCCATCATTGCACTGCACAAAAATGGCCTAACAGGGAAGAGTATCGCAGCTACAAAGATTGCACCTCAGTCAACAATCTATCGCATCATCAATAACTTCAAGGAGAGAGCTTCCATTGTTGTCAAAAAGGCTCCAGGGCGCCCAAGAAAGACCGGCAAGTGCCAGGACCGTATCTTAAAACTGTTTCAGCTGCGGGATCGGACTACCAGCAGTGCTGGTTGCTCAGCTGCTTGCTCAGGAATGGCAGCAGGCTGGTGTGAGTGCTTCTGCACGCACTGTGAGGTGGAGACTCTTTGAGCAAGGCCTGGTTTCAAGGAGGGCAGCAAAGAAGCCACTTCTCTCCAGAAAAAACATCAGGGACCGACTGATATTCTGCAAAAGGTACAGGGAGTGGACTGCTGAGGACTCGGGCAAAGTCATTTTCTCTGATGAATCCCCTTTTCGATTGTTTGGGACATCTGGAAAACAGCTTACTTGGAGAAGAAGAGGTGAGCGTTACCACCAGTCTTGTCTCATGCCAACTATAAAGCATCCTGAAACCATTCATGTGTGGGGTTGCTTCTCAGCCAAGGGAATCGGCTCACTCACAGTCTTGCCTAAAAACACAGCCATGAATAAAGAATGGTACCAGAATGTCCTCCAAGAGCAACTTCTCCCAACCGTCCAAGAGCAGTTTGGCACCCAACAATGCCTTTTCCAGCATGATGGAGCACCTTGCCATAAAGCAAAGGTGATAACTAAATGGCTCATGGAACAAAACATAGAGATTTTGGGTCCATGGCCTGGAAACTCCCAAGATCTTAATCCCATTGAGAACTTGTGGTCAATCATCAAGAGACGGGTGGACAAACAAAAACCAACAAATTCTGGCAAAATGCAAGCATATGCAAGAATGGACTGCTATCAGTCAGGATTTAGTCCAGAAGTTGATTGAGAGCATGCCAGGGAGAATTGCAGAGGTCTTGAAGAAGAAGGGTCAACACTGCAAATATTGACTTGCTGCATTAACTCATTCTATCAATATAACCTATTGGTACTCATAATATGATTGAAATTATATTTCTGTATGTGATATAAACATCAGACAAACACTAATAAAAACCAGAGGGCAGCAGATCATGTGAAAATATAATTTTGGTGTCATTCTCAAAAATTTTGGCCATGACTGTATGTCCAAGATGTCCAACATCTGACATGCTCTCCTGGGTTTCTCAAACGGCAGTGAGAGGACTTTGGTCCATCAGTCTCACGTTTGGTGGGGGACCCAATGGTCGCACCCTGGCATTAATATATTTTTTACCTATCCTGTGAATAGGTGACATATGTTGTCATCACAGAATGGCTGTTCAAACCAAACACAGGCACTCAGTGCTCCACGGTGGGGTCAATCATTTATATACACCTTCCCAAATGCTTGGTTTTCATCTATCGCTCTAGCTCTGCTCAGAGCGGCAGGATTTAGTTTGAACAGTTATCCTCTGCTGAGAGTCCCTTTAAGAAACATAATAATCCTATATTTATTTTCCAATCAGCTGCACTTAGACCTGATCATAGCCCAATGCTATGTCTCACAGTGATTATCAGACAACTTTAGATTAAATCTTCTTTATTATTTTTGACATAATATGTGATCACATTTTTTAAACAAAGATCTGAGACAGACATTATACACAGTATATATCATTACTAATGGTCCTGCAAATAGTCAAATATTTTATAGTTTTCTATTTGAAGTCAAGATTTCTGTTATAAATTCCTTTGTGCCTCAATTTTGGAAATGGTTTTGCTGATTTGCTTTAAAATATACAGTATATCATTCTTTAATCCCAATTTTATCATGTATAACAGCAGTTGGATGGCTGCGATTATGTGAGCAAAAGAATGAGTGCCAAGGTTTAGAATTTATGAGCCCTTGATAATCAGGATGGTTGTATCCAAGAGGGCTTCTCCAGACCCTCTAGCAAGAGATTATTTGGCTGCCAGCTGCTGCTCTGGGCACTGAAATCAGACAATCATAGCAGGGATTCTTGTGTAAGGGACAGATGGGTCCAAATCCATCCATGGGAGGCGCTTTACAGATTAGTTACGGGATCAGAGAACACATTCGGAGCTTGGCTCTGCAGAGGACTTTTTAGTTACTTTAAAAAAAAAAATGTCCAGCACCTAACACATTGAATTTCCATTTCCCTGAAAGCTAAGTAAAAGGGATCTAGATGACTAACTAGGTAACATAGTAACATAGTTAGTAAGGCCGAAAAAAGACATTTGTCCATCCAGTTCAGCCTATATTCCATCATAATAAATCCCCAGATCTATGTCCTTCTACAGAACCTAATAATTGTATGATACAATATTGTTCTGCTCCAGGAAGACATCCAGGCCTCTCTTGAACCCCTCGACTGAGTTCGCCATCACCACCTCCTCAGGCAAGCAATTCCAGATTCTCACTGCCCTAACAGTAAAGAATCCTCTTCTATGTTGGTGGAAAAACCTTCTCTCCTCCAGACGCAAAGAATGCCCCCTTGTGCCCGTCACCTTCCTTGGTATAAACAGATCCTCAGCGAGATATTTGTATTGTCCCCTTATATACTTATACATGGTTATTAGATCACACCTCAGTCGTCTTTTTTCTAGACTAAATAATCCTAATTTCGCTAATCTATCTGGGTATTGTAGTTCTCCCATCCCCTTTATTATTTTTGTTGCCCTTTGTAGGTGATATATGACTTGGGAAAATAAATAAATATAAAGTAACAAACATCCTCCAAATAAAATATACTGTTTATTAATATTGGTTAAAAGGTAACAAAAACATCTCAATTAGAAAAGGAGTGGTTGGTGGCCCCAGGGTCACAATCAATGTCCACCACTTTGTATAGGGCAACAAGTAAGAAGGGAGGGAGTAGCACTTTCCCTCAACAATGTACCCTATACATTACCTATACATTACTCTACCTATCCATGGAGGTTGGTACCTTAGAAAGGCATGCAAGATTGGTGCCCCCGCTCAACGTTGTCTTCCCCTAGGATACAAAGGAGTAGACCTATACCAAAATGTCAATCCCTATTACAAAGATTCCTCATGGATGTATCATTACCCTGAGAAACATCATATGATGGAACTGCTTCTACATGCCTCCTAATGAACCAGCATCATAATGGGAAAACGCGTCGAGGTCATGGTGATATGGTAGCAATGTGGGGTTACTTTGTATTTTATCTTCCTATAATTAGCGGACACAAAAATATGCAGCATGCAGAAGACACACATTGTCATATTACAGTACAGAATATAAAGTTGAAAAACACTGTGAACATGAGCAGGATTACTGTAAATTGTGAGATTTTAAACCATCTAGAACACCTAATATTCATCTATTACAATATACAATGACAGTCTAAAGCAAACATTTGTAACCGTTGGAATAAAAAACAAAAATTCCCCCCCAAAATTTTTGTACATTTTACGCTGATGCAAAATTGAGAGCGTTCAGGTTGCTACTACTGAGGTACCCGCAGATTTATCCTCTCTTCCCAAGCAATATTGGCCCTTTGCAGACGTGTTCTCTAAAAGGGCTGCGGAGACCCTTCCGCCTCACCACCTCTATGACTGTCCTATTGACCTCTTGCCTGGTGCTGAGCCTCCCTGGGGTTGAGTCTATCCTTTGTCTCTCCCGGAGACGGAGGCAATGTCACAGTATATCCGAAAGAATCTGGCAAGAGGATTCATTAGGAAGTTAGTGTCACCTGCAGGGGCTGGGTTCTTCTTCGTACAGAAGAAGAGTGGAGAACTGCGTCCATGCATAGACTACAGGGGTCTTAACGCCATCACTGTTAAAAATAACTACCCACTCCCTCTGATATCTGAGCTTTTTGATAGGCTACGGGCAAGGGTATTTACTAAATTAGATCTGCGGGGTGCTGACAACCTGATTCGCATCCGTGAGGGGGACGAATGGAAGACGACTTTTAACACCAGGTATGGGCACTATGAGTATCTGGTGATGCCCATCGGGCTCTGTAATGCCCCGGCCGTTTTCCAAGACTTTGTGAACGACATCTTCTGGGATATGCTCACCACCTCGGTCATAGTCTATCTGGATGATATTCTCATCTACTCTCCAGATATTGACTCCCACCGGAGAGATGTTTGCAAAGTCTTCGACCTCCTACGGGCTAACTCCCTCTATGCCAAGTTGGAGAAGTGTGTGTTTGAGCAGGAGTCCTTGCCTTTCCTTGACTATATCATCTCTGCCCAGGGATTGGCTATGGATCCTGCCAAGCTGCAGGCTGTGATGGACTGGCAGGAACCCCAGTCTCTCAAGGCGGTGCAGCGCTTTATGGGGTTTATTAATTACTATCGCCAGTTCATTCCCCACTTCTCAACTTTGGTAGCTCCCTTGGTTGCCCTCACCAAGAAGGGGGTAAATCCCAAGTTGTGGTCGGAGGAGGTCTTCAAGGCCTTTCTCTTGATTAAGTCACACTTCGCTAGTGCTCCCATCCTGCATCGCCCCGATGTAGATAGGCCATTTATTATGGAGGTGGATGCCTCATCCGTTGGTGCTGGAGCGGTACTCTTCCAAAAGGATGCTCAAGGTCGGAAGCATCCTTGCTTCTTCTTCTCTAAGACTTTTTCACCAGCGGAGAGGAATTATTCCATCGGGGACAGGGAGTTGCTAGCTATGAAGTTGGCTTTCTCAGAGTGGACATCTGCCGGGACATCGGGTTTGTCTACGGACGATTACGAGGTGAAGGCTATTTTGGGGTGCAAGGTGGTACCTGGCAAAAAAATCTATTTGGTGGATTGGAAGGGTTATGGCCCAGAGGACAGGTCCTGGAAGCCTGCTGAACACATTCGAGCTCCACAGCTCATTGCTGCCTTCGAGCGTAGCGAGGTCATGTTAGGTGTCGAGTTCCCGCCTCTGCACAGGGGGAATCTCGAACCATCTCCGCTGTGGTCTCCCGTTCTTATCCAGTCGCAGTGGAGTCTGCTCAGCGGAGATGTCGGTCCCAGCATCTTGCTTAGTCTCACTCTGTGCATAGGGTTACTGCTGCTTTTCCAGCTTCTGCCATTGAAGCCAGTGCTGGGCACTGAAGTGCTGGGCGGCTGAAGCTGTAGCTGACTTTCTAAAATGGGCAGACAGATAGTATACTTACAAGTCACAGAAAGAAACCCCAGTGCTCTTCAAATATATGAAAAAATACCTTTTAATAATTCATTTACTTTGAAGCACTAATGCACCTTACTTAATTCTGCCTTTACTTGATCAATAAGGGACAGAGCAGGGTACAGCATTTGAGGAGCGGGGGTGCCATTTGCGCTAAATAGGGTGTCAACCTCTGCTGTTAGGTAGGGTCAAAGAAGGGATAAAATCATTGTTTCCCTCTATTTACATAAGCTAAGACCCTGATTCATTATCTGGGACACCGTATGTATATTAATCAATATTCTATCCCATCCCCTAAAGGGTTTACTAGGGATAGAAGGGATAGCCGACTGTGAGCTGGGGCGCCATTTGCGCAGGTTGTAGGGTGCCAACCTCCGCTGGTAGGTAGGGTGCATATAGTGAAGTGCTAGGCACCTCCCTGGCTTTTTCTATGGTATGATTTTGTTATCGTGATCGTTTGAGTAGTGCACAAATTAAGGATTTTAAATGAATTATCAAAAGGTATTTTTTATACATTTGAAGAACACTGGGGTTTCTTTCTGTAACTTGGTCTAAATATACCCCAAAGATATATTTTTCTTTTTTCTGTGAACGGTATACTTTCACTAGCAGATCCGGCAGCTCCGGGTAGCTTTTGAGAAAACATTGAATCACATGGTTAAGCCAGGCGCATTGAGTATTGGCCGTCATAATAGCTCAGATACCGGGTTCCTGATGGCGCCTGTGCGGGCAGTGCGGCCACCCTGTTGCTGAATCCCCACCCCGCACTGTTATGCATTATGCCCCAAAAGAGATGACTGATGGCAGTTGGGCGCTTCAAAGAAGGGGCTTCAGATCTGCCTCCAGGTCTAAAGATAGGTATTTGGGGAAAATTATAAAATCCTTTATTGAGGGAATAACAGAAGCAAAAACTAAAAGAGCCACCTTGTTAGAATGCAGCATTACTGCTGCACAAGGTGGCTCTTTTAGTTTATAACGGCTGGAGGGGGTGACCCTTTAAAATTGTACCCCGATGGGGAAATGTTTGCCAGTCCATGCAATTAGTGTATGGGCATTACGAGTCTAGGAGACCCATTCCTTTAAATTGGGCCTAGTTTCTAATGAGGCCTTCCTTCACGTCTCATCATCCACCGCCACTAAATCACCAGGGATAACGTGTTCCGTGCTGCTACAGCCAGTCAATTTGTTGGCAAGGGTGTCTATGATCCCCATAAAATATTTTTAAAAAATGGTGAAATGTTTGTCAGCCAATGCACTTAGTGTATGGGCATTACGAGTCTAGGAGACCAGCTCCTTTAAATTGGGCCTAGTTTCTAATAATAATAATAATCTTTTTTATATAGCGCTAACATATTCCGCAGCGCTTTACAGTTTGCACACATTATCATCACTGTCCCCGATGGGGCTCACAATCTAGATTCCCTATCAGTATGTCTTTGGAATGTGGAAGGAGACCGGAGTACCCGGAGGAAACCCACACAAACACGGAGAGAACATACAAACGCTTTGCAGATGTTGTCCTGGGTGGGATTGGAACCCAGGACCCCAGCGCTGCAAGGCTGCAGTGCTAACCACTGCGCCACCATGCTGCCCATGAGGCCTTCCTCCACGTCTCATCATCCACCACCACTAGATCACCAGGGTAAACGTCTTCCGTGCTGCTACAGCCAGTCAATTTGTTGGCAAAGGTGTCCCCCATGGAGAAATGTTTGTCAACCTATGCACATAGTGCATGGGCATTACAAGTCGAGGAGACTCGCTCCTTTAAATTGGGCCTAATTTTTAATAAGGCCTTCCTCCACGTCTAATTATTCACTGCCACTAGATCACCAGGGTTAACATATTCTGTGCTACTACAGCCAATCAATTTGTTGGTAAGGGTGTCTATGATCCCCATAAAATATTTTTAAAAAATGTACCCCCCCCATGGGAAAATGTTTGTCAGACCATGCACTTAGTGCATGGGCATTACAATTCTAGGAGACTCGCTCCTTTAAATTGGGCCTAGTAGTTAATGAGGCCTTCCTCCACGTCGCATCATTCTCTGGCACTAGAACACCAGGGTAAACGTGTTCCATGCTGCTACAGCCAGTCAATTTTTTGGCAAGAGTGTCTATGATCCCCATAAAATATTTTTTTACCCCCCATTGTGACATGTTTGTCGGTCCATGCACTTAGTGTATGGGCATTACGAGTCTAGGGGACCCCTCCTTTAAATTGGGCTTAGTTTTTAATGAGGCCTTCCTCCATGTCTCATTATTCACCACCACTAGATCACCAGGGTTAATGTGTTCCGTGCTGCTACAGCCAGTCAATTTTTTGGCAAGGGTGTCTATGATTCCCATAAAATATTTTTAAAAATGTACCCCCCATGAGGAAATGTTTGTCAACCCATGCACTTAGTGTATGGGCATTACAAATCTAGGAGACCAGCTCCTTTAAATTGGGCCTAGTTTTTAATGAGGCCTTCCTCCACGTCTCATCATTCTCCGCCACTTGAACACCAGGGTGAACGTGTTCTATGCTGCTACAGCCAGTCAACTTTTTGGCAAGGGTGTTTATGATCCCCATGAAATAGTTTTTTAAAATATACCCCCCAAGTGGAAATGTTTGTCAGCCCATGCACTTAGTGTATGGGCATTACAAGTCTAGGAGACCCGATCCTTTAAATTGGGCCTAGTTTATAATGAGGCCTTCTTCCACGTCTCATCATCCACTGCCACTAGATCACCAGGGTGAATGTGTTCCATGCTGCTATAGCCAGTCAATTTTTTGGTAAGGGTGTCTATGATCCCCATAAAATATTTTTTTAAAATGTACCCCCCATGCGGAAATGTTTGTCAGCCCATGCACTTAGTGTGTGGGCATTGCAAGTCTAGGAGACCTGCTCCTTTAACCCATTAACCCCAGGAGCTTTTTTCATTTTCCTTTTCCGATCCCCTTGTGGAGATCCATTGGGATATGATGATCTTTATTCCATCTTGGTAACAACGTGCGGCAGAAGGACCATCTCTCTCACCATATATCCACCTTTTAGGAGAGCTGGAAAAGAAGAAGGGAGAGGAAAAAGGAAAGAGAAAAAGAGAAGAGAGGAAAAGAGAGAAAATATAATAAGGGAAAGAGCCTTTATTCCCTTGTATTAGCAAATGGACTGTGTTCAATTTCACCCCTTTTATAATTCCAGGTTTTGTCCTTTCCCCTTTTTCTCTCCCTCCCCTCCTTCTCCCCTCCCCCCATCTCCTTTCCTCCAACTCATTTCCCCTTTTCTATATTATCAATTGTGCTTTTACTTTTTGTTTTATATAATCCTTGGCCAGATTTATATAATTATACCACCTTTTTATTACAATATATATTGTGGTTTTATATACAATTAATTCTATCAGCACCTTTAAACACGCACATTTTAAATTTGTACTTATTAATATTTTGTTAATAAATTAGTCTTATCACAGCTGCACCTTGTCCTTTCACTTCCCTTCACCGCCATTATAGGTCTGACAATTTAATCTAACTACCATTCAGTATTGGTACCCACAATATTCACTTAATGAAGGCATTCTCATGATTGAACATATGTTTTCTTTTCTCCTTTTATTTCCTTATTCACTGCCATAAGATTGGCCCGTTTTATCTATACCACACGGCTATTTTCCCTTTCCAGGTGCTGCGCATGCGCCGGGTTCAGCTTTTTACTCCTGACTTCCGGAGATGCTCATATGGAACGCCCGCCAGGGCTGTAGGGTACTCGGTACCAGGTTCGGTACTTAAAGGGATGTGTCATGGCAGCGGTGACCCGGACTGTGGCCCTGAGCCTCCATGTAAAAGGGAAAGGTCTTTAAAGGGGTTTGAATAAAGTTTGTTCGTGACGCCATCTGTGGTTCTCGTTCAGAGATGATCGACGCTGCTTAAAGGGGTCCACTGGGGTGATGTTATGGCAGCTAAGATGGTATAGCTTCACACAGGTGAAGCAGGGTCCTCAGGGCTCCCGGTGTATAGATAGAGATGGTGAATGATGTAGCAAGAAACGGAGGACACAGGTTTGCAGTTTCTTTACCTGGTTTCACAGGTGTCAATGGTGCGGCCGGCTTGGAAGCTAATTGGGAGTCTCCCTTACCAGGTGGGGTTATAAGCCTTCCCTCTACACACAGCGGTATAGTTCCTTGCTGCCTTTGGCCTCTCACAAGGTCCTCACATGTTCTCTCTGTTCTCCTTGTAGGTAGGAAACTAACCCGTATGACAGGTGGCTCGAGCCTTTTTACAGGGTCTCTATCACGGCCCGGGCTCTATGCGCCACTGTGTCTCCAGGTGTCAGGGTGAACAGGTGACTTGTAATCCAGCTGTCCTGCCGGTTTCTGCTGTGAGCCGTGGAGTCCCTCACAACCTTGGTCATCCAGCTACCGGTGTCTGCGCTCTGTAGGGAGGTAGCCCATTCGCAGCTATTCTCCCCAGATCTCACTCTCCCGCGCTTCACTTCTCCTACATGCTCTCTACAATCCGTTCGGCTTTCTCTTTCTCTCTTTCTAGGAGCTGCAGCACTTCTCGTGGCTGCATGGCCCCTCTGCTTCCTTCTCCTCTATCTCTCTGACAGAAACTAAATGACTTTCACTCCAGACCAGAATATATCTAGGTGAGCCACCCACAAGCTGGATCAGAGCTCCCCCTTCTGGCCTGGAGTGTAAACATGTTGCATGCTTGTGTTTACCTCATAAAGAAGATCCTTCCTCGCTTCCAAGCGTGACATCCCTATCCCCATGAAGAAAGCAATGCCACTGTAACAATCAGGAACCTGGGGTGTCACACATACATGTGACCACAGTGCGCTCCACTGCGTTCCAGCGAGCACTGTTCGGAAGTCCCTTTAGCCACGGGGAGGCAATATCCCGGGCACATGCGCTACTATACTCTTGACTACAACCAATCATCCTCGTGCACTTCCTATCTGAATATGCCGGCACCCCCCACTGCACATGCCCCGGAAGAAGCGAGCAGTAAAACGGCGCCCATCGGGTGGGAGGGAGAGCACAGCTCCGTGACAAACATCCGTGACCAGCACTAGCTGACACACTATCACCCCACTTGCATTAATAAGGTAATGAATGGCTTCCTGGAGACAAAATTTTAATGGGGTCTACTGTGCTGTAGTACCTCTTTAAGCACCCCCTGTGTTTCAAGAGGTCCATTCTGCTTTTGCTGGATTCTGAATGAAGGACGCTGGCTAGGATTTCTTGATTACATGGGAGCATATAAAAGCTGACTGCTACTCCAGGTATTTCCAGTCTAAAAGAACACACTTTATTTTCAGCACACAGAATATATAACACAGATACACAGGACATGCCAATAGGAAAACAGCTGGCCAGACATACATTACAATAGCCGCAGGGGGCCGGAGCCTGCCAATATTTACTGTTGTGAATTCAGCTTTTGGGCTTCCTCCAGTGGTTGTAGCGGGTAATGCAGTTGTGCCTGGACTGCAGGAGAGGACAGGTGTATCTACTAACTGCAAAACTGACTGGGGTATATAGCTTTGCAGGATCCTTTAGTCAGTGCCAGTTGTCCATTGTTTTTGAAGGATTCTCTTCCCTGCTGGTCTCTCCAGTTTGTTGTGCTTTTCTTCAAAGATAAGTCCTGGCTTTGTTTTTGCTGTCCACCTGCTGTGGACCTTATAGTTCTGTGCATTTTCATGTTTTTGTCTTGTCCAGCTTAGTCTGTGAAGGATTTTTTTTTGCAGCCTAGCTATTTCTCTGGAGATGCAGATATACCCCCCATGTCTTTAGTCAGATGTGGTGATTCGTATTTTCTGTGGTGGATATTTTCTAGTGTTTTTATACTGACCGCATAGTACTCTGTTCTATTCTTTTTTTTTAGCTAATATGGCCTCCTATGCTAAAATCTGATTTCATATCTGCGTATGTTATTTCCCTCTCCTCTCACAGTCAATATTTGTGGGGGGCTACCTATCCTTTGGGGATTTTCTCTGAGGCAAGATAGGTTTCCTGTTTCTGTCTTTAGGGGTAGTTAGATCTTAAGCTGTGCCGAGGGGTCTAGGGAGTGTTACGTACCCCCCACGGCTACTTCTAGTTGCGCTGCTAGGTTCAGGGTTTGCGGTCAGTACAGGGACCACCTTCTCCAGAATCCGTCTCATGCTGCTCCTAAGCCACCAGATCATAACAGTACAACTGGCCAACAATGAGTTAATTGCATCCCAGAAGAAGGGAGGGAAGCTTTTGAGCCATTTTTTTTTCCTTAGCCTGTTTGGTATTTTCCTCCCTCTTTACCTCTGGGTGCCTACGGAATCTAGTATTAACATGAAAGTTAGTTTCTCGGGTGGATCAGCTTGCTGCTAGGGTACAGGGTATTTCAGATTTCATTGTTCAGACTCCTGCCTTAGAACCTAAGATTCCCACTCCTGATTTATTCTTTGGTGACAGATCCAAATTTTTGAGTTTCAAAAATAACTGTAAACTGTTTTTTGCATTAAGACCCCGGTCTTCTGGTGATCCTATTCAGCAGGTTAAAATCATCATATCTCTGCTGCGTGGTGACCCACAGGATTGGGCATTTTCCCTGGAATCTGGCAATCCTGCTTTGCTTAATATTGATTCGTTCTTTTAGGCATTGGGATTGTTGTATGATGAGCCTAATTCTGTGGATCAGGCTGAGAAAATCTTGTTAGCCCTGTGTCAAGGTCAAGAAGCGGCAGAATCGTATTGCCAGAAATTTAGAAAATGGTCTGTACTGAATAAATGGAATGAGGATGCCTTGGCGGCAATTTTCAGAAAGGGTCTTTCTGAATCCGTTAAAGATGTTATGGTGGGGTTCCCCACGCCTGCTGGTCTGAGTGATTCTATGTCTCTGGCCATTCAGATTGATCGGCGCTTGCGCGAGCGCAGAGTTGTGCACACTGTGGCGTTGTCCTCTGAGCGAAGCCCTGAGCCTATGCAGTGTAATAGGATTTTGTCTAGAGCTGAACGTCAAACATTCAGGCGTCAGAATAGGTTGTGTTTTTACTGCGGCGATTCTGCTCATGTTATTTCTGATTGCCCTAAGCGTACAAAGAGAATCGCTAGTTATGTTGCCATCAGTACTATACAACCTAAATTTCTGTTATCTGTGACCTTGATCTGCTCATTATCATAATTTTCTGTCATGGCATTTGTGGATTCAGGCGCCACTCTGAACTTAATGGACTTAGAATTTGCCAGACGTTGTGGTTTTCCCTTGCAGCCTTTGCAGAACCCTATTCCTTTGAGGGGCATTGATGCTACACCGTTGGCTAAAAATATGTTAGGGGTCGAGTTCCCGCTTCTGCACAGGGGGAATCTCGAGCCACTTCCGCTGCGGTCTCCCATTCTTGTCCAGCCGCAGTGGAGCCTGCTCAGCAAGGACGTCGGTCCCAGCGTCTTGCTCCTTCTCACTCTGTTCTGAGAGTTAGTGCTGCTTCTCCAGTCTCTGCCATTAAAGTCAGTGCTGGTCAGCAGCGAGCGGACTTCTCTGGGACTAAGTCCTTGTCTGCATGTACTGAGCATGCCCAGCGTAAGGTCTCCCGTTGGAGATCGAGGGTCATGTGCTCAGGCTCTGCAGCACATTCCATTGGTCCTCTTGGCAGGTCCTAGAAGGGCAAAAGTGCTGTGGCCACTTCCTGTGCTGCTGCTATATAAACTGCGCATGACCGCACGGCCATGCGCTAGTATTGTCTAACAATTGCTAATGTGTGTATGTTGTGAGTGCAAGTCGTCCTTGGAATCCCCTACCCTAGTGAATGTCTGTTCGCGGAAGGTGTATGGCTGCTACCTAGCGCCCGACTTAGCCTACAGCACTAAACACACATCTCAGCGTCCTGTAGCTGTGCCTGCCAGTACGGCGCCGTGCGCCTGCCTTGCGCTTTCCATACCCGAGTCTGGGTGGTTAGTGGCGTCCGTTAGTGCGGCATCGCTCGCACTCTTGTGCACTTATATTTCTTTAGGTTCTCTACACACCCAGTTGCGGTGTTACGCCAGCAAGGGTCTAATCGGGCTCCAATCCCTTCTGGGGTTAAGTCCGCTGACCACTTGCTCGCGCACTAGTGCGGTACTGCGGTCCTGTGAATTAACAGGATCGCTTTCTTCACGCTGGGTGAGGTTTAACCCACGCGTGTATCCTTTAGTGTACCGCCATATTGTCCGTCTTGCTAGCTGCAGGGTCTTTTACCTGCACGGTGGACCTCGGACTGCGAACGCACCTAGTTTCTTACCATCTATACTTGGTGCGTTCCGCCAGTCCTTAACATAATACTAGCGCCAAGGTCTGGCTAGTATGGCGGACATTCAGCAATCTTTGCGGTATATCCAGCAGTTGGAGGGTAGGTTGAAGGTTCTCGAGAACTCAACCTCAGCTGTGGATGTTACCGCAGTTGCTGTAAAGGCTGCTGGCGTGGCGGCAGCAACCTTGTCCACTGCCACCCCTGTTCCGACATTATCCCGCCTCCCGTTGCCAGAAAAATTTTCTGGAGATTGCAAAACTTGTAGGGGATTCGTGAGTCAGTGCTCTATCCACCTCGAGCTCCTGGCTGCACGTTTTCCTACAGAGCGGGCTAAGGTGGGATTTATTGTCTCGCTGTTGTCGGACAGGGCGTTGGAGTGGGCTACGCCGCTGTGGGAGCGTGATGATCATGTGGTGCAGAGTGCTCCGTTGTTTCTGGGCACGCTGAAAAAGGTCTTTCTAGGACCTCAACTCACCCATGATACAGCGCTCCAACTACTGGCATTAACTCAGGGTGAGTCCTTGGTCAGCCATTTTTCCGTCCGATTCCGTACTTTAGCTTCCGAGCTGGAGTGGTCGGATAAAGTCCTTATCACCATATTCTGGAGGGGCCTGGCTGACCATGTTAAGGACGCTCTGGCCACTAGGGAGATTCCTGCCACACTGGAGGAGTTAATATCTATTTCTACTCGTATAGACCTCCGTTTTAACGAGCGGAGGTTGGAACGAGCCCAGTGTAGGCAGAGGTTTCGGCTGGCTCCTACCTTCGCCAAACCTTTGGAATCCCCAGTCCAGGCATCTGAGTCACATGAGACCTTGGAGGTGACACGAGCGGGATCTAAGTCTCAGTCCGCTCGTGCACATAAGGTCCGTCATGTTTGCCAGCAGTCAGGACGTCTTGCCTCCAAGAGTCCTCAGCGGTCGGGGAAACGTCAGCGTCTAGTGGCAGTTGGAGGAGGTACACTAGACACGGCGACGTTTGCCTCAAAGTTGTCCTTCAAGGGGACAATTACCATAGGCCCATCCACTCTTACGGTCGAGCTATGCTTGGATTCTGGGGCAGAGGGTAACTTTATGTCCTCCGCCTTTGCCCAGCGTCACGCAATACCCTTGGTGATGCTCGCCCAGCCAGTGACCGTTCGAGTGGTAAATGGGTCAACACTACCTTCACAGATTACCCACCAAACCATTCCTTTCACGCTATCTGTGTCTCCATCACATCAGGAGATAATCTCCCTATTAGTCATTCCTAAGGGAATTGATGAGGTCCTGTTGGGGATGCCATGGCTTCGCTACCATTCTCCTCATATTGAGTGGTCCTCTGGGAGAATTTTGGGATGGAGTAAATCCTGTGAGGGTAGATGTCAGAGAGAGTGCGTTCAGGTTGCTACTACACAGGTACCCGCAGATCTTTCCTCTCTCCCCAAGCACTATTGGTCCCATGCAGACGTGTTCTCCAAAAGAGCTGCGCAGACTCTTCCGCCTCACCGCCCTTATGACTGTCCTATTGACCTCTTGCCTGGTGCTGAGCCTCCCCGGGGTCGAGTCTACCCGTTATCTCTCCCGGAGACGGAGGCAATGTCCCAGTATATTCAGGAGAATCTGGCAAGAGGATTCATTAGGAAGTCAGTGTCACCGGCAGGGGCTGGGTTCTTCTTCGTACAGAAGAAGACTGGAGACTTACGTCCATGCATAGACTACAGGGGTCTTAACGCCATTACCGTTAAGAACAAGTACCCATTACCCCTGATATCTGAGCTCTTTGATAGGCTACGGGGAGCAAAGGTATTTACAAAGTTAGATCTGCGGGGTGCTTACAACCTGATTCGCATCCGTGAGGGGGATGAATGGAAGACGGCTTTTAACACCAGGGATGGGCACTATGAATATCTAGTGATGCCCTTTGGGCTCTGTAATGCCCCAGCCGTTTTCCAAGACTTTGTGAACGACATCTTTCGGGATATGCTCACCACCTCGGTCGTAGTCTATCTGGATGACATTCTCATCTACTCTCCAGATATAGACTCCCATCGGAGAGATGTTCGCAAAGTCTTCGACCTCTTACGGGCAAACTCCCTCTACGCTAAGTTGGAGAAGTGTGTGTTTGAGCAGGAGTCCTTGCCTTTCCTTGGTTATATCATTTCTGCCCAGGGTTTGGCTATGGATCCTGCCAAGCTACAGGCAGTAATGGACTGGCAGGAACCCCATTCTCTTAAAGCGGTGCAGCGCTTTATGGGGTTCATTAATTACTATCGCCAGTTCATTCCACACTTCTCAACTTTGGTAGCTCCCTTGGTCGCCCTCACCAAGAAGGGAGCAAATCCCAAGTTGTGGTCAGAGGAGGTCTCCAAGGCCTTTCTCTCGATTAAGTCACACTTCGCTAGCGCTCCCATCCTACATCGCCCCGATGTAGATAAACCATTCATCTTGGAGGTGGATGCCTCATCCGTTGGTGCTGGAGCAGTCCTTTTCCAAAAGGATGCTCAAGGTCGGAAGCATCCTTGCTTCTTCTTCTCCAAAACTTTCACACCAGCGGAGAGGAATTATTCCATCGGGGACAGGGAGTTGCTAGCCATGAAGTTGGCTTTTTCAGAGTGGAGACACCTCTTGGAGGGAGCTCGCTTTCCCTTCCAAGTCTTCACTGACCACAAGAACTTGGTGTATATACAGACGGCCCAGCGGCTAAATTCTCGCCAGGCTAGATGGTCCCTGTTTTTCTCCCGGTTCCATTTTACCCTCCATTTTCTCTCCGGGGAGAAGAACGTTCGTGCCGACGCTCTCTCCCGCTCCGTAGTGTCATCTGAGGAGGAGGAGGAGGAGCCTCGGCTTATTGTCCCGCCTGAGAGCTTGAGAACTGTAGCTCCGGTTTCGCTGGAGTCTGTGCCCCCGGGCAAGACTTTCGTGCCAGCTAACTTGCGACCGGAGGTTCTCTCTTGGGCTCACTCCTCCAGAGTGGGTGGGCATTTTGGGACCAAGAGGACTTCTGAGCTTTTGGCGAGAACATATTGGTGGCCGCATATGGTCCGAGATGTCAAGGACTATATTCAGGCGTGCATTTCTTGCGCCCAGAATCGGTCTCCTCGGCAACGGCCTGCTGGGTTGCTTTACCCTCTACCGGTGGCAGACAGGCCCTGGGAGATGGTCGGAATGGACTTTGTGGTGGGTTTACCCAAGTCGCGTGGCTGCTCCATTATTTGGGTTGTCACCGACCATTTCTCTAAGATGGTACATTTGGTACCGCTTCCTCGGTTACCCTCAGCACGGGCCTTGGCGGTGTTGTTCATGAAGCATGTTTTCCGATTGCATGGTATGCCTGATAAGATTGTCAGCGATCGGGGTCCCCAGTTCGCGTCTCGGTTTTGGAGAGAGCTCTGCCGTTTGCTCAGCATAGAGTTAAACCTCTCCTCTGCATATCATCCCGAGACGAATGGGTTGGTGGAGAGAACCAACCAGACTCTGGTGACATATTTGCGACATTTCGTCTCCGCTAGGCAGGATGACTGGGCATCTTTGCTACCTTGGGCGGAATTTGCCTTGAACAACGCCGTAGCCGATTCCACTGGCCAAACTCCTTTTCTCCTTAATTACGGCCAGCATCCGCGTGTTCCTGTGCCCATGCCCGTGTCATCCACCGATTCTAGGGTGGCAGACTGGGCGGTGGAGGCACGGGACATCTGGGACCGCACACAGGATGCCAGTCGGGCCTCCAAGGAGAGAATGAGGGTTTCGGCTGATACACACCGGCGTCCCGCTCCGGTCTTTGCTCCCGGCGACTTAGTGTGGCTCTCCGCCCGTAACATCAGGCTGCGAGTTGAGTCCACTAAGTTTGCTCCTCGCTACATTGGCCCGTTTAAAGTTCTGGAACAGGTCAACCCTGTGGTTTACCGTTTGGCCATTCCTCCACGCCTTGGTATCACCGATACCTTTCATGTTTCCCTCTTAAAGCCCGTTCGTTTGTCTCGGTTTTCTGAGTTATCTGCTGGGACATCGGGTTCATCCACGGATGAGTTTGAGGTGAATGCTATTGTGGGAAGCAAGGTGGTACGTGGCAAAAAATTTTATTTGGTGGATTGGAAGGGTCATGGTCCAGAGGATAGAACCTGGGAGCCTGTGGAGCACATTCGGGCTCCGCAGCTCATTGCTGCCTTCGAACGTAGCGAGGCCCAGGGAGGGGGGGGCCCTAGGAGGGGGGGGGTAATGTTAGGGGTCGAGTTCCCGCTTCTGCACAGGGGGAATCTCGAGCCACTTCCGCTGCGGTCTCCCATTCTTGTCCAGCCGCAGTGGAGCCTGCTCAGCAAGGACGTCGGTCCCAGCGTCTTGCTCCTTCTCACTCTGTTCTGAGAGTTAGTGCTGCTTCTCCAGTCTCTGCCATTAAAGTCAGTGCTGGTCAGCAGCGAGCGGACTTCTCTGGGACTAAGTCCTTGTCTGCATGTACTGAGCATGCCCAGCGTAAGGTCTCCCGTTGGAGATCGAGGGTCATGTGCTCAGGCTCTGCAGCACATTCCATTGGTCCTCTTGGCAGGTCCTAGAAGGGCAAAAGTGCTGTGGCCACTTCCTGTGCTGCTGCTATATAAACTGCGCATGACCGCACGGCCATGCGCTAGTATTGTCTAACAATTGCTAATGTGTGTATGTTGTGAGTGCAAGTCGTCCTTGGAATCCCCTACCCTAGTGAATGTCTGTTCGCGGAAGGTGTATGGCTGCTACCTAGCGCCCGACTTAGCCTACAGCACTAAACACACATCTCAGCGTCCTGTAGCTGTGCCTGCCAGTACGGCGCCGTGCGCCTGCCTTGCGCTTTCCATACCCGAGTCTGGGTGGTTAGTGGCTAGTAAAACCAAAAACACTCAGTTTGAAAAAATGTTGCAGTAATCCGCAAGTGCTAGTAAAAGATGTAAAAAACAGGGTATTTGGTTGATACGTTTTTTGCAAAAAATGTATACTAAGCTGCTCTACCAATCTTCACGGTATACCCTTATCAGAGCAGTCCTAACTAATGTATGCAATCCCTATCTGATGTATTTAAAAACCTGATCATCTGTATATAACCTGTGTGAACAGGGTTCAGAGAGGAAAAATCCATGTGTGCATACAGGGTAGAACAGCTTTTGTGCAGATAGCCCAAGAGGAGTGGTGGAACTCCCCAGTCTTGTAGACACAAGAGAACAATTATGGAAACAGGAACACATGGGCTACTTGCACAGTGAACAAGTCTGTATGATCATGTTCACACACCACCAAGAAACCTGAAGACACAAAAGAGAATAGTAAAACCAAAAACACTCAGTTTGAAAAAATGTTGCAGTAATCCGCAAGTGCTAGTAAAAGATGTAAAAAACAGGGTATTTGGTTGATACGTTTTTTGCAAAAAATGTATACTAAGCTGCTCTACCAATCTTCACGGTATACCCTTATCAGAGCAGTCCTAACTAATGTATGCAATCCCTATCTGATGTATTTAAAAACCTGATCATCTGTATATAACCTGTGTGAACAGGGTTCAGAGAGGAAAAATCCATGTGTGCATACAGGGTAGAACAGCTTTTGTGCAGATAGCCCAAGAGGAGTGGTGGAACTCCCCAGTCTTGTAGACACAAGAGAACAATTATGGAAACAGGAACACATGGGCTACTTGCACAGTGAACAAGTCTGTATGATCATGTTCACACACCACCAAGAAACCTGAAGACACAAAAGAGAATAGTAAAACCAAAAACACTCAGTTTGAAAAAATGTTGCAGTAATCCGCAAGTGCTAGTAAAAGATGTAAAAAACAGGGTATTTGGTTGATACGTTTTTTGCAAAAAATGTATACTAAGCTGCTCTACCAATCTTCACGGTATACCCTTATCAGAGCAGTCCTAACTAATGTATGCAATGCCTATCTGATGTATTTAAAAACCTGATCATCTGTATATAACCTGTGTGAACAGGGTTCAGAGAGGAAAAATCCATGTGTGCATACAGGGTAGAACAGCTTTTGTGCAGATAGCCCAAGAGGAGTGGTGGAACTCCCCAGTCTTGTAGACACAAGAGAACAATTATGGAAACAGGAACACATGGGCTACTTGCACAGTGAACAAGTCTGTATGATCATGTTCACACACCACCAAGAAACCTGAAGACACAAAAGAGAATAGTAAAACCAAAAACACTCAGTTTGAAAAAATGTTGCAGTAATCCGCAAGTGCTAGTAAAAGATGTAAAAAACAGGGTATTTGGTTGATACGTTTTTTGCAAAAAATGTATACTAAGCTGCTCTACCAATCTTCACGGTATACCCTTATCAGAGCAGTCCTAACTAATGTATGCAATCCCTATCTGATGTATTTAAAAACCTGATCATCTGTATATAACCTGTGTGAACAGGGTTCAGAGAGGAAAAATCCATGTGTGCATACAGGGTAGAACAGCTTTTGTGCAGATAGCCCAAGAGGAGTGGTGGAACTCCCCAGTCTTGTAGACACAAGAGAACAATTATGGAAACAGGAACACATGGGCTACTTGCACAGTGAACAAGTCTGTATGATCATGTTCACACACCACCAAGAAACCTGAAGACACAAAAGAGAATAGTAAAACCAAAAACACTCAGTTTGAAAAAATGTTGCAGTAATCCGCAAGTGCTAGTAAAAGATGTAAAAAACAGGGTATTTGGTTGATACGTTTTTTGCAAAAAATGTATACTAAGCTGCTCTACCAATCTTCACGGTATACCCTTATCAGAGCAGTCCTAACTAATGTATGCAATCCCTATCTGATGTATTTAAAAACCTGATCATCTGTATATAACCTGTGTGAACAGGGTTCAGAGAGGAAAAATCCATGTGTGCATACAGGGTAGAACAGCTTTTGTGCAGATAGCCCAAGAGGAGTGGTGGAACTCCCCAGTCTTGTAGACACAAGAGAACAATTATGGAAACAAATTAAAACAAAAAAAAACGTATCAACCAAATACCCTGTTTTTTACATCTTTTACTAGCACTTGCGGATTACTGCAACATTTTTTCAAACTGAGTGTTTTTGGTTTTACTATTCTCTTTTGTGTCTTCAGGTTTCTTGGTGGTGTGTGAACATGATCATACAGACTTGTTCACTGTGCAAGTAGCCCATGTGTTCCTGTTTCCATAATTGTTCTCTTGTGTCTACAAGACTGGGGAGTTCCACCACTCCTCTTGGGCTATCTGCACAAAAGCTGTTCTACCCTGTATGCACACATGGATTTTTCCTCTCTGAACCCTGTTCACACAGGTTATATACAGATGATCAGGTTTTTAAATACATCAGATAGGGATTGCATACATTAGTTAGGACTGCTCTGATAAGGGTATACCGTGAAGATTGGTAGAGCAGCTTAGTATACATTTTTTGCAAAAAACGTATCAACCAAATACCCTGTTTTTTACATCTTTTACTAGCACTTGCGGATTACTGCAACATTTTTTCAAACTGAGTGTTTTTGGTTTTACTATTCTCTTTTGTGTCTTCAGGTTTCTTGGTGGTGTGTGAACATGATCATACAGACTTGTTCACTGTGCAAGTAGCCCATGTGTTCCTGTTTCCATGGGTGGTTAGTGGCGTCTGTTAGTGCGGCATCGCTCGCACTCTTGTGCACTTATATTTCTTTAGGTTCTCTACACACCCAGTTGCGGTGTTACGCCAGCAAGGGTCTAATCGGGCTCCAATCCCTTCTGGGGTTAAGTCCGCTGACCACTTGCTCGCGCACTAGTGCGGTACTGCGGACCTGTGAATTAACAGGATCGCTTTCTTCACGCTGGGTGAGGTTTAACCCACGCGTGTATCCTTTAGTGTACCGCCATATTGTCCGTCTTGCTAGCTGCAGGGTCTTTTACCTGCACGGTGGACCTCGGACTGCGAACGCACCTAGTTTCTTACCATCTATACTTGGTGCGTTCCGCCAGTCCTTAACAAAATAAACCTCAGTTTTGGACACAGCTGACCATGCGCATGGCGCCAGCCCATCAGGAAAATTGTCGTTTTCTGGTGTTGCATAATTTGCATGATGATATTGTGCTGGGTTTTCCATGGTTGCAGCTACATAATCTAGTGTTAGATTGGAAATCCATGTCTGTGACTAGTTGGGGTTGTCAGGGGGGTCATGATCAGGTTGCTTTGATGTCAATGTCCTCTTCCCCCTCTTCTGAAGTTCCTGAGTTTTTGTCTGACTTCCAGGATGTATTCGATGAGCCCAAATCCAGTTCCCTTCCACCGCATAGGGACTGTGATTGTGCTATTGACTTGATTCCAGGTTGTAAGTTCCCTAAGGGCCGACTTTTCAACCTGTCTGTGCCTGAACATACCGCCATGCGGAGCTATATTAAGGAGTCTTTGGAGAAAGGGCATATTCGGCCATCTTCTTTACCGTTGGGAGCGGGGTTCTTTTTTGTTGCCAAGAAGGATGGCTCCTTGAGACCCTGTATTGATTATCGCCTCTTGAATAAGATCACGGTTAAATTTCAATACCCCTTGCCTTTGCTTACTGATTTGTTTGCTAGGATTAAGGGGGCTAGCTGGTTTACTAAGATTGACCTTCGAGGGGCATATAATCTTATTCGTATCAAGCAGGGTGACGAATGGAAAACTGCATTTAATATGCCCGAAGGCCATTTTGAATACCTTGTGATGCCATTCGGACTCTCTAATGCCCCATCTGTGTTCCAATCCTTCATGCATGATATCTTTCGGAGTTATCTTGATAAATTCATGGTTGTATATTTGGATGATATTTTGATTTTTTCCAATGATTGGGAGTCTCATGTGAAACAGGTCAGGATGGTATTTCAGATCCTCCGTAATAATGCTTTATTTGTGAAGGGGTCAAAGTGCCTCTTTGGAGTGCAGAAGGTTTCTTTTTTGGGTTTCATTTTTTCTCCCTCATCTATAGAAATGGATCCGGTTAAGGTTCAGGCCATTCATGATTGGATTCAGCCCACATCTGTGAAGAGCCTTCAGAAATTCTTGGGCTTTGCTAATTTTTATCGTCGTTTCATTGCCAACTTCTCCAGTGTGGTTAAACCTCTAACCGGTTTGACCAAGAAAGGCGCTGATGTGACGAATTGGTCCTCCGCGGCTGTTTCTGCCTTTCAGGAGCTTAAACGCCGATTTACTTCTGCCCCTGTGTTGCGTCAGCCAGATGTTTCTCTTCCATTTCAGGTTGAGGTTGACGCATCTGAGATTGGGGCAGGGGCCGTTTTGTCTCAGAGGAATTCTGATGGTTCCTTGATGAAACCGTGTGCCTTCTTTTCTCGGAAGTTTTCGCCTGCGGAACGCAATTATGATGTCGGCAATCGGGAGTTGTTGGCTATGAAGTGGGCATTTGAGGAGTGGCGACATTGGCTTGAGGGGGCCATGCACCGTATTGTGGTCCTGACCGATCATAAGAATCTGATTTACCTCGAGTCTGCCAAACGGCTGAATCCTAGACAGGCTCGATGGTCCCTGTTTTTCTCCCGTTTTGATTTTGTGGTCTCGTACATTCCTGGTACTAAGAATGTTAAGGCGGATGCCCTCTCTAGGAGTTTTTTTCCTGATTCCCTGGGTTTCTTGAGCCGGTCGGCATTTTGAAGGAAGGGGTGATTCTTTCTGACATCTCCCCTGATTTGCGACGGGTTCTTCAGGAATTTCAGGCTGATAAGCCTGACCGCTGTCCTGTGGGGAAACTGTTTGTTCCTGATAGATGGACTAGTAAAGTGATTTCTGAGGTTCATTGTTCTGTGTTGGCTGGCCATCCTGGGATTTTTGGTACCAGAGATTTGGTTAGTAGGTCCTTTTGGTGGCCTTCTTTGTCACGGGATGTGCGTTCTTTTGTGCAGTCCTGTGGGATTTGTGCGCGGGCTAAGCCTTGCTGTTTCCGCGCTAGTGGGTTGCTTTTGCCATTGCCGGTCCCTGAGAGACCTTGGATGCATATTTCTATGGATTTTATTTCCGATCTTCCTGTTTACCAAAGAATGTCGGTTATCTGGGTTGTCTGTGACCAATTTTCTAAGATGGTTCATTTGGTGTCTTTGCCTAAATTGCCTTCTTCTTCTGATTTGGTCCCGTTGTTTTTTCAGCATGTGGTACGTTTGCATGGTATTCCGGAGAATATTGTGTCCGACAGAGGTTCCCAGTTTGTTTCTAGGTTTTGGCGGGCCTTTTGTGCCAAGCTGGGCATTGATTTGTCTTTTTCCTCTGCATTTCATCCTCAGACAAATGGCCAGACTGAGCGAACTAATCAGACCTTGGAGACCTATTTGAGATGCTTTGTGTCTGCTGATCAGGATGATTGGGTGGCTTTTTTGCCATTGGCCGAGTTTGCCCTTAATAATCGGGCTAGTTCGGCTACTTTGGTTTCGCCTTTTTTTTGTAATTTTGGTTTTCATCCTCGTTTTTCTTCTGGGCAGGTTGAGCCTTCTGACCTTCCTGGTGTGGATTCTGTGGTCGACAGGTTGCAGCAGATTTGGTCTTATGTGGTGGACAATTTGGTGCTGTCTCAGGAGGAGGCTCAGCGTTTTGCTAATTGTCGTCGGTGTGTTGGTTCCAGGCTTCGGGTTGGTGATCTGGTTTGGTTATCTTCCCGTCATGTTCCTATGAAGGTTTCTTCCCATAAGTTTAAGCCTTGATTTATTGGTCCTTATAGGATTTCTGAGATTATTAATCCGGTGTCCTTTCGCCTGGCGCTTCCGGCCTCTTATGCTATTCATAATGTCTTCCATAGATCTTTGTTGCGGAAATATGTGGAGCCCGTTGTTCCCTCTGTTGATCCTCCGGCCCCTGTATTGGTCGATGGGGAGTTGGAATATGTTCTTGAGAAGATTTTGGATTCTCGTTTTTCGAGGCGGAAGCTTCAGTACCTTGTCAAGTGGAAGGGTTATGGCCAGGAGGATAATTCTTGGGTTTCTGCCTCTGATGTCCATGCTGTTGATTTGATTTGTGCCTTTCATCGGGCTCATCCTGATCGGCCTGGGGGCTCTGGTGAGGGTTCGGTGACCCCTCCTCAAGGGGGGGGGTACTGTTGTGAATTCAGCTTTTGGGCTCCCTCCGGTGGTTGTAGAGGGTAATGCAGTTGTGCCTGGACTGCAGGAGTGGACAGGTGTATCTACTAATTGCAAAACTGACTGGGGTATATAGCTTTGCAGGATCCTTTAGTCAGTGCCAGTTGGCCATTGTTTTTGAAGGATTCTCTTCCCTGCTGGTCTCTCCAGTTTGCTGTGCTTTTCTTCAAAGATAAGTCCTGGCTTTGTTTTTGCTGTCCACCTGCTGTGGACCTTATAGTTCTGTGCATTTTCATGTTTTTGTCTTGTCCAGCTTAGTCTGTGAAGGATTTTTTTTGCAGCATAGCTATTTCTCTGGAGATGCAGATATACCCCCCATGTCTTTAGTCAGATGTGGTGATTCGTATTTTCTGTGGTGGATATTTTCTAGTGTTTTTATATTGACCGCATAGTACTCAGTTCTATTCTTTCTTTTTAGCTAGTATGGCCTCCTATGCTAAAATCTGATTTCATATCTGCGTATGTTATTTCACTCTCCTCTCACAGTCAATATTTGTGGGGGGCTATCTATCCTTTGGGGATTTTCTCTGAGGCAAGATAGGTTTCCTGTTTCTGTCTTTAGGGGTAGTTAGATCTTAGGCTGTGCCAAGGGGTCTAGGGAGTGTTAGGTACCCCCCACGGCTACTTCTAGTTGCGCTGCTAGGTCCAGGGTTTGCGGTCAGTACAGGGACCACCTTCTCCAGAGTCCGTCTCATGCTGCTCCTAAGCCACCAGATCATAACAATTTACTGTGGGAATTACAAAGGTGGGGGGAGGTCAGAAGGAGAATATCTTGTCCAGGGACGCAGCCTGTGGACTGATGCATTTCACATGGAAACTATTATACATACATATACTGCATAACATTCTTGGTGCTGGGGGGTTCTGTAACAAAAATATTAGCCATATTTGTGATTAACATAAGGTTAATAGATGTTGTACTCATTGGTTACAACTAGTATTGTAATATGTAGGTATATTACTGTTACTACACTGGCTGGACTGTCTTTATTATTATTTTTTCCATTACCATAGAACTTCATATTAATTTTATACTGATAGTTATGGATATGGGGGGGGGGGAGGCTTCTGAAAACGCTTACAGGTCCTGTCCTTACATTCTAGAGCAACTTTCTGTCAGTGTAAGGTGTCAGCCATTTTAATTCTATTGTTATTGCCTCACTAGAAAGAACAATTGTGATTTACTAATACAATGTATTTAGGAATCTATATATAATAATATTTCCTTTAGTTATTTTTTTAGTCTATCTTATCTTGTTCTATTCCTGGAGTACCACTTTAAGAGGCAGTGGACCCTTGAGCATTACTCCCATCTAATTTTATTTTTGTAAGCCTCTTTTAAAGAAAAGAGCTTGACAAAAGCAGCCACTCTTTTTAGGTGCAGGGATGGTGAGAGGAGCTGAAAATGGTAACACAATTATGCGGTATTACATATTGCAACTACAGGTGAGATTTCTTTCAGCTGCAGGTAATTTTATAGATGGTCATATCCAATGGCAAAATTAAAGTGCACAAAACTGTTTTAAGAAAGGCTCCTGTGTCGTGAAGATGCTGCAGGACTGAGATGGATGTTGTGATAAGACATGACAGTTCTATTAGTGGAAACGTCTTTTCAGTGTCTCAGTCCATGGAACTAGTGAGCTTGAATGACAAACATAAACCTCTTTTATATGGTTGAATAGGGAACTTTAGCTTCACGAATCATCATTCTGTCTCCCTCTTACTGATATTTTTATTCTCTGTTTTTTCTGTTTCGCTCCTTGTAATAGTCAGTAGTCTTTTATTACTTCACATGAACTGAAAAACAATGATTGTCCTTAACCCGCTGTACACCTGTATGTCTTGATGGGGAATCAGACACAGAGCTGTGCATGCTGCCAACACTCACCTAATGTCACCCGACGTTTCATGGTGGAGGAAAAATGTCTTGACGGGATGGATTTTTCCTTTCCAGTTTATTGTTTACTCTGAGATAAGTAACCTTAGAAGTTCACGGGCTCAAAAAAATAACAACTGTGCACACACTCAAAAAAGGAAAACAGCCATGAAGCAACTATAGGCTGCAGAAAGATGACATTTATTACTTTCGGGGCCTGAAGACAAGGCCATGAGCAAGCTAGAAATGGCTAGAAACAAAGATACTGGACCAAACGCACCAATTTAGGACTAGCCTAGTTACTATCCATGGGAGCTTACTGACTTTCCTTAAAAAAAAAGCTGACGTCGTGTAAGATAAACTGCTAATAAAGGAATATGGTTCCACTTACTCGTCTACTTCTGCTGAGAACATATGCAAGCTCAGTCAAGCCAAGCATGTACAGTATGTTTATGGGGGAGTTGGGTCAAGTAAACAAGTATCTGACCATTCTAGAAAGAAGACATGGTTTCTGAAACTGTGGCCCCAATTCATTATTATTATTTTTTGTATTATTATTTAGTTATATAGCACCATTAATTCCATGGTGCTGTACATGAGAAAGGGGTTACATACAGGGTTATAGATATAGTTTACAGCAAACAGCTTTACAGTGACAGACTGGTACAGAGGGGAGAGGACCCTGTCCTTGCGGACTTATATTCTATGGGATAGTGGGGAAGAGACAGAAGGTAGGGGTGAGGCGGCGGCTCTGGTGGCGGTGAGGCGGCGGCTCTGGCGGTGGTGAGGCGGTGGCTTGGTTATTGTAGGCTGTAGGCTTTCCTGAAGAGATGGGTTTTCAGGTTCTGTCTGAAGGATCCGAGGGTGGTGGATAATCGGACGTGTTGAGGCATGGAATTCCAGAGGATGGGGGATATTCGGGAGAAATCTTGGAGGCGGTTGTGCGAGGAACGAATAAGTGTGGAGGAGAGTAGGAGGTCTTGGGAGGATCAAAGATTACGTGAGGGAAGATATTGGGAGATTAGTTCAGAAATATAGGGAGGAGACAGGTTGTGAATGGCTTTATAGATCAGTGTTAGTAGTTTGAACTGGATTCGTTGAGGAATTGGGAGCCAGTGGAGGGATTTGCAGAGGGGAAAAGCAGGGGAGTAGCGAGGAGAGAGGTGGATTAGCTGGACAGCAGAGTTGAGGACAGACTGGAGTGGTGCAAGAGAGTTAGCTGGGAGGCCACAGAGGAGGGTGTTGCAGTAATCGAGGCGGTAGATGATGAGAGCATGCACAAGAGTTTTGGTAGATTGTGGGCTGAGGAAGGAACGGATTCTGGCAATATTTTTGAGTTGGAGGCGACAGGAGGTGGCAAGTGCTTGGACAAGAGGTTTGAAGGACAGGGCAGAGTCCAGAGTTACCCCGAGGCAGCGGATTTCAGGTGCGAGAGAGAGTGTGGTGTCGTTTACCATAAGTGATAGATCAGGTAGGGGGGATACGTGAGGTGGGGGAAAGATGATGAATTCGGTTTTGTCTACATTGAGTTTAAGGAAGCGAGAGGTGAAGAAGGAGGATATGGCTGACAGACACTTCGGGATTCTGGACAGCAGGGAGGTGACATCTGGGTCAGAGAGGTAGATCTGAGTGTCGTCTGCATACAGGTGGTACTGGAAGCCATGGGACTTTATGAGTTGTCCTAGGCCAAGGGTATAGATGGAAAAAAGTAGGGGCCCTAGGACAGAGCCTTGAGGGACTCCAACAGAGAGAGGGCGGGATGAGGAGGTAGTGTGCAAGTGGGAAACGCTAAATGTGCCGTTGGATAGGTATGAGGCAATCCAGGACAGGGCAAGGTCTTTGATGCCAAGGGAAGAGAGAATCTGAAGCAGTAGGCAGTGATCGACTGTGTCAAAAGCAGAGGACAGGTCAAGAAGGAGGAGGATGGAGAACTGTCTGTTAGCTTTGGCTGTGACTAAGTCATTAGTAATTTTTGTCAGGGCAGTTTCGGTGGAGTGGTGGGTGCGGAAGCCAGATTGGAGGTTGTCAAGAAGAGAGTTAGATGAGAGGTGGGAGGAAAGTTGAGCATGGACATTCTGCTCAAGGAGTTTTGAAGCAAACGGGAGCAGTGATATGGGGCGATAGCTGGGCATAGCAGTTGGGTCAAAGTTAGTTATTTTGAGGATGGGTGTGATGGTGGCATGTTTGAAGGCAGAGGGGAAGGTACCGGAAGAGAGTGATAGGTTGAAGAGGTGGGTTAGAGCTGGAATGAGCGTGTTAGTGAGGTTGGAGAGCAGGTGGGAAGGGATGGGGTCAAGTGCACAGGTGGTGAGGTGTGATTTGGAAAAGAGGCGAGTAAGCTCTCCTTCAGTGATGCTGGAGAGGGAGGTTATTAGGAAAGGGAGGTTATTAGGAATTACTTCTGTTGTTTGTATATTTTTTTGTTTAGTTTTCTGTTTTGTGCCTTTTTTTCCTTTGTACCCAATTCATTATTGTATTTGCATTTTATTGTAGTGTATATTCTCCTTGTGTTTCTGTGAGTTTCCTCCGGGTTCTCTGGTTTCCTCCCACACTCCATACTGATGGGAAATTTAGCTAGTGAGCCTCAATGGGGACAGTGATGATGTCTGTAAAGCGCTACAGAATATGATGGTGCTAGAAGCAGCGCATAATGAATAAATAAATAAATCAAGTGTATTTTATATGTGCTCGTTGGTGTTTTTTTTTTTTTTTGCTTTGTGGGCAAAGTGTAGTGATTCTAGAAGTTGCAAAATTAGGAAAAAACCCTAATCAACTTATCCCCTAGTGTGGTTTTATGTGTGTCTTTCAAAAATCACGTCTTGCCACATTTTGAAAAAGATGTGACTTTTTGCACAAAAAAACACAAATAATGGTTAATTAAAGAAAAGAAAGCCAATTTTAACTTTGTACCAAATTCATGAACCATGTGTGCCACATTGATTATTTTCAGAGAAAAGAGTGTGGATTTCCTGTACTGCTGGTGAAGAAATCTTGGGATGCAGATATATAAGAATCAATTGTAGTTTAGACCGCCAAGACCCAAACCAACCACCAAAGGCTCCCATGACTGACACAACAACCACCAACTTGAAACTCTTCAATTTTCTTTTAACATCAGTAAACAAAACTTACTTTTCTTTTTTGGCAGGAGTCGGTCACAGCTTTAAACATTCGGCCTGAGGGGCCTATAAACTTGCCATGAAGCACTTTGCCCCCCGATTCCCCCGAGGGCAAGATTGCCTTCGAAAGGACACTTGGCACCATCAACCTGCCAAGAAGGAGCAGGTCGCTAGACTGTGCTCCGACCCCCACCACCCAGCAAATTCAAAGCCTGTTCTGAAGGCCGGACAGAAAAATATCCAAACCGATATTTGTTAAGTGAACTCCATCAGGCAACATAAGCTGGGAGTTGCCGATGATGAACCACCACACCTCCTTTGAATCTCACAAAGCGGGAGATTCTATTGTTCAAAGTGCAGCCACAGTGCTCGATTGCCACTGCTTCAATGGCGCCTTTCCATGTCACACGTGGGATAACTTCCGCCACCAATCCAAATGTTGGGTCTTCCGCCCCCTACGAGGAAAAATATGTTAGTGAACTGTAATCGAATAAATCATTTATCAAGTACCAAATCTGGCCTGATGTACCTGTAAAAACAAAAGGAACTCCACCTGCCAATACGCTGAATCTCAGAGTCGGGCAAACCGGTCTGAGAGGCTTCAGTGGCGGCCCCAATTCGAAACGAATGGGTACCATAGTCCCCCGAGGGTAAACCCAAATAGCATATAATCTTCCTCAAAATTGAAAGGAATTGAAAACTTGTGAGGGGGCGAAAAAAGAAAGGCTGGAGCTACGAATTGACAAACCGGTCCTTGTATGGAAAAAATCGGGAGCCAGGTGCCTAAACTAAATGGGTCAGTTTTAGATCGACGAATGCGGAACTGCAAGCACCCATTACATATTGCTACATCATCATGCTGCAGACCACCAGGTCTCTAAGCAGAAAAGGGGGACCAATTCGCTAACACGAAGCGCACCAAAAAATGCCAAACCAAAAGCGGCAGAGAGAAGGATCACCTCTTAAGGAGAGGAGCAAATGGAGGAAGAATTATCAATAATGTGCCTTAAAAGAGAAAAAGAAATTGGGCGCCTCTTTTCACAACAAGTGTGCCCCCGTCTCCATCTACGAATGGCCTGGCAAATAATAAAGGATTTGGTAACATCAGTCCATCCGCGGAGCCTAAAATGTAAAGCAATCCTGGAGAGGCGATGCTGAGCTACCTCATTGGACAGACCAGAACTGAATAAGCTATACAAGTAACAACTTATCACCTCTAAGTGAATGGTGTCGGAAGACTCGACAGACCTGCCCCTTGCAAATGCACACCACTCATTCCAAGCCTTACCGTAAGCAGCCCACGTAGATGGAGCTAGGGAAGTTCTGACCAGCCACATGAGCTGTTCTCCAACACTTCTCACATGTAGTCCGGGCAATGCTGGCCTTCCCGATATGAGGTGGGACACAACTCCCGGAACATCTGGAAATCAAAGTGAGAGAGAGCATCAGCTACCAAATTATGAACACCTGGAACATGGTGGGCCCTAAAGCATATATTGAAAGTTAGGCATTTCAGAACTATGAATCACATCAATTTGATGACCTGAAGGGATGAGGAGGTCAAATTATTTATGGATAAGATGACACTCATGTTGTACATCCAAAAGACAATGCGGTTATCACGCAGAACGGGTCCCCATAGAGTAATGGCCACAGCAATGGGAAAAAGCTCTAGCAGCGTTAAATTTTTTACCCAACCTCTGGGGTACCAAGATTCCGGCCATCTTTCAGCACACCAGGAGTTACCGTAAATTATGCCGAAAACCAATGGAACCGGCGGCATCAGAATACAGGGAAATGTCATGGCTGGTTTGCTCAAGAGATTGGAAACAGGTCATGCCATTATAATTGACCAGAAAGTGTTTACAGACCATGAGATCATCGTGAAGAGCAGGTGTGATTCTGATACTATGATGAGGCAATGTGACTCATCTGGTGGCTAAGGATAATCGCCTAGAACAAATTCTGCCAATTGGCATAACGCGGCAAGCGAAAGCAAGGAGGCTCAAAAGGGACTGCATTTGTAAAAGGGTGACTTTCCTTACTGAACAAAAAACGTTATTTAGCCCTAACGATTTTTCAATTTTGTCTGATGGCAACCGAAACATCATGGACACGGAATCAATCTCAATGCCTAAGAAGGACAGGGTAGTGACTGGTCCTACCGTTTTATCTGGAGATAGGGGAACACCAAATGTCTCCATCATCTGACAAAACTTTAAACTTTTCAAAAGTGGCTTGACAGGAATCTGAACCATGGGGTCCGACGAAGAAAAAATCATCAAGATAGTGTGTAACCGCACACGACCCAGACTCCATTTTAACGACCCACTCCAGGAAAGAGCTGAAAAACTCAAAATAGTGGCATGAGATAGAGCATCCCATTGGCAGACAAGTATCATAATAGAATGCTCGGTCCACAAAACAGAACAGCCCAGAAGATGGTGACAATCGGGGTGAACCGGGAGAAAACCAAAAACTGACATAATGTCAGATTTTGCCATTAAAGCCCCAGGGCCTGCGTCTCTAACTAGCGCGACCGCTCAGTCGAAAGAGACATAAGAGATGGAGGAGTCCTCATCTGGGATGCGGTCAGTTACCGATGAACCTTTTGGGTGGGAGAGATGGTGTATTAAACAATATTTTCCAGGATATTTTTTGGGGGGACAACACCCAGAGGGGAAATCCGCAGGTTGTTGGGGGTGAAGAGAAAGGACCGCAAAGCCTCCCCTGATCCACCTCTATCTGAATTTTTGCAGACAAAATGTGGGGCAGATCACGGGCTGACTTCAGGTTCGTAGAAAAACTAGGAATATGGGATAAATTGAAAGGGGTAAAACAAGCAAAGGTGAAACCACCACATATTTGGGAAGCTGCATTCTTATTGGGATACCTGTCGAGCCAAAGTCCATCGCAGCTATGCTCACTGGGGTCCTTGGTCTCAGGCGGACCGGGTGGTTTTGCTGTTGATTGCTTGGTTGGGAGACTGGAGCATTTTGCTGCCTCGTGTGTGCCTCCACAACTGTGTGCTTGTGTTTACATAACCGGTAGAAACGACAATGCTCTTCATTGAAGAGCTAGCACATCCCGGGTCGGCGGATGGCCACTGACTCTGTGCTGGCATTGGGGCCAGTGGCCGTGGCCTGAAAGGGATCTTGCTTTTGAGCCATCATCAAGCAGAGCCACGAGTATGTGGTCTTGATGCCCCATCCTAAAGGGCTGCATAGCTAAACGACGACGAAATTCCTCGTCGTAATGCCACCACGTGCTCCTGCCATGGGCTTTATAAGAATTATACTGTAAATAGCACTGATATAAATGAATATTTCAGAGCAACGTTCGGGGTGTTTTTGTCCCATGATGCAACCCAGGACAAAGAAGGCTTGAAGTCAGTTGTTCATCATTTTTGCTACTTTGGATTTCCATTCATAGGGGCGATCCGTCGACCGATGCTCTCTATCAATGGTATGCTGGTCAGTAGAGACTAATGTCCAAATATCGACATAGTCATTTGCACAAATTTTATTTCAAATATCGTGTTCCAGATGTGAATCTATGGGGGTAATGCCGCAATAAAAACGTCTTTATGAATATCAGCACGGGGAGGGGGGGTCCCAAACAGGAACAGTGTTGCCAAGCAGACGTGGGATTACTAGTATTTTATTGCCGCGGTCTAGGAATGTTTTTAAGGCTTCCATCAGTCCCTTAGGGTCTCCCATCCCACCCCATGCACCCTCATACTGGTACTCATCACAGGCTTGAGGCGTTGGTTGGCTGTACTGCGATGAGATGCAGCAGCACGATGGGAGTCACGATGGCTATGCTTGCATAATTGAAATCCACCGCACTCCCTGTGTGGAATATCTTCCTGCCTCCTTCCCTCAGGATGTAGGAGTGCTATCCCCCATCCACTAAGGGTATTAAGCCTACATGCCCTCTACAAGGCTTTATCCAGAACTGACAAATCCATTAAACCACATACAACTTACCAGCAATTTAAGGCTGATACACTGGCACCTGCAAAAAAGGTTATCTCCAGTGACATACCAACTCTCTATATAAATCGCATATGCAAACAGCAGCAAGACGCTGATGCACCACTGCTATTACTCAACAAGGTCACACTAAGAGAAAAATCAACTATTAGGCCATACTTGGTATCAAAGGGGCTGTACCTGCCCCCTGACACTACAGGGACAACATCCTCTTTACCATAAGAGCCACTCATAAATCCTGGATTAAGTGCGACTTTAGAGTAAGACCCGGGAGGGTCGAAACGTCACATCAGATTGAGTCGCTTGTACCTACTATTTGATCTGTCACATTTGATTGATTTCTGTTTTTCACTTGAATAAATTAGCAAGTTTCAAAAAATCCTTTTGTTTCTAAGATATTCCACACAGGGAGTGCGGTGGATTTCAATAATACTGATACTAGACCTACGGTCTGTCTCACCAGCACCCCGATCTAAATTTAAGGTACCTTCACACATAACGATATTGTTAACGATATCGTTGCTATTTGTGACGTAGCAACGATATCGTTAATGAAATCGTTATGTGTGACAGCGACCAACGATCAGGCCCCTGCTGGGAGATCGTTGGTCGCTGAATAAAGTCCAGAACTTTATTTCGTCGCTGGACTCCCTGGAGACATCGCTGGATCGGCGTGTGTGACACCGATCCAGCGATGTCTTCACTGGTAACCAGGGTAAACATCGGGTAACTAAGCGCAGGGCCGCGCTTAGTAACCCGATGTTTACCCTGGTTACCATGCTAAAAGTAAAAAAAAAAAAAAAACAGTACATACTTACCTACAGCTGTCTGTCCTCCAGCGCTGCGCTCTGCACTCCTCCTGTACTGGCTGTGAGCCGGAAAGCAGTGCGGTGACGTCACCGCTCTGCTTTCCGGCTCCCAGACAGTACAGGAGGAGAGCAGAGAAGCAGAGCGCAGCGCTGGAGGACAGACAGCTGTAGGTAAGTATGTACTGTTTTTTTTTTTTTACTTTTAGCATGGTAACCAGGGTAAACATCGGGTTACTAAGCGCGGCCCTGCGCTTAGTTACCCGATGTTTACCCTGGTTACCGGCATCGTTGGTCGCTGGAGAGCGGTCTGTGTGACAGCTCTCCAGCGACCAAACAGCGACGCTGCAGCGATTCGGATCGTTGTCGGTATCGCTGCAGCGTCGCTAAATGTGAAGGGGCCTTTAGAGTGCAGGCCAAATTATATATATTTATGCTTGCATAATGACACAGATGCATCTGTTGATTCAGGTGAAGATCATCGGCGAGATGACCTAGAACAGCGATGTTCCCTGGATGAATGAGAGTGATGAGTGGACTGGCAACTATGAGCTGTCCTCGAGCGGTGATGTTGAGGGAGGATACGCGATGAGGAGGAGGAGAGTCTGTAGTAGCGGTTACCGTGCTCATCACGGCGTGAATGAGCCGGGGACCCAGCAGCTGGCAGGTTTCTGGAAGGCGCTGTTGAAGTTGAAGGTCTTAATTGTGAGGGAGTGTAGCTGCCTCAAGAACAGCCGGTGTGGATTGGGCCTGTTGGTGGGATAACGCGGGTGGAAACTGAATTGATGTCTGTGGCAGCATTGGTGTTATTACAGCCAGGGCTGTTTGGGTATATGTAAGGCCGGGTTAGGATAAGGCATGAGAAATTACCCCTGTGGTACAAAAACAGGCGAGGAGCCATCTGGACGCTCTTGTGGATTAATGGGGTTAGCAGTGTTTAAGAGATTAATAGTAGAAGCTTGGGCAGTCGATGCTGTTACATCAGTTAAGGGGTTAATAACATGTTGTGCATTAATTCTGCCAACAGCAATTAATGTGTTAATGGAAGGGGCTTGAGGATTAAAGGGAACCTGTCACCCCCAAAATCGAAGGTGAGCTAAGGCTAGTTTCCCACATCAGTTTTATGTTTTCAGGCTAAATCCGGCAAATTTGTAAAAAAAAACTGATCCGGCGCAAATTATGAAAAACTGATGCGCCGGATCCGTTTTTTAGCTGGATCCAGCCTTCTTTAATGCGCATGGATTTTTGACATCCTGTTTCGGAGAGAGAGAGAGAGAGACCAGAATGGAAAATCTGCATGATTTGTATGGAAAATGCTTTGAAAACCGGATCCGGGCGCAGGATTCATTGTTTCACACCTCCGTTTCATGTGTTTTTGGCCGGTTCCGTCACTGTGCGTTTTTTTCGCAGGACAAAAAACGTTGCAGTGGACATTTTCTCCGTCCGCCGGAAACGACTATTTGTACGGATCCGGAAAAAAACGGATGAAACATCTGGCCATCAGGCACAATACAACTCTATGGGGGAAAAAAAACGGATCCGGCGTAAAAAAAAAAGGATTTTTTTCCAAAAATTGCCGGATTGTGCCTGAAACAAAAAGCCTGATGTGTGAAAGTAGCCTAAACCCACCGGCATCAGGGGCTTATCTACAGCATTCTGTAATACCCCCCTCCCCGATGTATCCTGAAAGATGAGAAAAAGAGGTTAGATTATACTCACCCAGGGGCTGTCCCGGTCCGATCCGATGGGTGTCGCGGTTCAGTCCGGGGCCTTCTATCTTTTTACGATGACGTCCTCTTCTTGTCTTCATGATGCGGCTCCGGTGCAGGCGTACTTTGCCTACCCTGTTGAGGGCAGAGCAAAGTACTGCAGTGCGCAGGCGTCGGGGCCCCTCTGACCTTTCCCTGCGCCCTGCAGTACTTTGCTCTGCCCTCAACAGGGTAGGCAAAGTACGCCTGCACCGGAGCCGCATCATGAAGACAAGAAGAGGACGTCATCGTAAGAAGACAGGAAGCCCCAGACCAGACCCCGATGCCAATCGTACCGGGACTGCTCCTGGGTGAGTATAATCTAACCTCTTTTTCTCATCTTTCAGGATACATGGGGGGGGGGCTTATCTACAGCATTACAGATACCTCCCAACCGTCCTGGATCCAGCAGGACTGTCCTGATTTTGACAGTCAGCCCCGTGATCTTGGGAGTGACATTACTTGTCCCGCACTGGTTGGGAGGTGTGTAATACACCCGGTCCACTCCCTGAGTCCCTGCACCCCCGCAGAGCAGCACAACTCATATCGGCTGCTCTGTGCGCACAGGACCTGTGAAGAGGTCACAGGATGGGAGGAGTCAGGGGGTCACATGATCGGGAGGAGTCAGGGGGTCACATGATCGGGAGGACCTCCGTGTACAGGACTCTGCTGGTTGCCATGGCGCCGGACGAGGGTAAGTATGTGTGAAGTCAGGAGGTGTTTACAGTGTGGATGTAGCAGTGCCGTGTGTGTACGAGGTGTATGGATCAGAGCAGCGTGTGAAAGGTGTATGGAGCGGAGTCGTGTGTGTTAGGCTACGTTCACATTAGCGTTGTGCGGCGCAGCCGCGGCGACGCATGCGTCATGCGCCCCTATATTTACCATGGGGGGGGCGCATGGACATGTGTTGTCTTGCGTTTTGTGACGCATGCGTCATTGTGGCGCAACTGTCAGGGCGCAGAGGACGCTGCATGATGCAGTTTTTTCTGCGCCTAAAATCATGCAAAAAATGAACGCATGCGTCGCCGACGCATCGCCGCACCACGCTAATGTGAACGTAGCCTAAGAGGTGTATGGAGCCGTGTGCATGAGGTGTACGGAGTGCAGCCGCGTGTGTACGAGGTGCATGGAGCGGAGCAGCGTGTGAAAGGTGTATGGAGCGGAGTCGTATGTGTAAGAGGTGTACGGAGCCACGTATGTACGAGGTGTACGGAGCACAGCCGCGTGTGTATGAGGTGTATAGAGCGGAGCCACGTGTGTACGAGGTGTACAGAGCAGAGCCACGTGTGTATGAGGTGTGCGGAGCAGAGCCATGTGTGTACAAGGTATACGGAACGGAGCAGCGTGTGGAATGTGTATGGAGCAGAGCCGTGTGTGTACGAGGTGTACGGAGTATTGCTGTGTGTGTACGAGATGTATGGAGAGGAGCCGTGTGTGAATGAGGTGTACGGAGCGGAGCCGTGTGTGCAAGGTATACGGAGCAGAGCAGCATGTGCAATGTGTATGGAGCGGAGCCGAGTGTACGGAGTGGTGCAGTGTGTGTATGAGGTGAATGGGGAGGAGTCGTGTGTGTATGAGGTGTACGGAGCGGAGCCGTGTGTGTACAAGGCGTACGGAGCGGAGCCGTGTGTGTACGAGGTGTACGGAGCGAAGCAGTGTGTGTACGAGGTGTATGGAGCAGCGTGTGAAAGGTGTATGGAGCAGAGTCGTGTGTGTAAGACGTGTACGGAGCGGATCCATGTGTGTATGAGGTGTACGGAGAGGAGCCGTGTGTGTATGAGGTGTACAGAGTGGAGCCGCGTGTGTACGAGGTGTATGGAGCGGAGCCGTGTGTGTGTGTGTACGAGGTGTACGGATCGGAGCAGAGTGTGAAAGGTGTATGGAGCAGAGCAGGTACGGACTGGGGATGAAATTCAGCCCTGGCATTTGAAAACACACAGGCCCATGGTGTCCCCATCCCCAATAACCAGATGGGATATATTACTGATATTTCCCTGGATGGAGGAAAGGAAGATTTACTGCAAGTCCAATATTTCTAATTATACCCACGGCATGCTGAGGTAAGTGACGGAGTGACAGGCTTTGTGCTCCGTCACAACTGTTAACAGTATGGGTGTGTTGAGAACATTGATTCTGTTAACAACGTTGCACACAAGGCAGCCCACAACCAGACGGCCCTTCTGGCATTTGCCAGAATTGCCAAATGGCCAGTCCGGCCCTGGAGCAGAGTCGTGTGTGTGTACGAGGTGTACGGAGCGGAGCCACATGTGTACGAGGTGTACAGAGCAGAGCCACGTGTGTACGAGGTGTGCGGAGCACAGCCATGTGTGTACAAGGTATACAGAATGGAGCAGCGTGTGCAATGTGTATGGAGTGGAGTCGTGTGTGTACGAGGTGTACGGAGTAGTGCTGTGTGTGTACGAGATGTATGGAGAGGAGCCGTGTGTGTATGAGGTGTACGGAGCGGAGCCGTGTGTGTGCAAGGTATACAGAGCGGAGTAGCGTGTGCAATGTGTATGGAGCGGAGCCGAGTGTATAGAGTGGTGCCGTGTGTCTATGAGGTGTATGGGGAGGAGCCGTGTGTGTATGAGGTGTACGGAGCGGAGCCGTGTGTGTACGAGGTGTACGGAGCGGAGCCGTGTGTGTACGAGGTGTACGCAGCGGAGCCGCATGTGCATGGTGTATGGAGCGGAGTCGTGTGTGTACGAGGTGTATGGAGCAGAGTCGCATATGTACGAGGTGTACGGAGCAGACACTGGCTTAGTCGGATCGGAGTAGATATTGCTTCTCGCTCTGACACTGACTGGCACAGGAGACACAGAGAGGTCTTTATCAGTGGCGTATCACAGCTGCAGCAACGTGAGCAGTCAGCGGCGCAGCTGGATCACACCATTTAGCGCCGTGGGAGTGGAAGCTACCGGCTGCTGCGAGGGTGCGTGGTGAAAGGTGTGTGTGTGTAGTGATGGAGAAGGCAATGATGGGGGTAACCATGTGTGGCCATTATACTGTACCCAGCATCGTGTGGGGCCATTATACTTTACAAAGCATCATGTGGGGCCATTATACTGTATGGACCATCACGTGGGGCAAGTATACTGTACGCAGCATCATGTGGGGCCATTCTACAGTATGGAGCATAATGTGGCCATTATACAGTATAGAGCATTATGTGTGGCCATTATACAGTATGGGGCACTGTGTGGCCATTATACAGTATGGAGCACAATGTGGCCATTATACAGTATGGAGAATCATGTGTGGCTATTATACAGTATGGACCATCACGTGGGGCCAGTACACTGTACGTAGCATCATTTGGGGCCATTATACAGTATGGAGCATCATCTGTGGCCATTATACAGTATGCAGCATCATGTGAGCCCATTATACTGTATGGAGCATCATGTGGGGCCAGTACACTGTACGCAGCATCTTTTGGGGTCATTATACAGTATGGAGCATCATGTGTGGCCATTATACAGTATGCAACATCATGTGGGCCCATTATACTGTATGGAGCATCATGTGGGGCCAGTTGTTGTGAATTCCGCTCTTGGGCTCCCTCCGGTGGTTGTAAGTGGCACTTTTGTGAGTTCTGCTCTTGGGCTCCCTCTTGTGGTTTCTAGTGGTATGGCTGCTCCTTGGAGTTAGCTGTCATCAGCTGCCTCCACTTATCGTCTCTTCTGCTCGGCTATTTAAGTCTGGCTCTTTCTTCAGCCAGTGTCACTTGTAAATGGTTCCTGGTTGGATTCACATCTCTTTGGAGTTCCCTGTTATCCTGACCAGTTCAGCTAAGCTAAGTTTTTGCTTGCCCTTTTCTGTCCATAGATTGTGGACTTATCCATTCTGTGCTTTCTATGTTTGTCCAGCTTATCAGTGTGAATTAATTCTGTCTTGCTGGAAGCTCTGGGAGGCAGATTTGCCCTCCACACCTTTAGTCAGGTGTGGAGATTTTTTGTAAACTCTGCGTGGATTTTTGTAGTGTTTTATACTGACCACACAGTATTCCATCCTGTCCTATCTATTTAGCTAGACTGGCCTCCTGTGCTCATCCTGGTTTCATTTTGTGTATGTCTTTTCCCTCTCCACTCACAGTCATTATTTGTGGGGGGCTAATCTATCCTTTGGGGATTTTCTCTGAGGCAAGATAGCTTTCCTGCTTCTATCTTTAGGGGTAGTTAGCTCTTAGGCTGTGACGAGATGCCTAGGGAGAGTTAGGAGCATTCCACGGCTACTTCTAGTGTTGTGTTGAGCTTAGGGACTGCGGTCAGTACAGTTACCACTTCCTTCAGAGCTCGTTCCATGTTGCTCCTAGACCACCGTATCATAACAGCCAGTACACTGTACGCAGCATCATTTGGGGCCATTATACAGTATGGAGTGTCATGTGTGGCCATTATACAGTATGGAGCATCACGTGGGGCCAGTACACTGCATGCAGCATCATTTGGGGCCATTATACAGTATGGAGCGTCATGTGTGGCCATTATACAGTATGGAGCATCACGTGGGGCCAGTACACTGCATGCAGCATCATTTGGGGCCATTATACAGTATGGAGCGTCATGTGTGGCCATTATACAGTATGGAGCATCACGTGGGGCCAGTACACTGTAAGCATCATCATTTGGGGCTATTATACAGTATGGAGCATCATGTGGGGCCATTATACAGTATGGAGCATCATGTGTGGCCATTATACAGTATGGAGCACTGTGTGGCAATTTTTTTTGTTTATAATTATTGTTTACGAAACATTGAGATCAGAAGTGCTGAATGGGTGTGGTTGGGGCATGACTACTTGTGAAATGGGTGTGGTCAGAGGTGTGGCTTAAAATTTGCCGCGGCGCGCTGCACGCGGTGCTAACTTTGTCCCTCTTTCCCTTCCTCAAAAGTTGGGAGGTATGGCATTACAGAATGCTGTAGATAAGTCCCTGGTGCCGGTGGGCTTAGCTCACCTTCAATTTTGGGGGTGACAGGTTCCCTTTAATGGAGGGAAAGGTATTTAAGGGGTTAATGGATGCCTCATTGACAGAGGATGAGCTGTGGCTCTGATGACCTCCCATTTGAATAGCTAACTGCAGGGAAGGCAAGTGATTTTGGTTCTTGGCTGAACTGTGCAAAGGTGGAGATGTAGAGGAGGAGGAGGAGGGGAACTAATTATGAGAGGTGCTGCCAGCCTGGATGGGAATGCAGGTTCAGCAGCCACCTCATGTGAGGTAAGATGGCGGCGGTTTGTGGCTTGCCTCGGAGCGCAGGCATTTCTGCTACGCAGGCTCCTGGAGGCCGTTATGGATGGGCTCAGACGCTCTGGTGGGCGGATTAGCCTGGCGGGCCGCCTGCCATTGAGGGGTTGTGTCTGAACCTCAGAAGTAAATGCGCTTTGCTGCTCCAGAAAGCCGGAGAGCCAGGTAGCATCTTCTCTTCTTATTCTCTCCAATACCGCAGTATAAAGGGGGTCTGTCATCTACTTATCGGCTGAGCAACATGCTCCAGATCTCAGATGATGAGAGAGACAGGAAGCCAGGTTGTTGCAGCTTTATAAGGAGGGGGAGGGTTCCATACTGGGAGGGAGACACCACGCATGCACGCACGCACGCACACACACACTAACCCCAGCAGGACCAGAATGGGCCCAGCGGTCAGGGGTGCATCGGCAGATATAGCCGAAGTGCCCCACATTCTCATTGCATTTCCTGGTCGAACCAACCACTTCCTCAAGGGAACCACAATCATAAAATCATCCTTCTATGATTGTGGTTTCCCTGAATAAGAGGTCAGTTTGACCCGGAAACGCATTGAGAATAAACTACAATTGATTCCTATATATCAGCATCACGAGATTTCTTCACCAGCAATGCAGGAAATCCTCACTCCTTTCTCTGAGAATACCGACGTTGGATATTCCAACCAGCGGAGCAGCAGCTGGATCTGTGATTCTCACAGCCTCACATGTTGAGTACAAAAAACACATAAAAGTCATATGTCTGCCGTCCCTTACTCTACCACTACATGCACTATTACTAGGCTTTTGCTACCTTATTTGAAAGCAGCATCATGTAGGGGCAGAGACCCAGATCCCAGCAATGTGTCACTTACAGGGCTGCTTGTTTTAGTTTTTATAAAATCGCACATTTATCTGCTGCAGATCTAGCAGTTCCCTGAATGCTGAGCTCTGTATATCCCCGCCCACACCACTGTACACTGTGCATAGGCATAAAAAAGCTGCCAATCAGTGGTGGAGGCAGGGTTATACATAGTTTATGAACATGAAAAAGTACATTGCAGCAGGGTTAGGAGTCCTCTACTGATAATCTGCTGATAAAACAGTGATTTTATCAAGCCTACAGCAAGCAGCCCGGTAAGTGACATATCGCTGGAATCAGGGTCTCTGTCTCTACATTATGCTGATTAGTGCCAAAAACCTGGTGACAGTTTCCTTTTAACAGTGACTACTATTCAATTATTGAACAAGTATGGTTGTCCATTCCCTTGCATTATGGTCTGTATATTTTATGTATCTGCTCTTGAAGCAATTTATAATTAGAATACATAAAAGAGAAATGTTCATTTAGTATACGTTAACAGTCAACAGTCTGGCAGTTGCAGTTATTTGGCAGCTTTGCCATTATTCATGACATCTAGTCTTGGCACAGCGGCATTCAAATAACCTAAGGTGTTTTTGGATTCAGAAATGTGTGTAGCTTGCACGTGCGCTGATAATATAAAGCTGTTATTTCCATGAGGTCAAAAGACCACGTGCTGTGTGGAGAAAACAGTGTTATGGACCATAAATGTTTTTTGTTTTTTTTTAAGCAAACCCACATACATGAATTAATCCTCCGTTTGTATGTGAATAACAGCTTTCTGGTCAGCTGAAAATTTGCCCTCTCCTCATTTTCAACCCTGCTTACCTTATATAACTGAATTGTATACATAACTATCCCACAATAAGTCTGAAACCGAAGATACAGAAGGGACATATACAGAGCCAATATTATCTTCTATGGAGGAGACATGTCTATAAATTTAAAGGGGCTGTTTACTACTTGGAGATCCCCTTCTAAGGGTATGTGTCCACGAGCCGGTTTACTGGTATGCTACATGCCACTAGGAACCATCACAACAGCCACCCTCCTGGCAACTATTAACCCCTTTCTGGTAGTATCTTTATCTATCTCCTTTCTACCTATGCTTACCCCATAGAAAATTGTGCCCGTCTATCTGCCCAACTCCTTTTGGCTGTACAATTTACCTGCACAAGCGCAAATTTACCCATAAGCACAAATCCCCTGAGCAACGTGGCCAACCCATTGCGACATGAGCTGCCTGCACACAGTCGCCCCCACCTCTGGCCCAGTAGCCCACACGGCCAGCAATGAGAACATGCACATCCCCATCCTGGGCCATTAACCCCTCTCAGCTTTTCAGATTTGACCAAAGTACCCAAGACCCTGATCACTGTCATGGAGTGGCTACCCATGTTAACCACTGCAGGGATTACTGTGACCACTTTCCAGAGTGAATCAGACCCACTAGTCTTTCTTTCCGGATGCTCGGTCACCTCAGATATCAATCACAACTCTGATCCAGACTTGGACCTGGATTTGGATCAGACTCTAAAGCTGAGAGACAGGATTGACTATCTTGTATGTGCTGTAAACCAATCTGTCAATGTGAAGGACGTGGATCCCTTACCCCCTGCACACTTTGTTTCCTTCCAGAGGGTCAGACAAACCAAAGTTGCCATTGAAAAAGAACACATCTCTGTATTTGAAACGCGTAGCTATTAGATCATCATGGATTTCTTGCAATCATGTTTTTAAATTTTTGAAATAAACTACAAACTTTTTTCATCTAAGAAGCTGTATTTCCTCCTTTTCTTTGTTCCTTCCGTGTGGCCACACAATCCTTTGCTTCTGTCTGCCATCAACTATCCAGGTGAGCTGGTTTTCTCTCTCTTTTTCTATGTTCATTGCTATCTAGGTTGCCAAGGCAGTCACGGCCTAGACAAAGTACCTGCATCAGAGTGTAAGAGGATGAACTGTGATAACCTCAGGAGAGCATTGGGACCCTACTGCTGCTGCGGCATGTCTGGGCTGAAAGCAAAAGCCTGGCAAAGTGTGTGCAGGGGGGTGGGGTCTAGTGTCTGCTGTTTAGGACACTGTGAGGTGATACTGTGAGAAACAGTGACTGCCATGTGAGACTCACTGTGAGGCAGCTGATAAGAAGAGAGGAATCTGGACTCTTTAATTACTGTTTGCTGCTACTGTGTTTGTGAGGAAATTAACTTTGAGAGCTGTGTGACTTTGTAGCTCTGTGAATCCCTGCCGTGCTGAGCTGAAAAGCAACAGAAGACATTGATCCTGTGCAGACCCAGATGGGTTGCTTTCAGGAAATTGTGAGTGACAGGTGGAGGAGAGACGGTATCCTGTACCATCTGTAATGAGAGGGACCCGGACAAACCCTGTTGAAGTGCTATCATGCACCATATCCTGAGGCTACAGAACTGTAAGTTCCCAGTGTGTGGGCTCGGTATCTGCTGACAAGACATGGAGCTTTGTTTTTTTGTAGCTGTTTTGGCGCCGAAGATCTTGGGACTGGCTGCAGCCAATGCAAGTTATATGCCTGGGTAGAGACTTACCTCAGGTTAACAGTACAGTAATGATAGAATCGGGTATCCCCAGATTAAGTGTTTAAGAGCTCCAGTTACATTTAAAGGTATTGTATGGTGGGTTTTGATCAATTTATACTCAGTGCGCCATCCCAGGGTGTCCCATAATACCACCTCTGCCGATTTACACGTGTTGCCTTAGGACCTTGTTTGTCCTTTTGTTAGGTAAATTTCTTCTAAAAAAAAACCTCAGTGTAAAACACTTAAAGCGGGAACTTTGGGATTTGCACATTGATTTCAGCCCTAGCTGAATGATTGTAAATAATAGGGGAACCACAGGCTGTTTTCATATAATATTTAATTCCTCTTCAACATCTATTCCATTAAAGGGAGTGTTGTTATTTCTGTCTCTGTCTTGGTTTGTGACTCACTGGATCTTATTCGGACCTCTGGTCATTGCAAGAGCATTATAGTCAGGTCGCCATTATCTTAGATGGCAGATCACATTGCCCATGCAGGTAAGTGCCTCTGTTCTGCCTCTCTTGAAGCAGCCAGCTTCACTGCTCAAGCTTCAAACAATATTATAGCCATCTGTCGTGTCTTCTGGCTCAAGGCGTGGAATGCTGACTATGCATCTAAATGATTCCTCACAAACCTTCCCATCCATGGCTCCTGTCATTTCAGAGAGAAGCTGGACAAGATCATTTTGGAAGCCACAGATGGGAAGAACATCCTGCTTCCAGAGAAGAAACCAACTCAATCTTCATCCAACTGAAAACATCATCATTTTTGCTCCTTTCATCAGTTACCATAAAACAACCAACAAGAGAGACCTATAGTTCCTCAAGATAAGAAGAGACCATTCTTCAAGTCGACTTCTTCCTGGCGTTTATACAACCAGCCTGCCAAGTTTTCAATGACCAGAAGCAACAAGTTTTCCTCAGTGTGATGGGGCACCCTCACGCAGGATCTCCTCCTGGTAAAAGTTGTGTTGTTCCTCATGGTTAATGGTGCCCAGGTCATAGAAATTGTCTTCTCTAAATATGATAGAATTCTGCACTACTCCATGGTATTATCGCAGACCCCCTCTCTGGCGGATGTTTTTTCCAAGTGTTTTCTTCTCTTCATCAGTCAGGCATCATTGTTCCAGTTCCTACTCAGTATTGGCTCAAAGGTTTTTAATCAAACCTTTTTGTCATCTCCAAGAAGGATGGCTCAGTTCTTCCCATTTTGGACTTAAAATTGCAGAACAAGAATGTCCGGCTTTGCCACTTCAGGATTCAATCCCTTTGCTCAGTTGTTGCCCCATAGAATCTGAAAAATTTCTTTCTTCAATGGACATTCAGGATGCCTATCTCCACCTGGTCATTTTTGCAGTGCACCAGAAGTTTCTCCACTTTGCTTGTCAATTGGTCCCATTTTAATATTGTGGCCCTCCCATTTTAGCTAGCGGTGACTCATCAGGGGTTCACAAAAGTCATGGCTGCCATCATGACCCCTCTGCATGGCAGGTGAATAATCTTCATCTCCTACTTGGACAACATCACTGTCAAGGCTACTACTTACTTTGAGAACTTAAAGAGTCTGCAGGTCATGCTGAACACGCTGTCTCACTTCAGATGGATCATCAATTAATCAAGGTCGGCCCTGATTCAACATCTTCCAAGTCAAATTTTTTCTTCTAGAGGACAAGATGTCAGTTTTGCAAACTGACACCCAATCTCTGAGCCACCCATGTCCCCTTCCTTACCACTTTTGCATGACCTTTTGGTGGTGGCCAGTGATGCAATCCCATTTGTTAAGTTCTATGCCAAGCTTCTGTAACTGGCTTTTGCTTGCCATTAAGACAAATCTGTCCTCTCCCTGGATCGACCCATCCGTCTTCCACTCCGAGTCAGGTAGTCTCTGATCTAGTGGTGAGATTCCACCCCTTCTTCTATCGATCATCCCTTCCTTCTTATTCATTGACACATTATAATGATGGACACCAGTCTTCTCAGTTGAGGAGCAGCTGTCTTCCGGAAGGTGACACGGCAATCTTGGAGGGCAGAGCAATTTGTCTTTCACTTCAACATTGGCAGGACTAGTTTTCAGATCTCCTAAATCAAATCCAACCCAACAATGCCATCAAGCAGGGACTCAACATTTTCATCCCAATAATCTAAGCAATTCACAACCTGGGAGAGTACAAAAGGTCTCAGCCCTGTTCATTGTGTTGCAGAAAGATCTGGCTTCAAACTCTAAATTTAAGACTTTTCTTCAAAGTCCACTCTGTTCCTCTTTAATGACTTCCTTTGGGTCCCCAAGATGCTGACCTCGTGCTTACCGAATTGATATCACCAGGGCCGGTTTTAGGCAAAGTGGTGCCCTAGGCAAAAGTTTAAAATGGGGCCCCAATTGCTAACATATTGCACATCACACTGAAGCATTTCTGTTATATTTACATGCGCTATGTTCAGGCCGCTAAACGAGTGTGATCGACAATATTGAAGTCGTTCAACACTTGTTTCCCGGCCTCTTTACACCAACTGAGAAAGAATGTTGGGGACAGAACAATCACTATTATATCAATCTGTCCCCATATTGTATCATGTTATCAGCAGCACATCGCCGGTGTAAACTGTAGACTAATGATTTCTATTCCGGCATCAGCAGTCCACTCACTCAATGAACATGCAGCATTTTGTTTTTTTTAGTATAATATACCCCATAGTCCTCCATATATTATAATGTGCCCCATAGCCCTCCATATGTAAAATGTACACCCCATAGTCCTCCATATAGTATAATGTGTCCCATAGTTCTCAGTATTGTATAATACACTCCCCGTAGTCCTCCATATAGTATAATACACTTCCCATAGTCCTCCATATAGTATAATGCACTCTTCAGTCCTCCATATAGTATAATACACTCCTCAATCCTCTATATAGTATAATACACTCCTCATAGTCCTCCATATATTAAAATACACTGCTCAGTCCTCCATATAGTATAATACTCTTCATAGTGCTCCATATAGTATAATGCACCGCCATAGTCTCCTTGTAGTACAATTCACTTCCCATAGCATATTGAACCCCATAGTTCTTCATATAGTATAATGCATTCCCCATAGTCCTTGATACAGTATAATGCAGCCTACACATAGTATAATGCAGCCACCCCATAGAACATAATGCAGCCACCCCACAGAGTATAATGCAGCCACCCCCACAGAGTATAATGCAGCCACCACACACAGTATAATGCAGCCACTCTACAGAATATAATGTAGCCCCCTCAGAGTATAATGCAGCCCCGCCATACAATATAATGTAACCCCCCATAGAATATAATGCAGCCCCCCAAAGAATACAGTGTAGCCCTTCTCATATAGAATAATGCAGCCGCCCATAGAATGTAATATAGCCCCTTCATAGAGTATAATGAAGCCCCTCATACAATATAATATAGCCCCTCATAGAATATAATGCAGCCCCCATAGAATACAATATAGCCCCCTCATATAGTATAATGCATTCCTCTCATAGCGTATGATGCAATCACTCCTCAAAGAATATAATAAATATAATACAGCCCCCATAGAGCATAATGTAGCCCCCATAGAATATAATATAGCCCTCCTCCCCATAGAATATAATGATGTAGTCCCCCATAGAATATAGTACAGCCCACCTCCCCATAGAATATAATGTGCTCCCTGAGAATGGCCCCCGAGTCCAGCACTCACTGATATATTAAAAGAAAAAAAAAACCACAATAGTCACCTCCTCTCCTTGTGCCCCGTGCTGCTCCAGGCTCTGGTCTCAGATTCTGCACTGCCCGGGACCCGCACACAGTGGGTGTGCGATGAAATGACGTCATTGCGAATGCACAGTGTCAGAAGGGAATGATGGGAGATGGAGCATCACCTGACACTCTCTCCTCCATCATTGCTTTGAACTGTACTGGCATCACGCTGGTATAGTTTAATGTGGCGGCAGGGGGAGTCGGCGCTGGCAACAAGTGCGCCCCCCTTACCCACGGGCCCCATAGCGGCTGCGTGATGTGCCGCTACTAGCGGCATGCCACTGGCTGGGGGGCCCTGGGGGAGAGGGGGCCCTAGGCAGCTGCCTGGCCTGCCTGCCACTAACGCCGGCCCTGGATATCACTTCCATTAGGTAAGTATTAGAACTTGCGGCTTTGTTCTACCCTCTCCTTTTCTCGTGCTTCACCTGGACAAGGAAAATTTTCATCTGTTTCCTCATTCTTTCTCGAGGTGGTTTCTTCCTTCCACCTTAACAAAGAGATCATTCTGCCGTCATTCTATCCATCTCATTTTAATCCAGCAGAGAAATCCTTACACTGTTTGAATCTCGTCAGAGCTGTTTGTCTTTCCAAAAGGACCTAATTGAGGTCTCTCTGTCTCTAAGGTGATCATTGCCCACTGGATTTGGTCTGCCATTTTGGAAGTGTGCCCGCACAGGGGGTCAAGAGTGCCCGCACTGGGGGTCAAGGTTCATTCCACTTGCGCAGTGTGGGTGTCCTATGCTGTGCTTCATCAGACGACGGAAATTAAAATTTACATATCTATGGAATTGTATGGATTATTTAAAAAAAAAAATCAGCAGTGCAAAATGAACAAAATAAGAGCAAAACGGACCACTTGTCCTTAATTGATGAAGTTTATGGATGCTAATTCCAGTGGGCAATCCTTTAATACTTAAAGGGCTCGCTCACACTTTCGTATAATATGGCCGAGTGCTATCTGATGTTTCTGATTCAACATGAGAAAACAATCGCAGCATGCTGAGAGTGTATTGCATCTGATAATCGGATCACACTCATCCATACAAGTCTATAGGTGGGTGTGAAAACATCGGACGGCACTAGGATGCACAGAATCAATGGAGAAGATGGAGAATTTAAGTTATCCATCTTCTCCGCACATGTGCTGCAATTGTTTTATGCGAGTCATTAGCATAGACGGCCCCATTCTCTTACAGGGCAGAGACACACTGCCGTATTTCTCCTGCGATAATCGCATCGCACTGCACGGACTGGCCGGCACCTCTCCTGACCCAAGCATGACAGCATGATGGATTACTATGCAGCTGTCAAGCTCAGATCAGGAGAGCCGACAGCCAGTAGGAGTTTTACTATACGATTCTTGCATGAGAAATATGGCAGTGTGTCTCTGCCCTCAAGAGAATATATACGGCAGTGTGAGCATAATCAAAGACTAAGGGTATGTGCACACGATCAGGAATGGCATAGTATTTGCTTAGGATTTGAAGCAGGTGAAATTTGCACCAAATCTGCATCTGAAGTCACTTGCAGGTCACCTGCGTTTTTTATGTGTTTTTTTTTTGTCACTTGAAATAAAGCTAATTGAAAGTTGGCTTGTGGGAAGGAAAAAAACAAATTGATTTCCTGTTTGCAGATATATTGGGGTATGTGCACACGGTCAGTAAACTGCGGTTTGAAAAGACGCACCGCATGTCCGTCTGCGCAGGGAAGCCAGAAGCTTTCTTGAAATACCATACGCTATGCTGTAGCATCTGGCCGCTGTGGGTTGTACGCAGCGGATGTACGCAGCGTCCAACCTGCAGCGTTTATTGACCATGGGAACATGCCCTAACATTCTCAGCAATCCGAGACTCCCACTCCTATCTCTAAGGCCTGTCCCACACGTCCAGATAATTCCGGTACCAGAAAAATCGGTACCGGAATTATCCGTGTCCGTGTGCTCACGTTGAACATCAGTGTGGCACACTTGCGGCAGCCGTGTGCCGACTGAGGACCACACGGACGGTGCAGGAGACAGCGCTAGAGTTAAGCGCTGTCCCCAGCGTGGTGCTGAAGCCGCCATTCATTTCTTCTCTCCAGCATCGTTCGCTGGAGAGAAGATATGAAAAATCTTTTTTTTTTGTGTTTAAAAAAAAGATCCCTGTCCCCAACCCCCTCCCACCCCCTGTGCGCCCCCCGCTGTTAATAAAATACTTACCCGACTCCCTTGCTGCTTCCTGTCCTCGCCGCAGCTTCTCCTGTATGAGCGGTCACGTGGTGCCGCCTATTACAGTGATGAATATGCGGCTCCACCTCCCATCCCATAGGGGTGGCATCTGTTCATACTTAGTAGCACTATGTATCTGTTGTTGAACAAATACTTGTTGGTGACTAGTTCGTGTAGCAGTATGTGAATATTTATTATATTGATGACTGGACCATACAATACAAGCACTTTTTACCATATCCTGCGTTTTTTTGATTATAAAACACACTTTTTCCCCCCACAAATTTGTGAGGAAAATCGGAATGCCTCTTTTAATCCGAATGCAACTTACCAAGGGGACAGTGGCAGCAGTGGAGCTGGGTCACAGGAGGCAGGGTTGTCATACCTCCCAACTTTTGAAGAAGGCAAAGTGGGACAAAGCAGCGTGCCATGGCAAATTTTAGGTCACGCCCCTGACCACACCCATTTCACAACTAGTCACACCCATATCCACGCCCCAACTACACCCATTTAGCACTGCTGATCACACTGTTCCATAAACAATAATTATAAACAGAAAAAAATATGGCCACACAAAATGCTCCAAACTGTATAATGGCAACACAGTGCTCCATACTATATAATGGTCCCACATGATGCTCAATACTGTATAATGGCCACATAGTGCTCCATACTGTATAATGTGTTATGAACTGGTGGCCTTGGAGCAGCATGAGACGTACCCTGGAGAAGGTGGTACCTGTACTGACCGCAGACCCTGAACTTAACACCGCAACTAGAAGTAGCCGTGGAATGTACCTAACACTTCCTAGACATCTCGACACAGCCGGAGGACTAAATAACCCTAGAGATAGAAAAGGGAAAACTATCTTGCCTCAGAGAAAATCCCCAAAGAATAGACAGCCCCCCACAAATATTGACTGTGAGAGGAGAGGGAAATAACATACGCAGACTGAAATCACGATTTAGCAAAGGAGGCCACTCTAGCTAAATAGAAAGGATAGGACAGAGTGCTAAGCGGTCAGTATTAAAACACTAGAAAATATCCACCACAGAAAATACAAAATCTCCACAACTAACTAATGGCATGGAGGGTATATCTGCATCTCCAGAGATACCAGCTTGGCTAAACAAATCCTTATACAGACCAAGCTGGACAAGACAAAACATGAAAAAGAACTGAACAATAAGGCCCACAGCATGTGGACTGCAAAAATCAAAGCCAGAACTTATCTTTGTTGAAATGAACAGCAAAGCAGGAGAGACCAGGAAGGAATGTGAATCCTCCAGGAACAATGGACAACTGGCACTGACTAAAGGGTCAGGCAAGACTAAATAGCCCAGTCCGAATTGCAAAAAGTGGACACACCTGATGAATGCTGCGATCCAAATACAGCAGCACTACCACTTATAACCACCGGAGGGAGCCCAAGAGCAGAATTCACGACAATAATGGCCCCACATGATGCTCAGTACTGTATAATGGCCACACAGTGCTCCATACTGTATAATTGCCACACATGATGCTCAATACTGTATAATGTCCACACAGTGCTCCATACTGAATAATGGCCCCACATGATGTTCAACACTGTATAATTGCCGCACATGTTACTTCATACTGTATAATGGCCACACAGTGTTTCAAACCGTATAATGGCCACACATGATACTCAATACTGTATAATGGCCACACAGTGCTCCATACTGTAGAATGGCCACACAAGATGCTCCATACTGTATAATGACCACACAGTGCTCCATACCGTATAATAGCCACACATGATGCTCAATATTGTATAATGGCCACATAGTGATCCATACTGTATAATGGCCCCACATGATGCTCAATAGTAATACTCTATAATGGCCACACAGTGCTCCACATCGTAAAATGGCCTCACATGATGCTCAATACTGTGTAATGGCCACACAGTGCTTCATACTGTATAATGGCCACACATGATGCTCAATACTGTATAATAGCCACACAGTGCTCCATACCGTATAATGGCCACACATGATGCTCAATACTGAATAATGGCCACACAGTGCTCCATACTGAATAATGGCCCCACATGATACTCAACACTGTATAATGGTCGCACATGTTGCTTAATACTGTATAATGGCCACACAGTGCTCCATACTGCATAATGGCCCACATGATGCTCAATACTGTAAAATGGCCACACAGTGCTCCAAACTGTATAATGACCACACATGATGCTCCATACTGTATAATGGCCACACAGTGCTCAATACAGTATAATGGCCCTACATGATGCTCAATACTGTATAATGGCCACACATGTTGCTCAATGCTGTGTAATGGCCACACAGTGCCCCATACTGTATAATGGCCCCACACTGCTCCATACTGTATAATGGCCACACATGATGTTCAATACTGTATAATGGCCACACAGTGTTCTAAACCGTATAATGGCCACACATGATGCTCAATACTGTATAATGGCCACACAGTGCTCCATACTGTACAATGGCCACACATGATTCTCAATACTGTATAATGGCGACACAGTGCTACATACTGTATAATGACCACACATGATGATACATACTGTATAATGGCCACACAGTGCTCCATACCATAAAATGGCCTCACATGATGCTCAATATTGTGCAATGGCCACACAGTGCTTCATACTGTATAATGGCCACACATGATGCTCAATACTGTATAATGGCCACACAGTGCTCCATACCGTATAATGGCCACACATGATGTTCAATACTGTATAATGGCCACACAGTGTTCCAAACCGTATAATGGCCACACATGATGCTCAATATTGTGCAATGGCCACACAGTGCTTCATGCTGTATAATGGCCACACATGATGCTCAATACTGTATAATGGCCACACAGTGCTCCATACCGTATAATGGCCACACATGATGTTCAATACTGAATAATGACCACACAGTGCTCCACACTGAATAATGGCCCCACATGATGCTCAACACTGTATAATGGCCGCACATGTTGCTTCATACTGTATAATGGCCACACAGTGCTCCATACCGTAAATGGCCTCACATGATGCTCAATACTGTGTAATGGCCACACAGTGCTTCATACTGTATAATGACCACAAATGATGCTCAATACTGTTTAATGGCCGCACATGTTGCTTCATACTGTATAATGGCAACACAGTGCTCCATACTGCATAATGGCCCACATGATGCTCAATACTGTAAAATGGCCACACAGTGCTCCATACCGTATAATGGCCACACATGATGTTCAATACTGAATAATGGCCACACACGATGTTCAATACTGTATAATGGCCACACAGTGCTCCATATCGTATAATGGCCACACATGATGTTCAATACTGAATAATGGTCACACAGTGCTCCACACTGAATAATGGCCCCATATGATGCTCAACACTGTATAATGGCCGCACATGTTGCTTCATACTGTATAATGGCCACACAGTGCTCCATACCATAAATGGCCTCACATGATGCTCAATACTGTGTAATGGCCACACAGTGCTTCATACTGTATAATGGCCACACATGATGCTCAATACTGTATAATGGCCGCACATGTTGCTTCATACTGTATAATGGCCACACAGTGCTCCATACTGCATAATGGCCCACATGATGCTCAATACTGTAAAATTGCCACACAGTGCTCCATACTGTATAATGGCCACAAATGATGCTCCATACTGTATAATGGCCACACAGTGCTCCATACTGTATAATGGGCAACCATGTTTCTCAATACTGTATAACGGCCTCACAGTGCTCAATACTGTATAGTGGCCCCACATGATGCTCAATACCGTATAATGGCCACACAGTACTCCGTATTGTATAATTGCCACAAAGGATGCTCAATACTGCATAATGGCCACACAGTGCTCCATACTGTATAATGGCTACACATGATGCTCCATACTGTATAATGGCAACACAGTGTAACATAGTAACATAGTAACATAGTTAGTAAGGCCGAAAAAAGACATTTGTCCATCCAGTTCAGCCTATATTCCATCATAATAAATCCCCAGATCTACGTCCTTCTACAGAACCTAATTGTATGATACAATATTGTTCTGCTCCAGGAAGACATCCAGGCCTCTCTTGAACCCCTCGACTGAGTTCGCCATCACCACCTCCTCAGGCAAGCAATTCCAGATTCTCACTGCCCTAACAGTAAAGAATCCTCTTCTATGTTGGTGGAAAAACCTTCTCTCCTCCAGACGCAAAGAATGCCCCCTTGTGCCCGTCACCTTCCTTGGTATAAACAGATCCTTAGCGAGATATTTGTATTGTCCCCTTATATACTTATACATGGTTATTAGATCGCCCCTCAGTCGTCTTTTTTCTAGACTAAATAATCCTAATTTCGCTAATCTATCTGGGTATTGTAGTTCTCCCATCCCCTTTATTAATTTTGTTGCCCTCCTTTGTACTCTCTCTAGTTCCATTATATCCTTCCTGAGCACCGGTGCCCAAAACTGGACACAGTACTCCATGTGCGGTCTAACTAGGGATTTGTACAGAGGCAGTATAATGCTCTCATCATGTGTATCCAGACCTCTTTTAATGCACCCCATGATCCTGTTTGCCTTGGCAGCTGCTGCCTGGCACTGGCTGCTCCAGGTAAGTTTATCATTAACTAGGATCCCCAAGTCCTTCTCCCTGTCAGATTTACCCAGTGGTTTCCCATTCAGTGTGTAATGGTGACATTGATTCCTTCTTCCCATGTGTAAAACCTTACATTTATCATTGTTAAACCTCATCTGCCACCTTTCAGCCCAAGTTTCCAACTTATCCAGATCCATCTGTAGCAGAATACTATCTTCTCTTGTATTAACTGCTTTACATAGTTTTGTATCATCTGCAAATATCGATATTTTACTGTGTAAACCTTCTACCAGATCATTAATGAATATGTTGAAGAGAACAGGTCCCAATACTGACCCCTGCGGTACCCCACTGGTCACAGCGACCCAGTTAGAGACTATACCATTTATAACCACCCTCTGCTTTCTATCACTAAGCCAGTTACTAACCCATTTACACACATTTTCCCCCAGACCAAGCATTCTCATTTTGTGTACCAACCTCTTGTGCGGCACGGTATCAAACGCTTTGGAAAAATCGAGATATACCACGTCCAATGACTCACCGTGGTCCAGCCTATAGCTTACCTCTTCATAAAAACTGATTAGATTGGTTTGACAGGAGCGATTTCTCATAAACCCATGCTGATATGGAGTTAAACAGTTATTCTCATTGAGATAATCCAGAATAACATCCCTCAGAAACCCTTCAAATATTTTACCAACAATAGAGGTTAGACTTACTGGCCTATAATTTCCAGGTTCACTTTTAGAGCCCTTTTTGAATAGTGCTCCATACTATATAATGGTCCCACATGATGCTCAATACTGTATAATGGCCACATAGTGCTCCATACTGTATAATGGCCCCACATGATGCTCAGTACTGTATAATGGCCACACAGTGCTCCATACTATATATTGGCCCCACATAATGCTCAATACCGTATAATGGCCACACAGTGCTCCGTACTGTATAATTGCCACACATGATGCTCAATATTGTATAATGTCCACACAGTTATTCATACTGTATAATGGCCACACATGATGCTCCATACTGTATAATGGCCACACAGTAGTGCTCCATACTGTATAATGGCCCCACATGATGTTCAATACTGTTTAATGGCCACATAGTGCTCCATACTGTATAATGGCCCTACATGACGCTCAATACTGTATAATGGCCACACAGTGCTCCATACTATATAAGCGCCCCACATGATGCTCAATACTGTATAATGACCACACAGTGCTCCATGCTTTATAATGGCCACACAGTGTTCCATACCTTAAAATGGCCCCACATGATCCTCAATACTGTATAATGGCCACACATGTTGCTCCATACTGTATAATGGCCACACAGTGCTGCATACTGTATAATGGCCCCACATGATGCTCAATACTGTATAATGGCCACACATTGCTCCATACTGTAAAATGGCCACACATGATGCTCAATATTGCATAATGGCCACACAGTTCTCCATACTGTATAATGGCCACACATGATGCTCCATATTGTATAATGGCCCCACGTGATACTCTACTGTATTATGGCCACACAGTGCTCCATACTGTGTAATGGCCACACATGATGCTTCATACTGTACAATAGCCACACAGTGCTCCATACTTTATAATGGCCCCACATGATGATCAATACTGTATAATGGCCACACAGTGCTCCATACTGTTTAATGGCTCCATATGATGCCCCATACTGTATAATGGCCCCACATGATGCTCCATACTGTATAATAGCCACACAGTGTTCAATACTGTATAATGGCCCCACATGATGCTCAATGCTTTATAATGGCCACAGAGTGCTCCATACTTAATAATGACACCAAATGATGCTCAATACTGTATAATGGCCACACAGTGCTCCATACTGTATAATGGCCACACATAATGCTCAATACTTTAAAATGGCCACACAGTGCTCCGTACTGTATAATGGCCACACAGTGGTCCATACTGTATAATGGCCACACAGTGTTCCATCCTGTATAATGGCCCCACATGATGCTGCGTACAGTATAATGGCCCCACATGATGATGCTAGTGTACAGTCGGGACTGTAGATGTGTCCCAGCAGCTCTGCTTAAAATTCAGGCAAAGATTTCACTTCCTGTCTCTGTCCACACTGCTGCCTCACAGATCCTGCACATTGCAATATAGCTGAGCGCTGCAAACTCTGCATGCACTCAGACAACACCACCATCTACTGGCTCCACTCCATAGCTGCTGTAGTATATGAAGGATATATATATATATATATATATATATACTAGCTATTGAACCCGTTCTACGCCCGGGTGGCGAGCATTTATATTGGTATATGGTCTCCATCCTGTCATGTGCTGCTCCATCCTGCGTCCCCATCCTGTCATGTGCTGCACACATCCTGCGTCTCCATCCTGTCATGTGCTGCACCCATCCTGCATCCCCATCCTGTCATGTGCTGCACCCATCCTGCGCCCCCATCCTGTCATGTGCTGCACCCATCCTGCGCCCCCATCCTGTCATGTGCTGCACCCATCCTGCGTCCCCATCCTGGTATGTGCTGCACCCATCCTGTGTCCCCATCCTGGTATGTGCTGCACCCATCTTGCGTCCCCATGCTGTCATGTGCTGCACCCATCCTGCGTCCCCATCCTGTCATGTGCTGCACCCATCCTGCGTCCCCATCCTGTCATGTGCTGCACCCATCCTGCGCCCCCATCCTGTCATGTGCTGCACCCATCCTGCGTCCCCATCCTGTCATGTGCTGCACCCATCCTGCGCCCCCATCCTGTCATGTGCTGCACCCATCCTGCGTCCCCATCCTGCGTCCCCATCCTGTCATGTGCTGCACCCATCCTGCGTCCCCATCCTGGTATGTGCTGCACCCATCCTGCGTCCCCATCCTGGTATGTGCTGCACCCATCCTGCGTCCCCATCCTGTCATGTGCTGCACCCATCCTGCGTCCCCATCCTGTCATGTGCTGCACCCATCCGGGGGCCTGAGCAGGCGGGGACACCGGCGCGCTGTGGGGGTCAGGTGCCGGTATCGCCGCCAGCTCAGGCCCCCCAGCACTTACTATATTCACCTGTTCTGCGTTCCACCGCTGGGCGCCGCCATCTTCCCCGTCTCCTGGCTATGACTGTTTAGTCAGAGGGCGGCGCCGGCGCGCATTAAGCGCGTCATCGCGCCCTCTGAACTGAAGGTCACAGGCCGAAGACCGGGAAGATGGCGGCGCTCAGCGGTGGAACGCAGGACAGGTGAATATGGCCGATACTCACCCTCCTGGCGGTCCCTGCTTCTCTGTTGGAGATCGCGGTGTGCGTTCAGTGTGAACGCATACCGCGATCTCCCGGGAGCGTCACTCTGTGAGGCCCAGACTGCGCCGGCGCTTGCGCCTGCGCAGTCTATAAAGGCTTCGGACAGAGTGACGCTCCCAGCGTTATATTATAGATATATATATACTGTGCCTATGACTAACAGGCTGCATGGGATTGCTGTGGCTAACAGGTTGCACTGGATTGCTGTGGCTAACAGGCTGCATTGGATTGCTCTGGCTAACATCCTGCACTGGATTGCTCTAACACCACACACACATGCACACACACACACACACACACGTACCTCAGAAAGTCCTCTCTCCCTCTCTGAAGAAGATGTGGAGGGGGCGTGGCCTAATACAATGGGCATGTCGGCTGCTTCTCCTGCTGACTGTGCGGTGGAAGTAGAGACCCGTGCAGGACTGCGGGGCACAGCCTTAAAATCGGGACAGTCCCGCAGTATGAGGGACGGTTGGGTATGGGGTTGTTCCTGCAGGAATCTGGCAGGAGTGGGGCGAAGCTGCAGGCTCAGAGCTGGGGGGAAGGTGTGTCCCGGCAGTGCGAGGCTGCGGGCTCTTTGCTTGAAGAAAATGTCTGATGCAGGAGTGGAGTCCTTTGATTTTCCGATGCTTGACTTCAGGAACATTGCCCCCTGAGACAGCGCATGTGCAGATTGAGATCTTGGCTAATTATCTCATGCAGCCGCTTTAATGAAGCCCACTGGCGGCAATCGAATGAACTCCACTCTTTCCTCTTGCATTTCCTTGAATCCCAAGGCCGACAGCCTCGCACTGCAGGGACACCCTCTCCCCCCAACCGGGGCCTGCAACATCGCCCCACACTTGCCGCTGCGGACTTCCTGCAGCAATGACCCTGCCTACTGTGACCCCGCTCCACCACCACCACCTCCCGGTGAGCTACTGTAAATTCGGACAATAAGATGACCCTCCCCTTTTATGAAAAAAAAATCCTATTTACATCCCCAACATATGGGGCAAGACTTATGGTCCAATGCATCTTATAGTCCACAAAATACGGTACCTTTGTGCCTTCCCTATCTCCTTTAGATTGCAAGCTTACAAGTAGGGCCCTCACTCCTTTTGGTATCCATTAAATGATGTGTCTTTATTGTCTGTTCAAGACCCCTTTGGATTGTAAAGTGCTGCGGAATATGTTGGCGCTGTTAAAATAAAAATGATTATTATTATTACTTAGAGGGCCAGTTGTGTGGTGTGCAGAAGATTCACATTTAGTGGATTTCCATGGCCAGTGTTGTTTTTGCGAGGAAATGATGACCATTGTGTATGCCTGAAGTTTTGCTTCTAGAAGTGGTCACTGACCTAGAAGACCTAGCAGAAGTAATAACCCACGCGGCATACGTACAAGTGTGACTGTGCCGCTATCTCCAGTCTGTAACCAATGTCTGGCGCACGCCACATATCACATGGGCTCCTGTACAGTTCTCAGGCATTAGAGCTGCCATTTAGGCTGCCGTCACACTATCAGTATTTGGTCAGTATTTTACCTCAGTATTTGTAGCCAAAACCAGGAGTGGGTGATAAATACAGAAGTGGTGCATATGTTTCTATTATACTTTTCCTCTATTTGTTCCACTCCTGGTTTTGGCTACAAATACTGATGTAAAATACTGACCAAATACTGCTAGTGTGACGGCAGCCTTACTCCTCTGATGATGATGACAAACATATTATTCACAAGACTTTCCAACCTGTTGCATGCAAGTAAGTAGTTTGCAGTTGTACACGACTCCTTGCCGCCTCCCAGCCATGTAATTAAGGTATCCTATTGGCAAGACATCCGTATCCTGCCACAAGTCGGCCTTAATCCTCTGCAGCCCTGTTCCTATAGTAACAGCTGTTTTCTTTCTGCACCTCATGTCGACAGCCACAGTAAACACTACAACCTCCTGGACACACAGCTCAGATATGAATGCATTATCCCAATGAGTATTAGAAAGATCTGGACACCAGGTGTTATTTTCATAAATTAACCAAGGTTTGCCTGGTGCCGAGGCCGGAAAACAGGATGTCTTGTTTGTTTTTCTATAATAAATGAATGATTTTGTTTCTGAGTCCCGGTAATTATGTCATGGCGACAGAGAAAAGGTCTACGGCAGGATTATATTTGCTGTAGGGAAATATACAGCTTTCTAGCCATAATATGTAATGAGAATATTACTCACACAGAGCTGATATTTCATGTTATAATCCAAATAAAAAATAAAAATATTGCAATTTTTACACCAATCATTGGGGCCATTATACTCGCATACTTTCTCATACTTTCTCTTGCTTCAGGAAATCCATATATCCATTAGCATCAATGCGCTGACTCTAACCCAATCTTTTGTATTGAAGCATCTAATGATCATGTGCAATGGTCATTGTAAAGGGAGGGGGTGTGGGGTAATGCCAATGGCTGTCACATTGCCTATTGTGATTGGCTCTTGTGTTATCAGCTGTGTATAGAGGGGCTACCTGCCAAAATCCTGCTTCTGATAACAATTCTGTTGAAAACTACTCCTAAATGGATAGAAAATATGAGTTTATGAATGTAAAATAGCCATAGTGGCCCGTGGGAAAATTACACGATTTTTTTAAAGGGAATCTGTCAGCAAGTTTTTGTTATGTAACTTGAGAGCACCATAATATAGGAACAAAAAGCATAATTACAATGATGTGTCACTTTATAGGCTGTGATTTGCTGTTTCAGTACACTCAGTGTTTCATCAGCAGGCAATTATCACTTCAGGACAACTGGCCCAGTCCAACCAGTTGCCCTGCACTGATTAGCAGCCCCCTCTCACTATACAAAGTACACACAAAGCTGTGGTGTGAGCCGGGTTATACAGATCTCAACAACTGAGCTCTATTAGATCTGCAGCAGTGATTCTGTCATAACTGCTGCACCCTGTAAAATAAGTGACACATTGCTGGAATTGGGGGTCTCTGCTCTACCTCAGGCAGCTCTCAGATTACATAGCAAGCATCTGCTGACATATTCCCTTTAATACAGGTTGTGATCTGAAAAAAATGCAAATTTAAAATAAAATGTATGAATCCCTTAAAGGGAACATGTCACCAGAAACAATGCTATTAACCTGCAGGTGGGGTTAATCTGCAGGTTAATAGCGTGATTAGCCTGCACAGTGTCAGCACTTAGCCAAACGCTGTGGTGAGAATACATTATTCCCCCTGGCAGCGTTCATCTAGTCAAAGGGGCCGGCGCCACCTCGGGTTCAGTCACCTATATTTCTAAGAGAGCCGCAGCTGTCACCGTGCCCCCCCCGCACTGACTGACAGCCGACTGCAATGCATAGCCAGAGTCAGTCAGTGTGGGGGACGCGGTTACAGCTGCCGCCCCTATCACTGGGAGTTGAACGCTGCCGGGAGGAATAAAGTTTATTTTCTCACCTTGGGTAAGTGCAGGCATTAATCATATACAGTAGCTTCCAGTTATTGATATTTTTTCTGGTAGCAGGTTCCCTTTCCTTTAAGGAGATCATGATGACATATTGCTAGTTCTTGCCTTCGATTTCTGAGTGGTAGGGATCCAACCTTAAGCAAGACTTAACATTTTCAGAATGAAAGGGTCATGGGGCTGTTTTAGTGATGCATCTTTGGTTTTCCTGCACAGTAAGGCTGGAGTCACACTAGCGAGTTTTACGGACGTATGAGCGCATAAAATACGTCCGTAAAACACGCCTAACAAATGTCCCAATTATTCTGTATGCCCCAGCTCCTATCTGCCGTATTTTACTGATCAGTATTATACGGCTTTCTACGGCTGTAGAAAATTGCAGCATGCTGCGTTTGTCACCGTATTGCGCAAAAAAACGCCAATGAAAGTCTATGGAAGCCCCAAAAATACGGATTACACACGGACCAGCAGTGTGACTTGCGAGAAATATGCAGCGGTGTTAGAGAGAAAAGCCGGCAATTCAGTGCGGTGTACAGTAAAATCACACTGACAGCTTACAATAGAATAGGTAGAATAAATGTGTACACATAGAATAGGTATATATATATATATATATATATGTCATTGTGACACATATATGTATATATATTATTACTTCATACAGCGCTAGATAGCTTTAAAGCCGGTAATTCAATTACCGGCTTTTGCTATCTCCTTCCTAAACCCGACATGATATGAGACATGGTTTACATACAGTAAACCATGTCATATCACCTTTTTTTTTGCATATTCCACACTACTAATGTTAGTAGTGTGTATATGCAAAATTTGGCCGTTCTAGCTATTAAATTAAAGGGTTAAATGGCAGAACAAAATTGGCGTGGGCTCCCGCGCAATTTCCTCCGCCAGAGTAGTAAAGCCAGTGACTGAGGGCAGAAATTAATAGCCTGGAGAGGGTCCATGGTTATTGCCCCCCCCCCCTGGCTAAAAACATCTGCCCCCAGCCACCCCAGAAAAGGCACATCTGGAAGATGTGCCTATTCTGGCACTTGGCCACTCTCTTCCCATTCCCGTGTATCGGTGGGATATGGGGTAATGAAGGGTTAATGCCACCTTGCTATTGTAAGGTGACATTAAGCCAAATTAATAATGGAGAGGAGTCAATTATGACACCTATCCATCATTAATCCAATAGTAGTAAAGGGTTAAAAAATACACAAACACATTATTAAAAAGTATTTTAATGAAAAAATCACAAAGGTTGTTGTAATATTTTATTCTACGCTCAATCCACTCACTGAAGACCCTCGATCTGTAACAAAAAACCAACAACAATATACATACCTTCCGAAGATCTGTAACGTCCAACGATGTAAATCCATCTGAAGGGGTTAAAATATTTTGCAGCCACGAACTCTGCTAATGCAGTGTTGTTCCTGGCTGCAAAACCCCGGGGAATGAAGGTAAAGTAGGTCAATGACCTATATTTACATTCATTTGCGGTGAGGCGCCCTCTGCTGGTTGTCCCTAGATCGTGGGAACTTTCCTAGAAAGCTCCCAGGCTCGAGTTCATATGAGACAACCAGCAGAGGGCGCCTCTTATGAACTCGAGCCTGGGAGCTTTCTAGGAAATAATTTCTGGGTAATAAGTCGGATGAACTGATGGCATTAATACGGACCCAGAGGGAATACAAGGAATGCAGTTTGATGTGTTTTACTAAAACATGGTTACGTGGCGAGATCCCAGACTCAAGTGTCTCAGTACCAGGATTTCACATGGTCCGGGCGGATAGAGACACTATGAAGAGAAAAAAAGGGCGGTGGAGTTATACTCTACATAAACAATGGTTGGTGCAATCAGGGGCATGTGACTGTAAGGGAGCGCCATTGTTGTCCGAACATTGAATTGCTAGCTGTTGGCCTCAGACCTTACTATATTCCTAGAGAATTCTCGCTTGTTATTGCAATAGTGTTGTACATACCACCAACTGCAAACCATGAGGCTGCAGGTGAAGTGCTGTCAGGAGTCATTGCTCAGCTCCAGCTGAAACACCCCAACTCGCTTACTGTAATCTCTGGGGATTTTAACCGGGCTAAAATGTCTACTGCCTTACCTAAATTCTATCAATTTGTTAAATGTACAACACGTTACAAAATTACTTTGGACTTACTCTATGCGAATGTCAAGAATGCTTATTCATCCTCTACCCTGCCACCCTTGGGGAAGTCTGATCACAATCTTGTACTATTGTCACCAGTCTACCAACCTGTTGTTAGTACAAAGCCTGCTACCATTAAATTAGTTAGAATGTGGAGTCCAACAAATGAACAGGCTTTGCAGGATTGCTTTCATCTAAGGGTACCGTCACACAGTGCAATTTTGATCGCACGATTCGTGACGTTCGAGCGATATAGTTACGATATCGCAGTGTCTGACACGCTCCTGCGATCAGGGACCCCGCTAAGAATCGTACGTCGTAGCAGATCGTTTGAAACTTTCTTTCGTCGTCTAGTGTCCCGCTGTGGCGGCATGATCGCATGGTGTAACATATATCGTATACGATGTGCGCATAGTAACCAACGGCTTCTACATCGCACATACGTCATGAAATTATCGCTCCAGCGTCGTACATTGCAAAGTGTGACAGCAGTCTACGACGTTGGAGCGATATTGTTACGATGCTGGAGCGTCACGAATCGTGCCGTCGTAGCGATCAAAATTGCACTGTGTGACGGTACCCTTACAGACTGGGATGTGTTGCTTGGGACAATGGACGAGTATACAAATGTTAATGAAGTGGTTGGTAGAGTGACTGACTACATTAACTTCTGCACTGATATGTTGGTGCCGACTAAAAAGATTAGGTGTTTTGCAAACAACAAGCCATGGATAACAAAGGAATTGAAGCATTTGCTCAACAGGAAAAAAAAGGCATTTAAACTGGGTGACAAAGAGGAAATTAAAATGATACAGCATGAATTGAAGCATAAAATAAAGGAGGCCCAGGAAGCCTTCAGAATTAAACTTGAAAAGAAACTGTCCCACAATAATACCAGGGAGGTTTGGTCAGGAATGAAATTACTGACTGGGCTTAAGGTGAGGCCTGAAAATGATCGAGGAACAATGGACAAGGCTAATGAGATGAACGAGTATTTCAACAGGTTTAGTAGTACATGTGTACTGCCAACTGATAGGCGATGGGAACTGGGTGCAAATTCTGCAACATCGATATTGGAGGATGAGCAGACTAAATTTAGAGTATCTGAAAATGATGTGAGGAGGCAGTTTAAGTCTCTTAACATTGGTAAAGCTGCAGGACCTGATGGTCTCAGCTCACGTGTCCTTAAAGTTTGTGCAGACCAGCTGTGTACTGTCTTTACACGCCTATTTAATGGAAGTATACAAACACAGAGGGTACCAGTGTTATGGAAAACTTCCTGTCTGGTGCCGGTACCCAAGACTTCTTCTCCAGCAACCCTAAATGACTATCGTCCTGTAGCCTTAACATCTCACGCTATGAAGGCCTTGGAAAGATTAGTGCTTGCTCACTTAAGACCAAGGGTCAATGCTTTTATCGATCCCCTTCAGTTTGCTTACCGACATAGATTGGGGGTGGATGATGCTATTCTTTCTCTGTTACATAGGGTACATTCATTTCTGGAGATTGACGGAACCATGGTGTGAGCGATGTTCTTCGATTTCTCGAGTGCATTTAACTCCCTGCAGCCACTACACAAAAAGATGACTGATATGAAGGTTGAGGAGGGGATGAGAAATTGGATAACTGACTACCTATCAGATCGGCCACAGTTTGTACAGATGGGAGCAGTTGTGTCAAGCAGATTATTGAGCAGTGTAGGTGCCCCCCAGAGAACGGTGCTTGCGCCCTTTCTATTCACACTGTATACTTCAGACTTTCAATATAAATCTGAACTTTGCCACCTTCAAAAATTTTCGGATGACTCCGTGGTTGTGGGATGCATTAGGGGAGATCAGGGGGATGAGGAATACAGAAGGGTGGTGTCAAATTTCGTGGATTGGTGCAATGGTAACTATCTACAACTAAATGTTAAGAAAACCAAGGAGTTGGTGGCCAACCATAGCAGGATTAAGTTGGAATGCTTACGGATCACTATTGCTGGTCAGGAGGTAGAGCAGGTGGAGAGTTACAAATATTTGGGGGTCCATTTGGATAGCAAACTGGACTGGAGATGCCACTCAGAGTTTGTCTACAAGAAGGGGATGAGCAGACTGTATTTCCTAAGGAAACTGAGGTCTTTTAATGTGTGCAGCAAAATGTTAGAAATGTTCTACCAGTCTGTGGTGGCAAGTGCCATCTTTTTTGCAATCACGTGCTGGGGTAGTAGTGTGCGGGCCTCTGAGGCTAATAAGCTGAATAAGATTATTAAGAAGGCAAGTTCTGCTGTGGGCTGCAAGCTGGACTCTTTTGGGGAGGTAGTGGAGAAAAGAACTCTGAGAAAGTGTATGGCGATTATGAACAATAATGCACATCCACTATATGAGCTATTCATGAGACAGAAGAGCACCTTCAGTAACCGGCTAATACTTCTGAGGTGTAAGAAGGAAAAATATAGGAAATCGTTTGTGCCAACTGCCATGGGAATGTACAACAATAACATTAGGGTTAAACCACCAAGGTGAATGTCTACTTATTTCTCTACATTTCAGTTCACTCGTTGTGTATGTCCTATTCTAATGTATAATGTTCTGTCAACTCCACTGTCATGTCAACTATGTAATTCTTTTATGATTTTTATGATTTGATTTAAGTTGTGCTGCTGTGATACCATAATTTCCCACGGGATCAATAAAGTGTATCGTATCGTATCGTATATACAGGATCTGCGTATAGGGGAGGGAGTGCTGCCTTATATACAGTATCTGCCTATAGGGGAAGGAGTGCTGCCTTATATACAGGATCTACCTATAGAGGGGAGTGCGACTTTACATACAGGATCTGCCTATAGGAGAGGGAGTGCTGTCTTATATACAGGATCAGCCTATAGGGGAGGGAGTGCTGCCTTATATACAGGATCTGCCTATAGGGGAGGGAGTGCTGCCTTATATACAGGATCTGTCTATGGGGGAGGGAGTGCTGCCTTATATACAGGATCTGCCTATAGGGGAGGGAGTGCTGCTTTATATACAGGATCTGCCTATTAGTGAGGGAGTACTGCCTTATATACAGGATCTGCCTATAGGGGAGGGAGTGCTGCCCTATATACAGGATCTGCCTATAGGAGAGGGAGTGCTGCCTTATATACAGGATCTGCCTATAGGGGGGGAGTGCTGCCTTATATACAGGAACTGCCTATAGGGGGTGAGTACTGCCTTATTCTACAGGATCTGTCTATGGGGGGAGTGCTGCCTTATATACAGGATCTGCCTTTAGGGGGGAGTGCTGCCTTATATACAGGATCTGCCTATAGGGGGGAAATGCTGCCTTATTCTACAGGATCTGCTTATGCTGGGAGTGCTGCCTTATATACAGTATCTGTTTATAAGGGGAGTGCTGCCTTATTCTACAGGATCTGCCTATGGGGCAGTGCTGCCTTATATACAGGATCTGCCTATAGAGGGGGAGTGTTGTCTTATGCTACAGGATCTGCCTATGGGGGAGTGATGCCTTATTCTACAGGATCTGCCTATGGGGGGTGCTGCCTTATTCTACAGGATCTGCCTATGGGGGGAGTGCTGTCTTATATACAGGATCTGCCTATAGGGGGGAGTGCTGCCTTATTCTGCAGGATCTACCTATGGGGCAGTGCTGCCTTATATACAGGATCTGCCTATAGGGCGGAGTGCTGCCTTATTCTACAGGATCTGCCTATGGGGGGAGTGCTGCCTTATTCTACAGGATCTGCCTATGGGGGTGCTGCCTTATTCTACAGGATCTGCCTATGGGGGGAGTGCTGTCTTATATACAGGATCTGCCTATAGGGGGGAGTGCTGCCTTATTCTACAGGATCTGCCTATGGGGGGGGAGTGCTGCCTTATATACAGGATCTGTCAATAGGGGGAATGCTGCCTTATTCTACAGGATCTGCCTATGGGGGGGAGTGCTGCCTTATTCTGCAGGATCTGCCTATGGGGGGGGTGCTGCCTTATTCTACAGGGTCTGCCTATGGGGGGTGCTTTAAACTACAGGGTCTGCCTATAGGGGTGCTGCCTTCTGCTATATTGAGGACTATCTGGCACATTATACTATATGGCGGTTATCTATGGGGCCATCATACAGTGTGGGGATTACAGTATTGGAGCCATCAAACAGTTTGAAGGCTACTAAGGGGTCAGTATACTGTGTGGGTGGTACTATACAGTTAGGGGGCATTATACTGTGTATAGGGGAGCTGTACGGGGGGAAGACTCGGGACATTATTAAATGTAAAGTGGGCACTTATTGTAATAGGGGAATTCAGGTTACTGTGACTATCAAAGGGGCACACAGAGGGCATTATTACTTTCTAGGGGGCAAAATGTGGGCTCTGTTTTCTAGGGCACTTGCACCCGGCATTACTATATTATAGAGCGGTGCTTTAGAATTTAGAGGGTACAGAGAACCACAGAATAGGTGCAGTAATAGGGTCACATACGACAGCAGTGGCTCAGTATCGGGGTATCAGGTGCAGTAATGGGGTCACATACAGCAGCTCAGTATTGGGGTATCAGGTGCAGTAATAGGGACACATATGGCAGCAGTGGCTCAGTATTGAGGTATCAAGTGCAGTAATTGGGACACATACGACAGCAGTGGCTCAGTATTGAGGTATCAGGTGCAGTAATAGGGACACATACGGCAGCAGCGGCTCAGTATTGCGGTATCAGGTGCAGTAATAGGGACACATACGGCAGCAGCAGCTCAGTATTGGGGTATCAGGTGCAGTAATAGGGACACATACGGCAGCAGCGGCTCAGTATTGGGGTATCAGGGGCAGTAATAGGGACACATACGGCAGCAGCGGCTCAGTATTGGGGTATCAGGGGAAGTAATAGGGACACACACGGCAGCAGCAGCTCAGTATTGGGGTATCAGGTGCAGTAATAGGGACACATACGGCAGCAGCGGCTCAGTATTGGGGTATCAGGTGGAGTAATAGGGACACATACGGTAGCAGCAGCTCAGTATTGGGTACCAGGTGGAGTAATAGGGTCACATAAGTCAGCAGCGGCTCAGGATTGGGGCATCAGGTGGAGTAATAGGGTCACATACGGCAGCAGCGGCTCAGTATTGCAGTATCAGGTACAGTAATTCTGTACTATATGGGACATAAGTATGTTCATGGAGTCTCTTGTTTTGTTATGGAACATATATGAACATGTTGAGTATTAAGTTCATAATATTTCTCAAAATTGTTTATAGACAACAAACAGAGGGGGGAGCATTGTCACCCTATGATTATTATCGGTAGGGTTATCATTCAATTTGGAGACGATCTGGTAGGCTCTTTATTATATATTATAGTATAATCACATAAGTTATTATATGGATATCTTCCTCATTAGAACTTCTATATCTCTTCCATTCGTTTCTCCCTTCTAGACAGGATGTGCGCATGACTGGATGGGGGACTGGCGGTGAGGTCGGCTAGCGGACCATTGGAGAACGGAGTTGTGGGTCGGACTTGGACGACGACACGCTCCCGACTCCCGGTCCGTGATCCGACTCACCATTATAGCTGTGTCTGCCCGTCTGATCATGCGCCGGCTTGTCCTGTCACATTAGCCTTCCGTACAGCGCCCGGCCTCTGAGCACTTCCGGCATTTCCGACTTCCGTACAGCCATCCAGAGAGCCGGAGCGCCTGTACGGAATCTATACTAGGGACCGCAGTGTGGCACTTCTGGTTCCCGTACAGGGGGTGGAAGTGGTCATAGTCCCGACGCACAGGAACAACTCGTGTATCACGTATACCGCTGCACAGCTGCGACGGGTTCCACTATTATTATTGCCCTATGAACGGTAGGCTCATATGTATATATACCGGCTCACCCCCTGCCCTGACACGCCTCCAGAAGAAGCTACTGCGAAACGCGCGTCGGGGCAGAGGGACGCCGAGGAGCACACGCCAGGTTTACTTTGAGGTAATATACCTATCTCTAATTGTCTTTATGTAATGCTAGACCTTTATATATTAGACAGAGGACTCACTATGGAGATCCCTAGTGGGCTCCATTAGGATAGATCACATAGGTTAATCTTTCTGTTTAAGATGCCGTAGTACTATATTACTCCCTGTCTTATTTATATGTGGGGCCTGGTATAGTGGTGTTCAACTCAGGCTATATAGTCCCTCTTATTGTTGAGGATTTGCACCTGTATGTAGTGATTCATGTGTTTTTAATGCTATTTAATAAAACTTATATTTTATATGGTACCCTGGTGAGATCAGCGTGGCATTCTTTGATCACACCTCTTGTGATAGCTGCTTTGTTTATGGTACTAGTTGCCCCATGGATTGGGGGAGCAACATCTTTGTTTACTGTTGAGCAAAAGTTGTGAATACAGTAATAGGGACATATACTGCAGCAGCGGCTCAGTATTGGGGTATCAGGTGGAGTAATAGGGTCACATACGGCCGCAGAGGCTCAGGATTGGGATATCAGGTGCAGTAGTAGGGACACATACGGCAGCAGCGGCTCAGTATCGGGGTATCAGGTGCAGTAATAGGGACACATACGCCAGCAGCAGCTCAGTATTGGGGTATCAGGTGTAGTAATAGGGACACATACGGCAGCAGGGGCTCAGTATTGGGGTATCAGGGGCAGTAATAGGGACACATATGGCAGCAGAGGCTCAGTATTGGGGTATCAGGTGCAGTAATAGGGACACATACGGCTGCAGCGGCTCAGTATTGGGGTATCAGGTGCAGTAGTAGGGACACATACGGCAGCAGCGGCTCAGTATCGGGGTATCAGGTGGAGTAATAGGGACACATACGGCAGCAGCGGCTCAGTATTGCGATATCAGGTACAGTAATAGGGACACATACAGCAGCAGCGGCTCAGTATTGGGGTATCAAGTGGAGTAATAGGGTAACATATGGCAGCAGCATCTCAGTATCGGGGTATCAGGTGCAGTAATAGGGACACATACGCCAGCAGCAGCACAGTATTGGGGTATCAGGTGTAGTAATAGGGACACATACAGCAGCAGGGGCTCAGTATTGGGGTATCAGGGGCAGTAATAGGGACACATACGCCAGCAGCTCAGTATTGGGGTATAAGGTGCAGTAATAGAGACACATACAGCAGCAGTGGCTCAGTATCGGGGTATCAGGTGGAGTAATAGGGTCACATACGGCAGCAGAGGCTCAGTATTGGGGTATCAGGTGGAGTAATAGGGTCACATACGGCAGCAGAGGCTCAGTATTGGGGTATCAGTTGAGGTAATAGGGACACATACGGCAGCAGGGGCTCAGTATTGGGGTATCAAGGGCAGTAATAGGGACACATACGCCAGCAGCTCAGTATTGGGGTATCAGGTGGAGTAATAGGGTCACATACAGCAGCAGTGGCTCAGTATCGGGGTATCAGGTGGAGTAATAGGGTCACATACGGCAGCAGAGGCTCAGTATTGGGGTATCAGGTGGAGTAATAGGGTCACATACGGCAGCAGAGGCTCAGTATTGGGGTATCAGTTGAGGTAATAGGGACACATACGGCAGCAGCGGCTCAGTATTGGGGTATCAGGTGCAGTAATAGGGACACATATGCCAGCAGCAGCTCAGTATTGGGGTATCAGGTGGAGTAATAGGGTCACATACAGCAGCAGTGGCTCAGTATCGGGGTATCAGGTGGAGTAATAGGGTCACATACGGCAGCAGAGGCTCAGTATTGGGGTATCAGGTGGAGTAATAGGGTCACATACGGCAGCAGAGGCTCAGTATTGGGGTATCAGTTGAGGTAATAGGGACACATACGGCAGCAGCGGCTCAGTATTGCGGTATCAGGTGCAGTAATAGGGACACATATGGCAGCAGCGGCTCAGTATTACGGTATCAGGTGTAGTAATAGGGACACATACGGCAGCAGGGGCTCAGTATTGGGGTATCAGCAGGATGAGGGGTTTGTGCAGGTTGGGAATAGATGGTGATGGCTGGAATGTGAGAAGTGAAACCTGTCTTTGTTGTTTTCCCTGAAGACAAGTTGTAGCTGGAAGAAGTTGTCATGTCGGTCTGGGCCAGATGGAAAAGACGGGAAAAGTGAACAATTCCATCAGAAAGGATGTCAGCGGTAAGTTGTTATCTATAACTGTGCTGTGATCTCTGATATGCTCTATAGGGCTGGTATCTACCACTGACCATATGGCGGTAATATCCATGTTGGTCTTTATATAGAGATTATCTTCAGTAACAGCGCGGTCATCTGCTGAGGTTCTCCTCCACTATTAGGGGGCGTCATCGAGTTGTAATCAAGGTTACCTGGGTAGGGGCCCACTCAGAAGCTTCGCCCCCCCGGACCAAAACCCTAGCTACACCTCTGCTATCTGGTATTACCTGCTTTTACATTAATTTGACAGGAATGCCCCATTTCTGCTCTAGGGCCTACAGGAGGGGAAATTAATGATTGTGTAGACCTTCTACCAGCAAAAACATCTGATCTTTGGGGGTTTCAGGAGTCCAACCCAAACTTCTGAGCTACTAGGAGGTGTTGTGTTCATCATAAATTCTCTTTCAGGTGGTTATCACAGAACATTAAATTTAGGAAATTCTACATAAAACAAATGTTTAAAGAAATAACCATTGCTTCTGTGTGACAGTGATTTTGGCCACTTATTTTGCCTGTGGCCACCTTTGATCCTTTACTTTAAGATAAGATATCATTCATAACATATCAGACTTTATTCTTTATTTTAACTACTTGTTATATGATGAAAGAAAGAAATCCTACACAGTGGAATTGACCTCTCTCATGAGTGACCCCAAGTGCCTCTCTTTTTTGTAGACTGATAGCTGCAGAACTCTTTGCTAAAGAGAAGACGTGTGGCACGTCCGCTCTCATGGAAGAAAGGAAAGAAGTGTTTACATAAGAAAGGTATTTTTCTATCCCATTGAGAAAAAGCTGACCTCCTTACTGGACAGCAGAATCTCCTTGAAATCTTTTGTTTGAAGAAAACATTGTACAGGAATCATCTGCCAGTGGGCTTCCTGAGGGGGAAACTGAGAATTAATAACTCTAGAAAGGCAAAGATGCACCACGGGACTCCTCCTAGGGTGGGACCGGTGACCTTTCATCACTGGCTCTGACATTAACAAGCATTGCTCTAGATTTCCGGACAAATGAAAACCCACCCAATCCCACTTATAGAGTAAACGCCGGACACAGAGGAAGTGACGGATCGTAGTGAGCTGTTGGAATCGAAATCTGCATGGGTGTGCAGGGTCAGAGCACATATCAGTATCAGTCAGTATCAGTTAGGCCCCAATGCAAAATCTGGAAAGGTCTTCCCACCTACCATGTATAAGGGACACCAGGATCAATGTGTGACAGCTAAAGACTAAAGACGTTATGCTAATTTTTCCTGTTCAGGAGTCTTAAAAACAAAATAACTCCAGTGATTATTATGATCCATACTGGTTCTCAAATACTTTTCCCAGAATAGCCCAGTTACCAGATATTCTGGTTGGGCATACCATATGTACCAGAATAAGATCTCTTGTTCTTACAGTATATGTTCACATGTAGCGTTATTGCTGCTTTTTTTACTAAGCGTATTCGGTGTGTAAAATACACTGTGTTTTACAGTTCAATCAGTAATACTGATCACTTTGGTTGGTGGTTATTAGGGTTTCCCAGGGTCAGCCACCATTGTGCAAGGGGGCCATATCCGCTGACAAGTAGGGTGGCAACCTCCGCTGTATAGGCAGGGTTCAGCGTAGGTACAGTTCACAGGAGTCTGTCTATCTTACATTTTTACTTCATCTTCTATAATCAGGCATGGTGAGTCACCTTTTTTCATTGACCTGATATAGACCTGCACTTCCTTTTTTCTGACTGTCACTATTTATTACTGTCTTTACATGGTATGAAAGTTGATAAACCATCACTTATCACTAGGGCATTACTGGACAGTAGTGTCAGTCATCGTTGAGCGGTGGCGCCATTCTCATATAAGTTGTTTATACGGTGCCAACCTCTGCAGGCAGGCAGGTGTCCGGGTCAGGATGTATCTATAGGGTCAACATAGTGTTCACTTTTTAGTATAGCGTTTGTTCATGTTGTTTGTCCCTTTTAAAAGTGAACAATTCAAAGTTATATTTTATATTGGTCTATTCTTGGGGTTCCTTTATGTCAGCCGCCCAATGTAACAGGGCCCATTTTCTACCGTGAACCATTTATAACATGAATGTCTTTCTATGTAGCAATGTGATTTTTGGCCCTTAAGACACAAGGACATTAACATGTCGGCTAAGCCAAATAAACATGTTATAGCTCAGGAGGATAAAGTGAAGCGTCTGTCAGACATCTATAACTCCAAAGAAAACATTTTGGTCTAATTTGTTGGGATTCACCTGCAAAACCAAAAGTCAATGGCAGTTTGGCTGCTGAAGAAACAGGATTATTAGGAGCATGCCTATATAATTATCAACACCTATTACTCTTAAGTGAGGTCCTTACTTGTTCACTCACTTGTACAGTTTCCTGGTGGCCTGTGCACTCCTGTCTTCTGAGTGACAGCATGTAAAGACCTGACCTCTCCATGTAGTCAAGACTTCACCAGTCTGGCCTGGATTTGCTTGGCCGATTCCTTTCTGTCGACATATCGTATTTGCTTCTTTCATCGGTGTTTGCTTTTGGCCCATAACATCGAGAAGCTTTTGACCTCCTTTCCTCTTGTGCAGATGTCATCACAGTTTTTACATCACCTCACCTAACTGGGAACGCAGCAAAGCTTTTTTTATATTAAGTATTTACATATCTGTACACAGAAATTATACTTAGTAGGTCACAAGTAAAAGAGTACTGGATAGAGTCATGCAAAGCAGAGCCATTTATTCCAACTTGCATATTGTATAGGCTCTGGTCCTTGTAGGATAAGGAAGCTGTGGCTCTTCCACATACTTGCAGTTCTCTTGGAATGTCCCAGAGTCTCAAGGAAAAATGTGAAAGCCTCATAGACTCCCAAAAATGTCAGCTAATCTCCTATACCTCCCAAATGGTTTCTTGTGCCCTGAAAAGGGGCAAGAAGTGGGGAATGGGCATGAAGGCAGTGTGACCTCTAAACAAAGTGTCTGTGACCAGGAATTTCTACACTACAAAGTTTGCAGTAAAGTTACAATCGAGGGTAAATACCCAACTCCTGGTCTGACTGTGGACCACAAACTGACATTATAGGGATTTATGATGCTGTCAGTTCAAGTCTTTAGACCTGGGAATTGCAGCCATAACATGGGTGCAGAAATGTGTATGTATTATGCTGGTGTGAAACTGGCCTTAAAATACACAGTCAAGTCCCCAAATCAAGAAGTACAGAATACAGCAAGGGGCTACAATTTCACGTGTATATCTTTTGTGTCATGACTCTGGATGGGCTGGTTCTGGCTCCTTCCTGGTCTGATCTGGGTTAAGTTAGTCCGCCTCTCTTTGGTTCTGGGGCGACTATTTAATGCTGGTAGTTCTTGGGTTCTGAGTTGGTTATACTTCTGTCTTCTCGGTCTGAGATAGCTGACCCAGGTTATTCTTCTGTAATCGTTGTGCCTCTGTGTGTGTGTGCCTTGCTTTGTATGATCCGGTTTGCCCCGTGACTACTGCCCGTTTTCTGCTTGGTACTTTTCTGTCTGTCCTGGCTTTCTAACCACTTGTCTCTGACTAATCTGCTGTTTTGCCCCTTGGTACCTCGCGTCAGTCTGGCTCCCGACCCTCAGCTTGTCCTTTGACTACGTCTCTGTCTTAGTACTCTGTGTCCTTTTTTGGTAGACCCTCCGTTCTCGTATGGTAGCTCTGCTTCCATTGCCCCTGCAGTGATCATGTGACCTGCCTAGTTCAGGTCCTGTGTGCACTGCATGCCTCATTCCTCCCTCTCCCTGCGCTCCCACTAGCGCCCCCTTGGGCTGCCTCTCTGCTACACCAGGCAGCGTCATTACATTTTGTTTTGTGAAAACCTTGTTTTGTTTTAACCTGTTAATAACCTGTGACCAATCTCGGATTGGCACGCAGGGAAACAGGTTGGCCCCTGTGTAGGAGTTGAACCCTAACATGATCAGTCTTTAGCGCAGTAGACTTATTTACAAAGGCAGCATCTCATGATTCATTTAACAAACTATCCATTTTATTACAAGTAACCATAGTCGAATTTGTTAAACAGGGTTAGATAATAAATGGTGGGCCCATGAGGATTGATGAAGGACATAGCTGCCATGTGATCCCTCTGTGAAACGCAACCGCAAGTTGGGCATTCATTAGAGAAAACAACGTTGTTACTTAATACTGAAAAACTATAGTATTGCTGTATATAATATGAGTGATCACACGATTGCAGATTTAAGTCTCCCAGTGTGACAAATAGAGTAAAAAAAAAAAAATATATATATATATATACTGAAAAAAATATAAAAAAAAATTAAATAACATTTTTTAAATCACCCTCATTTTCCCCATTCAAAAATAAAATTGTAAACGTTAGCAAAACAAGCATATTTGGTATCATTGTATCTGTAAAAGTATGATCTATGAAAATACTAAATTATTAAAACAATACATTAACCACCGAGAAAAAAAAAAAATTAAATGTCTGAATTACCATTTGTCGGCCACCCACTTGCCCTCAAAATGTCATGTGTACTCCAAAATGGTATCAATTACACCAACACACCACACACAAAAAAGCAAGCCTTTATGAAGCTCCAAGGAAAAATAAAAAACGAAAGAAATACAAATATATATACTGTGTATATAGAAGCTTGGGGGGGGAGGTACAATCCTACACTACCATCCAGGTAATACTTTTTTTTTTTCTTTTATTTGTAACCCATTAAAAGAAAACCATTTAAAATCAACACCTGACATGGTTCTGGCACACATGGGGCCCTTAGTCATAGACTAAGGATAAACGAGAACAGAAAAGAATCTTACCTGGATAGTAGTACTGGATATACTCCTCCCCCTCCTCCAAACTTCCATTTCGCTGCGATCACCAGCAGGATCGGCATCCTCCAGAGAACTCCAACTGGGATAAATGATCGCAACGGTGTGGTGAGTTAAATCTACTACCCTTTCTCTCTTGTATACTGTCTGTACTGTATACATACATATTTTTTTTTTTGTTCAAAGTTAAAAAAAAAATTGAACCACGAGCTATTAAAAAAATGTACTCACTACCTTCGGTCTAACATAACAGACAGCCGAAACGAAGAGATCCAGGATGAGATTAAAATAAGGCTTTATTACGGAAAGAAATTATATCCAGTGCCATAGTGCACAAGCACCTTAACAAGAAATGGGAGGCCAAGTAATGTATATCGCTAAAAGCATATGAAGAAATGTAGTAAATGCAAAGTCACACATAAATCCGGTATTAATCCACTTCAGCTGCCTAAGCATGCATATAGTATAACCATTACAAATATGTGCAAAAACAGAAACCAGTGCAATATCTACCTGCGGCTGACCCAGCGTCCCACCTCACCCCAATGCGCGTTTCGCAACAGGCTTCTTCCGGGGGCGTGCTGCACGCAGCCCCAGGCCATCAGTCATACGGGTTTGTTCCTATCCATCTGGGGGACAGAGAGAGACATAACATCTAGAACACCAACATCAGTTGTGAGGACCTTACCGAGAAGCTCAGCAGGAAGGTACTACAACATCCAGGCGCTAGAGGAAGGCTACTGATTTCCACCTGGATGAGGGGACTCTGGATTTGCCTTCGGACCGGCCGGACTCTGCCTGCCCTGTGATCTGGTGCTCTGGACTGTGGATGCTGAAGCCTTCAGTAAAGGTAAAGAGACAGCAACCTTGTGTCCTCGTTCTTCACTGCGCCTTTCACCATCCACCATCTACACACTGGGAAGCCCTGGGGACACACTTCACCTGTGGGAAGGTATACCATCTAGCTGCCATAACATCACCCCAGCGGACCCCTAAGCAGCGCCGGTCACCCTGACCGAATACCACAGGTGGCGTCATGAACATTTCCCCCTTAAAGACCTTTCCCCTTTAATACGGACGTCCCTAAGGCCACGGAGCGGGTCAGCCACCGTGACATCTACCTTGAGAACCGAAGGGCCCGGTACCGAGTACCCCACTGCCCTTAGGGGGGCGATGCATTTTACATCCCTTCTTTTTACCAGAGAATCCAGCTATGCAAAATATAATTCAAATCGTGAACAATCAAGCATGACATAGTAATTCTCCTTAGTTTGACGTCCATCACAACAAAAGGAGCGGTGTAGCTTTTGAGGAAGGTACAAGAGCTGCCCACTAGTAATACATTCAACACTTGTAAATTACCTTCATTCTTAATCCTCCTATGACTAAACTAGGAAGCACAATGTAAGTAGGATTAACATATTCAGTGGGTTATGTATTACTAACATGCACAGGCCTACAGATATAGTAAAAAGACAGAACCAAATCCTTACTAGTGAATGATCGACTTTTTGTGAGGACATATGATGTGCTCATCTGTTTACTGTATCCATGGTATTGCATTTTGTTGTCATCCTGTTCGTGCTAAAAGGTTTATTATAAGGGCGGATCAGCCTTAGTTAAAGAATATATAGTAACACTCCAGTTTCTATCTTTAAGTTAACTTGTCTAAGGATGCAACACCATTTAAGCTTGTACAACTGAAAAAGTGTTGTTTTTGATAGGAAGGTTTCTTCCACACGATGAGTTTTTTCATAATCTGGCGCCACTATTATTGTTTGATTGGAGGCAATCTCTCATGTTCTAACTTCGTCCAGTTTAATAGTAGTTTTCACTTTACTCCATTGACAGACATACAGTAGATAATGGTCTAGCAAGAACCCAGAGAATGACAAATAAAGGGGGTGCCTTATACTATACGTATGAAATGCTCATTGGAAAGATGGAATAAGAATTGTGGGTAGCTAGTATGGGTCTCACACCATGTTAGGGTTTGGTGTAACGCACCAAATATATATTTATAGAGTAATAGGTGCGTTCGCAACCCAGGGTCCACCGTGCAAAAGTAAAACCCGCTGCTAGTAACTGATGGTACTATATGGCGGTATAAGTGAACTCTGTTAAGACAAGAGAACGCTGTGCCCTGTTAAGCTCACAGAGGAACACAGGTACCAAATAGAACGAACAGTGGTCATGCAGTCAGAATAGCACACGCAAAACTCCTCACCGGAGGTGCCGGTATTCTAGGGTCTTATTTCAGCTGGGCCCTGAATCCACTCACAAAAAACTCCTCAACGGAGGTGCCGGTATTCTAGGGGCTTATTTCAGCCGTACCCTGAAACCACATACATATGACCACACTGCCGCAGAACACATAAGTTAGTTGATACTGGCACATGGCCGTGCGGCCATGCAAACATTTTATAGCTGCAGCAACTACAGGACCTTCCTAGAAGACCAATGGGAGCTGCTACAGTACCTGAGCCACTTCAGGACCTTCCTAGAGGACCAATGGGAGCTGCTGTAGTACCTGAGCATGTGACCCCCGACCTCCAATGAGAGGACTTACCCTGGGCATGCTCAGAAGGGGAAAAGCAGGACTTAGTCCCAGAGACGTCTGCTCGCTGCTGACCAGTACTGGCTACAATGGCTGAGCCTGGAAAGGCAGCAGTAACCATCCGCACCGTATCAGGCTGAGCCAGACGCTGGGACCGCCGTCTCTGCTGAGCAGGCTCCTCTGCACTGGAGAAGAATGGGAGACCGCAGCGGAGATGGTTCGAGATTTCCCTTGTGCAGAGGCGGGAACTCGACCCCTAGCACACCATGAAATGGACAAAAAGCAGGGACACAATAATCAAGAATGAAGACAGCATGACTATAGAGCAATTGTGATAAGTAACTGTTAGGTATCACCATTATGAGGACCGCCTCTACAAGCATCATATGTACCTTGTCCCTGTTTCTAATTTAAGCTCCAGTAAAGTAGATTCCATGTTGTATAATGTTGGCACTTCTGCCTTACATAATGACAATCATTCCTACATATTTCACTTATTGTTCTGAGTTAGCCATCTTAGCTTAGGGTCTACTTTGCAGATTGGTGTCTGAAACTAGACCTCCAACACTTAAATTCAAATTACCTATTATTTATTGCACACTTTCCATTTTTAATTGCATCACAATGATGTAATTATGTACTAGTATATTTCTAATATCAAAAGGGACAAACTTGCATGTGTAACACAAGCAATTACACAAGAATTTTGTTGAACTTTTTGTCACCCCAGTTTACAATTTCAATTGCTAAAGTTTCTCTTGCTTCTTTTGATTCTTCAGTTTCCTCCATTTTTTTCAGGAGACTGTGCCTGAGGGAATATTTCAATGATACAGAAGATTCAGATCCCACCTGGACTGAAGGAAAAGGGATCCTAACAACAAAGAAGATGTCAGATTGGACACCTCCACCTGGACGCAACCCTCATTTGGATAAATATATAGACTCCTTCAGACATTTGAAAAAATCCACCATCATAGACACTAGCAGGAGACACGCATCTAACATCAGTGCCCAGGAGAGAAAGGCCATACAGTCTCTGAAAACCAACAAAGAAATCATCATTAAACCTGCTGACAAGGGAGGTGCAATAGTCATGATGAACACATCAGACTATATGAAGGAAGCAAACAGACAACCTATGGACACACGCTATTACAAAAAATTGGAGTCGGATCCTACACAGGACTATTATAAGGAACTAAACAAGTTGGTATCTTGTCTGCCTGACAAATCCACAAGAGCCGATGACCTGAAACCAGAAAGTCCAAGAACAGGGATATTCTACATGCTTCCCAAAATCCACAAATCTGGAAACCCAGGAAGACCAATTATTTCATGTGCGGGCACCCTTACTGAGCAGGTATCTGGATGGGTAGAGGGTATTCTTTAACCCCTGGTAAAGGATACACCCAGTTTTATTCAGGACACAACTGACCTATTGAATAAACTTTCAGCAATAGGTCCTCTACCAGAAGGAACCATCCTGGCCACCATGGATGTGGAATCTTTGTACTCCAATATCCCAAACCAGGATGGTTTAAATGCCTGCAAATTCTTCCTGGAAAACAGAGGGACTGATGCGGATTCTGTGGTGAAACTTATAAAATTCATTGTCACCCACAATTACTTTGAATTTGACAACAAGATCTATCTACAGGAGACTGGCACAGCAATGGGAAGTAAAATGGCTCCACAGTATGGAAATCTTTTCATGGCCAAGCTTGAAAGCAACTTTTTGTCCTCATGTCCCTTCAGGCCCCTGGCCTACTACCACTACATTGATGACATTTTAATCATCTGGACAGAGTCTGAGGCACAGCTAAAGACATTCCATGAACAGTTTAATCAATTTCATCCTACCATCAACTTGACACTCCACTACACTGAAATTAACTTTTTGGACACCATCATTAAGCTGCAGAACAATAAAATAGAGACATCCCTGTATCAGAAGCCAATGGACTGTCCAACATAACTTAAATGGGACAGTTTCCATCCAAAACACATAAAAAACTCTATTTTCTACAACCAAGCCATCAGATATAGTCGCATATGTTCCAACCCCATGGATAGGGATGAACACTTTGGTCGCCTCAGAAAGACCTTTTTGAATCAGGGCTACCATCCAAGAACAATTGAAAACCAGATCACAAGAGCCACCAGAATATCAAGAAATCACCTGCTACATTACAAAGCTAAAGAAGAAAATAACCGGGTACCTCTAGTAGTTACCTACAATCCAAATCTGAAGGTGCTGAGGGGAGCTGCATGGAAATTACAACCTTTACTACAATCGTATCACTCCTATAATACTTCTATCATCATTGGGCAGAAAAGTATTCACATCGAACCTTTACTACAAAAAGATGCCCGCTTGCAATCCATTTTTCCAGACCCCCCACTTCTGTGTTTTAGGCAGCCCCCAAATCTAAGAAGCATCTTTGTCAGAAGCTCCCTGTCCTCTCCAACAGCTGCAGGAACCTTTCCTTGCAACCAGGAAAAATGTAAAACCAGTCCATTTATAATGACCACGGACAAGATAAAGATCCCCAATTCACATGAGGACTACAAGATCCCAGGTACCTTCAGCTGCATCACATCTAAAGTTGTGTACTTAATTATTTGCACTAAATGTCCAATTGGGGGTCTGTATGTGGGGGAGACAGGGCAGAAACTGAGAACAAGGATAAATTCTCACCGCCATACAATAAAAGAAAAAACAATGTATCTACCTGTGGCCAAACATTTTTGTATGCCTGATCATAGCACCATGGACCTGAAATTACTTGTATTGAAAAGTAGCTTCAAATCTCAGAGAGACAGGAGAATCTAGGAGTATAAACTTATGACGACCTTTGACACACTAGTTGCAGGAATGAATGTGTCGCATGGATTTATGTCTTTTTACATCAATTAAAAATATTTAGAATTGAGAGTCCTCAGTGGTTGATACCTTTTAATGGCTAACTGAAAAGATGGTAACAAATTGCAAACTTTCGAGACTACACAGTGACATTTTTTTCCTATCTACCTGTGTAGTCTCGAAAGCTTGCAATTTGTTACCATCTTTTCAGTTAGCCATTAAAAGGTATCAACCACTGAGGACTCTCAATTCTAAATATTTTTCTATCCACTGGCTAACACGGTACCAAGATATATTTCTTTCCTACATCAATTAAGGAATTTGCACTTCAGACCATGTGGGGAGATCACAACACAGAACCAGACCCCAATCAGAGGACACTAAAACATTCCTTATCTAAGAACTGGCCCAATATTTATGGACATAACTGTTTATCACTCATGGTATTTCTGCTTCATGTTTTTTTTTTCTTTTTTTTCTTCTGTGCTATGTTGTGCATAAATATGTGATTTTTCAGAATTTCTTTTAGTCTTTGCCTGAAGAAGAGACCTGTGTAGTCTCGAAAGCTTGCAATTTGTTACCATCTTTTCAGTTAGCCATTAAAAGGTATCAACCACTGAGGACTCTCAATTCTAAATATTTTTCTATCTACTGGCTAACACGGTACCAAGATATTTATCTTTCCTGTATCAGTTTCCTTCTTCAGTCCAAGTACAATACAACTATGATAATCCAGAATGCTCGAGACTATAAAATTGATTGTTGGTATTTCCAAACTACTGTAGCTTTTCCCCATCTTATTGCCATGCCTGCTGGTCCATCCATAGAGCAGGTGATACTTCTACTGTGCAGACTTTGCGTCGACATCCATGTACTGAGGTCTATAAGGCCTAGCAGTTAACCTGGAGACCAGTAGTTCTAAGACATTGCTGGAAGTTAGCTTGAAGCTTTAGGCCGGGTTCAGATTGCATTAATAGCAGCCCGTTCAACACATACGTTAAACGGGCTGCTATTAACGCAAGTGCCGGTATGGCAGCACGCTAGCACAGATTGAGCATCTGCTAGCTCTATCTGTGCTAGCGGTGACGGACCCGGAAACGCTGCAGCCCGCGTCTCGGGGTCCGTCACTCAATGACGGCACATCGCTAGCGCACGGCCATTGTGGGCATGTGCTAGCGATGCATCCGACATTGGATTCAATGGTGCTGTTAGATGGACTGCCTTACACCGCGTTATGCCACGGTGTAACGTAGTCCGTCTAACGGAAGGGTTCAACCCAATGTGAACCCAGCCTTAGTGGACCTATACATTTTCTGAGTTCTGTATGGCAGCAGAGCCATGCCTCAGTCAATACTCTGTTTACCAGAGGAGATAACATGCCAAAAGGCCGCCACTTTCACTCATTAGGTTGTCTCTTATCCAGTTTCTAGTGTTTGAAGTGCTGTTTAGAAATGGTCATTACCATTGTGATTGAGTGTCCTGATAACCTCTTGAATTTGTTGTTATCACTTTTTCCATCCAAAAATATACCAAGACCTATGATGTCACCTCACAAGTATTCTAGATATTTGAGACATCAGCAAGGAATTGCGCTATTGGATTGATCACAATTCCAAGCATGAATGGCCAATTCCTTAAGAAATCTGTCTACACTAGAGGTGAAAGGAATGCAGAGTGACCTTTTATCCCTAGAGTGGCCTCACAGGTAATAGCCAAGCCCTAGCGGTAAACATTAGAGGAAAATGTACATAGTAATTAGTATGTTAATGATAATGTCATTTTGTCCGACTGAATGACTTTTCCAGGAATCTTGGTCATTTCAGAAAATTACTGTTTAGCAAGAAGTTTTGTTAATCCACAAAAAAGATTATGACATTCATGTTAACTTTCCGTGACTTTGAAAAAGATGAGTATTGAGAACATGGGGAACAATTTAACTATCTGTAAATGTATTTACCAATGAATCTTAAAGGGACTATGTCAGCAAGATTTCACATTCCAAACTATTTATATGCTCATGTAGCTCTTACAAGGACAAGTCCAGCAATACCTTTACATGGCCAGTCCATGCCTCCTCCTGCTTAAAGGTACCGTCACATTAAGCGACGCTGCAGCGATCTAGACAACGATCCCGATTGCTGCAGCGTCGCTGTGTGGTCGCTGGAGAGCTGTCACACAGACAGCTCTCCAGCGACCAACGATGCCGGTCTCCTGGTAACCAGGGTAAACATCGGGTTACTAAGCGTAGGGCCGCGCTTAGTAACCCGATGTTTACCCTGGTTACCAGCGTAAACGTAAAAAAAAAAAACACTACATACTTACATTCCGGCGTCTGTCCTCCGGCGCTGTGCTTTCCTGCACTGTCAGCGCCGGCCAGCCGTAAAGCAGAGCGGGGATGTCACCGCTGTGCTTTACGGCTGGCCGGCGCTCACAGCCAGTGCAAGAAAGCACAGCGCCGGAGAGGACAGACGCCGGAATGTAAGTATGTAGTGTTTGTTTTTTTTTACGTTTACACTGGTAACCAGGGTAAACATCGGGTTACTAAGTGCGGCCCTGCGCTTAGTAACCCGATGTTTACCCTGGTTACCAGTGAAGACATCGCTGAATCGGCGTCACACACGCCGATTCAGCGATGTCTGCGGGAGTCCAGTGATGAAATAAAGTTCTGGACTTTCTGCGCCGACCCACGATGGCACAGCAGGATCCTGATCGCTGCTGCCTGTCAAACTGAACGATATCGCTAGCCAGGACGCTGCAACATCACAGATCGCTAGCGGTATCGTTCCGTGTGAAGGTACCCTAAGCTGCCATAATAGAGACAACCATGAGCAAGAGTGATGTTGTTTCTGTAAAAAGAAAATTGAAGCTTTGAATTTAATGGAGCTGAAAATAAGAAGGAAAAATGTGAAATACTATAATAGCACACACAGTTGCCACAGGCACAGACCAAAAACTACATTATATTTATAACTAGAGGTGTTCACAGGACTCCAGTCCAGCATCCTGGTCAGTGGTACCTGGCCGCTAGACAGGAGGTCCGCTAATCTCTTACCTTCCAGCATCTCCGGCGCAACTTTTGATTAGTAGGGGCTGGCATGAGGTCTTCTGTGCATCACATTGTATGTACCACTGATGTGGACGCTGGACCAGAGTCTCACAAATTGATCTCTCATCTCTATTTCTCTATTTGACTTTTTTATTTTGCTTATGTGAGGCCACATCGTGGCATACCGTAGTTTAGCAGGATTAATTGTTTCTTTCTGTAGGTAGAAGTTTATTGTCTCAGTATATGTGTGTTTAGGAAGGAAGAGTTGGGTGATTTGGCTACTATCTCTAGAAATTATGTCCAAATCATAATACTATCTTCGAAACTTTATAAAGGCCAGAAGTTCAGCTTCCTATGGTATTCATTATATCACTTATGCATTATCACTTTGCAGCATAAGTCTTCTCGTATCTTTCAACACCATAATTGGTCCAGGATTCCTGGGCCATATGGTGAAATTAATGGTTGAATATGTTCCTGATCTCTTTGTGAAAAATTCCTTCTTAACACAGCAATGCTAGGAATGTTACTAGGGAGTAGAAGACTGTGATGTTTCCCAAAGTGAAAGAATAGTCCTACATCTCTAAAAACAATGGGTAGAATAGACTAGGACCAATCAGACAACTATAGTGCACATATGTGTTTGCATGCATCCATTATACGTTTCTCCTGCAAACACCACAGTATTTAAACTTGTTACATACAGGCTTGGGAAAGTAGCCTGTAGGGGATGTACAGACTTGCTGCGATGGATGTAGGATAAATAGCTATGGGAATTTACGGAACTGTAAATAGTGGCAGAGAAAATAAACCATTTCAGGACTGGATTATGGGGAGGGCACATGCCTCTGGGCACTGAATCTGTGGGTAGGTATTTATGACTTGGACACCTTTGGCAGCAGCTTATCCCTTCTGAGAACATAAGGATTGGACATTTAATTTCCAATTTACCAAATTTTTCTTTATTAGATTGTCAACTTGTCCAGCTGAAATTAGTGGGTTCAGCCAAATTTCATCTAATGTTTAATGGAATCTTAAGTCAGGAAAGCCTGTAGCAAAATTTATTAGGGACCAAAAATGAAAGCCAGCATTTGCTAATCATAGCCTTAGCTATCGTTATTTTTATGGCTACTTTATACACTGCTTTCCTAAGGAACCCTCAGCTCTCAAGAAAATGGGAGTCCAATCCTATCTAACAAAGAACAGCTCATCAGCCAGAGAGCCAGTTGGGCTCAGGAATCCAGGTAGTATGGCAGCCCTAGTTAAATTCTTGGCCCAGATTTTCAAAGAGATGATAAATGAATTGACCGCAAGTCAGAGAAAAACATGATTTTGCGAATGAGTTTCTTCTGCAGGTAAGAAGATAGAAGAGTCTAAACACAGAGCAGAGCTAGGAGGAGACGACAGGAGGCTCCTTCAGCATTTCATAAAGGCCTCAAACTCTAGGTCATGTGAGAACATAGGAGTACAATAGAGTACAATACTTTTTCTGACCATGAAAGTGGTTTATACTTCTCAAAAAATGATATTCTCCTTGGGAAATTAAGTACCGTACTTATTTGTACAAATATATTTTATTAAAACCATACACGGTCTAATGTGGAATGTAGATGCATCAACTATTATGTCTAGAGCATAAATAAACCCCTTTATTTGGCAGGTGCGCAGGGTGGAATACTGTATACTATTTGTTTTCCTTTAAAGGAAGAGCTCTTTCCCCGGTCAGCCAAATGATGACATCAGCAGCTTTCCCCAGATAGATTTGGATATGGAACTGTTTAAGGCAGCAATGCGATGTAATTGGGTTTGTGAATTCTCCAGTCTATGCACTAAACTGCTGTGGATACAGTGACTGTGGGTGACATCACAGCCAAATAGCAGGAGAGACCAGAGGCACAGAAGGGATGAACATGTGTGTATAAAGCCAGAGCCAAACATGGTAAATCATTGTAATTCAGCCTCCCTGAGCTTCAACATCTGAAGACCAGAACCTCATGAAGTCAACTGGGGAGTTACTGGAAAGATTTAGGTGGGGATTACACAGGCACCAGTTACAAACAAATCATTTCATCTTTTAAGCAAAGCTTTGTTCTCATCCCATTAGGGCTGGTTTCAGACAAAGTGGGGCCCTGGGCAAAAGTTTAAAATGAGTCCCCAAATGCTTACATATTGCACCATCAGACTCAAACATTTTGGTTACATTTACATGCGCTGAGTTCAGACTGTTAACCCCTTAGTGACAGAGCCAATTTGGTACTTAATGACCAGGCCAATTTTTACAATTCTGACCACTGTCACTTTATGAGGTTATAACTCTGGAACGCTTCAACGGATCCCGCTGATTCTGAGATTGTTTTTTCGTGACATATTGCACTTCATGTTAGTGGTAACATTTCTTCGATATTACTTGCGTTTATTTATTAAAAAAACTGAAATATGGCGAAAATTTTGAAAATTTTGCAATTTTCAAACTTTGAATTTTTATGCCCTTACATCAGAGAGATATGTCACACAAAATGGTCAATAAATAACATTTCCCATATGTCTACTTTACATCAGCACAATTTTGGAAAAAAAAAAAAAATTATTAGGGAGTTATAAGGGTTAAAATTTGACCAGCAATTTCTTATTTTTACAGCAAAATTTACAAAACCATTTTTTTTAGGGACCACCTCACATTTGAAGTCAGTTTGAGGGGTCTATGTAGCAGAAAATGCCCAAAATTTACACCATTCTAAAAACTGCACCCCTCAAGGTGCGCAAAACCACATTCAAGAAGTTTATTAACCCTTCAGTTGCTGCACAGGAACTAAAGCAATGTGGAAGGAAAAAATGAACATTTTACTTTTTTTCACAAATATTTTACTTCAGAATCAATTTTTTTTATTTTCACATGTGTAAAAAAAGAAAATGAACCACATAATTTGTTGTGCAATTTGTCCGGAGAATGCCGATACCCCATATGTGGGGAGGGACCACTATTTGGGTGCACAGTAGAGCTCAGGAGGGAAGGAGCGCCATTTGGCTTTTTCAACATAGAATTCCCTGGAATTGAGATCGGACACCATGTCGCGTTTGGAGAGCCCCTGATGTGCCTAAACAGTGGAAACCCCCCACAAGTGACACCATTTTGGAAACTAGACCCCCTAAGGAACTTATCTAGGTGTGTGGTCAACACTTTGAACCCCCAAGTGCTTCACACAAGTTTATAACGTAGAGCCGAAAAAATTAAAAATAATTTTTTTTTCACAAAAATGATCTTTTCACCCCCAATTTTTTATTTTCCCAAGGGTAGCAAGACAAAATAGACCCCAAAAGTTGTTGTGCAATTTGTCCTGAGTATGTCGATACCCCGTATGTGGGGGTAAACCTCTGTTTGGGTGCACAGTAGAGCTCAGAAGGGAAGGAGCGCCATTTGACTTTTTCAACATAGAATTCTCTGGAATTGAGATCGGACACCATGTCGCGTTTGGAGAGCCCCTGATGTGCCTAAACAGTGGAAACCCCCCACAAGTGACACCATTTTGGAAACTAGACCCCCTAAGGAACTTATCTAGGTGTGTGGTCAACACTTTGAACCCCCAAGTGCTTCACACAAGTTTATAACGTAGAGCCGAAAAAATTAAAAATCATTTTTTTTTCACAAAAATGATCTTTTCACCCCCAATTTTTTATTTTCCCAAGGGTAGCAAGACAAAATAGACCCCAAAAGTTGTTGTGCAATTTGTCCTGAGTATGTCGATACCCCGTATGTGGGGGTAAACCTCTGTTTGGGTGCACAGTAGAGCTCAGAAGGGAAGGAGCGCCATTTGACTTTTTCAACATAGAATTCTCTGGAATTGAGATTGGACACCATGTCGCGTTTGGAGAGCCCCTGATGTGCCTAAACAGTGGAAACCCCCCACAAGTGACACCATTTTGGAAACTAGACCCCCTAAGGAACTTATCTAGGTGTGTGGTCAACACTTTGAACCCCCAAGTGCTTCACACAAGTTTATAACGTAGAGCCGAAAAAATTAAAAATCATTTTTTTTTCACAAAAATTATCTTTTCACCCCCAATTTTTTATTTTCCCAAGGGTAGCAAGACAAAATAGACCCCAAAAGTTGTTGTGCAATTTGTCCTGAGTATGTCGATACCCCGTATGTGGGGGTAAACCTCTGTTTGGGTGCACAGTAGAGCTCAGAAGGGAAGGAGCGCCATTTGACTTTTTCAACATAGAATTCTCTGGAATTGAGATCGGACACCATGTCGCGTTTGGAGAGCCCCTGATGTGCCTAAACAGTGGAAACCCCCCACAAGTGACACCATTTTGGAAACTAGACCCCCTAAGGAACTTATCTAGGTGTGTGGTCAACACTTTGAACCCCCAAGTGCTTCACACAAGTTTATAACGTAGAGCCGAAAAAATTAAAAATCATTTTTTTTTCACAATAATGATCTTTTCACCCCCAATTTTTTATTTTCCCAAGGGTAGCAAGACAAAATAGACCCCAAAAGTTGTTGTGCAATTTGTCCTGAGTATGTCGATACCCCGTATGTGGGGGTAAACCTCTGTTTGGGTGCACAGTAGAGCTCAGAAGGGAAGGAGCGCCATTTGACTTTTTCAACATAGAATTCTCTGGAATTGAGATCGGACACCATGTCGCGTTTGGAGAGCCCCTGATGTGCCTAAACAGTGGAAACCCCCCACAAGTGACACTATTTTGGAAACTAGACCCCCTAAGGAACTTATCTAGGTGTGTGGTCAACACTTTGAACCCCCAAGTGCTTCACACAAGTTTATAACGTAGAGCCGAAAAAATTAAAAATCATTTTTTTTTCACAAAAATGATCTTTTCACCCCCAATTTTTTATTTTCCCAAGGGTAGCAAGACAAAATAGACCCCAAAAGTTGTTGTGCAATTTGTCCTGAGTATGTCGATACCCCGTATGTGGGGGTAAACCTCTGTTTGGGTGCACAGTAGAGCTCAGAAGGGAAGGAGCGCCATTTGACTTTTTCAACATAGAATTCTCTGGAATTGAGATCGGACACCATGTCGCGTTTGGAGAGCCCCTGATGTGCCTAAACAGTGGAAACCCCCCACAAGTGACATCATTTTGGAAACTAGACCCCCTAAGGAACTTATCTAGGTGTGTGGTCAACACTTTGAACCCCCAAGTGCTTCACACAAGTTTATAACGTAGAGCCGAAAAAATTAAAAATCATTTTTTTTTCACAAAAATGATCTTTTCACCCCCAATTTTTTATTTTCCCAAGGGTAGCAAGACAAAATAGACCCCAAAAGTTGTTGTGCAATTTGTCCTGAGTATGTCGATACCCTGTATGTGGGGGTAAACCTCTGTTTGGGCGCACTGCGGAGCTTGGAAGGGAAGGCGCGCCGTTTGACTTTTTAATCTCTTAATTGTGAGAGCGGACGTCATTTTGGGTTTGTAGATGTGCCTAACAGCAGAAACCCCCCACAACTGACCCCGTTTTGGAAACTACACCCCTCAAAGATTTTAATCAGGAGTATATTGAGCAATTTGAACCCACATGTATGACACAGAGTTTGATAACATTAGGTTGTCATATTGAAAAAATTCATTTTTTTCCACGAGAATCTTGTTTTAGACCTGAATGTCTCGATTTTTCAGAAATAACATCAAAAAGTGGACCCCACAATTCGTTACCCACTTTATTATGAGTGCAGCAATATCCCATATGTAGTAAAAAAGTTCTGTTTGGACAAATGGCAGGGCTTGGACAGAAAGGGGCACAATGTGACAAATTTGGCTTTATTTGAAATTGAAGATCCAGGACCCATTCAAAGCTTCTAGAGACATTGAGCAAAAAAGAAAATCCTTCCAGGAATTATTACTCACAGAGGGAGGCATGCTCCTAAAACACAATGGCTGACTATAAAATTGGTCTTGCTAACAAAACAGTTGTCCCGCATTTGCGTATATTGTAGCAGGAAGAATAAACTGTACTGGAATGAAGGGCAAAATGTGTAGGAAAATGCAGCCAACTATGTGGCAAAGCGGAGTTTGTTCCAAAGATGAAAGAACACCATCAGGGCTAGAATGGCAGACACTTTCAGAGACTGGTCGTACAACGTCCTTTTAGCTCCATCAATCCCTATATGAGAGACGAATGTGCCAATAGACGTGGTACACCATAGCAAGCTCCCACCCGCCAAGGTCAGAACCGCTATATGCACAAAACAACCAGTTCTCTATAGAAAGTATTGTCTGGTACCAGAGGTTCGGCAAGAACCATAAAGTAAAGCCCATAGTGTATAAGTACGGAACTTCCTCATTTTTTAGAAATCCTACAATAAAATGATCATGCCCGTATCATCAACATAAATATAAGTAATATAAATGGAAGCCAAAGTTTTGTGTAGCAAGACAGTTATAAAAACAGTCAAAGTTAGATAAATGGTCAAAAATGTTTGAGTAATAAAGTCCTAGAATTCATTTTCAGATAATCTCACTTTGCAAGAACATTTGTGGGGTCCACACTCTAGAGCGTACAGACGTGGGTACGTGGATGAGAATTTGTTGGAATAGTAGTTTGGTATGGGATTGATCGAGTCGTAGAATTTTCAGATGACCTGACTTTGCAAGAACATTTGTGGGGTCCACACTCTAGAGCGTACAGACGTGGGTACGTGGATGAGAATTTGTTGGAATAGTAGTTTGGTATGGGATTGATCGAGTCGTAGAATTTTCAGATGACCTGACTTTGCAAGAACATTTGTGGGGTCCACACTCTAGAGCGTACAGACGTGGGTACGTGGATGAGAATTTGTTGGAATAGTAGTTTGGTATGGGATTGATCGAGTCGTAGAATTTTCAGATGACCTGACTTTGCAAGAACATTTGTGGGGTCCACACTCTAGAGCGTACAGACGTGGGTACGTGGATGAGAATTTGTTGGAATAGTAGTTTGGTATGGGATTGATCGAGTCGTAGAATTTTCAGATGACCTGACTTTGCAAGAACATTTGTGGGGTCCACACTCTAGAGCGTACAGACGTGGGTACGTGGATGAGAATTTGTTGGAATAGTAGTTTGGTATGGGATTGATCAAATTCTGGAATTAATTGTGAAATGGGGTAAAATGGGAACTACTAATTAAAATATTTATCAATTGTTCCAAATTGTACTACTGGGGCCACTAAGCAGAAAATAAAAATGATTGAAAAAAAAAACAAACTAATAATTGTAGGTGGTGTGGTAGGTCTCAAAACAGGGGGAGATACAAAGGCCTGGTTGGGATGGGCATGTGGGGCAATAAAATCGGGAATCACTCCGCCTGCCATGCTTTCTGCAAACTCGGCACCTTTTTTGAGGATACCTTTGGGTGGGAGTGACAGGGACAGGGTGAGGAAAATGGCGTTCTGACAGTCTCCGGGAATCCTCAGAGTCGAAGGCTTCCCCCGGTGCCATGGACTCAAATATGAGGCTCTCTACTACTTTTTCCTGAAAGTGCAGGAAAGTTAGTGGTCCTTGAGATTTTTTGTATAGGACAAAACTGTTGTAGGTGGCAGTCTGAATTAGATAGATTCCCACCTTTTTATACCACGCCCTGGTCTTCCTCTTGACCAGGTATGGTTGCAGAACCTGGTCTGACAGGTCTACGCCACCCATATGTCTATTATATTCTGTGACGCAGACAGGTTTTTCTTTGTCCCTGGTGGCACCCCTCTCTCTGACCGTCACAGTGGTGTCCGTATGCAGTGTGGAAAGCATATAGACGTCCTTCCTGTCTTTCCACTTCACTGCAAGTAGTTGGTCGCTTGCAAGTGAAAATGACGCCCCCTCTCCAAACGTCTGGACACCAACTGTGACGGAAACCCCACTCTGTTTTTCCTCACTGTCCCACAGGCCCCTGTACTTGCAGCATGGAGGGATTTGTATAGGGGGATACTCGTGTAATAATTATCTGTGTACACGTGGTACCCTTGATTGAGAAAAGGCGTCATTAGCTCCCAGACAATTTTGCCTGGGATACCAATTGTCTGGGGGCAGTTTGGGGGGTTTATTTGGCGGTCCCTACCTTCGTAAATTAGGAAGGTGGACGTGTACCCTGATGAGCTCTCGCAAGCTTTATATAATTTTACGCCGTATTTGGCTCTCTTGGAGGGAATAAATTGGCGGAATGAAAGACGGCCCTTGTAGCTCATCAAGGACTCGTCGACTGCCATATTTTGCTCTGGGGTATAGGAATTTAGAAAGGAAGTTTTTAGGAGGGAAATTAGGGGTCTTAATTTATTTAGCCGATCGTAGTTGGGGTCAGTTCTTGGGAGAGCTTGGGCATTGTCACTGAAGTGGAGGAATCTCATCAGGGCTTCGTAACGGGCTCGGGACATGATGGCTGCAAATACAGGGGTGCAGTGGACAGCTTTTGTTGCCCAGTAAGAGCGGAGAGTGGTTTTTTTTACTATACCCATATTCAGGGTGAGGCCTAAGAATTTTTTAATTTCGGGGACATTTGTGGGGATCCAGGAACGGGAATGAAAGGCAGTGGGTTTTTGGGAAATATATTGCCGGGCATATAGGTTAGTTTGGTGGACGATTAATTGCAGGACTTCGGGGCTAATGAAAATTTCAAAAAAATCAATGGGGGTAAAATTGGCGACATCTACTTTTATTCCAGGGACTGCAGAAAAAGGGGGAATTTGAGGGGAAAATGAGGTGTCATTATACCACAGCGGTGGGGGGACTGCGGTACTTGGTCCTGCCTCTGAAGCTTCAGCAGTGACGACCGACTCCGCTACCACCGGGCTGGGGGATCCCGTGGAGGAAGAGTCGTCATCACTGTCTGAAAACTGCTCAACTTCAGGGGCAGAATCTGTTTCGCTGCCGGAGCTGCCGGAGCAAAGCAGGCTGTAAGCTTGCTCCGCGCTAAAAGTTCTGCGAGCCATTTTATCTAATTCCTCCCCTAACCCTACCCCTAACCCTAACCCTACCCCTAACCCTAACAAAAAATTTAAAAAAAAAATTATAATTTTTTTTTTTCTTTTTTATAATCCTCTGCTGGTGATGCAGGGATTACGGAGAACGGGGGTGGGTAAATGGGATGCTGGCGGAGGCAGATATTATGTTTTTTGTCACTGACAGAGCAGCACTTGAACTGTAGTCTCTCTCTCTTCTCTCCTAGAACAACTACAAGGAGAGAAGAGAAAGGTACAGCCCAAGTGCTGCCATGTTTATCAAATATTAGGGGTTTTGATCACTGTAATTGGACATATTACAGTAATCAAAACCCAGCAGCCAATGAGAAAATTCTCATAGGTTGCTGGGTCTCTGCTGGCAGATCATGGCAGGCGCACTGCGCATGCGCCCGCCATTTTCTTCCAGCAGAGAAGAAGAAGGGGGGCCAGGAGCAGTGGGCTGGGGACCGGGGACCACTACTGAGGACCGGGGACCACTACTGAGGACCGGGGACAGGAGCAGGCGGTATGGTGGGGGGCTCGGGGGCTCTATTTCTCTCCCCTCTGATGTGCGATCACATCAGAGGGGAGAGAAATGCAAAGCATTTTTTTTTTTTTACAAACTATTTGCAGCGATCGCAATCCCGGGGGTCTGTAAAGACCCCTGGGATTGCGATCGCTCCAGGGGGTCTGCGATCGCTCCAGGGGGTCTGTAAAAACAGACCCCAATACACCGGGGGAAGCTAGGCTTTGGCGGGCGCATCTGCACATGCGCCCGCCATTTTGGAGCCCGGGCAGGAAGGAGGAGGGTCGGGGACCGGGGGGGCACCTTCTCCGGTACATAAGGTACCGTGGGGGGCTCGGGGGACCCTATTTCTCTCCCCTCTAATGTCCGATCACATTAGAGGGGAGAGAAACACAATACTAATCGCGTTTTTTTTTTTTTTTTTGCGATCGCCGGTAAACGGTTAATTACCGGCGATCGCAAAAGCGGGGTCGGTGAAAACCGACCCGAATCATGTTCTCTGGGGTCTCGGCTACCCCCGGCAGCCGAGACCCCGGAGAAAATCGGCCTCTGGGGGGCGCTATGTACTTTTTCCACAGCGCCGTTAATTAACGGCGCTGTGGCTTAAGTACCCTTAGCGGCCGCCGTTAAAAGGCGTATCGGCGGTCGCTAAGGGGTTAAACGAGTGTGATCGAAAATATTGAAGTCGTTTGGCGCTTGTTTACCGGCCTCTTTACACAGGTTGACAAAGAATGATGGGGACAGAATGATCACTAGTAGATCAGTCTGTCCTCATACAGCATCATATTATCAGCATCACATTTGCAGTTTACTCCATGCGATGTGCCACTGAAAACAATGATTTTTGCTCCACCCGATGAAGGAGCAGCATTTTTCTTGTTAATTGGGTGATTACCAACATATTTACACCTCTAAACTCTATTCTGTGAAGCGGGGATTTATAAATGGATGCTACATACACAAAGTATGTGACACACACTGTATGTACATATGCAGCGCCCCAGAGACCTGGTCGTTGCAGTATGACACTGCCACTAAGGGGAGTGGCGGTACGTCTGATGGCACTGAAGGAATTCTACTGACCAGGTATCACCAGCACACATTACACTTCACACTCCGGCCACTAGGGGAAGAAAAAGGCTTTTTTATTGGGCCACTCCACACACTGGTAAAACTAGGGGTTGGATAGGAAGTTAGTGAGAAGCTGACTGGGTTGGATTCAGGCAACATCCCGTGGCAGGGGGTGTTGCAGGGAGAAGGCACAGGGGGGTCCCTGTCAGGCGTGGGAACCTGGCAGGTACCTAGCGAACAGAGCAGAACGTTACGGAACCGCGCCTGCACTACCTTGCGGCGGTATCCTAAGAAAGAGACACGAAGCGAAGGGTATTGTGGAACAGTGAGAAACTAGATCAAGCACAAAGGAGAGCCAGTAGGAGTCGTGCCGTGAGACCAAGGCAACATCCTACTGAGGCGCGTAGCCGGTGGCCGGAACACCGCGGAAGTAACTGACTCTATGCCTTACTTCGAACTCCGCAGGACAGTTAATTATAGGTTGGCTATCTACCTTAAATTTCCTACGAAGACATAGGGGGCAACACGTGGAGAGGGGCGTCTCTAGGGTCCCGGAAGAGCTCCGAGCCTTCCCGTCATACGGGTGCGTCCTAGCCATAACATATCTGGGGGACGAGAAACTAGTAACATCAGGAACAAGAGAGAGAGAGAAAGAATTAGAAAGAACGAACGAACGAGAGCAGAAGTTGTGAGGACTATTCCGAATGCTCAGCAGGGTAGCACTACAACACACAGGCGCTAGTTGTAGGCAACGATTTCCATCTGCAAAGGGAATTCTGGATGTGCCCATCGGACCGGCCGGTCTCAGATAGCCCTGTTAACCGTGCTCTGGATTGAGGATCCTGAAGTCTTCAGTAAAGAGGTAAAGAGACTGCAACCTTGTGTCCTCGTTATTGTCTGCACCTCACACCATCGCCATCTACATCACTGGGAAGCCCTGGGGACATACTTCACCTGTGGGAAGGTATACCATCTAGCTGCCATTCCATCACCCCAGTGGACCCCAAGCATCGTCGGTCACCCTGACTGAACACCACAGGTGGCGTCACAAAACCTTGACAGACTCTTATCACCTTTTATTGGACGCCCCTTAGCAGGGTCACGGACCGGGTCCAGCCACCGTGACAGCCCCAGATCTGAGACAGAAACGACCGGTACCGAGTGACCTGTGGCCCTGTGTCTGGGGGCGATCCACATACACATAGCACACAAGCATGTACATAGCAAACACATACACACATATACATATTTGTATAGAAAGAGCACCTACACACATGTATACACAAAGCACATACAGAACAAATACATATTCATGTATACAGAGCACATACATAGACATACAGTATATGAATACACAGAACACATGTACACATTTATACACCAAGTACATGCATGCACAGAACACATACATACAGACACATACAGTACAGACCAAAAGTTTGGACACACCTTCACATTCAAAGATTTTTCTGTATTTTCATGACTATGAAAATTGTACATTCACACTGAAGGCATCAAAACTATGAACTAACACATGTGGAATTATATACAGTGGGGCAAAAAAGTATTTAGTCAGTCAGCAATAGTGCAAGTTCCACCACTTAAAAAGATGAGAGGCGTCTGTAATTTACATCATAGGTAGACCTCAACTATGGGAGACAAACTGAGAAAAAAAAATCCAGAAAATCACATTGTCTGTTTTTTTAACATTTTATTTGCATATTATGGTGGAAAATAAGTATTTGGTCAGAAACAAAATTTAATCTCAATACTTTGTAATATATCCTTTGTTGGCAATGACAGAGGTCAAACGTTTTCTGTAAGTCTTCACAAGGTTGCCACACACTGTTGTTGGTATGTTGGCCCATTCCTCCATGCAGATCTCCTCTAGAGCAGTGATGTTTTTGGCTTTTCGCTTGGCAACACGGACTTTCAACTCCCTCCAAAGGTTTTCTATAGGGTTGAGATCTGGAGACTGGCTAGGCCACTCCAGGACCTTGAAATGCTTCTTACGAAGCCACTCCTTCGTTGCCCTGGCGGTGTGCTTTGGATCATTGTCATGTTGAAAGACCCAGCCACGTTTCATCTTCAATGCCCTTGCTGATGGAAGGAGGTTTGCACTCAAAATCTCACGATACATGGCCCCATTCATTCTTTTATGTACCCGGATCAGTCGTCCTGGCCCCTTTGCAGAGAAACAGCCCCAAAGCATGATGTTTCCACCACCATGCTTTACAGTAGGTATGGTGTTTGATGGATGCAATTCAGTATTCTTTTTCCTCCAAACACGACAAGTTGTGTTTCTACCAAACAGTTTCAGTTTGGTTTCATCAGACCATAGGACATTCTCCCAAAACTCCTCTGGATCATCCAAATGCTCTCTAGCAAACTTCAGACGGGCCCGGACATGTACTGGCTTAAGCAGTGGGACACGTCTGGCACTGCAGGATCTGAGTCCATGGTGGCGTAGTGTGTTACTTATGGTAGGCCTTGTTACATTGGTCCCAGCTCTCTGCAGTTCATTCACTAGGTCCCCCTGCGTGGTTCTGGGATTTTTGCTCACCGTTCTTGTGATCATTCTGGCCCCACGGGGTGGGATTTTGCGTGGAGCCCCAGATCGAGGGAGATTATCAGTGGTCTTGTATGTCTTCCATTTTCTAATTATTGCTCCCACTGTTGATTTCTTCACTCCAAGCTGGTTGGCTATTGCAGATTCAGTCTTCCCAGCCTGGTGCAGGGCTACAATTTTGTTTCTGATGTCCTTTGACAGCTCTTTGGTCTTCACCATAGTGGAGTTTGGAGTCAGACTGTTTGAGGGTATGCACAGGTGTCTTTTTATACTGATAACAAGTTTAAACAGGTGCCATTACTACAGGTAATGAGTGGAGGAAAGAGGAGACTCTTAAAGAAGAAGTTACAGGTCTGTGAGAGCCAGAAATCTTGATTGTTTGTTTCTGACCAAATACTTATTTTCCACCATAATATGCAAATAAAATGATAAAAAAAACAGACAATGTGATTTTCTGGATTTTTTTTTTCTCAGTTTGTCTCCCATAGTTGAGGTCTACATATAATGTAAATTACAGACGCCTCTCATCTTTTTAAGTGGTGGAACTTGCACTATTGCTGACTGACTAAATACTTTTTTGCCCCACTGTACTTAGCAAAAAAGTGTGAAACAACTGAAGTTATGTCTTATATTCTAGGTTCTTCAAAGTAGCCACCTTTTGCTTTGATGACTGCTTTGCCTTCAGTGTGAATGTACAATTTTCATAGTCATGAAAATACAGAAAAATCTTTAAATGAGAAGGTGTGTCCAAACTTTTGGTCTGTACTGTATATACCTACTCTAAGAGCCCATGCATTCTGATATCTTCACTAATATACCTACCAGGAGCTCATACATTCTAGGCTCAACTACATAGACACACAGACAATAGAGCACTTACCTCCTATCCATCTCCTCTTCAAATTTTCCAACTCCCGCAGACTGCAAGACCTGTGGTGAGATTATGTTCACATGACCGGTCACATGAACATGATGTCATCAAAGGTCCTGAAGTAGTCTCCATATCAGAAACTACACTGATAAAGCTATCAGTATAGCACCAGCTGTAGATGCTGGGGTCTCCCAAGTCGGTGGAGTCCCTGGGCAATTGTCCAGTTTTTCTCCCCTAACACCAACCCTGCATCACATTTAGGTTTTTCGTGACTGAAGAATACCCCATACTATATGACTGCATGCCTATATGGTTGCACATGTCTGCTGCTGACATATATTATATGGACAAAAGTAATTGGGGCACCTACAAGAGATTTTGTGATAATATTATGGAGTAGTTTCCCCTTTTACATCTATTACAGCTTCTACTCTCTTGGAAAAGGGCAGCACAGTGGCTCAGTGGTTAGCACTGCAGCCTTGCAGCGCTGGGGTCCTGGGTTCAAATCCCCACCAAGGACAACATCTGCAAAGAGTTTGTATGTTCTCTCCGTGTTTGCGTGGGTTTCCTCTGGGTTCTCCGGTTTCCTCACATATTCCAAGACATACTGATAGGGAATTTAGATCGTGAGCCCCATCGGGGACAGTGATGATAATGTGTGCAACCTGTAAAGCGCTGCGGAATATGTTGGCACTATATAAAAATAAATATTATTATCTTATCTAAGATTTTAAAGTGCGTCTTTTGGGAATCTTTAACTATTCATCCAAAAAAGCATTTATGAAGGTTTGTCATTGTGGAGAGTGACATACCAGCTCTGGTTTATTAAGGTAAGGAGGCTTATTCGCCGTGCAATGCTCTTCTGGGAAATTTTATATGCAAATTGCCTCTTCAGAGAGAAAGAGGACGAATAAGCCTCCTTAACTTGACAAGCCAGAGCTGGTATGTCACTCTCCACAAGGAGAAATCTTACCCCTTAGGCCTCAGTCCAGAACCTCTCACCTAGCCAAATCAGATCTCATACTCTGCGCTGATGAGGGTCAATAACCTGAAACACCGTGTCTGCAAATTGAGATTCTGATTTGGCTTTTATCCTAAGTCATATTGCAAGACTCGTTAAAGGGTTGATTGTGACTTGTAGGATTGCTACATCCAACTGGTGGCGCTATAGAGTTCAAGTCCTCTTTCTCTCTGAAGAGGCAATTTGCATACTTTGTGAAGTCAGACACTGATGATAGACTAGAGGACCTGGTTTACAGTCTCTGTTCTATTTCATCCCAAACATGTTAGATAAGATTAAGTCTTTGTACCATCCTAATTTGTCAATGACAAGCTCACCCAAATATGCCTTTATGGTCCTTTGTTAGCTGGGGAACAGTGATGATGAAACAGAAAAGAACCTTCCCCGCTCTGTAACTTTGTGGCTGACTGGCTTAGTTGCTGTAATTCCTAAACACTTGCACTTTTCAATAATATCACTAACAGTTGATTTTGGCATATTGAGGAGTAAAGAAATTTCATGAACTGAGAACTGTTCCAATATTTACGGACGCAACTGTTTATCACTCTCACATAATGGTAGTTCTGCTTCACGTCACCTGTCTTATTTATGGCATTATTTCTGTGCTGTGTTGTGCATAACTATGTGATTATTCAGAATTTTTATTAGTCTATGCCTGATGAAGGGAGTAGTCTCAAAAGCTTGCAATTTGTTACCATCTTATCAGTTAGCCATGGTATCAACCACTGAGAACTCTCAATTCTAAATATTTTTCTCTGTCTACTGGCTAAGGCTACGTTCACATTTGCGTTGTTGTGTGTTGCGTCGGCGACGCAACGCACAACGCATGCAAAACACATGCAAAAACGCATGGTTTTGTGATGCATGCGTCCATTTTTGGCTTGCTTTTGGACGCAAAAAAAAATGCAACTTGCTGCGTCCTCTGCGCCCTGACGCTTGCGCCAAAAATGACGCATGCATCACAAAACGCAAGACAACGCATGTCCATGCGCCCCCATTTTAAATATAGGGGCGCATGACGCATGCGTCGCCGCGGCTGCGCCCGACGCAACGCTAATGTGAACGTAGCTTAACACGGTACCAAGTTATATATATCTTTCCTATAAGAGAGAACCATTCTTTCACAAATATTTGTAAAGGCAGACTGCATGTCTAGCTGCTGGATTTTATATACCTATGGTCAGCATCGGACTGGAGCACCTTGGCCCACCAGAGAAAATCATTCTTGGGGCCCACTATGTAGCTACATAGAAATAAATACAAGACCACCAATTGTGCGGTAAAACACGCTAATATCAGGGTATAATATAAGGTAGTACACGTCTTAATGATATAACAGGGTTCGGGGTGCTGGATTATGAAGGTTGTACAGAGTTGTAACACAGGCATGTGTCAGAGTAAACTATTTGTCGCCATAGAATGAAAGAAATGCTGTGGCAGACGATTCAGTGGAGAAAGCGTGTTGGCAGTGTGGGCCAGGATTGCAGTCATCTGTGTCAGTGTGTTCTGTGTGTAGGGGTGCTGATCCATGTAGGGTAGATTTAAGCAAAATCAGGACGGGATAGGTAGGAGATTGATGATGAGGACAAAGACAGCTGTAAAAAAGTTGCTTAATGTTGCTAACATGAAGGTTTGTATGTGTGTGATATATAATATAGGTGTGTCCTGAGAGGAGTGATAAAATTTAACAAAAAGTATAGAAGGTTGTGGGAGCGAGAGAGAAGAGTTAGTAAACTGTGAAAGATCTACAGAATAAGATAGAAGTTTGGTCGCAGATTGGGAAATTAGAATATTAATGATGATGCTAAACTCTTTCATAAGAGCTGGGTATGTGACAACATAGAAAGTGGGGAAGCCAGGTTGCAAAGTGATCCAGAAACTTGGGGTGTTGTTGACCTTCGACAGTGGTGCCCAACTGTCACTTGCCCGGAGAGGAGAGCCTTGAAGAACATAGGTTTTTTGTTTTGTTTTTTTAGATCAAACCACTTGCTAAGTTACCTTCATTTTTTATGTTCTAACTTACAAACATTGGACATAAGTATTAATATTGAAAAGAAATAGCTCAAAAGTGAACTTTGGCTTTAAATGATACTATTGTAGATAAAAACGGTTTCGCAATACTAGCGAAATGAAGCATGTCCAACTTTAAATCATCTTTTAGAGCATTATTCCATTTGACATATAGCTCTTGACACCTATGTAATTATTGGAGACGGGCAGGCTGCTGTGCTAAACAAATTCCACTGTAGTCAAACCTCAGCATCGAAAACAGATATGTCTCCCTTACCACAGATAACACCTGTGTGCTTGTGAATAGTTCACATGATATATGATAATCATATCTGAGTCATGGTTCATCACCAAGGTTTAGGGATGATTAAGAAGTTAGAGATATATTTTGGCTAACTTGTATATTCTCTAACTGACTTTATTTACAATGTGCCAACCTTGTGGAATTCAAGATGTTCCCACTTCAGATTCAGATAATAATAATAATAATATTTATTTATATAGCGCCAACATATTCCGCAGCGCTTTACAGTTTAACAGTTTCAAACACAAAAGTCATAAGTAACAACGTTAACAATACAATAATTAAAGCAAAATAAGACGACCCTGCTCGTGAGAGCTTACAATCTACAATCAGATGAAGTCCTTTGTATGTACTTATAATATGGACATTATAGGACCTACATATGGACTTTAAAAAGGTGTCATCACTTGGCAGACAAGAAATTAATGTGAATGTCCACCATGTAATATTACATTCACAATAGCAAATTCACATGAGGATTCGCTAATTGCCGGGAGCCTTTGGATCACATATGTGTTATCATATCTAGTTCAGCTTTCCTCATAGAGCTGTTAGTCAATGGATCTAATACAGTGTCATGTAAAAGTTTGTGCACCCCTGGTCAAAATTACTGTTATTATGAACAGTTAAACAAGTTGAAGATTAAATGATCCTTAACCCCTTCCCGACCCATGACGCCACGTAGGCATCATGAAAGTCGGTGCCAATCCGACCCATGACGCCTATGTGGCGTCATGGAAAGATCGCGTCCCTGCAGATCGGGTGAAAGGGTTAACTCCCATTTCACCCGATCTGCAGGGACAGGGGGAGTGGTAGTTTAGCCCAGGGGGGGTGGCTTCGCCCCCTCGTGGCTACGATCGCTCTGATTGGCTGTTGAAAGTGAAACTGCCAATCAGAGCGATTTGTAATATTTCACCTATTATAACGGGTGAAATATTACAATCCAGCCATGGCCGATGCTGAAATATCATCGGCCATGGCTGGAAATACTAATGTGCCCCCACCCCACCACACCGATCGCCCCCCCAGCCCCCCGATCTGGCCGGTACACTGCTCCGGCTCCCCTCGTCCAGTGCTCCGCTCCCCCCCGTGCTCTTGTCCGCTCCCCCCGTGCTCCAATCACCCCCCCGTGCTCCAATCACCCCCCCCTGCACTCCGATCCACCCCCCCGTGCTCCGTTCCACCCCCCCGTGCTCCGTTCCAGCCCCCCGTGCTCCGTTCCACGCCCCCATGCTCCGTTCCACGCCTGCCGCGCTCCGATTCTCCCCCCCATGCTCCGATCCCCCCCCCCCCCGTGCTCCCCCCTCACCCCATCATACTTACCGATCCTGCCGGGCTCCGTCCGTCTTCTCCCTGGGCGCCGCCATCTACCCCCCCCCCTTTGTCACCCCCATAGGTAGGGACAATAAAAAAGTAAAGAAATTTTTTTTTTCCACTAATGTTAGAATAGGGTTAGGGTTAGGGGTAGGGTTAGGGGTAGGGTTAGGGTTAGGGGTAGGGTTAGGGTTAGGGGTAGGGTTAGGGTTAGGGGTAGGGTTAGGGTTAGGGTTTCGGTATGTGCACACGTATTTTGGTCCTCTGCGGATTTTTCCGCTGCGGATTTGATAAATCCGCAGTGCTAAACCGCTGCGGATTTATGGCTTTACCGCGTTTTTTTCTGTGCATTTCACTGCGGTTTTACAATTGCGATTTTCTATTGGAGCAGTTGTAAAACCGCTGCGGAATCCGCACAAAGAAGTGACATGCTGCGGAATGTAAACCGCTGCGTTTCCGTGCAGTTTTTCCGCAGCATGTGTACAGCGATTTTTGTTTCCCGTAGGTTTACATTGAACTGTAAACTCATGGGAAACTGCTGCGGATCCGCAGCGTTTTCCGCAGCGTGTGCACATACCTTTAGAATTAGGCTATGTGCACACGGTGCGGATTTGGCTGCGGATTCGCAGCAGTGTTCCATCAGGTTTACAGTACCATGTAAACATATGGAAAACCAAATCCGCTGTGCCCATGGTGCGGAAAATACCGCGCGGAAACGCTGCGTTGTATTTTCCGCAGCATGTCAATTCTTTGTGCGGATTCCGCAGCGTTTTACACCTGTTCCTCAATAGGAATCCGCAGGTGGAATCCGCACAAAAAACACTGGAAATCCGCGGAAAATCCACAGGTAAAACGCAGTGCCTTTTACCCGCGGATTTTTCAAAAATGATGCTGAAAAATCTCACACGAATCCGCAACGTGGGCACATGGCCTTAGGGTTAGGGTTGGAATTAGGGTTGTGGTTAGGGTTGTGATTAGGGTTATGGCTACAGTTGGGATTAGGGTTAGGGGTGTGTTGGGGTTAGGGTTGTGATTAGGGTTGTGATTAGGGTTATGGCTACAGTTGGGATTAGGGTTAGGGGTGTGGGGGGGTTAGTGTTGGAGCTAGAATTGAGGGGTTACCACTGTTTAGGCACATCAGGGGGTCTCCAAACGCAACATGGCGCCACCATTGATTCCAGCCAATCTCGTATTCAAAAAGTCAAATGGTGCTCCCTCAATTCCGAGCCCTGACGTGTGCCCAAACAGTGGTTTACCCCCACATATGGGGTACCAGCATACTCATGAGAAACTGGACAACCCAATATTGGGGTCAAATTTCTCCTGTTACCCTTGGGAAAATTAAAAAATTCTGGGCTAAATAATTATTTTTGAGGAAAGAAAACGTATTTATTATTTTCACGGCTCTGCATTATAAACTTCTGTGAAGCACTTGGGGGTTCAAAGTGCTCACCACACATCTAGATAAGTTCCTTTCGGGGTCTAGTTTCCAAAATGGGGTCACTTGTGGGGGGTTTCTACTGTTAAGCCACATCAGGGGCTCTGCAAACGCAACGTGACGCCCACAGAGCATTCCATCAAAGTCTGCATTTCAAAACGTCACTACTTCACTTCCGAGCCTCGGCATGTGCCCAAACAGTGGTTTACCCCCACACATGGGGTATCAGCGTACTCAGGAGAAACTGGACAACAACTTTTGGGATCCAATTTCTCCTGTAACCCTTGGGAAAATAAAAAATTCTGGGCTAAATAATTATTTTTGAGGAAAGAAAACGTATTTATTATTTTCACGGCTCTGCATTATAAACTTCTATGAAGCACTTGGGGGTTCAAAGTGCTCACCACACATCTAGATAAGTTCCTTTCGGGGTCTAGTTTCCAAAATGGGGTCACTTGTGGGGGGTTTCTACTGTTTAGGCACATCAGGGGCTCTGAAAACGCAACGTGACGCCCACAGAGCATTCCATCAAAGTCTGCATTTCAAAACGTCACTACTTCAATTCCGAGCCCCGGCATGTGCCCAAACAGTAGTTTACCCCCACATATGGGGTATCACCGTACTCAGGAGAAACTGTACAACAAATATTGGGGTCAAATTTCTCCTGTTACGCTTGGGAAAATTAAAAAATTCTGGGCTAAATAATTATTTTTGAGGAAAGAAAACGTATTTATTATTTTCACGGCTCTGCATTATAAACTTCTGTGAAGCACTTGGGGGTTCAAAGTGCTCACCACACATCTAGATAAGTTCCTTTCGGGGTCTAGTTTCCAAAATGGGGTCACTTGTGGGGGGTTTCTACTGTTAAGCCACATCAGGGGCTCTGCAAACGCAACGTGACGCCCACAGAGCATTCCATCAAAGTCTGCATTTCAAAACGTCACTACTTCACTTCCGAGCCTCGGCATGTGCCCAAACAGTGGTTTACCCCCACATATGGGGTATCAGCGTACTCAGGAGAAACTGGACAACAACTTTTGGGATCCAATTTCTCCTGTAACCCTTGGGAAAATAAAAAATTCTGGGCTAAATAATTATTTTTGAGGAAAGAAAACGTATTTATTATTTTCACGGCTCTGCATTATAAACTTCTATGAAGCACTTGGGGGTTCAAAGTGCTCACCACACATCTAGATAAGTTCCTTTCGGGGTCTAGTTTGCAAAATGGGGTCACTTGTGGGGGGTTTCTACTGTTAAGCCACATCAGGGGCTCTGCAAACGCAACGTGACGCTCACAGAGCATTCCATCAAAGTCTGCATTTCAAAACGTCACTACTTCACTTCCGAGCCCCGGCATGTGCCCAAACAGTGGTTTACCCCCACATATGGGGTATCAGCATACTCAGGAGAAACTGGACAACAACTTTTGGGGTCAAATTTCTCCTGTTACCCTTTGGAAAATAAAAAATTGCAGGCTAAAAGATCATTTTTGAGAAAATAATTTATTTTTTTTTCATGGCTCTGCATTATAAACTTCTGTGAAGCACTTGGGGGTTCAAAGTGCTCACCACACATCTAGATTAGTTCCTTTGGGGGTCTAGTTTCCAAAATGGTGTCATTTCTGGGGGATCTCCAATGTTTAGGCACACAGGGGCTCTCCAAACGTGACATGGTGTCCGCTAATGATTGGAGCTAATTTTCCATTTAAAAAGCTAAATGGCGTGCCATCCCTTCCGAGCCCTGCCGTGTGTCCAAACAGTGGTTTACCCCCACATATGGGGTATCAGCGTACTCAGGACAAACTGTACAACAATATTTGGGGTCCAATTTCTCCTATTATCCTTGGCAAAATAGGAAATTCCAGGCTAAAAAATCATTTTTGAGGAAAGAAAAATTATTTTTTATTTTTATGGCTCTGCGTTATAAACTTCTGTGAAGCACCTGGGGGTTTAAAGTGCTCAATATGCATCTAGATAAGTTCCTTGGGGGGGGTCTAGTTTCCAAAATGGCGTCACTTGTGGGGGAGCTCCAATGCATAGGCACACAGGGGCTCTCCAAACGCGACATGGTGTCCGCTAACAATTGGAGCTAATTTTCCATTCAAAAAGTCAAATGGCGCGCCTTCCCTTCCGAGCCTTACCATGTGCCCAAACAGTGGTTTACCTCCATATATGAGGTATCAGCGTACTCAGGAGAAATTGCCCAACACATTTTAGGATCCATTTTATCCTGTTGCCCATGTGAAAATGAAAAAATTGAGGCTAAAAGAATTTTTTTGTGAAAAAAAAGTACTTTTTCATTTTTACGGATCAATTTGTGAAGCACCTGGGGGTTCAAAGTGCTCACTATGCATCTAGATAAGTTCCTTGGGGCGTCTAGTTTCCAAAATGGGGTCACTTGTGGGGGAGCTCCAATTTTTAGGCACACGGGGGCTCTCCAAACGTGACATGGTGTCCGCTAAAAAGTGGAGCCAATTTTTGATTCAAAAAGTCAAATGGCGCTCCTTCCCTTCCAAGCCCTGCCGTGCGCCCAAACAGTGGTTTACCCCCACATATGAGGTATCAGCGTACTCAGGACAAATTGGTCAACAACTTTCGTGGTTCAGTTTCTCCTTTTACCATTGGGAAAATAAAAAAATTGTTGCTAAAAGATAATTTTTGTGACTAAAAAGTTAAACGTTCATTTTTTCCTTCCATGTTGCTTCTGCTGCTGTGAAGCACCTGAAGGGTTAATAAACTTCTTGAATGTGGTTTTGAGTACCTTCAGGGGTGCAGTTTTTAGAATGGTGTCACTTTTGGGTATTTTCAGCCATATAGACCCCTCAAACTGACTTCAAATGTGAGGTGGTCCCTAAAAAAAATGGTTTTGTAAATTTCGTTGTAAAAATGACAAATCGCTGGTCAAATTTTAACCCTTATAACTTCCTAACAAAAAAAAATTTTGTTTCCAAAATTGTGCTGATGTAAAGTAAACATGTGGGAAATGTTATTTATTAACTATTTTGTGTCACATATCTCTCTGGTTTAACAGAATAAAAATTCAAAATGTGAAAATTGCGAAATTTTTAAAATTTTCGCCAAATTTCCGTTTTTATTACAAATAAACGCAGAATTTATTGACCTAAATTTACCACTAACATGAAGCCCAATATGTCACGAAAAAACAATCTCAGAACCGCTAGGATCCGTTGAAGCGTTCCTGAGTTATTACCTCATAAAGGGACACTGGTCAGAATTGCAAAAAACGGCAAGGTCTTTAAGGTCAAAATAGGCTGGGTCATGAAGGGGTTAAAAGGCTTAAAGTTAAAGATGACACATTTCCTTTGTATTTTCAGCATTTACATTTTTAAAATTACAAAAAGCAAAATGGGTCAAAGTTTAGGCGACCTGCATGGTTAGTACCTAGTTGCACCCCCTTTTGAAAGTATCACAGCTTGCAAACGCTTTCTCTAGCCAGACAAGAGTCTTTCAATTTATGGTTGAGTGATTTTTTAAAATTCCTTCTTCCTTGGAAAATTCTTCCAGTTCTATGAGCTTCCTAGGTTGCCTTGCATGCACTGCTATTTTGAGGACTACCCACAGATTTTCAATGATGTCCAGATCAGGGGACCGTGAGGGTCATTGTAAAACCTTCTGTTAGGAGTCGAGTTTCCTCTGCTGCACAGGGGGAATCTCGATCCGTCTCTGCTGCGGTCTCCCATTCTCCTCCAGCCGCAGTGGAGTCTGCTCAGCAGGGACGTCGATCCCAGCGTCTCGCTCAGTCTGACTCTGTGCGAAGAGTTACTGCTGCTTTTCCTGCTTCTGCCATTGAAGCCAGTGCTGGACAGCGGCAAGTGGATGTTTCTGGATCTAAGTCCTTATTTGCACACACTGAGCATGCCCAGGGCAAGATCTCCTGTTGGAGATCGAGGGTCACATGCTCAGGTACTGCAGCACATCCCATTGGTCCTTTTGGCAGGTCCTGAAAGGGCAAAACTTCTGTAGCTGTTTCCTGTGCTGCAGCTATATAAACTGCGCATGACCGCACGGCCATGTGCTAGTATTGTCTTGTAAATATGTGTGTGTGTTGTGAGTGAAAGTCGCTCTTTAAATACCCTCCCTATTGAATGTCTGTTCGCGGAAGGTGTATGTTTGCTATCTAGCGCCCGACTTATCCAACAGCACGTAACACACATTACAGCTACCAGTTGCTGTGTCCGCCTGTACGGCGCCGTGCGCTTGCTCTGCGCTTTCCTGACCCAAGCCTGGGTGGTTAATGGCGTCCGTCTGTGCGGCACCGCACGCACTCTTGTGCCTTTATATTATTATTTAGTTTCCTTACACACCCAGTTGCGGTGTTGTGCCAGCAAGTGTCTAATCGGACTTCAATCCTAGTTGGGGTTGAGTTCGCTGACTACTTGCTCGCGCTCTATGTGCGGTACCGCGGTCCTGTGATGCAACAGGATCGCTTCCTTCACGCAGGGTGTAGTTAACCCATGCGTGTATACTTGTAGCACCGCCATATAGTCCGTCTTACTAGCAGCAGGGTTTTTACCTGCACGGTGGACCTCGGACGGCGAACGCACCTAGTTCCATTTTATCTTGTACTTGGTGCGTTCCGCCAGTCCTAACACCTTCAGCTTGCACTTTTTGAGATAGTCTATTGTGGATTTTGATGTGTGTTTAGGATCATTATCCCGCTCTCGGACCACAACCTTCTTTCCTTCTCTGTCAAGAATTGTCTCCTCACCCGGGACACCCCCACTTACCACACTTATCGGAATACACGTACCATTAATACCCAGCAGCTTGTGGACAATCTCCACACATATCTAGCCCCCATCTCCTCCCTCTCCTGTCCAGAGTTAGCATTGTCACACTTCAATAACACACTGAAGAATGTTCTAGATGAAGCAGCACTTTCTACACGCAGAAAGACCCGACACAGACAACGGCAGCCCTGGCACACTATGCAAACATGCTTTCTTCAGCGTTGCTCAAGGTGTGCAGAGCGGCAGTGGAGAAAATCTCTTTTAGCAGAAGACTTCATCCACTATAAGTTCATGCTCAAAACCTATAACTCTGCCCTTTATCTGGCCAAACAATCCTACTTCACCACCCTCATCACCTCACTATCCAACAACCCAAAACGACTTTTTGAAACCTTAAACTCCCCCCTGAAACCTAAAGTACAGGCCCCCATCACCAACCTCAGCGGTGAGGATCTGGCACTTATTTCTTAGAAAAAATCAACCACATCCATCAGAATATCTCAGCCCAATCTCCTCAGTGTCCGGATCCCCTTCCCTGCCGCACCTCAAGCTCACTAGACATCTTTGAGCCTGTTTCAGAAGAAGAAGATTCCAAGTTCCTCACTTCTGCTCGGCCTACAACCTGCAACAGTGACCCCATTCCTTCACATATACTGCAGTCTCTCTCACCAGTAGTCACCACTCACCTGACTAAAATATTTAACCTCTCTCTTTCTTCAGGTATCTTTCCTCCTCATTTAAACATGCCATCTTAACCCCTTTACTTAAAAAGCCATCCCTGGACCAGAACTGCACTGCTAACTACAGACCTGTCTCTAACCTTTCCTTCATGTCTAAACTCCTGGAACGCTTGGTCCACTCCTGTCCAATCCGCTAACTCTCGGATAACTCTCTTCTTGACCCCTTACAATCTGGTTTCTGCTCTTTACACTCCACTGAAACTGCCCTCACTAAAGTCTCTAATGACCTAATAACAGCTAAATCCAAAGGTCATTGCTCTCTGCTGATTCTCCTGGATCTCTCTGCCGCATTTGACACTGTGGATCACCAGCTCCTCCTCACTGTGCTCCGCTCTATAGGCCTCAATGACACAGCCCTTTCCTGGTTCTCCTCCTACCTCTCTGACTGCTCCTTCACTGTATATTTTGCCGGCTCCTCTTCCTCTCCTCGTCCCCTTACTATCGGGGTTCCGCAAGGCTCAGTTCTAGGCCCCTTCCTCTTCTCTCTTTACACGGCCCCTATTGGACAAACAATCAGCAGATTTGGGTTCCAGTATCATCTCTATGCTGATGACACCCAGTTATACACTTCTTCCCCCGACATCACCCCTTCCCTAATTCAAAATACCAAGGATTGTTTGTCTGCTGTCTCTAACATCATGTCCTCCCTCTACCTGAAACTAAATCTCTCTTTGGAACTTCTTGTGTTTCTCCCTTCTACTAACCTCACTCTACCCAACATCAAAATTACCCTGGAGGGTTTAGCATGCCTGCTGTCTTGGGGTTATATTGACACCGAACTTTCCTTTACTCCCTATATCCGATCACTCACTCGCTCTTGTCAGGGAAGATAGTGCAGACAGAGACCTGGGCACAAATAAGGAAGTTGGGGGTGGCGGTGGCATGGGGGTTGGGGTTAGAACAGTTAATAATTTAAGAAATAGAAGTACAGAGAGGAACATAAAGTGCATGTATACTAATGCCAGAAGCCTCGCCAACAAAATGGACGAATTAGAACTAATGTTGTTGGAGCATAATTATGACATGGTGGGGATATCTGAAACGTGGCTGGATGAGAGCCATGACTGGGCTGTTAACTTGCAGGGCTACAGCCTGTTCAGAAATGACCGTACAGATAAGCGAGGGGGAGGGGTGTGTCTATATGTAAAATCATCCTTAAAACCCATCCTGCGCGATAATATAGGTGAATTTAATGAAAATGTAGAATCCCTGTGGGTGGAGATAAGGGGAGGGGGAAAAAATAATAAATTACTGATAGGGGTTTGTTATAAATCTCCAAAAATAATGGAAGCAATGGAGAATATCCTCGTAAAGCAAATAGATGAAGCTGCGACTCAAGGAGAAGTCATTATTATGGGGGACTTCAACTACCCTGAAATAGATTGGGGAATAGAAACCTGCAGTTCCAGCAAAGGTAATCAGTTTTTGACAATTATGAGAGACAATTACCTTTCACAACTGGTTCAGGACCCAACAAGAAGGGGGGCACTGCTAGACCTAATATTAACCAACAGGCCAGACCGCATAGCAAATATAAGGGTTGGGGGTCACTTGGGAAATAGCAATCACAAAATAATAAGTTTTAAAGTATCCTTTAAAAAGATGTGTAGTAGAGGGGTTACAAGGACACTAAACTTCAGGAGGGCAAATTTCCAACGGATGAGAGAGGATCTTGGTGCAATTAACTGGGATGATATCCTGAGACACAAAAATACACAAAGAAAATGGGAGACGTTTATTAGCATCCTGGATAGGACCTGTGCACAGTATATACCGTATGGGAATAAACATACTAGAAATAGGAGGAAACCAATATGGCTAAATAGAGCTGTAAGGGGCGCAATAAGTGACAAAAAGAAAGCATTTAGAGAATTAAAGGAAGCATTTAGAGAATTAAAGGAAGTAGGTAGTGAGGAGGCATTAAATAAATACAGAAAATTAAATAAATTCTGTAAAAAGCAAATCAAGGCAGCAAAGATTGAGACAGAGAGACTCATTGCCAGAGAGAGTAAAAATAATCCTAAAATATTCTTTAACTACATAAATAGTAAGAAACTAAAAAATGATAGTGTTGGCCCCCTTAAAAATAGTCTGGGTGAGATGGTGGATGAGGATGAGGAAAAAGCCAATATGCTAAATGACTTTTTTTCATCAGTATTTACACAAGAAAATCCCATGGCAGACAAAATGTCTAGTGATAAAAATTCCCAATTAAATGTCACCTGCTTAACCCAGCAGGAAGTGCGGCGGCGTCTAAAAATCACTAAAATTGACAAATCTCCGGGCCCGGATGGGATACACCCTCGAGTACTGCAGAAATTAAGTACAGTCATTGATAGACCATTATTTTTAATCTTTAAAGACTCCATAATAACAGGGTCTGTGCCACAGGACTGGCGTATAGCAAATGTGGTGCCAATATTCAAAAAGGGGACAAAAACTGAACTCGGAAATTATAGGCCAGTAAGCTTAACCTCTACTGTGGGTAAAATACTGGAGGGCATTCTAAGGGATGCTATACTGGAGTATCTGAAGAGGAATAACCTCATGACCCAGTATCAGCACGGGTTTACTAGGGACCGTTCATGTCAGACTAATTTGATCAGCTTCTATGAAGAGGTAAGTTCCAGATTGGACCAAGGGAACCCAGTGGATGTAGTGTATATGGACTTTTCAAAAGCTTTTGATACGGTGCCACACAAAAGGTTGATACATAAAATGAGAATAATGGGGATAGGGGAAAATATGTGTAAGTGGGTTGAGAGCTGGCTCAGGGATAGGAAGCAAAGGGTGGTTATTAATGGAGCACACTCGGACTGGGTAGCGGTTAGCAGTGGGGTACCACAGGGGTCAGTATTGGGCCCTCTTCTTTTTAACATATTTATTAATGACCTTGTAGGGGGCATTCAGAGTAGAATTTCAATATTTGCAGATGACACTAAACTCTGCAGGGTAATCAATACAGAGGAGGACAATTTTATATTACAGGATGATTTATGTAAACTAGAAGCTTGGGCTGATAAATGGCAAATGAGCTTTAATGGGGATAAATGTAAGGTCATGCACTTGGGTAGAAGTAATTAGATGTATAATTATGTGCTTAATTCTAAAACTCTGGGCAAAACCGTCAATGAAAAAGACCTGGGTGTATGTGTGGATGACAAACTTAAATTCAGTGGCCAGTGTCACTCAGCTGCTACAAAGGCAAATAAAATAATGGGATGCATTAAAAGAGGCATAGATGCTCATGAGGAGAACATAATTTTACCTCTATACAAGTCACTAGTTCGACCACACTTAGAATACTGTGCACAGTTCTGGTCTCCGGTGTTTAAGAAAGACATAGCTGAACTGGAGCGGGTGCAGAGAAGAGCGACCAAGGTTATTAGAGGACTGGGGGGTCTGCAATACCAAGATAGGTTATTACACTTGGGGCTATTTAGTTTGGAAAAACGAAGACTAAGGGGTGATCTTATTTTAATGTATAAATATATGAGGGGACAGTACAAAGACCTTTCTGATGATCTTTTTAATCATAGACCTGAAACAGGGACAAGGGGGCATCCTCTGCGGTTGGAGGAAAAAAGGTTTAATCATAATAACAGACGCGGATTCTTTACTGTAAGAGCAGTGAGACTATGGAACTCTCTGCCGTATGATGTTGTAATGAGGGATTCATTACTTAAATTTAAGAGGGGACTGGATACCTTTCTGGAAAAGTATAATGTTACAGGGTATATACACTAGATTCCTTGATAGGGCGTTGATCCAGGGAACTAGTCTGATTGCCGTATGTGGAGTCGGGAAGGAATTTTTTTCCCCATTGTGGAGCTTACTCTTTGCACATGGGGTTTTTTTGCCTTCCTCTGGATCAACATGTTAGGTTAGGCTATGGGTTGAACTAGATGGACATATAGTCTTCCTTCAACCTTAATAACTATGTAACTATGTAACCTGCATCTTAAAAACATCTCCAGAATCCAACCTTTTCTCACCGTTGAAACTGCTAAGACTTTTACTGTTGCTCTCATTCATTCCCGTCTGGACTACTGCAACTCTCTTCTGATCGGTCTCCCTCTTTCCAAACTTTCTCCTCTCCAATCCATCTTGAATGCTGCAGCCAGAGTCATATTTCTGTCCAGCTGCTTCACCGATGCCTCCATCTTGTGCCAGTCATTACACTGGCTACCCATTCGCTACAGGGTCCAGTATAAACTCATCTCTCTCACCCACAAAGCTCTCCACAGTTCTGCACCGCCTTATATCTCCTCTCTCATCTCTGTCTATCGCCCTACACATGCCCTCCGTTCTACAAATGACCTAAGACTAACAACCCCTGTAATCCGAACCTCACACCTCCGTCTCCAAGACTTCTCTTGTGCTGCGCCAGCTCTCTGGAATGCACTTCCCCAGAAGATCAGACTGATACCTAGCCCCGACCTATTCAAGCGCACTATGAAAACCCATCTCTTCAAACAAGCCTACCAAATCAGCTACTCAGTAAACTAACTTTGCCCTGTTCCCTCCTTCCAAATATTATTCTGAATCTGCACCCTACTATTCATCTGTCTCAACACCCTTCATACACATGATAACTGCACTTGATACTTGACTATTGCACTTAAATACATGGGCTGATGACCGGATCATGCATCTTTGTATGAAAATCCCTATTTATTATAATTGCCAGACCAGAAATAACAAGCAATTTTCACCTATTGTGTCCCCCCATTTCCTTGTAGATTGTAAGCTTGCGAGCAGGGACCTCACCCCTAATGTCACTGTTTAAATTGTCTTAACTCGTACCGAATTTATTGTTTGTACATGTCTCCGCTTAATTGTAAAGTGCTGCGGAATATATTGGCGCTATATAAATAAAAATTATTATTATTATTATTTATAGATGCCATGGTCTTTTCAACTTCAGCTTTTTTACAGATGGTGTTATGTTTGCATCAATCATTTGTTGAAATTTAATTGAATCAATTTTTCACTCTACCCGTGAAATGGTCCCTGTGGCATTGGCTGTAACATAACCCCAAAACATTATTGATCCACCCCCATGCTGAATGGTAGGCGAGATGTTCTTTTCCTGAATTTCTGTTCCCTTTTTTATTCCACACATACCTTTGATCATTGTGGCAAAAGAGTTCTATTTTAACCCAATCAGTCCGCAGGACTTGTTTCCAAAATGCATCAGGAGTGTTTAGATGTTCTTTTGCATAATTTGCTCCACTGCTCCCATGCTGTTATGAAAAGCGTACCTCAGAGTATGTTTGGTCTTTACTAGTGTTGAGCATTCCGATACCGCAAGTATCGGGTATCGGCCGATACTTGCGGTATCGGAATTCCGATACCGAGATCCGATATTTTTGTGATATCGGGTATCGGTATCGGAAGTGTAAAATAAAGAATTAAAATAAAAAATATTGTTATATTCACCTCTCCGGCGGCCCCTGGACATCTGCGCGAGGAACCGGCGTCCGGCACGGCTTCTTTCTTCAAAATGCGCGCCTTTAGGACCTGTGGTATGACGTCCCGGCTTCTGATTGGTCGCGTGCCGCCCGTGTGACCGCCACGCGACCAATCAGAAGCCGCGACGTCATTCCTCAGCTAAAGTCCTAGAATGAGCGCCTTTTAGGACCTGAGGAATGACGTCGCGGCTTCTGATTGGTCGCGTGGCGGTCACATGGGCGGCACGCGACCAATCAGAAGCCGGGACGTCATTCCACAGGTCCTAAAGGCGCGCATTTTGAAGAAAGAAGCCGTGCCGGACGCCGGATCCTCCCGCTGATGTCCAGGGGCCGCCGGAGAGGTGAATATAACAATATTTTTTATTTTAATTCTTTATTTTACACTTTAATATGGATCCCAGGGCCTGAAGGAGAGTTTCCTCTCCTTCAGACCCTGGGATCCATGAGGATACCTTCCGATACTTGATGTCCCATTGACTTGTATTGGTATCGGATATCGGTATCGGCGATATCCGATATTTTTCGGGTATCGGCCGATACTATCCGATACCGATACTTTCAAGTATCGGACGGTATCGCTCAACACTAGTCTTTACTAGTTAAGAGCTGTTTGTATATTATCATAGCAACGCTTTACAAAAATGAAAATATTTACAACTCTTCTGTTTGTCATTTACATTTTATTTTGTTAGATATGTAGCATAGGAAACACTGCTTATGTCAATTCTACTTTTAGTCGGACAGGAAATCAATCATAAGTTTATGCCATAAAAAGAAAGCTGTCTTTTACAGAATATGTTGTGAAATATTTTTGTCTCTGCTGCAAGCAAATTTGCAAAAGGTCTTTATCAGATACATCCTATTTTGTCTATATAGTTCCTATTTATATCTATATAAATCCTTAGGAAGGCAAAGATCCAGCTCACTCATGAGTCCCAAGGTACACAAGTAAAGGAATTTTCCAGCAGCAGTATTTCTAAAATCTTGATTTGACTTTATTTAATATCAATGTTTACAATCAGGACAAAGACACAGTAGTTAATGAAGAAATGCATTTTGGATCGCTGGTGATCCTTAGTCATCTAATCTATATAGCCAGCCTATGGATCAATAGCGATCTGAAATGCGTCTGCTCATGTACTACAATGTCTTTGTAAGACTTGTGTATATGGCTATTCAATTACGTTGAATCAAGATTTTACGACTACTGGTGCTGGAAAATTCCTTTGCCTATGTATTTTCGAAGTAACAGATAATCAAAAAGAAAACCCATGTCAAATCAGATCTTGCTGTTTTTATTCCTTTCCATCAAGCGCAAACTTCTTGCTAAGCTTCCAAATGTATGTCATTAAAAATTAAATAACAGATGCAAGAGATTATGATTGCGGTGAGATTACATTTGGTTTGTGTGTATTGTTACCGTATAGATGGGTCTGAACAAGACTGGTCATCAACAAAACGGTAGAGTGTTATTATTCAGGGTAAGATGGTTTCTGCTTTCCTTTGTTAGATGCATTAATGCACTATAAATATAGATCATTCTGGAGGTCACTCTTTAATGCAGCATAAACCTTGTGTTTTTCCCCAGTTATGGTGCTTTGTTGTTACCATTCTGACTTTTCCTTGACAAACAACCTTAACTTCAGTTTCTACTCTACAATGGCTGACAGTGTCTCAGTGGTTTTTAATTACACTTGGTTCCGGCCAACCCATATATGTAGGCTTTACTGAGAGAGGTGTCCACATTCACCCATGCATTCAGACATTAGCCTTTGGTAAGTGTTCACATTTGGACAGGGAGGTCAGGGACCCATCAGATTAATGAGGCCACCTTGATGATGGTTGATGGGCTCACACTATTTGGCCAAATTCTGTGCAAAGCGTCTCATAAATATTTTTTCTAATGTTCAAAAAGCCATTTTGTTATTCATATTTCATGTATTTCATATTCGACATGCTTTGGCACGATAGAGTGCAACCTTTTTTTGTATATTGTATATGGAGGTAGCTGCTCCTGGTATGCACCTATTCACACTAGATTGGATGTGCCAGTCGTTTTTATGTCATCAGTGTGTCATTACAGTCTGCTATAATGTTCCCACTGGTTTTCATGTAGCAAAAGATCCATGTATGTGACTTATTTTTCCATATGTTTTCACAGTATATGTTTGAACATATACTCATATACTATTTTTAATGGATAATCAATGACAACATTATAAACTTTATTTTTACTAAGCTTTTATAATTGTAAATACATGGGCTTGTTATATGAGAATTCACCTTGTATGACTTATTTTTTTATTCTTCTTTCTACAGTTCCAGGGTGCAGAAGCCGGAGCCAGCTTATAATATTAGTAGCTATGTGCACCAGATTTTCATCCATCCAGGGAAACATTCAGTTTCACCTTCAGCTTAATCCCGCTGGGCTGAAGTAATTGAAGGTCATGCTTGGCTCTCGGTCAGTGGTCACTATCAGTGTGATACAAGTAACCTCAAGGCTGAAACAGGCCTATAATATTGTAAGAAGCATTTATCTAAGTGAAATAGATGTGCAGAATGCAGAATAGAGTTAATAGATTTTAGCTGTCTTACAACAGAATGGGAGAGATTCAGTGTACACCAAGTGTATTATGACATATGGCACAGGGGGAGGTCGCACGGGGCTCCGAGCTCTGAGGAGGCCTACCTGGAGTTACGCTACTGTAACAGTATCGGTGTGCACAGCGCACCCATACAGTTACACTCTCCTGCAGAGCGTTGAGAATTGATCTCCCTGCTCTGCCACCCAGCCGCTATGGGGCCCCTGTAGGGGCTCCAGTAGCGAGGGCAGTGCCAGCGACCGATACAGTTGACCGCATTGATGAGAGGGGGAGCGTTACACTCCCTCTCCCATCATCCCCCTCTCAGGGTTTGACGACACTGACAGTGGGTGTGATGATGTCATTACTTGGCGCCCACTGTCCAGAGATGTGAGTATTGTATTTTTCTTTGTTTTGTATGAGGGTGCTTTGTATTATATAGGGCCTGCCTATTGGGGGTACATTATATTATAAAGTAACATAGTAACATAGTAACATAGTTAGTAAGGCCGAAAAAAGACATTTGTCCATCCAGTTCAGCCTATATTCCATCATAATAAATCCCCAGATCTACGTCCTTCTACAGAACCTAATAATTGTATGATACAATATTGTTCTGCTCCAGGAAGACATCCAGGCCTCTCTTGAACCCCTCGACTGAGTTCGCCATCACCACCTCCTCAGGCAAGCAATTCCAGATTCTCACTGCCCTAACAGTAAAGAATCCTCTTCTATGTTGGTGGAAAAACCTTCTCTCCTCCAGACGCAAAGAATGCCCCCTTGTGCCCGTCACCTTCCTTGGTATAAACAGATCCTCAGCGAGATATTTGTATTGTCCCCTTATATACTTATACATGGTTATTAGATCGCCCCTCAGTCGTCTTTTTTCTAGACTAAATAATCCTAATTTCGCTAATCTATCTGGGTATTGTAGTTCTCCCATCCCCTTTATTAATTTTGTTGCCCTCCTTTGTACTCTCTCTAGTTCCATTATATCCTTCCTGAGCACCGGTGCCCAAAACTGGACACAGTACTCCATGTGCGGTCTAACTAGGGATTTGTACAGAGGCAGTATAATGCTCTCATCATGTGTATCCAGACCTCTTTTAATGCACCCCATGATCCTGTTTGCCTTGGCAGCTGCTGCCTGGCACTGGCTGCTCCAGGTAAGTTTATCATTAACTAGGATCCCCAAGTCCTTCTCCCTGTCAGATTTACCCAGTGGTTTCCCATTCAGTGTGTAATGGTGATATTGATTCCTTCTTCCCATGTGTATAACCTTACATTTATCATTGTTAAACAGTCTGTCTATGGGGGGTTTATTTTACAATATAGAGGCTGCCTATGGGGAGTACAGTATACTGTAGGGTTTTTCCCTATGGGGTGCATTATACTATATAGAATCTGCCTATGGGGGTGAATTATACTATAAAGTCTGCCTATGGGGAGTGCATTATACAATAGAGTCTGCCTATGGGGAGTTTGTTATACAATAGAGTCTGCCTATGGGGGTGCATTATACTATATAGAGTCTCCCTATGAGGGTGCATTATACAATAGAGTCTGCCTAAGGGGGGTGCATTATACAATATAGAGACTCCCTATGGGGGATACATTATACCATATAGAGTCTCCCTATGGAGGTGTATTATACAATATAGAGTCTTTCTATGGTGTGCATTACACCATATAGAGTCTGCCTATGGGGGGCATTATACCATATATAGTCTCTCTATGAGGGTGCATTATGCAATATAAAGTCTGCCTATGGGGAGTGCATTATACTATAGAGTCTCCCTATGGGGGTGTATTATACAATAGAGAGTCTGCCTATGGGGGGTGCATTATACCATATAGAGTCATAGTAACATAGTTTTTAAGGTTGAAGGAAGACTGTAATCCATCTAGTTCAACCCATGTCCCAACCTAACAACATGCCCTAACATGTTGATTCAGAGGAAGACAAAAAAAACCATGTGGCAAACAGTAAGCTCCACATTGGGGAAAATTCCTTCCTGACACCCCATACGGCAATCAGACTAGTTCCCTGGGTCAACACCCTATCAAGGAATCTAGTGTACATAACCTATGGGGAGTGCATTATATTATAGAGTCTGCCTATGGGTGTGCATTATACAATATAGAGTCTGCCTATGGAGAGTGCATTATAATATAGAGTCTCCCTATGGGGAGTGCATTATATAATATAGAGTATGCCTATGGAGAGTGCATTATACAATATACAGTCTGCCTATGGGAAGGTGCCTTATAATGTAGAGTCTGCCTATGAGGGGTGCATTATACCACATAGAGTTTCTCTAAGGGGATGCATTTTACCATATAGAGTCTCCCTATAGGGGTGCAATATACTATATAGAGTCTGCCTATGGGACATACATTATACCATACAGAGTTTGGCTATTGGGAGTGCATTATACTATACAGAGTCAGCCCATGGAGAGTGCATTATACAATATAGAGTCTGACTATGGGGAGTGTATTATTCTATAGAGTCTGCCTATGGAAAGTGCATTATACAATATAGAGTCTGCCTATGGGGCGCATTATACTATATAGAGTCTGACTATGGGGTGTATTATACAATATAGAGTCTGACTATGGGGATTGCATTATACAATATTGAGTCTTCCTATGGAGGGTGCATTATACCATATAGAGTCTCCCTATGGGGGGTGCATTATACAATATAGAGTCTGCCTATGGGTGGTGCATTATACAATATAGAGTCTCCCTATCAGTAGTGCATTATGTAATATAGTAATATAGAGTTTGCCTATAGGAGGTACATTATACTGTAGAGTCTGCCTATGGGGGTGCATTATACTATAGAGTCTGCCTATGGGGAGTGCAATATACTATATAGAGTCTGCCTATGGGGACTTAAGCGGTCATTTGGATTCTCTCCTGAAAACCACAGGAATGGTCCTAAGGTAATCAATTTAAGTCAACATATACTTTCGGTGCTGGAAATTGATCTACTTAATAAAGGTCTAATGTTTTGTCCGACGGCACAATTCGATAGATTCAGCGCAGTTAAGGACTTGCACTTATTCGCTAGAAAATTGCTGTTTAAGCGATATTTCCATGACGAATCCCTGTTGAAATTATTCCCTACAGAGACGGAACAGGAGGCGCTAGCAATTTTGGAGGAATTAAGAATTGAACATGATACTCCCCCAGGAGGTAAGATTCCACCATCTATTAAACCTCGTTCAAAAAAATTTCCTCCCCTCTCATACTGTTCCACTTTAGACGTGTTTGTAAAAACAGTTAGTCAAGAATTTGAAAAGATACCTAGGTACCCTAATTCAAACAATTTGTCTAATGAAGAAAATATGGCCCTTAAGAGATTACAAAATCTACAGGATGTGGTGTTTAAAGCAGCAGATAAGGGTGGGAATGTGGTGATTTGGCCTAAGTCTATGTATGAAGCGGAGGCATTTCGCCAGTTGAAAGATGGCACATGCTATAAAAAATTAACTTATAATCCCTTGATTAAATTTCAGGCTGAGTTATTGTCTTTATTACAAGAAGCAAAAGATAATGGAGTTATCAGTGGAGAATTGTTTTCGGCATTGCAAATTAGTGAGCCTTCCATTCCCACCCTTTATCTGCTGCCCAAAATTCACAAAAATCATACGACACCTCCGGGAAGACCAATAATCTCCGGTTGCGGAAATTATTTGGAACATGTAAATAAATTTTTAGATTTTGAATTACAACCTCTTGTGGAAACTCTACCATCCTTCATTAAGGATACAAATGAATTTTTGAAGAAAGTGGATGGTTTATACGTCGACACGGACACTTTGTTAGTGACGTGCGACGTTGAATCATTATACACAAATATACGCCACATAGATGGTGTACATGCAGCAAAGTTCTTTTTACAATCAACTTCCACATTTAATCACATGGGATCGTTTGTGGAGCAGCTACTATTTTTCTCTTTATCCCATAATTTTTTCCTCTTCAAAGGGTCCTTCTACCTACAGCTCCAGGGAACAGCCATGGGCGCTTCTTTTGCGCCTGCGTACGCTGGGCTGTTCCTGGGGCTGTGGGAGAGGGACCTGTTCCTGTCAGATCATGTGCCGTCGATGGGCCGTGTCCTCTTTTGGGCACGGTACATCGACGACATATTCTTGATCTGGCAGGGACCAGCCGATACTTTAAAAGAATTTATTGGTCAGTTAAATCAAAATGTATATAATATACATCTGACATATCAATACAGTAAAGACCATATAGACTTCTTGGATGTCAACATTCATAGAGATGACGATGGCTGTTTGAAGACTAGTTTGTTCCGCAAACCTACATCAGTTAACTCTTTTTTACACTCATCTTCTGCACACCCACCATCAATGATAAGGTCGATTCCTATCGGCCAATTTTTACGGCTCCGTCGAATTTGTTCAGATGATGAAGATTTTAAAAGACAGGCTGAGGATTTAAAATTGAGATTTTTGGACCGTGGCTATAGCCGCCGCTCAGTTAAAAGGGCTTATAATAGAGCAAAAAACACAACTAGACATCAAGCTCTATATTCCTCAAAACCACCAAATCATAATCAAACTGTAAGGTATATTACTCAATTCAATGGTCAGACTGAATTATTAAGATTCTATTTGGAGAAATCTTGGCCTATCTTACAGGCTGACCCAATAATTTCTCAATACATTGATAAAAAACCCAGCATAACATTTAGAAGGTGTGCCAATTTAGGTGATAAATTAGTAAAGAGCCACTATACCAACGAACCCATTTCTTTTTTATCATCTCAGAAACCCGCTAAGGGTTGTCGCCCTTGTGGCAAATGTGTGGCGTGTCCAAATATTACAAGGGCCAGAACATTCTCCAGCTCAGATGGTCAAAATACTTATGAAATTAAACATCTTATAACATGTAATAGTCAAGCTGTTATTTACTATGCTACATGCCCTTGTTCAATGATTTACGTGGGTTTAACGACACGTAAATTAAAAGTACGAATTCGGGAGCATGTACGGGGTATCATCGCAGCAAAGGAAGTGGAAGATATAACTACATTGAAGACCCTTCCCAAGCACTTCAAGAATTTTCATAATTCTGATGCCTCCCTTTTACGTGTCATTGGGATTGATATGATCAATCCCACCATCAGAGCTGGTAAGGTAAGTACTCCCTTGGCCATGATGGAGGCCAAGTGGATTTGGACCCTAAGAACGGTTACACCTCTAGGATTGAATGAAAGTTTAAGCTTTGCACCTTTTTTGTGAACTAGCAGTATTCCTTACTCAGAACCTTTCTTATTCTCATGATTTGTTTTTATATTTATTTATATTTCATATATATACTTACTTCTTATGTTTTATTATGATGTTTATTGGTATGGCATTTTTATGGTATAGGCATTTATTTCCTTCGTATTGCTGTTATGGATTAGATCGTAATCTTTTAAATTTACATTAAATTTATATTGTATTAAGGATATTTAGTAACGATGCACCCCATGACAGCAATTTAAGGATATTTCTATTGTGAGATTTTTTCCTTTCCTTATACCACCCTCTTCCTCCCCCTCCCCCCTTTTCCCTCCCATCCCTCTTTATCCCCCTCCCCTTTCCCCCCCTCCCCCTCCTTCCCCCTCTCCCTTCCCCCTTCCCCTCCCCTTCTCCCCCCTCCCTTCCCCCTCCTCCCCCCTCCCCTTTCCCTTTTCTCCCCCTCCCTTCCCCCTTCCCCCCTCCCCCCTTCCCCCCCCCTCCTTTCTCTTCCCTTCTTTCTCTTTCCTTCTTTCCTTCTTCCTCCTTTCGCCTCTTTTTTCTTGTCTCATTCCTTATTCTAATGTTTTATTCTTCCTATTTTAAGCCTTGGACCTTAATGGTGATTTTAATCATATATTATATATTTTTTCTTAAGTTATTATTACTTGGATTGACACCTCCTTGAATGACCTTGTGATATTATGATACCACCTATCGTGTCAAGATATTTCTCCTTATATTGGATTTTACTGGATGGAGGATGAAGATTTGAAGATTTTTAATTATTATTTTTATTTTCATTTTTTGGTTATTTCTGTTTATATTATACTGTATTATTTTCTGCTGTATTGTTCTAATATAATTCTATGCTTATGCAAATACTGTATATGGGATTTCTGCTTACATTTTTTATGGCTACTTATTTCAGTGGCCTATATAGATTGTATGCATAGTGTATTCTTTGATGTTATATATTCATATTTCATGTATTTTATAATTAATGATCTCATCTCTTTATATGTCTGGCATAAGCATTACATTTATTAGTATATTATATATATATATATACACACTCTCCTGATCAGTGTGGTAAGCTGATCTTTTTCCCCTCCCTCCCTTTTTCTTGTCTCTACCCCATGTTCTGTTTACCGTCCATACCCGGCATTGGTTCCAGATTCTCATACGTCCATAGCGTTGGGCATGACTGTGCGCATGCGCTGTCTGTGTCCCGGCGGGCTCTCATCCAGCGTCTTGGTTTCCTAGCAGCGGCTCTTCCTCTGCCGGGTTACGTGACGCTGGCTCTGAGCGCTTCCGGTGTCCTCCGGACAGCGCATGCGCCGCGATAGTCATCAGCTCACTCTTATCGGCGTCCTCTGGTGAGTATATATACCCTCTCGGTTCTGCTCGCACATCACCCCCTGACGAAGGAATCACCGAAACGCGCGTCGGGGTGCTCTGTGCTTGGGCACGCAGGACCGGCAGGTATATATACGGCTATTTTCTCTTATATCCCCCATTCATCTCACAGCAGACATTGGATGCATGTATGACAGTATAGTGCGGAAGGGGACATATTAGCACATTGTAGACTCAGTCTCTTTTTTTCCCTCTTATTTGCAAATTTTGCACATTATACTCTGGCACCTTTTTGCACCTTTTTATACAATATGTACAACTAGATTTTATTGATAACTTATTATTATTATTTTTATGTATTTTTAGCACTTTTTTCACTAGTTTATATACCTGGATGCACATAATAATATATTTATTTCATACATGCGCTTATAATTGTGAGATTGTTTGTATATATATATATTTTTTTTTTTTCGTATTATTCTATACCTGTATACCTGCGTGTAATTATTCCCAAGCACATGCACTTTTGTGCTGATGTTTGCCATGCTATTATAATAAAGGCCTTTTTATTTGACTTACCTCTCTGTGGCTCCATTATAATATATAAGTATATTTTTTCCTTTTTATTTATATATATATATATACAGGTCCTTCTCAAAAAATTAGCATATAGTGTTAAATTTCATTATTTACCATAATGTAATGATTACAATTAAACTTTCAAATATTATAGATTCATTATCCACCAACTGAAATTTGTCAGGTCTTTTATTGTTTTAATACTGATGATTTTGGCATACAACTCCTGATAACCCAAAAAACCTGTCTCAATAAATTAGCATATCAAGAAAAGGTTCTCTAAACGACCTATTACCCTAATCTTCTGAATCAACTAATTAACTCTAAACACATGCAAAAGATACCTGAGGCTTTTATAAACTCCCTGCCTGGTTCATTACTCAAAACCCCCATCATGGGTAAGACTAGCGACCTGACAGATGTCAAGAAGGCCATCATTGACACCCTCAAGCAAGAGGATAAGACCCAGAAAGAAATTTCTCAACAAATAGGCTGTTCCCAGAGTGCTGTATCAAGGCACCTCAATGGTAAGTCTGTTGAAAGGAAACAATGTGGCAGAAAACGCTGTACAAGGAGAAGAGGAGACCGGACCCTGAGGAAGATTGTGGAGAAGTGGAAACATCCAGAGCCACCGTGCACAGGCGTGTGCAGGAAATGGGCTACAGGTGCCGCATTCCCCAGGTAAAGCCACTTTTGAACCATAAACAGCGGCAGAGGCGCCTGACCTGGGCTACAGAGAAGCAGCACTGGACTGTTGCTAAGTGGTCCCAAGTACTTTTTTCTGATGAAAGCAAATTTTGCATGTCATTCGGAAATCAAGGTGCCAGAGTCTGGAGGAAGACTGGGGAGAAGGAAATGCCAAAATGCCTGAAGTCCAGTGTCAAGTACCCACAGTCAGTGATGGTGTGGGGTGCCATGTCAGCTGCTGGTGTTGGTCCACTGTGTTTCATCAAGGGCAGGGTCAATGCAGCTAGCTATCAGGAGATTTTGGAGCACTTCATGCTTCCATCGGCTGAAATGCTTTATGGAGATGAAGATTTCATTTTTCAGCACGACCTGGCACCTGCTCACAGTGCCAAAACCACTGGTAAATGGTTTACTGACCATGGTATTACTGTGCTCAATTGGCCTGCCAACTCTCCTGACCTGAACCCCATAGAGAATCTGTGGGATATTGTGAAGAGAAAGTTGAGAGACGCAAGACCCAACACTCTGGATGAGCTTAAGGCCGCTATTGAAGCATCCTGGGCCTCCATAACATCTCAGCAGTGTCACAGGCTGATTGCCTCCATGCCACGCCGCATTGAAGCAGTCATTTCTGCCAAAGGATTCCCGACCAAGTATTGAGTGCCTAACTGAACATTATTATTTGATGGTTTTTTGTTTGTTATTAAAAAACACTTTTATTTGATTGGATGGGTGAAATATGCTAATTTATTGAGACAGGTTTTTTGGGTTATCAGGAGTTGTATGCCAAAATCATCAGTATTAAAACAATAAAAGACCTGACAAATTTCAGTTGGTGGATAATGAATCTATAATATATGAAAGTTATATTGTAATCATTACATTATGGTAAATAATGAAATTTAACACTATATGCTAATTTTTTGAGAAGGACCTGTATATGTGGTTTGCTGCTAATATCAGGAGTCCTTTGACAGCCCTTTGACCTTTTTTTTGCCAAACCCGGGTGGTCTGCCACTTCTTTTCCTTACTTTATAGCAACAAGTGATTTGTGTATACATTTATATATATTTTTTTAATATAGTTTTATTTGTTATTTTAAATATACTAAATACCTATTGTTGTTATTACGTTCTTTTAATTTTTACTGTGTTGTGCACAGGTTTTCTTCAAGGGCTCAAAAATGGACTTCAAATCTAGGGAAATTTCCTGGAAAGGCCAGTTAAATGAAGTGTTTGGCAACATTGACACTAGCGCACCTGTAATAAATAGTTCACAATTTGATACTTTTTTCAAAACAATTAAAGATTTAACATATAAAAGAACTCGGGCATGGTGGAGCCAAGCATTCCTGGATAACTATGTGCAAAAACACCTTATTCCCAGAGGTTTAAGGGTGCAAGTTACTCCTGCATTCCCGATTAACGATGAGGTTTTTATAAAGGATTGGGAAAATACCTGTAATGATACTTCTAAGAAATTGATGGAGCTTTCAATTGGGTTCCATTCAAACTCGACAGTGGAATTGGATAAATTGTTGGATGTGGCCTACACTGAGGCTAAAGCAGGTCTCAATGCTGAACAACTGAAATCCATTGATACTCAATTGGATAAATTAATTAATCAATGGGTAAAAGACATACAAACTAACCAGTCAAAAAAACTTATTAGAGACCAAAAAGATTATAATCAGGGGAGAGTATACAGATGGCGTAAACAACGTAATGAAGTAAATATACAGACTATGACGAGGAATTCCTCGGCCTCCTCCCTTGTATCAGCAAGTGATGTATCTGGCGCCTCCTCTTCCGTCTCTGGGCAAAATCACACAGATTCGACTCCGAAACGCAAATGGGATTTACGATATCCACCCCTTAAACGGTCATTTGGATTCTCTCCTGAAAACCACAGGAATGGTCCTAAGGTAATCAATTTAAGTCAACATATACTTTCGGTGCTGGAAATTGATCTACTTAATAAAGGTCTAATGTTTTGTCCGACGGCGCAATTCGATAGATTCAGCGCAGTTAAGGACTTGCACTTATTCGCTAGAAAATTGCTGTTTAAGCGATATTTCCATGACGAATCCCTGTTGAAATTATTCCCTACAGAAACGGAACAGGAGGCGCTAGCAATTTTGGAGGAATTAAGAATTGAACATGATACTCCCCCAGGAGGTAAGATTCCACCATCTATTAAACCTCGTTCAAAAAAATTTCCTCCCCTCTCATCCTGTTCCACTTTAGACGTGTTTGTAAAAACAGTTAGTCAAGAATTTGAAAAGATACCTAGGTACCCTAATTCAAACAATTTGTCTAATGAAGAAAATATGGCCCTTAAGAGATTACAAAATCTACAGGATGTGGTGTTTAAAGCAGCAGATAAGGGTGGGAATGTGGTGATTTGGCCTAAGTCTATGTATGAAGCGGAGGCATTTCGCCAGTTGAAAGATGGCACATGCTATAAAAAATTAACTTATAATCCCTTGATTAAATTTCAGGCTGAGTTATTGTCTTTATTACAAGAAGCAAAAGATAATGGAGTTATCAGTGGAGAATTGTTTTCGGCATTGCAAATTAGTGAGCCTTCCATTCCCACCCTTTATCTGCTGCCCAAAATTCACAAAAATCATACGACACCTCCGGGAAGACCAATAATCTCCGGTTGCGGAAATTATTTGGAACATGTAAATAAATTTTTAGATTTTGAATTACAACCTCTTGTGGAAACTCTACCATCCTTCATTAAGGATACAAATGAATTTTTGAAGAAAGTGGATGGTTTATACGTCGACACGGACACTTTGTTAGTGACGTGCGACGTTGAATCATTATACACAAATATACGCCACATAGATGGTGTACATGCAGCAAAGTTCTTTTTACAATCAACTTCCACATTTAATCACATGGGATCGTTTGTGGAGCAGCTACTATTTTTCTCTTTATCCCATAATTTTTTCCTCTTCAAAGGGTCCTTCTACCTACAGCTCCAGGGAACAGCCATGGGCGCTTCTTTTGCGCCTGCGTACGCTGGGCTGTTCCTGGGGCTGTGGGAGAGGGACCTGTTCCTGTCAGATCATGTGCCGTCGATGGGCCGTGTCCTCTTTTGGGCACGGTACATCGACGACATATTCTTGATCTGGCAGGGACCAGCCGATACTTTAAAAGAATTTATTGGTCAGTTAAATCAAAATGTATATAATATACATCTGACATATCAATACAGTAAAGACCATATAGACTTCTTGGATGTCAACATTCATAGAGATGACGATGGCTGTTTGAAGACTAGTTTGTACCGCAAACCTACATCAGTTAACTCTTTTTTACACTCATCTTCTGCACACCCACCATCAATGATAAGGTCGATTCCTATCGGCCAATTTTTACGGCTCCGTCGAATTTGTTCAGATGATGAAGATTTTAAAAGACAGGCTGAGGATTTAAAATTGAGATTTTTGGACCGTGGCTATAGCCGCCGCTCAGTTAAAAGGGCTTATAATAGAGCAAAAAACACAACTAGACATCAAGCTCTATATTCCTCAAAACCACCAAATCATAATCAAACTGTAAGGTATATTACTCAATTCAATGGTCAGACTGAATTATTAAGATTCTATTTGGAGAAATCTTGGCCTATCTTACAGGCTGACCCAATAATTTCTCAATACATTGATAAAAAACCCAGCATAACATTTAGAAGGTGTGCCAATTTAGGTGATAAATTAGTAAAGAGCCACTATACCAACGAACCCATTTCTCTTTTTTATCATCTCAGAAACCCGCTAAGGGTTGTCGCCCTTGTGGCAAATGTGTGGCGTGTCCAAATATTACAAGGGCCAGAACATTCTCCAGCTCAGATGGTCAAAATACTTATGAAATTAAACATCTTATAACATGTAATAGTCAAGCTGTTATTTACTATGCTACATGCCCTTGTTCAATGATTTACGTGGGTTTAACGACACGTAAATTAAAAGTACGAATTCGGGAGCATGTACGGGGTATCATCGCAGCAAAGGAAGTGGAAGATATAACTACATTGAAGACCCTTCCCAAGCACTTCAAGAATTTTCATAATTCTGATGCCTCCCTTTTACGTGTCATTGGGATTGATATGATCAATCCCACCATCAGAGCTGGTAAGGTAAGTACTCCCTTGGCCATGATGGAGGCCAAGTGGATTTGGACCCTAAGAACGGTTACACCTCTAGGATTGAATGAAAGTTTAAGCTTTGCACCTTTTTTGTGAACTAGCAGTATTCCTTACTCAGAACCTTTCTTATTCTCATGATTTGTTTTTATATTTATTTATATTTCATATATATACTTACTTCTTATGTTTTATTATGATGTTTATTGGTATGGCATTTTTATGGTATAGGCATTTATTTCCTTCGTATTGCTGTTATGGATTAGATCGTAATCTTTTAAATTTACATTAAATTTATATTGTATTAAGGATATTTAGTAACGATGCACCCCATGACAGCAATTTAAGGATATTTCTATTGTGAGATTTTTTCCTTTCCTTATACCACCCTCTTCCTCCCCCTCCCCCCTTTTCCCTCCCATCCCTCTTTATCCCCCTCCCCTTTCCCCCCCTCCCCCTCCTTCCCCCTCTCCCTTCCCCCTTCCCCTCCCCTTCTCCCCCCTCCCTTCCCCCTCCTCCCCCCTCCCCTTTCCCTTTTCTCCCCCTCCCTTCCCCCTTCCCCCCTCCCCCCTTCCCCCCCCCTCCTTTCTCTTCCCTTCTTTCTCTTTCCTTCTTTCCTTCTTCCTCCTTTCGCCTCTTTTTTCTTGTCTCATTCCTTATTCTAATGTTTTATTCTTCCTATTTTAAGCCTTGGACCTTAATGGTGATTTTAATCATATATTATATATTTTTTCTTAAGTTATTATTACTTGGATTGACACCTCCTTGAATGACCTTGTGATATTATGATACCACCTATCGTGTCAAGATATTTCTCCTTATATTGGATTTTACTGGATGGAGGATGAAGATTTGAAGATTTTTAATTATTATTTTTATTTTCATTTTTTGGTTATTTCTGTTTATATTATACTGTATTATTTTCTGCTGTATTGTTCTAATATAATTCTATGCTTATGCAAATACTGTATATGGGATTTCTGCTTACATTTTTTATGGCTACTTATTTCAGTGGCCTATATAGATTGTATGCATAGTGTATTCTTTGATGTTATATATTCATATTTCATGTATTTTATAATTAATGATCTCATCTCTTTATATGTCTGGCATAAGCATTACATTTATTAGTATATTATATATATATATATACACACTCTCCTGATCAGTGTGGTAAGCTGATCTTTTTCCCCTCCCTCCCTTTTTCTTGTCTCTACCCCATGTTCTGTTTACCGTCCATACCCGGCATTGGTTCCAGATTCTCATACGTCCATAGCGTTGGGCATGACTGTGCGCATGCGCTGTCTGTGTCCCGGCGGGCTCTCATCCAGCGTCTTGGTTTCCTAGCAGCGGCTCTTCCTCTGCCGGGTTACGTGACGCTGGCTCTGAGCGCTTCCGGTGTCCTCCGGACAGCGCATGCGCCGCGATAGTCATCAGCTCACTCTTATCGGCGTCCTCTGGTGAGTATATATACCCTCTCGGTTCTGCTCGCACATCACCCCCTGACGAAGGAATCACCGAAACGCGCGTCGGGGTGCTCTGTGCTTGGGCACGCAGGACCGGCAGGTATATATACGGCTATTTTCTCTTATATCCCCCATTCATCTCACAGCAGACATTGGATGCATGTATGACAGTATAGTGCGGAAGGGGACATATTAGCACATTGTAGACTCAGTCTCTTTTTTTCCCTCTTATTTGCAAATTTTGCACATTATACTCTGGCACCTTTTTGCACCTTTTTATACAATATGTACAACTAGATTTTATTGATAACTTATTATTATTATTTTTATGTATTTTTAGCACTTTTTTCACTAGTTTATATACCTGGATGCACATAATAATATATTTATTTCATACATGCGCTTATAATTGTGAGATTGTTTGTATATATATATATTTTTTTTTTTTCGTATTATTCTATACCTGTATACCTGCGTGTAATTATTCCCAAGCACATGCACTTTTGTGCTGATGTTTGCCATGCTATTATAATAAAGGCCTTTTTATTTGACTTACCTCTCTGTGGCTCCATTATAATATATAAGTATATTTTTTCCTTTTTATTTATATATATATATATACAGGTCCTTCTCAAAAAATTAGCATATAGTGTTAAATTTCATTATTTACCATAATGTAATGATTACAATTAAACTTTCAAATATTATAGATTCATTATCCACCAACTGAAATTTGTCAGGTCTTTTATTGTTTTAATACTGATGATTTTGGCATACAACTCCTGATAACCCAAAAAACCTGTCTCAATAAATTAGCATATCAAGAAAAGGTTCTCTAAACGACCTATTACCCTAATCTTCTGAATCAACTAATTAACTCTAAACACATGCAAAAGATACCTGAGGCTTTTATAAACTCCCTGCCTGGTTCATTACTCAAAACCCCCATCATGGGTAAGACTAGCGACCTGACAGATGTCAAGAAGGCCATCATTGACACCCTCAAGCAAGAGGATAAGACCCAGAAAGAAATTTCTCAACAAATAGGCTGTTCCCAGAGTGCTGTATCAAGGCACCTCAATGGTAAGTCTGTTGAAAGGAAACAATGTGGCAGAAAACGCTGTACAAGGAGAAGAGGAGACCGGACCCTGAGGAAGATTGTGGAGAAGTGGAAACATCCAGAGCCACCGTGCACAGGCGTGTGCAGGAAATGGGCTACAGGTGCCGCATTCCCCAGGTAAAGCCACTTTTGAACCATAAACAGCGGCAGAGGCGCCTGACCTGGGCTACAGAGAAGCAGCACTGGACTGTTGCTAAGTGGTCCCAAGTACTTTTTTCTGATGAAAGCAAATTTTGCATGTCATTCGGAAATCAAGGTGCCAGAGTCTGGAGGAAGACTGGGGAGAAGGAAATGCCAAAATGCCTGAAGTCCAGTGTCAAGTACCCACAGTCAGTGATGGTGTGGGGTGCCATGTCAGCTGCTGGTGTTGGTCCACTGTGTTTCATCAAGGGCAGGGTCAATGCAGCTAGCTATCAGGAGATTTTGGAGCACTTCATGCTTCCATCGGCTGAAATGCTTTATGGAGATGAAGATTTCATTTTTCAGCACGACCTGGCACCTGCTCACAGTGCCAAAACCACTGGTAAATGGTTTACTGACCATGGTATTACTGTGCTCAATTGGCCTGCCAACTCTCCTGACCTGAACCCCATAGAGAATCTGTGGGATATTGTGAAGAGAAAGTTGAGAGACGCAAGACCCAACACTCTGGATGAGCTTAAGGCCGCTATTGAAGCATCCTGGGCCTCCATAACATCTCAGCAGTGTCACAGGCTGATTGCCTCCATGCCACGCCGCATTGAAGCAGTCATTTCTGCCAAAGGATTCCCGACCAAGTATTGAGTGCCTAACTGAACATTATTATTTGATGGTTTTTTGTTTGTTATTAAAAAACACTTTTATTTGATTGGATGGGTGAAATATGCTAATTTATTGAGACAGGTTTTTTGGGTTATCAGGAGTTGTATGCCAAAATCATCAGTATTAAAACAATAAAAGACCTGACAAATTTCAGTTGGTGGATAATGAATCTATAATATATGAAAGTTATATTGTAATCATTACATTATGGTAAATAATGAAATTTAACACTATATGCTAATTTTTTGAGAAGGACCTGTATATGTGGTTTGCTGCTAATATCAGGAGTCCTTTGACAGCCCTTTGACCTTTTTTTTGCCAAACCCGGGTGGTCTGCCACTTCTTTTCCTTACTTTATAGCAACAAGTGATTTGTGTATACATTTATATATATTTTTTTAATATAGTTTTATTTGTTATTTTAAATATACTAAATACCTATTGTTGTTATTACGTTCTTTTAATTTTTACTGTGTTGTGCACAGGTTTTCTTCAAGGGCTCAAAAATGGACTTCAAATCTAGGGAAATTTCCTGGAAAGGCCAGTTAAATGAAGTGTTTGGCAACATTGACACTAGCGCACCTGTAATAAATAGTTCACAATTTGATACTTTTTTCAAAACAATTAAAGATTTAACATATAAAAGAACTCGGGCATGGTGGAGCCAAGCATTCCTGGATAACTATGTGCAAAAACACCTTATTCCCAGAGGTTTAAGGGTGCAAGTTACTCCTGCATTCCCGATTAACGATGAGGTTTTTATAAAGGATTGGGAAAATACCTGTAATGATACTTCTAAGAAATTGATGGAGCTTTCAATTGGGTTCCATTCAAACTCGACAGTGGAATTGGATAAATTGTTGGATGTGGCCTACACTGAGGCTAAAGCAGGTCTCAATGCTGAACAACTGAAATCCATTGATACTCAATTGGATAAATTAATTAATCAATGGGTAAAAGACATACAAACTAACCAGTCAAAAAAACTTATTAGAGACCAAAAAGATTATAATCAGGGGAGAGTATACAGATGGCGTAAACAACGTAATGAAGTAAATATACAGACTATGACGAGGAATTCCTCGGCCTCCTCCCTTGTATCAGCAAGTGATGTATCTGGCGCCTCCTCTTCCGTCTCTGGGCAAAATCACACAGATTCGACTCCGAAACGCAAATGGGATTTACGATATCCACCCCTTAAACGGTCATTTGGATTCTCTCCTGAAAACCACAGGAATGGTCCTAAGGTAATCAATTTAAGTCAACATATACTTTCGGTGCTGGAAATTGATCTACTTAATAAAGGTCTAATGTTTTGTCCGACGGCGCAATTCGATAGATTCAGCGCAGTTAAGGACTTGCACTTATTCGCTAGAAAATTGCTGTTTAAGCGATATTTCCATGACGAATCCCTGTTGAAATTATTCCCTACAGAAACGGAACAGGAGGCGCTAGCAATTTTGGAGGAATTAAGAATTGAACATGATACTCCCCCAGGAGGTAAGATTCCACCATCTATTAAACCTCGTTCAAAAAAATTTCCTCCCCTCTCATCCTGTTCCACTTTAGACGTGTTTGTAAAAACAGTTAGTCAAGAATTTGAAAAGATACCTAGGTACCCTAATTCAAACAATTTGTCTAATGAAGAAAATATGGCCCTTAAGAGATTACAAAATCTACAGGATGTGGTGTTTAAAGCAGCAGATAAGGGTGGGAATGTGGTGATTTGGCCTAAGTCTATGTATGAAGCGGAGGCATTTCGCCAGTTGAAAGATGGCACATGCTATAAAAAATTAACTTATAATCCCTTGATTAAATTTCAGGCTGAGTTATTGTCTTTATTACAAGAAGCAAAAGATAATGGAGTTATCAGTGGAGAATTGTTTTCGGCATTGCAAATTAGTGAGCCTTCCATTCCCACCCTTTATCTGCTGCCCAAAATTCACAAAAATCATACGACACCTCCGGGAAGACCAATAATCTCCGGTTGCGGAAATTATTTGGAACATGTAAATAAATTTTTAGATTTTGAATTACAACCTCTTGTGGAAACTCTACCATCCTTCATTAAGGATACAAATGAATTTTTGAAGAAAGTGGATGGTTTATACGTCGACACGGACACTTTGTTAGTGACGTGCGACGTTGAATCATTATACACAAATATACGCCACATAGATGGTGTACATGCAGCAAAGTTCTTTTTACAATCAACTTCCACATTTAATCACATGGGATCGTTTGTGGAGCAGCTACTATTTTTCTCTTTATCCCATAATTTTTTCCTCTTCAAAGGGTCCTTCTACCTACAGCTCCAGGGAACAGCCATGGGCGCTTCTTTTGCGCCTGCGTACGCTGGGCTGTTCCTGGGGCTGTGGGAGAGGGACCTGTTCCTGTCAGATCATGTGCCGTCGATGGGCCGTGTCCTCTTTTGGGCACGGTACATCGACGACATATTCTTGATCTGGCAGGGACCAGCCGATACTTTAAAAGAATTTATTGGTCAGTTAAATCAAAATGTATATAATATACATCTGACATATCAATACAGTAAAGACCATATAGACTTCTTGGATGTCAACATTCATAGAGATGACGATGGCTGTTTGAAGACTAGTTTGTACCGCAAACCTACATCAGTTAACTCTTTTTTACACTCATCTTCTGCACACCCACCATCAATGATAAGGTCGATTCCTATCGGCCAATTTTTACGGCTCCGTCGAATTTGTTCAGATGATGAAGATTTTAAAAGACAGGCTGAGGATTTAAAATTGAGATTTTTGGACCGTGGCTATAGCCGCCGCTCAGTTAAAAGGGCTTATAATAGAGCAAAAAACACAACTAGACATCAAGCTCTATATTCCTCAAAACCACCAAATCATAATCAAACTGTAAGGTATATTACTCAATTCAATGGTCAGACTGAATTATTAAGATTCTATTTGGAGAAATCTTGGCCTATCTTACAGGCTGACCCAATAATTTCTCAATACATTGATAAAAAACCCAGCATAACATTTAGAAGGTGTGCCAATTTAGGTGATAAATTAGTAAAGAGCCACTATACCAACGAACCCATTTCTCTTTTTTATCATCTCAGAAACCCGCTAAGGGTTGTCGCCCTTGTGGCAAATGTGTGGCGTGTCCAAATATTACAAGGGCCAGAACATTCTCCAGCTCAGATGGTCAAAATACTTATGAAATTAAACATCTTATAACATGTAATAGTCAAGCTGTTATTTACTATGCTACATGCCCTTGTTCAATGATTTACGTGGGTTTAACGACACGTAAATTAAAAGTACGAATTCGGGAGCATGTACGGGGTATCATCGCAGCAAAGGAAGTGGAAGATATAACTACATTGAAGACCCTTCCCAAGCACTTCAAGAATTTTCATAATTCTGATGCCTCCCTTTTACGTGTCATTGGGATTGATATGATCAATCCCACCATCAGAGCTGGTAAGGTAAGTACTCCCTTGGCCATGATGGAGGCCAAGTGGATTTGGACCCTAAGAACGGTTACACCTCTAGGATTGAATGAAAGTTTAAGCTTTGCACCTTTTTTGTGAACTAGCAGTATTCCTTACTCAGAACCTTTCTTATTCTCATGATTTGTTTTTATATTTATTTATATTTCATATATATACTTACTTCTTATGTTTTATTATGATGTTTATTGGTATGGCATTTTTATGGTATAGGCATTTATTTCCTTCGTATTGCTGTTATGGATTAGATCGTAATCTTTTAAATTTACATTAAATTTATATTGTATTAAGGATATTTAGTAACGATGCACCCCATGACAGCAATTTAAGGATATTTCTATTGTGAGATTTTTTCCTTTCCTTATACCACCCTCTTCCTCCCCCTCCCCCCTTTTCCCTCCCATCCCTCTTTATCCCCCTCCCCCTCCTTCCCCCTCTCCCTTCCCCCTTCCCCTCCCCTTCTCCCCCCTCCCTTCCCCCTCCTCCCCCTCCCCTTTCCCTTTTCTCCCCCTCCCTTCCCCCTTCCCCCATCCCCCCTTCCCCCCCCCCTCCTTTCTCTTCCCTTCTTTCTCTTTCCTTCTTTCCTTCTTCCTCCTTTCGCCTCTTTTTTCTTGTCTCATTCCTTATTCTAATGTTTTATTCTTCCTATTTTAAGCCTTGGACCTTAATGGTGATTTTAATCATATATTATATATTTTTTCTTAAGTTATTATTACTTGGATTGACACCTCCTTGAATGACCTTGTGATATTATGATACCACCTATCGTGTCAAGATATTTCTCCTTATATTGGATTTTACTGGATGGAGGATGAAGATTTGAAGATTTTTAATTATTATTTTTATTTTCATTTTTTGGTTATTTCTGTTTATATTATACTGTATTATTTTCTGCTGTATTGTTCTAATATAATTCTATGCTTATGCAAATACTGTATATGGGATTTCTGCTTACATTTTTTATGGCTACTTATTTCAGTGGCCTATATAGATTGTATGCATAGTGTATTCTTTGATGTTATATATTCATATTTCATGTATTTTATAATTAATGATCTCATCTCTTTATATGTCTGGCATAAGCATTACATTTATTAGTATATTATATATATATATATACACACTCTCCTGATCAGTGTGGTAAGCTGATCTTTTTCCCCTCCCTCCCTTTTTCTTGTCTCTACCCCCTGTTCTGTTTACCGTCCATACCCGGCATTGGTTCCAGATTCTCATACGTCCATAGCGTTGGGCATGACTGTGCGCATGCGCTGTCTGTGTCCCGGCGGGCTCTCATCCAGCGTCTTGGTTTCCTAGCAGCGGCTCTTCCTCTGCCGGGTTACGTGACGCTGGCTCTGAGCGCTTCCGGTGTCCTCCGGACAGCGCATGCGCCGCGATAGTCATCAGCTCACTCTTATCGGCGTCCTCTGGTGAGTATATATACCCTCTCGGTTCTGCTCGCACATCACCCCCTGACGAAGGAATCACCGAAACGCGCGTCGGGGTGCTCTGTGCTTGGGCACGCAGGACCGGCAGGTATATATACGGCTATTTTCTCTTATATCCCCCATTCATCTCACAGCAGACATTGGATGCATGTATGACAGTATAGTGCGGAAGGGGACATATTAGCACATTGTAGACTCAGTCTCTTTTTTTCCCTCTTATTTGCAAATTTTGCACATTATACTCTGGCACCTTTTTGCACCTTTTTATACAATATGTACAACTAGATTTTATTGATAACTTATTATTATTATTTTTATGTATTTTTAGCACTTTTTTCACTAGTTTATATACCTGGATGCACATAATAATATATTTATTTCATACATGCGCTTATAATTGTGAGATTGTTTGTATATATATATATATATTTTTTTTTTTTTTCGTATTATTCTATACCTGTATACCTGCGTGTAATTATTCCCAAGCACATGCACTTTTGTGCTGATGTTTGCCATGCTATTATAATAAAGGCCTTTTTATTTGACTTACCTCTCTGTGGCTCCATTATAATATATAAGTATATTTTTTCCTTTTTATTTATATATATATATATATATATATATATATATATATGTGGTTTGCTGCTAATATCAGGAGTCCTTTGACAGCCCTTTGACCTTTTTTTTCTATGGGGAGTGCATTATACAATATAGAGTTTGCCTACAGGGGGTGCATTATACTATATATATTCTGCCTATGAGATTACATTATGCTATATAGAGTTTACCTATGGGGGTGCATTATACAATATAGAGTCTGCCTATGTGGAGTGCATTTTACTGTAGAGTCTGCCTATGAGGAATGCATTATATAATTTAGAGTCTGCTTATGGGGAGTGCTTTATACTATATACAGTCTGCCTATGGGGAGTATATTATATAATATAGAGTGTGCCTATGGGGGGTGCATTATACCATAGAGTGTGCCTATGGGGGTGCATTATATTATAGAATCTACCTATGGGGGTGCATTATACTATAAAGTCTGCCTATGGAGGTGCATTATACTATATAGAGTCTGACTATAGGGAGCATATTATACAATATAGAGTGTGCCTATGGGGGTGCATTATAATGTAGAGTCTCCTTGGGGGGTTAATCATACTATATAGAGTCTGCCTATGGGGGCTGCTTTATACAATATATAGTCTGCCTATGGGGGTGCATTATTCTATACATATATTCTGCCTATGGGGGTGCATTATACTATATAGAGTCTGACTATAGGGAGTGCATTTTACTATATTGAGCCTCCCTATGGGATGTGCATTATATCATATAGAGTCTCCCTATGGGGGGGTGCATTATATACCTCCATAGGAGAATCTATATGGTATAATGCCTTCTGGACATCTGTCAAGACAGCAGTCTTCCCCATGATTGTGGATCCTACTGAAACAGACTAAGGGACCTTTTAAATGCTTAGGAAGCCTTTGCAGGTGTTTTTTGCTAATTATACTAATTTACTGAGATAATGACTTTTGAGTTTTCATTGACTGTAAGCCATAATAATCAACATTAACAGAAATAAACACTTGAAATAGATCACTCTGTTTGTAATGACTCTAAATAATATATGAGTTTCACTTTTTAATATTGAAGAACTGAGATAAATTAACTTTTTGATGATATTCTAATTTTGTGAGACTCACCTGTAATAGCAGAATGGTGTTTGCTTCACCTATTGACCACAATTGTAGATGGCATGAGCCGTTGAGCTCAGTGATTAGCTGCAGTGCTGAAAGCATGATATCGTCACTGTTGCCTGTACGCAATCACCAGAGCCTTTACACTATCACCAGAGCAGTTGCAGAGACACACAATGGACCTCGGGAGGGCAAATAACAGATGATTTTATTATTTTTAGCACTACCATAAAGAATAATAAGTTCAAAAACTTTAACGTCGAAAACCTCTTTAATCAAACAAATCATCTATTTCTTTCAAAAACATGGCTGGTTTTACGAATTATGAGGTAAATGTACGGAAAGGGTGAGTAACGGCATATTACCCAAGGGAGGAATCTCCTGCTATGGATAAGCCCTCTGTTCTGTTACAAATGCTCAGTCACGCTGCAGTAAAATGGCTGACTTTTTACTGAGTCGGATTTAGTTGTCTGGATGGCTGGATTTCCTAGACGGCACCAAGCACGGAGTCACTCTCTTTAGCCCTTTTTAAGACAATTTTGATAAACTGCTTTGTTCACCCTCATCTTGGTAACGCTGAAATGTAGACTCTTATAAAATCAATGATATATTTGCCACAAATTCCAAACTTCTTAAAGTAAGCGGTATTTTTCTTAACTACTATGTATGAGCAATTTATGCTTTGGAATATAAACCTGATAGGCAATTAGTGTAACCTGTCTCAGAAGAGTATAGGGAACATTTCAGATGACAATTCCACTCCAACACTATTGATATAGAGTTAAGGCCACTGTACACATTAGACTCATGTCAGCTGAGTAACCTGGATATTTTACTTATTTATTTGCTTACTGTAATGTTTCTATACATTGCTTTAATTCTATTTTGTATTTGCCTGTTAATGGCACAGTGTAATTACATACCTACACATTACTCTTATATTAAAGCCGGAGTCACATGGGGTCATGGGAGAGAATCTGAGCCGATAATGCAAATACTCTCGGATCAAACTCTGTCAGAGTCTGATCTGAGTGTCAGTGCTCTGTGCTCCGATCCTATCGCATGAGAGAATCAGAGCACAGCTGCGGAGGAGATGGAGAAAGTAATTTCTCCATCTCCATTGGCTGTCTCTGTGTATGGGATGACACCCCAGTGCAGTCTGATGTTTCCCACAAATTGATTGAGTGAGGTCTTGTAGCCACACGCAGCATGCTGCCGATTCGGCATGAGAAAAATCGCAGATCTGCACTTCTCCATAGAATAACATTGAGCTGAGTGTGAGCGAGCCCTAACAGGTGTGCTGGCCCCTTTTTGGTTTTACTATTTATATAGCGATAAGGCCGTTGTATACATTTGACTAAAGTTATCCAAACTCGCAGATATTGTTAGGATCGGCCACCAGTCTAACATTTATTGGGACCTCCCAACTCTCACCCGGCAGATGGTTTCGAGGAAAAGAAGAATCTGGCACATCAATTTTTAATGGCTGATCTATTTTATCCTATGGAAGACAAGTCTCTCTGAAAGCAGCTCTCACATCTATAATATAAGGCTGGGAGCGTCACTCTGTCCGAAGCCTTTATAGACTGCGCAAGCGCAAGTGCTGGCGCAGTCTGGACCCCACAGATTGACGCTCCCAGGAGATCGCGGTATGCGTAAGTACTGAACGCACACCGCGATCTCCAACGGAGAAGCAGGGATGTGCCAGGAGGGTGAGTATAACTATATATATTCACCTGTCCCGTTGCAGCGCTGCGCGCCGCTCCATCTTTCGGGTCCTCTGCCTGTGACATTCACAATTCAGAGGGCGCGATGACGCGCTTAATGCGCGCCACCCTTTGACTGAACAGTCACAGCCACAGGACCCGGAACACGGAGCCGCACACAGCGCTGGATCAGGGCCAGGTGACTATAGCAAGTGTCGAGGGCCTGAGCTAGCGGCGACTCCGGCACCTGACCCCCACAGCGCGCGGGTGTCCCCGCCTGCTCAGGCCCTCCAGCACTCGGCGCCCAGAGAAGATAGTTGAGTATGTTATATTTTTTTATATATCGCAGCAGCATGCGGGGCATATACTATGGAACATCTTATGGGGGCCATAAACCTTTATGGAGCAGTGTACGGGGCATATACCATGGAGCATTTTATGGGAGCCATAAACCTTTATGGAGCAGTGTACGGGGCATATACTATGGAGCATCTTATGGGGGCCATAAACCTTTATGGAGCAGTGTACGGGGCATATACTATGGAGCATCTTATGGGGGCCATAAACCTTTATGGAGCAGTGTACGGTGCATATACCGTGGATCATCTTATGGGGGCCATAAACCTTTATGGAGCAGTGTACAGGGCATATACTAAGGAGCATCTTATGGGGGCCATAAACCTTTATGGAGCAGTGTACGGGGCATATACTATGGAGCATCTTATGGGGGCCATAAACCTTTATGGAGCAGTGTACGGGGCATTGTTATGGACCTGGTGGTTAGGAGCACCCGGAACAACCTGATGGTTAAACTCACACAGGACAAGCTCTGGAAAGTGGGAGCTCTGCTGACCGCAACCCCTAATCCTATCACACAACTAGAAATAGCCGTGGAGCGTACCTAACACGACCTAGACGCCTCTTCACAGCCTAAGAGCTAACTAGCCCTAAAGATAGAAAATAAAGCCTACCTTGCCTCAGAGAAATTCCCCAAAGGAAAAAGGCAGCCCCCCACATATATTGACTGTGAGTTAAGATGGAAGTCACAAACACAGAAATGAAACAGGTTTCAGCAAAGGGAGGCCAGACTTACTAAACAGACTGAGGATAGGAAAGGTATCTTTGCGGTCAGCACAAAACACCACAAAAAGACCACGCAGAGTGTGCAAAAAGACCTCCGCACCGACTCACGGTGTGGAGGTGCCACTCTGCATCCCAGAGCTTCCAGCTAGCAAGGCTAGATCATGATAGCCAGCTGGACAAGGAAACAATGAACAAATAATTAACTAGCAGGGACTTAGCTTCTGCTGGAGTAGACAGGTCACCAGAAAGATCCAAGAGCGAACTGAACCAGTACAAGAACATTGACAGCTGGCATGGAGTAACGATCTGAGAGCATCTAGAGCAGCCAGCCAAAGAATAAACCACGTCACCTGTGGAAGGAACCTCAGAAGCAGCAGCTCCACTCACAGCCACCAGAGGGAGTCCATGGACAGAACTCGCCGAAGTACCATTCATGACCACAGGAGGGAGTTCGATAACAGAATTCACAACAGGGCATATACTATGAAGCATCTTATGGGAGCCATAAACCTTTATGGAGCAGTGTACAGGGCATATACTATGGAGCATCTTATGGGGGCCATAAACCTTTATAGAGCAGTGTACAGGGCATATACTATGGAGCATCTTATGGGGGCCATAAACCTTTATGGAGCAGTGTACGGGGCATATACTATGGAGCATCTTATCAGGCCATCAACCATAATGCAGCATACGGGGCATATACTATGGAGCATCTTATGGGGGCCATCAACCATAATGGAGCAGCATATGAGGCATATACTATGGAGCATCTTATGGGGGCCATCAACCATAATGCAGCAGCATACGGGGCATATACTATGGAGCATCTTATGGGGCCATCAACCATAATGGAGCAGCATATGAGGCATATACTATGGAGCATCTTATGGGGGCCATCAACCATAATTGAGCAGCATACGGGGCATATACTATGGATCATCTTATGGGGGCCATCAACCATAATGGAGCAGCATACGGGGCATATACTATGGAGCATCTTATGGGGGCCATCAACCATAATGCAGCAGCATATGAGGCATATACTATGGAGCATCTTATGGGGCCATCAACCATAATGCAGCAGCATATGAGGCATATACTATGAAGCATCTTATGAGGGCCATCAACCATAATGCAGCAGCATATGAGGGATATACTATGGAGCATCTTATGGGGCCATCAACCTTTATGGAGCAGTGTATGGGGCATATGGATGTGGGAGTAGCAAATTACAGAATGGTGGCGCAGGATGGGAGCAGCACATGACAGAACAGGGGCGCAGGATGGGAGCAACACATGACAGAAAAGGGCAGCACATGACAGAACGGGGGTGCAGGATGGGAGCAGCACATGACAGGATGGGGGCGCAGGATGGAAGCAGCACATGTCAGAATGGGGGCGCAGGATGGGAGCGGCACATGTCAGAATGGGGGCGCATGATGGGAGCAGCACATGTCAGAATGGGGGCGCAGGATGGGAGCAGCACATGTCAGAATGGGGGCGCATGATGGGAGTAGCACATGACAGGATGGGGGCGCAGGATGGGAGCAGCACATGCCAGAATGGAGGCACAGGATGGGTGCAGCACATGTCAGAATGGAGGCGCAAGATGGGTGCAGCACATGTCAGAATGGGGGCGCAGGATGGGAGCAGCACATGTCAGAATGGGGGCACATGATGGGAGCAGCACATGACAGGATGGGGGCGCAGGATGGAGCAGCTCATGACAGGTTGGGGGCGCAGGATGGAGCAGCTCATGACAGGATGGGGACGCAGGATGGAGCAGCACATGACAGAATGGGGACGCAGGATGGAACAACACATGACAGGATGGGGACACAGGATGGAGCAGCACATTCCAGGATGGAGACCATATACCAATATAAATGCTCGCCACCCGGGCGTAGAACGGGTTCAATAGCTAGTAGATAATATAAGTGTGTTAGGCAGAGCTGAGCGATCCTGTGTAGGGTGGACTCGAAAGAGATAATTGTCCACCAAGCAATCATTAGTCCAACAGCTATGGGGGTTTTACCCCTATAATGATAGACTTCCAGTATTAGTCTGCAATATAGATTTTAACCGACTATCACAGATCTCCAGTTTCAATGTGTTCCCCAAAGTGTGTAAAGTACATAAAATAGCAAACTCATTGGGTACTTACCATCCCTGGTACAAGTGCCAGCTTCCGACTGCTGCTCCGCTCGTGGTTTTGTGATGTCATATCAACAGTGGGCAGAGATTGACAGCACGCAATGTTGAGCTCAATGACTGGCTGACCTGATCAGTGACATCACCGTTCTAGACAGTCACTGATTTCAGAAGCTCAAGCTCTGAGCTCAACCTGGCATGCCATCAATCATGAGCACTGAGCACAGTGACTGACTAGAATGCCACTGCAGCAGAAATTTGTCCCTGAACCCAGGGAGGGTAAATAATTGATACATTTGTTATTCAATGTACTTAACACACCTTGGGGACTACTTTGCTAAAAACAGACATCACCTTTAAAACATGCATAAGATTATAATGCATTTAAGGATCTTTAACATGGTCTTGCCCAAATAGCTTCATTGTAAGACGGTGGTGTCCATTTGAGGCAACCACTTTAATAAATTGAGAATGTGGGACTGTAGAGTCACAACACGGAGCAGGTTGCCCCAGGACAGTAACGGGGGTTGTATAAGCTATAAGGTGATAGTATTTAATGACATTGAAAATGTTAATGCTGCATCTGTTCTACATTAGCACCTGGCCTCATAAAACACTGTACAACATCTCTCCTTTGTATTTCTTCCATAGGAGAATATTCCTAGAACATAGCGCCATGTGACGGCTGTGTTTTAGTACACAGAAGCCCAACTGCTCCATAGTACAGAGCCACATGCACCTCCATGTTGCCTGCAGTAGAGGGTTTCTGCTTTTCGGCACACATTGACTTGCCATTTGTTTTGCACAGGTTGGTCTTTCTACAATGACTACAATAAGGCAGTTGCATTAATGGCTGCCCAGTGTAGTATTGTTTCTATGCTCCGGGAAAGCTTTAACCTTTCACAGTTTGGATGATTAAACCATACAAATGTAGATATTTTACTTTTCTAGAAGCAAATGACCCTCAGGTCTTCTAAAGTCATTTGGTTAAGAAGTGTCATAAACCCGTTCTACAGGATAATGTCCAATGTAATACTGGTTCACAACTAGGAGCCTTACACAAAGAACAGACAGTTTCTTCCTCTGATCAGAGCTTCATGAAACTAGAACTGCAAATATGACCATGTGGACCACTGCATCTGTGGTGATGTGATTATAGGGGGTGTCATATTGTCACTCCAGATCCATCTGCAAATATCCACCGTTACATCTGTAACGTCGTTCTGTCAGTAGAGTGCTGCTCTTCAGCACAGTGCTTCGCTGAATAGAGAAGAATGCGTCACTGAGGCCAAGAATGTCTGGACTATTGTCTTATGAGGAAGATCTGTTTGCACTCCTTCCATCAGCCTAAAAGTACCTTCACACTAAACGACGCTGCAGCGATCCAGACAACGATCCGGATCGCTGCAGCGTCGTTGTTTGGTCGCTGGAGAGCTGTCACACAGACCGCTCTCCAGCGACCAACGATGCCGGTAACCAGGGTAAACATCGGGTTACTGAGCGCAGGGCCGCGCTTAGTAACCCGATGTTTACCCTGGTTACCATCCTAAAAGTAAAAAAAACAAACACTTCATACTTACCTTCCGCTGTCTGTCCCCGGCGCTGTGCTTCTCTGTACTGGCTGTGAGCACAGCAGCCGGAAAGCAGAGCGGCCCTGCGCTTAGTAACCCGATGTTTACCCTGGTTACCAGCGAAGACATCGCTGAATCGGCGTCACACACGCCGATTCAGCGATGTCAGCGGGAGAGCCAGCGACCAAATAAAGTTCTGGCCTTCTAGCCCCAACCAACGACATCACAGCAGGATCCTGATCGCTGCTGCGTGTCAAACTGAACGATATCGCTAGCCAGGACGCTGCAACGTCACGGATCGCTAGCGATATCGTTTAGTGTGAAGGTACCTTAAGGCTTTTTTAATTAATGCGGGATCCTACCTGCTCTTTAAATTTGTAGGCTTTTAATTAGGAAGAGGCACATTTGATAACTATTAGGTTTAGGGTCCTATCAAAGAAAGGAACGCCTTGTCATGGCTGGTGGGCTCACATAAATTGGCCGATTGGTGCACTAAGTACCTTTGTTATAGTATATAATATACTAGATGGTCCATCGGGTATTCTAGAATATGTATGTAGTTTATTTATGAAGTTCGCGGCCGG